>NW_026643079.1:2400000-3835745 GCF_028828015.1 Penicillium pulvis | reverse complement strand
GACCAATATGTTATGGTATGTAATTCAAGGCGCCTGTGCTTCCCGGGTTGAAGCATCATCCCCTGACTGTGGAGGGCTGGTTAGGGTTGATCAACCAGTCGGAACCGGGTTCTCGACTGAGCACACCTACTGCCACTACGGAAGAAAGACCGCTGCTCCTTTCGTTGACATCCTCCAAAGCTTTGAGGACTTGTACGAGATCAAAACTTCCGATTTTTCATGCCACCCTAACCAGCCACCCTAACCACCCTAGTATCCTATCTAGATACTTTCTACCTTAATATAGCTAATATATAAATAAATATATATCTATACTTATAATACTAGATCTTCTAATATAATAATTTAATATAAAAATCTATAATTATATACTCTAATAGCTATAATTTATATAGCTCCTTCTTTATATCTATAGGATTAGGGCTATTAGGGCGGGCCTATATATAGTGCTATATCTAGTCCTATATATATTACTACTATAATATAAATTAGTATATAGGACTCTACTAATTATATAGCTACTAGGTATAGATAAAAAATATTAAAATCCGCTACTATAGCTTAATATAGTCTATGATTTCTACTTCTTTTATATATACTAATAATAGCTTATATAGGGAATTAGCCTTCTAGATATAGATAGTCTTAATATATACTAAATATCTACTAGCCTAGGTAATCTACTAGCTTATAATAGCTAATCACTCTATCGCCTACTAAATAGTAGATATAGTACCCTTAAGGCCCTTACTATTCTCCTAGGGCCGCTCTATAGATTATACTAATAAATTAGCTAGGATACCTTATAAATATAGAATCTATCTAATATAATTTAACTATAGTATGGCTTTATCTAATTTACTAATCTAGATATTAATCTATTAGCTATAGGTCTACTATACCTAGAACTTATATACACACTAGACTAACTACTAAATAATATTAGGGTTAGTAGCTAGTAGAGTAGTATAGATAGTAGGGGACTAATAGATCTAGATAAAATAAGATCTAGATTTAGTCTTAAAAATATACTAATATAATATAGACTAGGAATTATTATTAAATTCCTCCTAAATATAGCGAATTTCTAATAGCTTAGGTTAACTATAGTAATTACTAGGGGACTATTTATAGGCCTATTACTAATAGACTTATAATAACTAGATAGTATAGTAAATATATTTCTTATATTATAAATATAATAAACTATTATAGTAAACTAGTAATCCTAGGATTAGCTAGTTAATCTAGGTTAGCTAACTAATAATATTAGGCTAGTATAATAATAGTAAAGTCTTTATACTACCTAGTAGAATCCTATTAGATCCTCTTAAGTACTATCTAGTCTAAACCTAATAGTTCTTCCTAGATAGTATATAATCCTACTTAAATTATATCTAGTAGTATATCTAAAAATATATAATCTACTATAGTTATATAAGATTAGTAAGGTTCCTCCTTATAATAATCTAATCTAATCTAAGAAAAACCCTTATTTTATAAAATTATAAGAAGATAAGTTTAAATATATTTATTTAGACCTAAACTAGGCTATATAAATAAAAAAAGGGGATAAAATAAAAGAATTATATCTTTAAGAAGTACTAATATACTCCTAAGTAACTAAAAATATTAGAAATCCCCTTTTAAAACCTATCTAAGATAAGTAATAACCTACCTATAGATATAGAGTAGTATAAGGCCTAGGATTACCCTTAAATAATCTTAAATATACCTATCCTATAAGGACTCTAAGGCTAATAAGAATAACCTTATTTAGTTATAAATAACCTACTCTTTTTAGAAATTATTATAGCCCTAGCGTTACTTAATATATAGATTAGGACCTTATTATATAATATATAGTTCTATTTAGCTAACCCTAATACCTATATACTAGCTATCCTCTATATAGTAAATCTTATAGCTATAGCCCTTAGAATAAACCTATCTCTATTAGTTAAAATCTAGATAAGTACTATTAGCTATAAAAATAGTTAATATTCTATAAATAAAGCCCTCTTAAAGGATATTTACTTAATTAATAAGTATAATAAAAAGATTTACTAGTTAGTAGCCTAATAGTTCCTACTTAACTATAAATAGTACTTTAAGGAAATTAGTCTATATATTAGGTAATAGCTAGATAAGAAAGCGAAGATTATCTTTATAAGTAAAAAGCTTATAGACTAAGCTAGAAATACCTAGAAGGCTTTTAAATAGAAAGTTAGTAGCTATTACGCTAACCCTATTAAGACTTTTATTAACTTTAAAGCCTAGATTAAATAGGAATTCTTAGAATACCTTAGACCTAAAAAGCGCTAAGATTACTTTAATTCCCTTTAATAGGGTATAAGAATAGTCTAAGTATATACTATAGAGCTTTAATAAGTAGTAGTAGATACTAGATTTAATATCCTAAAAGTAATTCTAATCTAGTACCTTTAGAAAGGAGCGAATATAGCCTTATAATAGCGTTAGATAGAGATAAATATATAAGCCCCTATCTTTATAGAAGCTAAGAAACGCCTTATTAAGTTTAAATATAGATAAATACTCTTAAATTATATTAGTTAGTATATAGGAGAATTAGATTTAGACACTATAGATCTATCTACTCTTCTAATAGTTATAAATAAGACTAAAAGAAATAATAGGGTTTACTTTAATTATAGGAAACTAGAATACTTTAAGAGAGACTACTAAGAAAAAAGAAAGAAGCCCTTTTACTAAAACTACTTAAGAAATAGATTTAGTTAGTAGAAGCCCTTATTAACTATATAAGATAGGCTTTATATATATCTAGTCTAGAGGGTATTAACCCCCTTAATCTAGTATAATCTAGTAATATAGAACTAGACGCCCTATTAGATATTACTATAGATTAGTCTCTATAGGTTTAAGTCTCCTTAAATATACTAAGTAACCCTCTACTATATTTTAACTATATACTTAGAATAAAGGAATTAAGAGTTACTATTTAAGCTATAATTAATAGTAATATATTATATTCCTTTATTTCCCCTTATATACTAAAAGGATTAGGGGTAGATATATCTATCTATACCTAAAAGAAAGAGTTAGAAGTTATACTCCCTAATAGTAGTTACCTATAGATAAGAATATCTATCTTCCTCCTAGTATATATAAGAAGCTAGATAGGGAGTATAAAAGTATAGGTCCTAGACCTAGTAAACTATATATTTATTCTAGGATATAAGTTCTTATAAACTTAAAACCCCTAATTTAACTAGACTACTTTATATATAATAATTTAGGATAGTTAGAACTAATACTATTAGATTCTCCCCTTAAAAGGCGCCTAAATAGACCCTAATATAAGCGTGGGACTAAATCTAATATTAGGTAAATAAGCTTAGAGAGCGATCTAAAAAGAATAGATAAAAGTAGCTCTTTTTATTATCTAAGAGAAAGATTATAGCTAGGATAGGCCCTAGATAGAAGTCCCTTATTATTAAGATAAAAGAATCTAAGAAGTTCTAGATAGGTACCCTTTAGTATTCTAAAAGGAATTATTAAATAGATTACTATTAAAGCGCTTATTTAAATATTAGATTAATATAAGAATAGCCATATCTATTAATCTTAATTTATACTTAATATTAAAGAAGAAGCTAAATAAATAACTCTAATAGATTAAGAAGTTACTTAAACTAGGGCTTATCTAACTATTAAGTAGCCCTTAGGGCTTCTTTATTATATTTATTAAAAAACTAATAGGTAAATAGTAGATATATATTAACTATTAAGCCCTAAATAAAGTTACTATTAAAAATAGATACCTACTCTTAAGAATTTAGGATCTTTTAGATATAGTTAGAATTATATAGATCCTCTTAAAGATTAATCTAGCTTTAGGGTATTAGTAGATCTAAATAGATAAGAACTCTATTAAGAAGACCGCTTTTAATACTATATAAGGAAAGTATAAATAGCTAGCTATACTATTTAGATTATATAACGTACTAGCTATATTCTAGATAACTATAAATAAGATATTATAGTCCACCCTAGGGTAATATACTCTTATCTATCTAGATAATATCCTAATATTCTCTAAAATAATTAAAGAATATTATATTTATCTTAAGGAGATCCTAACCTTACTTATTTAATAAGGATTAATTACTAAACTAAGTAAGTATAAGATAGTAACTACTAAACTAGAATTCTATAGCTATATTATTAAGAATAGATCTATATAGCCTATACTAGCTAAGATTATAGTAATTTAGGACTAGCTAGTACTAATAAATATTTATAAGATCTAGTAGTTCCTAGGGCTAGTAATATATTACTACTAGTTTATCTATAGATTTACTTATATTATAGTACCTTTATATAAGCTATTAAAGGATCTAGATAAATCTATATAGAAGGATAAATTCCGCCTAATTAAATAGATAATCGCTTACTAAAGTACCTTTACTAGACTAAAATAATAACTAGTAAAGGCCCTAGTTCTTATCTAATTAGACCTATCTTAGCCCTTTATTATTAAGATAAACGCGTTTAAATAGGCCTTAAGAGTGGTCCTAATATAAAAAGATATAAAAGGGACCCTCTATCTAGTTATCTTTAATAGATAGAAACTCTAGGGCGTAGAAGTTATATTTACCAAAAGGCCGCCGTTTTTAGTAACCCCCCTAAATCTAGTTTAGCGCTAATCCCCTACTAGCTATTTCTAGTTTAGCATTATCCTTATTAGGTATAGCGTTCTATACTATCCTCTAATAGGAACTGCCGCTTATTACCGTCTTTAGGCCCCCTTATTAACTATATAGTCCAGATAGTGCGTCGCTTGACCATCTCTCTTTCCCTTCCCACCGCTATACACTCCTTCTTAGCTCCGTGCGTAGCTTATGAAACGAGACGCCACTGCTCCGACCCCTGCCTCTCGGAGATGACCGTTCCCACACGGACTGCTTCGCCCCCTTCGCTCCCTACTCGCGACACGTCGCTATGACGCCGTGCGGGTATCTAAAAAGACTGATTCGATAGTCACGGCGTGAGCTGTTGATCTTTCCTGGATGAAGGCATGCTGTAAGGCTTACGTGGTGCCCTTGCGGCCTTGCCTGCCTAAATTGGCCGTCCCCGATTAGTCTGGTGGCCATTAGGAGTTGCCTATAGAGCCCGGTCTAAACCTTTTAAAGCATTCTTTCCTATTCGGGGGACCGCCTAGACTAAGTGTCTTACTTTTGAGACGAGATTATGAGTTGTTAATATGCATGCTATATGTGCACCCGATCAGCGTAGCGTGATCACTAATGGCAAAAATGCCTCTTGCGTTTCCGCGGTGCCTATCGTTCTATATGGCTATGATAACGTTCCGTTGATCCTTAGGAGATGGTGACTCGCCATATGGCTCTAGACCGGGCTGTATGATATGTTAATCAGACTAAACTCGCCACGAAATTCCCCGGTTAGTAGGAGAATAGTGTAGTAATATACTCGCACTAGATTGCAAGGATTCGTAACTAAGATATTACGTAGGGGCCGCTCTATATGCCGATTCGTGAATAGGATAGTAGCCGTAGTCAAAAACGAAAGACTTTGAGCTAGGCGGATCTAGATAGAGAGCGGAAGTGTCTTTTTGCTTATAGGTCTGATTCCTAATAGACACGCTGTACTAAGGCAACGGGCATTTATAACCTTCGTGTGGCGATTCTAAGATATAACGGAAGTGCTTAGCACTAAGTTCGATTTAAGAAGTGATTTTATATACTTTATAGGCCGCCTACCCTCCTTCTCTATTTTGCTATCTACGCACCTTTCCTTTGCCGTCTAGTGATTCTTTATACCATATAAGTCAATCTCGATAATATTACCTTCTACTCTCACCCTCCTATAAAGTCCTTCTCGCGTGCCTTCCCTACTTCTTACTAGAGGACCTATAATGCCTCTATAGCTCCGCAACCCCTTCTATATATTCTTTCACCTAGACCACATTTTCATGGAACGACATTCAACTTAATATCTAGTGCTAGTACCCATGTCTCTTTATAACCCCGAACCCCCCTAAAGGGAGACTCGGATCTACGTCTAGGTAGTGAATTTGATATTGAGATAGAGAGGTCTATTTTGCAAAATAGTCAGGCCACGCATAAGATTAACCTGGATATGCCCCTTGACTCGGGACTCTAACATGAATCCTATATTAATATGCCCTAAGGGGACCACATCCACTTAATTGCTGGTATATCAACTTATTATTAAATTATAATAGGCGAGCGTAGCTAATATCTCCACTAGGTAATCTAGACCGATACCCTTTAGTAGAGTCTCTTAATATATCATATAATTTAGATACGGCTTTAATACTAGTAGAACCTTAGTTATAGTAACTAGGTTAGCACGACTATGATCTCTTTGTTCGACCTATTTCCCTAACTTATACTAGGCCTACCTATTACCCCCACCGTTGCCTTACTAGATTTATTAAAAGATCGTCGTCGAGCTAGTATCTCGTGCTTAGGAACTTGTGATGAGACTGATAAAGATCCTATCGTACCTAGAGTCAGCTTGACTAGCGCGCGTGGCTTGCCGTCACCCTCGCTAGATTTGCTTATATATCCTAGTAATGAAGATATCATACAAGAAGAATCTACCGAAGACGATACTAATGCTGGGACAGAAATTTCGGGAGATCTAGCGGGAGTTATAAGGGGTGAAGTAACTACGACATAAATTACCTAGTTTATAGACCCCTCTATCGGAGAGGCTATCTTAGATAAGCATAAAGAAGGCAGGCTATCTACGAAGAGTTAAGCTCTAGCCATCTTTCCTCACGGACCTCGAACTCGTCCAATCAAGTAGTCAAAAGACACTCTAGCAAGTAAATATTCCCTACGTCGGCGACTAAACGCAGACTCTACCCGACTAGGGCAATCCCCTACTATTTCTATGGTTATTCTAGCCCGTCGAACCGATGAATTAGTGATAAGGATAAAGAACAATCCTCTAACTAGAGCACGATATAGTAATTCGAGCGATAGTAATAGCTGCAACTTCGACAATAATAGGGCAATATAGGCATCGATAGAGGAGTATTTACCATTTTTAGGTAGATCTAAGTCTAAGACGAGAGGAGGCCCACTAAAAAGACTAAAGAGGGTAAAGGAAAATCACTTAGCCTCGAGTAAGTTTATTATCGCGGGATATACACCGTAGTCCCTAAAGCCCCTAAAGGGTGGTTTTGCAGTCACGCCGAGTGAAACCTAAGAGATTTTTGGTCGCGGAGTTCTTCGTATTTAAGCTCACGGCTTAGGGCATGCTTATTTTATGACTTTCCTTCTAGAGGCTTCTTAGCCTCTATCTATGATAGAACTGCCTCTTAATCGGTCTTTAGATCCGAAGGGTCTCTCTGAGAACGCATCGTCGCCTTAATTAAGATGCAAAAGACGTCGTCAACGAAACACATCTAAAGCGCGTGAAGATAGAGATAAGTGGTTGGTAAAAGCACCACGGCATTCGCGATCTCGTGATGGTCGTAATAAAGCCCAACAAAAACCTAGGAAGCGCCTGCCGTGGTCTTCTAAGGAGGAGGATTTTCTGCTGGATTTAAAAAAGATAAGCAAAGACCGTGGTCAGAGGTGACAAGATTGTTTTCGGACCGATTTCCTAGAAGAAGACCTAGTACAATCTAAGTACACTAGAGTAAGTACGGGGCCTAAATAAGCATGGCGAGATAGGGCTAGAAAAGCCGCGTGAATATATTTAAGTGTTATTATTAAGAAATCAGGGTTATTATGTAGAAAAATAGGCTAATGTTTCATACTATTTTTGCTAACCCTATGGCCTAATGTCTATGTACGTCTAGGTTTGGGTGGAGGCTTATGCTAAAGTCCCCTAGAAATTAGAAATATGATTTATTTAATATTAAGAATAAATGTGGCTAAATCTTACACGCATGAATGAGATAGCTACTATAGAGTTCTAAATATATAGTAGCTCGGAGAACCTATCTACTAATTACACATAATAACATTTACTCTGGCTAGTGAGAAAACAGGCCGCAATATTGGATGGCTATAATCTATATAAACGCTCCCGTGACGAAAGCGAGGCTGACCCACTCGTTGCTGAATCCCCGATATATCACGTGATCTAATGACTAATAACACGCCTTAATCTGGCCTGCTCGAGACCCATTTTTTTCTTATGATTAAATAATAATAATACCGTAGCACCCTTGGCAACCTTGGCTTGGATATCTCGCTATTGCATTTTATATTACTAGTGAACCCCTTTGCCTAGAATGGACGATTACTATAAACTTGTCGTGGCTTAATTCTTCGAGCCACTGCTAAACCTCTCCTAAGAATCGTGTCACCATTTCGTCTTGTACTATATTATGCCCGCTCTTCTTCCTAACACTACTAGTAAGGTAGAAGTTTAATCTAGTCTTTTTTAGGGAAGCATGAGCTATACCGCTATACTATATATTTATTCCACGCATGCTGACTCTCGAATCGTCGTTTAGTTCCGAAACGAAAAGTAAGACCTCTACGTAGTCGCCGAGGCGAGTTGTATATATGGACCTATTATACCTATGGTCACATACTAGGGTATATATAAAGGACTCTTTATGTATATATCACCTTTTATAGAAGGGACACCCTATATTAGTGTCTTGATATCTTCTAAGGACTTTCAACTGCCGCTCTAGAAGAAGATGGTGACTATTTTAGACCTTATAGACCTCGTGACTCGCGGAGCTAAAGCGAACGATAATATTTCCGACACCGCCATAGTCGAGCTTACCTCTACTCTTAACAAAACCTAGTATATAGTCAATGACTACACTTTCTAGAACACATCTATTAAAAGCAATATTTCTACTTATATCAGCATAGTCCTACTCTAACTACGCGATCTCGCTGCTCTCCCCGTTACCCTTACCCACCAGGACCTTGCCCTATTTAATTACCTTATAGATCCGTCTACGGGCCGGATTAAAGCTATACTTGACTGGGATGGTGCTTTTTATCTCCTAGTTAGGTTAAACTTTTATTTTATGGATAACCTTTTAGGGTTCATGACTCTAGAAGGTTGGCAAGATATAGAGGATCGTCATAACCTTAAAGTAGCTTTTTATAATCGGGCTCTAGCTAGTCTTGCGGCATAGGGATATAAGAGTATAATAAAAGAATAACTGGAGTTATAGAAGGCGATTGGAATGTTGGTCTACGGTGTGGAGCGGCTTCTTAAGTTCAAAGACGAACGATCTGAGCACTATCTAGATGGGTATCTTCGGGGATTATTATTTATGAATAAAGTAATTGGACGAGAGAGTGAGTGATGCGTGGGCTGTTTAATTTGTATATAGTTGAAGAGACACTAAGACTTATTGTTGACTGTCGAGGTAATAGGATAATAACAAGGAATAATTACCCCGGGACCTCGTATAATGAATTGCTAGTACTGTAGATATAACTAATGAAGGGAAGAGGGCATCCTAACAAAACCTAGGACCTAGTAAGGGGAATGGTGCGTTAATAGTATTTGTAAACCTTAATACCCCTATTTATCAACATTCCACCGTGTTATAACCTTGGCTTAATGCTCTATATATGGCTTCGAGTCCTAAAACACTTTATGATTACTAGAGTTTATAGGGGAATAAATATTATTCCCTTTGCATTCAACAACCCTATATTCATTGATATAGAAACTCCATCCGGTGATAACAGGTTCACTCGTCTCAACCTCTTGCTCGGACGTAAGGCGAAGGGGAACACTAATGGTGCCGCGCCCACTAGGATGCGTGAATTTAATAAAATCACCTCTATGTGCAGGATTCGGTATGATTAAGATCCGTTCCTCTAAGCTATAAGCTTTAAGAAAGGCGGCAAGTTCTAAAGCGAACTCTACTTTAAGATGAGTCGCCGCGCCGCTGGCATCGTACTTAAATGCTTAGAATAGGCCATTCTAGTTGAGAAACCATAAGTTCGGTGCAATCTTAGCTACATCGATGCTCGTAAGAGCCTTTAGGGTGCAGATATCCGTTTCGGGGGATTGAATCTCGTGGACTATCATAGTTCTATCTTAGAGTGTATCGTGGCGATGGAGAAGTCCGGCTCCTAGCTTTATATGTATATTATAACTAATAAATATATTTGCGATAGATGCTAAGGTCGCCTTGTCGATCTCTTTTTCCTGCTCTTCGAAGGTCTTAATAGTATTAAAAGAGAATATATCTAAGATGGCACTCTCTATTGCAACTGCCATTTTCTTAGTAGGTCTTACTGTTTTGCCACTAATGTCAGTAATTACGCCATACAGGACAGTAGTAGAGTTAGGTAACCCACGCATCTATGCATCCTCTATATAAATAGATAATAGAAGGGTGGTAACGATGCTTAGGTTATATTGAGTAGAACATACCTTCTTATAACGTGAAGATATGAAGCTTATATAGTAGGTTGGGGCTACTATATTATTATAGTATGCTTTTAATGAAATTTGCGCGAGATGATAAGTATAAATTGGGAGGGAATAGAAAAAGCGAACTAAGAGGGATGTCTATATTTATCAGAGAAAAGCCTGATTGATCCTTATTATTGACTTTACTCGAGCTAAAATATACTCTAATGAAGGTTTTAGATTAATATAATAACTATCAAAGCTGTTATTAATCATTAGACCAAGAGCGTCGCGCGAATAGCCCTGAGCATAGAACCAACGTGAAATCCCGTGCATTAGCGCGAGGCTGTGACACGTATATAAAATTGCGGTGGGTGTTAGAGGTGATGTCTTTTTACTTAGATAAAGTGTTTAGAGCCTTATATTTTAGTCTAGCGGATCTAATATTAGTCCTAAAGGAGTTTAAGACTGTCTAGCCTAGGGCTGGTGTGTAGCTATATAGAGATATAGGCTTTAAAGGAGGACTTTAGCCCTTGTAGTAACGACGTATGAGTGGCGCATAGCCCCCGCTTTCTTAGCGCTTGGCTAACTTATTTAGCCCGACGACTACGTTAATGGATAAGAGCTTGGGATTATATGTGGATAAATCAGATCTACTCACTACTAAGTGGATTTGATGTATAGTTGCTTTTGAATGTTTATCATTAATTAAATAGTAATAAAATTTTATGTTCTCTATATGCGAAAATGACGTGAATCTATAGATAGGTGTTAACTATGTTGAATTAATTAGAAATTTGTTGATGGCTGCTTAAAATAGGGCTTGATCTTTTTATGCTACTCTTAATATGTTAAGACTGATTATTCTCTAAGCATTACCAACTTATAAGTAGGGTAGTGCTGTTATAAGTTATCTCTAGATACGTAACTAACTAAGCCAACTTAGGATAGGCTAACAATCAATCCCTCTATTATTTTATATTGATGCGAGCCTGAAATAGCCTGGATAGACGTATTTGGTGCTAGATGTCGACTGTAATAAAGTGTGTGTGGAGTGTTTCTAGCGTTTCACACGTGAGTGCTTTTATTAAGCACGCTCGAACCCACATAAGGATTATACGACGACTTACGCAATAAAGCTATATTCGAAATGGATTAAATGATGGAGATTCGAGGGTATATACTATATATGTTATTATGCATTTTAAAAAATAAATAGGATAAAGATTAGCACTTTAGGCGGTAATGAGCGGAAATAGCTATTTAAGGGTTGCAATGCGTACAAAAAGGCAGCTATAGCTAGTAGTAGGTAAAATCATATAGGAAAAGAGGACTTCTGGTTGCTAGAGGGGAAGTGTGATCAGTACTGGTCAAAAGTTAGAAGATTATAGGCAAAAAGGATCATAAATGTGCTACTCTGGGCTAAAATGGACTGGGTGGTATTAGTATATGCTTTACGCATGATAAATGCATCCCTGTCTGTCCTAAAAACATGGTTGGAGTATGATAAGCCATAAGTAGCCATATTGAGCTAACGGAAAACGGGGGGTTAATGCTTAGGATGGGATATTATAAAAAAGTCCGCGCCCAATTTGTTATATTATTCTCTCATTTCGACTTGCTTTAGTCTAAATTTGTTTAAAAGCCTCCAAAGTCATATCACCGACCGAGTGTTTCTTTAATTCCCTGGTTTCCTAAAAAGAATTTCTTGATAATAGCCCATTCCTAGATGCGAACGGCCAGAAAGGACTGGAATCGGCGTATTGTCTATTTCATGATATAATTAAACACTCGTCTTCGCGGCAGACCTAGAATAGACGTAATAAGGCGCGATAATATCTTAAAAATGTGTACTCCCTAGGTAAACCATTATTTGTCCTTGTTGTGGTCACAATCTCCATTACTGATCTGGCAGTATTAGAGCATAAAGAATTATTTCCTTATCTTAAGGATTGGTGGCAAAATAATATACCCTCTAAAAAGTTTACATCCCGCGCGATTAAGCTCATTAACGAACTCGAGCATAAAAGAGAGAAAGGAGGCCTTATCTATATATAACGTAAGTGATTTTTCCCACTTCCTAAAGGCATCAATGCTGACCTAGCTTAAAGAAAGAACAAAAAGCAGGACTCTTAGGAAGGCCCGGGGTGTTAAGAATAAGAGGGTAGCAAACACCGTCCCCCTTAGCAGCCTAATTGAGTAACCCACCGAAATCCAGAATGCCCTTTAAGGGTTTGGTAGTGCCCCTTTATTCTTTGCATTCTTAGATAATACTAACTAAAGTATTTTAGTTAGTGAAGAATCCGAGAACGCGTAGTTATTAGTTACTAGAAGCTCGGGTTCGTCTTTATAAAAATGTGATTTCACAAAAAGAATGCTAATATGTTATAGGATCCATCGGAGCATTCGCGATAGACGTGACCGATGAAGAGCTAATATCCTTCCTTTCTTCGTAATTAATGGGCTTCCTCTAAACGTATTATGCAGAATTTCCCTATCTATAAGTTATTAGCGAAATGCTTCGAATCAGCGGGCCTAACCTACAGCTTTTATACCCTCTTCTTAATCTTATACCTCCTTATATCCATATCGACCTTTAACTACCTACGGGGTTTAACGTTAATATCGAGGTGTCGAGAGAGATTAGTTATTCTTTTATTTAATATCTTTGGATGCTTTAGGCATTAGGTGTCTCTTAAAACGAAACGTCGTAATAGCACGTTCCTAAATATAAGGCATATACGTCCACTACTTAATATAAGGATTCTTTGGCCGCTTCCTGTCCTGGGTCCCGTTAAAAGTATATTAATGCTGCCCGCTGTAATTCGCGAGTGGATAACGCCCTCTCTATCGTCTCTATATATTAGGACTGCCGGAGCGACGTTAGAGTCTAAGATTTTTCTATTGAAAAACGTTGTTTCGAGTATGACGGATTTTCCATTCTATAGAGATAATAGTGAGCGGTTAAAGATGCGTAAAATACCTAGGATCCTGACTAATAACGATTTTGCTTCCTCTTCTAGACCCTTATTATCTTATGACTTTAGCTTTTGAAATACATTCTTATTGATTATGTTTATTATAATTCCGTTTTTTGGTATTTTGAGGGTGCGGGAAAGTTTTGCGTGGAATGGGAACTGCGTGATATAACGTTAGGTATGCGCGTTAGTAACTTTTAGGATGATCGAGTGGATAACTAGTGGTTGCTTAATATGCTTGCCTTTTAAACTCTAGTTTCCAAGAAGGGTTTGTCGAAGGTAATTATTATTTATAATAGTGCGAAGGAAGAAACTGGAAAGCCCATCGCGGGGGCCTTTAGGTAGTAAACTGAAGTTATGTGACTTCGTGTCGTCGGAATCAAACGCGAAGGCATGTCGCGTAGCACACTAGCTATTGTAATTTATATTAATGCTGAAGTAGGGATATTGACTTCAATCTAGATTTTCTTGCTATCGTGTTATAAAAGCGCAAGAATGGTGGAAATAGAGAGAAGACGCTTATAATCTACTAGGCATCTTTCGATATAGTTTACCCTACTTCGCACCATCCCGTCTTATTTTATAATATTATTAGACAGAAACTATAGTTTGTCTATACTTTGTCCTACTTGAATCATTCCTAGAACATAAAATCCTATTTAATACTATTTTACTAGCGGAATCTGTTAACTTGGAATATTTTGTCTTTTTATGTTCTATATAAGAATAATATAAATCATTAGTGTTTAATCACTGTCCTGGCGTCAGTAACCGCAATCCGACTACGCTAGAAATACCTTTTTATAAGCACGAATCACATTAAAGAAGCTACGTAAGCTCTAGTTAATAGACTAAAAAGCAAAGCGTGTCTATGATCCGACGGCCTACCTAGCTAAGATTAAGCCCCTAATTGCCTATCTAGATCGCTTATCCCTATACTCTGATTCCTGGGTTGCACTTAAAACCCCTGTAAAGTTGCGGCATTTATTACGTTCGATAAATTGAGCTATTCGGAGCTGAAAGAATATATAAGGGTGCAGCCCACCAAGCTTCTATGTACCGTAACGCCAATCTTTGATTTTCAAACTCCGTTTCTTTTATTCTCTTAATAGTCCTGAATCTTTTAGCTGCGATACTATAGCACTCATAGACAACCTAAATCCCCCTGGCTAAGGCTTAGAGCCCCTAGGTAAAGGGTCGGCTATGCCATAAGCTACCGTGAAGGATCTAAGGGATCTTTATAATATTCTAAGAAAGGTGCTTTCAGACCTTAAGGACCCTCTAAACACTCTTATCTTCTAGGAAAACTCCTAACCAGGGCCTGATATAGTTTAGCTAGTGCAATTACTATATAAGTTTAACTATGATAGACATTCCTCTGTGGTAGTGATTCCTTCCCTATGTTGCCCTGTGAGTAATGAATAAGACGTGATCGACCTAAGGGCGGATGATGTAGATCGCAGCCTAATTATTTATATAACTCCCGATGATTTTAAGTCATTTTAGAAGTGGGTAGTAATGGCCGTTGCTTAGGCATCTTTGTTAGAATACAAGTAAATTTTGGAAAGGTAGAGAATCGTACTTCCTCTTCCTCTAGTTAGTATTGCTAATAGTAACTTAGGTGGAATGATGTCTCTTGCAAATTCGAGATCGTCGAATCCGAAATTCAAGGCGATAATGATGCCTTAGATGCGTATGTCTTTATTATACGCGAGCGCGTGGGTATGTGTCTCCGTCTTTTATTATATTGTTATCGATTAACCCCCCTGAAGATCGAAAGCCTGAGCGGGTGACTCGCTTTATTAATATAAAATCCAAGCTATTGTGCGATATCCTTCGAAAATTGTTGTAGAACGTCTGAGTAGTTAGTGTGATAGGGGATAAGCTATCCGTAAGTTATATTCTTCTCCTGGCTAAGCGAACATTTGCTGATCCTCTTTAGATCAAAGAAAACGTTCTTTTCTATTACCTCCCTAAACTTTAGCAAGCAGTAGAAGAACTAAAGACTCGATCACACTGCCATACGTAATGTTTGAAACAACTTAATCTGCTTCTTGGATGGGTAATGGAGGCGACCGCCTCTGTTTTAAGAAGTGTGTCTTCGCTGCTTTAGTAAAGATAAATTACCTTTGACCTCTTATGGGCCCTTTTTAAGCCAGGATGCCACGTGTTTACTAAGTATCTAGGCACTGAAAAGCCGAGGTATGTTATATTCGATGCAGGCGAAGAGATTACCTAAGATAGTGTTATATATTATAAACTCGAGGCCCGGTATATTGATCTTAATGGTGAAAACTTTAGGGAGGCCGGTGTGGTCTTGGGTATCTTAAAGTTCCGCGGTTCCAGGCTAATTAAATCACTTGACGCCTTTCCGCTTTATTACCACCCTAACTATGACTAAGCTCGCTAAGACCTAGTTAAGACTAGCCGTAAATTCCGAAGCCTAGTTAGTACGCATATATAGTGGTGTGATGGAAGAGCTTTTATTATAGAGGATGGTGAGCCTATTAAAATATATATTAACACCTACGTAGGTGTTAATACGGGTTTTTTTTATATAATAAAACTAAACTACTCACAACCTCGTTTTCACGATAAGTTGGCTCGAAAAACGGACGGAATATCGATCATCGATATAGACTCACTAGTCGACGATATTCGGATAAGAGTCGTCGAGAGATTAAGAGGTAATAGTATAGAGCTACATCAATTAAACGAAGACGAGCTCTTGGTCTATGCGCCTACTATACGCGGTTTTAGTTTTTAGGAGAATTGTTTCAGTGAGTTAGATAATACGCATAGTAGAGTATTCTATCCTAATTTGTGACTAGTGGAATTTACGGTTTCCGATCTACACGGTATGCGATAGTCTCGTGAATCATTTGACTGCCTCAAAAATTTCGAGGGCCCTAAAAAGCTGATCTTGTCTTTGATCGAGACTCGATTAGGTCGCACACCGATAGTTCCATTTAACGATTTTATCGCAGGGAAGGGGCGCGGACTTAACGTCCTATTATAGTGAGGGATTATAAGCGAGAGTACTTTTAGCATCTCTAATAATTAATAGTGGTCCACTAGGAGTCGGGAAGACTTTAATAGTTAAAGCTACTATAGAACGGTTTAACTTACCTCTATATTTAGTAAGACAATCATTCGGTATAGATCAAAGAAGCTATACTAAGAGAAGCTAGATCTCCGCCGGGGAACTTAATGTCGACCATAGAGACCTAAATGCGCTAGATAAGTAACTCAAGCGTATTTTTAAGATCGCGAAACACTTCAACGCGATGCTACTTTTAGATGAAGTAGATGCGTATATAGAGAGCCGCATTGCGTTATACGGGGGTCACAATCGCCTTATGACTATATTTTTGCGAAACCTTAAATATTATAAGGGAATTATGTTCCTGACCACGAATAGAGTGATAGAATTTAATAATGTAGTTCTAAGTAGAATTCACCTAAAAATGAAATACGATATATTAACGAAAGATGCGCGTCGTGATATATGGAAAGACTTCCTATCAAAAGTAAATACATACCACGGACCTGCTACTGTTAACGACTCATAGCTTCGATATTTAGAATCGATGGCCCTTAATAGACGAGATGTTAGTTCTCTTAAATAGTTAGCTAGATTATTTACTTACTATATTTAGATCAAAAATATCACGTCCGTTGCGCACGCATTGGCTAGCAGCGAAGGATATTAGGTCGACTACCGTTATCTTTAAATAGCGGCTTAAGCTAACGAGAAGTTTCTATAGGAATTCGGACACGTTGAGGGGATGAATATTTAATCTAGTAGGTTTCCTTCTAGTACTAGGGACCCTAGGAATCCTAAGCATTAGAGATATGATCATCCGATAGTTTAAAACGAAGGGCCGTACATCGAAGTCCTTTAGCTTACTTTTTCTCTTTTTTTTGTTTTTGTTTTTCAATTGCGCGCATTTTAGTCTCGGTCCAAATTGACAATCCTATGCTCTATGATCCATACCAGCCCTAGGCTATCCCCGGGCCTTTTTCTCCCCGCCCTACGACACCCGGTAGTAGGAAGTCCCACGAGACGTTTCGAACCTCCTAGCGTATCTTCCCCTCGTATAGTGGTCTTAGAATAAGTATCCCCGATGGCTATCCTATCTTGGCCCTTTTTCCATAGTGCATCTGGGCTTCAAGCTCTAATCAGTATTAACAAAATACATATCCGATAGCCACTACGAATAGCCTATTCTACGTCCCATATGTCTTTTCACAGTGTCAAACTAGAGTTAAGCTTAATAGGGTCTTCTTAGGCGATGGTTTTAAAGTGAAGACTATGCCCATCTTTTTTCTTGATTGTCTTTTATTAACCTTCCTGGCTATAAGGAATGACAACTAATTACTTAGTCTTATTAGAATTTACATAAATACTTACTTATTCGGAATCTTAGAAGGACTATTGTCGAAGCATTATAGAAAAGTAGGTAGGTGATCTACTTCTTAAAGATATCATCATTCAGGACTGGTTACCTTTACTTACAGGAATTCTTAGAAGCCATCTTTAGGCTTAATGTTCAATTTATAATTAATGACGATGCTTCTAGCTCTACTATATAAGGAGCGGATAGTTTATTAAATAGGGTACACGATCAGATCAAGATAAATTAGGGATAATTAGGCATATAGAGGGGATATCGAAAATTTACTCACTAAGCCTCCATTAACTGAACTGCGCTACATTAAGGGCCACTATAAGATACTTCTTAATTAGTACTATGGCCACTAATCTTCACTGTCCGATATTTAGTAATCGACGGGATCCTTTTTCTAATATCCGTTTCCTGGACTAATCCTACCCCTCTCTAAAGTATCTAAAATAAGAAATAAATACCTTTAACCTAATAAATGCCTTCTCACTACTATGTAAATATCACTTCCTCCTCCTTTAACCCGATGCTGAATACCCTATGCACTATAGCGGAGTTCCCGTAAGACCACCAAATTTAGAGTGATTGTATTGATTTTGATGATCTACTTGAGTTAAATAAGAAGTTTCTTTAGGGTTAAATTCGATTGTCTCCTTATTATTATGGTCCTATAGAGGAAGAGACATATGGCTTGATTCCTTCTTTGTTGAAGCTACATGAATAAAGTATCTTTACGTGGGGTAGTCAACCATATTTACGTGAACGCACGAGAGGGGATAGAGGCAAAATCCATAACGTCTAGCAACGGCCTTTTATCTCTTTCATTATGATAGAAAAGAATAATCCGCTAGAACTCTTTTAAGCGTTAAGAAGAAACAGAGAGATCAAGGTTCACGTAAGTAAGGCTTACTCGCCTAAAGCTAGACTAAAGGGATCCTTTAGTCAGAAGAAGATTATAACTAAGGCTAGGGCTATTACCTAATATCGACGTGTGTTAATTCGGCGGCGATGGAAGGTGCTTATAAATATCGATCCCTAGGAAGATATAGTAATAGAAGACATTTTCTATCTAGAAGCTATGAAGGAGGCAAAGCCTTAGATATTTAAGGTTATGGCTGCTTTATGGCAAGATGTCAATATTATAGGAATTATTATAGACGCAATTAATATAGCATAGGCAAGATCATTAAGCAAGCCACGTATAGATATATAAACTATATAATAATTATGCATTCAATTTGGGGTATTTTTTAGATAGGTCCGATTACTAATGCTATTAGAAGGTAGAATCGGCTAGAGATATATATAACATATTTGCCCATTCAGAACATAAATAAATAAGCGGATTAAATGTTTATAGTCACTAGCCAAACTAGCTTCCTCCCTATATAGCTATAGTATAGTAAAATGGCGAAAGAACCCTAGCATCTAAAACATCACTAAAAGACAGCTTACCAAATGTAAGCTCTCGACATATTCTTTTATGCTTTATACTCTTGGTATATAGTTGATAGCGAAAACGGCTTCTACCCTAATAACTACTTCTCTTTTCTCGGGCCCCACTGCTAAGAGCTTAGTGTAGGGCTTTTACTCCACTACTATAACAATAATACATAGAGTATGTAGATATAATGATATAAATACTACATAGTATAAGAGCCTTATAAAACGGGCGTATTTTCAATCATAGCTTTATAAGAAGCCAAAGCATATATATAATAGTAAGATAGAAATAGTTCTTAATAACGATGCGAATAAAGTTTATACTTTCGCCACTTATTTACGGGTATATTTCTTTTCTTTCTTTTCTTTTTTTTTTTCTATCCTTCTTCATATATCTAGCCAAATATAAAGCGATATATAGACAAGAGTAAGTAATTAAGCTAATTTATTTCTTAACTACAACAGCTACCCAAGCTATAGATTCCGGAGGCCATGAAAATTGTGGTATCGCAAGAGAGAAGGAGAGATGTGATCCAATTACGAACCACATATACTAAACTTTTACTTAATCTTATCGTGTCCTTCTAAAGATATAGCTTAAAGAGCGTTTCCTTATTTTCCACCTTAGGCGTTTACCTCTGCTCCTTTCTCTAGTAGTAATTACATAGTCGTATCGTGTCCTCGAGAAACCGTAACTTAAAGAGCAGTTCCATAGAATCTACCCTAGGTGTTAACTTCGGCTCCTTTCTCTAATAGTAACTATATAATCCTATCGTGTCCTTCCGAAGATGTAGCATAGAGAGCATTCCTAAAGTCTCCACCTTAGGCGTTGACCTCGGCTCCTTTCTCTAATAATAGCTATACGATCCTAATATATCCTTTAGAAGACGCAGCTTAAAGAGCATTTCTATACTCTCTATCTTAGGCGTTGATCTTAGCTCCTTTCTCTAGCAGCAGCTGCACAATCTTATGGTATCCCTTAGCAGACGTAGATTATAGAGCATTTCCATAAATTCCACCTTAGGCGTTAATCTTAGCTCCTTTCTCTAGCAGTAACTGCATAGTTGTATCATGTCCTTTTGAAGACGCAGCTTAGAGAGCATCCCCAAAGAATCCACCTTGGGCGTTGACCTTGGCTCCTTTCTCTAGCAGTAACTGTATAGTCGTATCGTGTCCTCGCAGAACCGTAGCTTAGAGAGCACTCCTATAAGATCTACCTTAGGCGTTGTTCCTGGCTCCTTTCTCCAGCAGCAACTGCATAGTCGTATCATGTCCTTCCGAAGACGTAGCTTGAAGAGCATTTCTATACTCTCTACCTTGGGCGTTGATCTTGGCTCCTTTCTCTAATAGCAACTGTATAATTCTATTGTGTCCTTTATAAGACGTAGATTGTAGAGCGTTTCCATATGTTCCACCTTGGGCGTTTACCTTGGCTCCTTTCTCTAGTAGTAACTACACGATCTTATCGTGTCCCTTAATAGATGCAGCGTAGAGAGTATTCCTAAAGAATCTACCTTGGGCGTTGATTTTGGCTCCTTTCTCTAATAGCAGCTACATAATCCTATTATGTCCTTCCGAAGATGCAGCTTGAAGAGCGTTTCTATAATTTCCACCCTGGGCGTTGACCTCAGCTCCTTTCTCTAGCAGCAACTCCACGATCCGATCGTGTCCTTCTAAAGACGTAGCATAGAGAGCATTCCTAAAGTCTCTACCTTGGGCGTTGACCTTGGCTCCTTTCTCTAATAATAGCTACACGATCCTAACATATCCTTTGGAAGACGTAGCTTAAAGAGCGTTTCTATACTCTCTACCCTGGGCGTTTACCTTGGCTCCTTTCTCTAGTAGTAACTATACGATCTTATCGTGTCCTTCTGAAGATGTAGCTTGAAGAGCGTTTCTAAATTTTCTACCTTGGGCGTTGACCTTGGCTCCTTTCTCTAATAACAGCTACACGATCCTATTATATCCTTCTAAAGACGCAGCTTAGAGAGCATCCCTAAAGAATCCACCTTAGGCGTTGACCTCGGCTCCTTTCTCTAGCAGTAACTACACAGTCGTATCGTGTCCTCGTAGAACCGTAGCTTGGAGAGCACTCCTATAAGATCTACCTTAGGCGTTGTTCCCGGCTCCTTTCTCCAGCAGCAACTATATAGTTGTATTATGTCCTTCCGAAGACGTAGCTTAAAGAGCAATTTCATAATCTTTATCTTAGGCGTTGATCTCGGCTCCTTTCTCTAATAGTAACTATATAATTCTATTATGTCCTTTATAAGACGTAGATTATAGAGCGTTTCCATATATTCTACCTTGGGCGTTTACCTTGGCTCCTTTCTCTAGTAGTAATTACATAGTTATATCCTGTCCTCGAGAAACCACGACTTAAAGAGCAGTTCTATAGAATCTACCCTAGGTGTTAACTTCGGCTCCTTTCTCTAGTAGCAACTCCACGATCCTATTGTGTCCTTCCGAAGACGTAGTATAGAGAGCATTCCCAAAGTCTCTACCTTAGGCGTTAACCTCGGCTCCTTTCTCTAATAACAGCTATATAATCCTATTATGTCCTTTAGAAGACGTAGCTTAGAGAGCATTTCCATATTCTCTACCTTAGGCGTTGATCTTGGCTCCTTTCTCTAATAGTAGTCGTATTACCTTCCCATAACTATTTAATGAGGCCTAAATGATAGGGTAGGTTCTGGTGCTATCTGTCGAATTAACATATTTTCCACTAAGAGAGAGTAGAAACTCAACCTCTCGCTTATGTCTATTAAATAATGCTAGATATAAAGCAGTTATTGACGGTGGATCTTCGTGAGATTTAATAGCCTTCTAAAAGATAGAGAACCATAATAAAAAGGCTTTTCTACTTATATCGTACATTTGCCGAACTTGACTAGTGGCTTCTTGGTCTTTGGCCAAGCTTATCTTTCGTTTATGGTCTGGCTAATATAATGCTGAATAATCTAGAAAGCTTCGAATATTTAAGCATGGATGTTCGTTATCTTATTCGAGATCTTCTATCAATAGGTATCGTAGATAGATAATAGCCATTTGATCTTTGGTGTTAGTCAAAGTCTATGAGTATAAGAAGTTGATACTATTGGAACTACTCTTCTTGACAAGAAATTCTCTGGCTATCTAATAAATCAAGTAGATCTTAGAGCTGTTGATGAAAACAAAAAGTCCGTATAATCGACGCAGCTTTTTCTCGATTTAGAACGGCTTAATTCTAGCATTTGCCGCAGTTTAGGCTTATAGGGAGGTGGTAATCCCGAGCGCTATAGCCATTTCCACCGTTATTAAAGGGCGCCGTGCTATAAGAATGATTTGTAGAATCTTCTTTATAATGTCTACTTAGCGGGAGGGCACTCGATTAAGGATCTTCTCGTATACCTTATCTACTGATTTAGGTATTAACTCGATTTTCGCCTTAGTCGGGCGAAGGCTGTTCTCGAATATAGATCGAATATCGTTAATGGCTAAATATAACCAGAGATACGTATGGTGCTCTATTTATAGAAGCTGCTGCTCGAGTCGCTATTCTATGTCCCGTGATAATGCCGCTCTGTCGGCTAGCTCCTTTACTCGAATCTTTACCATAAGGTCAATTTCTTGATGGATCTGATCATTCTCTTTCTCCCCTTCTAGATAAAGATATGGGAAAGAGTCCGTGATCGCTCGAAAGCTATTCTGGATATCGTCGTAAGGTCGACTAGTGACTAGGAATTTTAACCAGGTATCCTGTCCCCGCGGAAGTGATAGGTGGTGAAATGAGTGGAGCTTCTTAATAAGTCGATTTTGATCAATCTCACGGCATTCATTAAGCGCATTAAATATGTAAATGGTTTTGCATAGATCATCAGATAATACGGCGGTTATAAGCATCCTCTATAATTCATTAACCTCTTGTTGGAGCTTCTCTCTATTCTTTTCCTAAGATGGTATAGCATAACGCAGGAGCCGAGGCCGCTGGCTGAAAATTTAATGGAGTACTGAGTAAAGTGCTAAATCAAGATGATTCTGTTCATCGTTGTCTTTGAAGAAGAAGTAATAAATTGTCACTTTAGGATAAGAGTTTTCTAAGCAATCTTCGACTATCGATTGGGAAAGTACAGACTTGCCATAGCCTGGGTCGGCCGATACCTAGAGAAGATCGCTATAGCTGCTCTCTGACTAACGGATATATTCGGTGCTCTGTAGAGCCCATAGGCAGGTTCCCGCCACTTTTCTAGGATTGATGTTCCTTTGCTCCTCATAAGTAGATACCTTAAATGTTTAGAGACAACGGTTCTGCTGATTGGTCAAAGCAAACGCAACCTTCTCACGATGATGCTGTTCTTGCTGCCTAGATGCTTAGTCTAGGCGTTGATTTATGCCTTTAATTTTAGCCTTTAATCCGTCTACGTAGAGCTTTGTAAGTAAGCATCCTTAATTTAGGACTAGCTAAGCCCGTATTAATTTCACTTACTATATATATCTACTACCAAGCTCTCCTATAAAATATGGCCAACAGGGACATAGCCTAGTAGTTCTTTTATATATGCTGCGGCTGCTAGGGTAGCATATCCCTACTAATCCTTATTCTTATGTGAGTTGGCATAATCATAAATACCGCGGATGACAACGTAGGGAAAGTCCAACATTAGACTAGCTGCCTCTATTTCGAAGCATAATACCCCAGTCTCCAAACGAAGATCGTCCCTTATCCGCCTGTGCTTGATGACCTTATTACTAGAAGTAATGATACTATAATAGGGCTATGGGTCATTATCCTCGCGTTCACCTCTGGTCTGTTCCTACTCCGCTAGATATCTATCGTAGTTGCTCGCACTATTAGGATGATCATGGTTCGCCTGAAACAGTCTATCAGACTATGCACTAGGCCGGCTAAAATTTTTCTGAGTTCGAGCGCTTCTTCCGATTGCGTTTTAGATGTATTCTAGGTAGCGGGGTTCGTCCCGCAGCGCGGTAGCTCTTATCGTGCTAACTGCCGTCAATAATGCCCTCGGCGGACTATTTAAGGAGCCGGTTCGTTCGAATTCGCCATCTATAATAACCTTGCCCATGTCATATTGAATCACCCCACCACAAGTGCCTTCGGGGTAGCTAATCACAATATCGCCTAGCTGGATATCATAAGCAGCTAAGGGGATTCCACCCCTAATACCGACCATTAGTCCAATTCGAAGTGACTTAGAGAAGGTGCGAAGCATATTATTTGCGACCGTCGTAGTAGAGGTCGTCCCGTACTAGCCTCCAGGGAGGTAGGCGATCATGACGTAATATTTACCGATTTGGCCTAATGTGTAGGTATTCAAGTCTACTATATCTTGCTCCTCGAGAATCCTAAAGTACTTATTAAGCATTTCCGCAGCTACTGCAGCCTCGATTGGAAGAGCATAGATCTAGCCAATTTAGAAGGCATCTCGCGGAGGGTAAGTTATATAGAAGGTATGGCGTGATTTCGCAAAAAGAACGGTTTGTTGATGAGAATCTTAGAAGTTGTATATTAACTAATGTTAACAAGTCGTCTACTTGAACATCAGGAGAAAAGAGCCCTATTACGTGGTAGACAGCAGGAACCCCGCCCCTAGTAGTAGAGGCTTAACCCGGGCTAAGGGCGTAGTATAGCGCGGCAATTAAGCGAATACTATTAGAGAAAGCGGCCCGCCTATAGCTCAGGTGCATCGCACGTGGTAACACGTGACAATATAGTTTGTGACCGACTAACGTGGCTCGATAGACAGAACCCTATTAGTAGTGGTGGCTAGAGCAGCGCTAGATAGATATAGCGCTAATACTTAAAACATAGCGACTCGAACTTATTCGTGATATAATATAAGACTCTATATCGTATACTAACGCAGAAATTACCAAGGCTACCTATTATACTCCACGATTAATCAGCACTACCCGCTCGAACCTACGATGCTTTAGAAGTGTCAGAGCCCCTCCTAATAGTATTAGACGACGACGGATGATTACCCTACTAATGCTTAAAGCTCTCTATAAGCGCCTCCTCGAAAAGCCGGATTTATACCAGGATAAGATAGTGGTCTTCTTATGGGATGAGTTTCGCGTCCTTATGATAATATATAGCATTGGTAGGGCGCTCGCATCGGTCGGATAGTCTAAGAAAGCTATAAGATGGATAGCGCGGGGGTAGAATATTGAACTTCGGGACTTCTATCTTTATACCATCTTATCTTTCCGATCTTACCACCTAGTGTACGTGGATGAATCGGGCTATGATAAATGGGCGGGTTTTAGACGGACTGGGTGGTCTCCACTAGGAGTGACGCCTATCCAGATTTCTTAATTCCACCGCGGATAGCGTTATTAGATACTTCCCGTATATGCCTAGGATAGCATCGTTCTTAC
The DNA here is from genome assembly GCF_028828015.1 of Penicillium pulvis. Lineage (NCBI taxonomy): Eukaryota > Fungi > Ascomycota > Eurotiomycetes > Eurotiales > Aspergillaceae > Penicillium > Penicillium pulvis. Next base: position 3,810,154 of record NW_026643079.1, on the reverse strand, counting down.
ACGAGTCTTCTAGGGATCGACTAACGCTGTTGTGTTTAAGGATTTTATATGGTAACTTCTATATTACTGTGGGAAGTGGCTAGAGCCAAAATCCGTTCTTATTATAGATAATGCCTCTTTCTATTGTATAGAGAGTCTTTGGTAGATTTATTCTGCGGCTGGTGTTAAATTGGTGTACTTACCACCCTACTCCCTAGATCTAAACCCGATTGAGGAGTTCTTCGCTGAGCTTAAGGCGTTTATTAAACGACATTAGCTAACGTATAAAGAGAACCCGAGCTAGGGCTTTAATACTTACCTCGAATAGTGTGTTAATAAAGTCGGGGTAAGAGAGAAAAGCGCGAAAGGTCATTTCCGATATTTAGGCTAGAGTATTAAAGAACCGTGATAATCTAATATATGTTTTCTATTTTATAGTCTATCCTCTATGTTGCACTTATAATGCTTGACCCAATACTTGATGTCTTTAATAAAACGACGAGCAATACCTCTTTTGATGCCATTCTTAATAAAAAACCCTAGATCCTAATCCTTGTGGATCTGCACTAGATCTAGTCCATCTTTAAGGGTAGTATCGCGAGCTTTCCGAAACTCTTCCTTTAGTTTCTCATCATTTACTTAGGATTACTGCTAGTCACTATATTTAGCAACAGCAAGGTCCCGTAGACTAGGGATCTCGAGGAAATCTGGAGGCGCTTTTCCTGGACTTGTAGTCGGCATCGGAGTCGATGTATTTAGCATAGAAAGAGGAGAAGCCTGCGTAGGAAGGACGTTAGTGATGTTTATAGGGGGATAACTATTAGGGGACTAAGTGTCTCCCTTTTGCCTCTCAAGTCGCTGCTGCTCTTGTATATATAGTTTTTCACGGATTGATTCAGGAACGTCATCGTGGGTTTTTAACACACTATCTTCCTCCGCGTAGCTTATAAGGGCCCTCAGATTCTATATAGTTAGCTTAATATGCTTCTTGCCTATAGGGTCGCGCTAGTAATATGGGCCCAGCTTATATGCTCCACTAGAGTACTATATTAGACTGTAAACATAGTCCTAAGTAGGAGGTTGCCTAGTAGCCTATTCTTCTATATTGATATTTGCTTACCGCTTAAGCAATATTAGCTAGGTAGTAGATAAGGCCCCTCTTTTATCTATCCCTCTTAGACTCGGCCTTAGGATGTGACTGCCCTCGGTATAGTTAAATAATATATTTAGTGTTAGTTTCTTCCTAGCACGGAAAAGATCACCCCACACGAAAAGCTATTTCTCTATAGCGGACCAATCTATTTCTATTTTTTCATAGGAGAGAGTGAGGTCTAGCTGATTATGGTGATTTACCGATACGACGATAGTTGTATTATCTAATTTAACACTTTTCTATGCAAATTTCTTACCTATAACCTCCTTTAACTTAGGCCCTAGAAAAAGACGCTAGTGGAACCGTGGAGCTAATACTAGGTCTTGCTCTATGCTTTTCTAGATAGATTTGTTGTTATTAAGAGTCATCTTCCACATAATCGAATAGTGTATATAGGTGGGTGGAAGCTTATTATACAATTTTCCTTCTTCCCACTTAGTTAACTAAAGTAATTGAATCTGGTTTATTTAAGGCGACCGGCGCTACGGGGAAAAGGCGTTATCTAGGCGGTCTTCTGGGCTAATCGAACTAATCACTAAGGGTGTCTAATAGATGCCATATCCGGGGGTTAGGGCATATTCTGGGGTCGGGGCAAAGAGCGATGATTGGCCGGGATAGTCATACAAATCAAATAATAGTGGGTCATTATTAGCGTCGAATGGGCTACGCATATTAATGCAGCTATTTAACTAATAATTAAGATCATCGTGCATTAAGAGGCTTTCGTGGAGGAGGGGGATCTTTCACTTTGGTTGATACTCGTTGATTCTTACCTAGAAAAAGTAGCCGCTAAAAAGAGAGCATAGGCAAACAAAAAACTCTGTGGAATAAGCAGCATCTAGTGACAGCGTTGATAGGCTATATAACCGTTCTCTTCGGTCTAATCGGTTGCAATAGAGCCCTACGAGGGGCGATGAGGTTGGGACGCCTAGAACGCAGATAGCGCATAGTGTTTGCCTTATTTGCACGTAGATCTTCCAGGTTCTAGGGTAGTCCATAAGATAATCGACCACTAATCCCGATTAAGATAGGATATAAGCAGCTAATATTAGAGGCCCTCACAATCCTATATAGAATATTATGATTAAATATTAACTTACTAATGATTGTGTTAATGCTAATTATAAGTGAATAATATATAGATGTGTCTCTTAATAGTCCCGCAGTAAGTTGAGGGTCGCGCGATGGGTCTTTATAAGCTAATTGATATGTTATAAGCTAATTATTCTATGATATGAATTGTCAAGTGACATATACGATCCCAAACGATATACGAATCAAACACTATAAATCTGACAAGATAGTGTATTGCGTATGTAGATGCGCCAGGCTTAGTCCTCGAGTAATTTAATGTCGTAAATTTAGTATTTAATACGTCATAATACCAAAGGCTGTCATTCTAGTACTAGTTCGCGCGTAATAGAGTTTCACGCTAGTCCCTTAGCAATAGGGCCCGAGAGAAGAAAAGCAGCCACTAGGGTAGAAGCCGTTTTCGCTATCGACTATAAATATAAAGTCCGTGTAGAGAATGTGCTCTAACCCCTGATCTAATAAAGCGGAACATACTATGGGTACGTTTTTTGATAGCAAAATTATAGGTTTAGGAGATATGTACTTCTAGTTAATCTTAATAAGTGGTAGACGAGATATTAAGAAAGCCATAACGAAATGTTTCCGACGTAGACCCGAAGACCTATAAACCTATTTATATAAGTTTATAGAGGTATTAGGCATCACGGCCGCTTTAGTAAAGTGGTAGACCTTTGATGGGTCCACTTAAATAATATCCAAAAAAACAAGCTAGGCAAGGACATACCTAGTAGGACTGAATATGCCATAAAACCTCTACATTCTCGTTGTAATTTGTTCCTGCAGTACTAATAGATAACTCTAACTATGAATTCCCTAATAGCTAGGTTAAGAAATATCAACGGTAGCTATATTACCATAGTGTTATACCCTATGCGCATTTCTATATCCCCGAAGTGGAAGCGAAGCATAAGTAACGCTATGCAGGACATTGTTATAGTTAATATAGCACTTCCAAAAAGTCCTTTTAGAATATGCGAAGAGTTAAGCGCATCCACCTATAGCTGGTTAAGTATTAATATTCCGATAGAGAAGGCGGTAATAGAAGATAAAAAGTAAATTGATTTTTTGGTAAGGCTATTTAGCCTCTCTAAAGCGGCGTGCATCTTGTGGTATAGTAATTGATATTAGTAGTGAGGAGGATGGTTTTCGTTGGTGGCTTTATTAAGAATGATTTGAGGGATTTATATAACTGTAAGTAAAGTTTTAGTGGTAAATATTTCCTATCACCGTCTTTCTACGATTGCATAGATAGCTTAGTGTACTATTTTATCCTGCTTTTGATTAGATGCTATACTAGTTAACGGTTAACACGCTTATATATTAGCCATCGAGCTTAAACTTCGCTAAGACATGCTATTAGATATAGCCACGTGATTTATGGTTATTGCTAATAATATGCTGTTGAATAATATGATACTAGAGGGCATAGATAGTGTTCGATCGTTATTAAACAACCTAGTATAGTCAGTAGCAAAATCAGCTACCTCCCTATAGACTACTTTTCTCTTCCTGGGACCCACTTAGCGTAGATCTTTGAATTATCGGGCCACGCTAAGTTAAGGGCCGTTGTAAAATAATCCGTGAATGGTACTATACTTCTCCCTAATATTACACCTAGTGCTTTGAATGTTGCGCTGTAAATGCTAATGGCTACGGTACTAGTTAAGGAGCATTTAACGGCGGCCCTTAACTTAGCGTGGCGATTATTGAAAGACCTACACGAAGGCTTTGGTAGTGGGTCCTGAGAAAAAATAGGTAGTTTGGAAGGAGGAAGCTGATTTCGTTATCGACTATAGTATATTCATATACTAAATATAAAAGTATACTATATATTTAGAGACATATGGAATTCTAACGTGCGACTACTTATATTATTATTATATTTTTTCTATATAAAGATGCCTTTAAGCACCGCTGGATCGTTAGTGGGTGTTCCTCACTGGCTATATTTATTGCATTAAATTACACGCTTTAGAAATTGTAAACGTGACTAACCTATCCTCCTTAAATTCGTCTTTAGAAATAAAGCCATTTAGTAATATTTTTAGAATAAGAATATCACGTGGGGCAATAGTGTTAATAATTGGCTTTTGAAAAGGTTGTATAGAATTAAAAAGCCGTTTATGGCCTGTTGTATCTATAGCTATAGACTGATATTATTGAAATGATATGTCTAGTAGCTCCATGCTGGTCTCCTAATGTTTATAAAGCCGGTAGACTAAGGAATATTTTAATAGATCATCCGATGTCTCTATAGATAATCAGTATATAGACGAATTCGATCTTTGGCTATATTAAATACCTAGCTACTGCATATGGGGATATGGTAGCTCGGAATAAGTACCTAGATAGATTAATAATAGTGCTTGGAAGATAGTGTGCACGTCGGTAGAATAGATAAAGTAAGTGCGTATATTGTTAATATTCGCGCCTCTCTTAAATTAACGGCTAAGATACGGGCTTTCGGCTGCCACTACCCACGTATGCACTAGGATCTTGTATCCTTGTGTAATTATAAATGCGTTATACCCGTTCTTATAGTGCCATAGTCTTATTTGAATGGCTCGAGTAATAAATCCTAGCCTTTCTTGCATTTTAATGGCCATATTATATACTATCTAGTGTCTTATAAAGGGGCTAGAATCTTTACAATAGGCGCGATCTTATATAGAATCAATTTCAATATTAAGCGCATGCTCGTTCAACACAATTCGAATTAAAGCAAAAGCTAAAACTCTTACTTTCTACGTCCCGAAGATTTTGACCGAAATATATTTGGTAACTTTCCTTCATGAACTTAACACGTTAGTGGGTTCACCGTTGCTAGTATCTTCTTTATAAATCTATCCGGCTATAGAGAGGAAGCTTCTATATAGTAAATGATAATGAATTTTCCAATAATCTATGGTTGCTCTTTACTAGTTCTGACGCTGGCATTATGCGTATTATAGGCTTTTTAGTCCTCCCTCCTATGGAGATATGTTTTCCCGAGAATAATTACTAAGCATCTCACGTACCCATATTGTCTAAATAGATATCGGTTTTTCGGCCTATGGACGCGTGCCGGATTTATATCCTACACCATATACTTGGGAATTAATTTGTGCTTTTTGATTTTTCCAGTTTCCTCGCTTAATATATTGTTAGCTCGAGCTGGTTAACTGTCGATATATAATCTTGCACTTTTGTATATCTCACCGCCAAGTTTGGTAGTATATCTGCTTGGTATGAAACTAAGCATATTCATGGACTTGCATCACTTATTAAGCACCATGAGCCTCTACTTAGCAGTTATATATATAGTGATAAAGTTAGCCCTTGGCTCGATATCGTTTATATTAACGGAATCTAAAAGCTTCTGGAAAGTGATGGTATGGAAAATCATCCTATATCTCTTAAGTTATAGCTGATGCACTCTTAGGCACTCGGCTTTTTACTAGTATATATCGTACTCTCTATTAGAGTCTTCCGACGAAAGGCTTTTGAGGCATTCTTTTAAGTTTATCTAGTACTCGCTATGGGTCTTCTACTTTCCTTGTTTTTTCATGTGCTAGAAAATAGACTTATATTGAAGTTAGCTTTATCTCTTGCTTCTCTGATTTGCATAGCAGGGATAGCATCCTAGATCATTATGCTTAGGTATTGGAGTGGGTTTCTAGGAGGGAAATCACGATGTTATCTACGATATCCACGGTATACTAATATAGGCTAATTCATAATAGACAACGGTCGCACTTTAACGCTCGAATTAACTCTACCGCGTCCTATTATAATAGTAGCCGGATAATATATAAACTTATGGCTACCTACGCTTAGTATTCTGTCCGCCTTTCAGATACATCTATTTATCGTTAGTTCGTGGAACCGTAGTTAGGATATATTGGAGATTTATGTGAAGTGCTAAAGTGGCCTCACTGCGCAACTACTTAGGCGAATATATGCTATAGACGATGAATCACGCTATATTCCTGCATTATTTACTGGGCCTTTTAGGGTTTCTGAGCTAGTAGATGTTTACGATAGTATATTACTCCTAATAATAGATAATGGGATTGCTGCTGTCCTGGGATATCTCGCGGTACTTCTTGAGTTAGTAACTAGCTATCGTATTTAGAGAATCTATCTTGTCTAGTAAGTTCAAAATCTTAGTACTTACATCCATCCTAACAATTTATACGTCCCTAATTCTCTTATTATCTTAGACACTATATATAGGGCTACTCAAGATATGCTTAATACGTTCTTAAACAGCGATAAACGAAAAGGAAATTATATATATATCTATAATCTACTATAAGACAACGCTCATTATATTAGGTATTAACCATTTTAATTCACGACCAAAGCGGGCATCCCGAAGCTATGATAGGTACTAAACAACGGGTATTTGTCTATATGGGTCTTACCAATTATCTAAAGATTATCGAAAATGAAGTAGATATCTGCTTCCGTAGTGCGGTCTGGAGTAGCGAAAAAAATAGTCTCCTTTTGATAGGTATATATGCAAAAAAATTATAATCTTTGCAGGTAACTTACTTAATATAGTCTCTACTAATAATAGTGTGCGTGACCAGATTAGGTCATATATCTCTGAAGTTCTATACTAAAGGATTTCCTTCATAGAGACTGAATTCTAATTAACTTAGTTATATTAATTACGTCAAACTCGATGTATACTATAAATTCTTTATTAGGCCATTAAGTAAGGCCCTACTAGCTTTCTGTAGGATATGGTAGGATTGTGAATAAACATATTGTTCTTTATCGTTTCTATCACTAAAAGTTTATATATAGCCCTATAGCATAGAATCTAATACGGGTGAAGGGAGATATAGCCTCTATATATCGTAAATACGCAATGAATAAATTTCATATAAATCCTCTATAAATAGTGACGCTATAGATTAGATTATCTAGAGGCAGCAATCCCTATATTTTTAAAAAGTATAGCAAAAATAAAAAAGAAAAGAAAATAGGGACTTGAAAAGCACCCTCCTAGCTCCTATGTTTAACAGTCCGGCTCTTTATTCCTTTCCTAGTAAGATTTATAGCTGGCTAAAATATATTTTATAACGGCTTTGTGATAATAAACTCCAAATAGATCGTTGAATATAGGAATTTGTTGATGTTCTCCCAATGTTTGTCTATGTGCTATGGACTAAGTAAGTCCTTTACGCTCCTAAATGGAAGATTCGTCTTCTATGAAGCCCTATATTAGGCTATAACTTTCCTTACCACCCGAAGCATATAGGTCTGCTAGATAACTCATATTATTCTGAAAAGGAATTTAGTTAAACTTATATCGCATAAACGATATTAGAGACTGAGACGTACCGATGTCGATTGAGATAGGAAGATTGAATGAATGTGCTTTATTCTTCCTCCTTTTCTTTGACGGACAATATGGACTTTAAATCGGAGGAGTCCCGCCTTATTGGCAATCTAAGTCAAAATGGAGAGCATGCTTAAAATTGTAAACACTGTAACCGCAATAGCCATACCTAAGTATCCTAGGGCTGTTGAACGAGAAGCTCCGAACTGGATAGTATGTCTTCCTATAAGTTTAACTATCCCATAGGCTATATTTAATATAGTGATTATCTAGATAGGCACGCTAGTATTGTGACGATAAAATTGGGTACTTAATATGCTCGCCTTTAAAGCTATACTAAGTATAATCCTATGCATTCTATTAGGTATATCTTCTGTATACCTTATCTTTGTTGGGATAGGCTACACAGTATTGTCTAGCCCGCGGAGTAATTTGTATTTCCTTTAGGTATTAAAAATGTTACTTGAGTATCCTATATGGATTATAATATTAGGCTAAGCTATTGGCTATAGGCGAACACTACTAGTGTATACTCTAAGTTAGAGAAGGTCTTCGATCGGCGAAGAGGCCTAACGGACCCTATATCCTCCGCGCTAAATATAGCTTCTAATAATGCCAATAATGCCTCTAACTCTAGCTAAGCCCTTAATAAGGCTTTAAGTATTGTTAGTAGTATAAATAATGCAATATAGACGGCCGAGTCTATAGTAAGCTTAGCTATAAGTAGTATTAAAGATATTAAAAGTCAGATACTAGGATTCTATTGTATAGGGCTTTGGGGTTACTATCAAGGCAGCTTAGATAGTAACTAAGTCAAGAATTGCACATCCCTAAGTCTAAGCAACTAGTTTAATCTCATAGATACGTTAGGTCTCGATGAAACAATAATAAACAAAATACTACCCACTAAGGTGTAAAGCCTCGAAAGGATTTATCATTAAGCCTTAAGGTTTATAAGCGCTGCATATATTCTTGCTTTTATTTTTACACTAGCCTCTCTCTTCCTGGGCCTATTTCGAAGCAAAGCTAATTAATTAAGTATCCTAAAAGGGCTTATTATAAGTGTAAGTCAGTCTCTACTGGTTGGGACTAGTTGCTTATTATTTCTTAGATTACGATAGTATTAAATCTTGTTGCTTCGGTGATAGCCACGGCAATATACTACTACCTTATAAAGGCCCTTTTATCGACTTTATTTATAGAAGGATCTATAGGGAGTTCTATGTTTGGGAATATATGGGCTGCTTTTATTTTAATAGTAGGAGCTGGAACTATCTAACTAGGTCTAAAGATGTTTATCTACTTCTAGTTAAGCTAGTGGGTTTGAACTAAATATTTCTTCCTATTTATTTATCTTTTAATCTATAGTATAATACGTCCGGAAATTAGTATCACCGTCTACATACCTTTTTTTATATTATATTAGTGCTTAGCGCTAAGTCCAACTATACTAGACATTAATAGCCCTATATTCTTAATCGTTGATAGTATCTTATCTTATATAATATGTCTGTTAAGATAAAGGATATTCACTAGGTAGGGTCAAAGATGTCAAAATTAATTTAAACGTAGACTAGAAAAAGACTAATCCTTAGGGAATAGAAAAATTCCTTAAGTGCATCAAATATATATATAAGGGGGCAGAACCCTGATTAAGCGAGTTATGTAGGTGCTTTTCGGGAGTATATTAGACATATTTAGGCGCTATATTAACCTATTCTGATATTATGCTATAATAACGACGTTGCGCCGTAATAATGTTCTATTACTAAAGGAAAAGACTGCTTATAGTCTAAATGAAAGAAATTGAAAATCGGGCGAATATATAGTCGGGATTACTGTTTCTGGCTCTTCTATACTCATGCCTACACTCGGTAAAAGTAAAGTGTAATTTAGGTATCTAGGATAAAGGCTGTCTTAGACTAAAGGTTGTCTTAGAATAAAGGTTGTCTTAGAATAAAGGTTGTCTTAGAATAAAGGTTTTCTTAGACTAAAGGTTATCTTAGAACAAAGGTTGTTTTAGAATAAAGGTTGTCTTAGAATAAAGGTTATCTTAGAATAAAGGTTGTCTTAGAATAAAGGTTGTCTTAGAATAAAGGTTGTCTTAGAATAAAGGTTGTCTTAGAATAAAGGTTGTCTTAGAATAAAGGTTGTCTTAGAATAAAGGTTGTCTTAGAATAAAGGTTGTCTTAGAACAAAGGTTGTCTTAGACTAAAGGTTGTCTTAGAATAATGTTTACTTATAGGAAAAACCTATCACTATATTGAAAATTTGTTGGCAATTTGTGCATTAATTACTTATGTATTTTATATCTGCGGTAGCCCTAATATTGGCTGTCTTGGCGGGATGAGAAGTAATATATTTTCGCTAGCTATAGCCCGATAGTAATTACGTGCTATTATAGCTTGTCCTCTTCTATTATAAACAATAAAGCCGCTTTTCTGATATTTTTCTATAAGCTGCTGGAGCTATATAGCTCTAGTAGAGTCCTAGGAATATGGTTCGAGCTTAAGCTATTGACCCTTGTATAGCTTTAGCGTTCTAATAAGAATTAATTTAGCCCGTAATATCGTCGCTTGGAAGGGTTTATTAGTACTTTGAGCATATAATGAGTTAGTCTCCTATGAACTCGTCTATAATACTTACTTCGCCGAAGTATTGGCTTAGGGAGTATTAGGCCGTGCCGGGATATATTTATATGAATTCCCTAAGCTTTTTGTGCGTCTAAAGTTTTTTATGAGATCTACTAGAGGTAAGGAGGCAGAGTCACTATCTTTATTAATGACTCTTTCGTTTTGGGCGCTTTTGGCCTTAAGCCTTCTTATTGTAAGGTTACGGTTTTTCGCCACCCTAGTGGTGGATATACTCGATGTGGAATTAGAGTACCTTTGAATAAGATGCTCGCGGTTATAATACTCGCCATCTTCTAATATATTGGCTCTTGCTAAGTTGGCTAAATTCGCCGATTCCTGCTGTGCCTCACTATGCAGGACTTTCCCCTATAGCTCCTCCGTAGCATTCCGCGAGCTATGATTAGAGCTTTCTATGCGGAGATGGCCTGATTGACGGATTAGGTTTTCTGTATCTCGATTAAGGACTTATTTCCACAAATCGTCTATAGCCCTTTCTACGTTAGTAGCTACTGTTCCTATTTAGTCGATATTAGCCATTTCCTTATCCTATAGAGAATCAACGAGGTGGTAATGGCCACCTAAAGACTGGCTATATACACTACTTGAAGGGCGCTCGCCGTAGTCTTCGGTTTATATGATATTGGTCAAAGGGCCGTGGTCTCGTCCGTTAGACTGGCGTTCTTTTAGAACTTTGCCAAAGAACGCCATATAGACACTATATCGCATAAGGAGGCTTGTCACACGACTGGGCGTAGACTAACCTAAATTAATTCTATCTAGGAAGAGTTGATTCACATCACTATGAATGTTATTAAACGTTGGGTAGCCATAATGGTATTTTATGCTTAATAGCGGCGTCTTAATATATATTCTCTCTCTTGGAGTTATAGGCGAGGCAGTATTGAAGCAATCCACAATTCTTTCTATGAGCGTGTCGAAATCATGTGTGTTGTAGCTAAATCGATCGACTCTTTGAGCCTTCAGTAAAGCATCTTCAGTAATGGCGCGGTCTGGTGACTCTTCTAATATAGAATGTATTTGAGGGGAACGGAAACCTAGCTTATGAGCTAGCTTTGCTATGTTGAAAATGCTGACTTAATCCGGCTTTGCCTGTGCTAGCTTTACTAAATTATCTAGTCTCTTTGCGTCTCTTGGAATATCCTGGTAATGTCGCATAGTAAAGAGCCATATCTAACGATATGTAGTATTATACTTGATGTCTAAAGATGAACAGAATTGTGTCTCCGATACTTGTATAAGGCCTTTTTGATTGTGATATCCGGTCTAAATGAAATCAAAGCTTTGCCTAACGGTCTGGTCACTATCACGATGATATAAACGATGTAAATAATCCGCGTAGCTTTCGAGAGTCTTGAAATCTTGGAAAAAAGAATGTAATGATGGGATTAGACGATCAAACCTCTGAATCTGGTTCTAGATTTAATATCTTACCCCTTTAGGAAAATCTTATAATACTTCTTTTCCTAAACGAGATAATCGACTTAATTCACAAGAAGGGACAAGGAGCTGAAGCTTTTGCACCGTTTTTTGACTTATTTTCGCCAGAAGCCTTATGTTTCTAATAAATGAGAGCCAAACGTTGTATATATACTTTAAATAGTGGCATATCTCCTATAATATTTTCGATATTAGACTAAGATAAAACTATGTAATACTCGTAGCAGAACCTTAAACCATACCTTATTATATTTCACTACTTAGAGGCGATGAAACATGCTAATACATAAAGCGAATCGATTCCTAGGGATAGATATAGCCATATCTAATGTATTCTAGAGATTATTGGTAGCTAAGAAGTATTTAAGTTGAAGTTAGCTATTTGTATATAGCCGGGCCTTCCAACGATTCTCTATGGCGATATCGCTATAGAGAGCTACTTGACGGATTTTGTAATAGATATGGCTATCACTAAAAGGTTTCTCGTTGGTATACTCCTCTATAAGGGTGTGTTTAATATTATTACTAATATCTATAAGTCCTACGTTAGCACAGTCTTCTAGTATTTGCAACGGTTAGTATTATTAAGATAGATATTAATAGCCCACTATCTTCTTTGAGGCGCTAGTACTCGTTTACCCGTTGTAACTTGGTGTTTCCTATAGAGTGCCTATACCTCTACTGGGAATACCAGGAGCGGAGGATTGTTGTTATTTAAAGTGCTTATATCAATTCTAGCCGTGCATAGGGTATAGTGTAGATCATCCCGGGAGACGAGCACCGGAATCCTATGTAACGAGGCTAAGTTATAATAGCCCTCTTTATTGAAAATACTCACGAGGCGTTTAGCATTTGATTTATTAAATTCTCTATCGCGATCTTAGTTAAACATAAATTGGTTTAAATCAACCTTCGCCGTTCCCTAGAGGCTCCGTGAGGTTTCGCTAAACCATAGGTTATCCTTGTTATCTACCATAATTCATTCTTTTGCGGTATACTAAGCACTATTAAATAGAGACTATGAGGTCGAAAAGCAATAGAGTTAGAAACTAATATATACCCACGTGGGACGTCGCGTCAACGCCATAAATACTTGTTTAACGATTAGTCATCTAGGTCAATAGATCATCTAAGCCGTAGCTTAAAATGAGTAGAGAGCTATGAGAATAGAATGCCAACTCCATCTTTTACCCTATATCCTTATAATCCCGGCTAGGCACCGAGCTGAATCTGTTTCCTTCTGGATCTGGAAGGCCGATATATCAAAATCATAAAGTTACGAAGAAGAGAAAAGCTGATTTGAAAGATGCGGAACGTTATAACCCTCGTCTATAGCCACACTAAGATAAAATCGACTATGTGGCTATAGTCAAACCGGAAAAGAAAAGACTTCAGGGACTAATGAGAAATCTAGCCTTGGCAGAGGCGGCTAAAGCTAAGACGAATTTATCAGAAACACTAGTTATCCGTTATAAGAGTCTATGGGACACCTTTCGCCCCGTGTATAACTGCGACTTGGCCAGAGAATCCTATTTAGCAATTGGTCATATGTGCTCCTACTAGCTTACTACGATTAGAGAGATAGTATAAATCGATCAGGTTCTTAATATTCTTTAATAGTACTAGTATAGAAATCTACTTTCCGTATATAAATATTTTCTTTACGTAGACCGATTATTCTATCTATATAAAGATTGTGTAGTCACCTTAGATAATATTGTCGCTTGTGATATATAGCTTAGTGATCATGAGATGGGCTATATACTTTCTTAGGTATCTCTTCCGGACCAAAATAATAATAGAAAAGGATTCTCCATAGGCTAATAAGTATATACCTGGATAGCTCTTAGATAGGTTAATTTACCTCACCGATCATGAGCTAAACAATCCCGCACTTAGTATATTATATATTCTTGTTACTAATAATAGAGTGGTCAAAATTGGCAAGCCTAATTTACCTACTAAATAGAAAAGACTACTAATTACTGCTAGGGGGCCTCGAGCTTTTATAATAAAAGAATCCCCTAGAATATAACTAGTGCCTATAGTCTATTATATCTGATTTAATTGGTGGAAAATCAAGTTTATTGAGTCTATTAAGCAGAGATTTTTTGTAGATAATTCTTAGGACTCCTCTGTCATAGCTTCGGTAGGTAAGATGCTCATCTCTATATTAGAGACTCTATAAGATGATAATGAATAGCATGAAATCTTCGTAGATGCTTAATATTAGGCCGGATATTTAGGAGGACTTATCTCGTTTGCTAAACGAACCTCATTTATAGCTTGTTATTATATTTGAAATTATAAGGCCGCGTGTTTGCCAGTCCCTCTAATTGATGTGAAGCTTCGTTAAGTTGACTAAAAAAGGATTCACTATATGTATTATACTATATCGCGCTTTTATTGTATCGTGTTGGTCCTGCTCCGCTTTTTATTTATCCCTGTTTTTCTTTTTATCTTTTTTATCTTTCTATGATTCATAATCTATAGAAGGGATTTTTAAACGTGGTGGCATTATATATAGAACATCTTCCTTATTAACGAGGTTATAGCGACGCTGACGTCAAAGTGGCTACTAGTTGCCTAGGTAAATATGACTAGATATTATATAATCTACTATGCTCGGAAGAAAAACTTAGAGGGGGACACAAAAGATAGAATTTCTATAGGCACTAAAGATTCTAACTTACTTAATGAGACTAGCTAATACTTGCTTAATAAAACGAGTTATTATAGGAGGCCATTAGGAAGCTATTATATATGTAATAATGTCACAAAATACTATAAACTATTGGGTGTATAAATAGACGGCGTAGTAGCGGATGGCGTACTAGTAAATATTAGACTAGTAGATAGCAAGCTAGTAGATAGCAAACTAGTAGATAACGTACTACTATATAGCGTGCTATTTGAGATTGTACTAGTAAATAACGTACTAGGCGAGGGTGTGCTAGTAGATAGAAAACTAGTGAATGGCTTACTACTAGACAGCGCGCTTATGAATAGCGTACTAGTAGATAGCGTACTAGTAGATAGCGTACCAGTAGATAGCGTACCAGTAGATAGCGTACCAGTAGATAGCGTACTAGTAGATAGCGTACTAGTAGATAGCGTACCAGTAGATAGCGTACTAGTAGATAACGTACTAGGCGAGTTTATGCTAGTGAAAGGTATACTAGTATATAGTTCACTGGTAGATAGAGTAGTAGTAAATGGCGTCGATGATAATATTATAGTCGCTAATGTAGACCCTAAGGACAGGTCTGTTATGGATATCTCTTAGGATATATTACACTAGCTACCAGCCTTAAGCCCATTATTGAGTGAGTAAGTAGATATATTGCCGTTTTCGTTGTAGAAAGTGACTAAGCCCATTTGGTTCACATAAATCTAAGTAGCTGGCGAGCCATTCTCTATACCGTATATACTAATATTGCGCCTACTAGGATCTAATCTACTGTTAGGAGGGGTCAAGAATCTTAATCACTAGGGTGCCCACCTAAACACTCTTCTCCATTAAGTGGGCTAAAAGAAGTAGAGTAACCTATGTATCTATAGTTGCTGTTCGACCATATCAAACACTCGCGATCATAGTCTATGATTTTGAGGCTTCCCGCCTAGTAAGTGTATATGATGGCTAGATTTGCAATTAAGAAAGCATACATAATCTAATGGGCCCACAAACGTAAGTCCATTTTGCAAAACCTAACGATATACCATGCACACTATATGGGTTTTAGGATGTATTATATTGACTAGAATATACGCTGGCATCAGTGAGACCGGGACGACTTTTTTAAGATCACCTAGAGAACGTTGACCATAATACGGGGCCTTTTAAGCGAAACGATTAAGAAGTCACGAACGTTAAAGCTATATGTCTATATTAAGGATTTGTTAAAGAGATGCGTAAGTCACTAGTGAACGTTCTATATATGAGTCCATATATTGAATCATATATATATCATAAGAAGTTTTAATATTAAGGGCCTTGGTTATAACCGTTAATCTCCGTTCTCGTTAGAAGGCTTATAGTGGTAGGTGGATATTTACTTAGTTAGGCACCTGCTTAAAGTACATGAATCTCTACCTGAATTAGTCGCTAGTAGACCTTAATATATATAATTATATTAGTGACTGGTATACCGTCTACCTAAGCCGGCCTAAGGGAGAGGCATTCCTATGAGAGTCTCCTTTCAAGATAGAATACATGCTCTACGAGCGTATTAAAGGGGGTTCAAACATAGTAAGCTGATTTTTCTAGGCGGTGAGGATAGGATTATTAGGGGGTTCCATCTTATTTAATGCTACTAGCCTATAAAACTTCAGGCGTTTATTAGGGCCTTTAAAAAGTGAGAAAATGTTAATAAAGATGGCTTAAACGTTAAACTAACTTAAAGCTTTAGTTACAATATATTTATCCACTTTGAAGGTGGCGCCTTATCTCCTTATGTTCTATCATCTACCTTTAATATAGCGTGGCAAACTCGGATATTTCTCACCTCTAGGTCATACTTAGTCACTTTAGAAGGTAAACCCTTTTATAGTTAGTAGCGAAATCAGCTTCCTCCCTATAGACTGCCTTTCTTTCCTCGGGACCTACTACTAAGCCTTAGCGCGGACCTTTTATTGATTATGCCACACTAAGTTACGGGCCGTTGTAAGATGCGCCGTGTATAGTACTATACTTCTCCGTAATATTACACGTGGTGGTTTGAATATTGGGCGGTAAATATTAACGGCTATGGTACTAGATAAGGAGTATTTTACGGCGGCCCTTAACTTAGTGTGGCACAATTAAAGAAAGGTCCGGGCTAAGGCTTGGTAGTAGGTCCCGAGGAAAGAAAGGTAGTCTATAGGGAGGAAGCTGATTCCGCTACCGACTATAGCAAAATTATTTAATGAGTTTATGATGGGGCTACTCTAGTAGCCAGTTTTTAATATTAGTACCACTTTTTCTAGCGAAGAATATCCCCTCTAAATCCATCGCTTATAATTAGAGACACCTGGGGGCATCTAAATCCTTGTAATATTATTTACTATCTCTTCCTATAGCCTTCTAAATAGAAGATATATATTAGAGTAACCTTATTAGGCTTTGAAATTTTTCTATCCATCCCACGAATTCCTATTACTTGTATTTCGCGAATCTTTTTCTCCTAAGCGAAACTATACTGTGTGTAAATCGGATGCTTCTTGAACAACTTTCGTATGGCCCTATTTTGAAGGTAAACAATATTACTACCTAAAGAGATCGCTTCACGTATATAAAGTACGATTTCTAGGCGTTTTACTTTATAGAGGTGGGTGTCTATGGATCTAACCTTTAGAAGGGTAACAGTGAATTTATCTTTATTATAGACGTATCTAGCGCTAAGTGACTTGAAAAATAGATCTTAATCGTACCGTAGGTCACCCTCTAGATTATTTGTCACTAAAAGGATATGATAGCGGTTAGAGGATTTGCACCCCAAAGTCCTAATCATTCGTAGCTTTGAGCTAATAAGCGTAGGACTAGCACCTAGCTTAGCAGCCTTCTCAATCCACCTATTATCTTTGAATATGGCTCTCTAAAGCCTATTCTCTTGATTTTCGTTGAAAAGCAAAGCGTCGGCTATAGTCTTGGTAGCGTTGGGACTAAGCCCGTTTACGATAAGATCAAAGATCTCTTGTGGGATGTGCTTCAGGGAGGGCATTTTAGCTCTAGGGTGTAGATTAATAGGGATGAGAGCACTAAGAATACTAAGAACCTTGCCTAGTGGAATTAAGAAGGTAGGGAAAATTGGCGACCTTTATATAAAGGATTTATATAAATGATCACCTAAGTATCTTACTATCCATTGAAAATGGCAGCGGAAGAACTATAATGGCGGCGGACCTTTCATTAAAATAACGCATTATATTTAGCGTGTACTAGAAATGGTAGGCTATATATAGTGGGTGATAGGGAAAAAACGGTTAGGAGGGCGTTTTGAACTATCTTACCACTACTATACTAAATGCATAATCGATATGGATAGTATTTAAGGCTTAACTAAATATTCAAAGGAACCTTTACTTGAAGTTTCGTAATTTTGTTGAGGATTTAATTAAATAGGGCAATATCACCTTACCTACTAAGCGAAAGTGAGGACTACCAACTTATAGCACTCTATATCTTCTATTAGCATGTTATATAAAACCGAGAATGCCGGACGAAGCCGTTAGGGCCTTTACTAAGTGACACTAATAGTAAAATCCAAGATATGACTATCCGTACTACCTTCTATAAGCTAAGAGAACCTCATAGTATCTATAATATTGGCCTGCTAACTATGCATATAGCGTGGAGGGATCGTAGGAAAAGAATCTCTAATCCTAAACCTTAGATATTCTCATAGATTGATAGACTCATATTTAACGAGAAATGGAAGCTATTGCCGGAATATGAAAAAGTTAGAAAGGGTCGTTACTTAGATAGGTATAGTGTAACCTAGACTAAACAGGAACTAAAGGCTATTAGAAAGGGAGAGATATATTTAGCGAATATCGAGGAAAAGGTTAGCGAACGACATAAAGTGTCTAGATAGCCGATAGAGCAATCTTATTAACTATATACACTATCTAGGGCTTAGATGGGATTACTAGAACGTCGAACAGGCCAAAAAAGATTTCATTCGGAGCGCCAAGTAGACTCTAGGAGAGCCCATTTAGAGAGCCAACACCCTCGCCCTAGTTTGGAAGGCTAATAGACTAGCTTACGAGTTAGTTTAGAAAGATAGGACAGTAGATAAGTCTATTTGGAAAGCCAACACCCACGAGCCTATTTGGAAAGCCAGCAGACCTATCCCCGTTTAGAAGGGTAATAGACCCGTAGAATAATCTATTTAGAAAGCCAACACCCACGGGCCTATTTGGAAAGCTAGTAGACCCATCCCTATTTAAAAGGGTAACAGACCCGTAGAAGAATCTATTTAGAAAGCTAATACCCACGGGCCTATTTAGAAAGCTAGTAGACCAGCTAACGAGTTAGTTTAGAAAGATAGGCTAGTAGACGAGTCTATTTAGAAAGCTAATACCCACGAGCCTATTTAGAAAGCTAGCAGACCTATCCCCGTTTAGAAGGGTAATAGACCCGTAGAATAATCTATTTAGAAAGCCAATACCCACGGGCCTATTTAGAAAGCCAGCAGACCAGCTGACGAGTTAGTTTAGAAAGATAGGCTAGTAGACGAGTCTATTTAGAAAGCTAATACCCACGAGCCCATTTAGAAAGCTAGTAGACCTATCCCCGTTTAGAAGGGTAATAGACCCGTAGAATAATCTATTTAGAAAGCTAACACCCACGGGCCTATTTGGAAAGCCAGCAGACTAGCTAACGAGTTAGTTTGGAAAGATAGGCTAGTAGACGAGTCTATTTAGAAAGCTAATACCCACGAGCCCATTTAGAAAGCCAGCAGACCCATCCCCCTTTAAAAGGCTAATAACCCCGTAGGATAGCCTAAGCACTATCTTCACTTTATAAATATCGTCCGGCTGTCCGTAGTCGCTATTAGATTTAACATTCTTTGATTATGATTGGGAGTTAAAGCCTAGATGCACTATTGAAAAAGGGCCAAGATAGGACGGCCATCGGGGATACTTATTCCGAAACCATAATTTAGGGGGAAGATGCGCTGATGAGTTTGACCTAGCTGAAGAAAGGGGACGACGGTTTAAAAAAGATAAGAAATCGTCGAAGTCTTATCCTCAGTACATAAATCTCTATCGGCTAGACCATTTCCAGTACATTTTTTAATTCTCTCGGGATACGGTAGCTCGCCTACTTCGAACTCCTAGTAGGAATGGAGACATAAACATAAAACTGGATTTTCTCGCGCATTGATTTTCCTTTTCCATTTCCTAGCTTTGGCATATTATTAGTTTATTAAACTCTCTAGTAGTATCGAGAGCATAGAGATTAGGTGACCCTAGTTCTATAGATAGAGTAGCGCTTCTTTCTCTTATTCTCTCCTTCTTTCCTCTATACTAACATAATATATAGATTATTCTATCTGTTTATTCTTTCTTATAGCAGAAAGATATATTAACTTATGCTTTCTTTCCTTCCTTTCTCCTCTGGTCCTTGACTAGCGTGTGACGCTTATAAGTAGTAATAAATGTATACTATTATACTATTATATAGTTTCATAAAACGCCGCTCTATAAGAATTATATTAAGGTGGATTAAAAAGCGCTATTAACGGCTTTATAGAGGCTTAAGTATAGGGAAAACCTTAGGGAGTGGTCGCTCTATGTTTATGTATCGATATTATATATAATTTAGTCTGGTGAAGCTATATCTAGAAGTGCTGCTAGTAAGTCAGAAACTGGCTAGACTACATGTCTAAACCATTTCTATCTAGTCACCACGTCGATTAGCAAAAATAGTAATATCATAGCGTATAATAAATAGAGTAAGGCTTGTAAAATCCGATAGTTCTTATTTTAGATTTTGCCAGATAGACAGGAAAATGGCAATTAAAGCATAATAAGGACTGATAACTCCTTAGCTAAAGGATAGAAATCAATATATCGGTATTATATTACTCATATATTAGTGCTATACTACCCGAGCTAAAACTTTGGATTAATTAATAAAGACAATCTCTAGATTGGTCTATAGATAATCTAGCTAGAACTAAGGAGGCGTAACTTCTATTTATATTTATCCAATCTGGACGGCAAAATTCTTCCTAACGCGAACCACCTAATTAGCTTTTATTCACACACTTATAATATCTATACACACTCTAATACTAGCAATAGCTAGTAGATCGACTTTCTCGCGCGCGTCGTTGGCTATACTAGATTAAGCGGGTAGTTATTGTAAAACTTAAGAGTGAGCTAGCACGTGACCATAAAGGTTAAATCTACATGCCTAAGGTATATATTAGCTCGTAGCACGGGGTATAGAAAACTAGAAAACAGCTCGACGCCTTTCCCATTACGTTCCGTCCTAGCCTTAAATAGCGGGGACACCCTACTATATTGACTTCGATTTTGTGTTATTAATTATCTATTGGTTAACAAAGATGGAAGAAATAATCGCCGAGCTACGACGCTAGCTTAAAGAAGAAAGGAAGGCATGGGAAGAAGAGAGAAGAGCGCGAGAAGAGGCCGAATAACACTAAAGAGAGGTAGAATAACGATTATAACCTAATAATCTATTTGGCCTTCTCGATTGGTGCTATAAATCTTTGTCGCAAGCGATTAAGGTTAAGATAGATGCGACACTGACGACTCAAGGTAATACGACCGACCTAGTTAACCGACTTTACCCTAAACGTATTATACCCTGGCTTGATTTTCCGTAACTCTAAGAGCAAATCTAGAAGAAACTCGACCGTATAGGCACCTTCACCTTATGGCTACTCTTTCCGTCCGACGTATAACTAGATTATGTCGCCACGAACATTTAAGATCGGCCTATTTACTTAGAAGCATCCCTGCGATACTTTGAGCGAGAAACGGTGGATAACTTTGTCGAAAAGGTCATTGAGGCGCTCTGCGTGGATGAAACTATTGGAAACGAATATGGTATCTAGGGTCGAGTTATATTCCATAATCGCGCGGAAGCCTCCGTAGAGAATAGCATAGAGTAAATGACTCTCTAGAACGCGGGGTTATCCTAGCGATTAGCGAATACTAAATATAATAAAGGAGCCACGCGGAATTAAAAAAGGCCTCGCACTCCACGAAAGCGCAATCGCCGCGCTGACTAGTTCTGTGTCTATACCGTGGCTAATGAGCGGAAAAAACCAGTATATATAGTGGAATTTAAAGCACCGTATAAGGTGATAATCCCAGAATTAGTAGCGGGCTTATATAAGATGGACCTAGCTCGTGATATTATTAATCAGGAAGGCGATACGTTCGAGTATCACGCTACCCGCCTCGTTGCCGCTGTCATCACTTAGATCTTTTTATACATGATCGATAGCGGGGTTTAAGACGGCTATATTTATATAGGAGAGGCCTTTATTTTTCTCTATATTATGGACGATCCCACTATTGTTTAATATTACTTATATATGCTAAATCGAGACGTGTAGGCGAATGATCAGTGCCGCCTTCACCGGACTGCTATTGGCTAGGTACTTGCGTTCACTCTTCAGGCGCTTACCGCCGAGGCTCTATCCTAAGAGTGGCACGATGCAGCGCATAACTAGCTTACCACTTAGAAGGTCGAATATTTGGACATATTGCGGGAGATCCCCGAAACACTCCGAAGCTAAGGTAGGCCGACCTCTAATTATTGGCCCTCTCGTTGGAAATTTGAACTAAAAAGGCACAATATACGGTCCTATACTCGCTGTTAACTAGGTACTTCGACTCTATAGCACTCGTCTATAGAAGGAAGCGGTACTAATAAAGAATACTAATCTCTATCTACCGTAGTAGTAGCACGTAGCGTATTAAATCGTAACTAGAGCGACAAGCACCGGCTAATCGGTCGACGTGATAGGGATAAAATAGGGTTAAATTCTTAAAGGGGTAGACAGACTACACGAGCGTACTATACCATAGCTTATATACGTGGGATAGTTAAACGAGATCCTCTAGATATAAAATGCCTAAACTTGTAATGTCACCTGTAATATCCTAGCAGTCAGAGCCATTCGATAGGCCTGGTAGAATTCACGCGCGGACTTCATAGGTAACTCGTAAAGAATCGATATAAGGGATTTGAATAACTACACGTGCGCGGCTAAATAGGCTTCCTTCTAAAAGTAACCCTTCTAACACACGGATACACTATGGTCATTAAAGCCAGTATGATAGAGAACCAGCATCGCCTCTAAATAGAGGTAGAAAACTATCACCGCCTGAAAAGCCTTTAGGGCCAATAGATTCCCGTCTATTTAGGTAGCTTTAAACCACGTATTGCGTATTAGTACTACGGTAAAGTAATGACGTAGATAATGATCTTAGGTTGGTCGGGAACGCGACTTTAGTATTTCATCGACGAGAAAAATTTTAGCTTTTTTGATAAGGAGCGCAAGATAGCTCTGGCTGTGCTTTGGTCGCAAGGAATCGTCCACGGTGATAGTGAGTGGCGCAATATACTATGGGATGATAAAGGTGGCCATTTGGTTATTATTAACTTAGAGGACGTTAAATGGTTGAAGCGACCTCGGGCTCTTGAACCGACTTTAGGAAACACGCCCTATTATTATCGCGCTAGGGCGAGAAAAAATAGACAAAGGCTTCTATCCACGTTAACCACTATATGTACCTAACAGCCCTTAACCCCTGGGTGCACTATACGATACGTCACGGTTAACTTCTGCTCCCTTAACTTAAGGGTTGAATGTGAATATCTGCACAGTTTAGGCCCGTTGTGCCTATTATATTGGGTATGGTTGACTCGGCAATAATTTACCCCCAAGGAGCTAGAAAATTGTCACGTGTTTATAATATGCTGGAAAGGCGCAAATCAACCCGGCCCAGTTAGTACCTATTTAGATAGCTAAGTAGGCCTGCTTGGCGGGCCCAGGGTCCATATGAGCTAAGAGAATTAAGTTTGATTTGAAGTATGTGGTCAGGTGGTAGCGAAGCGCTAGATCTCAGTTCACGAGTAATATTAATTGGACGTTATAAATTGATATTTAGGGGTTCATTAAAAATGTCAGGGATTTAATTAAGCCATATTCCGGGTACGAGACGGTAAATAAATAATTAATTAAACGGGGATTTCTTAAGAGACATAGCTCATATAAATGGAAAAGATCGGCCTATTCGATACGTGGATTCTATCTAAGGACTACGGGAAAAACATGTTTTCGAGAACATAATTACCACGGTTTTTCTATAGTATATAGGAAAATCGTTTAAGGCATACGTATATATATTAATTTATCTCAACCCCGAAAGCAGAGTGGGTTTCTAAACTAGGATAATATATCTTTCTTTGTAATTAAGACTAAGATGATTAAGCGCTATAGAGATTCATAAACCTTAGGTCGCTATTATAAGCTTTAAAAATAAAGCTTAAATAGTGGACTCCTGCCCTAGCTACTATTATATGCAATATTTGGTAGCTAAGACGAGATTGCCTGAAATAACCTAGCTGTTTAGGAACCTACACTTAATAGATAATAAATCCAGCGGCGTGCCACTTGCATAGACCTAGAAAGGCATTTACAAGGGGATAACGATAGGTAGATAAGCCGTTCTTAGCATATAAAGCGGGTAGCATCGTTATTAGAAAGAGAATGCAGCATATAGTAGTCATCTCCCCACTATTACTAGAGTATCGAATATAGGCAGCGAACTAGATAGTCAAGAATATAAAGAACGAAACCATAGCTAGCAGGAGAAGGGTTATATGGTAGAATTGGAAATATAAAAACGGAATCGCTAAGGTCTATATCAGAAGAATGATGGACGAGTAGTAGAGGTCGTTAGACTCAGCGTAAGTAATAGGGTCTTTGGCAGCTAGGGCGTAAATCAAGACCTTCACAACTAGAAAACATAATATCATAATAACGTCTGGGATGATTTTAGAAGATCGGGAGAAAGGTTATTATAGATATTCTATCACGGTTCGGATATATAGAAGAGTAGAATGGAGACAAGCTATACTGTATATTATGGTGGTAAGTGCGTGTCTAGGAAAATGAGTAATCTCGAATTAGGCCATTTTTAAAAGATCCCAAAGGTTGCCTTTGGAGATACACCTAGAGACTCCGGCATCTATATAATGATCGCGTCCTATATATCTAATGGGTTATCTACTATATTATAGGCGTTAAACGTTAGGGCACGGAGGCAGACGTTAATTAACTTTAGATAAGATATTCATGAATGTGAACCGGTTACTAGACGGGGGGAATTAATCTGGTATTTTCTGCCTCTTTATGAAAACTCTAATCTGCTCGTAAGTTTCATTTCCTTTTGTGTCTTACTTTAGTTTATTTTTTATCTCCTATTTATTCTCTCTAAAGTAGTGTATAAGACATATGTGGTTAAATCGTACCACTTATAGTAAGCCTTGTCTATGAAAGATGAATGTCAATCTACCAATCCATACGAATAAAGTCTGACACGCAGGATATAGTTATATATCGCGGCCTTGATTTAGGCGTTTCCTTATATTACTTAGACCTGTATAGAGCATAGAGCTATCATTTTACGCAATAACTGCCCTTTTGCGCTCTATATTCAGGGAGTATCTAACGTGATGTATCTTGAATCCGAGTTACGTTATAATGCCTTAATGTACCTTCCCTTTCGGGAATCATTTAACGGCATAGGTAACTCGTTAAAGGTTTCAACTAATATAGATAGTAATAACGTTACTCAAATTGAATATAGCGCTTGCGTTTAAAGCCAATTGTGCTCGCCAAAAAACTAAGTGTACTATGACCTATCTAATATAAACGGAAATCCTCTTCTTAACTATAGGATCCGAATCGTTCTATCTTGGAAGGAATATACTACTATTGTCTGTTCTGCTTTCGACAGACATTGTCCGCTTGTGTACTACTAACTATATAATAACTAAGCTACCTAAGGATGCGATGTTCGGTCAAATCTCTACGTTGATTTTTGTTTATGAAGCTTTGTATATAAAGAGGTCTAATGCGTAATTTGAAATCGATCTAATGCGTGTGGCATAGTAGTTCTGAATATTAGTCTCTATAATATAGCATAAGGCTTGACCCGGGCCAAAATGATAAGGGGCTTTTTGCGTTAAGTAAGGTGTTATGATGTCTGCTTTTTTTTTCTTCTTTAAAGCTATATTCACGTCGTACCCTCTTTTTAATCTTTAGTAATAGGATATTGATTTATATTAAAAGGTTGTGGTGTATAATGGGAAATGGATTGCGAAAATAGCTTGAATGATGAATTTGGTCGTAGACTATAATAATTCAAACTACTATATAGCTATATTCTATAGCTGGAGCCTATTTACTAGGCCATTAATAATTATATGAAATTCGCCGCTATCTAGAACGTCACGTTAGATCAGGGCTCTATAAAATCCTATAAATAGTATGGCTTTTGCCAAAGATATTATATTCCTAGCTTTTGGACCTAGTCTTATTTCGAACAAACGTGACCTTTGAACGAGACTAATGCTGACTTTTAGAACTGATGTACGTAATGCTTTATGTGAAGTAAGCCACTTATCTTTCCTTCCTCTTCTTAGACGGATGTTTAGGTAACCTAAGTAACCTAGTTTCCTTATGTGACCTCTTTAATGATGGCGATGAATAGTAGCAAGCACGTTTTGAGCGCTAATTAATAGTGTGATTAGACCTCCTAAATGGTAAGTTAATTTGTTGAGCTCTAGATAAAGCTTTAATAGTTATGGGGAACCCATTTATACGCCTCGTGGTAAATGTGCTATATATAGCGATCTAAATGTCTTTATTGAGAGACTGCACGGTGAATGAAACACATTTCTAGTAAAAACCACACTTCTCGCATCCTTTATGCTTATTTAAAGAGCTAAGGTAAGTACTAGATATAATAATAAACTTAGTAGATAGTAGTTCTAGGGTAAGTGTTAATAGGAAACGAGTGGAGTCTCCTCTCAAGTATAGAATCGATCCTATGTAATGGTAATAATTATCTCTTCTTTTAGGTTTCTCATTAAATTCAAAGAAGAAGGAAGTTATAAGTAATAGCTGAATATAGTCATCTAGTATGGCATAATCAGCCTTTATGAAGCCTTTTATATACGAAGTGTTATCTAGGTCCGGCACGCGGCCTTCAATCTCTAGGTTGAGCCATAGAACATCTTTTTTGAGGTTATTAGATAGACTATCGTAAGTATCTTAGAACCCCTTGTTTAGATCCACCGCTGGCGAATAGAGAAATATATGTATACCTCTCGTTAGAAACCCACTAGAACATCTGGCATCACTACATCGAGTAGTTTGTCTTGAAATTCTAGTACCTATACTTAGGATAAGATCGGGTTGACTGGCATCTGACTAGATGGAATGGCTTTCTCTAATAGCGACTCGAAGCGGGTAGTTTGCACAAATTCCACTGTCTTGTATCGTGCCTATACCCTAGATACGGTAAGGTGTGAAGTATCTAGTGACTAATTAGTCATTGTGGTGAATATGAATGATCTATACTTACCCTAAAGTAGCGATAATATACCGAGCCCTAATAACCTGTTAGTTTCGTCGATTAATTTCTGGAGCTTATGAAGCGTACACTTCCTAGCCAAGTGGCTCGTTAGACTTTCTTGAAGGTATTAAGATAGAATAGGATGGATCAATATTCTCTTCTAGTAGGCGGCGATAATTAGAAAAAATCCTAAGTTTGCTATCCTTATCTACCTGGCTTGCTGTTAATATAATAAAAGCATCCGAACGGCTAGATGGCGACGAGCTAAAAAGATGATAGGATGTCCCGAATGTATCTTATAAGGTATCATCTAACACGGTAGAGCTATAGCGCCTATCCCTTATCTAGGATCGAAAGATATTCTATAAGCATCCAAAAGATGTATTACGAAAAGGTTTGGTAGGGAAAATATGTTGCGCTAGCTCTAGGAACTTGTCTTAGGCCACTAATGCTAAAGATCGCTGGCAAATGGTCTCCATGGCGATTAATCTATCTACGAGAGGAGTACTTTAGTAGCCACTTAGTCTTACAATAAATAGGGAAACAAACCTGCACTAGTCCCTACTGTTAGGTGAGGAAGTTTCTAGACTAGGATACCTAACCTAGCCTCTAATTCTCGAAGGAATACTAGCGTGATTGCACCACGGACTCCTCCACTATCCAAAACGAATAGTAATGGCCTTGCTATCGGGGGAAGTAAATTAACAGAGTAACGAAACCTATTATCACATAAAATACACTACTTAAGTATAAATACATATTCAGCCCCCCCCGGTCGTTCATATTTGCTCGCATGCGGGCACAATTCGAGTAAGTCGCATAGCCGTAGGGTAGAACAAAATCTATACCACGAAGGAGGTAGCTTAGATATATATTAATCGTGGTTAGTGCAGCCTAGATAGGGTTTTCTTTAGCCACGTGCCACCTATATGCTAATATATCTATACACGCGTGAAGCTTAGTGAACGTCCAATAAAACTACAACTTAATCTCCTCACACCCTATTTTTAGACCATCTTCGCACGTGTCTCTAAGCGCTAGTGAATAGAGCAATTTATAATAGGCCGAAAATATAATATATAGGTTGAATCCTAAAGGCTTTTAGTAATTTTCTAAAATCTTGGATATATGGCTTACTATATATTTAAGGTAGATAAGCATCCATAATGAGGGCGGAAGCGATAAATTTCGCGATGTCTTTAGTGGAAGTGGTTATCTAAGCGGCGTGCTTTATAAAATACTCTAGGTATTCAGTAGCCCTCTAGGGAACGGGATTATCTTGGCGTGCGGTTTAGCACGCTGAAAATGCTTTATTAGGGTATTGGGCGATAGTGATAGTAGCTTTATAAAATAGTGCTTCTAGGTGTGTGGCTAAATAAAGCTCATAATCCGCAATATGTAATTCCTGGCTAAGTTAAATATCTTTTAACGTTATGCTTTTTAGTGGCTCGTATTTAGCGGTCGCTAATAGTTTATCTCGACCATGGAGGTTAAGGGTAACGAGTGAGGATATGACGTATTATAAGAGGGTATCACGCAGCTTTTCATTAATAGGATCGATGTCGCTATGTTTAGATGCATTCGAAAAGATAATTATAAGTCCGGGAAGCGTATGGCACGTAGAGGGTCCATCTCTAATTGCCTCGACCTATCTCTAAAGAAGGGCATAAACCTCTTTTGGACCACTAATATTATCCGCAAAGATATATATTATATAGGAGAATGGAACTATTAGCCGACCAATTATGTCGAGCCGGGCTTAGGCAAATGAGAAGTGGCCTATGTAACGCACTTCTAATTTAATTAACATCTTATTCCGAGAATAGTCTTTATAATGAGATTGCCTCGGATTTGTTAGATTCACGTCTATAAAGAGCACTAGGCTTAGTGATTTAGTCGTATTCGAATCAATGTGTAGTTTCGCAATGCCGTGTAAGCCACGTCGTTGGATATTATTATATAGGAAAAGAGCTTTTAATGCCGCATTTTTATCAAATGAACTAATAAAAAGAAGTAAAGAGGGGTATTGTTTCTTAGGGTTGGGTAGGTCATATATAATTCGGCCGAATTATCTAGTATCTAGCAAAGTCCAACCCCGATTATTAGGCACTATATTAAGCCACTTAGATATTACGGTGTGTTTAGTAGACTAGAGAGAACGGATTCGTCTCCTTTAATACTATAATCATTTGTAATAAAGAAATGTCAGTTTTAAAGTGTCGAATCGCATTAAATTAAGGACACATCATTATAAGGAAAACCCCATAGATAGACTTTGCGCGGAGGATAGGAATGTATGGTAGAATATAAAGAAAGAAGTAGTCTGGTTTAGCATTGTCTGAAGGGCCTTTAGAAGGAAAAGAAGAAGGACATAAGGAAATAAGTGGCAAGCAAAAATGCAATGTAAGGGGTATCTAAGGGGTATATAGGAAGAAGTATCTTTCGGGGGTAGAGGGTGATGGCATAAGTGTTAGTATTTATAATGGTATTTCTAATGCTATCGTCTTTATCTAAGAGCTTTTTTCATATCATAAACATTTATTTCTATAGTATCTCTCTTTATTAAAATTGGTATAATATTATAGGGGTTCGAGAAGTGGGATAAGCCAATGTGGCTATGCGTAAAGCTTATCTAGTGCTTCCTATGAGAGAATGATGGGCTTATATATGATTAGGCCCGTAAGGGAAAATATAAAAATAATAGAAGGGTTTACTAGTCCGTTGACTTTTTAGGCCTTAATTAACTATAAATATAGAGGGGGACAGGATATATATACTAGATAGTGATTATTATTCTTAGTCTACTAAACGCGCGGTTTTTAATTCCTCGCCTCTTTTATAATACCGAAGCTAGTATAGTTACTAATGTATTAGGAAGCCAGGAAAAGGCTTTCTACGATTAGAAAGAGCGATAAAGATAATATTAGTTTCTCCAGCCGTAGCTTCGGCGCCTTGCGCGCAGGGTTGCTCTTTTAAAAGTTTTTAGTATTTGCAAGATACCTTATAAGGCTTAAGAGGCTACCGAACTGGTAGTACCCCTTATTAAGTAATTTCACAGAGTGTCGTTCATCGAACATATAATATATTAATTTGCGATTTTCTCCTACGATGTATCTAATATTACTAGGCAATAGGCGCAACTCTGTTTATTCCCATTTCATATTTATGGTTTGCGATAAGAAAGAACATTGGATTAAGTTCCGATTTTTTATGAAATTATCTACGACGAAATGATTTTTAGTACTCGAATCCGTTATTAGAATAAGGGGTGACCCTAACCCGAATTGAATGACTAGGCCTAAACTTATCTATCGCTTTTAGTATACGTACTAAATGGCAAAGCGTTGAACGACTATTAACCACGGCTAAACTATGCTTTGATTGGGGCTATAGATCGATAAGACACTCGTGAATGTTCGCCTGTAGTCGATGGACGAATAACATTTTTTATCATAACTAACGGCGCTTAGTATCCCTATAAGGGTGTCTGGATGATAATCTTGAGTAGCAATTTCTTGGCATTCTTGCCCCTTCTAGATTAGCTCTAAAGGTAAATATAAAAGAAAGGTAAGTTGTTGAACCTACGTAAAATTAGCTTTTGGAAGGCGCGGACTTTGGCATCGATTGGACTTTTATGTACTAATTTCGCCGTATAAGCGGCAATTTTTCCTTCGCCTGGAGTCGGACCTACGGTCTATTTTTGGGTTATAATATATATTTATGATCGAATTTAGTTGCGTTGGATGGTTATTAGAACTGTTTTCACGAACTATAGTAATAGTCATTAACTATATATCTATTCTCGAAGTATGATCAATAGCTATTTAAGCTTTAGGGTAGTAAAAGGAGAATATATAGTACCTTAGGAGATAGAATCGATCCTACGAGAGTGACACGCGATCCTCTTATCTAAGCTATAGGGTTCCCCTCTTCCTACGATCCTTCGAGAGTGATAAGCGATCCTCTTATCTAAGCTATAGGGTTCCCCTCTTTCTACGTAAAGCCACCGACTAATATTTAACTTAGTTGGTAACTAATATAATATTAATCTAAAAAGGATCTACGAGTATGGCGTTGAACTGTGGCCCTAGATATACTAGCTAAAAGAAGGTTAGCTTTATATGATATTGTTCTTCCGATGACTTATAATAACCCGTCCCGGGCTTTTCTATCTTTCACGGAATCATTTGAATTTTCTGGTCAATCTATTAACTATGAATCCCAACCACTATCCTTATAATGCTAAAGGACAATAGAGATCGCCGGCCTCATCAACGCGGTCTATTTCCCCTAATACACGTGCTTTCCTGCAACAGCTAATTATAAGCATCGGTCTAAACGACGCGAGAGGTGTAGTGAGTGCTGATTTGAAACTTTAATATAGGCAATATCTAATAGACACATAGTTATAGGCACTCCGCGGCCACTAGCCTTATATTGAGATGAATGCTTAGCTAAGACAGCTTATTAAAAAGCTCTTAGGGGTTATCGACCAAAGTGCAGCTGCTCTTAAAATGGATTCTGAGTCTAGGAACACGTTGAATAACCACGGTCTAAGACCACGTGTGTTTAACGCTTATCAAAATACTATATGCATGCTACGGGAGCAAGACTTTGTATAGACCGAACCTTAATTGGGTGATATGCCTATATATCTATCCGATGAATCTACTATAAGTCGGCTGCCTTTACTAAACCTACTACCGACGCTCGACTTCAATGCCCATAGCCTTATCGGGCCGTTAATAGGGTCTCTTGATCCGAGTAACCTATCTCGAGCCGTCCCGTTAAATGATTCTTCTCTAAATAGCAGAGTGGGCTCTAGACCTAGTAGAAATAATAGATCTAGCACGTTGGAGTAGCTGATTCGGACCGGTAACCTTTCTGAAGATCAGATCTAGCATATTTTATCTATATATCAGCCAAAATGACGTGTTTAGAGACTGTCAAACATTCACACTACTCTTTCTACCGCGTGCATACTGGTATATATGCTATATTTCTAATTCTGATCGTGTTTGCCTTCTCTTGCCTGACCTTTATTCCCTGTCTACTTAATCTAGTTCTATGCTCCCTATTTCGGTCATCATTCATCCTGTTATTATATATATATATATAGGCGTATCCAGCTCCAAAGATTCCACGAATTTATAATGTAGAAAGATAAGCCGACTCTATAGGACTCTATAAAGGTATGCTCTTTAATAACGTAGGCTTAATGAAAATATAGTAAGGTTTCGGGATGCTCAACGCAAGATGTCTAAACATGCGAATTGTCTAGATATAATAGAACTTCGCACCTTGCGATATTTTTGCCTAGAAGAGTATAGAAAAGTTTCAGTGTTAGGTGTGACGTCCTAAAAAAGAAATGATCTTATATTTTGAAGACCTCTAGATTGCTGATGGATTTATGGGATTGGCCTGCATAACCAAAAGTACTGGGGGCTTTTTGGCCCTGCGGGTTAGTACGCCTAAGAAGTCTCTTTATAGCACTGCTTATAGACACGGAAGCTCTAGGGAATATTGGTTTAAGATTTGGCTAGATAAAGTCATAATCTGCGACACAAAACTCATGACTAAATTAAATATTCTCGGTCGTACTTCATGGCTCATAATAGACCTAGGACCTACTATTACTTTCTAGATACATTGGTTGTCCTGGTATAAATTACGCTTAAAACATAAAGGCAAGAAGTAACTAGAATGGTATGCCTAATACTGGCGGGAGAAAGAACGATGCTATTTAAACTTTAATATATAGCCTCCGAAGACATCTAGAACAAAAAGATATAAAAAAGTTAAGTTGGTAAAGGTGCTACCCTTAGACGTCATAAGAGTAATGCTTTTAAAACTGAGGTTTCTGCCCTTGTATCTCTCTTAAAAACTAGCTTATGTAATCGGGTACGCACCCATTACTCCACTTTCTCGCTCCGTTGAAACTAGTGGTAGGGCATTTGGATAAGTGGTTCTATGATTGAAGCACTATATTAGTCAGATAATTCGCACGAGAGTGGAGGGTCGACTTATAAATAACTAGTCCTATAAGAAAGGATATTAGGCTTAAAGGGGATAAAGCCTCTCTTATGGATCCTTCTAGGTTCGATTGACTATTAGGAGAATCCAACATGCTAGATATAGATAATTCTTTCTCTCTATCTATTAACCTAGCGGCTCTATAATTTCTATCGCTCTTATAGGGATAGAGCATATGTCTTTCACTAAAGTCGCTACTAATGTCACTAGGAGGGAACGTAAGTTCTCTTGTCTACGGGGACGGTAAGAGGGACGACATACGTCCCTCTAACTTAAAGTCTGATGACTTGGGCATGCGACGCCTCTTCCGGGACTTCTTATATTTATAAGATGCTTTAGAAACTTTCTGAGGCCTCTAACCCTAGCGAAGCTGGTTAAACTTCCCTTAAAGTGATTCCCCTGATCGACCTTTATTAAAGATATAATTCCACTCGCCTGCCATTTCGTCCTATGATGTATTTCGCATACTTTTAACGAATTGGGGCAGTGCCTCTATCTCTCTTAGCTCCCACTTTATTATGAGGATTTCGTAAGTAAGTAAGCGTATGGTTTATTTTCTAGTCGTTGATCGAAATAATTCTAATTAAATGAATTCGGGGAAGCAAGAGTTTATCACTTAAATAAGTTTAACCCACGACCTAAGCCTAAGGCATATAACTATACCTTCTTGGTTTATTTACCTATATGATCGGCGTTAAACGATAACTAACTAGGGCTGGGCTGTGGCTTGTTCTATCTCGGGCCACGAACCTTCCGAAATTCTATAAGCGAATAAAATTTCTTATCATATCCAATAGCGCTTAATACACGTTTTCGAACCGGTCAACGATGACGTTGACTATAAGAAAAGAAACAAAAGTATAGGGTAAAAGGGGATAAGGTAAGTATAATTAAATTAAAGTTTAGGCGGCGTTAAACGCGCGCTATAGTAGATGCTGGGTTTTACTATGAATCTATAGCTAATAGCGCATAAGGGAGTAACTGCGCACTTTCTGATCCCGTGATTCCCTACGACCTCCTTACTATAGGTACTATAGGGAATTTAGTGACTAATTATAGATTCTATCTGAAACTTCGCACTAAACTCTATTTTACTTAATTAATACTATGGTTAACGACAGACTTCAAGAACTAATATCACACGGACTTATTAGTCGCATCACTAAGTTATAAATCTTAAAAAAGTGGTTATACGTTTTGAGGGGTATAGTACCACGTTCGGATCCCTTTTGTTTCTTATCGCTAACGAATAAGATTATATAACTCAGGGATAATTCGAATTAATACCCCTTCTTTGACTACTTAAAAAGGATGCCTACGGCAAATAAGGTTATCCTATGCAGCGATCTATGGATGTAATGATCTCGTAATGCAAGTTACAGGGTTCCCCTCTTTCCGCTAAGCACCATATCCCGTAATGTTGAAGTTACTGACCGGCATAGGCTTAACTAAGACACGATCTATACCAATAGAAAGGAGTTAGCAATATCTAATATTAATATTTTCCTGGAGAGGGGTAGCTTCATAAATTCAGCTAAAGAAAGTTTCTCTTCTAGTTAATGTGCTATTTATATACCCTTCTATTATTCTCTAACACTTTTATCCGCCTAGTAGTATTTATTTTCTTTAACCTATTAAAATCAACCTGGGGCTGGGGTAGAAGTTTATGGAAACCTAGTGGGAAATTGAGTGTGGAGAATAATGTTAACGTTGACCGTTGTGAATCAAAATTCTTTGGAATTGATCACATAATAGTTATGTGATCTAGGCTTCTAACACCTTAGGTTTACTAATGCCAACCTTGTGGAAAAAGGAATCCCTTACTCCAGAAGGCCGTGAGAAAGAGTATTTAGATGAATCCTAGCCTACTATAGTAGCACCCGGTATCGCCTTCTAGGTCGGGAATAGAGGGATCATCATTCAAACCCTAATTATATAATACGCTAACCTATATATAGATAGCGTTTAAAAAAGACGTTTTGTATTAAATAATGAACTAATCTTCTAGTGTTTACGAAAGCAAAAGCAATATTTATTTGCCCACCTGCTATAATACCTATCAGTTTATCGTATTCTTTTCCTTCTTACTGCGGGCTCGTATATGTTCTTTTTCTACTTTTCGTTACTTTAATCCGTTTTTATTGTTGGGTATATTCCCTATTAGTTCCTCTTATTTTCGGCAGTATATAATAGGTATTTTACCCACGCATATATATATAAATATAGGCTTAAGATTCAAATGAATGAAACTTCTACCAAGTTCCCATATACACTTATAGCTATATTAGTATATCTTTAATTAGGCTTTTTAGGGCTTAAAGCAAGATATATAGAATTCATACATTTTATAGGATACTACATTGCGCCATATGCCTCTATAACTAACTATAGGAAAATGCTAGTTGATTATAAAAAGATCCCACTATTAGATAATCTATTATTATCGGGCTTTAGGTGGCTCTTGCTTGCTGGCTACCTTATCTTACTAAGTACCTTTACGTCTTTGAAATCATCCCTATAGGATATAAGTAATAGTGTAGAGCGCTATGTCTATTATATAATCGAGAATATCGATTTGCTATGGGCGGCAGGTGTCTTATATGTAATTGGGCTCTATGGTGAACTTTGGCTATGGTGGAAATGGCAGAGGAATATTCTATTTTTGTATCGCAATATCTTCTCGTGAGTGACTTAAAACTATTATGGCAGTCTACCTACTAACATAAAAAGGAATATTTTGCAAAACTCTACCATTAGTTTAATAAATACACTAATTAATGTTTATACCACTAAAGAAGGAACTTGGTCTATTACCGCTTAGGCTACTGTATTAGTTACTTTAGTATCCACCATCATATTAGGGCTCTTTATAATTTTATATGCTAGCGGTTTTTCTTATCTAAAGGGATTATGGGAATAGGAAGTTGCCTTAATCTATGGTGGTGAAGAGCTATAATAGCTTAGGAAATAAATATATATTATAACCTAAAAATGAGAGTCAAGCCCCTATGGCCGAACTAGCAGTAATAAGTACCTAGTGGGGAACCCCCTATTACTTATTATTACAGGACAGACCGGGAGAGCTTTTTCTGGTCTATATTATGACGCCCGGATTTCAGAATGCTAGTATACTAGGCACGGGTAGTATATCTAGAACCTCGAAGATAGTATTGAATAACACGTTTCTATACCTCTCTTAAGCTGTATATATACGCGCTACTATAGATATCCTATAAACCCTGCGGTTGCTGGTGTTGTTGTTTTGTACTACTGAATCGGCCCGTATATCCTCGAGTGTGCTACCTTTAAGCGTTCCCCCCTTCACTAAGTAGCACTAGAGAGTAACCATGTAGAGGCCTATATAATTTTAGATAATAAGATGTGTCTGTTCGGCATTTTACCTATAAAGTTAGTATTGGTTTAATTTTTTTTAGTGGTCATAACTTCGCGAAACAAATTACATGCGGAAGCGATGGTCCCAACTGGCTGAATGGGATTCTTATATGCTACCTAGATCTAGATATCTTTTCGACCAAAATTAGATTTAAATTTATATCTAAAGGCTATAATGTGGCTTATAGGGCGGGCTGGTAAAAGGTAGAGATGAATGATTTAGGAATACTACTCTAGCATAACTATACGCGCTAGCCCTTATATTAATGGCCTTTAGTATCTTATAGGCGCTGGATAATTGCCTTTATGGAGTTAAGATAAGTGGGTCTAGTAGTTTATTTACAAACAGTCTATATGGTTAGTAAATGATTAATAAATAGTGTATCTATTACTTAGCCTATACTAGTAATCAACTAAAAGAATTTATTCCTAGGGTGCATAGATAAAGTCGTCGGAAATTCCAGGAGTATCTAGTATACTAGCATACCCTTTCAAGTCTATTAATGAACGCTATTAATCAACGGCTCTAAAAAGCGAATAAATATGTAGGGCATCCCATATTTTATAGTAATAGACTATAAATATTTAAATTACCCTATGGGCTCGTTCTATAGAGATTTATCCTTTAATTACCCATAAAATTATAGAGCTCTGGATTGACGACCTAGCTATGGTCAGTAGGCTAACGCAATTACCCTAGCTATTATAACCTAGAAACCTGCTTATTAACTATTTATCTCAGACTTTGCGCCAGCTATATCCTACTTCTAACTTCAAGACTTTAGGTGGCAGCTCGAAAAATATAGATTCTATCCATTCTATAGTGACACGGACTAGGTGAGATAATGATTATATAATATCCCTATATACTTATTATTTATACTAAGAGCACTAACTTATGACTTCTTATATTATGCCAGTTCATTTAGCGGTAATGGACCTACTAGGTAACTAAGGAACCCAAGCTCGTCTAAGTGGCACTTGTATGGACTTATGCTGCTTTCCTATCGACTCGGAGAGCTATAAGAGAGTCACACTTAGCTTACGGGTACTTTTTCATTAGAGTAATTCGAATGCTATTAGGAGATAAGGCTTATAGATAGGTTAGTCAATCATAAAGGATGCCTTAAGTTGATTAAGACGTGCTATAAATGTTATTCTTATGTTTTCGTTAGCTTATATTCCGATATATACCTTAGGTTCTATTTCAAATATATGATAATCCTTTTTATATTTAAGTAGTAGCATAACCATAGTCTTATAGTAGATTAACTAAACTAGAGTTAAACTTATGATATAGTCACTAGCGAAGTTAGCGTTCTTCCTATAGACTACCTCTCCTTCTTCTAGATCTACTACTAAGGCCTTAGCGTAAGTCCTTTTTTAATCAGGCCACACTAAGTTAAGGGCTACCGTGTAATACTCCTTATTGAGTACCGTAGCCATCAACGTTTACTACCTAATATATAAGACGCCGCCTAGAAGGCGGAAGAAGATATAGTACTATATAAGGCGCGTTTTATAGCGGCCCTTAACTTAGTGTGGACTAATCGATAAAAGATCTACGCTAAAGGTCCTAGTAGTGAGTCCCGAGAAGAAAAAAGTAGTCTTAAGGGAGGACGGTAATTTCGCTAGTGACTCTATAAATGAGCGGTATAGCTTTTCTTAATATATCGTTGAACTAGACTTGAAAATATCTGGTCTTTAGTGCACCCTATTTTACTAGTGTAAGGGCGGGAAAACTTTTGAGATTTCCGGCCACCATATATTTATCTAGGTCATTTTCACTATCATAACAAGGTGTATCATCCTGACGCCCTAAGGAAGGCCGTTACTATAGTTATACGTATAAATATTATTTAAGGGGATGTTTATGCGGCCTATAGTTCTACTAAGTAAAGCGGTTTGTTTCTTATCTAAATGGACCGCTATATAATCTTAGAGTAATCATTGGTATTGGTTAAATAATAGTAAAGTAATACTCTAAAGTTTATGGCTTATATTTCTGCCCATAGCTATCATCGCACGATTAATTTGCGATATTAGAGCCTTATTGACGGGACTAGAGAAAACTTAATCGGCTAGTTTGCCTAGCTTAGAATAAAAATTCCCGCTATCGAAACCTTTAAGTACAGAAATGTACTATAATAATAAGTTGCGAAATATTAGTTAAACAAAATAAAGTAAAGAGGTCTCTCGGACGAAGCTCGAAATCGAAAAGATTGTCCACTGTTGGAATCTCCATGGCATAGTAATACTCTATTAGAAAAGAAAAAAATTTTAATTCTATGGGAAGTATCTGAAGTTGGAACTTTATGGTATATGGGATCTTAGGCTAGCACGACGTTTAAAGGCAGCGATCAATTTGATAGCCTCTAGGGAATTCTTAAGCTTCGTAGGTATTAGAATTTAAATTATGTATCCTTCTCCTGACTTTGCGGTCACCGTGCACCGACAAGGTGAATTTTTCATATGACCAATGATAAATTTAAGTATTGGACGTGAGCAGTCGCTAACGCCTAACTTTTCGTCGGTGGACTCTAGGGGCACTAGAGTGGATATGTAGTTCCGCGGACTTCTCCGAAGATGACGTTTGGTATGCAATCTTCGTGGAGCCATATTTCTATTAGTTTGTGTGTTCTTATGGGATTTATGGGGTTTGGTAGATATTTATACCTTATTAACCTCTAGATTTATGTTGACCTCTTAGCACGTCTTAATAATAAGGCCTTAGATATATGGCACTAAGATATCGGCGATAGTGGTGAAATCATGCAGAGAGCTAGTGTTAACTGACCTTAGTAACTAAAACTTTAAAAATTCAAAAAGAATTTAGACCAACTCTATCTGATAAAATATAAAAAGACCCGCTATATGAAATGTGCGATCTATCTCTCTATTATTTTGCTAATATTAGAGAGTCGGGAATATGAACTGGTATTTTAGAGTTAAGTTGTGGCTGTGTGAGAAAAAGTTAGATATAATAGCCCTCTTCCTAGAGCGCGCTTATAAGTGTATATAGAAAGCTAACTTAGATGAAAGCTATGGGTCTTTGTGGCTCTAGCCCATCTATATATGACATTCCCTGCCTGCTACCGATATATGAATAGTTATAGTTAGACTATAATAGCGAGTAACTATTCTGTCGTTCTTGCCTCCGTCTGAGATCTCGCTCTTATTATAAAGCATACTATAGGTGGCACTATATTTATCTAGAAACGTTCCTAAGAAGGGGTGACTGTTCGAGACCAACATGCCTCGCTAGGCATAGCCAAATTCCTGCTATCCTAGAGCTGGAATAAATCAATCCGAAGTGTTAAAGTAAGCTATTGGCTAGGGATGATGTATATTTCAATATATTATCTATCTTTCTCTAGGCTCTCTTTATGTAACTTATTATTACCGTAATGTTCCTAATCTAGGAAGTACATAGCTTAGAAGGGATTAGGAGAGAACATAGATGTAGTATTAGAGATACACTATGAATCGGAATCGGTTTCACCACTTATATATAGACATTCTTTCTCGAACCCTCTTTTAAAACACGCTATGCCTATCGTAGTTAATTTACTAAGAGATATAACGAATCTCGTTTCTTAGTCATTTTTCTTAGGTGATCTAGCCATGTTAATAGTCTGCATAGATATGTTAATGTCGATATTTACTTATTCTAGCAACGCGACTAGAGATTCTAGGATTCTAAGAAGATCTTATGTGTTACTAATTACTCTATGGGAGCTGATTTTCTAGTGAATCTAGATAGTGCATAAACTTAGTGGATAGATTAAATGGAAGATAATATTAGTTTATGTGGGGATAATTTACCCCGCCCCCTATAGTAAGTAGGTGGTGGAAGTAATAATTCCCTTACAATCAACTAAGGGATTGTTACTTAGCCAATCACCTTTATTTTAATCGCCTTCTCTTCGAAAAACCTTGTGGCAACATACTGATGTTCATATTCTTAAACCCTAGGATACATAAGGTGTCTAGTAAAGTGCACCTCGCGCCACGAACGCGTTATGAGAGCTTCTCATAGTTACCACATTTCTAGCTAGATATAGTGGATTTTACCCAACAAACCTCACTAGCATATAATAAAGATTAGACCTTAGCAAAAATATGTCGAGGGCTAGTATATCCCGCCCTCCACGCGACCCTTATTAGCCCCTCTTTGTATAAAAATAGATTACCGTGATGGCTTTGCTAGTAGTGCGGAGCTATGCTTCAAAAGGACTAGCGTATGCTATGTTTATATTCTGGCAAATAAGTTGGAAGACTATGAAGGTATGGCTGACTTAAAACTTCGAACACTACTGGACTGTAAAAGAACTATTATTATCACACTAGAAGATTGCCACACGCAAAATTTTGTCTTATAATCTATTTTGAAGTATAGTGGGATATGACTCGGGTCGGCAATGCTTTAAGAATGATAAATCTAGTCCACTTAGGTAAACCAGGGTATAGAGCTACATAGAGCCACGCTAAATTCCCCGTATTATTTCTTGCGTTAATTGTAAAACCTAAGCCTAGATAACTATAGTATACCTCTTATAGATCTTATATAAAGTAGCACGACGTTGGCACTATAGAACTCAAGTTTAATTAGTTATTTTGATAAGTGAGCTAGGGTTCGGGTAAAATTGTCCCTGATATAGAATGGCGGTAAGAGGCGGCACGCCCGTGGCGTATATATACGATTTTTGTTTAAATCTTAACCGCGTTCCACTGGCCTGTCTTCTAAATCTGGATTAGAAGAGACATAATCACTTGGACCTTCTGGTAGACTGTTATAGACCGGTGGACGTAAATTAAAGACCGGGGGACTGGGTACTGTGATATTAGGATGTTCTTCGACTTCGTAGTTAGCCGGCCTCTTATAGATCACCGGCATTTTATAATTGTTCTGCCATAAATTAATAGGAGTTAAAAGATTAGATAATTACCTATATTATACCAAATCACTTTTGGTCGGCATGGACTCGTTATTAGTGTTGAAGGTGTATATCTAGCCACTTAGTATGCGTATAGTCATCCAAATTTCGATATTATATCTATTATTAAATTCCTTGAGTCTTCTAAAGAGGTTATGGCGACGTTTTCTTATTTTCTCCTGCCCTCTTTTTTCATTTCTAGTGCTAGGCCTTTTAGAATTCGCTTCTGATATAGATACGGCAGCTGGTTATTATTTAGATCTTGCTGGTTGAGCTCACTTTATGATTTATATAGAGAACGTTGATTAATAACAATAAATTGGGGTTGCTAGGAATATAGAAAAATACGGTTCATAAAAAGACAACATATAACGATAATATTTAATCATTCCTAATGTTCAACGGTAAGGTACCTAGACCTAAGGCTTCTCCTAATATGCTTTCCATTTTCTAGCCGCACTTCTTTCTTAGACGAGTGCGGTGATAAGTAATGAATCGATCCTCTTGTAAGCTTTATGTAGGAATTCATTATTTAGTATTAGCTCCTCTGGCTCAAAGTAGTGCTGTAGTAGCCTTATTTAATATTCTGATTTAAGCTCCTGCGAAATATAGTGCAAATCACGTTCTAAGTCACGACATATTCGTGTGCAGGTTTTATAAAATTCGTTCTCTCGATGTATATAAGTAATTTCCTAGTTACGAATCTTTATTCGTTCCTTAGTGGGTAAATAACTATCACGAGTGCGCTTAAGAATTTGCAAACGACTAGTAGAAGCGTCTATGGCGGTGCTATGTCCTAGTATATCTTAGATCTTATGGTCGACACTAGTGACAAGAGGCTAATTAGGAATCGAAGTAATAGTTAAGCGATTTCGCTTATGAGTAATAGGTATTAACTATAGTTCTATAGATCTAGTGGACCGGCTATATAGACTTAAACTTGGCTGATTGTCTATTATGAAACCTAGTATTCTCGTTAGAGCTAGAGGGCTGCCTATATAAGGGCGGCGTGGTGTAAGTACACTTACTAGAAATAGGCTATAGATATTTGTTAAGCTAGATACGTAGATATCCCGAAGGGAAAGTGTCTGTGGTAGAGTAAGAGTAACCGTTCTGGATTTTGCTATTTATTCGCTTCCTTTACCGAGAGTCATAATAGTGTTATGCTAGATTATAATCTATCTTATTGTAGACTAGCTTTAATTGGACTGAATATACCAAAGGGTAAGTAGAAGTTCTAAAGTAAAACCTTTAGTAAAAATCCCTCTAACTTACTACTTCGAGGACTAAATTTCCATTCCTGCTTACTTAAGGTGAATGTTCAACCCGCTGTAGTTTTTAAATAACTGTATGTTTAGAATTTGGCTCTATTAGTGGGGTACCTATAATGTATATAAAGGAGGTGAAAAAATTGGTGGATGTAATTTAAGAACCGTGTTGAATAGTCGCTGAATTATTCTAATATCCTTTCTATGGAAATAATGTTGGATATTTTAATAAGCGATATCTATATCGCCCTTTAATGTTGACCACTATGTAACACTAGAAATATAAAAATGGGGGCTAAGTAAAGCTATATAGTGGACGTTTAGTTACTATAAGTGGATTAAGCTTATATTATAATTAGCGAATATATACTATAATAATAGAATCTATAGGCCCTTGTAATAACTCTAGTATTGACTCGCATTTTAATAGTAATACTTGGGTATTGTAAAATAGTAAATGCTGGGTTTGAACGAGTTTACGAATTAAATGTATAGGAGACATCGTTCGTGGTGAACATTACTACTTAGCGCGTTATTGATCTAATACACGCTCTATTGATTGAGGCCCTATTAGATATTGGTTTCGTAAACGTAGACCTGTCTGATTTATTTTAGTTTGACTTGATTTGCCCCGTTCTGGAGTTGATAGAATGCGTGAAAGATTACCTGTGTTCTAGGGGAAAGGGTAGGGGTTTAATATGAGCGTTTATTTGCTATGAGTGGGGCGAATCCAAATCATCTTTATGGTTCTATATTAATACTAAGGAGGT
The DNA here is from genome assembly GCF_028828015.1 of Penicillium pulvis. NCBI lineage: Eukaryota > Fungi > Ascomycota > Eurotiomycetes > Eurotiales > Aspergillaceae > Penicillium > Penicillium pulvis. The sequence goes on along the minus strand of NW_026643079.1, from coordinate 3,766,992 downwards.
AGCTTAGGATCTCTCTATTGCTACTAGTAGCTAATAGCTTAGAATCATCTAGGGCCTGAATTCCCTATTCCTAGTAAGATTGCACTCAGTTTAATTTCAAAGTAAAAAGGCTTTTAAGTTCAACGTTCTAATGAGTGGTGTAGGTCCGCTCTAATCCGTTTAGACATCGTTTTCTATTTAATAATGGTTAAAACTTGTTAACCTATAGTAATAACGTTAATGAACTTAGATCTCTATCATTTGCATTATGGGAGGGTATAATGTTAACCTTCACCTCTAATTAAAGTAATATAGATCAACCCTACTTATAGGACGCTCTATAGGAATCCCTATAGGTTATATTATAGGAAATATATTAATTACTAATCGTAGTGATCTATCTTAACCCTACTTATATTGTTGAACGATAACGTGAGGGGAGCGATCTTAATCTCCACTTAAAGTCATATGGATGAACCCCACTTATAGGACGTTAAATAAAACCCCTCGAATTACGTTATAAGTTATTGACCACTAATCGTAATAATATATATTAGCCCCACTTATAGTACATCGTTAAACGCTAATATAAGGGGGTGCGATCTTAATCTCTACTCAAAGTCATATAGATGAACCCTACTCGTAGGACGTTCAACGGGAACCTAGTTAGTTATGTCACGGGAGGGTCGCGATTATCCCCTCTAATCATAATAAGGGGGATCTACGTTGAATAGATATGCCTACTAATTGGAATGCCACGAGGGGTGCGGCGTTAATTACCGCCTTCTATCAAAGTCATATGGACCTACCTACCCCGCTCGTAGGACGTTCAACTAGGAACCTCTATTGGTTACGTAATAGGAGAGATGCGATATTAACTATTAGTTTTAGTAATGCCAATTAGTCCTTTATATATGACTATTAAGCGGAGATCATACTAGGTTAATATTAGGTAGGGCGCGATGTTCTATTTCTAGTACAGCCAAGCATATATGATCAGGAATTTTGTGTTTAAACTACCCGTCTTTATTAGTTGATCCTACTCTGGATTTACCCCGCTCACGGGAACACTCAACCGGGGTTCCTTTTAATTCGAAAATGGGATAATCAATATAGTTCTTAGCAAGAATGTTTACTACGTTTACTCATTTTAGGATAAAAAAAAAGCCCACGAATAGTAACGATATAGGCATATCCCTCTCATAGCAATATTTAACATCATCTTTTGTTAATAACGCATTTATAAACTGAGAAGAAAGATATGTTTACCGCCCTTTAATAATATAGATTATAAATATCGAGTATCTAGCCCGTAGTAGCGTTTAACCACTAGTATTTAAGTTAGGTAACTAAGTAATCTATAAATAATTCCGATGCGTCTCCCTTAGTTAAAGTTTAACGGAGACCTGTGCTAAATTCCTAGTAGATGCCTAGCTTAGCCTAATAGGATAGAGATTCTTGTAATAAATAAAAATTATAGAGATGTATCTAAATATTTAACATATTAACTTGAGATCCCTGTTAGTTGCGCCACGGAGCGTTAACCACTAAGTGTAGTGTAATATTAGACAAATATCCCTATTAGATGACGTGATAGGTAAAATATTAACCACCACCTTTATCTTCTATCACAATACTATAGATTAACGGTAGATAGATAAACTATCGGATTGCGTTATAGGAGAGACGCGATATTAAACTCTACCTCTAATTAAAGTAGTGCGGACCTAAGCCCCTTATTGAACGTTTAACGGCACCTCTATTAGCTACGCCCACGGAAGGGGGGTAATTTTCCCTTATAACCATAATGATGTGTCTTTATAGGGAAGAGAAAATACTATCGATTAAATCATTAGAGAGATTAATAATAATATTCTAGGGGGTAAGGTTTAATAGAGCCCTAATCATTTACCGAACGAAGGTATTATATTAAACTTTAAGTTTAACTCTTAAATAGAAACTCTATTGATAATAGTAGGTAATATCGGGATTTTCCTAACCAGCGATATTGCGTTTTTTATGGCCTCTCCTATAGCTACTAAATAAAGACCACTACTAGTGATATATAGTAAAGGTGTGATATTAAATAAATTCTTAATCACGTTATGCGACTTATAGCGTTCCTATTCAACATTCTAAATATTAAGGCATATGATTAATTAAAATTATTTTAACCTATTTGGGAATAAATGGGACATCGAATATTTGATTTTATCACTTTGATTATTAGTTTTCAACCACGCAGGGCTATTAAGCCTACTGAATCGGCCTACCGAGATATGTCTAATAATCTCCTGTAGATTAATTCTTATTAATGTACTAGATACCTATTATATAGACAAAAATGTCTAGTATAGAACACTACTACTACCTAATAATATTATAGCCATCCTACTTATAAAAATACTGAATAGCAGTAGTGCGCTACCCTATAAAACCGAAGGGGATAGATGTTAACCACCGCTAACTATATATTATTTTCTAGTTATGTGTACTTTATCTACCCGTAGGAGGTAAGCGGCGTAATATGGGAAATATCTAATATTACGCGTACTATATCTACATATATAATAACCGTCTGATAGACATCCGTCTCTTATCTTCTAAAAGATTGAGAAGCTAACTAGTAAGCCTCTCTTGCTTTATAATATTATTGTGTGTTCTATAATAAGAAGAAGGGCCTTTGGCCTCCTCCCTGCGTAACTTATATTTAGTTTATAAACCAGAAGCTATTTCAACATTAAGGCATTAAGAATTTGCCGAACTTAAATAAAATATCAGATTTCAAATTCTTTAGGTAGTTCCGGTGGTACTCGTTATAAAAGTAGAAATCATGACATTATTAGTGATAAAGATATTTAAACCCGTTGACGACGTAGAAATTAACACTAATAGAAGTGTGGAGGAATCTACTAGTATAGTACTAATATTAACTACTAGGTATGGTAGGAAGCCGATGCTATCCTCTCGAAATTGCAAGATTTCTAAGATGTTCTAGATTTCGATGATTCTCTCTTTCTCGCATTAAGCTACCTCGGCTATATCCGCCAAAGTCATCTTATTGCTAATAATTATGTCGTAGATCATTCGTAACTTCTATAGAGGCAGGGGGGTAGAGACTTTCTACCCCGGCGAAAAGTAGAAGAGGTTTTGCTCTGGCGCGGTATTAGGTCTGGTTTAAGGAACGATTTTTAAGTTTAGTTGACAGATTTAGACGGAGAAGGCGGAAACTTTAACCCCTGTGAAAAAAGCCCTTCCTTTAATCTAGTGGGTAATAAGGTTAGTCTTATACTATACCTATAAGCTCTAGTAATATAAATTACGTAAATATATAAGGCTCCGGAACGAACGAGTATTGAACATAACTGGTCGGCGTTTGCGTATATAGACCAAACATACAAGTATACTCTATTAATGAGCCAGAGACGTGTATAGTGACTCTTTATTTACTTATAGTGAAATTGCCATAACAATTATTAATAAGCTTTTCACTTACTCTAAGGTCCGAGGGCTCGGGAAGTCCTATAATTGAGGTGAGTAAAAACCTAATCTAACCGATGATGATATACAATGACTAGGTTTATGTTGAATAAATACACGGCCTCGTCTAGGGCTTGATAGAGAAGTAAGATAATTACTCGCCTCTTATGAACCAAGGTAGATGTATGTCACGATCTTAGTCGATGCCATTCTGAGGACTTAGTGTAAATGACATCTATCGATTTATTAATCCAAATTTCTATTTTATATCAATTTCTTCTAGTATATATTACATAGTGATAGCCTATTAACTCGATTAAAAGTATATCGAGACTATATATTTTATCTCGTTATCTTATAGAAAACTTATTCTTACTATAGTCTTTAAACCAGTAGTTCTCTTCCCTAGAAAGTATTATAGCGAAGAATTGTGATAGTTATAAGTATAACTTCCAGAACGAACATTTTTGCCATAAGTAAAAGGTTTTTTTGCGTCGCTTGACCCTAGTTAACTAAGCTTGTAAGGCATTAATAGGTAACTAGCTGCTTATAATGTGGCTTTCTGTAATGTGATTTTAACCACAAGGCTCAATTTGGACCATAATTCGCCTTTTTAATTCACGTTCGGAGCCTTTAGGCGTGTTGTAAAAACACTATTGACCTTTATGAATAACTCCTTTGACCATTTTGTTAAGCTCTCTATATATTCGAGATTTCTAGATATTTCATCCTTGACTTGACTATAAAGCTTTAGATATTACTTGCCGCGAAAATTGCTTCTTGGGTATCCATACCGTAAGTCTATATTATGCCTAGGACGAGTAGATATTAGATGAGTCAAGACTTTAATGCTAGTTTAAAAAGAAGTAAAATATACCGTTTGGACGTTTTTTTTAGCACGCTAGTTCTATAAGCAACCAAATATAGGCTGGAATCATGGAAACGAACCGGATATCCTGTTCAAGACTGGTTTTGATTAATTAGACTATACATCAATGTGTCTCTATTATATAGAGTTACCTTTTAATTCTTTTATTTAAAGAACTACTAAGGTTCGGCATTATAGGTAGTAGAGCCTAGGCGTTGATATACCCCTCGCCTTCTTCTCTATTAAGGGTTAACTTTAAAAGAGGTAATTAGTAGCAATCGCTCCTATATCTGAATGTTATATCTACCGCGCTTTCTATAACTATTAGCACGGCGGTATTTAGTATTTTTAGGCATATAAACCTAGTTAGAAAATCTGACGAGGGAACTACATACTCGGTTTCCTATTTGGATAGACTATTCGTGGATTATAGAGTAGTGACCTTATCTAAATATTTCAACCATGAATCTGGTTCTATTTTGTTATTTAAAATACTCTTATATAGTTCACTAAGGCCTAGCTCCTTAGAAGATTAGGAAGTTTTCTAGTGGGAATCTATGTCCATTAAATAGTCTAAGTCATCCTCGTTCTAGAAAGAATCCTCGATATCGTAAACGTTTATTAATAAGGGGTTATGATTTAGAATTGAGCCTAAAGGTTCACCCCTATCCACGATATCTATATAAGTTCCCGTTGAATAGACTAATCTGGTGTCTAACGGTATTTTGTTATCCTTTGAAATCCCCAGAACTGACATAATCTAACCTATGTACGTACTCGTATTAATAGGGTGCTTATGCTCACTAAGGAGTTCGTTGAGAATGTTATTATGTAGTGTCTATTCGTTAGATAAAGAACTGTCTGCCTCGTCGTCTGAGAATTGTGTAAGTTTAGGTTTAGGATTGGGTGGCATCTCTTTAAGATGCTGCTCATTCACGAGAGGAGATTGGATTTGGAGGACTTCTAACTCTTTTAGGATCTCGGGAGTAAGCTGTAAGTGCTCTCGAGCCTTATCGACACGTCGGCGAACTGTACGTATATTCGAATTTTGAGTGGAGATAGTATTAATGCAATGTTTATGGCTATTTGTAAGTTGTTTCTAAATAAATCAGCGCTTGGTAATATCGTGTTATAGGAGTTTGCCTACTAATTTCGACTTCCCCCCTACCTTTCGACTAAGACGATTTAGTATTTTAAGGACCTCTTAATCTTTATAATTAATTAGAAGGAGCTGTTGCGGCTGGCGGTGACCTTGTATGATGCGAATTTTAATGAATTTTATTTAAATCTATTAACTAATCTGGAATTGGTGGTTATAAAGTCCCTTGATCCTCTTAGGGTCGTAATCTTTGATTTATCTCTATTATCTAATTAAGAAGTAGTTTGGAGGCTAATAGGACGTGTGGTGCTAATGCGTGCTAAGTAGCTATCTAAAACGAGTAATGATAGATGGTGAGCCGTGTTGACTAAGCGCTATTTGTGTATTATTAGGTGGGGGCGAAACTTATTATATACCCTATTTCCCTTTTTTCTTCCTTTTTAGGAGAAGAGCGACTAGGGATGATAGAGTTTTGTCGGGGAATAGCAGGAAAGCTACAAAGATTGTATAATGCGTTCCATAATACTTATTGAGTCCTTAGAAGTATTCAGCGGGAAGTCATAAGGTAAGAATCCTAAGTAGAGGATTAGGGGTAAATTTAAACCCTGGTCGTGATTATCACGCGAGTATTCTCTATTGAGTAACTATGCACTAATAATATCCCTTCTATCGTCTAATAACTCTAATTATTAGAGTCTAGACTAGGGTAAAATAGCGAAGACAACTAATTTTTGGATAGTCATAGTTCTTCTAGGGCCAAGCGGGCCTGTGCTTCCACCTTAATGGCATCTAACACAGCACCATATAGCTGATTGGCTATCTCCTAGATAACAATAAGCCCCTTAGGAGAATTTTCTTTCTCTATCTAGAGGAAAAGAAGTATTTCATTGGATATATCGGCAACCCTATGACGCAATTCAAGTAGGATAGAATAATATGTCCTAAAAAAGCGATTCAAAGCCCGCTGCCTCCTAATCTCCCGAACTAGTGAAATCTCTTCGCTCATGTTGGATAGGAATGCCCATATATTTTAATGCGGTCGAGTCTGATTTCATATAGGTTTCTATCCGTATCTTACCATCTAGCCTAGTGCGTGGTTTACGATAAATATAAGCTTATATAAGGTTAATACGCCTATAGTGTTAAGGCTCCCGTTCTACTTTAGTGAACATCTTAATCGCTAACCATGATTTTCTTACTATAAAGTACGTTAACTTTTACCTGTTTTAGAGCTCTAAAAATATAAATAATAATTTATTTGGTCCGAGATAAGGACCATTAAAGACCATAACGCAATAACTGATTTCGAAAACTACTGTATAATAGTCTTGAAAGCAGCTAATACCTCCGCACTCTTCTAACTAGACTATTAGAAGATATACCCGGTAACCGTTAAATCTATTTGGACCACTGCTCTCTTTTGCTGGAAAAATGGTAATGTAAGTGGCTTTGCTTCGTTCTATAAGTTAACGTCTTAGCACGGCATTTATATTATAGACGCGATATTAGTAAGCGGTCCGAAAAGCTTAGGTGATATCCGATCAAGCTCTCTGCCTTCGGAATTAGTTTCTAATAAATAAAGTAATAGAAGTATAGAGGTATCACTGATTTCGAGAATTACGTACTTTAGATTAAAATAGTATATCTACCCTAGAGGATTAGGGAGAATGGTGGTTCTTGGCTGGATCCTTGTGGCCTGTTATATAGTATCTGTAGAAAAGTAAGATCGAGCTAGATCGTAGTATTTTTGAGTCCCACAGCGGGCACGCTACTTAGCCTTCTAGTAAGAAAACGCAAAAATAGATAAAAAGAAAATAATAGTACTAAGTATCGTGCCTGCTATTATCCTAAAGGTTCTTAAATTATGCGGGATAGGTAACGCTGAGCTTTAGGTGTAATTTGTAGAGTGGCTTGAAGATATTTGACTAAATGAATTGCTATTTTTAGTGTTTCTAGTGCTAATTGTTGGTACGTATATAATAAGCATTAACTAGGACTGCGACGCTACGAAGGGAGTCTAGTCTGTCTCTCGAGTACTATATTGACTTTTCCTTATTGCGTAGATATTGAATTTAATGTATTTTTCTTAGTGAGTCATACAAGAAATCTAGCGCAAGCCCGCTAGTATATACCTTAATGAACTCTTTATTAATTTAAATATAAAATAGTAGGTTCGATCTCTCATAAATACGAAGTCTAAAAATAATCGCCGCATTATAGACGGAGGAAATTTATTTCTGCTGCGTTAAACTATAATGCCTACCCTTACTATCTTTGTCTCTAGCGTGTTGCGGCGGCATTTCTCTATATCGATAATGTCGAACTTAAAAGTTAGGCCCGCATGAAATATTTACGAGCTTACCTATGAAAGACAAATTAATTTTTTTCTTTGTCCTCCTAGCCTAAGGATAGGTTGAGTCTATAGCGAATGATAGATTCTATAATACGGGGAGAGTTTAAAGGTATAGGATGATATCGTGGGGTACACAATAGCCTAGGCCCTAGCTATTAACGTTAGAAGGATGCTTAGATCTAGAGTCAGAAATAGATATACTTGAATCTGATTAAACTTGTGTTATATAACACTAGTATTGCTGGCCATAATTTAGACAATAACTACTCAAGATAATCTTAATGATATTCTGGGTGATGCAGTGGGGGATCAGTGGTTAGAAACGGGTATACTATGCGAAAACCGCAGCGATTTTCAATAATTGTTTTATCCGCTTTGAGATTAACCACCTTAACATATTAAAGTGTCTGATTAGAAAGGCCACTCGGTGGAATTCGAACCCTATATAATGCCTATTCGCTCTCCGCGTAAAGAGTGATGCTATAGAATTGGCGTGGAGTAACGGCCTTACGCATTAGCTTCGATATAAGGCTGCATTAATAATGAGTGGCTTGGTCCATCTAGTATATTTAATAATTTGGGTATTCGTGTCTGGTGACTTAGAGCACTTACGCAATCAGCTAATTGGTAAAGTATCTTAAGTGGCAAGGCTTTAACCATACTATCGATGGGCTAATAGATCATAGATTAATCCAATATTTTAATTTATCTAAAGAAAATTAATGCTAGCTCTAGTTCAATAACTAATTGGTCCTAAAATTATAGCTGGCTTTCCTTCCTAGTATTATTATTCTTAAGTATATCTTAACTATTACTATATATACTTAACTACGAAGACATAACTAAGGTTGAACGCTATAGTAGTTTATATTAGGATAAACCCGGCTTATATTATAGCACCACTGCCGACCGTACTCATATTCTAAGGAGATTGGTATCTGTCCTGGTGAAGGCCGCTAGTGATCCACTGAATATTCAACGACTGAAAAGAGCGGTTAAATATATATAGTATAGTAGATATATTTTCGTGCTAATCATTAAGGATTACGTGACTCATACTCACACCACCTTAAACTTATGGCTTCGTGGTCTATTCCTTATAGTCGATACTAATGACGAATTATATCATCGTTACCGAGATAGCTAATGGTTTGAGGACAAAAGGAGTGAAATTATATTTGCCTAAGTAAAAAGATCGATATGGTAGTACTGGCTAATAGTGTAATAATCACTAGGATTTCAACATATTATTTTCGTCTTTAGCTAGTTTAATAGCCAATAGGGATTCGTACATTGACCGTTTTATAATATCATATTTATATTCACCCGACCGCCGAATTTGCTCTAAATAACGCTCTGGCTGGACTAGGCTAAGCTCTTTATTATATAAGACCCAGAGCTTTTCTTTACCCTTAGTAAAACGCGCTGCCGCTTTATCCACTTTTTCAATAGCTATTGGGTTTTCTATAAAACGGAGGGGGGCCTTAAGACTCTTATATATATAGAATATGATAGATGTAGGCTTAGATACCGATACACCGAGCTCTCTAATAGATTCGATAGGTTCTTTATTTGGCGCGTTGATTGGTAGATCTTCTGAGTCTGAATCACTATTAACGGGTCCTAGTTTGCTTTGCTTTGATTTAGTAAAGAAAGATTCTATGATAGGTTCCTGTTGGTCGCTGTTCTCCCTCCTTTTCTCTTTTTCGGCGTCTATGGTCTTAGGAACGCTCAATTTTTCTGTTGTGGAGGAAATGACATCATAGCTTCCGAAGAATATAAATATCATCCATCGAAGTATAAAGGCAGTAGTCATAGGTCCTATCAGATAAAGTCCCTGTTTGTGAATAGAGTATAAGTAGACTATATAAGCGTCTTGGCTATAAGTACGGCTCTGGGGCATTCCACATCTCATTCCTAGCCTAGCTAGGTATTCCATAACTTTAATGCTACTATTGTTAAGCTAACTAGCTATCTTAAAGTTTTCCGCTATGTTCCCTATAAGGACGTGTAGTGGAGGGGCGTTATATACGTAGTGAAACGGATCACGAGCTTTAAGTAAAGCATTACGCGCAATTTGTATATCGGGATCATTAGCTAATATCTCATTTATTTTAGGTGACTGAAATCCCAGGTTTCTAGATAGTAGGGCTAACTGGTATATAATCCATTAGTTTGCCAATACTCGGTTTGGCTTCGCTAGTAGGTCACCTTCATCCCTTGGGTTAGGAGGCATGTTGGGATAATTTTAGATGACAAAAAGCCAAATTTGCTAGTATGCGAGCTCAAAGCATTTACTAGGGGACACTATAATCTCTTTTGACTTGAATGTATCGATCTGAACCTAGAAGGTAGCTTGATTAGAATCAGTAATTAGTGGGGGGTGGAATATATATCCCATTGTCCTTGCAATTAAGTAGTCGATATAGGAGAAGAGCCGCTTTAAGCAGTGCGAGTAGCTCTTAATGATCTTAAAATCCTTAAAGAAAGTGTGAAGTGATGGAATAAGGCCCATGAAATCACTTAGTCTTTGGGCTATGCTTATTCTCTCTGTTTTAGTGAAGTAACCAAAAGCTGCACTACTAAGCACACGACCTTATACTAATTAGAACTCATCTGAAAGAGAATGAGGTCTTAAGAGCTGCAAACACTGAATATTACTATTAGTGACTCTACAAAGTGCTTTTGTGTCTAAACCTATAATATGTAGCCACGTCGTATATATCTACTTAAGATAATGGACTATTTCCTATAGCCAGAGTTAGATTAGTGGGCCGCTACACGGGATTAACTCACATTAATACAGTTGGATGCTATAATACGAGCCAGCAAACTTATCTATATACCACGGTCCTATATTCTAGGAATTGCAAGTAATTTATCAAAAGCGGCTCTTAAAGCATAGTTGCGGGGGTTATCTAGCTAATCTAATCGCTCACGACCTATTCTAGAAAGCCTGAGATACCATCGTTGCCGGAAATAAACATTTCCTTCGCCCTCGTATTATCTAACTTTCCGATATATCTAACCATCGGTGGGTGACGACTCGTTCGTATACTCGTCTAATAGTGTAGACTATAGAGCCTCCCCGATATCTATGATGATTAGAGCACGAAATCATCGATTTAAGAATTGAAAAGTACCATCAAGATATAGATCTACTATCCACCAACGATCATTAGGAAAAAGAGCTTTGCTCGCGGCTTGAATTCGATGCCGACCATGTAGCGCCTTTAATTGACCATTAGGAAACTTTAAGTAAGGAGGCTTATTAAAGCTAGCGTTCAGCAGATCTGCCCTAGTAATTTTACTAAATGCTAAGGACCTTTCGATGGCTTTATATGAAGCTACTACTAGTATATGATTCTATATGTTAAGCCGCGTATACTATCCATGTTTGAATATCTCTTGGAGCTGCTTAGATCTTCGTGAATCGATACCATCAGGTAGGGCCGGAATAAAGCAAATCTAGTCTAGGCTGACCTTTACTATGCTAATATACTTGCTATGGCGTTCTTGAGCTATTGTGAACTCTTGATCTAAAAATCCCGGCCTAGACATTTTTTAAATAGAGATTTTCCTCTTATATAGAGGTCTGAGGATAGGATAGTACTTAAGCTGCGTAAAGGATAAGTAAAGTAAGGAATGGGTAATACGCGTATGATTAAAGAAAGTCGAATATATATATGTAGACCTAGGGTTTATTGAAGTTTCATAAAGTTTATATGCGGGACTAAAGAAAGTGCTGAAGAGATTTATTAAAGCCCTTAGCTTAATTCCTAACGGTCCCCATAGTCTAGTTTAGTAATATAGTACTCCTTAAAGGTAAGGATCACTATCGTGCTTTATATATCCTAGAAAACTTCCACTAGTTCGACAAGTTATTGCCTTAGGATATGACTTTGTAGATCACCTTTATCTACTTTAAATATTTCAAGCACACGTATCTTAACTTAGTATGGCTCCTACTCAGAGACTTAAGACTTATTTATATCGATAATTTCAAAGAGCCCAGCTTCTTATCTATGAGGGACCAATAAAAGACAATGTCCTCCTGACTGGCATAGAAAATGGAATAAAGGAATTAAGTGATAATCAGAGATAGAAGCTAAGAGACGTACTTAGTTAGATTCTTGACCTCTATAGTACTAATATCGAAGTGGCTGAAAAAGAATACGCTACTATATGGAGTGACCGTGAAAGCTGGGTAGAATATGCTCGAACCCAGAAATTGAATGGTGTAGACCAGGCTGTCCAAAGTGAGATATGTAATATAATGCTCAAACTTACTATCAATATATGATAGCTAACCTAAGGTAAACAATCGTATAGATATGATATAACGTAGTGAAATTAAAGATAAGGCTGCTGCTAAAGATTTACTAGACGCGCCTAGCGATCTTCCCCCTAGTAGCTCGATTATATCATCTATACCTTAGTCAACTAGCGATCAGAGTTTGAAGTATGATATTAATAGCCATTCAATTAAAGACGAATGGTTTATGCATAATGACCCCCTTATAATCAAAGGAGACTCTAAAGAAACTATAATTCTCTTTAAGAAGATAATTAAATATAAAGGGGGGCAAAAATCACACTATGGAGTGTAGAGGCGAATTGGGGGTAGGTACTGTTTTAAAATGGTTAGGTAATCCAAAATTAGCTTTGCTATTAATGATTGGAATAAGCTAGAGCGCAAAATGATTATAATAGTAGCGGCACGAAGTCCTATTAGTAAAGATACTTATAGTGGGTTGCATAAGTATTAGGGCACTATATATATGGTACCTAGAGAGCGAAATTTAGGACCTTATAAGAGTCCTGGTTTAGAGTGTATTATGTAAATCAACGGTAGAGATAGATTCACTATCATGACTTTTACGAGCTTCGTAGGGCTCGAGGGATCAGAAAGAGCTGAGGAGTATATCGAGGTAACCTCTCTGCGAGATAGGACACCGACTCCCTAGAAGACGCACTCTTAGGTAATAAGAGTTTAAGATCCAGCTTGCCATAGACCACAAAACCCTAGATGGTCGGCAAGGAATCATATAGTACTGCCAATGGAGTCGCTAAGTGGAGATTTAGACCTCGATGATAAGATCTCTAAAATAGTAGAGAAGAAAACCGCATCACTCAGATTGGATATGATCGCGCTTAATTAACGCCTTAATTTGCTTATGAACCTTATGTCCAAGATTGCTAGCAAGCTGGACGTAGACTAATATAGTAAAGTCTGGACTACCTTTCTACGTTATAGTGATATTTTAAGGGTCCGGGGTTCACGTATATATCTATGCGTTCTTACCCTAGTTTGTGTGAACGATTAAAAGACCTATCTTTAAGTTGAATTTTCTTATGTAATAACTACTATATAATACTAAGTGACCCTCCGTTTATATCCCATATTACCCACTTTATCTATTGTTCTTCTTGTTTGTTAGTGATTAACCTGTGAACCATATAAATAATTGTTACTCTATCCGTAGCTGCTTTATGGATCGGCCTAGAAGGACTTTAAATTAACTTAGACTAGTGCCTTCTATCCCACCACGGGGCTTACTCTTTCGTAGATCCTCTTCTCGCTACCTAATATTATACTACGTACTATACTATATTACTTCCACTCTCTCGCATAGGAATGTAACTATGTTCTCCTACTTAGTATAGGCTAAACATATAGCTATCTAATATATGTCGTCGTGTGGACCATGTCGATTGATCTATGGGCTGGCCGAACTTAAGTAAATCTACATATATATGACTATATGATCTAAAATTCTCAAAACTTTCCGGACATGAATCCCACTTTAGATATAGTTATATAAGTGAAAAGTCTACTTATATGATCAAATATAATTTAATTAATACAAGTTCGAATTTACGTTTGTTGCAAATCAGATAAGACCATATAAGTACATCTAAATATTTTAACCGATTTAAGCTTATCTCTGTCATAGGAATGCGCTCAAAAGCAGAAAGAGGACCATATAAATCATAGGATAATATGTCGCAAGAGGCCCAAAAACCATTTGGCATTATATTTACAGCTTTAGAAATCTACACGAACTCAAATTATAGCTACATAGACTCGTCTGCCTCTAAATAAGCCCTAACAAGCTCCAGGAGAAAGTTCTAATGGTCACTATTAATCTATATTTTTACTTCGAATTAGGTTATAATTCCCTGACGGCGTACGACTTAACGTTGGCTGAGTATCTCTAGTGTAGGTTCATCCTATATATTATATGAGAAAATGGCGCTCCTTTTCTATTCTTAAACTTACGTCTTCTTCGTCGGACGATGTCGTAGAAATAGCTTCGGGAGGCTTATACTTATTATCCCCCGTGGCTTCAGACCCTTTATCCGGTATAACAAAAACACGATCTGATTCCGTTTAAGAGTATTCAGACTTACTCTTATCTTCTATATGAATGATATCAATGCCATCTTTATTAGTGAGCTCTAATATACTTAGCAGAACCAAAGGCGTGATCTAGTGGGGTCCCTTATCTATTACGGTGGTAATAACTGTGTAATCAGGTGCGAATCTACCTAGAGAGTAGTTCTTGTCCTATTTATGAATGGCCTTGAAGATTTATATCTACTTTAGTTATACTACCATTTTGAGAATTAGATTTCCGCGCCCCTCAAAAAATGGGTCTAAGTTCAAAGTAGTTTTAGAATGCCAAGCCGCATAGTGGATATGGTGGACTGGCTTGTTAAACGATCAGGCTGCCTTAATAGTAGACTAACGATTACGCGAGAGAATCAAGATTACTAGTTCAACGCAATCTATTATGAAGATAGTCTCATATCGCGCGCACTAATGCCCTGTGAATTCAGTATTCGACGCTAATACACCTTAGTAATGCCCGGGAGTGACTAATTACTTATACTTTATAAGAGTTTCCGTTTTTCCTTAGGACCTCTTTCTAATAGCGTTCTATAACAATTTTTATCTAGCTTAAGCTCTTTAATCTTATAAACATGGACGATATACTACCTTCCGTAACTTAGTAGCTAATATGTCTAACGTCGACTTACGTGGTAGGCTAGAGCGACGAGGACGCTTTTAGGGAGCTTTACCAGAATTAGTACGGGACTCATATATTGGAAAAGCATATACTAATAAGATAAAGGAAGGATGCTATCATGCAAGATCATAATTTACTACCACTCGGCTTTCTAGTGGTAATAACCGAGACCGATAAGGAGATCCTCGTCATCGTGCCTAAGCCAACGCTAACTAAAGACATGAATCAAGCCAACTATATAGGCTACATCTACTTTAAAAAGGCGATAGGGGTAATCGAACTCACGAACTTTAATAGTGTTTTGGATACTAGATGTCTCGAAATTAGTAACTCGGCTAAATCGGGAGACGTGCGCCTTATTAGTCACTATAGAGAAGGGTTAAAGCTAGCTGTACTGGCTCTTACTCGAAGACAATACCACGTTAAACTATGCGCAAATAGCTGCTATTGGAATTTCATATTTTGAGGACGTGAAAGCCGTAACTTCTACTACACCATTACTCTAGTAAGTCGCGAAAAGACACACTATCTAAAGGCCAGATTTGAGAAGAAAGAGGAGGAAAAGCTACTAAGGGAACTTATCGCGAATATTTAGCGGGACGTCTCTATAGTAATCAAGAGAGATAGTATAGTGCGTCGACTAGATGAACATGACTTTTAGAGGTAGATATAGATCATAGTCGATATCACACCTCCGCCCGGCTTAATTCGCACCCTAGTAGGGGATCTAATCCTAGATAAAGAATATAGGGGAAATATTTACGTTAAGGGCGTACGCTATGCTAATTATGGCAGCTATGACGGAGATTTTAGGATCGGATACAATTTAGGCATAGGACTCATTAGTCGCGAGCGATATATTAACTTATATCCGGCCTCGTAACGATGTATTACCGAAATTTGGGCACGAGCAATTAAAAAGGGGGCTGCGAATGTCGTCGGACTCTACTCTTAAATATTAATAGAAGCTCTAGACGCGATGGACGTAAGAGATGTCGAACAGCTGGTCGAAAAAAGCACTACAAGAAGTGTATGGGTCTATTTGCGAGATGATGCCAAGCTTCGCGGGCTTTTTTATTATCCTCGTGATGCTAGCGAGCTAGTAAGTCATCCAGCACTGCGTTAATGCTCTTTACTAATATGGAATAGGAAACGCAAAATATATAAAGTTATCTAGACCGGCAACCTACTTCAATGCCGACCTCTTTATGGAGACTCTTAAGATAGTTCAAGCTAATTAGCACTATGGATGAAGAATTGGCATCTTAACTAAAAGTCTTAGAAAAGATTCGAATTCCTGACACTCTCTTTTCTCGCCAGTTCGATCGCGCGTTAAGAGGCCTTCTCGCAGTAGAAGTGCAGACGCGAACAATCCAAATCTTCTACGTGTAGGGATATAAGGGCGGAATTACCCTGGCCATTGTTGAAAATGCGCTTTATGTGCACCAGCAATGGCTGGATCCGCAGAATTCTTATATAGATAGCCCTTGTCCATTATCCAATATATAGGATTCCGAAAGCCTGTTTTTCTGTGACTATGTGGCTAAGGATGCTTATTTTAAGGTTTTATCTTTACTATAAAAGCATACCTTTGTCTCCACCATAGAGGTTCCCACTCTTCGTCGTAGGGGTCTACAAAGGCTTTATGATATGCCCCGTGCTATCCGGGCAAAGATAGTCTCTGGCTCTATGGTTGTTTAATAGGATGTCGGGCATAACCATGCCTTTGTGGACGCCTATGGTGTCTACATTTAATACAGAGTCACTCTTCATGGTATTCAATGCTTAATTCAGAGAGACTCTTTGTTATACTCTAGCGCAAGCTATTGTAGCTGCCCCACTAAAGACATCGCACTTAATGAAAGGAGCGTGACTTTCTACTATCATAACGCTTATATCACGTTTCCCGTGGTTTCACGCAATTGTGAGGGCTCTATTTGTGGAATACCACTAGCACCTATTTCAATAAAGGGCAAATTCGGTTATATAGATAGGGTTGAAGTGCCGGTCGTCAATTAGTGTTCCTTCCCGCATGGATCTATTGTGGAAACCATGAATAGCTTGATAGGGACACCTGATCTGGAATGTTCGACAATCAGTGACTCCGTTTTCCTGGAGTAAAGTAGCCTGGATATTACCGATAGTCTCTGGCCTGATTCCTATATTGAGTTAAATGCTAAGTCGCGGATATTTGAACTGTAGAAATGGATGATAGATAAGATATAAAGGGAAAGGGTGGTGGATTGGGAGACCTGGGGTTCTATACATGGACTTTAGGGGCTTTGGCTATCCCACGCAACGGTATGCGATAAAGAGGTGAGATGTATAATGACTCATCAAATTTAATATAGAATCTAATCCACACTAGTGTGTGAACCCGCAATCTCCTTAGCCTAGAGAGACAATAAAAACGGATTAGTATCTTGGAGTCACTCTCAGCCGCTCGTGTGGCCCACAAAGATATATTTTATTCGTTCACGAGATAATATTCTAGCCTGGCGAAGACAGACTTATGCACTCTCTGAGGGCAATAAAATTTTCTTTCCTATCCGATTTCTGCTCGACGCCTCCCGATATAGCCCTACCTAGGGAGGTTATTCTTTATTTCTATAATCTTTCTGTCCTAAGCGAAAGCGCGGATGCTGATATTATACCGTTTGAAGAACTTCTTTCGTGGGATTCTTTAGCCATCGTGAAGTTCACTGATTAGCCTAGCGGTATGTATATTCTCTTATTCGCGGTTATAGGATCGTGCTTACTAATCATTTAAAGACTCTATAGTCTATTACGTCTGCCGTTTTGCTGTTATAGGAGATAAGATTTCGAGTGCTTCCTGGGTGCTATTGCTATAAGCCCCGCTTTACGCAGGGGCAATTCCGCTTTCTTATCCCCCGCTATGTTTCTCTACCGTACCTATCGTTCGCGATATATGCCCTATGAGAGTAAGACATGGCGGGGAACTAATTAAAATAGGACTTAAAAGAGAGCTTTCCTTTCTTAGCGAAAGTCAGGAGGTAAGCTAACGGGGCTATTGCGATTTGATGTAGCATTACTGATTAAGATTAGGAGATATCATCACTCGAGGCCGAGCGTACCTTGATTGTATTTTGTGCCGATGAATAGGTGCCTGATTGCTCACCAAAACAGCTTATTGGTGGTGAAAATGAATTACTCGATAAAATTTTCTTCCCCTTTAATGTGGTCAGAGAAATTCTGAACTCTATAGAGAGGCCGGATTTCTTTATCCTCGTCTTCCCACTAGCCATCCTACACCCCGCCGTAACTTGCAATTTAATGAAAGAAATACTATCTCTACTCTAGTAGGAGTATTTAGTTCACTTTAAGCTGACGCCCTCTAACCCTAATAAGATAGAACGTTAACTAGTCGGTATTATCGCGCCGCCTAGTACTAATCCTTAAGCACTTGATTAAGCAGGCGACCAAGTCGTTCATTCGAGAGCCGACTTATATACCTTACCCGAGGAACGCGCTTCCCTGGAAAAGTCGTGTCTTAATCCACATGCTATAGAGAATTCCGATTACACCGATATTCTATCGCAACCCATAATAGCTATTGGTCAAAAGCTCGGGCAAACCATCCTTAACATCGTGAGGGCGGATATATAGCCACGTAAAAGGCGGAGTACCTCTAGTCCTCCTATAGGCCGTCTACCGCCTCTTAAGCGGGCTAAACCTTTGGAAGATGAATCTTATGCTAATTAGTAACTCTTTTTGGTTTATATGCGTGGATGCTGAGATATAAAATCGCATCTACTAGGGTGTTCTAGCTGACTAGGTGTCCCCCACGCTTAACGTATCTATTAGTTCTAGGATTAGTTAATTAATATAATTCCCGGTTAAGTCGGCCACCCCAAAACACATAATAAAAGCAATGAATTATAAATAACCTTAGAGGTATTTCAAAAAACATAGCTTCTACTACTTTCTTCTTATATATATATAAGCCACTTTTTTTTATATAGGCATCTAGTGTTTAATCGGTTCCTATAGGGGTGGAGTCGTAAGTATATATTTAAAGCTTCAATGGCTAGATCATAGTGTATTATATGGTACCGTTATGAAATCCTCTATAGAATCATATCTAGAGTTAAACTATAATTTTCCTTCAGAAATAGTACCGAAAATTCAATATGGTGTATATAAGTTGTTGTTAAGATACAAAATCGCATTTCCTATATACTTTAGGGTAACCCGGCGGACCGGGTGACTCGTCGCTTATGAAGTACGTAAAGGCGGTTGCCTTAGCCTATATAATTAATCTTGTGCTTCCGCAGTTAGTTGTGGCCTTCTAAATACAAATAAGCGTGTTCTATATGAACGTGTTTTAAGAGGGACAGAATTTTGAAGTCATCTTGTAGTAGGATTCGAGAATTTGTAGGTAGAATAGCGCATTATTCTATTTAGGGGCTCCTAGCTAAAGATTGCCACTATATTTACTAAAGGACTGATTGGATTCCAAAATTTGCTCTACTAGGTTCTTTGTGGTATAGAGAAATTATACTCTCTATTTAAAGTGGCTAGCGACCTATAAAACTATAATAGAATAGCTTCCGTCCTGTATAATCTAGTTCTAGTCGTAGTCTTATTAATGAACGCAGCCATATCTATTACTAATATAACCTTACATATTAGTGAAGACTAACACCGCATGGATAGATAATAAGCCTACTCAATTCTCCTTTTATGAATCCTACTAGACTATATATTAGTCCTTATATAAAGTTAGAGATGTCTCTATCTACAGTATCTCGCTGCGCTAGTCATAAATGCACCTAAGTCCGGACCAGGCCCCTGAATGCTAATTGTGAAATATAAAGTAAGTTATCTCGATCTTAGAGTCTATCTATACTAGACGGCTTATATCGAACAGAGTATCACTAGAATCTCGAAGATAAAGAATATAGGCCGAGTGAGAAAATTAATATCGCCTCTGATTAGAACCATGATTAAGAATTTTTGCATAAAGGGTAGTCAAATAGACACCTATAGGAGTCTAATATCTTTATAATCTACTCCACGCGCTGGAAGCCTTTCTATCTATTCTTATTTAGGTGACAAGGTTATTAGTAAATTGCTATCTAAAATGATAAGACCTAGTAGATCGATAAAGGCGTACTAGGCATTTTCAGCCCTTATATACTTATTGTGTTGCGTAGATAGTAGATAAGAGAAACGAGTTAGGGTTTCTTTATGATTAATAATATGGCCTTTAAGTCCACAAGCTTTCTTTATTCAAGTCCTTAATGTTCTATACTATAGTCCTACTCTTACTTGGTTTCTTTCGTGGTATGATCTTAAGATTGACTTACTCGGGCTTTAGGTAATAGAGTCCCTACTCAAATTAGAGAGAACTTTAAAATGAGGTAGAAGCCTACTAGTTATAACTCTATTATAGGCCATTGTGTGGAAGAATTTAAATTAAAATAGTACACTTTGCTGGTGGTCCGTAGTTGAACCAACAATAATACCTCTACTAGAAAGTCTTATTTATATTCGCAAGCTTTCTTAAATAGGCATTTCCTTTAACGTAGTAATTGCTATCTTTGCCTCCGAATATTAGCTATTTCTAAAGATTAAATAAGATATAAGCAGATAAAGTCACTCCCGTATATAAGGTGGCCGAATATTGTGATATATAAGTATTATAATAATAAAAAAGGTTAAACGGTCATAGAAGCTCTTGCTGTTGAACACTAAAGCTAATATATAAGGTGACGTAAGACAACTCCTCGTTCGCTAAGATCTGATGTTGAACTATGCTAATGCTCCTGCTTATAAAACGATGTTATCTTGGATGCTTAGCTAAGGGACTATAGCCAAAAGCCCGTCTATTGTGCGAACATAATCCAATCTTAATCTTTTAGTCGAGCATATTAAGATAACACGGCCAATTTCTAGGCACGACTCGCTTGGCTGAACGAGCGCAAAATCTGGCTTTCAAAAATCAGACAGTATACCCTTAGTAATCGATACCATGAAGATTGCGAATATAAGCGCAATATAAGATCAATTCAAGATAAATAATTCGTGAGTATGTCTTTACCACATATTAACTTAAGATTAACGAATATCCAGAATATACGACAATACATCATTATTTATCCACTATAGCCAGCGCGGCCATTATTACAATCAGCGCCGATCGAGACTAGTGCAACCTAGGCCCACTTATAACCCTTTAAAGAGTCCTAGTTTTCTGAGGGCACTAGGACTACGCCTATTAGACCGACGATTTTAACTCGTGATACTTAAAGTGAAGCAAATTCCGTTATTAATGCTTCTTATTTATAGTAAATATAAGCGGGCTTACCCCGGCCATACCTAGTCCCTGGTTGCGAGATGGCGCACTTTAAGACAACGAGCTCGTTAGTCGGCCACTTGAAGCGGAAACACCCTAACTATAAGTTTCCTTTAGGAATAGAGTCTTATAATCGCGCTCTAGACCTATCTATATATTGGCCCCTCGGCAATTATGTTTCGGATGACCATAAGTAGATATTACCTGATTTAACAAGCTCCTTTAACTTAGAGCCCCTAGAGAGCGCTTAACGGCCTACGAGTGAGGATCTAGCGTCGATTTCTACAATTATTAATTAAATCTTCTATTTCTAATCGCGAGTAATGTCTTTTGTTATTTGAGAATTGGCGTTAATGTTACCCCTACTATCCCTCTGGCTATTTGACTTTAAATACACGTGGTCGAATTTAAAAGCTTAGAATATTGCTAGATCTATGTCTATTCTTATAAATATCGCGTCAGCTACTTTGGCTATTGATATCTTATAATAGTGACAACGTTCGGTCAAACTTGAATGTTTTATTGTAGAATCATAGACTAACAATTTTAAGATAATTATATAATAAGGCATGCGATTTGCGATTTATTAAAATGAAAGGCAATCCTTTTAGTTAGATTCATGGTATAAATACATATAGGATTTGCCTGTTATATATGATAAGACATCGCCAATCTTGGGTCTATATTGAGGTTTCAATCCCTGTTGATATCCTAGTCACTAAGACTATTAAGAAGGTTGGAATCATAGTCGCATACATAGCTATCTACCAGCTCATCAAAAATTTAACTATATTAGGCGGAAGCAAATTTCGCTAGTGACTATTCTTAACGCCGATAGTCCTTAGACGTATATATCAACACCTATATAGAATAAGGCAGGTGTGACGTCTATCTCTATCTATGAGAGATTAGCTTAAATCCTTTTTTCCACATAAGGCTCTGTTAATCAACCACTCTCTAGTTATATTATTCACCGATCATCTAGCTAAACAAAACCCAACCGCTATACTTAGTCTTCCGATATCATTGAGTCCGTTTTAAGGGAAACTTACGATATATAGAAATAGGCATTAGCCTGGTCTGCAATTGATATTAGTCTCTATAAAGGCGGTAGCTTAATATCTCACTATTCTTTATATACCTATAAGCTTTCTAAAAAGCTTTGACGTGGAATATCTCCATACTGACTATCATATTAGGTCTCGACTACTGAACTTTAAAGACGCTCTTGAAAACCGGATCTAGGCGTTCTATTGGGTAGGTGGTGTGGAAGGCTTTAGCTAAGTAAGAGGCCAAATCTATGCTAATATCGATCACTATTTTGACTTTGAGCTCGAATTGCTTACCCCTGTGTAGTTTCTTCTCTATTTCCCTAATTTGAAATTGCTTAGATAGTTCGAAGGCTCTATTGGCCATCTAAATGGAAACCAGAATTTCTGGCATAAGTATTGGAATAAAAGCCACGAATGGTAGCTGGTAATGTTCTAATACTTCCGCATTAACTTTAATGCTTATCCTCTACGGAATTGTGGAGGTAATCTAGATATCCTTAAGGCTGAAACTACTACGGAGTACTAATAATATAGATTGTAGCTGGCCCACTAAAAGGCTGGACTTAAAAAGCGGCGATTTCTGAAGTCGACTGGCCATGAATGAGAGAAATGCCTCGTTATAGGGCCGTAGCTCTTTGAATTCGTATCCCTTAAGTTCCCCTGCCGGGACGCCCCCAAAGGAAAGGCAGACAAATGCGATGCTTGCTCGTGCATTAAGAGGCCGGTATGGGGGATGCTTGGTTCTTACCAATTCAGCGATGAGGCTTAAGTTAGGTAATGTATGTTCCGCAAAAAGGGAGATAACGTAGCGTGTGTTTAACTATATCTTCTAGTGGCATGGTTTAAATTATAAGCACTGATCAGCCACGATTCGAGCCTGTTATATATTATAATATAGCTTCTTTCCTAGTCAGCTTAATTGCGAAAGATGACCTTCCACGAATCTCCTTTATCGTGAGGGAGGATCGACGAATCGAAAAGGTAGTGTAACGTTAATAAGAGTTGGTGAAATTGAAATATCTCATAGACGTTTTTTTTTTGGTATTACCTAGCCCCAGGCTTAACGGGGGCGGCATAACCACCTTATTAAGATTTATTATTGGATGCTTGAATTATTGCATAATTTCGCGGCTATACTAGAAGCTCCGTATCGTAATATGCTTCTATCGAAGAAAATTTAGGAAGGTTCGAGTATATATTAGATAGAATTGGATAAACAACACCGGGTTCTCTAAGTAAGAAATCGACAGAGTCCTCTAATCTTAAAGTGCTTCTAGGCGATATGTGGCTTAGAGGAGTAATATATTTCACTAACCGCTCTTGACCCTATTGCGCCCTTCGTTAGTCGTTCTTAGGTAAGTAGGGGCTACGTTGCTTTTAGATCCATCTTGTCGATCTATATTGTCCGTTCTACTAAGTATTTGAACTAGATCTCCCCCATACCCACGTTATAATAGTCCTATTAGGTAATACGGAATAATTTCAGGAAAAGGGCGATCGTCACCCGTATGTTTACTAAAGCTTTTGCTTGGTCTGCAAAGCTCCACTAGTGATTTCGGCTATAATAAATGACGGCCTAGCTTTGTAGGTAGAGTAAGGGACGTAGGAAGGCAAGGCGGAAAAGTTAAGATAGTAGTTAGCTTGTCTGTAGTCAAGTGAGTCAGGTGACCTAAGCTTCTATATATAGATAGCGCTTCCTCCTCTTCTCCTTCTTCTCTCCTCTATATTAACCACAATATATATATTGTTTTATCTGTTCGTCTCCTTTCTTCTGGTAGTAAGCTGATATAGGTTGTGTTTCCCCTCTCTCCCCTCTAATCCTTGACTAGCGTGTAGCGCTGATAATAGTCTACTTTGCGCTTTAATAGAGCGACATCCTTTTTGAGAAAGTGATATCGTTTTTGTCATAAATTTAGATACGCGGCTAACCTACCTCTATTATGCTTTAGCGTATAGTGGATAGCCTATACTAATGGATCCATCCACGTTCGTACACCTTTTTAACCTTTATACCTCCTCCCTGGCCTGATAATCGATGTAAGGGCGGACTGATACTATATAAGTGGCCTCTTAAATTTCTTTATTATTGCCAATACTAAATAAAATCTAATTTATTAGAGGTGATTACGATTAATAGAATAATGGAAATACATAAAAGTGATAAATGCCAGCATGGGAAATGTATAGAAAAGGGAGGTCCGAATACATATGGAATCTCGACTGGAATACATCTATATAAGAAAGCGGCCGCCCCCTGTATATAAAGGAATTAGCTAATAACTTAGTGTAAATGCTATAATGGTCTAATGGTGTGTAGCGTGATACTAATATGTTATTCATACGGCCATGAAGTATGTGCAAATTATAGCTTTTTTCGGATAAAGACACTTTGTATTTCTGCTGGTGCTTAGCTATTTAGTTCATTAGGCAGTCTGGATTCTTAAAAAATCGGAGATTTGATATTTTATTAGCTCCTGGCCCTTCTACTATATGTCTTATTTCTAATAGTGTGCTACTATAGTCACCGAAAGAGTAAGTTATTATATCTACTTAGATGCATATCTAAGCTAAACTATTACTGTGGTACTAGCGTATATATATTCGCGACGGCCTTTTTAGGACTGCCTCTGCATATTAAGAAATACTCTTGGAGATTAGCTAGGGATATAGATCCATCGGGGATTGCCTGGACAAACTAATTGGCTAGATTTTCGATTAAAACACCGGGTTCTAATTTTCTGGCTAAGGCTATAGAGAAGTGGGCCTTAATCGTTGGCTTAGTTGGAAAGAGGAGCTCGAACTATCTATTAATTCTGCCCTTTCGGAGTAGAGTAACGTTAAGTGCTAGCTTGGCGTTCGTCGTTACTATAAGAATATGGCCCTGATGGGCACTAACCCCGTCTATAAGATTTAGGACCGTTCCTAAAGAGACCCCCTTTTTGTCGGGGGACTGTGATTCTCCTGCCTCTTTCTGGTCTACTGGCGGCACTTCTCTTCTAATGCCCGCGCTATCGATATCCTCTATAAGGACTAAGCAGGGCTGTTTAGGGGATGGCAATGTCCGAAATAGTTCTTGTATTCCGTTGTTATTAACTAAAGCGAGGTTTATAGTATAGATTTGGATACTAAACTCGGCTGCAATTGCGCGGCAAAGGCTAGTTTTCCTAGTGCTAGGTCGACCGTAGAAAAGAATTCCTCGCCGAAAGGCAATCCCTTCTTTTTTATACTGTCTCTTGCTTGCGAGAAAGCGACTTATGTTGGATATAATCTTATCTTTAAGTTAATCATCTATCGCTAGGCTATTTAACTATCGATGGGGCTCTTTGCATAACTCCCGCTATCCTATGGTGGTCCTATCTTGGTATCCACCGAAAATCGATAACTGCCCACGTCGAGAATCGATGTCTAACTTCTGAATGGCTTTTAGTAGATGATCAAGGCCATTCCTATTCTATGAGAAGTAGTAAATATGAATATTTTCTGCCTCTTATATAACGTTGTCACTCTTAGGTTGTCGGGCGCGGTATAGAGCGAAATAAGAACCTTTATATCGAAAGAATATAAAGCAATTCTCCCTTAGTATAACGAGAAATTTCTTCAGCCAGCCATGGTAGGCTGGATCGGCTATCTTATCAAATTAGGACGAATCGTGATTACGGTCCTAGAAAGATTTATATCTTTCCTTTATTCTAACGATAACAGAACTACTTAAAGTGCGAAAGGTTATCGTGGACATCCATATCTTCACCTGGTCGTAGAATTCATCCCGATATTTTATTTCTGCGGATAAGATAAAAAGACAAAAGAAAGGTTAGAGGGCTTTTAAAATCTATGGCACCATTAAGGCCTAAAATACCGGCACGGCTAAAAATAGAAGAATATATATTGGGTATGATAGTAAATCAATACTAGAGAAAGTCGAGATGATTCTAGTAAATTAAGAGATTCCGGGCGCTAAGTTCTCTAGGAGTGATCGAAGATTATTGCTTAGGTCGTCCTAAACGTATCTAGCGCGAATAGGTGAAGCTATTTTAAAAATGGTGGGAGAATCTTAATTGACCTTAAAGGGAGGCATCTAGGGGAGAAATATATAGATTCGTTATAGCTACGGAAGACTTTCCCCTATTACTTAAATACCTATAGAATATATAGACCCTAGTGCTTAGGAGAGAATTTAGCAATCTCTATATACTTCGTACTACTAGCTATAATAATCGCGGGTTGTTTTATGCTTTTTAGACCTATTCGAGATTAGGCCGAAGGTTCTAGGCTAAAGATTGTATCTAAATATCTTACACTCCTCTCCTTCTATCTAGCAAAATGTCACCCACGGACCAACTATCTCTCTTTTCCATTGGCCGCAATCAGTAGGATAGACTGGATCACACTAGGGGATGTTGAGCGTATTATCTTATCTTATATACCTCGTGTTTCCTAGCGACTCCTAAGTACCATTTCTTTGAACTGATAAATCTCGATATATAACAAAGAAAGATCACGCATAGATTGCGGCCTCCCATTAACCTATAAAGAACGAATTATTGGGCCCATTTTTCTAGGTCTATAGATTACCTATTATTTAGCGAAGGCGCTAATAATGTAATTAAGGGAAACGTCCATATAATATAAATTGTCGAACCGGAAGTTCTATATTAACTATACCTCGTTTATAATATAGAGACCAGGAGAGGATTGGATCTACACATCACTAGAACATATAAATAGCACTTCTGGTCTCGCATTTTACTACTTTCTACTGGTCTTCTTTGTAGCCTTTTATAATGTTAATAGACCTAATAGAGCCTAAGCCCGAGACTAAACAGTTAGAGAATATTATCTTGGAATTCTGTATGTCTATCGTTTAAAAGACATTAACTGAACATTTTGCTAACTACTTAGATGATTAAATAAATCAGCCACAATTTCGAATAATCTACCCCGAACTCGCCTGCTATATCCTTTATATAGGGGGAGAATAGCACGGGGGCTTCCCTACTAGACGCATACTACGCGACGCCCTCCGTCGTTGTATTAGGTACGCACCCTAACTATTGATTAATGCCCTGATGGGGGATCGCTATATACCTATTCAAGACCGGACTATATATATATATATGGGTATGGTCTCTATATATAGTCTTTTAACGCTAGACTTCCTGCCCCCTACCGCGCTACGTGAGTTAATTAATAAGGCGCTATATATAGACAACGGAGATGATCTTCTTAATCATATCATAGATAGCTTAAATGATGTAGAAAAAACTTAGCTCGAAGCTTAGCTGGAAAGATTATATTAATCTATTATCTTAAATGAATAGAGTGTAGTAAAAAATGTACTGAGCACCAAAATATATTATAGAATAGTGTTAAAATATATATAGCAGCAATACAACACGAACGGACCATTTTTTGTCCCTAGTCTCCCCGCGGCAAGTAACATATAGCGTTTTGCTATCGTAAGTATTTAAGAGGGAAAGACTTAATATAAGTATAATCAAATTTATATACACCAGGATTAAAAGAAGATAGTATAATTTGAAGTCGATGATAAAAGTAAGTATATAGGTTATTAATGTGTAGTTTGAGAAATAGGCTAAACAGCGTAAAAGCCGGGGTATCTAATAAAAAATACTTAAACCAATCGAGTGATAACGCTATATGATATTTAGAGCCGATTAATTTAGTATTGCGGTGGCTATAGCTACGTTAGGTAAAGAGCATACCTAGCTAATCACTTTCTAGGAACATTTACGCCATTGCTATATTTACTTCCACCGGGCATTAAGAGCTAAGATATCGTCCCGCTCGACCAGCGTTAAGATACCTTTTCCTATAGGGAAATATTACCCGACACGGCTAGAGTAGTGGGCCTATTACCTATCGCAATAGTTAGAAAACCATAAGTCTGGCTCTAATTACCTTTAGTTAACTAAAACATTTAATCTTTCGAGATTAGTTAATTTAGAGTAAAGACTTTGGATTATATTTCTTTATAGAACACGATCTAATAGTTCAAGAACCTCAATTTTCAAGAGTTTGCTCGTTATTTAGGTGAGCAGTTCATAGTATAGGCGACCACTAGAGCACTCTAAACCTTGAAAAGGTCCCTAGTTATAGTCGTATGTCCTAACATTTTGACAGGCCTCGCCATTAAGATAACCCTCATATGGTCTCTAATACCGGGGTTGTTTAAGCCGATGTAGCTTTTAATATAAGCGCAAGACCATATAACGTTAACCGTGTGCGCTCTTCTATCCGCGACGAGTTCGTTGATTTATTATTGTAGTACTTTATCTATTTCAGAATACTATCGACCTGCACTTTTGGTTTTCTCGCGGTTAAATGCGATAGTGTGCAATTCTTGATTTGGCGTTATTTGGTAGTATGCTTCCACGAAATTCTAACTAAGTTCCATATTAAGTAGGGTGTCTACTTAGTAGATATAGTAATCCTTGTAGTAGCGCGCTGGTGGTTAATAATAATAAGATATTATTTTTCACGTCGAAGTGATATAACGGTGCGCCGTAAGAAAAAGAAGTTGATAAGATTCGTGTGGTGTTCTTAAATAGTTAAGTTGATAGATGAACATAAAGGTCTTGTGGTTGCTAGAAAATTTGTGGATATGGGTTTAAGTGGTTAATAATCTTTTTTCTAGGGTCTAGAAGATGGAGTTAGACTATATCTTATATATTAAGTAGATCTCTCTTAAGCTATCGGGTGGTATAGGGGATCTGAGTAGGAAATTATTGATGTCCTGATTAGGACTAGTGCCTTCTATTCTACTCCACTTTAGGCTTCATCTCTATAGATCCTCTTCTTCTCCTTATCGCTACCTAGTGTTATACTACGTACTATATTGTATTGCTTTTATTATATTAAATATAAACTTTATTCACAGCCAGCCGAGTAGATGAGTTAACTATAAGTTAACTTATTTTGCGCAATACGGGTCTAATAATGAGTTTAGATCTAGTTTCGTGATAACTTAAGTCAGGGACATATATTTAGTGCTTTATAATAATACTAAAGAAGTAGCATTAATAAGTTAATATGGTTTAGATGTTTTATTTATGAGGAATTCAGATCATAAAAGTTATATTTACTAGGCGACTTAGTAAGTACCTTCCTAATATTACACTTTTAAGGTAACTAAAGATTAGCTCTATTATAACTACCTAAGAATCTATATCCTTTCCAGCTAACTTTATAGCTAAGACCTATCCTTATATCCCAAGCTAGCCAAGATATTATTTAGAAGATCGTCTCCGTCATCCGAATATAGCATCATGTTGATCGACACACGTAGCTTAGCAGGAGGCATGAAGTCTAGTGTTAGAAGACTATAGAGTGCGACCATGCATATTATGTGGCTCTCCTTATTATCCACTCCCATTAGGCCATTAAGCAATGCCTAGGGTGCGTAGCTAATACAATAACTAAGAGCCTCGCGTAGCACGGCTATATTATTATTATGCTCTCCCCCTCTCCCGTTAGCATAAAGTATATAGTGGCGGATATCGTGGTGGTTTATCCGAAATCTTAGATGTCCTATCTCTAAATCTAAAATAGTTAGCGAAAGGTTTAGCTTATATCTAATAGAAAATCAACGTATAGAACCCGTGATAATTCTCCTAAGCTGTTCGGTTTCGAGCTTAAGCGCATAGGTATCAATCGATATTATAAGATAGGGTGATGAGGCTAAATAGAATGAGATACCATCCGAGACTAAGCACGCTTTATAGGTATACTAGTGATGTTTAAAACTAACACTCTCTCGTTTAATTTGTCATGACCCACCTTTAAATAGGACCTAGTCTCCCCTCGGTAAGTAATATATAGCGTTTTGCTATCATAAGCATTTAAGAGGGAAAGACTTAATATAAGTGTAATTAAATTTATACACACTAGGATCAAAAGAAGATAGTATAATTTGAAGTCGATAATAAA
Organism: Penicillium pulvis; assembly: GCF_028828015.1. Classification (NCBI taxonomy): domain Eukaryota; kingdom Fungi; phylum Ascomycota; class Eurotiomycetes; order Eurotiales; family Aspergillaceae; genus Penicillium; species Penicillium pulvis. The sequence goes on along the minus strand of NW_026643079.1, from coordinate 3,736,861 downwards.
AGTAAGTATATAGGTTATTAATGCGTAGTTTCTCTAAAGATCAAAAACACTAAGCCATCTTAGATAATAGAGCCCTGGTTGGAATTTTCTCCCTATGCAATAGAAAGCATGTTTTTCTTACTGAGCTTTAGTAGCGTCTCCTAAGGCACTAATTCCTTCGCTTAATAAACTTTGAAGTGTAATAGAAAAAGATTATACACATATTTCGGTTTTCTATAAAGACATGATCTATAATGAATAACCCCGTCAGGTCCTCTAGAATATTCCACGAGGAACACTATGTCTGGATAGTCGATAGTGTTATGGTTGTATATAATGCCTAAATATTCTTTAAACGTTTTCACTAATGCTAATATCGTGATATCTAGATACTTAGGCTAGGGGAAATGGTCAGCTCGTAGGTCTTAAACGGAGATTATGACTAGATAGAGACTAACTAGCGGCCCCTTTGTTTGATATATCCGCGGTATTTCGGAAGAGTGCTTTGGTTTTTTAGAAGAAAAGTTTCCTATATTTAGAGGATATACTCCTCTCCTCTAAGTTAACGAGCTCGCCTTTGGGAGTGAATATGCGAATATGTTAAGGTATTTTAGGTAGTATAAGAATCTTATTTTCTGTTTCTTTTCTTAAAGGGATAATAGCTGCTTATAGTTTATTAGCTAAATAACTTCGTAAGATGAAAGATAATCCCGGGAACTAATATTAGGCTTATAAGGATTTGTGTCTAGTATCTCTATCACTTCGGGTGTCACTTCGGGATTCGTAGTTGAAAATAGAGATCGAAAGGTAGATAATCCGGTCTTAAAGATGTTAAATAACTTATATAAAGCGGTAGGATTAGGAGAAGTTTGACCTAGATCATTGTTTGGGCCTAGATCCTCTGATATCTCCTATGTAGAAAGTTCGTCATTATTACTATTAGCACCGCTAAAGGGGAAAAAATGTAGACAAGTTATAGTAAATTATCGATTAGCTGGATATGCTTAGAGTGAAGGCAGTCGTTTATATAAAAATATTTGATTAAGCAGTTTCCCAATGAACCTTTAGAGATAGTAAGATATTAGCGTTCTAAGGTTTATAATAGTAGTTTATAAGTCTAATTTATATAAAGCTATTTATATTAAGTTTCTTTTTACCGTATCTGAGTCAGCTTTGAAATTATTGTTTTTCTCGGAAATGGACTCTTCGCTATAGTGGGGGATCCTATAATATATTCGCGCTAAGGAAAGATATCGCACTTTACTACTAGCACGCGGTCTTTAAGTGTAGGGAATCTACTAGAAACATAGATAGACGCTACGTTAGGTTTTTCTATTTCTGATGCGCTAGTACACCAAGATAACTTAGATAAAACTTATAGGAGGAAAGGATATTAAGGAAAGTTAGGGTGCTGGCTTGTTTTAGAGGGAGACCACGTGAATTTGGGTGGTTAGAATATTATTTAAACTAATCTGGATTCACCGCCTACGTGAGGCATTAATCACGTGTGGAGCACGTGTTGATCCCCGCTAAGCTAAGGCCTTCGGGCACTAAAGGTGGCCTATCTAGCTTTTGACGATAACACACCCCGTAGCGATATTGAATAATTCGTGTATCTCTCTAATACCTAAATATGGAACCTAGAGGAAACGGGTTAATATCGCAAAATTTAAAGACGATCGTTGACTCTATAAGAAATCATATTGATGAAGGGCAAACAAAATATAAGGGGATAGAAGCTAGCGGATGGCGATATAGTAGAGGGAAACTCTCGGAAAATGTCAAAGTACTTAAGAATAAGATTCGTGAAGAACTTACCACCTATAGAGTATATGTAAGATACCACACTTTTCTCCTTAAAAGTAGGCTAATAATGTTGATCTATAGGTGATAGCCTGCACTATACGTTACTTTATTAAGGGTGTAAGTCTTAGTAACCGGCTCTATCCTATAGCGCGCCTATTAATAATCCCTATTAAGGGTAGAGGCACCCTTGATCCTATTAAGGGTAGAGGCACCCTTAATAGGGTTCCACTCCTAATCGATGCCTTCTATGATCTCGAAAACCAAAAAATATTCTTGGATGAAGAAAGTGACGTTATGGTTGTCTTATATGAGATCGCTTAGGATTCATAAGAGTCTATATGGGGTATTATACCAGGAACTTTATCTATAGCGCATAAATTGTTTTATTTAAATAATTATCTCACCGGATCTTTAAGTGATAGGGTTATAAGATGTGGAAAATTCCGTTCCACTATCTTGTGAACTAAAGTTTCCGCGTTCGAGATTAGTAAGAGGGAAATCTCTACTTAGTGTAGCTAAATAAAACGCAAAATCTGATCTAAATGGATTGAAGTCCTTTTTAAATGCTGGTAGGTCTATATTTTGGAATGCCTATGAGGTCGCGTTATAAACTAAAGTGCTCGTACTACCACCTAAAACATCCGCCCTATCACTGATATTAATATCGGTAGATTAGGACTTAGGCGTGTGGTTTAGTTCGGCGCGCTTATTCGGTCCTATATAAAGTTTGTCTGGGTTAAAAGAACGTTTAGGAGCTTCGTTTCTTCTTCGATAGGTAGCTTAACTTAATAGGTTAGCTTGGCGTTATTGAAAATTGGTAAGAATATACCTATATCGCGGAGATAAACCTTCAAACAATCACTAAACTATTGTTCACGTTCTGTCGCCAGTTTAGACAAAAATAGAGACTTATGAATTAACTCCGCTAAGGGCTTCAACCATGCCGGTTTTAGGTCCCGAAGCAGGCTATTCACCTTATAAATAAGTGTAAGGACCCCAACACTTCTATAGATAAAATTAAATAAATATAGTCTTATACCCTGATGAACTGCTCGTCTGTTTCTCGGGGTATCACATTGGATATACTTTAAGTACTCGATAATAGTATTGCTAGCCTTCTAAGAGTCTAAAGACTTTGTGTCAAGAATAAGATATGACTAACGATTCAAGCTGTATTTACTCGCCGCCTAGGAAAAATACCCTTCGGCAAAGAAATATCTGTAAAGAATGCCTCGAAATTTGTCGATTGTCGAACAATTTAGCGTCGATAGTTTGAAATCAACTTCGAGTGGGTCTATATCTGTCTAGTTTTTGCCGAGCAAAATAGCCGTTTTCGCAGGCTGAGATGTGAAGGTTTTTAACTTCTAAGCTTTAGATTCGAGATGGCTTATGATTTTGCGTAAAAGGGCCTCTTGCTTTAGATCATTTTATGGTGAGATCTCTGGCTCTGGACCTGTGCTCTTGGGTGAAGTTCTTTGGGGTACCCCGCCTTCTAGAATATTGCTAACTAGTCTTAGGGCCGTGCTCTTAGGTGGAATGATTTCGAGTGTCCCGCTTTCTAGGTGGGCCTAAGAAAGTAGTATTGTCTGTGAGGCTTTATGATGGCTTGTTTTAGTGTCACTCTTTCGGGACGTATTGCTTTAAGATGAGTTTAAAGAATCCTAGGCTGATATTTGTCGTGAATAATCTAGGCTTTCTAGGCTATCCTATTGTTATATAGAATCATTGGCCTAGAGTAGGGGCCGAAGGATATACTCTAGACTAGAAAGTGTATTTTATAACTTTTGACGATGGCCTGGAAGTAGATCTCTAGATAATTTGGGTATTGAAGATGAAAGAAATGTAGCTACATAAATAACTTCTTTAATAGGGCATATTTTGTTTGGATCCTAGATTAGTGGGTACCCTGCTTATTTATAAAGGATGCTCGAACCTAATGCCTTAGCGTTTACCCCAGGGGTAAACGCTAAGGCTTAAGGGCTTTATAAGAGAATAATCCTAGCTTATGTATTAGTGATCACACCGCTAGGCCGCTGTCTAATGATCTATATAGTTCGTAGGATATAAAATACTTTTGCTACTTACCCCGCATAAGATTGTCAATTCGGTCACACTTAATCTAAAAGATTAACTGTGACTTAACTAGCGGGCTTACTCCTTTCGTCTTATAGTCTGCTGACTGCTGCTTGCCTTTATAAAGTAATATATAAGTTACTAATTTATAGGCCTTATCCATAGTGGGACTACATAGACTATATTAGATTCTTCTAGCTTATAGGTACGTAAATTGGTCGCTATACTAATAGTAGAAAAGGAAACTAAAATATGAGATGTGATTAAAACCTCCTTCGTTTTAAATCTTAGAAGGGACATTTTCCGTTATTTTTTCTCCGTCTAAGGTAGTGGATTTTAATATTAGCCTGGTGATAGCCGCATATCTAAATCTATAACAAAAGTTATTTTACTTACTTAAAAGGATGTCGCTTTATTAAAGCGCAAAGTGGACTGTCTTAACTTTTCTGTCTTACCTTCCTACGCCCCCTTACTTTATCTGTAAAGCTAGGCTATCGTCTATTATAGCCGAAATCACTGGTGGATCTTTGTAGACTAAGCGAAAGCTTTAGTAAACATACGGGTGACGATCGCCCTTCTACTGAAATCATTACGCATTATCTGACCTATATAAAGGACTGGTCTACCGTGGGAGTGGGGGCGTGTGATGTAATATAGCATAGAACTATAAACATAGTATATATACTTGAGCTGTTGCACTATAAATAAACATAATCAATACACTTACACTAAAGCCTGGCTAGCATACCGACTTATAGAAGGCAAAATGTTTTGGTTAAGCATGCAGACCGATCCTGTATCTTTGGTCCACTCACGTTTCTTATTTTCTTAGTTACTTCTTCTTCTATCTTACGTAGTTCTGGAGTCCTCCCTGCTGGTAAAGTTGGGAGACTGCCAGCAACTTTAGGATATTATTCGTCGCAATAAAGACGAGTGGGATCCCTAGGTCGGCTAGGAACGATACCCCGATATAAAAAAAGAAGCTGGTGTGTAATAAGTCACTTGATATGGGAAGCCTGGAATAATATTCGCTAGTATCTGATGCAGCAGAATTTAATTAGCCCTATAATATCTAGTGAAGAACTGCGTGGATATCTTTACTAGCTTCTCTATTATATCGAGCAAATATCCGCATAAGGCTTTAACACAATTTATAGCTAAAGCGCAGACCTTGATATATCACGTGTGCCCCTTTTGGAGTAGATAAGCCTAGTATTGGTCTGTATTAGTGTTTCTGTGATTTCTTTAGGTGAAAGTGCTCCTATGGAATCATTACTTGTCGACCCGGACTAGTATATTATCAGGGAAATAGGCTCCTAGCTATATACCTCGCCTTTGTTCGAAGACGGATTATCTTTGCACTAATTAAGGGATGCCTTTGTATTATTAGAAATGCTGTTTTCTTATGAAGAATGTAACGTTATAGGTAATAGACCTAGCCCTAGCCAAGCATCGAGACTAGTCGTTATAAAATAGAAAGCTCGGATATAGCGCTATGAATTTCTTGAAATTCAAGAAAGGTACTCTAGTAATCAACATATTAGTTCTAGATAGAAGAGGTCTAAGGAGGGCCTTCTTGTAAGCCGTGGTTCGGGGGGGGTATTAGGATCTTCGGAGCGTTTATTTTTGGAAAATGGAGAAGAGGAATGTTTGGGCATATTGGTTAGACTATAATCTCATGAATTCTAATAGGATGAGGGATGAGAAAGTAATTAGACTCAAAGTTCTATAGCATAGGTCTTAATACCTCCGATTCTTCCTTTTACCTTGTAGGGTTAGGCTCCCACCCCGCGAATTACTGTTGATAATAGTTGAGAAGTCTGTTAAGTTGTTTGATTTCCGCTGCGAACTAGTCTGCTAGTCGTATATCCCATAAAAGCAACGAATCGTTCGTTTCGTTATAGTATCTTTGGCGTAATTAAGCGAGCGTGCAAAATCGAGTCTTGGCACTGGAATGACCTATCTCGGAAAAAAATAGCGGGTCGTCACGCAAGAGTCGATAATAGTTGAGATTGGTGAAAAGTTGGTTGACTTTCCCCACCCTATGCGGCTCTATGGCTAGGTTAACCTAGCCTCTACCTAGGAAAATGGCGGCTTGGACAACATCGCTAATTTCTAGCTTGGTATTGTTGGTCAGCTCGTACTTAATACGAATAGTCTATAGTAAAGTAAGTGCTATATATATATGTAATAATTGTTAGGTAATACTAACTATAAGTGCTATTAGGATCGCCGAGTAAGCTATAAATTTGTATAGAATCCTAATATGGCCCTATATTAGCCCTATATATAGGCGTGGGAAAGTCAAAGCCCGGAACTACCTTCTACAATTTAGTATCATTAAATAATAGCCATATACCTTATATTTAGAGTGACGATTAGAGCTCTATGCGCTTGGAGCTAGATATGATAAATAGGGAATCATTCTAGGGCATTTCAGAATCTCTGGCAACGAGATAGGCTCTTATAGTAAGAGCCAACGGCAAGCAGGCTCTATAGTTGGCTCCCTGGTACTATCGAAAGTTTGACAAATTGCGACCCATGTTCTAAAGAGGTAAGTCATTAGCGCTTCTGAATTAAGTAAGTACCTAGGCATATTCTTCTTCTAGCTTAAAGGGAAGATATCCCGGCCACGAAGAGGGCCCATCTATTTACTACACAATAATGTCTTACTGACTGTTTCGTTTTTAAGGAAATGATAAAGAGTATATTAAGTTCCTTGAGTCTCAGCTGATCAGCGTATAGCCCTTACTCCGGTTCTTAGACCTAAGTAGTCCTCTAGGGATTGGGCCGTGTTAGACTATAGAGCCCTCTTTAAAGGAGATTCGGTTTGTTGAGTGTAAGCCTTAGCTTACTGGCTATTCCCGATAGTCTCCGCTAAGTATTGTGAGTCCTAGATAGAAGACATAACTAGATAAGTTTATCTCCGCCATTCCCTCGTTAGATGCTGAATGGGAGGAAGCAAGAACGAAAGTAGGCATCGATATAGGTGATAGAAACCGATAGGCGTTAAAATTAATTCTAGGCTACACCACTCCTGCTATGTTCTCTGAGAAAGTTGTCACTATCGTTATACCTTCTTTATTACTAGCTAGCTACTGGGATCTCGTCGTGCGGGGCTATTAGTATGGTACTTTTATAGCTAGCTACGTAGCTGATTGGAACTTTGCAATACGTGTTATGGCCTTTTAGAGTCTAATATTCTGTAGCTATTGCGTGGTTATGATGCGAGCTGGAGTTTCTAAGTAGACAATAAACGACACGATGAAGTAGTATATAGGCCGGGATCTTGACGATCTCACACTGGAGAAATATCGCTATGGCGCTTTATAGGTTAATCGATGTATAGTAGCGCTTCTGGCGAATGGTTAGGGGTATAAGAGCTAGGAAATCTTTCTTCTTGGTAAGTCCTTTGATATCTTTATTATCGGTGACGTTGCTGATGCTATATATAGAGAGTAGGACATCGGCTTAATTTGGACGTTTTACTACTAATGATATAGGGAGCTATGAGTTTGTGGTGAGCCATATAGGAGAACCTATAACGGTCCTAAGTTGCGAAGAGGGTTAGGTGCCCTACTACGTTCCCTATATCGTCCACTATCTTATAGGTGGTATAGTTCTATAAGTAATCTACGACCCAACGGTATGACGCCACTAATAATTGATTATAGACTGGCAGAAATATATTAAGTTCTTGGTTATGGGTCACTTTAGACGTCCCCTATATAGCCTGTCTCCGCTCACTTTAATGCGTTCCTAGATAATCTATTCCCTAGATATGCTACTTAATCCGTATCGATACCGTAGTCGCCCCTATAGAGCCTTCCTGAATAGGTGCTATTTGGAAAAAAGCCTACTACTACTTTTGCGTCTAACTTTCCACAACTAAATAATCTATATTAGGGCTAATGAAGAGGTCCCTGGTTAATACGAAATAATGGCCAAATGGTAGTATGGCGATGTTACCGGACACGTCTTAGATATGAGTGTTACCGGTAATAGCATTGATAGGGAGCACGTAGGATTCCCGATGGATAGATATAGGCCTCTTGGCGGGTCGTTAGAATATCGTGTATTCGCATCCCTAAGTAGGTTAATAGAGTTCCTAATACCCTACTTTGTATATACTTCTAGACCTATCTCCTTTAATAGAGGGTCAATGAAGGGTTTTATTTTCGCTGTTTAATAGGTTCTATCACTATTATTATCAACCACGTAATCTTTCCCCTCTATGGTATCTTAAAGAACCTATGTGGCGAGTTGACGACGAGCGGCCTCGGCGCCTTCGTTAAGGAGGACGGGGCCTATAGCCCTACTAACCCTTAGTTTAGGGTGGTACTAGCCTATCTACGGGTGCGGATGGATGGACCGGTTAGCTGATTTGTCGCATTATATACTATTGAAAGTAGGATAGATTACCATCGTGGCGTTCACTTCGTTTCTCGGGAACTCCCGTTCGCTCCTAGGACGGAGTGGGGTCTAGAAGTAAGAGTATTGGTCGGTCACGTGCGATTTTATTAATGGTTCAAGGTTACTATAACGTTTAGTTAGCTATTTATGACTCCTTATCTAGCTAGGGATGAAGCTGATAATAATCATTGCGTATTGCATAAATTGCCTAAGGAAGACACGAAATGGACCGTGAAATTACTGCGAGCTAAAGTCCGGTATTCTTCTAAAATGGAAAGAGCTTGTGACGATAGTGGGGAGCCCCTGGATGGGTCTAGATCTACCCTCTTAGCTGGCTTCACTTTATTTAAAGCCTAATTCCTATAACGCTGCTGCTATCGGGGGTCTGCGTATTATCTATTTATTGATAAATGCTGGAGTCCTGCCCCTACCGAATATTCTTATTATTCCTTCACTTCCCTGCCTAGCCGAGATTTACTTATAAAATAATTTACGACCGCTAGAAAGCTCTAATTAGCTCTACCCGGCCTTTTTACAATGGCAAATTACGCAAAATTGTTCGAAAACTTCACTTCCGATATTTATGGCGAAATGGCAGATCTCTAGATAGGACTTTTTGAGCTAAGTCCTATATTCACTAGTTAAAGACCAGCTTGGTTTCTAGAAGGTCTAACCTAGATGAGGCCAAAGCTCATATTAAAATAAGGTAAGTCGTCTCCTAATTAGTTTAGGTCTAGTAATTAATTTGAAGTAGATTAGATCAAACTTTTAGAGCACTTACTTTATGGCAGGTTGCTTAAGTCTTCTAATAAAGATATCTTAAATGCGGAGGCGCAAAAGATTTAGGCTCTTTAGATTTCACCGTTCCACCAATTTACCCTATTTCAGATACTCGACGCTTTTTAAACTCACCAGCATAAGCTCAGTGAACCTTCAGGCCGTAAAGTAGAGAGTTCCCGCTTAGGTAGGATCTTTTGGTTTGATCCTCTTAGAAAGCCATGGAAACTGATATTGAGCCTCTATAGAGCTTGATCATAACACTTTTCGTCCATATGGTTCTTAGAATAATCTAAAGAAGATACTGCCCGCTATATCAATTATACCGGTCACTCTTGTGTACCTAAGATCTTTAATTTTCTTATTCGACTTGACGCTTAACTTTAGTGTTAAATAGAAAGAATATTCTGGCTAGGGAGAGCTTCTATGAGTTAAGTGTGTAGAATAGCTTAATTGAAATACTAATAAAGAAAAGCGATTTCTCATTAGGTACTCATTATACTCTTTCTAATGGAAGGCTTATTACAAGAGAGGGGAGCCTCCCTAAATTATTACAAGATCTATTGATTAGCCTAGAAATCCAAAAATATCCGTGGATAGGTATTATTAAGCTTATTGTTATAAAGAGTGCGTCCTTTCTTATAGTCCCTATCGTTACATTTCTAATATAAGGCTCACGCTGGATGTTACTTGAAGGATTAAGAAATGCTTAAAGCTATATGTAAGTCAAACTCCTTCAACCTTCCTTTGATGATGACTGAGTTCAAAGGGCATTTTCAATAAGGGTTGCGTTTTTAGCCTCTTTTAGTACTCCGGAGACGAAACTTATAAATGAGTGGCAGGATATTCCTGGTATTATTGCGTAGATTAAGAATCAGTCCTCGGTATGGTGAGAAATACTTAGAGTTATATATTGGAGGTCTGTTAATTAATTAGTATATAGAGTGATAGCTATAGCGAAGAATGCACGGCCTTATAGTGACTATTAGGACTAGTGATCCACCTTTATTTTTTACGCCCTGTTTCCTGGGATACTAAGGATTTGACAATAAATTAGCCTCTTGGTAGATGTTCGAAATATCGTGTAAATGCAACCCAAATTAGGTTAATAAGGTTCGCACTTCCTATCTTTTTACCTAGTGTAGTGGGGGACACCCTGTTACTTAATATTACCTAATATTATAGGATAGACCGGAAGAGGTTTTTCCGACCTGTACTATGACGCCTGGTTTTCAGTAGACTGGTATACTAGGCATGGATAGTATATCTAGTAGCTTAGAGATAGTACTGAATAACACGCTTCTATACCTCTCTCTACGTGCACATAATAGTGCTGACCGTGGATCTCTTATATAACCTGCGTTTGCTGTTGTTGTTGTGTTGTTAAGCTAAATCGACCCATATACCTCGAGTGTGCTGCCTTCGAGCGTTCCCCTCTTCACTAGTTACTGACCTTCTCCTTTAAAAAAGGATTAATTAAGGGTTTTATTAGTTCTCTATATATTCTATGATTAAACCTTGATTAAGGATAGCACTAACCCGTCTATGGGTGCCCATAGATAGACCGATTAGTATAATTGCTATATTATATACTATCAATAATAAGATACAACACCCACGAAAAAGTCTGTGGAATTTTTAAATTCAACCCCACCCATATTAAATATATATGTCCACGTTACAATATATACCACTATACTTTAGTCTATATATATAATTATATATGCTTATTAATATATCGTTTCCACACAAAATTCGCTTAATATTTTATATAATATCTCTTAGCCTCCCTTACCGCTTAAAAACGTCTTAGTATACTTAAAAAAAGATAAGGTAGTAAGCTTAATTATTTAACTTTCGGGGGCGACTACTTTATTTCTATAATTCTATAGTGCCTAGCTCGTTAAACCATTTTATAGTATTAGTGATTATTATAGGTATATACATAAAACCTGAGGCAATTTTTTAGAGCTTAGCTTTTAATACTATCCTTACGTATAATATAGTAGCGTAAGTAGAATTAAATAACTTTTATCCTTTCCGACGTTTTCTAATAATTTTAATGCCCTTTAAGACTATGGTTTTTTAAGGGAGATAAGAAAGAAAATAGTGGTTATTAGGGGTAACCCGAAAGTGAGTTAGAAAATTCTATAGACTTTTGCCGGGGATTGTAGGTTGGTATTGAGGCCAAAATTATCGTTCACTTAAAGGAAGGAGTAGGTTCTAAAAGGAAGTGTATTAGTTAGCGACGTGTGATTTCCTATTAATGATACTAATTTATGGTAATGCTTGGTTAATTTTCTCGTTATTTACTATCTCGCCGAATATAAAGTTCTATTAAGGCCACTTTATATTACCTTAAGCAGAGAGACGAAGGGGAGTATAAAATTACTACGAGCTTCTTTGGCATTCTATTTACGAATACCTATACTAGTTATGGCATTAGGGAGGCGCGTGGCTTACACTAACTTAATTTAAGGCGAACTAGACTATATACTTTAGATATGCTAGATACAAATTAGATGGCGTAAAAGGGGAACAAAAATCATACTAGGAAGTGACCGCACCATATTCTCTCTTTCGACGTCTTACTAGGCCCCTAATATAGCTTCTTGGCTAACTCTATCTATAGATAATGATACTATTAGTGGGCTCTAGGTACTATAGACTTATAGTAAGTCTACGTGGTTATTTTAGGTTAGGGTGGAAAATGGAGTGGAGGCTTAGTTAAAGAAAAATGAGAATAGGCCGGAGAGGGAGCTTGTCTTCTTTTATAAAGTTCGGAGGATATAAGATTAGACCGAAATTGGACTTCAATATTAGTTATTGTAGTATAAGACGGTAGTGCATAAACTTAGAACCTAAGGTCATCCTGCCTTTATTATTATATATAATATAAGAGCGACATCGGCTTACTACTTAGTATCTAGGCTTAGTAAAGTTATATAAGGTCGCTATAGATAAGCTAATAGCATGTTATATGCAGGTATAGATCTAGGCGAAAGCTAGTCAGGATTCAGGGTGACCAAAGATGATCTTTTATACATCGGCGAGTGAATGCTATCTCTAGTTTTACTTAAACTCCTCCGTAGTGGCCTCTCCTAATAGAAGGAACCTTGTCCTTTCGGATTTCCCGATAGTCTAAATGCGCTAGTTGATAGGTAGGACCGTAGGAGCATCGAAAGATTTGATTTAGGAGGTAGATATTTATCTCATATATTAACTCAGATTTAACTCTTTACTTATTAGCTAATGAGTCTATCGCCTAGAGGGCACGAATGACTTATAATCGACCTAACGCTAGTGACTCCGTATATAATATATATAGTTAGTAGCGACATCAGCTTCCTCCCTACAAACTACCTTCCCTTTCTTAGGACCCACTACTATAGCCTTAGCGCAGGCCCTATATTAACTAGACCGCGTTAAATTGAGAAACTTTATAAAATGTGTTGCGTATAGTATTGTATCCTCCTCCGTAATATTATATCTAGTGCTTTAGATGTTGGGCGGTAAACGTGGATGGCTATAGTACTCGATAAGGAGTATTCTACGGCGACCTTCCCCTTAACTTAGTGTGGCCCGATTAAAATAGGGCCTACGCTAAGGCCTTGGTAGTAGGTCTCTAAAAAGAGAGATAATCTATAGGTAAGAAGCTAATCTCGCTAGTGATAATATCACGAGACAGCAATATAATAGTAAGTTAATAGTTGAGGTATGCGCATTATGCAAAAAAGGGATTTATTGCTATTGCTCCTATTATATCTATTAGTATATCTAGTAGCTAAAGTTTCGTAGAAACTATATATTTCTCTATATTCTAGGATTATTTTTTCCTTTCTCTAGAGTCTTTTGGCTTCTCGAATATATTTAATTATTAATCTCTAGCCTATTGTGTTTAAGACTCTTTTATTGGATATAGTATTATAAATATGCATCCTATATTAGTTGCTATTCTGGTCATTATTCGCGTATGCACTTCTAGGGCTGGTGTACTTAAGGTTATAGATTATGATCGCTAGTGTTTAATATGGTCTAATGGTAACTATGGTTATATAGGTTACTCTGCATCTTTTGCGATACTAGATGGAGATGATTATTTAAGTACTTATTGACTATCTTAAATATGATATAATATTGCTAATAGCTTGCTAGAGTTCCTTAGTAAGAAAGATTCTACACTTAGTGTTAACGTATGCGGCATAGAAGATGGTTCACCAGCTGCTTAGATATAGGTAAACCACACTAGTCTAGTTACTTTTTTTAATAAGAATAGAAATAGCTTAAACTACGTACTTAATAAGGGACTTAAGGCTGGTAGCTAGTGCACTGCATTTAAATCGGAAGTATTCACAGTAAAATCGCTCTTATCCTCCGCATCGTCAACTACCTTAATCTCTATTACTACTAAGTCACGATCTACTATTCTATCTACTACCACTCTATCTACTGCCACTCTATCTACTGCTACTCTATCTACTGCCACTCCATCTACTACCACTCTATCTACTACCACTCTATCTACTACCACTCTATCTACTACTACTCTATCTACTACCACTACATAAAATGATCTAAATACTATTATTTACTATATTATAGTTTATCCATCATTAACTATAACCACTAGCTGTTTATCTATATAATCAAAAAGATAAAATAAATAGCATACTTACCTATTAAAACTACAATCACTAGCGATATTAGCTTCCTCCCTTTAAACCGCTTTTCTTTTCTTAGGACCCACTATAAAGGCTTTTATGCATTTACTATAGATGCCGTAAAGTGCTCCTTATCGAGTACTATAGCTATCTAGATTTACCATCCAGCATTTCAAGTACCGGTTATAATATTACGGAAGAGGATATAGTACCATACACAACACATTTTACAACGTTTCTTAATTAAACGCGGTCCAGTAACTCCAGTTAATATAGGGCCTGCGCTAAGGCCTTAGTAGCGGGTCCCGAGAAAGGAAAGGTAGTCTATAGGGAGGAAGCTGATTTCGCTACTAACTATATATAGTATATAGCGCTAGGATTTATTCGATGTATTAAGGCTACCGCTAGTTACATTTGATTAAATCATATTTAAGGTGAGTGTTAGGACTAGTGTCCTAGGTGGAATTGGATAAGAATGATAACACGAGTAGTATATAAGTATGCTATATGAATTGATATTAATGATAATATAATCACTAGAGGACTCTAGGGGTGTTCTCCCGTGATCCTAATTCTATTATGTAGCTTAACTAATTACCTACCCGAGCATATTAGGCTAATATTCCTCCAGAAATTCCGTTGTATACTAGAACTAGAGTATATAGAAGTGTTCTTAGGCCCTTTTTCGCCTATTCTTGGGCCCTTCTACGGGCCTTCTTATAGATATGCCGTAATAACGAGTAGCATTAAAGTGGCGTATAATATACCCTAGGTTATTAAACATCTAGAGATGAGTCCTTTCCGGAAACTTTTCTTTTCATACATCCTTTTACTGTGCGGTTTGAGGAGGGAGATAGAAATGCTACCTAAAGCTCCTTCTCCTAATAGTATTCAATTATTCCGCTGAAAGTATATAGGCAAAAGTAAGGCAGAGGAACGGCGTTCATACTCAAATTCGAGCTATTGAATTGGACCTATAGAAATATATATATGTTTCACCCTGTAAAGGGGTAGCATTCAACATAACCCGTGAATGGTGCCCGATAGATAGGACACCTTATCTGTGTTCCATGACTTTCTGCGTAGATAACTGCTCTAAGATCTTCTACGCACGGCTTGCAAACCATATGCCTATAAATAAGAGTCACCTAGAGATCTGGCTACATATAGCAAATTCCGTAGTCTAGAATCCGCCTTTCCTTTTGCTGGGAAAGCTCCTCTTAGGTCTTTTGGTGGTCCTCCTTCTCTAGGCGAAGTTCATCTAGAAGAATTCGATTCTTCTCTTATAATAGCTAGACTTCACGGTCGACTGCCTTTTGGAGCCCCTTAAAAACGTCATCCTAGTCTATTATTAGTTAGGAATGAAAAGGGTAGGTATTGTAAGGAAGGGGTACCAAAGTAGATGGCTCCTTCGCTTTGGTTCTTCGGTGTTTGCGCGATAGTGTCATATCTGCCTGCGCATTAATTAATTCAATAAATATGCTCTTAAATTCCCGGTAACTATAATCACGGCGAGGAGCCCTCTGAGGTCGTGAGCTGTCTGGCTTAAGCATTAAAACTTCCTCGTCGTCGGCAATAACAATAGTATCGGAAGGGCTTATCATCGTAATCTTAGTCGCTATACTTAGGGGAGGAAAGTAGGCTTAGGAAAGAGAAAGAGGAATATTAGAGTATATAACTAGCTAGGGGGAGGACGGCCTTTATATACCTAAGAAGTAATAGTGGCGGAGTTAGCTCTGGCATAACTTACTTCTATTAATATAGTTCATATGCATCACAGCACTAGTTCCCTAGTTTTATAGCACTAACGAGGAGATACGCTAGTCCTAATGCCTAAGACGACAATGGCGACACGCCTTTGCATTTAGTAATTCGATATAGGTTATAAGGCAAGGACGTAAGCATGATGGCTGGTGAGTAATAAGTTACGAGGAATGGACGTGTAATCTTTCTTGTATAAGACTAGTCTAAAGAACTCTATGGATTATATGTCCACGTATATCCTAAAGAATCCCGTTAAATTAAGCTGTCTTCTAATTGATCTAAGCCCGCTTGATCCTTTCCTTAAAGCTCTTTCGTCGGGTTTGGATAACGCCGGCGACTCCGTACACGATGAACGTTAGAAGCATAACGCTAGAAACTCATTTAATGCAATAATACTACTTCACACTAGTTATAGTTAAGTGGCTCTTCTTTTAGGTGAATAGCATCGAAATAGCGAGTAACATATCCGGGGTTATGAAATATCTTAAAGCGAACGGTGTCTAGAAGCCCTTCATTCGCAAAGCATTAGAAGTATGCCTCTAGCTTCTTGGTGGTTTTAAGGTATTCCCTGCTAGCACGTGACGGCTTATCACGTATAGAGACAGTTACCTTATAGGGGTTAATATTACTTTAGGTCTACTACTCCTTTGGCTAAGGTAGTAGTTTAGCCTGTGGGGCAGACTTAAGATTTTTCCGCTTAGGCCGGCCCCTTAATGGGCTACCTTCGAGGATATCATAGTACTACACGATAGATGCGGTACCTATATCCTGGCGACGCCACTTATCCTCTAACGAACTAGAGATTGGGTAAGAGAGAAGACTCTATATAAGATGTAACTAGAGTGGGTGCATTGTGTCCTCTAAGGACGAGCCGTCTTCACTCCCTTTCTTAGCCGTAGCGCCCGAAAGCTACGCCTCGATGTCTAAAAAGGCTTAATCTTTATCGAATTTCTCTCGGATTTGATGCCGTAAGCTCCGTTGCAATCTTTTTCGCGTGTTTTTAACCTCCTTCTCCCGATGCTCTAGTCGAGGAAGCAGGCTAGGTTGCTAAGTCTCCTTATATTGCGCGTGGATCTTACTTAGGTTGCACCGGGCTTTTTCCAGCTCGGGGTGGTTTTCAACTTCTGCCCTTTGTTGATTAGTTAGGTAGCGTGGGTGTCTCGTGTCTCGCTAACGGCTTTGCCGCGTGACGGCTCGTATTAGTTCTATATCTAGATTAAGGCTATAGATAACCTGGATCATATTGGTGTCGATTTATAGAGGATAATAGTGGTTGAGAAAGGTGCGGGGGCTGGCATACTTTATAATTAATTGGTGTTGCTCCTTACTTATCTACCCTATGAAAGACGTCATCAAACTACTATTATTAGTTTCGAAATATTAATAGATTAACCTACCACTCTCGTTAAGCACTTTGCCACTTCTATACTGGAATTAATGGGCGTGAAACGCCCCTTTCTACCCACGAATCTCGCTAAATATAACTAGCAAATTGGAGATCATAGACTTAGATATCTATGTTGTCCGTCGAATTGTTGGAACGCCCTTAACCAATTCCGTTTTGCAAAAGATATACTAGTCGGACTTTTTGGGGTCTAAAGGTATTAAAAGCTACTTATAGCTTTTGCTGATGAAAAGCTTCCGTAGCTATGTCTTCGAAGTCAGCCCTTGATTTCGGAATACTCGCGCGTGAAATAAGATGCCGAAAAGTAACGTGTGCGGGCATATCACTAGAGATGGCCTGTAAATGATCTCTGGAAGTGCAAAAGTGGTTCTGTTATTGATTAGCTTCACGACCCTGGTTAGAATATTATAGAGATAGGTGGAATCCTAGAAGATACTACGTGTCCCGAAATTATTGGAAATTAGGGGAGGAAGATAGGAATTGGGCTCGCCGTATAGTTTGGTTAGACTAAGGAATTTTTTGGTCCCCTTAGGAGTAAGCTCGATTATAGGGATAGATAGGCCCCCACGAGGATCCTTCTAGAGGGAGATCTGTAAGTCTTTGAACTATAGACTTAATATAGCGCTTTTCTGGTGTACTATAAAGATGCCGAGGGAGTTAAATAAACACACTTAGATGCGTTAGAAGCCTAGATAGAACTTTTTCTCCTACGTCGCTAAAATTGTTTTATTAAACGGGCCAATATCCTTAATATAAACTAGCGTCTTTTTTCTGGGCTGCGTGTCTAAATTAAACTCTTTAACTAGCCATTTCATACCCTATAAATAATAGTAAGTTAATATAATTAAGTTGAACTAATATTCGAGGTAGGCCTACCTTTCGTATTTCTAAGCTATCTTTATCGTCGATTATAATATTTATAAGCTTCTGATAGTAAATACGAAGGTTTTTCTAGTCCGTCTCGAGTATGCTAGCTTTTTGGATGCCTTTTATATATCGACTGTCTTCGCCTTGCTTAAGAAGTAGACACTAGCGTAGAAACCGGTATATATTATTGTTAGATGCCTAGCGTAGCGCTTCCTCGACCTCACGCCATTTTTGCTTAGTCGGCCTACTCCGCACTTAGCTAGTATAGTACCTATGCTTACTTTAGGAGGGCATAGAACGAGATGGATTTTAGTGGTTTACTTACCTTTTCTATTGGCTCTTAATCCTCTCTCGTTATATTATGGTACCTAGCGCTTTATCGAAATCCCTAGGGATCTCCGAAAGATCAACTCCGCCTTCGTCCAGCGGGTTATTGTATAATCTTCTAACACCACGAGAGATATCTAGCTCTAGAGTAGGGTCCTTATCTAATTAGAGACGTTTTCGTGCGTTAGGCACGTCCTCTAAGTCCGTGAGATCTGTCTTAAACGCAGTATTATCCTGTAGTGAGTCGCTAGGAGTAGTGATACCTATGCTATCCTCGCTAGACTCGCTTTCTATTTTTTTGTTCTGCCGGCGTCGAGAACGCTTTATTATTAAAAGGGGTAGAGAAAATTTGAAACTATAAGACCGCAAAATGGCGAAGCGGCTAGTAGCCCCCGAAGATTACTTGGCGATTGGTTCTCGGATAATGCGCTTAGGACTAGGTAAATAGAAACGATAGAAGAAGGAAGCACGATGAAGAGAAGAGGATTAGCTAAGGTAAGAGGTAAGCGGCGGTAAAGCACTCGCGATCGACGGAGGTAGGGGAGCGAGGAAAATATAGAAATAGAAAAGGGGCGACCGTGGGTAGGCACCATTATGATTAGTGACTACTAACTAGGTACTGTGACGGTCAACCCATTTTGGCACTCTTAGTTCACGCTAAGCTAATAATGGCCTCCACTAATAATATGGTTACTAAAACAGAACTTACAGGGGAAGGGGAAAGGGTCGCTGACTCACTGCTTACGGGTAGGGTAGCTAGTGCGTGTTCATAGCTAGTATTTAGGCGTGTCGCGATAGCGCTATCACGTGTTACCAAATAGCTACTAAAAACAGCGTCTATTAAGGCCTAAAATAGTATATATTTGGTAAGTCTAACTTCTGAACTAGTAGAATTAAACTATCTAATATAGGAGAAAGAGCTTCTTACTATTAAGCACGCGCTCTACTTATAGAACTACTTTATTAATAATAGTTATAAGATAATAGTTATTATAGATTATATAAGCCTATAATATCTCTAGATAATAATAATATATAGTAAGCGTTTAGCCTATTAGATTAAGGAGTTCTAAGAATATAACCTAGTGGTTAAGTATAAGAAGGGTTTAGAAGCGATTATACCTAATATAATAAGCTATTAACTAGACTTTATTAAGATAGGCCTAATAAATATAGCTAAAAGTTACCTAATATAGTTAGTAATATTAATAATAGCCTATATAGTTTATCGCGTATTTAAGGATATCTAGTTAGAAGCTATAAAGCTATTCTTAAGGATAGGAGGCCTACCTAATAATTATTATATATATAAGATAGTAGAGTCCTATATAGATAGGCTTTTATTAGAGGAGGAGATATTAAAAGTAAATAAATATCTTATATTTATCTATAAAGATAGTATATAGTCTCTATATATAGTAGACCCCTTCTAGATAGATCTAGTTATACGCTTATATAAGGAATTTAGCTATCTAGGATCCCTAGGATTAAGTAGAGTAGTAAAACTATAAGCTTAGTAGCCCTCTATATATATAGATTTAGAAGAAAAGGTCTAATTATACCTAAACTACTAAGTCTCTTAGGGATCTAAGGAGAGCCTAGAGCGCGAAGTAGTATAATATCTTATAATAGCGGGTATCTAACTATTTAAATAATAGGGAATTAACCTTATTAGGCGACTTCTATTTACGCTAAATAGGAACTACTAGATAATAATAGTAATTAATTATATAACTAGATAGCTAATTATATAGGCGGTTCTAAATATAATTAAAGAGACCCTAGCGAAGTTTCTTTATAATAATATCTTTATATCTTATAGCGCGCTAAAGGAACTCCTATTTAATAATAGCCTAAATCTACTTTCTAGAGCTATATACTACTATATTTAACTACTAGGGGCCTATTACTATATAATAATACCTTACTATCTATAAATAAATAGGAAAGTAGAGAATCTAAATAGTCTTATTAGTTAAATACTTATAAAGTATCTTATAGATAAGCTAATATAAGTATAAGACCTCTTTCTACTATAAGCGCTATTCTCTATATATATTTATATATACTTAGTTATAGGATATAGCCCCTTCTATCTAGTCTATAGTATATACCCTAAGATCCCTAGTAATATAGACTCCCTAAATACGCTAATTATAGATAGAGAAGTAATCCTTTAGAATCTTAATAATATAAGAATAAAGGCGAATAAATTACTACTAAACTAAGTAATCTAAATAAATTATATTTAGGATTCACTAGTTATAAAAATAAGCTTCTATAATAGAAGCTAGGTACTTATAAGGAATAAGTTAAGAAAGAAATTTAAGAGTAAATAATTTAGCCCCTATTAAGTACTATAGGTATATCTATTAGATATATATACTCTTATAGAATCTAGTAGATAAGTACTAAGGAACCTTATTAATAGATCTTACCTAATTAAAGTAAATATAGATAACCTATAGGGGTTATAGGCCTCTATAACTATATAGTTAGCCCTATAGTAGGCTAGCCTTTATCTAGACTAGCTAGAAGAGTTATAGTAGATCCTTAATAAGGAAGTCTCCTTACCTATATATATAGACCTATTAACTTATACTTAGAAAGAGTAGGAAGAGTTATAATATATAGATATATACTTAGGTCTAATAGAGGAGGGAAATATAGTTACTAATTATATATTAGCTAAGAGTAGAGCTAATATAAAAAGAAAGAGTTAAAAGATAATTACTTAGCTAGTAGAAGAATATACTAAGCTAGAAGAATAGGATTCTAATATAAATAATTATAAATTAGTTATATTAGAGATAACTAGATTAGAACTAAAAGAGGAGTAACCTATATAGGATACTAAGTAGAAGTAATAAGTCTAGTTTAATAGCCTATTTATAATAGTAATCTAACCACTAGAATAGATATATCTAAAAGATATAGGCTATATAGTTAGTATAGGGACTATACTAAAGTATAGGGAAAGGGGCCTATTAGCTCCTATACTACTATATATAAAAGATATATAGTTAAGTATAGGCTATATAGATATATATAGGGACTATATAGTAAGGCGTAGGGAGAAGTTCTTACTAACTCCTATATAATTATATATAAATAGATATATATTAGATATAGGCTATATAGATATATAGGGATTATATAGATTATAATATAATTAAAAATAAAAAAGTAAAGTTATTCTAGGCTAGTATAGAAGCTAGCTATCTTAAGTATAACCTTAAGAAATAAAACTAACTTAAGAAATATCTAAAATTATTCTTAATTAATATAAATATAAGTAAAATAAAATATAAGTATATAGAACGCCTATAAATAAATAAGAAATTATTAAAAAGTACTAATAAAGAATAAAAAGGATATAAAACTACCTATATTAACCTAAACTAACCTAAAAGAAATTATATATTAATACCCTTAAAGATATCTTCTTTACTATTATTAGTACCCTCTTTACTAGACTTATCTAAACTAGTATTCTCTTTATTCTTAATAAGGACTTTATAGAGAAGATCTAACTCCTATAATATATAAATAGCGGCGCCCTATAGATCTTAATAAAGATTATAAATCTTAGTCTACTTCTCTTTAAGTATATCTAGATCCTTTAAGATAGAGTAGAATAAGATTAGATTAAAGGCGAGTCTATAAGGAATACCCTTTAACTTAGTAGCTCTACCTTTCCCCTTTCCTTTAGGAGTAGTTATATAAGCGCGCTTACTAGTACTCTTAGATCCCTTTATATCCTTATAGCGGTATTTTCTAATAGGAGTCCTATATATAAAGGCTCCTATCTTAATATTACCCTTATAACCTTTAGTATATCTATAAAATAAGAAGGGACTATTAGGATTAGTAGTAAGTAAAGGAAGAAAGATATAGAATAGTAATAGACCTACGTAAAAGAAATAGCGTCTAGAGTTATCTTCCTAAATATAATTAGCGTAAGCCCTATTAAATAGGAGCTAACTATTAATAATAGTAACCTAATAAGATATAAATAGACCTAAATAGTGGGAATAGTAGCTATAGATAGATCTAAAGGGAGCTATAATCCTAATCTACTAGATATAGGCTACTTAATACTATATAGAAGAGATAATAGACTTCTACTTATTCTTATATTAGTCTATATCTATATTAGAAGGGTAAGACTTAATAAGGGCCTTCTTAGACTTAGATTTAAAGCGATTAATTAATAGATTTCTATTAATATCTAGACTATAAACCCTACCTAGTTTCTAATTAAAAATAGAACTCTTAGACCTAAATAAGTCCTTAATAGCCTTCTTCTTACCCTTATCCTTCCTATTAGACTTAGCCTTAGTAGCGTAAACCTTACTCTTATAAATAGCTTATTTTACTTCCCTATCCTCTAAATACTAGGTATACTTATTCTTAGGGGGGTTAAATACCTTAATAACTTTTAGATTAGGATTATAATCAAAGCCCTTAGTTCTATAATACTTAGAAAGATCCTTAGATATATCTATAGGCTTAGTAATCTTCTAGCCCTTCCCTTTTAGGCCCTTCCTAGCTAGTCCTAACTCTATAATAAATTTAGTAATCTTAGTAAGGACTACCTTATAGGCTTTTACTTTAGCTATAGTAATAGCCCTAGTAGAAGATCCTTCTCTAATATTAATAATAAGGGCCTTAGTAGGACCCTTTATACCCTTCTTATCCCCTTTTATAGATATTATAATAGCGACCTTCTCTAAAGCTTCCTTATTAGCCTCCTTTAGGAGCTTATCCCTAACCTCTTTAAAGACCTCTAAGACGCCTCTCTCTAGAATAGCTTTCTCTAGAGCCTTTATTATAGCTTCCTCCTTAGTAGTCTTAGTAGCTAACTTAATAATCTTAGTTACCTTATCTCTTATTAAAATTAGGGAAGTTAGTATAGATTTATAAGAAAATAGGTCTAGACTAACCTATATAGATCTAATTAGATTAAGCTAGAACTATAGGGACTAGTACTATATCCTACTAGAATAGAAAAGCTAAGATAGAGGAGACTTATCTAATATAATAATTTATAAGAAAATAAAGAGAGGAAATATAAATAGTATTATATAAGATTAATATAATTATAAAGTACTTCTTATAGTAAACTATAATAAGTAGTAGTAGATAGCGAACTTATATAAGATATAGTATAAGTAGGTTCTTAATAAGATTAAGAGTAATAGTATAGAGAGTTATAAAGAGAAGAAGAAGTTAAAGTAAGAAAAAGTAGCTATTTATATTATAAAGTAAGAGAATAGTACTACTATATATAATAATATAAAAGAACACTTTCTTTAGTACTATAACCCCTATCTAATTACTTACTACTATATAGATTAACCCTTAAGGTATCTACTATACTCCTAAGTATAGGGTATTAACTAATTAGATAGATTAGACTAGAATAGACTTAAAAGAACCTTTTAAGCCTTATATAGGCTAAAATATAATAAGCCCTATATCCTTATTTCTTTTATTACTATACCTATTTTAAGGTATTAGCACGCTTTTATAAGCTTTTTCCTTTATTTTCCTTTATTTTCTTTTATTTAAATTATTATAAGATCCTTAGTATAAAGGAATTATATAGAAACCCTTATCTATAGCTAAAATTAGCTACTCTTCCCCTAAAAATCTATAGACTAGCTATAGATAAGTATAAGTAGACCTACTTATCTCTAAAAGGGAATATATAGGTTAGAATTACTAGAAATTCTTCTATACCTAAGAAGATCTTATATACTTAGGAATATAAGGATATATTTAGCTAGTAGAGAAGGATATAATAATAGTAAAGTCTTTATACTACCTAGTAGAATCCTACTAGATCCTCCTAAGTACTATCTAGTCTAAACCTAATAGTTCTTCCTAGATAATATATAATCCTACTTAAATCATACTAGTCTTTAATATAGTCCTATTACTAGATATATTACTTAATCTCCTATACTATTAAATAGGGTAATTAGTAGTTAGTACTAATTAAATAGTTAGTAATATTATCCCTTTATATAGTATACTTATATTTCTAGTAAATTACTATCTAGAACTTAGAATTAGTAAAAAATACTTTACTAGTAATAAGGTTATTATAAATAGTACTTAATATATTATAATTAGAAATATATATCTAGGTATATTAATTAGTAACCTATATAATTAGAATATTAGATCGCGAAAATATAGTTAATAGGCTATATAAAATAGAACTATTAGGAAATAAACGAAATTAACCCCTAAATTTTAAGCTAGAATAATCCTTATAATTACTTATACCCTATTAGGTCTATAGTAGTAGTTATTATATTATAATATATTATAGGCGGGTTTATATATTACCCTATTAAAAACCTACTAACTTTAAATCTAGTAACTACCTTTTTTAATAGCCTTAATATCTTATAATATATACTAACCCTAATAAAGGGTAGTTATTAAATTTATAAATAATTCTAATATCCCTTAATAAGATAGAGTATAAATTAGTTAGACTTATAAGCCCTAATTCTAATTATAAAAAGATTAAAGTATACTATATTAAAAAGGGTTAATAAATACTAAATCTAAGAAATCTAATATAAGTTATAATTAAAAAATCTAATAAGTACTATAATTAAAAAATCTAATAAGAGTAAATATATCTAGTAAAAATTTTAATAGATAGCTATATTAATAAAATATTTCTAGAAAGAATCCTATAAAGAACTATATTAGAGTAATATCTTAGAAGATAATCCTATAAAGAACTATATTTAAGTAATATCTTAGTAAAAAGATTAAGAAAAAAGTAAGCCTAAGAGAAACTAATTAGATATAATCTTTATTATTAGTACTATTATTAACTATCTCTATCTTTAATTACTAATTTAGATATTCTTACTCTAGAACTAATATATAAATATTAGAGCCTAAAATAGGCACTAGCTTAGTATAAGTACTAGAGATATAATAGAGATACTTTATCTAAGCTATATATTAGTATTCTAGATATATAAAGAAGATAATTAGTTAATAAGTATTATTATTAGTATAATACTAGATATAGAATACTACTAAGAGTAGATAGTTCTTTCTAAGCTTAGAGCGAAATATAATAGTTAGGGCTACTATAATAGAGATAGATATTAAACTAATTAGCTAATAATAGAGTATATAGCCCTTATACTTATAATATATATAATAATATAAAGAATTATTTATATACTAATATTAATTAAGAGTATATTAAGGAATCTATAGTATATAGAAAAGTATTATTAAGTATAGAAAGTAGGGGAGTTTAGGGAAGTCCTTAGTATAGGATAAGTTAGCAAGGCTATAAATAGTCTCTATTAAGATCTTAGAAGGGCCCCTTATCTAATTTACTAAGGTTTAGATATTAATAAAGAAGATATTATCCCTAGTAAAGATATTAATAAGAAGAGATCTTATAATAAGATAAAGGTCTTTAATAAGGGATATATACTACTAGTTAGTCTATAGATCCTATTTAGCCCTAATCGCTATAGTATAGATATTAGAATAATTAATTTAGAGATTATTAAGATTACTATATAATCTAGGACTATTAGTAGTCTAAGGGGTAGATATCTAGGATATAGTTAGTTATAGATAAAGGAGATATATAAGAGGGACCTATCTTAATATAGATTAGGAGTAAGAGTTACTAGAGTAGTAAATAATAGATTAGGGAAAGTTCTTCTTAGAAGACTAAAGATTACTTTAATAAAACTAAAAGATAAAGAGTACTATAAGGGAGCTTCTAATAAAAAGTAGAGTAGACCAAGCTAGATAAAGATAAGAAGCTATAGATTAATAAAGATAATAAAAGAAAAAGAGAGAGAGAGAAAGAGATAGTTTATATATCTATCTTTTATAGTAAATATTATAGTAAATATTATAGTAAATATTATAGTAAATATTATAGTAAATATTATAGTAAATAAATATACTCTAGTAAATTAAATAAAATTAGATAAAATTAGTTTAAATTAAATTAGAGCGAATTAAGGTAAAATATATTAAATTAATTAGAATTAAAATAAAGAATAGAGTTAGATAAAATTAAAGTAGAAGTAAACTTAATAGTAAATATAGAAATATATATATAATATAGTCTAGTACTTCTAGCTATTAAAAACTACTAGATAAGTTAAATATAGTTAAATTACTCTTAAAAGATATAGAGATTCTATTAATTATAATTACCCTACTTATTAACTTTTAATAAATAAAATCCTTAATTTACTAATATATCTAACTATTAGTTTTCTTAGGGTAGATAGATAAGCTATATTTTAGTTAGGGATAATATAGGAAGAGAGTTACCCTATTAAAAAAATATACTAACTTTATATCCTAGTAACTATACTTTTTACTACACTAAATATCCTAAAAATTAAATAGAGGGTAATTAGACTATTAATTAAGAATATATATAAATTTTAGTCTTATTAGAGCCTAGAATATTAATATAATATATAAAAGAGTATATTTAATATAATATACCCTAATCTACTTCTTTTTCCCTATACTTAAGAAATCTACCTTAAATATAATATAGTATATTATAATTACCCTTATAGATTAGATAAGGTATAGTAGAAGTATAAGAGAGACTAGGAGGTGGCTATAAGATATTAATAGGATAAGCATTAATAAGAGGGAGACCCTATACTAGTAGAGGACCTACTAGCGCTAAATCTACCTAGCGTAGATAGTAGTATACTTTAGTAGTTTACTAGGCCTTTAAGGAGAAGGCCTTTATAAGTAGAGCTAATATATTAGGAAGGAGTCTAAAATAGTTAGACTAAGAAGAAGATTAAAGAGAAGGTCTAGAAGATAGAGTAGACGCGCCTAAAGTGACTTAAGCGACTATAGATCTAAAACTAACGCGCTCCTTATAAGCTATAGATAAATCGCGCTCTAATTCCTTAGAGTAGTATAGAGACTTAGTATTTACTTAAATTATAGTATAAGTATAGGAGGTAATAGTCCCTTATCTAGGAGAAGGACTTAGCTTTAAAAACCCCTTAGCTATAGTAATAGACCTAAGGCTATCTAAGGGATAAAATCTATTAATTAGAAGATATAATAGCTAAGTAAGAGCTTAAGGATTATAAATATTAAAGAGAGTACTAATAAGATACTAGGAGTAGGTTTTAAATACTAAAGAGAATATTTAGGATAGCTATTTTAGAGATAGAACTAGAAAGGATTATATATACTTTAGTACTAGGGTAGTAATATATACTATATACTATTTCTTTATATATTTATTTCTAGCTACTTAAATTATTAGCTTATATATAAAATTAATATATAGAAACTATAAGATATTAGGATTAGAGTAGCGTAAGAGAGGGTATATAACCCTATATTATATAGTAAGTAGCGCGAGTAAGAGATATAAGTAAATAGTATAAGATTATATAAGGAGTATATAATAGTAAGGATTTAAATAACTTATATATATTAATAGGCCTATATTAACTAGAAACTTAAAGATATATATCTATTAAGTTAATTAATCTAATTAATAGTAAATTTAAGAGGTAAAATTTAGTATTAAGGAATACTAATAGAGGGATACTTCTTTAAGTAGACACTAAATATAGGCCTATTTTAATAATATTAGAAACCTATACTTTAGATTAGAGCGAAATAAAAACTTATTAGGAATCTACTAATATTAATTCTCTATTAGAGGATTAAATCTTAGCTTAATATCTATTTTCCTAGGTAACTTATTTAAGAAAATAAGTATAAGAATTTATTACTTAATTAGGATTAGTATAGTTTTTTCTATAAGTATATAAGACTTACTAGATATTAACTTTAATTATTAGCTATAGCTACCTTATAACTTAGACTAATATAAAACTTAGTAGGGTAGTTATATAGAATAAGATAAACTATTTAGGAGCGACTAGAGTAGAAAAGTTATTTACTAGTATAATTATAGTTATAATTATATCTATATTATATATAATTTTATAGGCCTTATTAAATAGCCTACTACCTATATATAAGAGAAGGTAGTAGGTTTAGAATAATATAGACTAATACTAGTATATAAATCCTAGATCTTATTAAATTTCTAGCTTCTATAATATTTCTTTAGGCGAGATATTAAAGATTATAAGTATAAGAATTTTATTACTATATCAAGACTAGCGTAGTTTCGCTTACTCTTATAAGACTACTAATAAGTACTAACTTTAAATATAGATTATAAGGGCTATAATCTTTTAATATTAAATATAAAGATACTTTTTAAATAGCTAAAGACAGGAGATTTTTTTACTACTAATTTTATATAGTATTAAGCCTATATTATAGTAAGTATATATTCATGATTCCCCTTATAGAGATTATATTAGTTTTAAAACTAATTCTTAAGGAAGGGAAGAATTAAAAGAGAGAGATTCTTCTTCTTCCTTAATATAGAGGAAGTGAGAGCTAAGTAAGAGCTAGATAAACGGTTTATAATAATCTTACTTTAAATATCTCTTCATTATAGACTAGCTCTAGGTAAGCCTAGAGCTCACTCTTAATCTAGATACTAAATTAGAAGCGATTCAGTACTATTTCGGGATACCTAAAGTATCCCATGATTTCTGCCTTAGAAAAATGGGTATCTATCTTTTCTTTCATAACACTTACCTAGCCCTTTTATTCCTTATATAAAGTATCCTATGATTTCTATCTTAGAAAAATAGGTATCTATCTTTTCTTTTATAATACCTATCCTCTACTTCTATATTATCTATTTTAAAGAAGTTATTAAGGTCAACTCTATTAAAAAAGAAGGGAGATAATTATTATAGCGTAACCCTATTATTAGAGTATAATATTAGGGTAGGCTAATATATTATCTAATCCCGCCTAATCTACTCCTAGAGAGCACCTATATAACTCACTTAATTAGGGTTCTACCCTATTATATATATATCTATCGTACTTAAGGAATAAGATAATTCCTTAAGGATTAGTCTCTATCTATTCTATAGTGGAATTATATATAATATCTTTAACCTTATCTAGTTAATACCTTTACCTTAACACTACTAGATTTTCTAATTATTCTAAGTATTAGTTTAATTAGGGTAGTTAGATAAGCTATACTTTAGTTAGGGATAATATAGGAAGAGAGCTACCTTATTAAAAAAATCCCTAATTTTTAACCCCTAGTAATTCATCTTTCTATAAGGCTAAATCGCTTAAAATTAAAAACTTTAGTAGATCTTATTATAAAATAAAATATACTAAAATCTTAGACTTATCTAATCTTTAAAATTAAATCTATCCTACCTCTAATTATTTTTAAATCTATCCTACCCCTAACCCACTTTTCTTCCTATACTTAAGAAACCTTAATTAAATCTATTATACTATAATAGAATTACCCCTATAGGTTAGATTAGGGATAATATAAGAAGAGAGCTATTCTATTAAAAAAAATCCCTAATTTTTAACCCTTAGTAATTTATCTTTCTATAAGGCTAAATTACTTAAAACTAAAAACTTTAGTAGATCTAGTAGATCTTATTATAAAATAAAATATACTAAAATCTTAGACTTATCTAACCTTAAATATTAAATCTATCCTATCTCTAATTATTTTTAAATCTATCCTACCCCTAACCTACTTTTCTTCTTATACTTAAGAAACCTTAATTAATTAATAATCTTACCTTGATAAGTAGAATAGACTAAAATTAAAAAAAAGTCTTAGTAAAAAATATATAAAATCAGGTAGGGATAGGTAGAAATCAGGCTAAAATTAGGCTAAATTAGGTATCTACGCTAACCTTATTTTAAATAGGCCTAAAAATAGGGGCCTATAGGCCCGCTATGAATTTTATAGGTTAGGCTAGGGGCCTATTACTAAAGCCTAGTTGCTGCTAAGGGGGATATATTATCAGACCTCTTAGGCGATGAATAAGTTGTTTATTGATAGTTTCTATAAAAAATGGTTACAAAAAGTTAGGATGAATACAAAAAACCTGGTTGAGCACCAAAACCTAGTTAAGCAGCGGCCCACGTAATACGCCGTAGAGACGTATCCATGGGCAGCCTAGTCAAGTGATTCAAACTTGACTAAGCCACGATTAGTACTTAAGTTACGGTGCGGGCCAAGTGGTTCTATAATAAATGCCTTCTCGCAATGTAGACGATTCCCAGTACCAAGAATAGAAAGGCAATGCCCCCCAATAGAACGCCGATTCTTAGATGGTCAGCAATATAATTAAGTGCCTGCCCATCCAGTTTATGCCATGATCTCCCTGCTGCGTGCCGTATCGCGACCCTCGAGTATCCATTCTCTAACAAGCCCATGTCGTACCAAAGCGTGCCATATATCCATGCGTAACTTCTAAAAGCAGCCGTTACCATCGTCGGCCCGGTAGACCAAAATACCTGCAGGTATGGCAGGGAAATATGTTGGGATTTCACGCCGCCGCGTCGTTTGGCCTCGTACAGCACCCATTGCAGGAATGGGGACCCACGTTCAGCCATGAAGAAATGGTTGCTCAGCCCCAGTGTTCTTGCCGTGGAAGCAAACACGGCTTGCAAGCCGAGATGTTGGAGGCACTGTATCTGATGGGGTGAGGTTGGGTACACGTCTAAGTCTGCGTAGATGCCGCCTTCTGCATGGATAATGAGCAGCCTGGCGATGTCGGCACGTTGGATATTCTGGGGGTAGGACTCGTATGTCGTCAAAATCCAAGGATAATTGGTTTTGACGAGTTGGAGAATAGCGTCGTCTGTCCAGAGCTTGACTGTGTAGTTCAAGGGCCCAAACATGTTCTTCCATAAGTCAAGGGATGCTTCTATCTCTCTAGAATATGTCCGCACGTTGTTTGTTTTCCAGATTTGATGAATGACATTCGGTATCTTTGAGTCAAAAGCAAGATGAGGATCGTTGAAGGGCTTGAAGGGGTTGGTATCGCATTTGGTGATTATATTTATCGACTTGGACAACTCGCTGGCGAGGATAAAGTTGTCTGTGTAGCTGAAACGAAGAGTAATGAGTATGATAGTGAGGGACAATACTGTCATGGTTATGAGCCTTCGTAAGGCCTTTCCAGCAAGAGTCACCATTATAAATTATCAGTCGAGATGGGACAACGATAACTTGAAGATCAGAAATAGAGGCCGTTGACTATGCGAAAGATCAACTGAATTTAAGGGGGAACAGGGGGAAGCAAGAGAAGATCTGGCTATTTTGGCAATAGAGACACGTAACAACTTGTCAAAGAACAAAGCGAATGTGGCTGTAAGATGCAGCCCGGAATATACCCAGCGTGGCTATCTGGGCGCAAGTGTCCGCCCCACAGCATAGAGAAAAGCCCCCCTCAGGAAGCATAATGTTGTTGATGGTTATAAAAAAGAATTTACAATACCAAGTATCATCAGCGTCTATCAATCGTTAGATAGTCGAAGCGAAAGAAACGTTCCTGGATAAGAGCGCTCATGAACTCTTGCTTACTGATATAGACCTTGTGTAGCATACTTACATGATCACCAATTGATTAGCCGATTAGTTCAAGCGTTCAAAAGTCAATACGAGCAATCAAAGTTAGAGGTGGTGGCAATTAGAGACATGTTTTGAAGTTTTCTTTCCTTTCCCATTGAGTTTCAATAGCTTCTTTTTGCCATTTCCCCACGCTTTCGCATACACTAGTAGCCCTTCTAGGCAGTGCATGTTTCTACGCTCCCGTATACTTCTATTATTCCCAAATATTACCCTCCCTCAGAAAGCGCTACTGCGAGGTTGAACAATTTTGACATTTATATATCGTGTACCTGGAACGCGCATGGCATGCCTGGAATGCCTTTTAATCCCTCCCGTAAGTGGACGATCTACCTTCCCAATCTGGCTACTAAATCATATCAGGCCAAGCCAAGGAAGGTCTTGGCGGTGGATCATTCGATAATGACGTATGCTTCGAATTTGGAGAATGAGCCGTGTAACAGCCCTTTCATCAGACCGCTTATAACACATGGCATAGTTAGGATATGGTTGAAGCTTACTGTTCATCATCATGTTTAGTAGAAAGAAACCGTTAGATCTCCGGATGACTTGATATATCTTGGTATACTATCTCGCCATAACAAACTTTCGATTCTTTATTAAGATTATTGGTGTGAAGATATAAGATCCTAGACGGTAGATTATTGTGTCTAGATCTCACTATTCCCTGTTCAAAGCTACAGGAGTACCATTGGATAATTACCTAAGAGGCGATAAGGAGTTAGGTGGAAGAGTTCTAAGTTTAGTTACACTAAGGCTCTTGGCGGGACTAGTCTCAGCGAAGAATATAGAGGTCTGAATATGTCATATGATCTAGTAGT
This sequence comes from Penicillium pulvis, assembly GCF_028828015.1. Taxonomy (NCBI): domain Eukaryota; kingdom Fungi; phylum Ascomycota; class Eurotiomycetes; order Eurotiales; family Aspergillaceae; genus Penicillium; species Penicillium pulvis. The sequence goes on along the minus strand of NW_026643079.1, from coordinate 3,704,410 downwards.
AACTTTGAATTTTCCATCGCATAGCTATACTAAGAGACTTATTTTAGTATCCTAATATGATATCAGAAAGATTAATTAGTAGTAGTATATGAAACCCCCGCAACCCCTTAGACTCCGCCACCTTACCTTTGGCATCTACACGGCACTATAGCTACTGGGTGGGAGCAGTCCAATGGGGATCAACCATATCTTTGCAACCCCCGGGGCCTCGCCCCTCTGAATAGTCCATCTAAATTGCAAAAAACAGCAGTTCATCGTATATCTCTTCGCGGGAATAAGATTCTGAGACGCCAACTGTCGGGAACTCTGACCTTGAAGACTTATAAACTCCTTTTTATGGAGCGTAAGTGACCATAGAGGCTTAATTTCCCTGCCCTTACGAATCAGACTAATTTATCTACTAAACTGCTACATTATCCGACAAAGAGGTCTCATTGTGCACGGAGGGCCGTGTCGAGAATAGGAGTTTAATTATGACCCGCAACATGTTCTGGATAAAACAAACATCTTACACATGCTAAGACATTCTGACTTCGACTGTTCTATTCAATTCTCTAGCTTGCGTGTCTGTATGGGCGTAATAAAAAGGTTTATATATCATTTAGGCTCGTAGGGTATGAAGTCCAAACTACCCATGTCCTCATGTAACTCATTTCCCTTATCTGTCGTCGTACACTCTTAAAATGAAGTTCTGGGTTGGTCTGGCTTACTCCAACGTTTATCCAGAATTTTCACTACCCTGATGACATTCCAAATATGAAGCTTATTATATAAATCCAGCAAAAGCTCTTTCAGTACCATCCTATCTTTGCTCATAGCTTCGCAACTGAAAATCGATGGATATGGTAAGTATTACTACTATAAGGAATTGGGTATGCAAAAAGGAGCGAATAACACTCATCCTGCGGTGCGAATTGGCGTGGTAGATAAGATCCAAGGAGAGAGTACTGTGACGGGAGGAATGGTACAAGCCGTATCCAAAGTTACCCTCACATACCGTTGAACTTCACAAGAAAATGGGGGTAATTATTGTAATCGCCGATAAAAGGTTATTAACGTCGCATACTGGTAGGCAATCTTGCTGGCTTGGAATTGATGAATGAATTCAGTACTGAGCGAGACAGGTTTTATGAACTTCAGCCCATCCTCCATGTCGCGGCGGAGCATACATAGAACCATCGCTTCAAGCTTGTTAGCTGAATCTTGGTCCTTTATAAAGCTCTCACTGTGCAGGATACCAACATGTTCATTGGCAGCCTGCTGTTGAACAAGAGTGCCAAATCTTACCATCAGAACATTTCCGATGAATATCCAGTATAAGTATCAAAGGGGGTTTTTCACCATTACCATGAAGTAATGATAATCCCAAGGCTCGTGCTGACCGAGTTTCAGTTTTGGTAGAGGCAGTCAGTGCTTGTATAGACGAAAATCAGCTAGACCATAGCCATAAGCTGAATTCTGAAGAATACAAGCCTTTCCTTGATGCTACTTCTGCAAACACAGTCTCCGCACCATTGACATGAATGCACCAAGATGAGGTAGCGCGTCCTGAAAACACCTCGCAATGGCAGAGAGACCTTATAGTGTGAGTAAGAGGTTGAATCGGGTAACACTGAGTCTCCAGGTCCCGGCGAAGACAATACGTACTGGCAGAGAACAGCTTGGACACAATTCCTCTGGTATATACAGGTCAAGAGCCCCATTCAAAAGCGTCGAACGTTGAAGGGCTACAAGAGCTATTGTGACGTGTAGTAAGGAATCAAACTGCTGTAACATGGACAGAATGGTCTGACACATTCGGTCTCGGATGTAGGCACGAGAGATCATGGGAAGCGCACATTGGCTGTTGAAGATAGGAGTGCAATGTGACCAACTGGGGCTTTTTAGGCAATGGTAGCGCGGAGTCAATAGAGGACAGCCCAATATCCCTATGATTGTAAATCTGGCTTCCATCTATAGAAGATGGATTTTGCAGCCTTGGAATACGCCCGTTCCACTTCAAGGCAATTCTGTACTCACACAGGGCCCCAGCTTCTAAGCAGCGGGTGCAGCTTGGTGTTTGTTCGTCGCATTATTGTTGACGGCTCTTGCACCTCGTGCAGCCATGGCAGGAGCGTTTCACAGGCGTATACATTTGCACTCTGAGTTGTTCCACAATGGGTAGATGCGGGAAAGCGTCTTGCGTACTCTGCGCAATCAAGTGTTCATCAGTGAGTGGCGGAAACAAGCGGGTCCTCTAGAAGCAGCGGGTAGAATACAGGAAGTACAATAATGAATCTCGCATTGTGCGGTTATCGTCTAGCTTAGTAAAGACGACAGGTTGATTGGCATACCTGGTTTTCTGGTTTCTAAGTGGCGCTCAAAGTGCCAAAATCCGATGCCATTTCGGGGGCTGACTCCACTCCAGGTGACAACGCTACACCCATTGTGGCATTAGTGGTATCCACTTTAGGCCCCCTCTTTAAACAAGGGGGTCGAACTGGAGAGAGTGGTTAATTTGTCCTCGGTATTAATTGAAGCCAAAGATTCTAGTCTAGGCGGCTGAATCCACTAAGACTATTAAAGCGTCATCATGTAGGTTCAGTGTGCGATGTGGGAAAGATAGATAAGAAGGACTAGGTCTGCAACCTACTTTTGGAAAAGTCATTAGCTATGTACCATGGCGAGATGAGCATATTACACTGAATGCCACAAGCTTACACGTTTATACTCCGCGCCGGCGTTGGAAATGTCTTTAATGCTCTAGTTATTCCGACCACTCACGGCGACGAGCTGATATTCTTGTTTTGTGGTGTGGATGTTTAGGGTCTTCTAGTCCAAGTTTGTCCTATTCATCAGACGATCCATTACTGGTAAAGGAGGCTTTCGGCATCGGAGGGTTCCGAGTAATGGCCGATATGAGCAGGGCATTATATAAGATGGACCTTAACCGCGGTCATAATTACAGAAAGGGTATAATCAGCCTATTAGGTGGATTAGCAGTAACTGTTCGGCGACGCTAGAACTCTTAATGTGTGCAAAATTTCGTATCATATATCGTATGATGGAAATTTGGGCGCCGGGTGCCCTAGAGTATTATTGGTCATTGCTCATACTGGGTAAGGGATCTCAACAGAACTTTCAATCGGTAGAGATTGTTATGCCTAGCAGGAGCGTAAGGCATTACCGTTCTAGATTTCTCCCTCTCCAATTTGCGCCTTGTGGAAATGAGATCAGAGAATGTCGCCCTCGCACAGAATGCGAACTCTTTAATTATAATAACTTTTTCAGCTTTACTTGCTTAATTTCTAGAATGGGTGCTGTATAAGGCGAAGTAACGCGGTGGCGCAGCGAACCGATACACTTTCTTGCCTTATATGTAGTCCTTTGAACTGAAAGGCCACTGATGGTTACGGTATTGCTTAGGGAGTACGCAATGACGTATGATGCTCTGGAAATGATATTGATATGCTATAGACTGAATACTCAAGGGTCGAGGATACGGCACGTAGTAGTGCGATTCTCATATGGATTGGATGGGTAATCTCTGAACTTTATCGTAGATAAATATTGATATATAGTCTTAGTGTGCTTATTCTGCCTTTATTTGGCGGTAGGATTGAGCTTTGTGGCTAGGGGATCTGGCTTTGGATTTAAACTAATATAGTAATATATTGTAATACACGTAACATATATTTATTTGACTTTACAAATTTTGGCTGGTCAAGGTGTTAGACTTGTGGAAGTTTATCTGGAGTATATTACACTCCGGTTAGGCCAATGATTTATGATACGATGAAGTTAAAACGAATCTATGGCTAGTCCGTGAGGTTATTTCATCTTCGTCTTCTTTGCGATCTTCGTAGTGTTCTAGTTCTACAATCCTGCCGGACCAAAGCCCCTTATAAGCCCCGTGATCTAAATTGAAGTTGTCTGGAAATAGAGGGGCGACACTGCTGGCCGATTAAAATATTTACTCTGATGTAGCAGCACTTTTGAACTTTCGAATCAGCCGATCTAACTGACGAATTTTTTAAATCGCGTATTACTAAGAATACCCTAACCAGAGATTGACCAACGAGCCAACATTTTCTGACCGACTCAGTTTGAGTCGTTCTATACATGACTGTAGCATGGTTTCCTGAACGGGCATGTAGTATATCATCAAAAAACCAGTTGCAAATAGTTAAGGTAAGTGTTGAGCCAGCTATGAAACCTTGCCGATATGCGAGGATATGTCGTCTACTCCGATCTTTGAAGTGCTGAACTAGACCTGTCGGTCGAACATATCGGAAGATGTCATCCTCAATGACGTTAGACTTGATCAATTCGGGTCTTTTGACGTGGAAGAAAGTTCATCTTAAAGTACATCAACGAACTGCTCAAGCTCGGGGGCATGTTTTTCACTTTTCTGCGACAAGAAGGGGTGTTTTATCACGCCCAATGTTGATCGTTTCCACCAACTTTTCAAGCTTGGATATATGTTGCTCACATACTTCCAAGCGAGCTTGCCATTGCCAGATCTGTTGCCCAACTTCCTTCGACTGTTTAGCCTCTTTTTGAAGTGCGTGAAGACGTTCTTGAGACACTTGAAGGTATTGATCCTTGACCTTCAACAATTGAAGATCTTTCTCCCTCTCTTCATGCAACTGGTGTAGTGAGCCTCTCAAGCTCGCATTGGCATCGGCTAAATAACAATAGTGATGTTTTATCGCCGTGAGAAGATCTTCGAAGCGATTGCAGGGGGAGGTTTCTGCGTTTTGCGGAAGACATGGGTGATGATTGGACATGACACGAAGAATGTTTCGGGTGGGAAAACAGCAACCAAGCTTTTATGTCGCTTACGTACTCCGTGAAGTAGAGGGTCTCTGGCTAGACGTGATTGTCCGACTGAAGGCTTTCAAGTTCGAAGCCCGTGGACTGATGAAGGGTGGAAGTGGAATTGAGAAAGTGGAATTGAGAGAGATGAATTGACTCTACTTGTCGCCCGCATTGCCTTAAGTATTTTGAACAACAGATTACGTACTAATATCAAGTGTTGTTGGCCAAGAAAGTTTTACAGAGATTAGTGGTAAATTCAATTACCAATGAACATATTACGTCTAGAATAACGAATTATGCCAAGAATTCACCGGGATTTGCCACTGAAGTCCGCCAAACATTTGGTGAAATTCTTACTCGAATTGATTTTAAGGTTTTGGATATACGGTCGGCCGGAAGCCGGCCGCTGGTCGGCCAGATGCTTAAGCTGTGCTGCCAGAAGCTGTCTAGAGGCGTAGTAAATTGCGGCCTAGTTTTCAAGTGTAGGAAAAACAATATGGGAAGTCAGCTGATTTCTGGCATGGAGCAAACTTGACCTCAACAATAATGGTTGATTCATACCGATCGCCGTGTGGTTTTCTTCCGTAGCAGTGCCAAAAGCAACCACTGGTGGTGAGCCCGTAGGTTATCCAATGCATATCTTAGCGTGTTCTACCAACGAGTGTTTTCTTCTTCAGTTAGTAGGCTTAGCTGTTCGAACAATTGGCAATCAAGCTACATGTGGGTTGCATATATCTTGACACGAGAGCCAGGCCGTTATGGAGACTAGCTTGCAACAACCTTATGCTGCCATTCTGAGTCAAAGCAGAGGACCGTTGATCAGCCTTCATTATCTTCAGGTCTCACGAATATGAGAGCTCTCGACTTAACAGGGAAATAAAGATCTATTGCGTGCTGGTTACATCCAAGAAACCTGCCTCAATTCCACAAGAAGCTACCTTGATAGGGTTATGCCCAGCTGTGTCCTGGAATACCTCTGGCGATTCGGGGAAACTCGGAAAACGGAAACTCACAGGACAACTTTGGCTCTTGAATACATTTCACCTTTTTCCAACGAAAAAGGTCTTGAAAATCCCAAAAGTATGATTTTCAGCAAAGAGAGAATAAGTTTTCTGTGGTATCAGTCGATCTTGTATGGTAGTTTATTTTATGTCTCGTAAGAAAAGGGCTTTGAAGAGCGAAGTGACAGCGATTCTTTCTCTCGCGAGGTCTGATATCGATTTATTATATACATAGGCACCGGGGAAGAGCTAAAAACCCCCCGACGGATCATTCCTGGTAAATTTTGACCAGTCAAGCAACCGCATATCATTACGCACACACAAACTCGAAGCAATGATAGGCTAAGCCTTGATTTGACTTCGGATGCCGAACGAGACCGAGTAAGACTACAAGTTTACCCGGTCTGGCGTGAACACCTATTATTCATGAGGACAGACATGGTTTCGAAAGTAGGCTTAACGGCGGGTACTGAGAGCGCAATTAGTGTGCCAGCGAGTTCGGCATTCTCGACACACAGCATGGGGTTGTAAGCCCAGCTACCGTCGGTAGCCCACTCGCCCTTCACGACTAGCCATACTCGGACGGCGGAAATGACAATCACGCTGTGAAATGGTTAGCTAAGTAACTAGGGGAGGGGGGGAGTACTAACAAAACACCGGGGAACAACATAAATGAGAGTTTGACCTTTCTGTCTGAGGAGATTTGAAGTTGCTTGATGAGAAGCGTAGGGATGGCGAACATCATGACATCGCAGGGTAGCGAGAGGCCCGAGTTGACGGAGTAGACCAGACCCCAAGAGAGACACTTATAGTTCTCGACACCTAGTTGCCAGGCATAGCGCCATAGGCTAGTGACGGGGTTGCAGTGAAAAATCAGAAGAAAGAGCTGGAGGAGATATATAGCGAAGAGGAATGATACAGCGTAGGGAATAGATCTGTGCAGCCTGCTTGTCCGTGCGGTTAGTCGGTGATAAAAGGCGAAACCGGAAAGTCGGCATAGAAAAAGGGCGGTGGTATAGAGAATATGTGCAGCGAAGTCGATGACTTCGGTTTGGTACACGACTGCCGTTGATAGGACATATTGGATATACTCAATATGACGACCACTTCCCATATTGATTAGAATAATAGAGAGAGAAACGAAACTAATGTAGATCGTCTGATCGAGATATCATTAGTTTAGATAATTATTGCAAGGCCTCAAAGTGAAAAGTTGAGGAGGATGATAAGTACTTAGTTAGAAGTACATACCCATGTCAAAATCGCCAGCCAATCGTCAAGACCAGCTTTCTTGATGAGAGAAATACGTGTATAAAGTCGCAGGATGAACACAATTCCTGTCAGACAGGCCATGAGCACGATGCCCACAAGGGCCGAATGGTCGCGCGACTGCGCTAGGTATTTGAGAGAGACCCCATTTGGTATTCTCCCCGCCTCGTGTGCGTCGAGAATGTTGGCAGGAAGTTTCATCGTAAATACAATGGATTGACGAGTCCCTAGCAGGACATAGTGAGCATAGCAAAAGGACTTTGGGGGTGAGGATTGGTCTGTTTTGAACGGACAATGGGAGTATGAAGAATGAGCCGTACTCTGCAAAAGACGTAAGGAGCAAACGAAAGGGTTGTCAGCAAGCCGTTTTTGGAGGCGGCCAAGAAAGACAAAAGCCTTTCTATTTTGGTTATCAGCCAGATCCGTTCTATGTACAAAGCTGGCGAGGGCGAATTCACTGTGCTTCACTCAAAACAGAGGAAAAAGAGTTGGGTTTCCACTGATTCAAATCCCATGCGAGAGCATAAAATCATTCAAGAGACGTTAGTATCCGGGCTGAGACCTTGAAATATGCCAAGTTGTTCCTAGGCGGAAAGCCACCCACGTAAGGCACTATTCGGTGGACCTCAGGACCCATTAAGTGAGACTTAAGCCTATCAACCATTAGCATTCGTAATAGGAAGGCCGCAAAGTTTCGATGTAAGCCAATATGCTTGATGGAGTCTGTATGTCCATGCATGCGTCTATTGTAGATTAGGGTGGCCAATTTGGGAAAGCGGGCGGAACTCGTCTCCGCCGGGGATTGATTCGCCGTGCAGTATCTTCGGCTCTGATGGCATATGCAAATCCAAATAGGCGGCGATCCATTACCTCGGATAAAAAATCTTTGCAGTGGCTATCAATGCGAGAATCAAGATGCCTCCGCAGTATATTGTACAGGCATTCTCGCAGGGGCTTTGACCGGTGCACACTGAGGAACTTTTTTCGGCCCCGCAACCAGGGCCTTGGCGTAGATCATGAGTTAATTGGAGTACAGTCAATTGAGGATAGTAGTTTGGTGCACTTTATAGTATAACTCCACCATAAGGTTGAGGCTTTGTGGTGCGTGTTCATCGCTGCGAGAATGCCTGGAAAAAATATCTGCGTTATGTAGAACGTTGAACTGCCTTAGTGATTGGTGCGCGCAAGCAACGCTTTGACCGTATTGGAGGGCCTATGGAACTCTCTTCTTGAAGCTTGGGATCATGAGTTAGGTAGATCTTCCTTATCCGCCGAAATCATGGTCTGTAAATTGTACATATGCGATATCGCACAGCATTTCTTGTAGGAGGAATGGGTATGCAAGTGCATATACAACATCAGAGTATACGTTTTTTATGATACTCTTCTTATGAGCCCCCTTGTCATGTTTGTAAGACCTGTTGCTCAACATATGCCCGCGGCCACCCAGTTTCGCGTTCCGTCCGACGCAGCAGGTTGAATAGTGAGTTGCGAGCGAGGCGGTCGTCGATCCACGCGCTGCCTATAATAGTTAAGGTCAGCTAATATAGTGCTAGAACTAGTAGAAAGCGAAGCCCTACAGGCATATAGAGCATGACAAGCTATGACCGTAAGGATGGTTCGTCGTTAGTAGAGAGAGCAATAGCGAATGTTTAGTCTAAATTATCCGAAATCTATTCGTATCCAACCCGTGTTAGATAATATATCTTTAAATATATTAATTCTCCTTACTTTCAAATGCAACTGCTTTTCTAGAGATGATATACTATACTAAAATGCGTATTTCCGAATTAGCATAAGTGCCTTAGTAAGATAAATATACTATATCGTAATAGCTAAAGCCACTATTAGTATACCACGCAACCTTTAGTATTAATACCCGCACCCTAAAAAGTAATATTACTTATAGTAAGCTAGATTATTATACTAGATTTATACTAAATGACTAGGAGTAGATTCCCCTTTATAGGATTAGGAGGTAAAATATATAGTAGTCTAATAGCTTTAGATACCTTAAGTTCCTACTCCCTAATCCTTAACCTCATACGTAAAATTAAGTCTATGGATAAAGTTACGCCTAGGAATACTAATATAGGCATTAATCGTTTTAGTTAATATATAAAGAGCCCGTTTGACCTAGTCTCTATCACTAGGAACCGATTTTGACGCCCATAACCTACGTAGCTACTAGCTAGTTATTAAATAGTTCGAAGTCTAATTCAAGACGTTCCTAATACGTAAGCATGGACTAAATATCTTACACTATAAAGGCCTGAAATGAAGCCGATGAGATACCCCCTCTTATTACGTAGTCAACGTGGGAGCTAAAATAGACTAAATCTATAAGGTGGTATTCACGGTCGTTAGATAGGGTGTTATATTACGAAAGAAAAGACGGTTACCTATTTTATAAGGCGGAATTTATAGGATACCTCAAATATCCCGAAATGGTAGTAAATCACTTCTGATTCAGCATCTAGATTAAGAGTGAGCTCTAGACTTGCCTAGAGCTAGTCTATGACGAAGAGATATTTAAAGTAAGATCATTATAAATCGCTCACTTAGCTCTCACTTCCTCCATATTAAGGAAGAAGAAGAATATCTCTCTTTTGATTCTTCAGGATTAGTTTTGAAACCAATATGATCTATATTGCCTTAGACTTTGATTCCATAATATATTAGTACTATTTTATATTCCTTTTAGATCTCCTTTACTATCTTCTTACCTAGCCCTTTTACTCCTTATATATCAGCTATAATATTAGTATTATTAGCACACTAAGGGAAGGGTTTAGCTTATAGGATATCTATTCAAAGATATGGAGAATAATAGTCGAGCTAAGAAGAATATCGATCTTAATATCGAATACGGGCTTATAGAAAGTAGTAAGAATAATCGAGATATAGCGTTTGTAGAATTTATCCACTAGCGTAGGGGAGATAGTATATAATATTCGCGAGAGGTGAAATATAGCCATGGCGATATAGGCGTATAGTAAAATTGGAGACTAGATCGCGCGTCTAGCGATTTTAGTTAAGAATTAGCGCTTAATATTTCTAGCATTAAGCTATATAGCGATTAATCAAGAGTCATAATATACGATATAGAGTCACCGACGTACCTAGTCTACTAGATATTACTAGAAATATCGGAAAAGATAGGCCTAATCTATATTTTCGAGTCATGGTTACTAGATCATGGCTAGTTCCAGATATTCAGATAGAGAGGACAAATTCATTTTTGACCCTAATTGATCAGGTACAAGGACTATACTAGATCAAGACATGGATTCCAGATATATAGACGCTAAACGCGCTTTAGATGACCACTAGGAGACAGACGGGTGCACGGTCATAGGGATAGGGAAATTCTCTGCAGCTGTCTTATCAGTTTAGCTTTATAGGTGTCTAAGGGTTTTACTTTAGTTTCATTATGTGGAAGTAATGATTCTCAACCCTTACGCGCCACTTACATCCAGAGGAGGTTTTAAGACAGACTTGGTCGTTCGGCACGGCCAGGGCGCTCTTACCGTACCTAGGAGGCGGACTTTCTGGGAGAGAAGGACTTTGACCATAGCGGAAGAAGTTCTTCAATTCTCCTTGGTTAGAACGAATTTGCAGGCGCATAGTTGACAGTGTGGACATTTTGTTGCAATCACCTCAGGGAGGGGGTTAGTTCATGCTCCTGAGAAACGGCCATGGGCAAACCTACACTCAGACGACACGGATGACATGTGCAGCTTGGTTCCAGTCAGTACTCATGTACTTTATAAGCTGGGAGCGGATAGAGGGTATCACTAGCCATTCCCTTACTACGCAGGACTTACAATAACAATTCATTAGGTTCTTAATGGTCATCATATTTCATTCCACATCCAGATCGCGTTTAAAAAGAAATTATAGACAAGTATGTTCCCCCTTAATTACTAGGTTACGTAGTTACAGGTTGGGTATGAGTGTAAGCCAAGTAACTTTAAGATGCAGGTCAAGTGGCGCTATCAGTATTTAATCAGCCAGTGGCCAGCATTTAGCGCAACGGTCCCGTCAGATGTATGATAATCTAGCAATTATATGGAATGTCGGTTTTATTCCTAAACGATGTTTTATTTCCATCAAATCCTATCGTCGCTGAATGAAGACTTTGGCGAAGCGGTCTGTATCAGGAACCCGCCATGGCAACATGAGTTAAGAGGGGTGAGAGTTGGGTCGATGGATTTAGGTATACTCTGCAGGGTGTTCAAATCAGGAATAGTCAATCTTCACGCTAGTGCGTGCAAGGGGACACTAGTGTTATGAGAATCCACTATTAGGACTACCGACCTGCCTTATTAGGTACTCCACGTTGCCAAATAATAGCAATAGTAGCTCCCAAGCCAGGTCTCTAATAACCTAAGCCCATTCTGGGTTCTGCTCGGCGACGCATAGAAGCATGAAGCATAAGCAGCATTAGAAAAATCTACATAACCAACCTTAACAGCCTTCATAGACGGAAGGAATCCATATAGTCATATGTGACCCTGTGGCGGTTCTTCCACCACTCCTCAAACTAATTTCATTACATGATGATTGAACCGCTGATACTGAATCGAATGAACGAATCCCGCACGGTGGAAATGGTGCCTCTCCTGTGTTGTTCGAGCGTTGGGGGCTTCTTGGCGGCTCGGCCTCTGGTTTTCGGATCCGAATAGGGTATAATAAAGTTCAAAATAGAGTTTTGGTTTAACACGAACGTCGCAAAAGTGGCAGCCCCGCTTGTCCGAAAGCAAAATCCAGCTTAGCCATCGACCTTGAGTAGCTAACAATAAGTTACTACTTTATTGAACGATTGACCATATCTTGTTATATGAATAAGCCTTCTGGCATGAACGTATACTTGGAGCAAAGAGAATCGTCTATTAGAGCAGGCGCTGCTTCAAGCCCCGGATAAATAAATGAAACCAGCGACACTATTACTGTTTATCACGCCACTGCCAAGTTGGCATGTTTACTATAGGTTTTTATAATTGGTGAATCATATTGAAAGCAAAATTTCTCGGTTCGGCGTCGCCGAATACTACCTTGGAGGTGTCTAATGAATCCGATACCAATGCTGGAGTCTTACATACCAGAAGCCGAAATTTCATAATCATTGGCAATAGAAACGCCATAGGGAAGCTCACTTCTTGCATGCAATCTATGTCTGCTGCCTATTCCGTACGAGGCGCCTTGTTAAAGCTTCATGTAGTATCTACTAGCAACCTCTCCATCGGCGCTTGACTATGAAGGAAAACCATATTCGCCACATTGATTAGGCTGTGACTTTGCTACAAGCAATGCTTGACGGCTTTTGAAGAGTCCTTTCCTAGATACAGCCCTGCGCCAAGATAGCCAAGGATCGTGGAATATATCTACGATTTCCAGTATGAGACAATTGTTTGAATGCAGGATGCCTAGTGCATTTGACCTAAATCCTCGAGGCCTTTTAGGTACTCTTTAACATTGTCATAGGGGCGTCCAGTGTTAATAACGGCGATGAAGGAATGTATACCTTGCTTGTCGCACAAATTTGTAGACCCTTCAGCTTTCGGAGCGATATGTGTAAGTGTCCGTTCACGTAATCATGGTGGAAAATTCAACCAATAGGGGTCCGATCGAGTATATGCAGTTGTCTATGCATTCTTCTACCTGTGTGCCCACACTCTAACGTGTGTGCTGACTAAAGTCATGTGATCTAGCTAGCTTACACCATCTAATATACTGACAGTAAGTATATGTCACATGACTTGACCACAGGTGGTGTGCTGACCAAAACGGGCCTCAGCCACACCGATCTTTAGATCCACGCCGTAATTCAACTATTTTCAGTTTCTGGCCAATTCCCCTTTCATCCCTTCTTTATCGGTTATGTAAGGTAGACTTCCTGATTCTCTGAAAGCATCGAAAGTTTCAATGTCGAGGTTTTCGTCTGATCTTTCAGGAATTGAGACCGATTGTTATCCCAAGGCCCGGAGAATACAGGCCCATTCCCTTCTTTTCGCCTCTTCGTCACGCTTACAAATTCGCCGATAGGCATCTTTTGGTGTTCAAACAATCTTACTAGATAGCTGCTTTTTGGTCCCCTTTACGTTTTTCGGTCGTCGACGAGCTCGAATTGATACAAATTGCCCTGAAGCTCTTCTGTATATCCAGCGTTGGATTTAGTTCCCGCCCGGAAGAGCTGGAAATCCACGTTTTAGTGATTCAAGCTCTTTGGTCTGATCTTTGCTTTGGCCCAATAACTTCTTAACACGTTTTTCGACTTGATCTGCTCCTTGATTAAACTTTTCGACTGATTGAGGTGGTGAATAATGGTAGAAGAGCATGGTGCTGGGGTATGACCATATATCTCGAGAATTGGGTCATTTTGATGCCTCTAATCCCATACTTTTTGCATTGGTCTGATAATAATATCAGGGTTAAAAGGGCAAAGCCCTGTCTCCTAGAAAGTCCTTCGGATAATACGTTGTTCTTTTCAGTGCCGACAATGCAATTCCATTCATGGAGCTGAAAAGGGCTGGGCTTCTCTCATTTCACAAATCCTGAAGACATGCATCCTATATACTTGATCTAACCATTTTATTAAGATTCATTTTCATCGTCAAGCATCAACCATCTCGAAAAACTTTCCGTCAATCCGGTTGCCCTGTGCTCCAAGCTCTCTTCTTCCTGTTCAATTTTTTCAAGTTCTTGTAACGAGGGTTACTTTGGCTTCTTGTAGAGCCCATCGTGCAAATTATGAATTTCAAAAGAGAATATGGAGCGTCTACACCCTGCTGTAGGTTAAAATTTGGTACGTAGTTCACTGAAAGACAGGCATGTAACAAGCTTTGCTCAGTAAGCCCGTGATGTGGTCTGCGGTGCACGTATCGACGAAATTCACCTGATTTTTCAAAGGCATTTTTGTAGTATCGTACTTCTTCGAGTAGTTTCTTGCTATGCCTACTTATTTGTAATTATCAATCGGAATACAGCCGGCCTCATCGGTAGATATCCAAAGTCAAGGAGAATGCTTAGAGGTTAGAATTATTACAGGTTCCCTTTTACTGTTGACTTTCAACGTGATAGACATGTTTGTTCCAGATTTGGTTATTCAAAAACAACGGGGCGTCACCACAACACTTTGCCTCGCGACAGGTTCGGAAGGCCCAAGCAGTCTATTATTATGTTATGGCATATTTCTTGGCCCATGGCGGGATATGGCAGCCTTACTATCGAAGAGACAGCTCCTTTAGGCTAAGCTAAATGGGCTGAGGATTTGTCGACGACCAAGATGGTTTGCAGGAATTCTAGGCTGGGACGTATGAGCAGCACATCTTACACATTGCTTTGAGACGCGAGTCCTCTTATAGAAGAATTAACAAATTCCAATGTTTGCCACGGTGACAGAACCTCTTTGTAGTTGGGATAGCTTTCATGATTTATTTTAAACCTGATATCGATGCGTCGTAATGTTGTGTAGTATAACTCAGTAGATTGGAGATCAAAGTAAATTTTCTGGCCTCTCATGCGTCGGAGCTCGGAGGAACTGGAACCTTAGATGGAGATATCCTAGAGAGTAGTTCTTAGGGTTATCTGAGGTCTCTAAAGCAGACGTGTCGGGCTTCGTTGCCTGGAAAGGGTTCGAAGCTTAAGTAAGGTTAATCCCGGTTGGCTCTATAAACTTTAATGCGACTGTGGCAGGAACCATCCCATCAAAACCCCTAGTAGGACGCATTTGTTTTTTATGGATGCCACAAAATTCATAACAGACCTTATATGCCGAGGGAATAGGGGTCGAAAGATTCAACCGCCATCACGATACTTGTAGGCTTAGTGACAGCGTTGAGAGTAGTATAATCTCCAAGATCCTTTATTATTCTTCTTCATAATTCCCCCAACGGAGATGAAAGTATGATCTCTGTAGGTAGAAGATAGCAATAGGGTTCCACGCGTATATCACTAGCGCTTGATCAACCTTGTGCGTGTGTGTTGGAGCCACGTTGAGTCATCCCACTACGATCCAGGGACATGATTTAGCACCAATCGCTACTTGTCCATTCTAGAAACAAAAGATTCAGTCACAACTCATTAAGTGGAACACACGGAGCAACGTAAACCTATAGACAGGGACAAACGGCAGTCGTTCTTCCTTTCTCTTTCGCCTCGAAGACTCGTGTGAGGTCGGTTTACCGCTGTTACAGTGGGTAGTGAAATCCTAGATTCTTTGCTTGACCTCCACATCCTCGAGGATATGGGACAACTCTCATGGGGTACTCCTTGCTCCTACGTGACTACTAATTGCTAACCAAGGGAGCCACCTGCCTCGCCGGGCCACCCTAACTTAACTCTGATGATCCAACTTAACAACCTAACCACAACCATACTGCAACAGTAGTCTTAAACTACATTTACACCAACATCTCCTAAAAAGAGAATCATACGCATCCGATAATTTAGCCCATGTGCGAAAATAAAATAGTAGAGCATTCCTAAAGCACTATGTCAAATTGCGCTGCAGGCCAATTGGGCGTGATAGGAATTGAGGATGTATTATCCGAGGCCGAACTGAGAAATTAGCTGCATGCCATATACATCCCCATCAAGTGTCCCATACAGCTGTCAAAACTCGTCTTTGTGATCTCAAAGTAGAGGTAGATGAGCCAGCTGGCGGAGAGGAGCCTTTGTGTTCGAAGTGTATCTAAAATTGGTGGCTGGGACTCAATTGGTTGAGATGAATGATGGCGCACTATGGGCTCCTGTCAATATTCGGGGTTGATTTCTGGGACCAAAGTGCCAATTATCTTTTAAAAATAAATCTGACCTGCTGTTGCTGGGGCGTTGAACGAAGTTGGAGACGATAGAATGTCCGGACTGGCTCACTTTCTCAGATCAACAGCCTTCAACCATCAGGCCATCACTTCTAGAGAAGCTGGAATGCTTGATTCGTAAGATTGAAAAAGGAAGTCTCTCCCCATTTGAGCCAATAAAATGAGCAGGTACCGTTGGGCTAATCAGCTCTTACTAGCGTGGAGTCAACTACACTATCATTGCAGGATCTTCGCCGTATGCTCTTATGACGAGCTGTTAAGGACTTCCCCATCTCACCACTTTCAAAATCGTTTCTCTATACTTTCATTTCTTTATAATGACTATCTAGAGGTGAGTTTCATTAAGAACTATCAAACAGGCAAGTACATTCTGTTACTGAATTCGCGTTCGCGCTTTGAACTTCGAATAGCAACCAAACAAAAAAGAACATCACAATCAATCTCATGTAGGGTCTTCTGCCTCTACACAGTGCGCTGTATCTGTATATATCTATGCGTCAGCTTATCCTATCTTGTTTGATAGAGTCAAACATTAATGTGAAAAATCAGGGCATCAATAATGCCCTTTCTTCAGCGATTTTTAAAGGCCATGAACAAGTTAAGACAGGCGCCCGACTTATTATTGTGCTCTTGACGAAAGCGAAACAATAGTGAAACCGCATCCTGCTAGTAAGCCTTCCATATGGGGTGAAAGTTGTAAACGCAAAGTTGTGCAAAGGAAATAGTGAGAGTCATTCCAAGTAGCGACAGTGGTTAAAGTCACCATTGTAGACCAACTCGCCTCGTGAAATGCGCAGAATTTGATATTTTTACACAACCCCAGTAGCAGCGTTCAGCGAGATCGGCCTATCAAATAGTCAGTCCCAAATAATTACATTGCTTCTTGGCAGTTATGCGAGGACTTTCGTGGAAAGCTTATTGATCAACCGACTGTAACTGCTTCTGAGCTTCGGAAAATGCAAGCGGAATGCAAAAGTCGCAAGACCCCCAAGAAGGGGAGAACGGGTGATAGAGAACACCGAAGGGTTTCCGATCGTGTGCAGTAGTGTTCGGCTGACTTGTTTGCTTGCAGAGCACGCTCCACCTGATCGGAGCTTCGAGAGGGGTAGACATACCTGGAACTACCAGGTAGCCAGCAAGCATAGCTCGGTTGGCCACATTGATGTTGATAAGAAAGATGACATACCATTTCTGCTTATCTCTAAGCATTCTCGCATAGGTCTTATCATGTATGCAACGAGTTGGCAGGGGCGTACGTAGGCTGGAGGAAATACACTCCTCAGTTGGGAAGCTATTTATATGTGCAGGTTTCGCGCGTGGAAGATGGATGCCTGCTATGAGAAAGCTGGACTTGATAGACATTTTCATTAGAGATAAGTATGAATCTTGACGCGATGGAAGATTCGAATTTTCAATCAAATCTACCGTTAGGTCAGCGGGAATTCCTGGGATTCTTAACAAAGCCATCCCTGTCCACGATGCGATGAACCCGGCATTCAGTTTGCAAGTCAAGGCACCTGAAGTACTTAATTCACTTTTATTTTCCATGCCACATAGAATAGAAAGGCTTGGGAATATGGACCTCCGGATAATGAAAATATGTACCTTTTCAAAGGGTATCTAGATTCTTTCCCACTGTATTGTCAAAATGCTATCAAATCTTAGGGTCTTGTCATATAATCAAAACAATCGCAGGAAATTTATTGCAGTTTTTGATTAGTAAGGTACCGTTCTATAGATTATACTCCACCATGCAGCATTATTATACCAATGCGCCGTGCTTTATTACAGATAAAGGCACAGCAAAATCTTTTTCAAGGGTTGAACCCACACTGCCAATTTCGTATCTGACACAAAAGTATAGTAGTCTGTCGTATTCACAACTCTAAGTACAACACAGGTGCTTCTTCAAGCAACACCAAAATAACTGAGTATCAATGGATGCCATGAAATTTGAAGGAGGCAAACAAGCAACGACGTCCCCGGCGTGAAGTATCATCCTATTGACCATTTCATATCATATGGATAGGTCATGTTGCCCGTAACAGGTGGTTATAGCTGATGATGATTTGCAGCGAGAGCACATGACAAAAATTGAATATGCATGAATGTGATCTTTATAGTCCAACAGGGGCTGTAATTGGCTCTGATGAGGAAATTTAGAAGAGGGCACGCAGCGCCTAGTTACCGCTACACATTCGTGTTTAAGTTGCAAGAAAGTGCGAAACCACGAATTGTAACAGCTTTTCGTGGTGGTAGACACCACTATGGTGGAAAGGCAGGAACGTTGAAGCAAATCATGTAAAGGCAACGGGGCAGAGCTAACTAATGCCACGATGCAGGATCAGAGTCCATGGAAGAATGTTCCGCTTTTTCTGCATTGAATATATGGCCGGCTGGTATTGGAGACCAATCCACGAGTCTTGAATTCGACCGACGCCCTACAGAACCGCAGAGGCTGTACAGCGTCTATCAATTTCGGCTTGCAACATCAACCTGGGTCACAAGTGCTGTGGTATTTACTGTAGGCTGCCCTTCATATGATCGACATTCAATACATGGCCCAGTCCAATTTGGTATGAGATGAAAGACTTTATCTTGGTCAACGCAAGAACAATAGAAGTTATAGGCTCAATTCATAGCAGGAAGTTTCCTTTACAACGACCGTGGCATCAAGAGTGGGACTGTTTGATGCATGCCAAATTATCTTGAGAAATGAGTTTTGATGGACCATGGAGTCCCTCACTCGTTGAGAGATTGAAATTTCCATGAAATGATTTGAAAAAGGGCCAAGTTCATTCCGGCCGAATGTCGGACCCGATTCTTGATGGACGTTTCATCCACTGTGACAAGCCGGGCAGCTCCTGGAACCACAGCGATCGGCGCGGTAGGTCCCAACCCACCTTCCCCGAAGACTATTACAGAAGGTACTCGGCACATTTGTTATTCGACTTTCGCGATGGAGGAGAATACTTCTTTCTTTTAACATATGTGTATTTCAAGAACACCGGACTTTAGAGATTCTGACCCTAAGTTCCGGCTTCCTTAGCCATCACCACAACCAATTTAGAAAGTAAGAGAAGCAGACGCCTCTAGATAAACCTTCCGTATGAGTCAAAGTCTAGATTTTACTGGTTCTTCCTTGGCTCCACGGCTTACCTTTGCCCTGTTGATTCCTGGTGGAATTCTTTTTTTCTTTTACGGTTCCACACTCTCGAAGGCGGCAGTGCATTAGAGTTGATCTCGGCAGCACTTTACCAAGGATGGGATCAATTTTTGTGCAGGGGCTCGAAATATCCGACATGACTCTCCTTTGGCTGCCATCTCTGTTCACCTACCGTTGAGTCATAATCCAAGCCCGTTACCCCTATAGGCGATCTATTAAACTTATATATAAGTTGTGCGGCTGAAAAAATTCAACTTTGTTCCCATTTTAACATGGCATTTTTTGTGATCTTGTTTGGATGCTCGGTCTATCGCCCCCTCCCTGCTGTACGCATCTATATCTATCCTACTACCATTTGTCCCTCATTCAGTCATTGCCAAACTTTCTATGATTGGCTTCAACTGAAATCATCTCTCCAAACTTACGATGGAGCACCAAGATCTCAGTCAGCAACTGATTCCTCAATCTCCAATTAACATGTCTTCTTCCATGGCTTTCAATACACTTGGCCTCTGGAACTACGACAGCATTATCGATATTTCCTCTATGACGACTACCGATGATTCAGTCTCCTTCGATACCATCGACAGCTTTATAAATGGTAGCACGAATTACCTCTCCGTGGACTCATTTGAAATCGCATCGGCCATCAACGGGTTCACCATGCCAGCCAAAGATACCGTTTCCATGTCATCGGTAATAACCCCTTATCTCATCCAGGTATTATAATTTAAATACTAACATAGTCACTTCCAGACATTTGACAGCGACAGTCAATCATGGTCCATTCGCCAGTCCATCATGACCCCCTCGGTTTCGGAAAAGCAATCCAAACAAACAACCCGTAGCTCAACCTCAACCCAGAACTCCTCAAGACGCTGGCGTTTAAGTCCCGAAATCCGTCCTCAAGAATATATCGCTCCCCGCGAAGAATCCACATCCTCTTGCGAAACGCGCAGCCTATCCCAAGACTCTCATCAATCCAATACGGGCCAGGACCCCCAAATGCGTATTGCCGCCAAACGCGCGGCCCATAACATTACCGAGAAGCGATACCGCACCAAAATCAACACCAAGTTCCTCTCCTTGGAGAAAGCCATCTCCCCTGCTGGTATTCACAAGAAGTCTTCTCGTGCTGGTACGCAGTTTTTGAAGAAATCCGAGATCCTGACTAATGCTATTGCATACATCGAGAGTATTAAGCATGAGAATCAGGTTATGCGTAAGGAACTTGCTATTTTGAAGCGAAATATGGTTCTGAATAGCATGTGACGACATAAACAATCACCATCGTGATTATTTTGTTTTTGATGGAATCTGTTGCTTCAGCCCCTGGCCTCCTTTTGTTCTGCGCTTTTTGGCTAGAAAGACTTTATTTAAAGCATTAAGCATGGTGTGAATCATGGTAGGTCGCCTTGTCACTGCCACCCGTCGCAGTCTTTGATTCCTGTTAGGGCTTCATGTTAATGGGCTTTTAAGTTTCTGTTATCATATTACATTTATTGGACCACCATCCCTTCCCTTTTCCTCTTCGTTACACTTTTAACTCGCCAGTTAGCATATAAAGGCGTTAAGAGCAGTCAAACCCCATAGCTGTTGTTTTTCGCTTTAAGTCTGAATAGGACAGTGACGATGTTGAACTAAAGAGCAATTTCCTTCGTTAGTATACTCCGCATTGATCTGCTGACCTTTCTGGCAGTTCTTAAAGTCGCGATTTAATCGTTTGACCTCTTCGGTCTGATGTTCGGCCTAGACTGATAGTCAACATCTTAGGTATACTTCCCATATGATCATGCTTTTATATGGTTAAATTTATTCAACTGCGCGACGTAGTGAGCCACTGACGTAGCAAACAACAGGCTAAGACTGTGGTTGCGTTGCAAGGCCTAGTAACTCGAGGATCGAGACCTTCCGACTCCTTTGATACCATTCCTTTCGTTGAATCGGCCCGATAATGGTATTGGTATTAGAAGGCTAAGTGCCAGTATCTTAGAACGCACTTCGGACGATACGTTAACTGAAAGCTCCAGATCAATGTAATATCCTCGAGGGACTGACGTTTGTAAATAAGGGTCCTTTCCGAGGAAATTGCTTTAGTTTGAAGATGGCGTTTGGTCTAAAGCTTGATCAAAATTGGGCGTACGGGTTCAAAAGCTATTTAGAGTAATGCGATTTTTCACGCAAAATGGAGAAATCTAAAGCTTTGATGGAACCCATTCTCATCGACGGAAACGATAAATTATCTATTGATCACAATGCGACAACTTCGGATTCTCATGGGGGATATGTAGCCGTATTATAGCAATAGACCGGATGACTGGCCATTTGGAGAGTTTTGAATATTATAGCGCTCATTAAGCGCTGGATTGTCGTGGAATCAATCTTCTAGATGAGTCTAATCTTTAATGACCAGATACGGGACCATAAACCAGAGCTCTACAGCAATACACTCCATTAAGGTTAAGGTTAGGCCACGATCTTTCGCAGCGAAGTTCTGGAGGTTCTGTCAGGTAGGGAAATTGAGCACCGGGTGCCACAGCGCACCATTTTCGCTTTCTATACCTTTAGACATCAAGTTTCTCCCGTCTCCCGTCAATCGATAGTTCAGTACTTTGTTCCAAGATTCTAAAATCAAGAGCAATTTTTAGTATGTTTGGTGTACATGAATAGTGCAGGAGATCCAGGTTTTCTCAGGTGTTCATGGCGTGGATCCAAGGTCGGATGCAATGCTTTTTTAAGTGCCTACGTCGGTTATGTAGGGGGACTAGTGTTAGTAGCTCTAAGTAAGTACGATTGCTCGGCAGCCTAATGTAGCCCCACGTGAAATGTTAACGACCATAAATCAAAATGACAGAATTTTGAATATTACCTCTACCTGCCAGAGCTCGCTGGTACAGCTCTTCTGCCTCACTGATATTCGTCTTTGTGACTGCAAAGCTTGACCAGATTTTTGACTGCATCAAAAAGGGACAAATTGGTTTATCAAACCTACCACACACTCCATTTACCTTCAAATACTCGCGTCAAAAAGTATCTTACATTCATCATGATGTCGTCCTCAAGGGTACTGATCATTTCTTCCAGGTGGAATTCTAGTCTTTCAATACACCATGCGTTGCTAAATTGTCATAGAATATGCGAAGTTCCTCATGTCTGTAACAAAAAAGTACGTAATTGACATTCGATATGATAGAAGAAAGAAACAAATAAAAGAAAAAGAAGAAAAGCCATCAAACAATACAAAGCAGATAGACTCAATAGCGAAAGTAAGTGATATCTATCGAATGAGATGTTGAGTCTTCATGTCGGTATATGACCGCATTTAATGTTGAATTAAATGGGTTATAGCATTGGGTATGCCCTTGGATCTACTAAGCATCTGCTAGATCAACAGACAGCTTTCGCTCTTCACGCTTTCTCAAGTCTTTCATGAAAGCAAGCAGTCTTTGACGCCGGAGATACATGTTGGTCAAGTCAACCCGAGCTTTTTTCTCCGCATCATTCTGACCAGTGATGAGAATTAGCATGAAGAACGTCTCTATGATACTCGGAGCGACATTCGACACGAGCTGTCCTGTTAGGCTCCACTTCAACGCACTCGAAGTGACCAAGCAACCAATGGTAAGGAGGAAGCCAGCAACGACGGTGAGGAGATGGGAGCTAACAGCATCCATCCAATGAGATACTCGTTGGGTTAGAGATAGCCTCTCATCACTGCCAGCGGAAGGGACTTCCAACGAGAGTCTAGCAAGGACGCCCATGTCTCCCTTCTCTATTTGGCGAACTTGACTGCCGACGTATTGATGAACTTTGTTCTGCACGTTGCGCAAGACAAAAGAATCGAGCAGACCGACCAATCCTGCATATGTCCCGATAAGTAGCCACCAGGTACTGTTGAATTTGAATACAGGACCAATGGCTAACCAGATGATGAATACCAGCACGAGGATTATAATGCCGACAAGTGTCCCAACAATATCGGCATAGTAAAATATACCAACCTGCATGAAATTCTCTTTAGGGGGTGAGGCTACCTCTGGCGGATGAGGCATTTCATCCTTAGTAAGATGGCGAAGCTCTCTCTCGAGACTAATATCGAGTCTGAAGATGGCATCTAGGCAGTTGTTGTTGTAGTCTCCATAGCGCTCCCTGAGGCATGTGAGAAACGCAAAAACCAAGGCCATCAGTGCGGAAGTCGCGTCGTTGATATAGAGTTGCCACTGGCTCGACCAGCCGCAGTATTTGCCAAATGCCAACCACACAAATATGCAAATCCAGTAAAGACCAACTGTAATGATATGTCCAAAGACTTTGGCTGAGCGAATAATACACCGAGCAAAGAGAGTCTGGGGGTGCAATGCTTGACTCAGCGATTCAAGAGACCGATTGTTGCATTCCTCGGCGGCAATACGGATTCCTTCAGGTCCGAACTTCGTCTTGACGGTAGCGGTCATGCGTTCATGACTATCAAGTCGAGACTGAATTTCAAGCATGGCTTCACGATGTTCGGTGTATTCACGGAGAAGCTGCCTCATCAACAGCGAGTCAAAAATGTAACACATAATAGCCTGGACATCTGAGATTCCTGCGACCCAGATATCGGAATCGCCATAGGGAATTCCCATGAAGGCCCACGTCAAAAGTCCAGCTATAATGAAGAGAAAGACTGGGGCTGAGCCTGCCCATCGTACCGTCGCGTCAAGCCATCTGTCCAGTAGTCTGGGGCTCGCTCTGACTGCATAACCCAAAGGCAAAGGGTTCGTGGTATCTAGCTCCGCCTTGTCGCTAACTTGGTGCGTCTCTGCCTTCCCCTCGAATTCCAACCGAAAAACAGGTTTGAAGTTCTTCATTGTGATCAATGAGGAGATGATCCGATGCAGTGCAACTCGACGGGGAACAAATCAGGACGGGTGAGTCTCGACAGGAAATTACGACGCAGCGAGTCCACCTGGTGTTGAGAGTATTGAGAAATCGATAGAGACGGGAGATTCCATAGAGCGAGGATATACCATTGGAGCAAACGGCAAGACAGTTTGGTTGATATAGTTTCAAACAAGTGAATAAGACAGAGAGGAAATAATTGCAAAAGATGGTAAAATTGGAAGGAAGGAAGGAAAAAAGCCTACAATTTATATGAGCTGCATTTGAATCTGCATCCAGAACAAAATCTTTTTAGCCCTGCGCTATTCTATAATAATTTCCACATACGTATTTCTGGTGGGCCTCCGCGTATTGTCAAAGGGAAAACGTGTCCCGTGTTAAGCTTCAATGCATGTGAAAATAAGACCTAACCGTGATGATCCTATGCAGTAGCGAGCGAAGGCTCACCGGTGAGTCTCTTCATGGACTTGATTATAGTGTTCCCGAATCTAAAGTCATCAGTACCACGGTATGCCTTTATGTGGAGCATTTGGACCCAGCATAACCTTAAACCTAGAAATTCGACGCAGCAATGACAGGTGATACATATGACAACCTCCGCGGAGATGAAAGTTTCGCCTCAAGTACCAACTTTGCAATGGTTCCGAGACCCACTTAGTGATTCAGAGAGTAACTGTGGGTATGACCTGATTCGGGATCATCCTGCATTTATACAATACTGCATACCAAATTAGGATAGTTCAATATTGGACCAACCCACCATCCGGCCACGCTTCATCAAAAGGAAGGGGTTTGGTATTTTACTAACAATAATTCCATTAAACGTTCGTCAAGTCACATCAGCAATGTACAGGCAGCAACATCAGAACTGCGAACTAATAATCAGAATTACGCTTTTCTTTCTGTTCTGAATTGGGAGATAAGACGATCTTCTAGGATGTACAAAGATCTTGGATGAAGAATGACGTTAAGAAGTGTTACTGTGTACTACATATCTGGTGTCAAACCGAAACATGGAAAACAATGTGTCTTGAAATATTTCTCAGAGTTAAACATTATTTTCCTCATAGCCCTGTTCAAGGTTACCTTGGTATCACAGCGCCTTTGTGTGTTCTCATCAGGAACTAGAGAACTCACTTTGATTGGTAAAATGATCTTTGCAGTCGCAGCCTGGTATTCGACGTGACGTACAACAATGACTAAGGTTAGAAGAGGTGGTGCGGTGTTTTTGCTACTACCTCGTATTACGGGGCTGTGCTTTCGGACTTCACCGACAGACTGTGGATGGGCCCAGAGAGACCAATCGTAACAGTAGCTAACCCCACATCATTCTTAACTAGACAACCGCGAGCCATTGTGCTTTCGGGGCTGTTAAATGTAACATCGAAAGGGGCGGTGCACGAAAAGCGGTATCAAGATTAACGTAATCCACAAGCGAGCGGTTAGAAGATGGTCGAACGTTTTCAAGCCTGGCAGGAGCCAAGCCAGTACCGTCGTTGTTTAATCACTATAAAGTCTGGACTTTTTTGGATCATATTAGACCTTCCCGCGCGCATTTGATTTTGCAAAAGCTATTCGACCACATTCTGATCACCATTAACTGTGGGCAGATGTATCCAGTCGTGAGCACTGTGCTCGTGGCATTGGCCACGGTCTTGGTTAACATACGCATTGCTGTTCAAATAACCAACTCGGCCTTGAAATGGGATGACTATTTCATATGTCTGTCGCTTGTCCTTTTGTATAGCGTGTTGGGGCAACCAATAATTTGTAAACACCCCTGGTGACAGTCGAGAGGTCAAGGCTAATCAATGTTGCACAGGGACTCATGATGGAGGTGTCGGAAAAAACGGGGACGAACTCACTACGGAAGAGGAAGATAACTTTCATAAAGTGGGTATGATTTCGTCTAGCCAATCCAATGTATGCTAATGGCATGTCCAGAGTTTCTTTGCGAATGAAATTTTGTACACACTGCTCAACCTTTTCATAAAGGCCTCCATCCTCTTGCTATATCGACGAATTCTCAATACGCCCAGACTCATACTCCCCAGTCTAGTCACCTTCGGACTGGTCCTGGCATGGAGTATTGTTGTTTTCATTGCCGTCCTTTTCCAATGCCGTCCGACGTCCCTGAATTGGGTGAAAGCTAAGCCTGGTACTTGCATCAATGAGGACATATTTCTCCTAGGTAACGCGACTTTTAACATCCTGATTGATCTAATACTACTCGTCTTGCCGACGCCTTTCATTATACAGCTTCAACTTAGCCTTCCGCAGAAACTATGTACGCTGGGTCTTTTACTCCTCGGGGCTTTGTGAGTTGAACTGTACACGCCCTCGTACTGCACAGACTAATTTAGGTTAGTGCGTGTATTGCAAATATCATGCGAGTCAAATCTCTGCATATCTCTGGGACGGAAGAGAAATCATGTGAGTTGTTGAATCCCTCTTCCATATGCGAGCACAGTGGCTGATGCCCAGTCCACTTAAGATTCTGTCATGCAAGCCGCAACCTGGACCATAACCGAGCCTTGGGTTTCTATAATCTGCGCTTGCTTGCCGATTGTGTTCCCCTTTCTACGAAGCCAATGCAGTCTGTTATCGTGGGATAAAGAGTAAGCTATGAGTCCAGCGGTTACAAAGCATCATCGGATAGGGAGACAAGCTAGCCCTCTAGCGAGGCCTGATAAAGAAGGATGGGGCCATGATGAGTACGAGTTGATGGAAGCAAGGGAATCCTCAAGGGCTTAGAGGAATCATATTATTCTGGCCTTGTCTGCCAGTGCCTTCTTTTGGGCTCTTAGCGTCTGGTTCTTCTGGAATTCGTTGATTGCGGTCCTTCAGCCCTCATGTACTGCATTTCATCTTAATTGGTGTTCTCCCGAGTACTGAATTCCCTATTTCTTCTATCACTTTGGGCTCCTCATTTGAAAGGACTGCTATCAAGGGTGTTGGATCGGCATTATCGACTTGTTATTCCCATGTGATTGTTTATCATTGTCGACCATGTACTGGCGGCTATCAATAATTTTGGCGTACGTTTGGTGGCTGGTTGGTGGGTGCAGATTGTTTTCAGCACACCTGAAGCATTCCAACTTAGAGCGGACGCGACTCAGTCGGATTGATCGAAAGTCGTGTACAGAGGTTGTCCCCGTAGACCAACAAGGATGTCATACTCGGCCATGCCCGTATGTGGTCCTGGGAATCACGAGTCGAAGTTCGGAGACGCCTGCATTCTTAAGTGAGGTGTTCGCGTTGCATCGGCTACGCGCCCAGGCACGATTCATGTGATTGATTTGATTCCTCTGCAAGATAACGACTATATCAAGGTGCATTTCTCAGCTGATGAACAAGACTGACAGTTTATTTAACTCCTGAACTCGGGATGAGTACTGTAGTCTAGGTAGTTCGACGTCCTTGGGCAGAGAGGACGTTGGGTGAATTCCCTATACAAACAACGCTGCCGTTACAGTATCAGGAAAGCATTACGCATTCAAAGTCACTTGGAATTTCAGTCATAGGTAAAGGAAGAATTCCGGAGACAAGACCAGGATTTGGTAAAGAAAACGTCTCGATTCGCCAGCATATTCCTTTACTCCGGGATGTCTGTGAGGTCTTAAGCGGCCAATGACTTGCACGAGATATATTTCTGGCACATCGTCGCACATAGTATCGTTCCAGGCCATGCAGCCCCATCGCGTTCGATATTCGACGTTTTCAAATTGGGGACGCAGATTTTATTTTCTCCAACTCTACAGTCTAAATGAAAAGGCTGCACTCAATGAGAATATTTTTTCATGGGCTGTAGCTAGGACTCTGTCCGACAGTACTCACTAAGTGGGGGTACGTTGACGCAGACTTACTCAGAACACAACATGCTCATCAGTCTCACTGTCAAATCTACAGCCAGTGCGGAAGGTGACAGATGGCTATGACAGCCTGCATCAATGCAGTGCATCGGTGATCCGCTGCACATCCGGTTTAAATTTTGAAATCATGGTCGTTGATGAAACGCACAATCTTGAAGGGACCTTCAACACTATTCAACGAATGTTTGCACACTGACTTGACATCACAGCTTTTGCGGCCATTGTAGCACCCTGGGGGAGAGTCAAACTGGTCAACCATGATTGTCGTCATCCGGAGTTGTCTTGATAGAGATATAATGCCTGGTCCTTTTTAACCAGCACCGACTAGGTGTTTCTTCAAAGGCACCTATCAAACCTGTTAATAATGCTATGTAGAATGAACCTATGGTGCGAACTGAGCCAATATAATACCCAAGCCGCGAGTGTCCCTGATCGCAAGTGAATAAGTAAGGGAGCCCTAGAATAATCCAATCGAGATCTCTAACGATGTTTTGCCTTGTTATTAAAGAAAGGAGGGAGTACAGTCGACAAGAGATCGGGAGCGGAGGGACGAGAACAGCGAAGACATAAAGAGCCAATGACATAAAAACAAGGAAAAACGACAAGAGATGTCTCCCTTATATAAGAGAAGGAAAGTTGACTGTCAGCAGAGATAAAGAAGACCGATATAGGCATACTCGAAACGGAAAGACGGGGCAGCAGCGCAGGCGCATTACATGATACTGGTTTCAAATGCTAACACTAATTAGATGCCGTGATCATGCTGAACCAAATCCAAAGATTTTGATAGAAGGCAGGTGCGCAGGGGCTTCGTTTAGAGTTTGGATCTAGTATTTCCGCGGGATTCAATTGTTCTATGGAAGCCTAGGAAAGCATGCGCGGAATGTTTTCCATCACGGGTCCCTGTACGTTCATAATTACCCTTGAACTCTAAAATATTGCCAGGGATTTTGAGAGATACTTGGCTCTCCCATCATGCTGTACGCAAGGATAATCGATAGGTATGCCAAAGGATCATCCCACCCTATGGCAGACTTGATCATTCGAACTGCGATGCATATCCTAATAGAGACCATGGCACGAAGATAGTGCTTATAATATGGTCTATATACCCATCATTATTAAGATTTACGATGTGGTAGAATCGCTCTTGCGAAGTCTGAGTGCGAGATACTGTAAATTCAATTCAAAAAATTTTGATACCGGATCGGGATTGGACACCTACGGTACTGGAGCAGGCTCTTGCTGGGCACGACAAAGTCCCGCGTACTAAGCGAAGGTTCCGCTTATATTCTACGGAGACCGAACGACCATTCCGTATCATATGATGCCAAGAAAGCCAAATATCTATATTTGGCATTTGGGGTCGCCGAAAAGTGAGCTCTCTGCTATTTAGTCTGATAGGCTAGTCGCTCCCTTCTTGGCACTTGCAAACAAAGTTAAGAAAGTAAGGTCTTGAATATCACCCGGCTCATATTGATCATTCTGTTCTCTTTGTTGGTTTCTTTTGAGGGCAAGAACAACGACGAGTACATGGAAAACTGACTTCAATAAAAGCCAATGCATAGATTTTGTATATGATTGTAAGGTAGCGGTGACCCTGTGAAATAGGATATCGACATTCTCCTCGTTGATTTTGCCATCCCAACTAGCTCATTGATTGTGACCGCCCATGGGCAATGAATAAGAAAGTTCTACCCCTATTCAATTTCTGTTCAAACGTTTGCGGTCCATTTCATCGAGGCCTTCAGACGGGTAAGAAGGAGGATATGCCACAGACAAGACCATTTCAGACTATGTGCCATGTAAACGAAAGATCTCGCAATCTATTTTTGATAGCAAAAAGTCTTTCATCATGGTAGTCCACTCTAATAGTGGCGGGGCTAGCAAGGAGGCTTTATATGACATGGCGATAAAGCCACTAATCTAAATAATGGTCGAGGTACCTTCATGAATGATGGCTAGACGACTAGTGCGATGGCCTTGCATGAGTAGCAATTTATAAAGATACAGAAAACAGGCAAGTGAGCCAGCCAGTAGATCTTATTCTATGCAGCGGCTATGATCGTAACGAAGCCTAGCCCCAAAAGCATGATAAGAGTGATCTTATACTTAAAAGGGGTTGGGAACCTGCATAAGCACAGTAGTTACAGGCAACATAGAAATATTGAATATAACAAAGGGGCATCCTTGGACGGCTTAACAGTATCGTTACAACG
Organism: Penicillium pulvis; assembly: GCF_028828015.1. Taxonomy (NCBI): domain Eukaryota; kingdom Fungi; phylum Ascomycota; class Eurotiomycetes; order Eurotiales; family Aspergillaceae; genus Penicillium; species Penicillium pulvis. The sequence goes on along the minus strand of NW_026643079.1, from coordinate 3,674,377 downwards.
AATATATTAGTCTGTATGTTTTTTAGTATTAGGTACGCGTAGTATGAATCCAAAGGCGTTGCTACTTACATTATAGAGTAGGAACGGCCTCGCAATTTGATAGTGGCCGGTGAACAAGCAAAAGAAGATCTAGTGGCATCAAATCTGAGGGCAATATAGACGGCGATATAATTAATCTAATTCTCGCTAGTGCCCTCCCTTGCTAGCGACGAGCTCAGCAATTAGTACTAAGTATATTTTTAATATAGCCACACATTGGCGATGGTGGTTTCTATCATGGAAACGGTGCAGGTCATCATTTAGTCTTTGCGGTAGGAGTAGATTGCCTGAACAACTGGCATGTGGTTTAGCGGAGATGATGTGGGACGAGAGAGAGGAGACGTACTGCTGACGATGACTACAAGAATACCTAGGAGGAAGATGCTAATGACCAAACACTTTTGTTTATTGGGCATCTTGGTTCGCGCGATTTGCGTAATGGGGAGGCAGATTACTAGTTAAATTAGGGGCGATTTGGATGAAATTGACTTAGCACCTTACTCAGGACATTACTAAGGATGATGTTAAGGTTAGATGGAGCCAAGAAAGCAAAAGAAGAGGGCCATACGGAGAATTGTGAGCCATTAATTGACTATGGACAGTCCTAGGGGACATGTCACTATAAAATCGTTAGTCCTTTCGGCTACGTCGTAGTTGGACATTGAAGTATTCTCACACTCCGGATTTGAAATCTGCTCCCACCGTCGCCGGACAGGGTAGCAGATTAAATTATTACTGGAAATTAGAACTAGCCAGGTCGCAGCCAAAATACCAAGTGTGATGTTATACACATTCTCATAGCGGGTGCGATCTCCCAGGCGCTTATAGAGGGTCACCATGCCGGCCTTGATTAGCCATAGCGAGGTGATGTATAACATGGATCCCCGGATGATCATCTGTTCGATCAGCGGGTAGGGATCGAATGCCATAAGTTCCCAAGACCAGACAGATTGACCTTCATGATATTGGCCCGTCCATCTACAGTCGACTTTGCCATTCCAGACAAGCCTATGCATCGTTAGTGGAGTGCTAGTGACATGGTGCATCAACTCGCTGATTACACCACCTACCCTGGTCAAACATATAGTGCTGGATCGCCAGATCTCTGATTAGACATAAGGAAGCCAGAAGAACGAACAAATCGTCGAGGTAAAGCCGCTTCAGAAGTCGTACCCGGGCCACGAGGCGAGAGATTAAGATTACCCCTGCTACCACTGTGCAAACATATCAGGCAATCTACACAGAGACTCTGTCAGAAACTCTAGTAGCCAGTGATGCAATGGCAGAATTGATGAAAAGGCGCCATATCACTTGGTTTTGATTCTGGGGTACCATGTTGAGGTGCGTTTGCTTCTATTTTGAATGACAGAGAGGGAGAAAGGTAAAGTGAGTGGTGGGGCATCAAAGAATACCCCCGCGTCGACACGAATATAAAATGGAAATTCAAATTCTGTAGGCAATCTTCAAATCAAGAGGATAGACTGAGACACTTTTTGGAATACCTGTTGCTAAGGCCCCGTCCGAAGATATTTGCTTTGGGGTCATGCGCGGCTCATCGCCTATAGTATGGATATAATATTCCATGGTGAGGTTAAGTCTGGATTTCAACTTAGAGGAAACGCCAATTGTTATGATAGAGACGAGAATTTCACTTGAAACCCACTCGATGCCCCACTTGATAATACACGTATCCGAAGTACTCCTAGACTTATTGCACGGTTGAACAAGTTGCCAAAGTCGGGGTGGGCGAATGAAGCTAAAACCCGTTAGTTGATCTATATCTTTCATTCATCAAGTGCTAGAACACGTTATGTGCTATGAGCAGTGAAGACTAATATAGCTTCATCATTCGAAGTCACTGGTCCGCGACTAGCGCTGCCAAGATGCCTTCATATTGCGCAATAGCCCAACTGCGAAGATGAATTCTCTCTGTCCAGTGAAAAGGACAGAAGAAAAAAGAAAAACAGAAAAAGAAGACGTAGCAAAAGGAGGCTATGATCACTCTGCGTGAAGAGACAGACGTGAGTGGCGAGGCATCACTTATTTCTTGCGCCACTTCGGAGCTCCCCGGCGGCTCACAAGGTTAGGTCTAAGTCAGGGGGTGAGGGGGGGGTGGTCTTGACTGAGCGATCTCAGCCTCACGGCTAGTCAAAGGGCGCATTAGTCGGGGTCATCAAATATTCAGCGTAATTGACCAATTGCAGCGAAGACAGCATTAAGCATAACCCTTGGAAAACATTCGGATATCTAATTTGTGGCGAGCCTAAGCTCACACCTGCGGGGCCTACCGTCTTACTGTTCTCAACTGCGGTACATTGTTGGGTCGTTTTTCATATGAAATGGTACGAAGTATGACTTTAGAACTAATCCCGTATGATGTATAAGACTCTACGGACGTACGGGTAGAGCTCATAACATAGGTATGTGCTTTACGAACATATAATACAAGGCAGGAAGTCTAAGCTCTATATCTAGTGGAGAGAAATAGTGGCAACTAGGTTAGATGACCTAATGGGAACGAAAAGCAGAATTCTGTTCTCACGGACTCTCAGTCAGCAAAGGAGTGTCTCACACCATAGGGAAGTCAGGATAGTTGGGCTTGTAGAGGTTCTGGCAGCGTGCGTTATAAGCGCCAGTCGTGCTCGTGACGATCTCCTCTTCCTGTGCACGAACACCCAAGCACGCCAGGGCTCCATCAAAAGGCTTGACCTGCTCGCAACCAGGTCCAGCGCTGTGACCCATGCGACGAATCAAGAGCTCATGTGGTCCCCCAGCTGCTGCTCCGCTTTGGTCACACCGTGCAGTAGGGAGAAGCACTCATACCGCCGTGGAAAAATGGAACCTCGCTGCCATGCGACGCTCCAAGATTTGGGATTGGCAGTAAGTCTAGAAGTCCGCCAAAACAGCGGTAGATCTAGGTCTGTTTCTCAGACGCGCGCAGGCTCAACAGGTAGTCAGTCGCGCAGAGGAAGGGTCGCCGTATGAGGCACCGCTCATCTGGAAGGCAGAAGAGTAGTCGGTCTCTTTTTAGCTGGCCAGCAGCTCGTCTACAGTCATTTAATTCAAGCCAGCATCAGAAGTGTGGTTCCAGGACGAAAAGTCCGTGTTATCACTCTGTCAATGTACTCGAGGATCTCGCCATCCTTGTCAGGGTTGCCAAGAATCAGCAGGAATGATTTGGGGTATCTTGACGTTGCGGTTAGTGTACTTGGAGAGATAAGTAATCTCATCCACCACTGGTGAAAATCAGGTGTTTCAGGATGTGAAGTCTGGTCAGAAGACTTCACGAACGAGGGCCCAAAATCTGTCAGCTTCACATGCTGGTCGAAAATTGGAGAAGAGATTAAGAAACACAAGCTGCTACAGCTTACTGCTACAAGAAGGAACAGAAAGACAGCGCATTATGTTTATTGTGGTGGTATCGAGGAAAATAGGAGAGAAGAGGAGGAAGAAGCGTTGCTCTATCTACAGAACTAGGGTCACCTGATCTCTAGGCTCTGACAAACTTTGACAATCCTGACTGTGTGGTCATGCAGTGCGGTCTAGTGCGGGGTTGCCACCGCATACCCAGACCAGAATCGGGGGAAAACGAGATACGAAAATGATTTTACTTTGTCTCATCCAACTCACACTTAAGCTTAGGAACTATTCCTGTAATGCTAGTGGAAATGTTATCAAGAAGAAGACAGTACAACCCTAAGCTTACATGTGGTCTAGACTCGCATTATGCAAGATACAATGAGGTAGTAGTAAAATCTAATCACTAAATTATATTTATTCAAGATGCTCATTATTTATAACATCAATATCGAAAAGTGACTCTAACCTACTTCAGAAATCAATCATAGTCTATTTCAACTATATCTCCTCCCCCCCCCCCCTGACTTCAAAAACACACTGGTGCTCTAGTCTATCAAAAGCTAGAAGTACCCCTTTAGGTTACGATAGGCTTTTCATTTAGCCTCAATTCAAGCACTTGATATTGACATTATGCTCATTATCTTATATACCCCTCGAGAAGGAGAGATACATATAAAATCCTCACTATTTCGCAATGTTAGAAAATCAAAACCCAGTTTACATTCACGATACCGGTGAATATACAGTTTGCCCATTCTGGATGTCTAGTGAATCTGCCATAGAAATGGTGGATGTTGTTCTGAAGATAATTCCAGCGCTGGTCATTTGTCAGTGAGAGACGCCTTCGTCTCTGATCGTATCAATTTGACAACCAACTTTCACGCCATCCTGCTTGCCATAATATTATATCCACCTTTGATAGCCACTAATTATGGGCATTGCGGGGGCAGTAGAGAAGATCAGGCCCGTCGTGTAGTTGATCAGGTATGAGCGGAAGGCGGAATTAACAAATACAGCGGCTATCGATGGGTCAGATTTTCAATCTCTTTCAAATGATCAGCGAGCTCTTGCAATGGAACTTGCCGCCAGTTGAGTCGAGCCCTCTTCGATATGTCTGCAGTTGATGGGGAACTCCTTCTCAAGATTGTAGTAACACAAATAGCGTGATCCAATTTCACCGACCACGCTATTGGAATGTGCCACATCAATCGAGAATACCGCTTTACCGTAGGGCAATATTTCCTTTGCTAGCCTCAGCATTTCATGAACTGAAGCTATGCCTAAATCCATGTTGTACAATAATTCGACAGCAATGAACACCGATTGTTCTCCTTTTGCCACGGCTGGGTAAAATTTGCATATGTTCAAGAGAGGCTCTCGAAGATTTACAGCTATGATGAGAGAACATTCGAGTCATGATTATCCCTTATCGCATGCCAATACGGATACTGCATGGAAATATTCGTCATAAACAACAACGTCACCAGGCTGGGGGATCTTTGACTAGACTGCGCCATCGCCCGTCCATGGGCCTTAAGGTAAGGCCCAACGCCCGTCCACGGTGGGCCCTGGGCGTTTTGGGTTCGGGTACGCCCGCCCATGATGGGCTGGGCAATGCCCACTCACTTAATTGTACATACAATTGCGAGAAATGGACGCACAAACTGCTGATTTATCGGTGTCACATATATAAGAAAACTGGAAATATGGTATAAATCACGTGTTGACTGCCAAGAAAGGAGGGTACAGGTCACGTCGCCACTGCCATAAGCCACAGGTCGCCATTGAAAATAATCGGACGGGAAAAACAGTCCAGATTCTGCTCTGTGAGATTGAGCCATAAATCCTTCCAGGTCTAGCCGGTACTGAGAAATGCCAACACATAAGATTAGTATCCCTTTTTTTTCCCGTATAGCATAGCAGCAATGTCAAGATCACAACATAAGGTCTATTCTCCATACGGACGTAGTTAAAACCATCCAAATAAGCCAGATATCATGAAGAGAAGTACAGGCGGAAATACCCAGTGTTGCAGCTCGCCGCCTCCAATAACCAAGCGACTAACAAACCCATCAGTGATAGGCAGGGTCAGAGCTGCACACAAGCCCTTGCCCATTAGCCTCTCATCGCCAGTAGTCCAAAGAAGGGCGACGAGGAGGCCGACAGATATGTTCCTCACACCCCAGATGCGCATTAGTGCGTGGCTGAATGTTTTAGCCTGGGGCTCGGTAGGCACAGGAAAACCAAGACTTCTTAGATGAGTGTTGGGGCGCAGGGTGGCATTCGTGCCGAGTGAAATGAGCACAAGGCCTAGGCCGAGGCTGCCGTTAAAGATGACGGGGTGTGTCATGGTGAAAAGTTTTTGTGACCTTCAGTGGCTAATTCTTCACGGTGAAGCTGCGTTGTTTTAATGGAAATTTATGAAAAAGGGTCTTGACGATAACTTACAAAATTGTACTGCGAAGAAAGGGGTTACTTATATAAAGTGACCTTGCTAAGGAACAGCTCCACCCATGACTCCGAAGCTTACCAATACGCTGAACTCCGAAGCGTACGCATTTGGCATAACTCCGAAGCTTACCAATAGACGTAACTCCGAAGCTTACCCTCTGAAGCACCACTGATAAGAAGGGTAATGTGGCTTAGGGCCGATAAAACATCAATGCTTGTAATGTCTGGGTACAGAGTACGTGTGGCGCGGGCTTTAGGTTATCCAGTAGGATATATAAACCCATTCTCCTTTCTCTACTACGATTCCTCGACTCAATCCAAAGAAACTCCTTATGAAACGTTTCCCACATAATGTCTTCGGCAATAAAAATACCTTGTAATGATTATAAGATAGCTTCCGTCAAGTCCCCGCTGCAGTGAGTTCTCCTGAGTTTCAGTAGTTGGTAATCTTATGAAATAAGCTAGCAGGACCGGGTGCGCGGGTCAAGCGTTTTAGACACAAAAGGACACACTATTGGGTGTGGAAGGTTAGAGGTGTCTGGCTTTAGTGGACTCTCTAGCCCTCGCTTCCCTCATTAACGTCTTTTCCTACCGGACATATTAGCTAGAATGTTCCTATCGCTGGTTGGTGGGTTATCCGTTGGAGTTCCTTTTTCCACGGCTCTTACACTGCGATGACATCTGGTGTGAGAACCTTCTTATCTACAAAAATCCCCTAGTGGCGCTTTCAATAGTCAAGGTAATTCGAAAATAATCGCTACCGTTCAATAAGCTATAATCCTGTCATCTTCTACCGCTGGCCAGATTCAAGGGGTGGATAATGATCAAATGACAATTAGTAATGAGCCAAGGCATCATTATTACCACCATCACCACCACTAGATCTTCCATATAGTAGGCGTCAGAGCCCGGCAAGATATCCATAACCAATCTCGAGATATAAACCTACTGCTATATACCGGTAATGAATTTTCAGAACTTAGTTTAAAAGACTTTATTCGGGAAACTTAGAAGTATCTCCCCTATAAGGGATAAGTCTTACGTAATTCGCAATTCTATGGCCTCTTAGCCATTAAGCGCGAAGAATTAGGCGGTGCAGAGTATAAGGCTATCGCATTCCTATTATAGATTATCTCACTTTACTTTATTATGTTTATCACCCTTAGCATCATCAATATTAGCAGTTAGCTATAGGCGAATCATCTAGAGTTAAGTCAGGAGAATAGGCAGGATTTATTCTAGATAGATGCATCTTTTACCATTTCCACGTTTGTAAATAGCAGTATATCACCATTAGATAAGGACATCACTACTTTATAGTTGAAATGAGTATTTCTAACCAATAACTGAAGTGATTAAAGCTAATCTACTTTTTATATAATGCTTACCCACTTCTCACCTTAGGAATGTTCATTCTTCCTGGCGATATGCTCTATCCTTGCTTCCTACGCTTTATTATTTAACCTGAAAAGAGCCTTCCTTCTAGGAAGCACGATATAGTAGTCATAGAGGAACACGCTAGACTTCGTTCTAGAACATTCGCGAAGACTTTATACGAACCCCTTTCCTACACGCCATAAATAGTACCTACTCGGCACAATTATTATTCTTAATAGAATAGATTGGGCAGCGTTTAAAGTGCTATCTATCGGCAATACAAGATTAAAGCGCTTCCTTCTAAGTATAAGGTTCTCGAGGGCTTGTTCCAAGCATTAGGTAAGGAAATTGATTTATATCGCCTGATCATTGCTGATCGCTTCAAGCTGTTCGTGCAGGTGGATTTTATGTTGTGACTATTGCCGATCTACGGCAAGGTTTACTTATCCTTTATGGTGAGTGTACATATAATCTTCCAAATTACATACTAACATACCATGTCCCAAACAATTTGTCTTTCCCTTAGAAAGTTGCAATACTACAATTCACACAGCTGGGCATAGAGATCGACATCAACGCCTCTCCTGTTACCACCAGATGAGCTGTAAGTTTTGCTTTCTTCTTTAGGGAAGAATCAATTAGTTTCACACTGAATTTCTGAACACAATGCTTGGACTTTGCCGCTATCCCAAACTACCAAACTAACTTCTTTCAGTCCACCACCCAAGCGAAAGCTGAAAAGAAATCACCTAGACCCGATGATAAGCTTATCTGCATTATCAATGGGATGATATTGTTTCCTGTCATTGAGGTTAAGTCACCCACTGAGTTCACCTGGCGCGGCATTTTTGGAAGCAACTTGCTATTTACAGGCGCCTAGCTTCAAACTCTTGCCAGTCCACGATAGGGTAATATGTGTGCATACTGAGGAGACTGGCGGGGTCTTGCCTCCAGTCTTTATGAGAATTGGAAAGGCAAAGGCGGAAAAAGGGTTTAGAAGATTCAATAATGACTTCAAAAACTTTGTAGAGATCGCGAAAGTAACGTAACATGAGGAACTCTGGGTTCTTCATAGAAAGAAGACTCTATAAGGCCATTTCTCGACTACATTATAAATGGCAATGGGATACAACTGCTAAAGGTCAGTGCGAGACCATAGTAGGCGTTTGATTCGAAGTTTGCGATAGGACCGATTTTCAACCATCCATCCCAAGTGCCTCCATGGTCCATACGCAGACATTCAGTGCCGCAAAGCTTATTGCCATTGGTATCATCGAGATACTTCTCGATTGCACCTACTGTGGTAGCCTTCTGTGCTATTTGTATCGCAACTTCGGCCGGAGGAGTAATAGACCCATGACATAGACTCGTAGGTTCCCCGCAGAGTGTTGCAGGAACCTTGATCGAACAGTTCCTTGAAAGTACTAGCAAGGGATTTTGCCATAACAATTGCAAAGTTCGTGATCACGACACCGGATGCAGTGGCAGCAAGAACCCGCTCACAAACTCTGACAGGGGTTCGCTCCATAAGGGCATGATCGAGTTTCCTTGTCTGAAGACTACATTCTATTGTAGCGATCTCATTGAAGCTTATTTGCAATCACCTGTGTTGGTTGCCCATCGATAAATTAAGGCCAGGTAGAGGCCTGCACTGATGTTGAACAACAATAAATTGCTATCAAGAGGCCTTTGAGTAGACGCATAGTAGGTCAAGCTGTTGAAAATGGTATGGCCGGCTAAACAACAAACACGAGCGAAATCTGGGAGTCGGTCTAAAAGACTAGGCATAGCTTGAAGATTTCTTGCAACGATAATTAAATCGCACAGGAGGTTCCCTCCTTTGTATTTTTAGCAATGGCCCCCAAAATTTCCTGTAATCTTAGGTAGTATCCATGAGAATGAAAGTTCAAGACATACCCGCCCATAAATCACGCTAATCCGCACTAGTTCATAAGTGGGGCTTCTTGAGGTTCTCGGCCAATGAGGCACAGGATATCGTGGATTGATATAATCAAAGTATTCAAGGTAGACTTTGCCCTAGTCTGATGCACTTTTGAGCTGGATTCTTACCCAAGCTTCTTGAAGAAGCACACAGCGGGTCTACGTGATTTACTACTGAGATGGACTTGCTAAACAGAAAATTCGTATGGCTCAAGGCCTTCGAAGGGTTTAGCAGAATCAAGTATGAGAGGTTTTATGGGCTGAGGCTTGAGCGCTGATGAGCAGCTACATGGGCTAAGCTAATATAGTGTTTGAACGAAGCTAAGGTAACTACCTAGAACCCGCATGGCTCCGTCGCTGAACCTGCCTATAAAAACAGTTGGCATATCCGGGAAATTTTCGGACAATCATGAGACATGATGTTAGTCACCATGCAGTACAAAGTGCTTCATACACAAAGCCAATAATCACATGTTCGAATCACGCTATAAATCATACCATAACGATAGAGAATAATAGTTAATGGGCAATATTCATTGCCCTCATTCCCTCCAACGACTAAAGAATCGCCCACGAAGAGCCATATCTATGAGGTTGAATTTCGAGACTGGCCTCTCAAGAAAACTTTCACACGAAGAACAGTGCCCATCGATTGGTCCATAACGTAGCATGACTTCCATTCTCATCAAAAATAATCTTGGTATTTGACAGGTATGAGGGCTTCAAGCCTATCAATAACTCTGCATTTCTATAGCCCTAATTTTAGCGATTCATGTTTGATTCTGACAAGAATCATAGTCAGAACCGTGTATTGGCATCGTATCACGTGAATCATGCGTGCCACGAATGTCTCAGGAATGGGCGCCCGAACCGCAGTACAGTCTACAGTCAAAAGGTGGAACCTGAGGATCTGCTCAATGGTGCCCAGTGGTTTGAGTATAGTCTGACAGAATAGCCCCAACTACTGTTTCAAGAATTTGTCCGAGATCTAAGAGATCCCACAATCACATGCGATCTCTGTAGTTAGCATTTCGAAGGGGTTCCAAGAAGCGCCTGGATCGTCAAAAAGCCTTGGCAAAACTCTCCCAAGCCCGAAACCCTTAATTCGTCCGATCCGTCTGAAAGTACTTTGAATACTCCGTGTGATTAGGAGCCAGTATCATCCATTTAGAAAACCTAGCTAGTGCAAGAGCTGTGCACCCACGTTTCCACCAGCCAGGTGGGAGCTCAGACTGCCTCGTCTTTCGCGGATCATCGGCCGAAGGCGACTAGGACCCATGCTACGAACGCCGCAGTTCCTTTCGATAGCCAACGGCGGCAGCTGGAAAATTGGTGGGTTCGTCTAGGTTTCCTTTTTGAAAATTTCATTATTTTAGTATATTTTAGTTTGCCAAGAATTGAAATGGTATTTTTATTAGTACCCCACATCCCATCTGAATGACAAAGTAGAGAAATTGAATCTCGACAATGCTACACTTCAGAGAGCTCTCTGTCTTTGTTACCATTAAGCAAAATATAAGGCGGATAGCACACCAATCAGTCGCAAGTAAGACATTCATGTTACAAAGTAAAACCCTTGAGAGATAGCCTTGTAGGGTTTTATCACATTCAGTGCGAGGCGATCCAAAATTCCAATCAGATTAGATTAACGCACATAGCTCTGAAGCTTGGCTTGCAGCAACGACTAAGCCATTTTAAGACACAATGTAACCCCAGTGCTATTCCATTAAGTAATGATGGGACGTTGTGATTAATTCAATCTAATCTCATCTCGATGGACTATTTATCAGTGCCCCTTCCCTCCTGAGTAGGACAATTAGAGGAATCTTCAATTTCTCTCTCTTCATTCTGGCCACCCATTCTGGCCACCCTTGCCTTTTGTCGAGATGCTTGAAAAGACCGTATCCGGTCAAGCGGTCACCTCAGTCAGCGAGGCCCCTCCGACTGCGGAGTCTCAAGAGGCAAATATACAGGTCCAACATGGCGTGTCAATTGCAGAAGCGGTAACTATGTCATGGTCCAAAAGATCATTGATTCTGGTTTATGTCTGGTCAGTAAACAAGAAATATATATACACAAAATACATCTAACATCTCGCTGGCAAAAGCATGTGGTTGATATATTTTGTACGCGCTTTGAATGGAAGCCTAACGGCAAATTTGTCCCCATACATTACCAGTGATTTCCAAGGCCACTCTCTATTGACGGTGATCGAGGTTGTTACGAATGTTATGAGTGCTGCCTGTACAATGCCGATCGCCAAAATGCTAAACATTTGGGATCGCGTGGTCGCATTGACCTCGATGCTATTTATCGCACTCGTGGGCCTCATTCTGATGGCATGCTGCCATAACATTTCGACCTATTGCGTGGCGCAGGTATATTTATTACATCACCAATTTTACAATGCCCAGTACTGATGATATTTAAAGGCATTTGTGACGGTGGGCTTTACGGGCCTGATATTCTGCGTGGACGTATTGACGGCGGACACATCAAAAGTGCAGGACCGAGCTCTTGCATTTGCCTTTACCTCATCGCCGTATATTATCATGGCATTTGCAGGCGCACCACTTTCAGAGTCCTTCAACAATACGAACTGGCGCTGGGCGTATGGCACAATTGCAATTCTTTTACCGACTGTAACAATGCCGCTGGTTGTTATCTGGTCATTCGCCCGAAAAAAAGCCCAGCAGGGCAAAGTCCTGGACCATGCGACTAGCAAAAGCTCCTGGACCCAGCGCATCCACCATCTTATTACTGAATTTGATATGGTTGGCATCTTACTTCTAACTGCTGGCCTATCCCTCTTCCTTCTGGCATTTGTCCTGGCAGGTTCTCAAGAAGGCACATGGCACTCCACGAAAATAATATGCATGATCGTGATAGGTGGCGTTACTATTGGAGTATTCGTGATTTATGAACGATTCTTTGCTACAAGGCCATTCATCCCGTACCACCTCCTTGTTTCACGAACAATTATTGGTACCTGCCTTTTGAACTTTACCTATATCATTGCTGCCAGTTGCTGGGGCACATACTTCACATCCTTCCTACAGGTTGTGTATAATACCACTCTCATGCAAGCAGGTTATATAACAGCGATTTCAAACCTGATTTCTCCTCTCTGGTTGATTGGAGTTGGGTGGCTTGTTCAAATTACAGGGCGCTTCAAGTGGCTGCTCCTTTGTGCAATCCCAGTTTACATGCTTGCAATAGGTTTAATGATCTATTTCCGGACCCCCGGTCATAGTATTGGTTACATCTGCATGTGTGAGGTGTTTCTAGGGCTCGGTACTGGTACCATCATTGCCCTTGAACAGACAGCAGTCCTAGCAGCATCCGAACATGACAATTATGCATCAACGCTAGCATTGCTTGGTCTAAGCGGAAGTATTGGCGGTGCTATTGGCAATAGTATCTCTGGCGCCATATGGACAAACACCCTACCCAAGAAGCTCAAGGAATTCTTGCCAACCGAGGCAAAGCCACGATGGAATGAGATCTATGAGTCACTTCCAGTGCAGCTGAGCTTTGACATTGGATCGACAACTCGTCATGCTATTGAGCAGGCATATGCTATTGCCCAACGGGACATGCTCATAGCAGGTATTTCAATCATGGCAGTGACAGTTGTGTGGGTTCTACTGATCAAAGATATCCGGATGAAGGAAAGGACCGATATAAAGGGGCTGCTTTTCTAGTTCTTATTCTATGGTGGACCAGGCTGTTGTTTAGATAGCACTCTTCATTAGTTGCATTTGATATTCTAGACTTAATATATCATCATAGCCTAAGCAATAACGGTAATTATCTTATGCTATATTTTTTTTTGGGTGCCTTTATAAAGTATCGTTAATCGTACCGCTTGCTACAGTGAATCCTACTTTAATGCAGATAGCCATACCTGTATTCGTGGGGTCTGCCACTTCAATTGCAAGCCTAAATCCCTTTGGGATCCTAATCTTGATTGGGATTGCAAATACTTCACTCTCTAGTGACACTATCTCCTCCTGATTCGCACCGGTACCTTTCCTTTGGGGCCAGCGATCCCAAATCCAAAGTTTCGCATACTCATTTCCAGAGCTTTGGAATCTGCATGATCAAATTCACAGTCGAATGTATGAACAATCAACGCTGTTGCGAATATGTTCATCGTTTTAGCGAATCTCCGACCGGGACAGGCATGGTGGCCACCACCAAAGGGATTCCAGGCGCCTTTGGACATCTCAAGACTGAACTCAGACGATAGCCCATTCGCAGACAATTTCAAAAATCGCCCTGGCCAGAATTCTTCAACAGGATGATCTTGAAACGCACCGGTACTCCAAATGTCTGGGTTCATATGCCCTTGCATTGTATTGGTGAGAATATAGTAGTTTTTTGGAATGCGCCAGCCTTCAACATTCAGATCATCTTGTGTCTGTTGTCGCACGAGAAACCCTCCTATTCTGAGTCGAAGCGTCTCCGCATAAATAGCTTGTAACATTGGCTGCTCCTCGAGCCTTTTCACGTCAAATTGAGGCAAACCACCATCTGGATTGACAGTTAAGCAGGACTTTGCTTCTTCGCGTACTTGGAAGAGAATTTCAGGGTCTCTAAAGGCTTCGTAAGTTGTCCAGAAAGCTGAGATGCCAACATTGTTGGTCGCTCTGGAAGATTTACATGACATGTTAGCTTTCTCTTATCATTAATAATAAAAGTCCCACGTACCCCCAAATAAAAGCAAAGTCATGAGTAGCAATGGCATCCTGATCGAATCCGTCAACCTTATTGAAAAGCTCCTTTCTTTCTCTAAAGAATTTCGAGCCCCAGATAGGATCGTCCCCAGCCACATCAACAGCACTTGCATTAAATTTCTCAGACGCCCAGGAATGCCAGTCTTTGAGTGCAGCTAGGCCCTTGTCGCGGTTGCTATAGACTTTTGGGAATAAGAATCGTGGTAGACCACTCATCAGTTTCCAGACGTTATTTTCAACGGTCCACAGATAAGTCAAAAACTCCGGATGTCGGTGGAGCAGAGCTTTCCCGCAGAGCGCATTCAGTAATGAAGCAGTAAGATCATGCGTGTAAAGGGTAATGAAGTTGTCCCATTCCACCCAGTCTTTACCTACAGCAAGACGCTGTACTCGCTGGGCGTAATCGGCTTGAAAACGCTGGGCGAATGATAGCAAACCTGGACCAAGCAGGAAGCGATGTAGAAGTTTTCCCATGGGATATTCAATCCGATTGTGGGGCTTTACTTTGCTGTGGATAATAGGCTTGGGGTAGGCGCCTGAGTCATCCTCATCGTACCTCTCGAGCGCCTTGGGTGGAAGAGAGAACACGCGTTGCAGGAGGAAGCCATGGAGGCTAAATGGGGACGGATGGCGCTGACGAAACAGCGTTTGAACATTTTCCGTTCCTTGAACTATATATACTTTTTGTGCCATTATCCAGGCACTCACAGGGTGATCATGGTGGAATAGCTCCCTATAGGTAAGTCTTAGCCATACTAGCTTGAGTAATTCTTTCAATATCTGAAGCTCACTTTGTTTGGAGTGCCCACTGACGGGGGTTCCACACCATCTGCCACGATATGTGACCAATGAAAGGGATTTGTGAAGGGACCAATGGTGGCTCCTTTAACCCTTGTTTATCAGGGGTTGCATGGTGGAATAAGATATGACAAGCTGCATAGTGCCCAAAGGAAATGATGGAAAGGAAAGCGACGAAAGTTGTGAGCAAATCCTGCTGGCAGATCTTGAGTAGCCACAGGGCCACAGAGTCCTGTCCCATGGTGAGTAATAAACTCATATATGACCGGTCAGAATCAAGTGGAGTTTCGTTTATTGATCTTGTGAGATAGGAAAGTCTGCTCTTTGAGTAGTTCAAGCTCAGTGAAGCAGCTCTGGGAGAGGGTAAGATGAGCGAAATAGAAGCGGAGTTAAAAGGCTAGGAATTCGGTGGCCATGAAACGAGGCTTTTAACTATTAACACCTTTACTATTTGACTTAGTAATGAAGGAGCTTTACTATGGTATGGCTAAGAAATTGCCGAGCCATTAGTGGGCAATCCATAGCGAGATAGTGCACCCGGGTGGACTTGTGGCCAATTACATGTATTCTTAGATTAACCAAACCCTAAGTTAGAATGTCGTAGATATGGGTTTTCCCCAGGATAGGAATAGGTCAGCAATGATTAATACAAGGCATAATCATGATAGATCCACTTACCCACATGTACGACTTAAAATAATCCCATGCGAGCATAACCGCTGGGCCTTGCCTGGGCCGTGTGTGGGCCGTTTGTGGGCCGTGCCGTCGCATGGGGGCTATGTATGTGCCTAAGGAAGGGTTCTCCGTTTTTAAATCACATGTTTTGATACTTTACTTAAACCCGACAAGTGATGTCTCCATATATCAGTGAAGTGAATGGCTGACAGAATGTTTAGAATGCACCAAATATAGCTGGAGAGAGAATTCGCAGATGTAACCGTTTCTAACAAGAGGACTGAATTGATAAGGGTCTATCAGGATTTAAGCTTCTTCGAATTTTAAGCCATAACCTTGTAATGACCCGGTATATCACAATATCCATACATAAAACCATTCCCTTTATATGAGAAACAGGCTCCGGCAAGAGTACAGTAACATGGGGGCTGAATCATTTCATGCCTGCATGAATGGGGCTAAAGTTGCTTGAATAATGGTTTGAACATGCGAGATGGAGAATTAAAATTAGGCAACACAGCTTCAAATGGTCGCATGCAGCTTTGGTAAATTTACGTGGATGAGGAGGGTAGGAGTAGCAGTCGCTATTGGTTAAAACGCCGGTGTTTGCTTTGCGATGCGTTTGGTAGGCTGTTACTAGCGACTGCACAGACCGTGGAGTATTGGGATTCATACAAACGAAACTACTGTGGAGCAGTCTGTATTTGCGGCCAATTTCAGAGAGCGCCCCCAACATTTAAGCAAAGCCCCCAGGGCAAGATCTGAACTTAGCTGACCTTGGCCTTTGCTGGATTTTAGCTTTCTCAAATACATTGCTATATAAATTTCACCATGTTATTGAACCAACTTAACGTCCAAAATCTCTTACCGCACTCCCTGCACATGTGGGGATAATTCATTTAACAGTCAGTGAAGGCTCTAAAGTTGCAAACCTGCCCTTTTGGGGGAGGGGCCAATTTGGGTGACCCACAATCATGATTGCTCTAATTCGCCTCTACTCAAGTGGGGTGCCCACCGCCGATCGCCTTTCACTACGCACTGAAGGTTTGATTCCCTTCTATTTCAATTCGCCTATTGACTTGAGAGGGGTAATTCCGTGTTTCTGCTTTCAGAAAACTTGAGACTTCCCGCATCCGTGCATGCATCTTACGTGGCAGCGTGAGGGGATTTTTGGTGGTTTTGCAATACAACCAGTGCGACTAGTATAGAAAAAATTTCAGCCCCCGATTTCAGACTTTTGGAAACCGAAAGAAGAATAATCGACCTCAAGAGAAAATAATTTTAGACCAAGAGCGACGTGGTCACGGGCTTTAACTATGGCATACTGTATATGTGAATGGTGCCCCTGTGCCAAAGTGATCTCCATTCATACATTCCTCAATACATCCTTTTTACACAATAATATTCGAGCATCTTAACACCAACATTATGTCGAATTCAACTAGCTCGGAGATTGCAGTCTTCTGCTTCCTGCTTATCTTACCCTTTTACATCACTCATTGCATGATTCTGGCTGTGAACTCTCTGCTCGACGAGAGACCGACTAGACCGTCTAGACAATCCCAAGTCTCGAAACACCTAGCGACTATACAATTTCGAGGGTACTCAGTATCATTGGAATGTTTTGAGCCGTTAGTTCTACGTGAATGAAATCCGTTGAATATGTGTGTTTCCTCTACCTAGCATAAAACTATCGAAGAACCTAATTTTTTATGAGATACTCTCTACAATTGAACCTTGAATAATAGGTCTCATCCAGTTGATGCAATCCTGCAATTATTCCTTTACGATATGTGGATAGTAAGACATGAAGGAGAATGGCGTGAAGCGGCTTGGTGTGACTTGATTGGCGATAGCTTCCTCTACTAGCTTGGACTCTAAAAACCCTCCACCAAATCACGCACCCTCTCTTCTTCGACTTTTTTGATGAATGGATATGCCACCAAATTAATTACATCATTTGGGGTCGACTTTCTTTTCTCCTAGGGCAACGCAGTGAGGGTCAGCATCACCAAGTACTTGTTTGTTTGCAAAACACCTATTGTAGGGTCTTCTGTTTCCTGGTTTTGCGCCTGTAAAAGGTACAGAGACTCCGTCTTGGCCCTATTTCCCTCCCCAAGTGACCCCGATTGCCCCCTAGTACGGTAAGCACCAGCGGCCAGTAGCTCGCACGCTGATATAAGCATATTCTTCCTGATCTTCGGGCAGAAAGCTCAAAACTACTTGAATTACCCATACAAACAGAAACATCAGTCAAAACACCAAGTCCAACGCTTAAATAAGCAAGAAACCTCCATTTTGATTGCCATAGTAAAATGCAGCTTATATTGACGGTTTTGAAGCCTCAAATCATGCAATTTGACGTATAATCCTATAATTACTCCCATATAATAACGCAGCACGCACATGTAATTCAAAATATCAAAAGTGAAGCTATTGCTACCCATAAGGTAAAAAAGGCGGTCAAAACCACCCAGAAAGGTGGGGCGGAACCAGTAGATTGAATCAATCATACACATGTGAGCTCCTGGCCGCTATTGCTTGCCGTACCTTTAGGCTCGCTAGCGGGGCTCTCCATCACTATGAATTTTTTCCATTTATTTTATTTTGATTTCTCATTCAAATTTTTTTCCATCGTCTACGGAATAAGATGTCTCATTTCGAGTCTTGCTTGTCAATGCATCAATCTATTCAAATGCCAAGTCTTGCTCATGGAAGATAATGGCCAGGTGCTAACTCCCGCGTCCGATTGATCGCAGTCTATTAATCCTGCGACATTCAGATTGTAAAGGTGTCCATTTGAAAGTTTGGCGAGCCGGCCTTCTGGGTCCTAATACATCATCACAGTTTTCAAGACCATTTGGTGCATCAGAGTCATATAAGGTGTTTCAAACATTCTCATGCAGAGCGGTTCTATCGCGAGATTGTTTCACGATAGCAGGGCTCGGTCGCAAGAGGACTTCAGTAGCCTCTACCATCCAGTTGGACTCCAAGTCCACATTACTTGCACCGACTGTAGTAGGACTGCTCATATAATTCCCATCCCCTATGAAGACGTGTTTTGGCAACGACTTCATCTCGCTCTCTGGTGAGTCCAACCACGAGTCAGAAACAGACATGGTGTTACGTCGCTTTGGCGAGTGAAAAGAGTCTTTGAATAATCTTTTGACCGAGTAGTTTGGGCTGGCATTAGATCTGTTTCGAGACACAAAGAGCGACCGGAATGAGACAGCCGAGGCTAAGAAGACGCCAATTTCGGCACTCAAGAACTGCCAATAAGTCTCCCAAACGGTGTCAACCAAGTCGTGGTATACAAGTCCACATACTCGAATAATTGAAAGTATAATCATTATGACGGTCAAGCATAGAGAAAAGCTCAGGAAGATCTTTTGTCCCCAACGGACTTGGATTTTCCAAATTACATTGATTGGAATGGCCAGAACTTTCATTAGGTCAGCGGGCAAGACCAGAAGACGTGGTAGAAAGGCAGGGAACTTACTTAAAGCGTCACCCACGACATCAAGAACTGCGAGCGAAATTGACTCCTGCACGATCTGATCCTTCTTTTTCCCGACGTTACATGCGTCTTTCATAAGTTCAGTGTAAGGAGCCAAGGAAAGTGCAAGATTGGATGGTTGACTCACTCTCCTTGGGGCTGTTGAAGAAAGGACAGCTAACAAAGAAAACCAAGGCTCCATAGATCAGAACACAAACTGTGTAGGCAAAGACCATCCGCCAGTAAATTTGCCAGACTCGCATCCGATCAATCAGCTTCTTAAAAAAGAAAAGAAAGCTTAGTTTGACGGCGCTGAAAGAACACCACGAGATCAACAGACAGACATCACTATACAAGTGAAATTTGTATCCGACTTCGACGATATCGGTGGGGATAGTGACATTTGTCATGCCTAGTTCAATTGCCCATGTCAAATACATACCATCGATCACCTTCGCATACATTATGATGATACTGGCTAAGAGAAAGCCGAGAGCGACAATCAATAAGTAGTCATCCAAAGATATCCTCTGCTTTTGCACACGAATAATGATGAACAGGCGCAAAAGTACGCCTAGAACTGCCGGAACAAGAAGAACCGAGATCGAGGCCTTTCATCATAGTCAATAAGTTAGTCAATGAGTTTGCTTACTTCTGAAGCAACTTACAAGGAGCCCATCCTTGGGTATCCGTCCTGCGGTGTCTTGAGGTGCCATTATTAAGGTTTAGGGTAGCTAAGAATTGTGAGATGGTAGGCTTTGACTACTGCATAGATCCGTGGAGCATAAAGAGTTTCTGCGCATTTTAAACTTATCCTTCAGGTGTCTCTGAGGTAGCATCCTAACCGGTTTCTTCGCCCCTCTTCGCTATGCATGAGTGCATTAGTGCGTGGCCCCCAAAGTATGGTTCAAATGAGTCTGCACAGAATACTTTCATCAGGCTGAGAGGAGAGGCATGGCATAGAGGGGCCGGAGGTGGAGAATCTGGTGAGCCCGCATGTAGTAGCTGCATTACGCAAATATAGTGCTGAATCATTAAGGAGTATCTTCCGAAGATCTTAACATCAGGTTGTATGGACAACCCTGCATACTCCACTTATTTTCCCTAGACAGAATCATGATTGGACACTTTCCCGGTGGCGTAATGACTAGTAACTAATACAGGTCATACATTCGGTGTAAATATGTACGGTCCATGCACGGGTGATTGCATGTGCGGCTAATGCATTGGTGCCCAGATGTTCTTTCTTGCTCCTCCCGTCTTTATTAGCTAATTTTAGTAACCACGTCTAGTTTTCGACCCCAAGAATAATTGAGAAAGTATGAAACAAATGACTCTAGGTAGCCCTTAGCAGGGATATACGTTATACCGCCCCACTTTAGATTTTCACCCTGGTCCAGGGGCTCGCTACCTATCACTGACTTGTCCGCTGGATTAAGTTGTGTTTGGACCTCATTGCTTCCCCCCTTGTGTTCTTTTATTAAGCCTGACATTTATTTCCTACTGCGCATTCTGTCTATGCATATATCGCTTTCGTGCTCGCTCATATCCCACCAATTACCCCTCAGTCTCCATCCAATTGCATCATGGACAATCTTACCACGCAATGGGGGAAGGTGGGACGCATGGTGGTGACACTTGGCGCCATCGGTCTCATCACCTTCTGCTATAGGCTCATTCAAGCACGACTGGTTTTCTACCGTCTAAGGAAGAAGGGTTTGGTATGTGCCCCAGGGTGCCCTATTTCTGAATCCATGCCCTCTTGATGCATGCTGATAGACATCATAGCCGACTCCTCCTTGGAACCCCGTCTTAGGGAATTTAGCCGCGCTGGCTGCACTGCAGAAGAATGGCCCAAGTGACCTTCGGGAGGCGGATTTGTTTGCTTACTATGCTGCGGAGACGAAAGGTCTGGAAGCCGGCTTCTACGTTGATGTTTGGCCCTTTGCAGCAGAGCCCATGTTATGTGTGACATCGCCCACCATGGCGATTGAAGCTTGCCAGACACATGATTTACCAAAACCAAAGGCCCTCCAGTCATTTATCAATCCAATGGCTGGCGGCTCAGACAACATGTTTGTCACTAATGGTGCCATTTGGAAACACGCTCGAGATCTATTCAGCCATGGATTCAGCATGTCCGCCTCACTAGGTCATATGAAATGTATTCTGGAAGAGGCTAATGTCTATGTCAAAATTCTGAGGAGCCATGCCCAGAAAGGAGATACCTTTTTACTTGATCCACTCACTTGCGCCTATGGTATGGACATTATTGGAAACATAACCTTGTGAGTTACTGCCCTGAACTATCCTTAAGTCTAGAAGATGTTATAGTCCAGCCTTCTCACTGACTCCTGGATTTCTAGAAACACACGCTTCAGATTCCAAGAGGACCAGCGTAACCCAATTGCTGCAGCAATGCGGGATACTATTGAACAACAATTTGGGATCGAGACAGGTGGTTTCTTACAGTGGAGTCCATATCGACTTTACAAACAGTGGCAGAATTCACGTACTATGAACCATCATATTGGAGTTGAGCTAGAAAGGTGTTTCCAAGACTGGAAGCACAGCAATCAATTGAGCCAGTCAAGCTCACGCCCGAGGTCGATTATAGACATCATTCTCGCCGAGTACATGAAAACCCGACCCAATGCACAGAAGCAGACACATCTCGACCCGGAATTCAAAAAATGGGCCACCGTTCAAACCCGTTTATTTTTATTTGTTGGCCATGATTCGGAGGCAGCAACCATTATTTACTCTATTTATCTGCTATCCAAAAACCCCGTTGCACTTGCTAAGGTTCGCATGGAGCATGAGACTGTTTTTGGACCTGGTGTCAGTGCATACGACGTGCTTATGAAACACCCCGAAAACATCAATCAGCTTCCATACACCCATGCGGTTATCAAGGAAACTCTCCGGTTGTATCCACCCGCAAATGGTCTCAGAGGTGGTCAAACCGGTGTTTCTCTCCATGACGAGCATGGGAGATCCTTCCCCACAGAGGGCGTCAACATTTGGATCATTCACACTGCCGTGCAGCGTAATCCAGCTTTCTGGCCTAAACCACACGACTTTATTCCAGAGCGCTGGCTGGTCGAAAAGGACGATCCATTATACCCCCCAGCTGGAGGTTGGCGACCATTTGAGCACGGGGCCCGACAGTGTATTGGTCAGAACATCTCGCTTATGGGTGTCAAAGCTTCGCTTGTCATGGTTTTACGCCAGTTTGATTTTCATGATGCGTATGCTGAGTATGATGCCTTGCATCCTTCAGGAAATGGCTTAAAGACGATGTTCGGTGACCGAGTCTACATGATTCAGAAGGGATCTGGGCATCCAGCTCATGGATTCCCTTGCAAGGTTAGTCTCCGTGATGCATAATCTTTTACTTTGTATAGCATTCCCCTCAAAGCGAGATCTTTGAGTAAAACAACCAACTTTGCCATGGAGGATAATCAAGTACCTATGAAAGAGAATGCTCCATGGCAGCACACTTGGAGATGTGCGGGTCGGTCCAATGGCAAGAAAAATTCCGGATATTTATGCATAAGATCCACTTCTTACGTTTGAAGTTGCTGTTAGAATTTCATATTCCTATTGTGCTGAGAAAAACAAAAACAGAAAAAATATGCATCATCCGTGAATCGAACACGGGCCTCGTCGATGGCAACGACGAATTCTACCACTAGACCAATGATGCTGTGTCACGTGAGATTAAAAGGACAGATGCATAATGAAGCAAAGACCTTCATTCCGCAATTTTCAGTTTTACTTTTCTTCGTGTTGGCATGCATTATGGTTGCTAGCGGAGCCTTTCATGATGAAAGTGGCGTCAAGTCGCCGATGGTATTTAGCTATATGATGATATAGGATCATCGTTGCTAGTACACCCCACTATAGAATCGAGAGAATTCCCTAGCCGAAAGTCACCACACCATATTGGAAAGAGTCATTCATAAAGCATAGTACATATTGGGCTCAGTCTTGTGGCGTTCGAGATATTCCTCCCATCAGAGTTACCCAGATGTACCATGGTGGTCCCTAGGGCAAGAAAATTATATTTCAGGGCGGAACTCTCAATTCTGACCTCCAATGGCGTCCGTTTCCATTCAGGTTCAGGTGCTCAAGGTCCTACATGACTGGCGAAATCCAGTCCCAAAGTCCGACATAATATACATAGCATATATGTTATGATGGATATCTCGTCCAAAATAAGACTGTACAGTACCCATCTTAATGAAAGTCATGATATTCCAGGCTTTCATTGCCTTAATGAAGCAAGATTCCAAGTTTACTTACACTTTCGGTGATTAATTCTTTATCATTGAAGACTGGACATAGCCACGCGCCTGTGAGACCTTGAACGTGCTCCCTTATATTTGTAAAGTCGCCTGTGGTGAGGTCTGTGGCCTGCCTAGAATAACCTGCCACTGCAGAATACCATATTCGTCCTTCCGCATCAGGGCCTCTTTTATCAAAGTCAAAGTAGCACCCAAACCACTCAAATCTGAAGCGCTGGTCGTGCCCTTTCTTTCCTAGAATGCAGATACTCCCGATGCCAACATCACCCGTGATATAGCGTACTGGTGGGTTGCGTAGCCGTTGAAGAAATTCTGCGCAGTGACGCCCTGCTCTCCATGAGAAGTTGGTGTTATATCAGATAAGGATCCATCATCTAAAGCAGAAGAAGGAAGGATCTCGAGCATGATATGGCGGGTATCAAAGACAAAGACAACGCAGCCGCTAAGGAGACTCTACTCCCCCGTCAAATCAGGTTGCTGATTGCCCAGGGCCTGCCTCGGAACTACTCATGATAGATATGATTCTGATATCTTTCCATAAACAGCCTTGATGAAGCCTCGCTTGGGAATCGGCCAGAAGCTCGGAAGTATAAATGGCATTTTTAAGACAGATACGACTTCAATATCTTGCGCGGTCGTAGAGATGTGTTGAACGGCTTGGATAATTTGGCTTCCATCCTCCGTCAGAGCGTTAACATGGTAATCGGCGAGAGCTTTCGAAACCTCGGCAAGCTGCATATAACTACCAGTACTGAGGACGGTAGCTCCAGCATTTTCCGCGATGTCTGTTGTGAGATCGAGAGACCTTAATGTTCCCTCATCAGAAAACAACACCTTTCTCGGTTTCAGGGTTGGGTTCAAGTACCTATGGAACCCTCCTGCCTGATGAGTAGATAGAACCCAATCTCCGAGCTCGACGACTCCAGGGATCATGAGAAATGTCCCCATTTGAGCTCTCTGTCAGCGATGTTCATATGCGTCTACGGCAAACAACACGAAAATTCCCCCAGAGCCACCGCCAGTGATGCTCAAGTAAGAACTATGTCGATACTTATTCCGCAGGCTCACGCATGCGTCAGCCCCGCGATTGTTTTGTACCTAACGTTGGAAATGATTTATTGCACATCCAGGAGAGTAGATCTCAGACTGCCAACAATACCTTACAGTGCTTATTTGTCAATTGATGGCTGATTCTGGAGGTTGGCTTTCATTTTGTGGTCAACGATCAAGTTCCACATTTCTTGAACCACGCCTGAAGTGACGGGGGACAAGGTATCTGGGTTGTAAAAAGGGTGATTCTTAGCAACGACTAGTACTTCTGCCAATGAGCTATTTCTGTGGCCATTTTGGCGAGCACAACTGTGGGGAAAGAGATATTAAAGTATTTAGGTCAACACTGGGACATAGCAAGGGCGAGCGAGCATGAGCTTAATGTGGAGCGCCAAGAAGTTATTTCGATCCGCTGCACGTGATTCGTTTACCGCTTTCGGCCCTAGGCACTTTTAGGGAAAGACTTCAGCAGAAACATGCCTTGGAAAGTGCGCATCCGGGGGTAATTAGAATCATGTTGCCACCAAGAAATTCTATCGGTCGAATAGCGAGCCACGTTCGACTTGTACTTCCACGAACAAGTGGCCCCAATGTTCACCTCCGGCCTTTCACACACCGAACACAACTGCTCTTCTCCCCACCACCGGGCCGGCCTCAACTACCATTCCTATCACCACTAGCGCCATCTCGACCTCTCCCGCCACTATCTATTCACTTGCGCAAACATTTCGGACGACTTATATCCACTGAAAGCCGCGAGGGATACAAGCGTCGCTTTGGCCGCAGCCTAAAAGTCGGCATTTCATTCGGCGCCATCCTGGTCCTCTTCTCCATCATCCAGCTCGGCGTCTACCAAGAAGATATCGAGCACCAATGGCCCACCCCACCGGAATGGTCCTGGAAAAGTCGCTGGTCGCTGCGCTCTGCACAGGCGCTCCAGCATCCTGATTACGTTGGGAAGCTAATGACTAACTGGCCCATGGTCGCCGGGTACATGGCCGAGCTGCTGGAGCGGCTAGAGGATGTTGAAGGTGAAGGTAAGGGGATTGTCGAACAATACGATGGCGGTCTCCTTGTTGAGGGTGTTGGGCGCACGGGTCTTGATATCTCTGCCAAAAGTGAGCCGTGGCGACGGGGTTACTTCCAGGCCCTTATGGGCGCCGCGAAGGCGGCCGAAAACCTGGATGGCTGGGTGACTGATCGCAGACAGAAGATTTCTGCGCCTGCGGAATATGCTGTTGGGCCGTCCAATCCCAGACCCAAGCCCATGCCTGCCGGTCAGAGGAAGGTAATCCATGAGGAGGACTGTGAACGAGCGTCACCACCGCCCGAGACCTTCTACATGAAAGTCCTTACAACGAACGGATTCGACACAAGGCAGAAGCTCGATGCTGCACTTGCGTATGCCGATTGGTTGGACTTTAAGGGTCTGCATGAGACAGCTGGGGATATGTATGTTTGGGCCATGGATATTGCTGCGGGTGGATTTGAAGGCGATGCCAACAAGATCGTGGATCTCAGAACCGGCGTGCTGAGAAATAATGCTACCGATTTGCCATCCGAGAACATTCTTCGTGTATCGACTGCGCTCGCCGTTCATAATGCTCGCCAGCGCAACCTCCCCACCGCGCTCTCTATTTTCACATCCATCCTCAAGGCGCGCCGGAACCTCCCCCTAGCATCTGACTCCTCCCTGCAATTTTCTCTCTCTGCACCGCCCACGAAATTTTCCAACGATCCCTTCTCCGCTCTCTACAAATCCCTCAAAACGGTTCTTATTCCTGTTGAATACCCACCGCCCCTTCCCTCAGGCGATGAGCCGCCTCATCGAACCGCCAGCTCCCCTTGTGACGAAGCAGGCCTGATGACCTACATCGGAGAAATCATTTACGCCTCTTCGTCTCATGACCAAGGCCTCGCTTGGACACGTGATGCAGTCGAAATTGCGGAGTCGACGATGCTGAGTCTTGGCGCGGACGAAAAGACCGCACGCGCACAGTGCGCGCAATGTCTGAAGGTCGGACTTGAGAACTGGAAGACTATGGTCTCTGCACTTGTTGCGCGTGCTCAAAGGGAAGGAGTGGAAAGTGTTGCGCAGGCCAAGAAGGCCTGGTATGGTGGTGAGCGTCATGCTAAGAAAAAGGCCGAGATATCGAGAAGGTGGAAAGCCGAAGAGGCTATTCTTGAGGATCGAATTCGGAACATCTTCCCGCTACTTGTTGGGGAATCCGAGTTGGATTCCTTATCACCAAATAGTTCTCTATTTTTGTAAATGTATAATAGTGCATCGGGTGTTTCCACTGGGGGTTTACGGAGTTGGTGTACCCGTCATTTGAAACTAAGAATGTTAGTATATATAGCCCAAATCTCGGTAGTCTTGAGCACACGAGTACTTAATCTATGTACATTATGTCTAACCTTGGAAGTCCTATGTATGTATAGGTATGTTACAGTACCTAGATAGGACAGCACCCATGAACTGCGTTGAGATGCAGTCCACTGAAACAAATATTTCAACCAAAGTTTGACTTCCAAGCTTGATTGTGGTTGGAATTGCCAATCTTGGAACCCACGGAGGTCTTGGTATTCCGTGGTAAAGTTCCACTCTACGGGAAACGAAAATCTACTACTGTCGAAGGTTGCCGCATAGGTACGGCCAATTCCCTTTTACTCTGTAAAACAAGCATACAAAGGTACCTTACTGCTAAATTCAATTAATGGCTCACTATAAGCTCCAGATCCTAGAACTTCTGGTGGGCGAGATATTCAAGTTAAGCAGCTTTGCGAAGCTAAAGTTATACTCGGTAAGCACAGACACTAGTTTCCCGTCGGCGAAACGACCGAATCAGAGTGCGCATTCCAAGGTTGCGCCATCGCGATAAGGCCCCGGGTTCCTGATACATTTGGAGATCATCTTTCTTTCTTCCCTATCACCAATTGCTCACCATGGAATACGAAGCATTCGAGGACATTGAGAAGGGAGGCGGTGCTCTGCGCACCCTCAAGGATTTGGCCTCTGGCGCCGCGGGTGGCATGGCACAGGTTCTTCTGGGTATGTGAATTTTACTCCCCCGCACGAGGGCTCTGGAGCGACCCCGGAAAACGCATCAAGGAGACTCTCGTCTCCCCTCTTTCACCTTTCATATTATGATGCTTAGTGCTGATGCTAACTTTCTTCTAGGTCAACCGTTTGGTTTGTAAAGGCCACAAACCCCGCATTGAAGTTGGCTAACCCACCTCCAGATATCGTCAAGGTCCGCCTTCAAACCACCACCCAGTACTCGAGTGCGCTGGATTGCGCAACCCAGATCTTCAAGAACGAAGGCCCCGCAGCTTTCTACAAGGGAACCTTGACTCCCTTGATCGGAATTGGTGCCTGTGTAAGCTCATGTTCACCCGC
The DNA here is from genome assembly GCF_028828015.1 of Penicillium pulvis. Taxonomy (NCBI): domain Eukaryota; kingdom Fungi; phylum Ascomycota; class Eurotiomycetes; order Eurotiales; family Aspergillaceae; genus Penicillium; species Penicillium pulvis. Next base: position 3,646,741 of record NW_026643079.1, on the reverse strand, counting down.
ACTCCCCATTATGCCTACGTCACTGCGGCTCCAGTCATCCATCTAACCCGACCTCATTATTACAGGTCAGCGTGCAATTTGGAGCCTTTCACCAAGCTCGCCGGAAGCTTGAAGAGCTGAACCAGAAAAAATATGCCAACGGCGCCTTATCCTACGGACAGTACTACATGGCCGGTTCGTTCGCCGGTGTCACCAACTCCGTTCTCTCGGGTCCCATCGAGCACGTCCGTATCCGTTTGCAGGCACAGCCCCACGGCGCTGGTCGTCTCTACTCGGGCCCCATTGACTGTGTTAAGAAGCTCTCTGCTCACGACGGCGCCATGCGCGGTCTGTTCCGCGGTCAGGCAGTGACTGTTCTACGTGAGGCCCAAGCGTATGGTACTTGGTTCATGGCCTTTGAGTACATGATGAACCAGGATGCGAAGCGCAACAACGTGAAACGCGAGGATATTGGAGCCATGAAGGTCGCCACCTATGGTGGTCTCGCTGGTGAGGCACTGTGGCTGTCTAGTTATCCGTTTGATGTGGTGAAGAGTAAGATGCAGACCGACGGGTTCGGTGCCAACCAGAAGTTTTCCAGTATGCGCGACTGCTTTAAGAAGACCTATGCTATCGAGGGTCTTGGTGGGTTCTGGAAGGGCATCGGTCCTACCCTGCTAAGAGCAATGCCCGTGTCCGCGGGTACTTTTGTTGTGTACGTTACCTCTCTGCAATCTTGCATCAGCCGCTATGATGACTAACTTTTGCTTCCTAGTGTCGAGCTCACCATGAAGGCTCTGGGCTAACTACCCTGAACGCCAAAATTGAAGCGCTCTCTTTATTTCGGACGCAATGATATCCAACGGAAAAAAGTTAAATAGGAACCTAGATATTAGAGATACGGTGGTCTGTATTGTATAATGATTCTGATCCCTATATATTCATACATGGGTCTGATGATAGCCCTTGAGCTAAATCAAAACCTGGACTATTTCGCCGGGTCTTATGTTTATTGCATTCTAGAATATCCACTAGGCCTGCTCTTCGGATGCATAATGGTTAATGCAACATTCAATCGTCTTCTGAAGAAGCTCCGTCGACATCTGCCATTTGGGTGTCACCAGCCGTGCCAGCAGCAGCCTTTTGCTCCCGCGCCTTTTGGCGACGCTTGATCTTGCGCTCGCGATTTTTGCGGGTCCGTTTCTCAGCCTCGTTCTCTTTCGCCACCTGAGCCGCTACAGCGCGCTTTCGAAGCAAAAGACGTCGCTTCTTACCTGGCTTCTTGCGAGTTTTTGGGGACTTTGATGGCGGTTCGCCCTCAACCACGTAGACTGGAACATCTTTGTCTTTTCGAGGTAGTTTTGTTTGGTGACGTTTTAGATGACACACTCTCCAAGGAAGATGACAACCAGGCTGTAATATATCAGTAAAGTTCCAAGAGACTGAGTAGGCGAATTGACTCACCCATGGCTGTGACTTGGCCCGAGTCACTATTTGCTCGCCTGTCACGGCCATATCTTCAAATTGCCCTCGCTTTTCCGACTGAGATGCCTGATCTTCCAGTTCGACACTTGGTCCCCACAGTGAAGGAGTAGAAAAGTAATACTGCCACCCACGGGAGGCCTTCACAAACCGACCTTCAGAGGGGTCGCCTGACCCTGGCGTCGGGGATCGCAATCGAATCCGCAACCTCTGTGTCCCTGTATTAACCTGATTCCCAATTCCTGGAGTGTGCTTTCCATCTTCATGTGTCTTCCCAGCTTCTTCTCCGGCAGTTTTGGGGTTTGCCGGAATGCTGAATAACCGGAATTCGAATTCTTGTTCCTCGTCCTCACCACCCGCTTGTTCCGGAATATCTTCGGCAATCTTAGATATCGCACTGACTTCGAGTAGGCCATCAAGGTTAAGCAGTTTCCCTAGACGGGCATGAGCATCTTGCAGATCGGATTCGTCGACTGGGGACGGTGAGCGAGACGAAGCTGAGGATCGGACCTCATCGCGGCGCACACTGCGAATTATCAGCAAACAGTCAATAGAGGTAGCCAATTGACGTAGCTAAGAGAGAAGCAACATACCGCTTGGCTTCTGGTAGGTCAAACATTCTGTGTGATTGTGAGAAGAACCACAGGTGTGGAGTGGTGCCAAAAGAAAAAGAGGCTATCGCGGATGATTCCACGGATTACGGCCACGGCCTTATCGATGACATCGCACGGACTTTCCAACCTCCAATCTTCGCAACCTTCCGATACTTCGTCTCCTCCCAGCCTTCCTCACACCATCTTTCCTTCTTTTGCTTCGTCTCTACAGATCTCACACTCTTTACTCTACCGAGGCTCCTCGGTTTTATCTTCTTCAAGTCTGAGCGCACCCGGGTCCCACCTTTGTTACGACAACTGAAAGGCGTTTAATGCCTCGTGCCGGTCGCATTGTGCCCCAGTGAATTCCTCCCAGCTCTATTTCATCCTTGACTTATAAATGGGTATCTGTGCCTCGTGCCTGGGCGGTAACCGTCACGAATCCCCCGAGGTGAGTTTTGATGCTGAGCAGGCATGATCAACACCTCCAATGCACATCATTGGAACGTACTCTGAATGTATTCTGATGGGTCTTTCTTTAGCCCGAGTCCTCCCGTCTACTGGATGAGGATCCTTATCAGGCTGGATACGGCTACGGAGCGCTCAACCAAGCTCAACAGGCCAATCAGCCGGATCCGGAGTATGTGAGGCGCGAAAGGGAGGCCCTAGATGCCATTTGCCAACGAACGTCCGAGTGAGTCTGATGCTTGATAACAATGTTCCCAAGTCTGTCACAATTTTGTTTCTGTGACTGATCCTGTGTCTCGTTTTTTTTAGCACCGTCATCGATATTTGGTCCCTCCAACCCCAACCGCATCTCCAACCGCATGCAACCCTCCATGTTCCCCGATCCACGTCAACGTCACCTGCTACAAATGATGGAAGTACACATCTCATTGTCACTTCGGACCAGGCATCGATAACCAGTCGTCCTAACTCTGGAGGCGCCGTGCCCAAGCACTGGGGTGAGGTTGTCGTTAACCCGAATAAGAAGCGCTCTCGCCCCAACATGAAGGCAGAACATGATGCAAGTCGCGACGTTTTTGGAGTCCTCAAGGTGACGTAAGGCTGATGCTGCCGGAAAGTATCATCCTGTAAATGAAAACGATGAATCCTATGAAAAGGGTCTGGGGTAAGGGAATCTGTCTGGAGTCGATGTCTCTGGTATCTCAGGTGTATCCTTGGGCTATTTATTCTTCTGTCTATTGTGTTTTGTGAAAGGCGTCTTTGCCTTCCTTTTGTCTTTTCCTTTTGTTCACTTCTTTGCATGGATCGCGGGTCGACTGTCTCGCACATACATAGCTATCTACATTGTGTCTCTCCTTTTTCATCCTGTCAATACCCACGGCGCGGGCCTCCATCAAATTCTTTCTTTTACTTGATTCGGATCGTATTATCGTTGCCGATGTCTTGAGTTACTGCTCCATTTACAATATGATGTGAAACGAAGATCTATATATAATCAATCACAGTACGCAAAATACCCTTCAAGCATGAAATAGAAATTGGGCAACATGTACTTCTCCTAGGTATACAACAAATGTACGACAACCTTGGAATATCAGTCCCCTCGTAATTATGGTCACAAAGAGATGTTCTGGTATGGAAGGTTTGGCGGTCTGCATTTTTCTGTCGCGTCCCGTCTTCAACTCCGATCTTGGATTTCCCCCGATTTTCAGTGAGCTCCCTGATTCACTAAGCTTCATATCTATGCCAGCAAGGCCCGTCCCCGAGTGGGGATTACGATGCTTGTCGCGTAGCTCCTTCAAGCGAGCTTCATACGCAAGAAAACACACAGAGAGACGATGGAATAGTGCTTATACCTGGCTCACCAGAACACCAGAAGCTATTGTGAGCCATATCAACCTCTGTGATTTTTTTTTTCTACTAATGGAATTGCACAGACCTCGCATGACATCGTCTCGTCTTTGCCTTCAACCTTACAAAGCAATTCGAGCTGTGTCCCCCTCCTACTTGTCACCCCGAATCTTGCACACTTACTCGATCCTACATCACCATTCATTGGCGACTTGATAAGCAAGCTACTTCGAGATACACCCCAAAAACCCGATACCCTTCATGCAATTGCGGCTGTGGTGGACAGGATTCCGAATAGTGCTCCGCAGCGGCCCAAGGCCCTAATAGCCGATGATGCTATTGCCGATCCAGGAGAATATGATGGCGTGTCTATGTTAATTATTGGGGAAGATGATGTGCAATGGAAAGCTACGCCGTCTCGTCGGATCGGAAGCCCAGCTGGCGACGAACCTAGTCTAACGGTCTCTGTTCGGGACAAAATGTCCGTTTACGCGGTTGGCCTACGCCTTACCAACACTGTTTTTCTCAATGGAAGCGAACGAACTTTTATGGGCATGCGCTGGGTTGCCCGGAAAGATGGATATGTCTTGGACAAGTCTAGAGACCTTGCGAGCTGCGTTGTTACATCCAAACAAGACAGCATTCGCCCCAGACTGATGCTTCCACTAGAGCCAGTCACCCAACGACGAAGGGTGGTAACAGGAATGGGAAACATTCTGCGACAACTGGCTAAATCAACGGACGGATGTTCGGATGAGACAATGCCTGCATCCACCGAGCTGGAAAAGGAACTTCCACGGTATATTGAAGAACATAACATCGCCGACCGAAGAGTCTCTGTCTGGGCTTTGGTTGAGACACCTGACGTGGAAATTGCAGATTCCACTTTATCAATACAAGATCAACTAACCCGGTCACTGCGTCATGGAGGTAAACTACATCGCGTTATGAGTGGCGGAGGCGGCTGGGGAAAGAAGCAGGGTCTTCTTTCCCTAGATCCAGAGGTTGCTTTCCCAACTATCAGTCTCCGTGATAAGTCTACCAACCTGGATCAAGTATTTGAACCGCATTCTAGTGCAACTGAACCCTTGGAGATGCCACCGTTCTTCGGAAATTGTTTGATAGGCGAAGATCTCTCCCATCTCTCCCAAGTTGCCAATGCAGGAGATTTCATTCAATTCTTTGTGGCGGTAGAACCCACACCCTCCCCCAGGGCTGAGGATCAGACAAGGTTGGCATACTGCTTTGGCGTGGTCGCCGATGCTGAAGAACCACAGGCTCGAGGAGCCCATGGCGAAGAAAAGCATCTTGAAATGGTAGTCGATACATTTGGTGCCATGTCTGAAAAGGCGATCACCTTTTCTCAGCCAGCGCCCCGGGGTGGCAAGGCGGGTGAATCCAGCACAAAGTTGGACATTCCGGGGTGTCAAGTAATTTTAGAGTTTGAGCAATTATGAAACACTGAGTTGATTGATATAATGCCAAGAGGCTTTTCGAATATATCGATCCATTCAATCAGTCCAGGCACACAGTAGATCATTGATTGGTTCTCGGATTCTATCCCAACAGCGGTTCATCATCATCTCTTCGGTCCTGCTTTCAACTTGTGCATCAATGCCCCCGTTTACTTGGTTCCCTGAATGGAGTCAAATAGTGCTGTCAGACTGATCTAACGACCAATCAAGGGTGGAATTTTTTGCTAGACTGCGTCTTTTTTGCGATATCCAATGAGTCAGTGCATCTTTATAAAAGAGCTTTCCTTTGCCTCTTCTTTCCTTCCATCACCCACAAACATATCGTCCAGTCGGTACGGCAGCAGTTGTGAGCAAGAAAACACCTTAAGAACATACCAGAGGGATCACCACCAGGAGTCTGGAAATCACCACCAGAAGTCTGGAAACATAATCGATCGCATGCTGCAGGCATCGTTGTTTGCAATTGGCTTTGATGGTTATCCTTCAAGATTGGTAGCATATGACATGGAGAAGCGATCGATCTTCTTTGCACAAGACCTGTCTCCTGCCGGTCTTTGGTCTATTCAATTCCATTGGGTTTCAATTTCAGGAAATTAAAGATGACCAGCACGCGGCGTATTGTTTAACGTTGCTGAAGGATCAAAGAAAATAGTATCAAGTTGCCAGCACTACGAAAACTGGTCATGCTTGTTGTTGACCGGAAAAGTAAGACTCGTGGTAGCGGGAAAAAAGTCTTGGAACCAACTACCGCGGTAGCGGTGAAGAGAGGCTGGTACTCTGCTACCCAAGCAAAAGCGCCGATTTTGGCCTCATGTGCATCATAACAATCGTTAAGATTTTAAACTTTGTCGTCTTCACCCGTGTGGTTCGCAGGTGTCAGTTGTGGTGACTCTGCCCTGTCGCTTGCCGGCAAGATGAATCTCAACTATCCTGGCTAGGTGACGAGAAAGGCTAGCTGGAGTTTCACTAGGCAGGCTTACAGCTGATAATTCCAATCGACCTTGTTGAAGCCACGAATCTTTTCAAGGTGTGCCAAACTCGGAGAACACCGAACCGAATTCAGAAAAGTTCCAATACTAGTTCACCAGCATTAAAGACCTATCTTCCGCCGAGGCCAGGCCAATGAATCTGCCCAGCGAGAATTTCCCGGTTGTAGGATCAGCAAAAGCTCTGAAACAAGCGCCCGGCCAGAGTTGCGGGCCCACCACCACTGGCCATCCAGCTCCCACAGCAGCACGCCCCAATGCATGAGAATCAGAAGAGCCAACGGCTGGCGACGCCGCACGTTGTCCACGAATCCTTTGTCGACGGCAGCTAGCCAGGCGAGAGCATTTGCTGGCCCTCCATCATTGCTGTACATTGTAAAACAGTGGTGCAGATGAGCTATGACATCTTTATTGATCCGGTACTGGTCTGTATCGATACTGGAAAGAGTCTCATCGTTCAGCAAGGCCAGTCGATCCAGAGCAGTTTCGGTCACACTGTCTAGTGTTGGGCCGCCACTCTTGAATCCCTTCTGGTGCGGATATAAATTGAGTTTAATCCAAGGCTGGCCGATGGTGATGATGTTTTTAACGCCCTGGAGAAGCTCGAACAGAACGATGATATTTTCCGTCATATTTGAGCTCTCCCCACGAGCAGCCGTAACCCGCGGCAAGGCAATGCCCAAAACTGTAGTGATGATAGACTGTGCTAGCACCGCTTCACAGTTTTGTTCGGTCAGGTGGTCAATGGAGGCACGAAATGGAGCAAAGGTGAGATTATGATAGTGCAGAGCCGTGTCCATGTATACGAAAGATGCTGGTGGTTCCAAGGTGGAAGCGATGTGCAATGCCGCTAGCGCCAATATGCCGTTCATGAGGAATTCAAACTGCAAAGCCAAGCGCGGGACATGAATCTGCCACACCTGCATCTCTGACTCGCTGGTGCTGATGCTTCGGTATGTATCCGTGGCAAAACGATGCATTAACTCCAGCTCCCGCACGCCGGACACGGCGGAGGGAGTGGAGGCTGGACTGCCCGGAGCTAGAGACCGTGGGGTGACGGGGCCTTTCTCTCTAACCGGCGCCGGCAAAGCCGTAGCCTGTCGACCCAGACTGGGCGCATCCTTCGGTGAAGCTTTCACGTAGGTGCAGCCGAGTTCACGGGAGATACAATTTGTGCAAGGGGGGCCCGTTTCGTCACACTGCGCCCGTTAGGAATTGATATTTCCCGAAAAAAAATCCACTGACCTTAACACGCCGTCTTTTACATTGATCACACCCACTGCGGCTTTTTGTATGGGCCCGACGAGGAGGCATGGCGTCGCTGGTTGGAACATGATCAAATCCTTGAATATCTCGCGACACTCAAGCGCGGATGAAGTTGGTCACGTGGCTTGATGAGAGGCAAGAGATAAAGCCGAAGTCTTGAGCAATATTCTTCATGCTGAAAGTCTTTTTGGATGGAAAAATGATCTCCTATACCTATGAGCTTCCAAACCCTAGGGGCTTTCACATGGATGCATAGCTAATTTACTGCTCCCCGCGTACGGATCCATATATTCATGGGGATATATATATAATCTAATCTTGAGACTAATTAATGTTTTAAACTTGCTCTTGGCCTCTATACTGCAAGGCTTTTCCCTTTTCCAACATGTCTGTCATGCTCCACCTGTAATACATCAAGGTGATGTATTCTTCCTTACTTGCAGATCCCGAGATCCCGATTGTGCAGAATATACGTGGCCGAGTGAAAGCTAGCGAGGGGAACACCGTGATCTACAGATCATCACGCACTATTGAATTGCGCATAAAGACCTTGAAAGTTGCTTCCACCTTTGACAAAATTTCCTATGTACACTCTACTGTAGTAGATAATTTCAGTATCTCGATATCATTGATCTTCAAGTCGGGAGCACATCCGGCTGATCAATCATTCTAAATGACGCCTCTACTCCGCATGCAAGGCCTCATTTTTCCAACTTGAATCATGCTGGTAACTCGACTCAGCTGATCATCAAACTTTCTATTTGATTATCCTAATTGCTTATAGTCGATATTAAGTGGTCTAATCCAAGGCGCCACCTGGATCAGAGATTATGCACAACTATGTATTGTTGACAGACTAAGACTACAGTAGGTTGCAAGAATACTACCCCACCTGGTGTACAATGCTCTTTAATCTGTATAGCGTCTTACAGATTCTCATGTGGACCAAGCCACATGCTTATTGGACTCGGGATTGACGTCCATGAAATAGTCAAAATTCATCTCTTGAAAGAGGTGGACCCATTTCCTTTCCTCGGGCAGAATAGATGTGACTGATCATGGGAAATCATAGTTCATTGGGTCCCACATGAACGTATGAGACTATGCGACTGACAACCTTCATTGAGTTAACTCCATACGTGGGTTTATATGGCCTTGGAATGATACTAAGACATAATTCTTGCTAGTGCAGATTGAGACTCTGCTTTGATCTTTAGAAATAGGCATAGCGGATTATCGTTGTTTCACCGCCAAAGGCACAAACATACGTTGTCTCACGGGTTCCACAAAGGTTACATGAGCTGCTCCATCTCGGTCATTATCAGGATTAGTCTAACCCGGTTTGACCAGTTTTCCAACGTATTGAGCATTGGCATCAACAAATCTGAGTTCTGGCCTTTCTCTCAAACCATAATATCTCATTTGGTGAGTTGCATTGAACTATTTGCTCAAATGATGAAGATCGTGGAGACAGCTCCCGGCCCATTCCAAATATGGACCTTCGATATAGAGAAAAAGTAAATCGAGGATTGGTCTTAGATTTCATTGGACCACGATTATTAATCGGCAGCGATGTGATAAAAGGCCCCGACTAGTCTCATTCACTCTGCATCGCTCTGCATCGCTCTGCATCACCCCGCTTCCTCTCTCCTACCTTCATATTGTAATGTGACACGTCCAAGTTGACTCTCCAACTTAGGCATATTACCACACCGACTCTCTTCTCACTCAAGAGCTATCTCCTCCTTTGAATTACCCACTGCCAAAGAAATGACGAACGCATCCTACACCGAGGCATACCAAAGCCTGAGTGCTTTGTGGGACTTCTCCGATGAAAACCAAAAGCTATGGTGGCATAGCACAGCTCCTATGTTTGCCCATATGCTACAGTCCGCAAACTACAACCAGCGGAGCCAGAGCCACCACCTCGAGATCTACAAGAAAGCGATCATCCCTATGCTAGGGGCCTACCCTGTGAATGACCGTCCCCGTTGGATGAGTATTCTCACTCGATATGGCACCCCGTTTGAGCTGAGCCTCAATTGCTCGAATAATGTTGTCAGCTACACCTATGAGCCCATCTCTTGGACAACGGGGACCTCACAGGACCCATTCAATACTATTGCCATTTGGGAGGCTTTGCAGCACCTCATGGCTTCTCAAAAGGGCATTGATCTTGAATGGTTCACTCATTTCAAAAAAGCTCTTACCCTGGACTCGGACGAATCTGCTTTTCTTCTAGCGAGCGATATGGTCGGGGATCAGATCAAGACCCAGAACAAACTTTCCCTGGAGCTCGGTGAAGATCAATTCATTCTTAAGGCCTATATGTATCCCGCTTTGAAATCACTCGTGGCGAAAAAGTCGATCCACGACCTGATCTTTGAGGCAGCCCACGACTTGGCCCAAACCTATCCCAGAATATCAACTCCTTTGAAAGTTCTTGAGGAGTACTTGAAGTCTCGAGCTCCCAATAGCACTGTTAAGCCCCGGCTTTTATCTTGTGATTTGGCGGAACCCTCGAAGTCGCGCATCAAGATCTATCTTCTAGAAGACATGGTCACGCTCACGAATTTGGAAGATTTGTGGACGCTAGGAGGCCGAAGGAATGATCAATCCACGGTGGAGGGGCTCTCGGTATTGCATGAGCTCTGGAACCTTATCAATCTGACCGCACAGTTCTGCTCTTATCCAGTGGGTTATTTGTCTCTCAATGATCCTGTCAACGAGCAGCTCCCCCTTATGGCCGACTTTACTCTTCACGCAGACGATCCTATTCCCGAGCCGCAGATCTACTTTCAGACGTTCGGAAGTCGGGACAAAAAGTTGACAAAGGGATTGACGACTTTTTTCCAGAAGCAAGGCTGGAATAAGATTGCCCAATCCTATGAGACTGATTTACGTTCTTGGTAGTAAGTGTCTCTCTGGCATCACTCTGCAACTACTATTCGAGTTGATGAGTGCTAACTGTGAGAAGTCCAATGGCAAATCTGAAGCGTCTGAATAAAATCCATACATTGGTGTCCTTTTCCTACCGCAATAACAGCCCTTCTGTGAGCGTTTATCTCCAGTCGTTCGAGACTGGTGAATGGGAGATGTGTAAGACCTCATACTATATTTACTTACACCATGTGAGAGGCTGGACTGACAACATTGACAGCCAAGTTTTCAAGCACCCCTAACCTCTAGCCCATGACTTTGAGAATCATTGAGTATGCATCAGTCTTTCGCAACCGCTCTGCCCTTTCCCTTTCCCTTTCCTGTAAGAATTGAATAGAGAGTTGACTAGGCCCCGAGAGCTGAATTTAAGATATCATTGCGATAGTTCTCTCGTATCTAAACGACTGGCGTTCAATGAGCACCGAGTAGCTAGCCAACAACATCGATGAGTACTTCGCCTAAACATCCAACTCGTACATGCTTCCATGGCACTTGAGCCTTTCCAAGAGTCTCTCCTATCACAGTGGTGGCCCACACTCTATATCTACCTGAGCTGTGCTACACTCAGTGCAAAGGGTTTTCTTTCCGAGATCATTGGGTCATAACTAAGTTATACAGACAAAATTTCGTGACTGACAGGTTCGTATCCGCTAATTAGCTCAATATCCAATATTCAATGGGCCAACCCTCGCCTTTTGGGGTTTGGCATTGATCCTTTTACACCTCTTCTATCTCTTCATGCGGTTGCGACAGGTCTACTTTTGGCGACCGCTCACAAGCACGAACATGTCCATCGGCTTGATACTGAAAGCACCGTTCGCATGGAGCTTGTAGTCTGGATCCTCCAGTTCAAACGCAACGTCCTTGATAATATTGGCTAGAGTGAAGAAAGACCACTGCCAGGCCCACAGTTTGCCAATACACTCGCGTTTGCCGTTACCGAAGCCCTTCTTAGCGGCGGCAGGCAGTTTGTCCCACTTGTCCCCAATTACTTGCTCGGGCTTGAATGCCAACGGGTCTTCGAACACAGCAGGGTCACGGTTAACAGCATTTAAGATGGCAATCATGGGCTGGTTGTTGGGGATCTGATATTCGCCACCTCCAAGGAGCACAGGGGTCTTGTCCTTCTTGTCCTTAGGCGGAATAGGCTCAATGTTGAAGCCGGGTGCGGTGGCAGACAGACGAATAGTCTCACGGAGAATGGCTTCGACGTAGTTCAACTGCTTCAAATGGGAAAGGTCAATGGGACCATCTCCCACGACGGAGTCGATCTCATCTTGGCCCTTCTTCAGGGCCTCGGGGTTGTTGCTAAGGTAATATACCGCATAAGTGAGCAGGTTGGCGGCCGTAGCAGCACCAATAAAGATCGTGACGATCTCGTCCAGCACCTGAGAATCTTTGAGCTTCAGGCCACTCTCGGGATCGACACCATTCAAGAGAGCATCCAACATATCCTTGCGAGCCAGCTCAGGGCTATCCTTTCGGCGCTTCACAATGTCGGTAGCGTAGTTGCGCATGGTTTTGGTCAAGCTAGAGAATCGGCCCTGGTATAGCCAGTTCATGACCTTCGGGCGAGTGGGCCGCTTCATTGCTTCCATGGTGGCACCCTCCCATCCCTGGACCATATCCCAAGCCTTTTTCTGAACCTCATCCTTCTCACCTAGCACGTGCACCCGCTCGTTAAAGAAACACTTCATACACGAAGCCAACAGAATCAAATCGAGGTCGTCACTGGCCTTCACACGTTGCTTGGTGCCTGCGCTCCACTTTTTGGTCAGGTCCGGGACGACCTCCATCATATCCTTATACACGCTATCGGTCGCTTCCTGGGTAAGGTGTGGCATCATAATCCGGTGGGCGATTCCCCAACTCTTCTCGTCGTCATACGCGGTGAACAGACTGTCGTGAACTGAATACCGAATCTCAACGACGGGGCCGGTCACACACTTGCGAAATCGGGTTTGATCGCAAATCTCCTCGAGCAGAGCCACGCTGCAGATAAAGACGATTTGGTGACCCAACACGTTGATCTTGAAAATGGGACCTAGTCGAAGGATTAGTATTCAATCTCATCGCCCGAGGACTGTCCCAAGCATACCATATTTGCTGGCCAGGCTATTGAGAGAGTTCCAAGTTTCATTTGGGTTGACATCGAAGATGTTGCCCAGAACGGGCACGCCGGGTGGGCCAGGAATTTCGGTAGGCATGGCTGGAGGAGATACGATGTTATTGAACAAAGCACAGGAAAGCCCACAAGATGAAGCTTCAAAGCTGGGACCGTGGACAAGGGTGTGGAGGAGAAAAAGAGGTAAAAAGCTATCCCGCAGCTGGGAGTGGGGAGAGCAAAGACCTCATTAAAACCTTCAGCTTCCACCAAATCCACCAATCTTCAGCTGGTGTGGGTGCCACGATCAACAGATCGTATTTGGTCCAATCATCGGAGGGGGAGAGGGGGGTTGGGTCAAGCAAGTCCCCATCGTTCACCATAGGTTCGGTCGAGTTGGTGGGGATCGGCACGATCGAGATGTAATAGTGCAGATTGGCGGACGCCGATCCCACCTGGATTGGCAGTCAAAGGGACAATCCTGGATCCTCAGCTGCAGCTATCTGGGTCACGGGCTGTAGTGCGACCGCGAAAGGGGCAATGGGCTTCGTCAGAATGGTCAGCGTTGCACCACTCGCAGGGCTTTTACCTCCACCCTTGACCGCTCCTGGCTTTGGTGATTGAAGTTGGTATTATTTTATCTTCGTTTATTTCCTGATTAATATGTACATGAGTATGTTTACATGTCATACTCTGTCGAACCCTGGAACCGTGGAATGGACGAGAATCATCATCATCGTGAGTGGCTGTCATCGCGGGGCATAAGTGGGTCTTGGTTGCTAGGGAACTTGACATCATTCCTTGAAAAAGGTTTGAAGTGGGTCTCATGTAAAGCAGGAGTCAACGTAGTACAATATTCAATTATGCGATATTCTATACAGGTTCTCCATATTTATTTACTTGGCTTGGTGTCTATCACATCGGCAGACCCTGCAGCAGTATCTCCCTCCTGAGGAACCAGATCCATAACGTCGGATGGCCCAGAAAAGTGTTTGGTCGCAGTGGTGAACCAGGTCACGAAACTGAGCAGCGTCACAAGCCCAATGGCCGCACTGGTATAGTTCATGGAACTCGAAGTGACTGGAGCCTCCGAGGGGAAATTGAAGGTGATGGAGCCAAACAGCAGAAAAATGAGTCCAATCGCATTAAAGGCGATAGATACGGATGATGGAAGCGAGTATGGTCCAGTGAAGGTGGATGTATGATGGCCAAACATGTAGCCAAGGAGTCGTGCCAATAGTACAAGACCATAGGAGACGTCTAGTAAGGATTCCTGCATTAGCATGTTTGACTCCTGTTACGAAAGAGGTGTGACGTACAGAAACCCGTGGTAGCAATGGAAATCACCGTTTCAAATCCCGTCACCGTACCAAAGTAGATTGCGTTAAGAGCCAGCTGGACGACCAAGGTAAGGAAAATGGCGTATACGGGAATTTTCTGCTTCGGCTCGACTTTAGACCACACCCTGGAGCATGGCAATCCCTGATCCCGTGCAAAGGCGTACACGGATCGCGATCCTTCTGCCACAAGACTCACAGATGCCACGACAATAATGACAGTCATCATGCTTGCTAGGATACAGGTTCCTGCTTTGCTTTGGGTTGAATCATAGAAGATCTGGATGACCGGGACGCCAGTGGTGGAGTTTGCTGTGCTGTCAATATCACCCATACAGAAGCAAAGTGTGAGAATAAAGAAGAAGCCGGTCACAGCGCCCATAAGGACAGCCAGTATAATGGCCTTGGGAGCATCGCGGCTCGCATGAGTCATTTCTTCCGTCATATGGCTGGGGGCATCGTAGCAGCACATGCCGAAAAAGCTCTGTAGAATCCCCACGATCGTGGCCATCGCCGCACCCAAGCCAGTCGTGTTGCGAAATTCCCCAAAGACAAAGTCTGCACTTTGCTTATGATCATTGGTCGCGAGGAGCGTGATAATGATGATAATGAACGACGCAATATTCCATACCAAAATCATGCGTGACAGGCGATGGAGCGCATGAGGCGCAAAAAGATTGATACCTAAAGCAAAGAGTGCCACAGCCCATGCAACTAGAACCGTATGCCATCTCTCGATAGTATAGTCAGGGAAAACCAGGTTGGCCATGCCCAAAATGAAGTTGGATGCCACGGAATTATTCACCGCACCCATCGCCAATATACCTGAACGAATTGAATTAGCTCCTGCGAGCCGACCAAGGGTCAGAAAAACGAACCAACCAGCATGAACCATCCCGTGATGTAAGACAATTGTCGGGATACCTTGGGCGGTGCCAGCATGGCCACCCACGAGTACTGGCCTCCACTGACTGGCCATCTTGCACACATCTCCGCCATGGCTAGCGCAATAAACAGTGTGACCACGCAAACCCCTATCCAACCAAAAATCATCACCGGCGGTCCGCCTGCCTCGACGCCAATGATGAATACTCCACTCAAGGCTGTCCAGCTAAGCGAGTATTAGCTCAGTTGTGAAGGGCAACCAAGACTTCTTACCAAGTTACAATGCTGAAACTAAAGCCCACCATATCAAATAAGCCAAAAGAGCGCTTGAACTCTAACATTCGCAGTTTAGTGCCAGAACTTGCAGTGATTAAGTTTGGTCTGTCCTACCTTGTTGGTACCCAAGATGTTCGAGAGCGACATCTTCGTCGATTGAGGTATTGAACACCTCTTTCACCATTGTAGCGTTTTGTTGTCAATCATGGAGGTCCGCGGGTGCGGGGAATATAATATTTGAATCTATGTACTCAGTATCATGAACCCTTATCATGACAAGGGTGGGGTCTAGATAAGAGCAAATGATCGAATCAGACTGGATCGGAGATACCGTCGATTCTGAGATAAAACATGACAAACCTAATTGATTATCGGCCGATCCGAACAAGATCTTATCTATATTCGCTGGCACTTGCCTGTTTAAAGATTGGTCTTTTCCCGCAACCACTTGGAGAATAGCATCATGACGTTGAGCACAGCCTTATGGGTGGTACCACTGGTGTTCATTGGCCTAATTTGCAAATGGGTTTATAGACTCTACTGTCATCCTTTATCTAAAATCCCCGGACCGAAAATTGCGGCATGTACCTCACTATGGCTTGCCTATCATACTTATATCGGTAACGAGTGCACGGCCGTCTACAGTCTCCATCGCAGATATGGCCCGGTATTGCGCGTCGGTCCCAATGACGTCGATATCTCTAACGCAGATGCCATCGAGCCAGTTTACGTCGCTCGAGGCGGATTCCCAAAGTCTGACGTGTACTCCAAATTCGATATCGACGGTCACAATACCATATTTTCCACGCTCACTCTTCCCGAGAGAGCGACAAGAGCCAAGGCTGTCGCATCACTGTTTTCCACCGCTTCCCTCCGACAAGCCGAACCTCTTTTATCACAGGTTTTTGACGATTTCATCGCCAGACTTCGACTTGAAGCGAAAAAGGGAGAACCAGTCAACGTGTTAAATATTTGCCGATGCATGGCCATCGATGCCATTAGTGTGTATCTGTTCCAGCATCGCTATGGGGCTCTCGATGAGGACTCCGGGGTCATGTCCGCATCTCCCTTTGTGGACGCATATGTCGGCGTCGGTGCATTCTTCAACCTCGCTCCCGGGAGAATAGGAGACCTTATAATGGCAATCTCGGAAAGGATGACATCTACTGACATGACGAAGAAAGCGTTCGATCTAATAGACCGCTTTACGGGGCAACTTGTAGCCGTCGCAACGCCCAAAAGTGGGAGTTATCAAAGCCGCCTTTTGGAGAAGCAGACATCTCTCCAGTCTCAGATCGAAGTGAAGGACCTTTGTTTTGCTGGCACCGACTCAACTAGTATGAACACAGCAACGATAATGTGGTATCTTTCCAAATGTCCGAAAATGTATGTTTCGAGTCAATTGATAACCCTTAAATCCGCTCTAACGCACCGATCAGATACCGTCGACTTCGCGAAGAGATACAAAGTACTGTTGCGAAAGGTGCAGATCCTATGACCTGTAGCTATCTTCGTGGAACGATTAGAGAGGGACTACGATTATCATGGGCCAACCCCATCCGACTCCCCCGAGCAGTACCCGTTGGTGGCTGGACCTATCACGATTATCACCTCCCAAAGGGCACAAGTGTCGGGGTTGCCTCATTTCAACTGCACCAAGACGAGAAAATCTTCCCGAACCCACTTTGCTTTATGCCTGACCGATGGCTGGATCCCACACAGGACATGCTCGACCATTTCTTTGCGTTCGGCAAGGGGTCTAGAGCATGCATCGCGCAGAATCTAGGCACACTTGAGGTCACAATGGCAATCTTCAGAATCGTCAAGGCAGATCTGCTTTGTGACGCGAAAGTTTTTGACGAATCAATCCAGATCAAACAGTGGTTTAATTCCCGTGTCAGGGGGGAAGAGATTTTGATCCAATTCCGCCCTGAGCTAGCTGATAATTGACGACCCAGTCTGATATTAATTGATGGATTAGGTGGACATAATGAAATGCAGATTTTCGGCCCCTGTTTTTCAAATGCATAGACTCGCTACCCACCCCCTAAAATAGCCTCGCTAGGTCGGTTGTTCGAACTACTGACACCGATATTCATTGATATTTGAACATCTCATGACCAGACACTGTAAATACAAGCCTCCCTTCTGGGAATCTGGGTATTTAGATTTGCTGTTCACCCACCATCATTTACAAGACAGCAATGCATTCGATTTCCACGTCTGTATTGAGTGGCAGAGTTTTGACCGCAACACACCTGCATAGTTCATCCTGTTAGCAGCGGGACACATTTAAATGCAAGGGGTAAAAATGACAACTCACGTGCGACATGGCTTCACATCGCCCCAGTATTGCGTGTACACCGAGTTCATATCGGCAAAGTCATCCATATTGGAGAGAAACACGTTGACCTTCACCACTTTGGTAATGTCAGAGCCTGCCTCCTTAAGGACATGAGTCAAGTTCTTGATGCACTGGTGCTACATTGAGGCCCCGTATTAGCCCATGTAAGCCTTAAGCTGGCTTGATTTCGATGCTTACAGTATGCGCCTTCACATCACCGTCAATGAGCTTGCCAGTGGTGGCATCCATAGGCACGGCTCCGGAACAGTACACGACGCCATTGGCGATGATGGCTTGTGAGTAAATTCCGGGAAGGGGCTTGGGAGCCTGGTCAGTGAGAACTGCAATCTTGGTAGTCATCTTGAAAGCCTTGTTAACAGAAGCAATGCATAGTAGTATGGCCTTCCATTATGGGAAACTTCGTAAATAAAAAGGAGTCTCATCCCACGCTCGGAGGAAGACTGACGTTGAAAGTCCCACGTTCGAAGCTCATCCGCCACGTTACAGTGTAAAGAAGACCCTTCCCCTTCCATTCGCGATAATCTCTACTGAATTTGGTAAGTCTTATCGTACCTTTTTTGGTTCATCCCCGCATCCCACCCGTCGCGTGGGGGCCTTTCTGCGCGGGATTCAAATTACGGTATTACATGTGTCCCAAGGGATGTGAGATGTGCTTCTTTATTCATCTTTCTTTTTCCTTTTCCCTACCATCCCCCTTGCACTCTTCTCATCATGTCTGCCATTGCTGGTGTCACACAGCCTCCTTATCCGCTCCATGAGTCCGTTCGAGATCTACTGGATCCCGAGTACGTCGCCTTCTATAACCAGCATGTGATCAACAACCAACAGGTGCATCTCCAGCCCGTTGCAGCATCGCGGACCAGTGGCGTTCTGATCCCAGGTGCGGGCCCAATGCTGGAGGTTGGCAAGACTCATGATCTTACTATTGTGCGACGAGAGACCGAAGGACCTCCAGTTGCAGTCCGCTGCTTTACACCCAAGGGCGAAGTGCCCGCTGGTGGATGGCCAGTCATGCTCTATTTCCACGGCGGCGGTTGGGTCCTTGGTAATATTGACACCGAAAATGTGGTGTGTTCCAACCTTTGCGTGCGTGGTAACTGCGTGGTGGTGACTGTGGATTACCGGTGAGTAGCAGCTCTTCTTAGATTGATGAGAGATTAGAGCTAATGGCCTGGAAACCATCAGTCTTGCCCCCGAAAACCCATGGCCTGCAGCAGTTCACGATTGCTGGGAAACTCTGCTCTGGCTGGTGGCGGAGGGACCCGCCGCGCTGTCAATCGACACGTCCAAAATCGCGACAGGCGGGTCCTCGGCCGGTGGAAACTTGGCTGCAATCATGACCCACAAGGCATTGACCCTTTCCCCCCCACTCCGCTTCTCCGCTCAGTTACTCTCGGTCCCCGTCACAGACAATACCGCCACCGTGGAAAATAACGAGTCGTATCGCCGCTACGAACACACCGCCGCCCTTCCCTCGCAGAAGATGATCTGGTACCGTGACCATTACCTGCCAAACGAAGCGGATTGCAAAAACCCCGAGGCTAGTCCCTTGTTCTACGCCGATGACTGGTCGCAGCTTCCCCCTGCCCTCGTGATGGTGGGCGAGCTGGACGTGTTGCGGACCGAGGGCGAACAGTATGCTGAGAAGCTTCAGAAGGCGGGCGTGGCGGTAGACTTACAGGTGATGAAGGGCATGCCACATCCATTCCTCGCGATGGACGGCGTACTCTCCGAGGGGAAAAGGTGTATCACATTGATGTGCGATGCTTTGCAAAAGGCGTTCTGGGGCTAATTGGGATGAAGCTGTGTAATAGACTTGATTTGATAGATTCTCAAATTTACCCAAGAACTTGATTTAGCAAGCGTTCTTGCCTGCATGTCAAACTCCGCCTGCTTTTCAGCGGCTAGCTACTCAGCCTTGCCACGACATGTGCAACATGATTCTCCATCAGTCCAGACCCTTGAATACATCGTCGAACCGCAGTTCA
The DNA here is from genome assembly GCF_028828015.1 of Penicillium pulvis. Lineage (NCBI taxonomy): Eukaryota > Fungi > Ascomycota > Eurotiomycetes > Eurotiales > Aspergillaceae > Penicillium > Penicillium pulvis. The sequence continues at coordinate 3,627,247 of NW_026643079.1, read as the reverse complement.
TTCCACCGCACATTGGGCTTGAGGCCGGCAAACTTCCACACTCCGTTGACCTTTCGGTAGTAGTGCTCGTTGGTGGCGTGGCCGTGCCCACGAAGCTTGACCTCTTTTAAATCCGCATCGGTATACACCTGGTGCGCTGCACGAAGCTGGTGATGACCGATAACCTCAGTGTCGGAGATCTTCTCCCACCAAGTTTGACCAAGCAAGTGCTGTGTCTTTACAGTGGGGTCACCCAGAAATCCAGGGTGAGTCACCATGGCCATATAATCATCCGCTGACATGTCGTCCCATCTTCGGAGTCCAATCTTGGTGTAGTCCACCTATAATTGTGGGTATCAGCCTTTTTTGTCATTGTGAACAAGTAAATCATTTCCTACCGTCAAAGTTGGAGCAATTATGCTGCGCAGACGATCCCAGTCCTAGCAAGCGATTTTAGTTCCTAATGACCTTTTATCTTTGCTAGCGGTCATATACCTTGGCATCATAGCTATCTGCCCAGTCGAAAACGAGCTTTGACAAGACCAGGTAGTCTGCAATGGTTAGCGAGCACCATCAAATAGCATGTTGCAATTTTGATACTAACCTTGGAAGCTAATGTCCAGATTAGGCTCTTGGTTCTTAATAGCAGGAGACATAATGATTTGGGTGATCGATAATTTACTAAAGGGGAGCGCAAAATAAAGTATTACCTCTGGGGGTATATCTATCGATTCTCGTGGCCACAACTCAACCTTCCGGATGCAGCGCGAACCACAAATAGGATTGTTGGATACAAGGAATGCAACATGACCCTGTTGATGTGACCTGATGGCCAGGCGTAAAGCCGGCTGTCGTGGAGGCGCTTCCGCATGCGGCAATCATTCCACGCCCTAGACCATCAACTACTCGAAAGCAGGTTGACCTTTACAAAACATCGAAAGGCTGCATTCATTTAAAATGTTCAGGCTGTAATTATGCTTTCGACTCGAAATATATTCTACGTCCTGTCGCCCTGAAAGAGTTTTTTTTTCTTTCTCCATTTTACTATCTGTTCACATTACACAATTCCACTTTCGCCCAGGCCCAGCAATCTCATCAACATGGTTGCTCCACTATCCCAGACTGGCCCTGCCGAACTGGCGGGCAAGGTTGCTCTAGTCACCGGTGGCAGTCGGGGTATTGGTTCGGGAATCGCGTTGGAGCTCGCCAAGAAAGGTGCCTCGGTGGCTATTAACTACGCCCGGGACCCCGTCTCTGCCGAAAAGATTGTCCAGGAGATCCAGGCCATGGGCAACCGCGCGGCTGCTTTCCAGGCCAATTTAACCCAAGTCGACTCGATTGAGACCCTGTTTCAGCAAGTCGTGGCGCATTTCGGGCAACTTGATATTGTTGTTTCCAACTCTGGAACTGAAAAGTTTGTCTCGCTCGCCGATACCACCCTTGATGATTTCAACGAAGTGTTCGATCTCAACACCCGTGCTCAGTTCTTCGTGGCTCAGAATGCCTATAAATACATCCAGCCCGGCGGCCGAGTGGTGCTGATGTCGTCGATCGCTGCGGGAGTCGGTGTTCCGGGTCATTCCTTGTATGCCGGCAGCAAGAGTGCGATCGAGGGCTTCACTCGCTGCTTTGCCGCTGATTTCGGGAAGAAGCGATGCACCGTCAACGCCATCGCCCCAGCTGGCGTGAAGAGTGATATGTGGTTGAAGAACTCGTGGCGTTATGCGCCTGGCTGCGACCAGAGCTCATCCCTCGAGGAGATCGAACAAGCTCTAGCCAGCGGTAGTCCCTTAAAGCGGTGCGGCGTGCCGGCCGACATTGGCCGAGTCGTGGCATTTCTGGCCAGTCCAGGAGGGGAATGGATCAACGGTAAGTTGCAAAATGCAGAAACATAGCCCTGGCCCCTGGGATTCGGACTAATTGGTATGCAGGTCAAATCTTGCCGCTCAATGGAGGTGCCAACATTTGATGGAATATGTGACATGTTGCCAACTGGCATCTTTTCTTTTGCATCCGGGCGACTCTCGCATTTGAACTTTCGAGTATGGGTCTGGATTTTATGTATGAATTGTCCGGTATGGATTGTGCGAAATTAGTGCGAACCCTTGCAAAGCCATGGAATACTTTTGATGCAAATAATCCATATCTCACCTAAACCATCTCTGGCATACTCATCCTCCCCCTCACAGTTAGCAAAGGGGAAGCCGGGTTCTACTCATCTCCTTACCCAATTCAAGTCGCCTCATTTGAGGAAATCGGAGCAGTGTGAATTTAATTTGTAATTTCATTTCGGTCATCAAAATACGTTATAAAAATCCTTCGCCCCGTAAGGACCCTATGAGGAGTGTCAGATTGTTGGTGCATCGACCATTTCACCTTCTTAATATGCGACTGAGTAAAGTGGCCTGGGCATTGTCAATTTCAACGATGATGGCAACGGAAATGACCAAGGTGACCAAAATGATCTAGACGAAGTCAATGTGAGACTCTCCCAAGCATTCACAGGAGATGTAACCTACCGCAAAAAGTAGGATCCCCACTGAATTGAGCTCCCAGCCTCCGGCATGAATTTTCCCTAGAGAAATGGCGTTTTGTTGTCTCCAAAATCGAAAGGCCCCGATCAGGGCGACGAGAACAGCCACGCCGTAGCAAGAGACGGCAAGCGGAATGCCGACTTGGTAGAATCGCAGCCGGTCCTCGTCCGATGGGGCACGTTGGAGGCGGAACAGCTGCGCAATCACCACCCCTTGCATTGCAATAACCACCGAGGTACGGATATAAGCGAGGAATGTTCTCTCCAATGCTATATTTCCGATCAGTACCAACCACTGATGCTCTGCATGATGTGGGTGATATACTGACCATAATGGTCCCTGTTGCTTTTCCGCGGCACCGTAAGGGTGACATTATGGGTCCAAAGTCGACAGATGCGGCTCCACAGCCCCGTTCGATCGTGGTGGGAGCGTTGGGTCGTGACGCGAGATATCGTTCGCCGGGTCGTGACTCGATACTCGTCCCCGGACGAGGCAGATGGTGAGGAATAATCCAACTCGTTATCCTCGCGGGTTTGGATCTCATGTAGCTCGAGCGCTTCGCGATCGTCCCGATGAGGCGGAGACGGTGGTCGGGTCTCCCTCAAAACAGCACTGATGGGTCTTTCTAAAGACGGCAACGGAGCACTTGATTCTGTCATACTGGAAAGCAGCAGCTATCGGGAGTGGCATGGCTATCGCAGAAATTGCCAGGTTGGAGGGGGTCAAAGCAAGTTCTGGGGAATGATCCCCGGATCGGCTGGAGCCGAATTGTCCGCCAAATACCATTCATCCCTATTCCACCAAATTCATCGTCCATAGGATGTTGCAAGAGTCAAATTACTACGGAGCATAGTAAACGGAATCGTCGATTTTATTCTTTAAATATTTCAGGTGACACTGCATCGGCTTGGTACCTAGATCAATTGACCAATCAGGGCATTGCAAACATCAATTGCATCATTCATGGTTCGGATGTTGAAATGTGCCGCCAATGGCGGTGCTTAAGGCACATTAAGCATATTAGCATACAAGTGCTTGATACGAAGAGTACTTCAGGCAGTGTTACTAAGCAGACATTCTACCAAGTTCTAGTATTCTAATCTGTTGAATCCTCAAGTGCTCGTTGTCTAGTTGTCATTCTGTGGACTCATACCTTGGAAGTTGGAAGCTACGAAGAATAAGGCCAGGGTTCTTGGTGTATTTATGTGCACCTTTATATCCTAGTGATTACCCTTGGAAGGTTACCTCCTTTTCATGATAGATAACATTTCCGCTCGTCTCCAACGCCATCTGTGTATTTACAGAGGTCTACATGGCCCTCGGGACTCGGGACCCTTAAGATGAGGCGCCCGAGAAGGGTTCTGGGATTGTTGTCAGGAATTCGGTCATTAAAACTACATGGGTTACCTCCGAAGACTCAAAGCTGAAAGCAAATTGTTTTGGATTTCAATCCCCATGAGGATCAGCTCAACGTGATTTTCGTGATAACGACTATCTGAGGCACCCTTTCCTATTCCAGCCTAGCGCCACTCTCCCCAGAAATTCTGGTCGCAATCAACGGTAACCTGAATCTTTGAAGCCCACACGATGCGACATCCCAAGCGAGTTTTGGGGCTCTTCGGCTCTCCATTACCTCAGAGACTACCCGTTAAACCATGCATCCGAACACTCACCCCCCGTTTCCAAAGCTCGTCCTCCGATGATAGCCAACCCACGCGTCCGGAGCATGCCAACCTGAACAGCCAGTCGATCAAAACCACCCGCCGCTGGCCGAAGAAACGCAAAGAAGCCTCGAAAGTACCGATTGGGGTAGACTCCCTCGGTGAACCCGGTGAAATATTTCTCGTACCTCCCAAAGACGTGAAGGCGAGGCGCGGTCGCAAACATTTTGAGAGAGGAGGACCCATACCGCAAGAGGGTGAAGGTTCACTCTCCTCGATCCTAGACGATCTCGCTGATGAGGCATCTATCATGACCGCGGAGCTGGTTTGGAAAAGATTGGAAAGTCTTCAGACTTATCGACCTAAACAAAAGCTGCCCGCCCGCAATTGGGAGGACCTTCTTTCGACCGTGGAATCATCCTTTACCTTCGTGCAGCTGTCTGATTACCTGGCTCAACATAACGACGGCGACTCCACAATTGAAAATAACATTGGGGCATGGCGACCGGGGACATCCGTGTTTTTGGAGCACGGCCGGCGGCAGGGAAACCAGACCAAAAAGTCTGTGTTGGTGGAACGTATTCTTCGAGAATGTTGGCAGCTCTCTGTCATGGATGAGGTGGGCCAGTTGGATCTTAGTCTACCTCCTCTTCACATCAACCTACTGCTGGCAGCCAATGACTTCTCCTTCGATGAAGTGGCCAGCCTCCACAAGTCTAGTATTGACATCACTCAGTCTCTAGGGCTGGTGCGAATTACGGGACCCCAAACCGCCTGCGAATCAACTCTCGAAGTCATCTCAGATGCCACCACTAGAATTCGGGAGGAAGAGGTTGGGATTGACTTCGCCACCGCTGGCTCGCGGCTTACCCCGAGCTTCATTGACTGGGTTTGCCAAACATACAGTGTTGCCATAGACCAACATGCCATGCAGGCTCCAGCGAAGATTCTCTATCTCATCGAGAACAAACAGGGCGCCGAGGATGCCCGGAGGACACTAGGCTTAGCAGCTCATGATGCCAATTCGACACCCCGACCGTTCTCCACATACCTCTCAGCCTCCGAGCCGGCAAATATATACGATTATACCCCCGAGGCCAGTGCCAACTGGTTTGATCGACAAAAATCCTGGTTCCGATGGGCGATGCCTGCGGTTCAAACCACTGCCACCGAAACTCAACCGACCCCCTATTTTGACGGCCACCAAAGTCGGCTCTCCGACGAGTTGCTCAAGCTGCTTCGGAACCGACCCGGTGCAAAGCCACCGTCTCCCGGTGGGTCCGTCGTTCATGAATCGGTGACCGTCGCAGTTGGAAGGTGTCTATTTGGCCGGAAGCCTGCGTTTGACGAGACAGTGATCAGCGCCTCACAGCTTGGAAAGCTTTCTTTGCCGCGAACTTTTGTACCTGATGTACCTCGAATCAAGCCTTTCTTGGACTCTCTTGCCCCAGTCAATCCAGAGCATGGGGTCCCGACTCATGTTGTTCGGCTAATCCCATTCCCTGGATCGTCTGGTAATCTTCCAGAGTTAGACGTGGAATTTGTTCCCAGACCTGCCAATGGTTTGGAACAGTCCCAGGGCGCGATTGACATCAAGAGGGTCAAGTTTGTCATTGATACAAACAGTGTTGACTATCTTCTCCCGGAAACCGGACTTGATCTACGCTTTACGCGCACTCTCTACTCCCAGGTCTCGACTGATACTACCACGGACCCCGCAGAGTATGAAGAGCTTTTGAACAGCATTAGACAACCCCTTCATGACACCTTCATCTCTCGATCAGGCGACGAGAGATCCGCTTCTCTCCCTGCATTTGGTCACATATGCCTAGCCAACAATATTTTCCAGGCTGGCCCTGTCGAGTACATGTTCCCGCCATTCAATGACGCCCGAGGAGCTGCTGCTCGACGATATGACTTTGATGGTAGACAGTTAAGCTACCGCTTCTATGAAAGTGGACCATTCCTTGCCGCGAGATCAACTGAAGTTTCCCTCGACATGGATATACCCCAGGACGCCATGCACTCAGTGGAAGGGGAATTCCAGGACGCCGTGGAACAAAATTTCCATTCCTTCTACAATGCGGCATGCGATATGGCGTTCAAAATCCACAAGGCAAGATATCTGGACGAGCACGACGCCTAGACCATTTCGATTCAATTATGTATAACTACAATCTCCAATTAAATAGATGAAAAGTGCCCTCTTTCCAAAGGGCTGTATAATATAATCATGATGAAGGATCATGAAAGAAATTCAATGTTTCCTTGGTCTTGGTGATCCTTACCTTTAATGTCATCGTCGTTAGGATTGGAATGCCTAGCGTTTTGTTATCTTTGATCTCGACAAGATTGTGGTTTAAGGAATAGTGGAAATTATCGTTTGGGGTTGAAGGCCTTGATCCACGTATTACTGGACTTCCGTACCCATCGTCAACGTCAACCTTCGGGTCTCACCTCCATCAAGTCGAACCACCGAGTGGATCTTTGTTTCGGATCTGTGAAAGCCCCACGTTGATTTTAATCAGATAGCGAGCCTTCCACAGAAAAGACTCTCCATCGGTCATTTTTCGGAGAATGTGGGCCCAATGGCAGTATTTGAGACATGTCCACACACAATCGACTCTCAACCGTGTCAATCTTTACCACATTCACTACTTTATTATACCATATGAAAAACCCACCTGCTAGTGGATCCTTGAGCCCTCAAGGCCTGAAAGCTAGAGTTAAACTGAAACAACAGTACCTGGGAGAACTGATCAAGGAACGGGGATGTGTCTTGACGATCAGGGGCTCCACCGATATAAATTAGGTATTCATGAAGCAATGACGGCAGAAGATCGTCAAACCAGTTGCACAGAACGGTATAGACTCTCACTGATAATTGCAGGTCTACTCAAGTTCAAACAAAGCCAAGATCGTTTGTCAATCTGTGACGATGGCAAATGGGCCTAGGGGCATACAATAAGTTATAACTGAGTCGACATCTCTCAATCATGGTTACAGCTGGCAATCAGTCTCTCCTTTGCTATTTTCTCCCTAGTTTTTTTTTGTTGCTGTTTTAAAAGGTGAAACCAGCTGCTGGTCCAGTCATTCCTTTCTTGTTTCCCATTCTTTACAGCATGCCACTCTCTCGGTCGCTTTTGGCCGCGGTTGTGCTTCTGGGTGCCACTGTTCAAGCCACCGCAGTCTCGGGCACCGCAATCGGATTTGCAACTGGCACCACGGGTGGTGGTGATGCGACCGCCGCTGCTCCGAGTGACATTACGGAGCTTACGGAGTGGTTGACTGACAGCACCCCTCGGGTGATTTTGATCGATAAAGAGTTCAACTATCTCGAGAGCCAGGGAAAATGTACCGACTGCAAGTGCTGCATTCCCTCCTCCAACACGTGCGGAAGCTCTGGTCAGAATGCCATCGACGACTCGGACTGGTGCGGTGACTACCCTACGACAACATGCGCATACGATAAGGCGGCTATCGAAGGTATTAATGTGGCCTCAAACAAGTCTATCGTGGGTGTCGGCAGCGCCGGTGTCATTCGTGGTAAGGGGCTGCGGATGGAGAACGGTGTTAGCAACGTCATCATCCAAAACATTCACATTACCGAGTTGAACCCTCAGTATATCTGGGGTGGTGATGCCATCACTCTCGACGGCACAGACCAGATTTGGATCGATCATGTCAAGATTTCCCTCATCGGTCGCCAAATGTTCGTTGCGGGTTACAAGGCTAGTAGGTATTGATATAATTGTGTCTAAAGTCTATGAAGGTTGACAAGTTTGTTCTAGGCGGCCGCGTCACAATCTCGAACTGTGAATTTGATGGTCAGACTAGCTGGTCTGCAACCTGTGATGGCCACCACTACTGGACTATGTGAGATCATGACCTTCGACTATCAGACCTTGGACTAATGACTTCCTCTAGTCTAGGATACGGCAAAAATGATAAGGTGACTTTTACCGGAAATTACATCCATCATACTTCGGGTCGATCCCCCAAGCTCGAGTTCAACAGCTACTGGCACACCTATAACAATTACTGGTTCAACAACACTGGCCATGCTTTCGATGTCGGTGATGGAACAAACGCTTTGATTGAAGGCAACGTCTTCCACCAGGTTGACACGCCTTTCCTCACGGACAGCAGTCCCGGCGAGTCCTACGCAGTGAGCTCTAGTGATAAGTCTACCTGTGACTCTAAGCTCGGCCGAACCTGTGCTGTCAATAGCCTGGTCTCGTCTGGAAGTCTCTCAGCCAGTGACGAGTCCGTCCTGTCTAGCTGGCCGAGTGGCGAGTCTGGCATCACTGTTACGAGCGCCAGCCGGGTGAGATCCTCGGTTCTCAGCAATGCTGGAATCGGCAAGCTGAGCAGCAGCTCTTCCAAGCGACAGGTTCAGCCTGTTCCTTATGTTCCTGCCCACTCCCAGGCCGGCCCCGGTGCTACACCAGTCAGCGAGCCCCACAAGTGGACTTGGAAGACTGTGGGCGTCAAGCCTACCAAAGCCCCGCAGCCTGGCGCTAACTGAGGCTAGAGAGTGTATCATAAAGATTGATATTTCTCAGGCATGACTTCTAGGTCATTTGACTCCCGGTCACCTGAATTACCACATGTCTCGTAGCTAGATCATTTTACTTCTTGCACACCTCATTAACCAATCATATTTCACTACGCCTAGTACTCCTGACATTTTCTTTTTCCATTGTCTACACCATGAAAGTTTATGTATTCCGATAAATAAGGCATGGATAGAACTATACATATACATCTAGCATTTGCGGTTTGAATCCATTAGGATTTCCCGTGTTCATCATGAAGTTCATATTCCATCAGCAATTAACAAGACCCATGAAAGCGAGGGTCAGGGTGAACGATACACACATAGCTGTACCTACAGACCCTCTGTCTTTTGTTAGGTGTAGCTTCCAAGCGTAGCTACATGTTGGACTTGTCTTATTCCAAGGTTTGGGATCTTGAGCACAAAACCTTCATATGCGAGGTCAACTTGAGATAAATGGCTAGTCTCTTGATTGCCTTCTTCAGACAACGCTCAGATGTGATAAAATGGAGTGAATAAAAAGATATACTAAACAGTCCTACACAGTGATTCGCTACAGTGCATGATCGACGTCTTTCATATTAGGAGCCGAGCGGTAGCAATAAAATGAATCTCGTATTTAAAGTACTTAGTGGAGACCATACATGCCAATAAAAGATATCCATTTATGCAGCAGTGTCTGTATTACATGTCCAGAATTCGTACAATGCAAATTTGTATTTGAACAACCTAGATGATCTTTACCCAATGCCGAGGTCCTTCTCTGCCTTGACTAGTGCAATACTGAATATCTTACAGAAGCGAAGAGACTAATAAGGACCGCAAATATGATGAGTTGTCACTTCTACCACCTCTCCATGAATAATTAGTAGAAGTTCTGGCCCCCATGTTGCCAGTTCTAAAACAAAGTAAACGCCCGTGGATTGATTCAATCAACCTCATCATTCCATCTCAGGTAGGCATGGACGGTGATCAGCTATATAATCTACTGACTTCCTTCGTCTTTTCATAGCATCTCCATTCAATGAAATATGGCTTTGCACAACATTCATGATCTCGTCGCATGATTAGGATACCGTACAATGTGAGAAGAACTGGGTCGGAATGGCATATATCTCGGGCCTTTTTCATCTCTCACTGACAGCTATGGGGAAGTTTAATGATTTGATTCGAGCCTGCTTCTTGATACTTGCTATTCAGCTTTGTATATATTGAACCATAAGGTCACACCTCGCAGGCTGTCATGTTGACAATCTCGGCCGTGTGGTATAATTTTTGTCCTTGCCCGAGCCTCTTCATTTCCTTGACCGTAGGTATTCTCGAGACTTGCATTTCATACGATAGTGTCCTTGTAATGCCTTGAAAGTCCAGATATCCATCATGGTGGCCGACCTGTCTGGTGTTCCAGATTAATTGTAACAAAAGGTTATCATGAAATCTTTGAGTGACCATCGAGGCCATGTTAAAGAGACTCAAACATCCTGCTTGTCCAGTTCAATCCCCCGAAGAATGAATTGATGTCTGGTGCGCCGCGACTAGATGTAGCTCTCGGGAATAGGCGTGTTTGGGCTAAGGCTCGATGCTGTCGAGTGAGGGAGGGTGAAGGATTTGTGGTTCTTCTTATGTTGAAATTGTTCATCAAGGCATGAAGGTCCATCACCCAGTGTATGTCCACTGAGAGGAGCCTGATGGGATAAATGCTTCCCGGACATCATGAAGGCCCTCTAAATGGAAATCTGGACCATCAGGGAATGAACACGATCCAATTGTAAAGCCGGCCTCGGGGTCGACAGGAAGCCAGTTGGAGGTCTTGCGAGATGAGCCATCGGGCATTTCCAGCATCGTGGGGCAGACCTCATCATCTGTCTTCCAAGCGGTACAGTCCGGAAGCCAGCCTGTTGCCAGCGGACCATGAATAGCTGAGCTGCTCTCAGACATAGCATCCGATAACGGCGATGCGCCTCTGTCTTCATATCGGCTGTAGGGAGCCTGGATGTTCTCGGGTGTGCTGGAGTGATCGGATATAGGTGAATCTGGAAAAGTGGACACCGATAAAGCATGCACAGAGGGAGTCATGAAGAGGGCCCTTTCGGCTGCCACGCGCGACAGCGTGTTCTGCCTTTCTACTTGATCTGAATTTGGAAAGGGGCTGATGGGTATTTGGTAGTCAGGCATCCAGGAGCTTTTGGGCAACTTGTTAGCAAATCTTCCATATGCTCTCTTCAGCATGAACTAACCCTGCCATGTCCAAGTTCCTTTCTTCGTCAAGGGTTGCGGCATAGGGCCCATCATAGAGCTGCCAGGATTGGACAAAATCGCTGGAAGGCTTCAAAGCCATGTCACCACTCCAGTCGTAATTTTCCAAAGCCCATGGATCAGGCTCGCCTTGAAGCACAATGGGAAAGCCATGGGCTCTGGGGTCCTGCTCCGCCTTCTCATATCCTTGAACATTGTTGGCCATACTTGAGGTTTTCTGGCTCTTGGGGTGAACCTGTTGCCAGTATTCCAGGCTGTAGGAGAGGTTGGGTGCCGTCATGGTTGGGCAATTCACTCACTGCGGTGAGGTATACGGATCGCGCGAATTTGTTTTGCGTGATCAGCAGAGAAAAAAGAAAAAAAACTATTAATCCGTTCCCCGCAAATCCGGGGCATCCTGGTGTACTTAAAAAGAATTTGCGGAGAACAAGCGACTTCGAAAGCTCCGAAGCGAGCTAGAGCTCACCTGGTTCTCGGCAAATTACAAAAAAGAACCCTGCACCGCATGATCCCATGGATTTATCCGATCTTTCCCCGGATTCTTGTCCTTCTTGTCCAAGCGGATCGGACCGAGTCCAGTCAGCACCAATCGGTGCATTCCCCTCGGCATCGGTAACGATGAAATCTCTTTTAACCGACCAGCCCCGCAGATTGTGGAGGTCAAGGAGATGAGCAGGAGCATTCCCCTTGTGATCCTAACGTTGATTCACATCGTGCATACGGTTCCTGGTAAACTACGCAAGGTACAATATCCACGACGTTCATAGGTGTCTTGCAGACCACACCATTTGACAGTGCGATGTGGCCGGAGTAATTCATATCCACCTCCATATCAACCGACTTGAAGAGATCCAACATAGATCAAACCTGGCTGACCCTTGCTATTTCGCCTATTTGGCCTTGAATGCATACGCAAGCAGCGGTCATTGCCACAACTCAAAGTACCATTGTAAACTCCATATCCCAGTCGTCGGTGATACTCAGCTGATCACCTAGAGTGGCTGATCGTCTGGATTCAGATTTATTGGCTTCGCACGGTGGTCAAATTTCTAGAGCGAAGAGCCGAGCGATATGAAAGTGGACACCCCGATGCAATCTCGGTAAAAAAAAGTCATTAGTCATTAAGTAAGCTCTAAGCTATAGTCTAGTATCTAGGACTGGCTTAGGAGTGTGAGATCGTGGAAGGAATGGACTCATCGTCCGTTGCGGTCGCTTTTTTCCGTCCAATATAAGTCTGCACCCCAAGCACTGCTGCTTGCATCCACGACACTCCTGCTAACACACAGATAGCGGTCAAGCCCTTCAGGTACTTGGGTGCGTCTTCAGTCCGGAAGATCTGCGAGCCAGAAATTCCCGCACAGTTGGCTCCCATTATAATCAGTCTGAAGAAACGTCAGTGCTCCGATTTCATGACAATAGACGATTCTGGGTGGGTAGACTTACGCCATGGCAACACTTCGCTCTTGGGGAGTTCGGCAGTAGATGGACAACCAACCGACATTGAGAATGCTACATTCAAGTCAGTATTAAACCTCAGGTAGCCAGTCAGGGATAAACATACTGCATGCTACAGTATGACACATTACTTATAGCAAGGACTCCATAACGGTGCCACTTGCCAGAATCATACAAGTCTGTACGCAAGCAGACGTAGGAAATCACATTCCAGGTAATGGCAATCAACACAAATGGACCACGGTGACCAAGGCGATCCCTACCTCCAGGTTAGTGAGGCCCAAAGACAATTCAAATCGATTTTGACTTACGCAAGGAATGACAAGATTGTCAACCAGACGATACCGCAGTAGACCGGGACAGACGCTAGGGCATTGGCCTTGACTGATCCGAATCCGAACGACTTGATCATGGTAGGGGTGTATTGGGTCAGCCCCTGGAAAGCGGACATGGATACCAGCGTCAACAGCACGTGCTGCATGATGCGTGGGTTTTTGAGGGCTCGTCCGACATCCGATTTGGAGATCTGAATGTGGCCCCGAGCCTTCTTAGGGTCGTCTAGCAAGACCCGATTGCGCATGATCTGCGATTCTCTCTCGGTGAAGTAGCTCCAGCGACCAAAAGAAATCAGTGGACGACCATCACCTACACTGGGCGGGACCAAGAGTGTAAATACGATGCCGATAAACAGAGTGATGACACCCTCGACTAGTCATTGATGTTAGTAAGATGTTGACTTAAGACAGGAATGGCTTACTCACTGAGAAAAATCCATCTCCAACCGGCCATGCCATTTACGCCACTAAGCTTGAGTACACCGGCAGAGATTAGACTTGAAGTCGCAGAAGCAAACATTTGGCCATAGAAGAACAGGCTAGTCCGAAGGCTGGTTTCGTCCTTCTTATACCATGTGGAAAGGTAATATAGCGCGCCTATCCAAAATAAACTATCAGTCCCCTGGCACGAGTATGCATCATCAACAAGAGCGCTTACCTGGAATAAATCCGCCTTCACAAAGACCAAGTAGTATGCGCGTCACTAGGTATGCCGGATAAGACTGCACAAAGGCCTGGAAGGTAGCGACCAGTCCCCAGGCGAACAATTGACCCGATAGCCATGTGCGGGGTCCGATACGTTGCAGAAGGAAGTTCGATGGAATTTCTGAGAGAACAATGCCGGCCGACATGAGTTGAGTGCCGATATTTACTTGGTTGGTGGTGATGCCGAGATCTTCGGTGATGGTTGAGGTGAGGACAGCACTGATGTTGCCACGGTCAAGTTGCAGGGAGAAGAAGGCAAGAGCAAGAGTAGGGATTAAGATAAAGTCAATCCTATTGGATTCAAATCGTTAGCTCCTGAGACTCCAGATGCTAAAGGTCCAAAGCCACGTACTTGCGTCGAACTGCCGACTCTTCCTTATCCCAGTCCTTGATGATGCCATGTTCGACTTCACTTGGAGGAGCGTCAATGACCTTTTCTTCAACTCCATTCTTTTCTGATGGGAAGTCTTGGTCCATAATAGTGTTTTCGGCTCAGTCAAGCAAAATGAGACCGACACTGTGAGGGGTTTCAATGTCTGGCTTGATAGAATGCGTGGGGATAGCTTCAACGGTGGGAGCATGGGGATTTTATACGAAAAAAATCTCCCAGTCCCTTATCATGGATTGCGTATGTTGTTGTATATGCAGCATCTAGTTTCCACCAAAACCTGTCATTGTGGCCCCGTTCACCGTCGCGACACGGCGGGAAGGTATGGCGCAATCATGGCGCCCTTGACGTGCAAGTATCGGCCCCATTTTTTTTTTGGCTATGGATATTATCATTGCCGAGCGTATAGAAAACTGAATAAAGAATATGGAAAATAAATTTACGAACATCCGGATTAAGTCAGGGATTACCGAAACGTACGCCATGGATGTGGCCAACGAATCATGTTTGTGGTCGCTTTCCATCTATGAAAGGAAAGAACAAGATTCTCTCCTTGGACAGACTTTCTACTTGTTGATCTTGAAATCAGATTCAAACAGTTGGTCATTTCATTGCTATATAGCCATATGTTTACAATGGTCAATGTACATGCTAGATATTTCATGGTTTACACCCAGGCATCCCAAGGAAGACCATGCCGAGTCGTCAACGGCGCCTGAGGGCCTTCTGCCTCAATGACGTATCCAGCGTCGCACCAATCGAACGAGACTTGAGGTTGTGCCTGATAAAACTGATCATACTTCTCATCGAGAGCATCTCGCAAGGTATGAATAGAGTGCTGAGGCTGGAGCACCTTCCATGGCTCGATGCAAGTAAATCCCTGGCACGATTTCAAAACGAGCAGGAGAGCATCAAGTCGGCTGATAGCTTGTGACAGGGTTCGCCCCAAAAGGTGAGGCTCATTTTCGCAAAGACCAGAGCCACTGGGATATAGATTGTGTAATTGGTATGGATCAGTCTGTTCAGCAAGATCAGTACACCGAGCCAGATCCGTTGTGAATCAAAACTCACTGATAGGTCATAAAGTTCGTGCTCGTTATTGCACCACACGGAATAATATAGGTTATAGTCGTCTCCCAGTAGGCGAACTGACTTATATGTGTTATTTGGGATGAAGATGCCACCATCCATACCTAAAAGGGTCTGGATCAGCCTCTATGCATCGGTCAAAAGAAAAATAAAAAGTCCAATGCGCGCAAAACATACCAATCTGGCTGAAGTCACCTTCGAACACTGCCTTCCCCCAGAATTCGACAGTAACATGCTCGTGTCGGGGTCCCGCATGGTCAGGGGTCAAGGGGATGGCGGTTCCATCGAAGTCATCACGGTGGGGAATGCCGGCGAGATGAAAAATGGTCGGGGCGAGGTCAATATGTGTTGTCACCGAATTTTGCACATATCCCTCCGGAATACCGGGACCACGGATGAATAGTGGGACACGGATATCCTCCTCAAAGCCACAAGTCTTGCCCGGCGGCAACCGATGCTGTCCGATGTGGAACCCGTTGTCGGAGGTGTAGATAACATAGGTGTTGTCCAGCTGGTCACTCTCTTCTAGGCGGGTAACAAGCGAATCCACTAGCTCGTCAACACTCTGTAGAGCCTGTAGGCGCGAACGATAATAGAAATCCCCATAATCGATGATCGATTGGTTCTGTTGTGGTAGATCACGAATCCAACTGACTCCGCTAGGCTATAGTCAGGTTAACAAAATGTTCGTTGGTGGTAGATTTGCGTGAGACGCACCTCGTCTGGGTTGAAATGGTCAGTCCGAGGCACCTTCACATCGGGGAACAGATGCCGATGTCTTTCTAATGGGATCGGTGCACCCATAACAAGTTGATCTGACCGATCCAGCGCGTGTGGATCCACATTCGAGTGGGGAGCAATGGGGGCGACCGTGACAAAGAAAGGGCGGTCCCCTTCCAAAGCATCATCTAGAAAGCCTAGAGCTTTGCCAGTGATGACATCCATCGTGTGTTGACCTTCATAGCTCACGGGCGGATCTTGATTGCGTTGATAGGTAGAATTGAGGTAGGAATAGGTGAATGGATCGAGCAAGAAATCGGAACCGTTGAATCCGTTGACGTAAGGACTGTCGTAGTTCCCGACAGTGTGCGCGTTGAATAGTTTACCCGTGTAGTAGGTGTCGTACCCAGCCTCTTGCAGCCAGACCGGCAAGAAGTTGTCATTGAATCCGCGGTCCACGAACTTAGGATATCCACCTAATTTGGTCAGTCCAGAATATATCTGTTTGCACTAAGCAGGACTACTGACCATAGGGCGGGTTGACATCTGTCACATTGGTGTTGTGTGCTTGTCGTCCAGTCCACAAGCTGACCCGCGAGGGACAGCAGAGAGCCGTGGTCACAAAGTGATTGCTGAAGAATGTGCCCTTGTCGCGCATATGCTTCAGAATGTGCGGTGTGTACAAAAGGGAGTCAAGTTGCAGGTCTTGGTCGTCTGTGATCACGAACAGAACGTTCGGCGGTTTGGATGATTTCAACGGTCGCGACTGCGCTATGCTGAGCACCGATTGAAGGACATTCTGCACATCCATTGCATTTCCGATGGCAGCGCCCTCGGCGGCCACAATGAGCCCGGCAATGGCGGTGAGCAGCTTCATTCTGGAGGGGCTTAATGTGTGAAGCCAAAAGATTGGAGTGGTCGCAACCTTGACGGTGACGCGTGTCGATCATGGCTCTTGCAACTGATAGCTGACAAACTTCCACGACTCGCAGTACATCTGCCGAACATCCAATGGTGCACGGTGAGATCTCGTGCTCGGCAAAAGTGGAGTGGGGAGCTTGATGATGCCATCAGTGGTTTCAATGGCGATCGGGGGATCCACTTTGAATCTCGATACTGTATCATTGTTTGAGTGGTTGTCAATTTAATGCCATGTGGTGCAAGGTTGCACGAGAAAGTTAATCTCGACATGAAGCCCGAAATGCATTTCCAGTAGTGTGTAGTGACACGATCAGAAAAATCCATCTCCTGAAAATAATGATGAGTCCATATCGTGCCATCTCCATGCTTCGAGAGTGGGTCCCCATTGCGTGCTTTGCGTGGCAGATGAGAACAGTTGAGTACATAGCTAGATTAAATGTCGCCATTTGGATCTTCTAATATCTAGAAGGATCGGATAATCCGAGACTCTGATTTCATTGTGGGTTCGCTATCCATGGATGACACTAGCCCACTTGGCATATAGATAGGAACCTTCTTTGCTCTATATTACCTAACTAATGAAACGCCAGAACCTTGCATTATAGGCCATTGAATACTGGTATATTATAGTTCAACTCGGAACTAAAGCTCCACGAGCCTCCCGACGCCACATGAAAAGAAAAACCATGTACAACCAAAGACCGTTATATATACAAAGGTTGCAGCCCCACTATGGGGTAGCGGTGCTCCTCCAGGAGCCGCCAGCAGTGGGGTCACAAAGCTAATCCAGTCCCTTTACGGGTCCATCGGTAGAGGGCTAGCACCGCCTTACGACGATGGCGGATTTCGCTGGGGTTAACGGGCCTGCCGCGAGCTTGAGCGACCGCGCTGCGCATCACCTGCCTAAAGCTTCGTTGGTATTCCGTATTGAGGGTGACCACGCAGGATTCCGTGGCACGAATCATGGTCTCACAGGCGTTGAGAATGCCCTCCCCTGCCTCCTTTTGCAATCGCTCCACGATTAGCAGTAGAAGAAAGCTTCCCTGGAGGAGCTGGATGCCAAAGAAGTAGGGCATGAAGCTGATGTCTGGGTCGAACCGCAGGATTTGCTGCACAGAATCCGCAGCTTCCAAGGCGTGCGAGATGGTGGATGCAAAGGCTGGCGAGGACGTCCAAAAGTCCTTGTCCTCGATCAAGGACACCGGGTCCCATTTACCAACGAGAAGAATATGGAGAACGTGGACCAAATAGGACGAATAGGCAATCACTGTTTGCGTATGCCACGAATACGCTTCAGATAACTTCGAGTCAACGGGCTCATCTAGCTTTGGGTTGAAGGCAGTCGACAGGGGTGCTTCGGGGTCAACAGTTGTGGCAGCGGCGAATGTGGTCAGGCTCGCCTTGTAGGTCTCAAGCTGCCGTAGCACCTCCGCGACATGGACCTCCCAGGCCTCCTTGCCTTGTAACCGCAGACCAAGGGTGGGGTGATTTCGCGCTTGATTCAGATCAATCAACTCCCCAGTGATGGTCATGAGCGGTAGAAAGAAGCCCAGAATAGAGTGATCATGACAGATGAAATTGGGAAAGACACGGCGCTTGTTTCGATCGCCTGATCGAGGACATTGAGGCCCATCGGAGCGAGGACTGTTGCTGTGAATATTCCCAGCCTGCCAGGAACCCTCGTCCAGGGGTAGAAGTAAGTCTTCACTTTCAGCGTCTAGGAGAGCTAGCGGCCGATTGTAACATAATGCCAGATGACGATCCATGATGTAGAGCAGCCACCAAGTGCGACGGCGTTCTTCGCGGTACTCCTCGGTCACTGTGAAGCTGTTCTGAGGATTCCGTGTTTCATCGCAGATACAGTTCAAACTTGGCCGTGATGGATTGGAATAGTCAAATGCAGGGCCTCCTGGGGAGCTCGCCCAGCTCCCTAAGGGGTATCCAAAGGATGGACTCGATCCATCGCTTTGGCCATCTACATTCGGCACAACTTCAATCTCCTGGTTGAGCTTCAGTTCTCGAGCTAGTGTGAAGGCCGCATGCCACCTGGAAACTCCGTTAGTCTAAGGCAGGGAGACAGTCAATATAATATGAATGACCTACCATCGCATGCTAGCAGCCTTCTGTTCACTGGAGGATATGATAGACGCGACATGTATATATGTGATTACATCATCGAGGGAGCCTGCTGGGCCTACGAGCCCCTTGTCATCGCCCACACCTTCGAACGGATGATGCGCTCCCGCCGCTGCGAAGTCTTG
This sequence comes from Penicillium pulvis, assembly GCF_028828015.1. Lineage (NCBI taxonomy): Eukaryota > Fungi > Ascomycota > Eurotiomycetes > Eurotiales > Aspergillaceae > Penicillium > Penicillium pulvis. Next base: position 3,608,385 of record NW_026643079.1, on the reverse strand, counting down.
AGAGCCATTGGGATTCTCCGCGGACTCTTGGTCTTTGAATGAAACATGGATTAACGGTCGTAAGAGTCGAATCGTTAAAGCACACAAGAATTGACAAATTTTCCGTCGCTGGAGCGGAGAGATTGACAAAGAGAATGCACGATCATCGACCGCAGCGACCCAAAGCATACTGGCCAACAAGGCTGGGCTGCTCGGCCGAGGATGGTCGGTGCTCAAAAAGGAGGCCTTTCGTAAAACATAACAATGGATATGGTGACAAACGGGATGCATGTGTGTTGAAAAGGCACTTGTAAAATAAAGTTCAAGCAGATCGCCGACCAGTCGACGGGGCAAATTGGACCCCAGAAATGGCATGATGGGTTCCAGCACAGGGTATTTTAGGCCTGATCGCGAACTAGAGCCGTAGCTTTGGCCAGGAACGTTCGGCGCCGGCATAGATCGGGCTTGCGAGGGTTGTGGCGGATGGCCTGCCAAATCAAGTGGGTTCCAAACGTCCAACAAGCGTGGCAATGGCCCATCTCCTCCATTCACTCCACCCAGAAGCTCATACGAGTCTGGGGATAGATGAGCCGCCGATAGCCATTCCTCCGTTGTGTTGTTCGCTTCCGGCGCTGCTCGAGAAGGATGGTGGTCATCCGCCGCGGGATGTGGACCTTCAACGCTGGGTGCCGAGAGACTCGGTTCATTCGTCATTGGTGATCTGGGATGGAAGGACGATTCAGGCGAGCTTTGCAGCATTGGCGACAGCGCTGGCTGCATGAGGACTTTCTGATCTCCATTGGATCCCCTCGTGTAGTTTGAGGTAGAGGTAGACGCGGCAGCCCCAGTCTCTGGTTTGGAACGCGCGATCCGCCCTCGTTTTCTGCGCTCCCGCGTAAACTCACAGTGGGTGTCACTGCGCAGACAGCGGGAGCAGGGAAAAGCCCGGTCGCATCGAACGCGCCGAGTGTGACATGAATCGCACGCTACACGATTGCGACGCCATCGTCGTTTACCATTTGGAAGGTCATCCGGCGCGGGTGCAGAAGACTGCCGGTCCCCGGACTGGGCTTCCATGTCCGGGATTATTGCAGCGTCATGGACAAGATGAAGACATGGGGAAGAAGTTCGGGGGAGAAAGTTAAAGCGCGGGGAAATTGTGGCGGCTGTCTCAGCGGCAGCGCCAATCACGGGCGTTGCACTGCCCAGAGCACTATACTAGTTTCAAAATTTAATCTACAAAGTCGTTCGGTTTAGCCGATGCACAGATCAATGATTGTTTCCAGATCTCCCATGATTATTACCGGCCCACTACTTCTGCAGGGCCTTTTTATACCGCGTTAGTGCGCGATCCCGACACTCCGCGTGATTGACGATGGGCCGGGGATATCCATTTTTTTCAGCAATGGACCCAGCACCTCGTTCATATGGGTCATGGATCGCCTTGCCCTCCACATCCTTCAGCTCCGGGACCCAGTGTCGGATGTATTCCCCATCAGGATCGAATCGCTCACTCTGTCGCAAAGGATTGAAGATGCGAAAGTACGGTTGTGGATCAACACCGGTGCTAGAGCCAAATCCCCAGCCGCCATGATTGGATGCAAAGTCACCATCGATCAGGTTCTCCATGAAGTATCGCTCTCCCCGACGCCAATCAAGTAGTAGGTCTTTTGACAAGAAGGATGAAACCACCATCCTTGTCCTGTTGTGCATCCATGCACAATGGCGAAGTTGTCGCATCGCGGCATCCACGATGGGAAATCCGGTCTTACCATCGCACCAGGCCTGGAATTGATCCACATCATATTCCCACTCGATATTGGTATGTTCTGGTTTGAAACATTTATTCATACTGCAGTTATCATTAGCGTCTGGGGGAGCGAAAGGCAGTCAGGGCCATCTTACCAGATGAAAGGCCAATGGGTCAATACATGCTTGTAAAAGTCACGCCAGGCGACCTCGCTAATCCAAGTCATATAGCCCGCGTCATACCGGTCCAGATGGTTCTTGTTTGCTCTTTTTGCTGTCACTACTGCAGTGCGGGCGCTGATAGATCCGCAGGCGAAGTACGGACTCAGTATGGACGTGTGCGTCCCAGGCAGAACGCTGCGCATCTCGTCATACCGACGACCTTTTTCCTCCAGGAACTTCTCCAGTCGTTGAAGAGCCTCGTGCTCACCTGCGGGGTAGAGTTCTTCAAACCGTTTTCTCTCCTTGTCAGAAAGCTTTTTGTTCTCGGGCGCCTTTGGCAGCTTGCAATCAAAGAGGCCAGATAGCCTTTTCCGCGCATCACCCGGGTTCGAGCCAGGTTCCTCCGACAGCTCCAGATAATCTGGGTTCTCTTTCAAGAATGCGAGCCATGAGCGAAACCAGGGCGTGTACACGGCGTATTGCTTGCTTTGCTGGCTGCTCAGAGCACCTGGCGTGACTACACAGTTGTCGTGAGAGGGAGAGAAGTCGATATTGTTCTTAGCACACAGTCGCACAAGCTTAGCATCCCGACGCAGCTCGTCCACTTCATACTCAATATTAGCACATAAGTGCTTAGCCTCCCACTGTTGGCACAACTCCACAATACGGCCCGGGATGACTTTGCGCTTCTCCACGGTCTCCATGTAAAGGGGAATATCCAATTCGGAGAGGTCCTGCTGGAGCCGCTGCAAGGTGCGCAGAGTAAGATCTACCCGGGCTGGGCTGGTAATATGAGCAGTCAAATCCTCTGGGGACTGAATATAGAGGCAGATCAAGGGCAGCCCGTTCTCCTTGGCTATATCGAAGGCCATGCGAAGAGCCCGGTTGTCCTGTAGGCGCAGGTCACTCTTGAACCAATGCACCACCGCTTGTCCGGCTTCCGTAGAACGTCGGTGTTCTGCGGTATCCCGACACGCTTTCTCCAGGGTCTCGATCGGTCGTTCGAGGGTCCCATCAATGTAGGCCTGGCAGCGCTCATTTGCCATTTCCGGTGGATAGAAGTCGCGCAGAACGATCCCAAAGTCTTCGGTTTGTTGCGCATTGGGATGGGGAGACCGCAAGTCGGTCAATCGCTCTTTCTTGTGCGCGTGTTGGGTTGTTGCAACGTCCTGTTTGGTGTCTGCGTCGGGACTCTCGCTTTTAGTCGCCTTTCGCTTGCGGGGTGCCATTGGTGCAACTGGATTGAACAATCGAGTCGAAATGCTCGGTCGGCGAGCGAATGTGAAGATTTGAGTTGTCAATCGCGTACGCATCATTTATAGACGTGTCCCAACGACGCGTCCTGGCATTTTGTATGGGGATCGATCGATCGAAATTCCTGACGTCACCCGATCTAGGATCGCGCGGAACTGCAAACCCTGGCAGTAGCCATGGGGTTTCCATGGCTGCAAACTATGATAAACCTGCATGAACTGAAGATAACTCCAGCAGTCCAAATTGCTATCCCGTGACTTTCTGGGCATATACCTGTGCTTAGCTTCAGGATCCCCCTGATGATGATTGACACACATTTGAATCTTATTGGACTATTTTCTCGGAAGCAGAACCCTTGGAAAGGGGTCTACAGTAGTACACTTTCCCCCAAATTTCTTAAATTTCAGGATCTCCAAGGCCAATCAGCGGAAGAGCTTTAACATCCCTGCACCACGCATGGAGACAATGTTATAACCCCAGATCACGTCAAACCCTTCTTGTATCCACCAATTCAGGAGTTATACTTACTAAAAAATAAATAATATCTAGACGAAGATCATTAGGTCCACTAGCGAATCCCCCAGATCCCATTTCCCCATATCCCCGTAAACTAGTATCTTTCCCCGCGTAGAGTTCCAAGACCATGGAAGCAGTAACGTCGTAATCCCCCCAATAAAAGATCCATGGAACCAAAGTCATTAAGTCAACGGGGTTCCGTGCCAGTCTGCGTCCGTTTCATACACTAAAAAAATGAAAAAACCTTAACTCTGCTTTGACCGCATGGTCAATAGTCGAGACCATATTCTTCGTGCCTCAATTGATCGACCGTGCATGCCCCCTTCCATCGCACACATTCCTTTTGAACTCGGGGGTGTCCCTGTTGTCTTTTGGTTCACTCAAACCTGTGGAGCGATGTTCCCCCGTCGCTCATGTCGACTGTTAACGCTTCCGACATCGCGAACGCGCTGACACGCAAGTACGCCAACGGAGATCAAGTTCGCACCCACATCTTTGCGGCCTTTGCCGCCATCGCCTGGTATAATGCCATTGAACTCATAATCCTGTGCTTTGTCTCCTTCAAGCGACATCGCGGTTGCTACTTTTGGAGTTTGCTCATCGCCTCTTCCGCCATCATCCCACACTGCCTAGGCTATGTCCTTCTCTTCTTCCCTACAGGAGTCTCACCCTATGTCTGCGTCACATTGATTATCGTCGGCTGGATCGCCATGGTGACAGGCCAATCCATGGTACTCTGGTCTCGCCTCCATCTGGTCTTGCAAAATACAAAAGTACTGTGGGGGGTGTTATGGATGATCATCATCGATGCCGTCCTCTTCCATGTTCCCACCACCGTATTGCTCTATGGGACCGCCGCCGCGCCGAGCAGTGTCTGGGATAGTGGGTACAATATTATGGAGCGGATCCAGCTCGTTGGGTTCTGCATCCAGGAGCTGCTCATCTCTGGTATATACGTGTGGGAGACTGGGAAGCTGTTGCGGCTACGCCCGGAGGGCCGACCTCAAGGTATTCTCCATCAACTTCTTTTCATCAACATCATCATCCTTATCCTCGACGTCGCCATCGTCGCCATTGAATACGTTGGCTTCTATGCCGTCCAGGTCATGTTCAAGCCCGTGGCCTATAGCATCAAACTAAAACTCGAATACGCCATTCTTGGAAGACTCGTCGCTATCGCCCGGGGATCCTACGAGGATGATCAACCCTCCAGTTCCCGCGACATCATGTCATTCCCTTCATCACAAGAGACTCAATCACCGAACGAGCCTCGTCACAACAACCACCGCAAATATAGCCTGCCCTGGTTTTGGGAGACTTCACATCGCTCGAGTTGCACATCCTCGGGGAACTGACTGCTCGGCATTGATTGAAATTAGTCCAGAGTTGTACCTAGAACATTTCCTTTCATATGTCAATATTCGAGGCAGAGGATACTCCCACCTTACACTATTTTCCGCTAAAAGCCTTTCGGCGACAACTTACTGAGATCCAATAAAATCAAAGAATTTGCACATGGATTATAGCCAAGTTACCAGTCTATAAATGAAAATTGTTGGGTAGGTAACCAAAACCAGCCTGTAAAACCAATACACTGCCAAACAGGTACCAATTTGGGTAAAGCGAAACTGTCAGAGGAGTTGTCATGAAGGTGGTGACAAGTGCCATGACAACGAACATGGTGAATATCCGTACACTGAGGATTTTGGCTTGCAGACCGATATTCTAAAGGTTTAGTAGGGGCTTCAAAATTGCTCCAATCAGATAAAACAGGATACCAAGAACCTACCAAGACAATCAGTTCCACCAACCCTTTGCAACTCATCAAAACATCAATGGTGAAGCTCTCACGCCATAACATGCCACAAAAACGAGAGGCGACCGCGCCGCCAATGACCTTGGCCGAGAAGGCAATGGCGATAATGCCTATCACGTAGCCCCGGACCGTTCCGTTGTCCAACAAGCCTAGATTGGTACTAAGACCGGATAAGGTGAAGTACAGAGGCAGGAAAAGGGCAGCAACCAGACCCTCAATCTTCTCGGTCAATTTGATGGCAAAACTGCCTTCATGAGGACAGATAAGGCCAATGAGGAAGCCCCCAAATATGGCATAAATTCCAATGACATGAGTAAAGAACGCCGAAGCCAACGCAATCAACAATGTCAGCATTACGACTGATTGACTTGGGCCTTTATGCAAGTTTCCTGTTCGTCCAAGGAAGAGGATAAAGAGCGGGCATGCTACAAAAAATAAGAACAGGACGTATGCCGCCGCTATGAGAAGAACATAGAGGGCAGTGACCCCACTCCCTGCGTTGACCAGGGCCACGCAAAGAGCGAGTAGGATTCAGCCCACCATATCATTCCCAACGCCCGCTGATAGCACAATGACGCCGACCTGAGTGCCAAGTAGCTTCAGATCTGTCAAAATGCGACACAGGACAGGGAAGGCTGCGATTGCCATGGCAGTACCGATGAAGAGCAAGAAAGTGCCAAAGTCGACGTAGACTGTTCCGGGATAGTCGTGAAACTAATTGTAAAGTCCGTATGAGATCACACATCACAGTCCGAATGGCAGGACCATTCCCGCTGCCGAAACACTTAGCGCGACACGCCAGTGACTGATGAGGAAGTGGAGGTCTGTCTCTAGTCCCACCAGGAATAGAAAAAGGATCAAACTGAGATTGGCTACAACACTCAAGCTGGGCAGACTGGCGGTTGGGAAGATTGTGTCCGTAAATGCTGGGATATGGCCCAGCACTGAGGGACCTAGAATAATCCCACTGATGACCTCTGCGATGACCCTGGGCTGACGAATCTTGGAGAGTGGCCAGTGAACCAGGCGACTTAATATGATGATGAAACCCGTCTATATGAGGACATTTAGCATCAAGTTTCAGAGGCATATCAAAAGTGGGATGTATGGACTATCGCCCGGACATACCTGAATGGTAAACATGACTACGGGATTGGACGAGTCATAATGAGACGGGTTGCCTCCCTGAAGAATGCCTTGGGGCGCTGGCCCGGGTCGCGCTGGAATCTGTCGCCATTCATAGAAGAGATATTTGGAGTATTCATTATGGATGAACCTATGCTTGAGCTGTGCACGAGAGCTGGTCAAGGCGGGGGCGCCAAGGCTATTGCAGCACCTGGGTTAAGATCTAGCCATTTACGGATTGGTGGAGTGAGGGATATGATCATTGGCTCATTAGTGAGCAAAATTGAAGTGGACCCATCAGCCCCATCAACCCCACAGTCTGGATATATCTACAAGCTGCCATTGTACAAGACCTAGCGCGCAGCAGTCGGAGAAAATCATGGCTGTTCTGCATATGATCGCCCTTTCCCGGGCGGACTAAGTTGACCATGTTGGTATGCAGGTCATATAATTTGGGAGAGTTATACCAGACATAAGAATGACAAGGTACGATCACCATTTCAGTAGTGATTCATCTAGGTAGGCAGCAACCTTGGAACCCTTGGCATCAGCCAATGCCAAAATAGAAAGTAAGACCCCAGAAAGTCAAAGAGATAGGCATCTAGAAGACTTTCGAGATTTGCCTTGGGAAGCTCCGGGTAAAGTAATAGACGCCAAGGTTTCTACATCCCTTTTCAACCTTGGAATCACAGTAGACAAGACGTTCCACACTCAACCCTTGGAAGGCTTCTTATTATATTGTAGTAAGTGATGTTGTAGGCACCTACCAAAGGGATATATATTGTCAATCAGTGTCCAGTACCTAACCAAGATTTCACAATCGTTTATCTCGATAAGACTTGGGGTTGATAACGAAGTCTGAGATACATAACAAGGCTGTCTAAGCGGAGTTAGAAATGAAACTAACCCCGACTAGTCGGAGAATCGATCTTGTCCGCGGACAGGAGATCAAGGGGTTCCAGAACAGTCGGCAAATTCACAATCTCGGCATTTAGCCCACACGGCTTAACTCCGTGATCGGATCTCGGGGCTCCGCTTCCCCGAAAATTGATATAGGATTGATCTTCCGACGATTATTACTTGAAGCAGTTTAGCATTCGTAATAGACGTTTTATGCGTGTTTTTTAAGCCTTAAAACCTGGAAGTCGCCACCTCGCACAATATCATTGAATGCGATGGAAATATTTCACCCCATCAGCTCTATCCAAGTTTACATGAAACCCCCAACCTTATGAATGCACTCTATATATGAGATGCTCAAGTGCTGATAGTGTTGTAGAAGGATATCACCCGGAAAGTACAATCCAAGGTCTGTCTCCATGTCAATATGAACTGTCCACCTGGGCATGGATTTGCCTATGCATGAGATGTACAGTATTTTCTAGGTGATCGACAAAACGTTGCATATTGCCACATGTAGTGTAATAACGTCAAAGTGACATCTGCAGTATCGGGCAATTTTCGACTCTATTCCCTGTGCCAGTCCCCCTGGATTCGCTCTTCAAACACTCCAGGATAGGGTCGACGTACCTACTGTAAGCTTAAACTGGGGCCACGGGGCTCATTACTAGAGCCACGCACTGGGATCCACTTTTCCCTCTAGTAAACTCCGTCTGTGGGGCTCGGGCAGGTGGGTTTCCGAATTAAAATATGCATTCGTCGGCCAATCTCGCTCCGTCCCCGAGGCAATAGTAAGGAAATTTCGAGATGGATTTGGATTTAACCCTTTTATATGATGCGTGGCTTCCGTTCGTGTCAATCTCTTCATTTTTTCGGTTGAACCAGTTCACCGGATTACTCTTTGCCCAGCATGGAGAAAGACCGTGACGACTCCGATGTGGAGTTTGCGCCTATCACAACGAAAACCCCTACAGTTGAGGAGAAGAGGGAATTTGAAACTAGCAACCAGCTCAACCGGATTGCTTCTAGCAAACTTGGAAGAGCAGTCTCCGCTCTTTCTGCTGGATCAAAGAGAAATGATCCCCGACTGGATCCATCAAGCCCCGAATTCGATCACTACAGATGGGCCCAAACCGTCTTAGACCAGATGCACGAGGAGGGTATCGAAGCGCCTCGGCAGAGTGTGGTCTTCAAGGATCTATCCATTAGTGGCAATGGTGAGGCTATTCAGTTTCAAGAAACCCTGACATCGGTTCTCGCGGTTCCCTTCCGTTCTGCGGTTCGATTCCTGACTGGACATCGCTCCCAACCTCGCCGTATCCTACGAAACTTCGATGGCCTGCTGGAAGCCGGTGAGCTTTTGCTCGTGCTGGGTCGCCCTGGAAGCGGCTGTACCACTTTTCTCAAGACAATCACTGGCCATCTCGGAGGGTTGGCCATGGATCCCAAGAGCGTCATCCACTATGAAGGTATTTCCTTTGAGGATATGATCAAGCATCACCGTGGTGAGGTCGCATACAACAAAGAGGTAAAGTGCCAATATCTCATGTATTTTCAGCCCACCGTCTGCTAACCTCAGTTTCTGTTAGGTCGAACTTCATTTCCCTCACCTGACAGTTGGCCAGACCCTCTCGTTCGCAGCCCATGCTCGAGCTCCCCACAAGCGCCTGGAAGGGTTGAGCCGAGCAGAATACTGCGAGACATTAGTGCAGGTAGTGATGAGTATATTTGGTCTTACTCACACCGTCAACACCAAGGTCGGCAGCGAATTTGTGCGTGGTGTCAGTGGAGGTGAACGAAAGCGAGTTAGTATCGCGGAAATGTTCCTTAGCCGTTGTCGTCTGGGAGCATGGGACAACAGCACGCGGGGTTTGGATGCAGCTTCAGCCCTCAGATTTGTCCGGTCACAACGTCTTGCTGCAGATATGGGAAAATCCTGCCACGCCATTGCAGCCTATCAAGCATCCCAGTCGATGTATGACCTATTCGACAAGGTTGTGGTTCTTTACGAAGGGTATCAGATCTACTATGGTCCTCGCGATCGAGCTGTGTCTTATTTCGAAGATCAAGGATGGCAAAGGCCGGAGCGCCAGGTATCAGGAGATTTTTTGACTGCCATCACCAACCCTAATGAGCGGACCACGCGCCCTGGCATGGAGTCCAAGGTACCGCGAACCGCAAAGGAATTCAATGAGTTCTGGACGCGGAGCCCCGAGTACAAGACTCTGCGCGAGCAGATCGCCACCTTCGAATCCCAGCATGCGCCCAATAGCGAGGCTGCCAAACAATTCCAGATCAGCCACGAGGAACAGCAGGCTCGCCATACCCGCACTCGCAGCCCTTACCTGCTTTCAATCCCTATGCAGATTCGCCTCTGTACAACTCGCGCTTACCAGCGAGTCTTGAACGACATTCCCACAGCAGTAGCCCCACTCGTTGTTCAGTTGATCTTGGCTCTGATCATCGGCTCCGCATTCTACAATACCCCCGACACTACTAGCTATTTCTTCCAAAAGGGCGGAGTGTGCTACTTTGCTGTCCTCATGAATGCTTTGCTTACCATCAACGAAATTCTTCAACTCTACAGCCAACGCCCGATTGTTGAAAAACAGGCTGGGTATGCATTCGTTCATCCGTTTACCGAAGCTCTCGCCAGCATTGTTATCGACCTGCCCATCAAACTCCTGCGACTCACTGTTTTCAGTATCATCCTCTACTTCATGGCAAATTTGCGCCGAGAACCAGGCAACTTCTTTATCTTCTACCTGTTCTTGCTGGTCGCCGTCTTGACCATGTCTGGTCTTTTCCGCAGCTTGGGAGCTCTTACCAAGTCAGTCGGTCAGGCAATGGCCATGGCGGGTGTTTTGGTTCTCTGTATTGTCGTCTACACTGGATTTACCTTGCCACAGCCTTACATGCACCCGTGGTTCTCCTGGATTCGGTGGATCAACCCGATTTACTACACGTTTGAGGCTCTCATCGCCAACGAATTCCATGGGAAAAACTATGAGTGCTCAGCTCTAATTCCAAGCTATGGGACAGGATCAAACTTTGTGTGCTCGGTCGTGGGTTCAGTGGCGGGCCAGGCATACGTGAGCGGTGATACCTTCATAGAAGAAAACTATGAGTACTACTACTCCCACCTGTGGCGAAACTTTGGCATCTTAATTGCCTTTATGATTTTCTTCAATACGCTCTACTTGGTAGCCTCGGAATTTATCTCTCGTGACACATCCAAGGCTGAAGCCCTGGTTTACCGCCCTGGCCATGTTCCCCAGCACATCCAGGATAGCCAAAGGGACTCGGAGAATGGAGCTGGTGGTCTTACGAAACTCGAAGTGCAGCGCACAAACGACGATATTCGCCTTCCGGAACAGACTGACATTTTCTCCTGGAAAAATCTCCAATACGAAATTCCTGTGAAGGAAGGCACTCGGCGTTTGCTGGACGATGTAAACGGCTGGGTCAAGCCAGGAACATTGACTGCATTGATGGGAGTTTCCGGCGCAGGTAAAACTACTTTGTTGGATGTTCTTGCACAGCGCGTGTCAATCGGTGTTGTCACTGGTGATGTCTTTGTCAATGGCAAGCTGCCAACGGCAAACTTCCCCCGGAGAACAGGGTACGTTCAGCAACAGGATCTCCACATGGATACTACAACCGTTCGAGAAGCCCTTCAGTTCAGTGCACTTCTCCGTCAGCCGCAGAGCGTATCCAAAAAGGAGAAGTACGAATATGTGGAACAGGTCATTCAGGTTCTGGGCATGGAGGATTTCGCCGAGGCTGTTGTCGGATCTCTCGGAGAAGGACTGAACGTTGAGCAGCGCAAGCTTCTCAGCATCGGAGTTGAGCTTGCCGCAAAGCCTACTCTTCTAATCTTCCTAGACGAGCCCACTAGTGGTCTGGACTCGCAGAGTTCATGGACAATTTGTCAATTCTTAAGGCGACTGGCCGACCACGGTCAGGCTGTGCTGGCGACAATCCATCAGCCCAGTGCGACATTGTTCCAGACTTTTGACCGTCTTCTTTTCCTTGCCAAGGGCGGCAGGACAGTTTACTTTGGCGAGGTGGGAGAACAGTCTACCACACTCCTTGAATACTTTGAACGCAATGGAGCTCGCCCCTGTGAGACTCTGGAGAACCCTGCCGAGTACATTCTTGACATGGTGGCCGGAGACGGCTGTCCCGATGTTGATTGGGTTCAAACTTGGAAGAACAGTCAAGAATTTCAGGATGTTGTTGCGGAAGTTGATCGTCTCCACTCTATTAAGGGACCCAGAGATGAGCCTTCCACCCACGATGATGGTGATGATGATAACGCCGAGTTTGCTATGCCTATAACCACCCAGCTCTGGGTAGTCCTTGGCCGATGCTTCCAAGCCTACTACCGTAGGCCCGACTATATCTACTCCAAATTTGTTCTAGGCATTGTCAGTGGTCTGTTCATTGGATTCTCATTCTACAAGGCCGACAGCTCCGAACAAGGCTTCCAGAACGCACTTTTCAGTATCTTCCTTCTTTGCACCATCTTTAATACTCTCGCCAATGCTATCATGCCTAACCTGGTGGCACAAAGGTCCCTCTATGAGGTCCGCGAGCGACCGTCTAGAACTTACTCGTGGCAGGTTTTCATTGTCTCGCAAATGCTGGTGGAGGTCCCTTGGCAATTCTGCTTGGGTGTTTGCTCCTGGGCCTCATTCTACTGGGCAGTCTTTGGCGCCAATCAAACTACGGAACAGAATGGTCTTGTTCTGCTCTACATTTGCCAATTCTACATGTACGCGGCCAGCATGGCACAGTTCGTCGTGTGCGCTATCCCCGAGCCTGCTCTTGCCGCCATGGTAGCAACCCTCATGTTCGGTCTGTCCTTCATCTTCAATGGAGTGATGCAGCCTCCAAGTGCGTTGCCTCGCTTCTGGATCTTTATGTATCGCGTATCTCCATTCACATACTACATTGCCGGTATCAGTGGTACAGCGCTTCATGGCCGCGCTGTCGAGTGCAGCAGTGATGAGCTCAACATTTTCGATCCACCTTCCGGTCAGACGTGCTATGAGTACATGGCAAAGTACCTTGAGACTTCTACGGGCACCATCTACAACCCCAATGCCACTGCCAATTGCGAGTATTGCAGCATGAAATCTGCGGATACTTACCTGGCAGCCCGCGAAATCTACTATGACGATCGCTGGCGTGATTATGGCATCTTTTGGTGCTACTTTGTTTTCAACATGGCTGCTAGCGTGCTAGTGTACTACCTCTTCAGAGTCCGGACTTCAAAGGCGAAGGTCTCTAGAGGTAAGACTGTTGCTTAAAGATGATACCCTGGCCCGTATTTTATAGGTTTCTTTTCTTCCCTCTCTCATTCCACACTTTTTTTCTTACTGTGTTTACCATCATTCCTTGCACATGTGCCCATTATTCCTTATATAGTCTTTACTTTTATAAATATTCATGGCACTGTCGTGACCTTTCTTACTTTTCGCCATTTCTACAACTTAAAATGACTATAAAGTTTAGTCCTGCTAGATAACCTTGAATTAAATAACTTTCAATATTAATAGCAAATGCGCTTGGCATTGCTAACCAGTTTGGTACGCACGTGTGAAGTATAAAAAGGACCAAGACTTTGTCACATTTATAGCTTTCACGTGTTATCAATTGATCTTTATTGGACAGACCGTCAAAGACCCTAAGGCTTAAATAGGCAAGTATCACGCAGATAAGTCTACACATTACTTTGTTCACACGTATATCACTCAGATGAAAAATGACAAAAATTCATTCATTAAGCTTAACTATCGTAATCATCATAAACCTCATAATTAAACACGTTGAGAGCCAGAGCCAAGAGTCTTAGATCCATCAAGGTCCGAGTCGACGCGGGGGTCAAGCTTGTTGGCAACATCACTGCTGTGAGGACCAGCCGTCTTCTGAGCATTGTAGCTGCTACCGGCGGTAGCACCAGCACCTGCATCCTCATTTTGGGACTTCTCAAAGGTCTGAGTAGTAGTCGGAGCCTTGTTACCGGACATGTGCATCACGCCTCCACCACCAAGGCTGCCCTTGTGAACATCGTTATCAAACCGGGAGTCACCACCAACGAAAGTAGCATTGCTGCGGTCGCTGTCGACACGAGGATCGGCCTCATTGGCAGCGTTGCTCTTGTGGGGACCAGCGGTTGAGGAGGCAGGACCAGTGGAAGTGGAGTAACGGTCGTTGGGAGTGTCGCTGTCAACGCGGGGATCCATCTTATTCTCTAGGTTGTTAGAGTGAGGACCAGAAGTCGAGGTGGCAGGACCGGTGGAAGGGTGAGTTGAGGAGTGGTGGTGGGAACCAGCATAACCAGCGCCAGCACCGACAGCGGCGCCTGTAGCAGCGTAGCCAGCCCCATGACCAGAGGAAGTGCTGTGGTGAGCGGCACGGCCGTCACGATCACTGTCTACACGAGGGTCGACAGCGTTGCCCATGTTGCTGTCATGAGGGCCATGGTTGGAGGATCCAACGGAATCGTAGGTATTGGCGGTGCGGCCGGTGCCATAGCTGTTGCCGGTCGTGCTGTAGCCAGCCCCAGCGGCAGTGGGTCCAGTTGAACCGAAACCAGTCGAAGTATTGCGGGCACCACGGCTGTCTAGGTCGCTATCGACACGAGGGTCGACGGCGTTGCCCATGTTGCTGTCGTGAGGACCATAGTTTGAGGAGCGGGCAGAGTCATAAGTGTTGGTGGTGCCGTGGTTAATGCCGGTAGAGCCGTAACCAGCGCCAGTAGAGCCGTAGCCAGTGCCAGTGGAGCCGTAGCCAGCGCCCGCGCCTGTAGCAGCTGGGGTGGCAGTAGAGGTGTGGTGGGCCGCACGACCATCCAGATCGCTATCAACACGAGGGTCGGCCTTATTCGCCATGCCGCTGCCATGGGGTCCGTAGTTGCCAGTAGTTGAGCCGGTACCATAGTTGCCAGTAGTAGTTGAGCCGGTCCCGTAGTTGCCAGTAGTTGAGCTGGTCAAGTTAGACCGGTCGCTATCAACGCGAGGGTCGGCCTTGTTCGCCATCTTGCTGTCATGGGGTCCGTAGTTGCCAGTAGTTGAGCCGGTACCATAGCTGCCAGTAGTAGTTGAGCCGGCCCCGTAGTTGCCAGTAGTTGAGCTGGTCAAGTTAGACCGGTCGCTATCAACGCGAGGGTCGGCCTTATTCGCCATCTTGCTGTCATGGGGTCCGTAATTGCCAGTAGTTGAACTGGTCAAGTTTGACCGGTCGCTATCGATACGAGGGTCGGCCTCGTTGGCGATTTTGCTATCATGGGGACCGTGGTTGGAAGACTTGGTGGAATCATAGGCGTTGTCATGGGTGCCGGTGTGGTGCTCAGCAGTGTTCTCAGCTTTCTCCTCCGCCTTGTTCTCCTTGTGCTGGGCAATTGTGTCCTTGACTTTGTGAATGATTCCAGACATGATGATAGATTGTTCAAAAAGAGATGTTGGGAAAGATGGATATTTGAAGATATGAGGGAATTGTGTAAAATTGTTTGGTTGTGTAGGATTGTTTTAATTGATAATGATAAGTTGGCCGTCCATGGACGAAGTATAAATACTGTGTTCGTAGGATCGTGACGCCATTTCTGAGACAAAGAACCTGGAAATAAATGACGTGCCCCGCAGCTATAGATCGACATAGAGATACAGGCTGGGGATTTTGTTTAACTTCCAACGTGTTGACGCTGATAGTGGAGACTGAACCAGATCCAGTCGCTGACATCGGATAACGTCATCCCCGCCACCGCGTATAGTTGTTTGCCTTGAATTGACCCTCAGCCCTACGCAGATAATACTATTCCTCAATCGAGCTAGAAGCTCATACGTAACGATCTGCAGGGTTGGTCCCGTATTGACGAAGCCTGGCCACTGCTTCCATGGTTCTATTTTGAAACGCTGCTAACGTACCAAGCACTGGTCAACCCCGTAGAAGCACCCCTTGTACAAGATGACCTCATAACCAAAACTCTAGGGTTTCGGGTACCTATCAGCTTAGGTTTTGTCTTTGGAAATGATATAACTTGGGAATCCTGAATAGGGGAGGTGGTTTTTCTTGATACTAGAAGCCAGATCAGGAATGATCTACAGGTCGGAGCTAACGTATGTAGCGTCATTCCAATATATTCTTAGACCTGCCTAGCTACTGTACTCTACCTAGTACTGGGGACCTAGGAGTGGGTTTAGGAGCTCCAGGGCTGAAGATCCAGACATCTGCTCATATCAAGTTTGCTCGGTTGTATATCCACAGAATGCTGGGATTATGTTGGGCCTTTTCAATGCTTGAGAGATTATATATGTTGACGATATTTACCAGTCATCATCGAGATACCGCTTGTGGACCCCTAAGATTGTAATTTTTCCTGTCCCTTTAGAGAGTAAAAGATTGCACGTCTTGTAAGTTGAGTCAATATAATATTGTGACCGGAAGAAGAGATTGTGTAGAGACAAAGAAACAAATCACTCACACTAGTGACTGCCACCAAATTCAGGCTTCAAGATATCATCGCTTACATAATCCGACCAATCATGTGATGCCTGAGGATGTAGGCCCATCTATTTGGAAATGCAAAGTAAATCTTGGAAACGGCACCACTTGAACTCGACAACTGGGCATTTAGGTCAATCCGCTAATTGCTTTTAGAATACTCTGTGACATATCTATATATCAGCCTTACACGGAGGACACCAAAGACGCATACCGATCGATTCGATCCTACTCGGGCTAGTGCTGTTTTTACGTGCTAGAAACCGGGTTTTGCAAGTTCCAAGGCCCCACTCTTTCCTGGACACCTAAGACAGTGTAAATCAAGGGCAATGAAGCGACAATTTGTTCCGCACTGAGATAGGGATACCTGTGCATGAAGAGACTCGTATCCCAAGGTTCTCTATGTATTGTCTAGATGCTCCCCAGGGCTACTGATCGACAAAGCTTCCCTTGGTCCTGGGCCGTCAACGATGCCGATCAGGGCAGTGGGCCCGTGTTTGGGGTAATCGCTTCAAACCCAATTGTGTACGAATGAGATCTGACTGATATGGAAAGACGAAGCTATCCAACAGTCTACGGATTCAATGAAATGAACCTTAAACTAGAGCTAGACCCTTCATATCAGAGGGATGAAATAGCCGAAATGACCTAATAATAAACAAGCCCGTACGTGCCGGTGGATTCTTCCCCCTCTCTTTCTCATTCCCCTATAGGTGCGCCTGATTATGCTATTGCGTATGGGCCCGACCCTGAATTTCTAATTTCTAATTTCTAAGATCATTCGATTTGGACCGAACTTTCGCTTATCGATCTTGCATTGATCTGCGCATTTCTTCTTCCCGCTGGGAAGCACACGCGTTTCTGACCTCATTCAACCGGCTTTTCCTCTGGGCTGTTTTTATTTTTATTTTTTCCAGCTCTCACCTTCCCTACAGGCAAACCCAGAATGGCCGATGGGAATCAAGGCTGGTAGGTTCTGGTTGAGCGCAATTCGTCGCGTTCGTCGCATTTGTCGCAATTCCGAAGTGCAAATACTAACTGTCAACAGGTGGCACTCACACTACAGATGGGTGATCATGGTGGGTTCACAGCTTGGAGTCGATGTCGTTGAACGGAATTGCTAATTCAGCCCAGGTCATCGTGTTGGTAATCGCCTTTGGGTTGATTGCCGCCTTTGGGGTCTGGTTCAGACGCCGTCGTGATACCAAACGTGGTCTACAGCTGTACGGCAATCCCGTGAGCGGCGCCGGGCCCCTTCAAAGCTCCGGCATCTTGAGCACTGTATCTGGTGTATTACCGTCCGACCAATCCCAGCCCCCGTCCCAGGCGCGCAGTCTACCCTCCAACTCGGTCGCCAGCTCTCGCACCAATGTCGCTCACCCCAGGTCTGTCACACCGGGAAGTAATAATCGATTGCAAAAACAAAGCCCTGCTGCCGCTGTGAATTTCCGAAATGTGGAGACTAGACAAGTTCCATCGCTATAATACCGTTATTTTCCGTGTTCCTATTTCCTGCGTTGCACTAGAGATCTGGGTCCTTTTTTCTTCTTTGGCATGCGACGACCATCCGATTGCTTTCCCGTCACACTTGCATTTATCGGCGTTGGGTGATAAGAACCGATCTTTGCCTATCTATCACATTTATTTCAAGAATGGCTGGAATCTGTCTTTCGATACTATGTTTCTTCTATTCAAAATCCGGTTTAAGGTACATAGCGTGTGCATGGCTTAGCCAATGCAATTGGAGTTGATTCATCGTTATTCGTTTATATATGTACAATTTCCCTACTATCAGGAGATGCTGATGCTTACAATCTTCACATCAACCTCTGGCTTCTCCTTATAGGTCTTGACATTTTCAATCTTGTGTACCACGTCCAACCCCTGCACAGCCCGGCCGAAGACGGTGTGCTTGTTGTCCAACCAAGGTGTTTTCTCGGTCGTGATAAAAAACTGACTGCCATTGGAGTTGGGTCCCGCATTGGCCATGGACAGCGTGTACGGTTTGTCGTGACGCAGGGTAGAAAATTCATCCGCGAACTCCCCCCCCAGATGGACTCTCCACCGGTTCCATCACCCTGCGGATCACCACCTTGAATCATGAATTTGCGAATAACACGGTGGAAGATAGTGTTGTTGTAGTATCCTTGCCGAGCGTGGGTGACAAAGTTTTCCACTGTTCGGGGGGCAGCGGACGGGAAGAGACGCAGATGAATATCTCCCATGGTCGTGTGGAGAACGGCGGCAGTCCCACTTTCGCTGGCCTTGGTAGTCCCGGCATCAGCCCCAGCAGCAGCCTGGGTGGGCTTCTCATTCTGAACGTCTCGTGACGACTTGGATACGTCGGTCTCGTTGGTAAACATGTAGAAGCGCACCTTGCCGAAACCAGTGCTAATCAAAATGGCATCCCGTTCTTCCGCTTCCTGCAGCAAGGGATTACTGCTGGCAGCCATGGAGACAGTCACAACGCCTTTGCGTTGAGGCTGACCCTGGTAGAGGGCGAGGTTCAGGGCACGGAACGGCTCATCACGACCGTACACACGCACCACACGATTCGTGTAGGTGTTGATGCACTTGGTGCCGTAGAGAGATCCATAAAGCAGGAAGTGACCAGACTCGTCAAAGGAGACGTTGACCTTGTTGCGTATCGACTCACCCTCTAGCTCCCGCTCAACTCCCAGTCGCCGTCCAAATTCCAATTCGTCCAGCTGGTACGGGGCCGTCCCAGCCTGCTGCATCTCCATGAGCGTGCCTATAGATTCATCGTATGTGCGATACAACTTGCCCGTTGCAAATTCGAACACGCGCACCTGACGATCTGGAAAAGATACCGTGGCAAACTGTTCCCCTGAGGGCGAGATAGTAATGGCCGTAGCGGTCGATTTGGCCTTTTTGAAAGCGAATAGATTGGTCGATGATTTGAGTTCGAACACATTGTCGGGTTTTTCAAAGGAGCCATCCCCAGCTCTCCAGTATTCAATCATCCCAGACTCGTCGGCGGAGATGACACAGTCATACGCATTGTTGAATGCCAACGAGACCACGGGGCTTCGGTGGACCGACTTTACCGTATGCAAGGGCTCGGGGTTCTCCCCTCGCCCGTCAAAGACTTGAATGATGTTACTGGACTGATCGGTCACTGCCAGTAGCGGTAAAGATGCCCCTCGGCGATGCACCCAGCAAACACAACGGGGCACGAAATCCAAGGTATACATGGCGAGTAAATCTGTCCCACGCAAGTTAGCCAGCCTTGACCTTTAATTTCTGTCCTAAGGACCACAAACCAAAAGTGATGACATCGAAGATCTTCACTGTCTTATCCGCTCCCACTGTCGCAAAGCTGCGGCCATCTGCACTAACGCTAGTGCTATGAATCTCGCCCGGATGGGCGCGAAACTCCTTGACAAACTCGATGCCCTCGGCCATCTTTTTCCAAAACTTGACGACTCCATCAATAGAGCTGGTAATAACAAAGTCGGTCACCGGAGTGACTGTCACAAAAGACAATTGCTCCTTGTGCATGAGGGACTTGGAGTAGCGAGGCGAGGCGGGTAGCGCCTTGACGTAAATCTTCTCGAAGGGAAGCTTGCGGCGCTTCTTCTTGGGTGCGGCCTCAGAGGGCAGCGCAGGGCCGAAGTCATCATCGGAGGAGGAATCGTCGCCTGCTCATCGCGATTAGTGGACTGCGCCAGCTGGAATTTGCGGGAGCTCGGAGGAGCCATGTACGAACCATTGTCGTCGCCATCAACAGCGGAGTGCGGACGCTTGGCTGCAGGGACAGGAGCTTCTTCAGAGCCCGCCATTCTAAATCAGAGTGCAAAGAATCAAAAGAAATACAAATATGCCTCTGAAAAAGGACAGTTTCTAAGGTCAAAAGGGAGAGAAAGCCGGAGAAAGCAGCGGGCGGTGGGAGAAGACAGAAGCTCGGGCCACCCAACTTTTCTCCTTTCCTTCCCCCCACTGTTGACGAACTCATTGCTTTCAACTTCCAAACAGTCGCTTGGATCAGTTGAGTCAATTGTTTAGTCTACACAGATCATAATGGTATGCTCATCTTGGGAATATCCGTCTTTTAAAACTCAGACCCGGGAATATCGGCCCCGCTAACTTGTATCTAGGCGTCGTTTGGTAATCCCACACAGATCTTCGCCGACGATGTGACCGAGGAGAAGGGTGAGAACGCCCGTCTGTCGGCCTTCGTCGGTGCTATCGCAGTCGGTGACCTTGTGAAGAGCACCTTGGGCCCTAAGGGAATGGACAAGATCCTACAATCTGCGTACGTGAAGAAAGAACAAAAATGAGACTATCTGGATGGATGATTGCGGGCGAGGATCGAGATGCTAACATAGGGTGCGGGACAACAGATCAACCGGAGAAATCCTCGTGACGAACGACGGTGCTACCATCTTGAAATCGATTGCTCTGGATAACGCCGCGGCGAAGGTGCTGGTCAACATTTCCAAGGTTCAAGACGATGAGGTTGGTGACGGAACTACATCTGTTACCGTGCTGGCCGCAGAATTGCTTCGGGAGGCAGAGAAGCTTGTCAACTCGAAGATTCACCCCCAGACCATCATTGAGGGCTACCGGATAGCCAGCAAAGCCGCCCTGGCCGCTCTCGAGAGCATTGCCATCGACCGAAGCAAGGACGCCGAGGCTTTCCGCAAGGACCTGCACGCCATTGCCCGTACCACCCTGAGCTCTAAGGTTCTGTCACAAGACCGTGACCACTTCGCCCGGCTGGCATGTGAGGCCGTCCTTCGCCTTAAGGGGTCCACCGACCTGAGCCACATCCAAATTATCAAGAAGGCCGGCGGCAAGCTGATCGACTCGTACTTGGATGAGGGCTTCATCATGGACAAGAAGATCGGTGTGAACCAGCCCAAGCGACTGGAAAATGCCAAGATCCTGGTGGCCAACACCGCCATGGACACAGACAAGGTCAAGATTTTTGGAGCTCGCGTCAAGGTTGACTCCACTGGAAAGCTGGCCGACCTAGAGAAGGCTGAGCGGGAGAAGATGCGCGCCAAGGTTGAGCGAATTAAGTCTCACGGTATCAATTGTTTCGTCAACCGACAGCTGATTTACAACTGGCCCGAGCAGCTGTTCACCGAGGCCGGCATTATGTCTATTGAGCACGCCGACTTCGATGGTATTGAGCGCCTGGCACTTGTGACTGGTGGTGAGATTGCCTCCACTTTCGACCACCCGGATCAGGTGAAGCTGGGCTCTTGTGACTTGATTGAGGAGGTGATTATTGGTGAGGACACTTTGATCAAGTTCTCGGGCGTGGCTGCTGGCCAGGCCTGCACCATTGTGCTCCGTGGTGCCACCGAGCAGCTCTTGGATGAAGCCGAGCGCTCCCTCCACGATGCCCTGGCTGTTCTGTCCCAAACAGTCAAGGATCCCCGTGTCACACTTGGTGGTGGCTGTGCCGAGATGGTGATGTCTAAGGCTGTTGAGCAGGCGGCCCAGAATACCACCGGCAAGAAGCAACTTGCCGTGGACTCGTTCTCCCATGCGCTGAAGCAACTGCCAACCATTCTGGCAGATAATGCGGGTCTTGACTCGAGCGACCTGGTCACCCGCCTGCGGCAAGCAATCAACAATGGCATGACCAGCTCCGGTCTGGACCTTTTGACCCCTGGTGGCGGTATCGCAGACATGCGCGAGCTCGGTGTTGTGGAGGCTTATAAGCTGAAGAAGGCGGTGGTGTCATCGGCCTCGGAGGCTGCTGAGGTATGTGTTTCTTGTTTTCTCTCTTCCCATTGTTGACCAAGACTAACATTGTCTAGCTTCTTCTACGTGTCGACAATATCATTCGCTCCGCGCCTAGACAAAGAAACCGTATGTAAAGTCATGTTACGACTCACGGGTGATGACTTGTATCTTCCAGAAATCAAAAAGCACAAATTATCAGTTATAGATGAAATCGAATAGCTTCATGGATGACAAGAGTAGAGTACCTGGCCAAAATTGTAGGAACATCACGCTTTTACGTGCATTAGCCAGGGGTATGAGTCAGGCAGCTAAATAGGCACCTTTGGTTTTTTTGGTTTTTATTTTTACTTCACTGCATCCACTCAGGACGAGAGAAGCTTAGGATAGGAATCCATTCACCGTAAATCTAGGAAAACACTGGACCTCATCCACGCACATCTCAGGCCAGAACTGTACACTGGTGCTATGTAAGCATTCTTGTTGCCTGGTTGGTGCCTTCTTTCAAGGTTTAGCTGCCTCGATTATCGGGCGTGAACACTAGTCCTGATCCACCTGCATTTGGACCCTGTGGATCATGAACCTGGACCCTGAACAGAAACCATGCCTTTATTCTGTCAACTTTCGAAAGTGTCTTTGATTGGATCTTTCGCAACCTCGACATCAGATCCAGAATAACCACTTGAATAGTCGCCTCCAAGTTCCCTCCACTTCTCGGCCTTGGCATTTGACACAGGGTGTCAGCCGGGGTGATCCGCGATCTTCCATGATCAGTGGGGAAGTGACAGCATGGACGATCATACACCTAGGTAGGTCAGCAGCACGCGATTACAGGTACATATCTGGAGCGTTAACATGTACACAGGTTAATGCTGCACAATAATGTATTCCCTATAGGAGAGGTCATGCTTCTCCTAGACATCCACAGCAAGGGGATCCGCGCCAAGGACCCTTTTCTGCTGTAAGTTCTAGCCCAAGGAAAGTTATTTTAGGACGGTCCGAATGCCCCCTATTTACTAGATGCCACATGAAATAGTACCGGTACACAGCTTCAATACTCATAGGGCGTCTCCAGATACCCATGAATTTCGTCATAGATAATCCCTCCAAGCAATTCAACTCCGCACACTACCTTTCCTCTGGTCAGCCCCACCGAACCAGGGACCTAGGCTGTCAAACCTACTTGCGCCCCGACTCTTTTCTTCCCCATGCTTTTTCATCCTTCTCTTCCCCACTCTCCAAAGATCGTCCTCGATCTTGCTTTTCTCACCTCACCTCGTTTCGATGCCTTGACCTCTTCCCTCGTTTAACATGATTCTTTCCAAATGGCTTCCCGCCCTACTGGGTGGCGCCTTGGCTGCCCAGTGTACTCTCGCTATTACCCTCAACGTGGACGATGAAAGTCGGTGGCCCGCATTCCTGTCCCCCCTCATATAATGTAAATCGTGGGCGCATGAACTAATATGAGAGCGGCGCATTCCAGACTCCCTCAAATCCGCCGCTAAAACAGTCGCCGTTGATATGATGAATTACTACAATGACCGGGAGTCCAAAGACATCCCTGGGAAGCTCGACGGCACTTGGTGGGAGGGTGGCTCGATGTTTATGATCCTCATTCAGTATTGGTTCTTGACCGGGGACAGCCAGTTCAACAGCGCGGTCCAGGACGGGATGTACTGGCAACAGGGCGACGACAACTTCTTCCCAGCAAATTACAGTCAGTATCTAGGAAATGATGACCAGGTCTTTTGGGGCCTGGCGGCGATTACAGCTGCGGAACTAAACTACCCGGAGCGCAGCGGTCAACCCTCATGGGTCTCTTTAGCCCAGGGTGTGTTCAATACTCAGGTTCCTCGTTGGGATACCAGCAGCTGTCACGGTGGTATGCGCTGGCAGATCTGGCCCTACCAGCCGGGATACACAACCAAGAACGCCATTTCCAATGGTGGACTCTTTCAGCTGGCCGCGCGCTTGGCCCTCTATACCAACAATGCGACATATGCGACCTGGGCTGAGCGTATCTGGGACTGGAGTGCGAGTACCCCTCTGCTCCGGAAGACTTGGGTCATTGCGGACACCACCAGCTGTGAATCCCAATGTACGGATCATGGCGACTATCAGTGGTCATATAACTATGCGACGTACATCAGCGGTGCAGCCTACATGTACAACTACGTAAGTGATTCACCTCCTAAACTTCTGTCCGAATGTGACTGGCAAGAGCTGAACAGCCTATAGACCAATGGCACTCAAAAGTGGCTAGAAGGCATCGATGGGCTGGTAGGAACGTCAAGTCAATTTTATCCCACAAGCAGTACCTTTGGTAATGCCAACGGGAACATCCTCAGCGAAATAACCTGTGAACCAATCCTAAAATGTGACCGAAACCAGATCACATTTAAGGCTTATTTCTCTTCCTGGCTGGCTTTTATGACCTTGATCGTCCCTGGAACTTCTGACCTGGTGATGCCGAAACTCAAGACTTCAGCTACCGCCGCCGCTTTATCCTGTACAGGTCTCAGTGATGGCTCACATTGCGGTACCAAATGGTACACGCAGAGTTGGGATGGCACTGATTCACTTGAAAACCAGATGGCTGTACTGGGTGTCCTCAATGCGAACCTAGTCCCCTTCAAAAATAAGGCACCATTCACAGCCGACACCGGTGGTACTTCCAAGAGTAATCCCAGCGCCGGTACCAACAGCTCGGATGTTGAAGCCCCTCAACTGAATACAGTTCGCACGGGAGATCGGGCCGGTGCTGGAATCTTGACTGTTGTCTTCGTGACTGGTTGGGCTGTGGCCATCACATGGATGGTCCGAGGGGGTTGAGATCTATCAAAGGTCTTGCGGGGGACAGGGTTTCTCTTGTATCGCCTTCTCTTTCTTCCTTTGCTGTCACGCAATGCGCGCGTCTGCTGTTTTTATAAGTTATCTTTTGACCAGCTGTATGTCTCCACTTTTTCCATTCTTTGTATCTATGGACTTTCTTCTTTGTCTTTTTTTTTTTTTTTCTTTCTTTCTTGGTTCCTCTAATGATTCCCTTGTCTGGCGTGATTTCCTTAGCGGTATGGAGGATTCCATCAGGCGCCTGGAGGTTTACACTTTGATATGGTCCCCTTAGAAACTATTGTGAAACAATTAATCTCACTTCGAGGATGTGATATGATTGGTTGTCAAATGGGGCGCCTGGACGGGAGGCCGAATTCCCCGGGCATGATCAACCACAGCGGCTCGAAGAGATTGAAAGATAATTTGTAATTTTTCCCACCCAGTTTACTCGGGTGATAGTTGTGCTGACCTGCATCACACGCTGTATGACCCGATATGATGCATCTTCATTGAAACAATAACAAAAGCAACCACACCAGTTCAAGGGGCTTTCGAAACACTTGCGTAGCCTCGATGGCGCGGCCCCAATTAATTACGGTGCTAGTACGTACAATACCACGAGCAATAAAGGGGGCGGAAGGGCGGAAGGGGTCGGGGCCTCCGTGTATTGTACAACGGTATTACACACAATCCATCTGCCTTCCATCTTCAACTTCTCGATTCTTCTCTTTCCCCCTTTCATCTTTCCAGTCTAGGGAGCAAGCCTCGCATCCTCCCCACCATCACTATACCCGGGAGCATCCAAATTCTTCTGCTCTCTAGTCGTAGCAGTTTCCTATCTCAGCCCTGTCATCCAACTGTGGGTGGGGGACGATCCGCTATCCGAGTTCTCGATTATTTGCTCCACATTCGCCATCTATCCAAACCAGCCACTCCAATCTCCTCCTGCCTCGACGTATGCGATCGACCGCCTGTGCTCTAAAGCCTTCGTTCTTCACACTGGATTGAACCGCACTGCTGAAGTTCCACGATGCGGTGGCGGTTACCGGGCGTTAGTTCGACCCTCCCCGCCAGCGTCGCCCTTCTTCTCCTCCCAGGCCTGGTTGTTCCGCAGCAGCACCCAGAGTCTTATGACTCCGCTCCTCGAATCTCCGTGCCCCTAGCGGCTGACGGAGCTGCATCTTATTCCAAACATACAGTCTCCGCGGCTGTACCTCCCATCGTGAAATCCAACGATGCGAGCGCCCTGGCAACTCTGGCTCTGGCGGGCTCCGGCCGCGCCGTTCGAGCCCCTCTCACCCAGACTAGCAGTACAGCTGCTGGTCTGGCGTCGCAGCTTCACGCGCGGTCCTTGCAGGACTGGGAGGTTGAGGACTTTGTCCTGTTGGCGACCGTTGACGGAACCATTCACGCTCGAGACCGCAAGACCGGTGCTCCCCGCTGGGCCCTGGAAGTGCCCAGTAGCCCAGTGGTCGAGAGTATTTACCACCGTGCCAATCGGACCAGTTTCGATGCGACCCAACCCGAGGACGACTTCCTTTGGATCGTGGAACCCAGTCAAGATGGAAGCTTATACATCTACAGCCCAGGTCCCGAGGCAGGACTGCAAAAGCTTGGTCTGACGGTCAAGCAATTAGTCGACGAAACACCATATTCCGGCATTGAACCTGCCGTGACATATACTGCCCGGAAAGAAACAACTTTGTACACGATTGACGCCCGCACTGGAAGCATTTTGCGGGTCTTCAGCTCTCGTGGACCATTCCAGGCTGGTCAAGAATGTCGCAAGGTAGACGGACAAGATGTGGACCCGGAGGAGTGCGAAACATCCTCCGGGACATTGGTCCTTGGCCGTGTGGAGTATGCCGTGGCTATCCAGAATACCGAGACGGGAGATCCGATCTGTACCTTGAAATACTCCGAATGGGCGCCCAACAACCGAGACATGGATTTACAAAGTCAGTACTACCGTACAATGGACCTAAGTCATGTCTATAGCATGCATGATGGTGTTGTACTGGGCTTTGATCACTCACGGATGGTACGCCCTCGTTATACGCAGCGCTTCCAGTCCCCTGTGGCTCGAGTATTCGATGTGGTGCGGCCCACTAACAAGGATGCTCCCGACGCTTCAACCCCATTAGTACTTCTGTCTCAACCACTTCAGCCACCGGACCCCGACTACGGCACCTTAGACGATGACCGAGACATGCGTGTGTTCATTGATTCGACTAGCGCGGGTGGATGGTTTGCTCTTTCCGAGGAGACTTACCCTCTGGTCACTGGTCGTGCCCCCATGGCTCAATGTTACGAAAAAGACTTTTTCCGTCGAGGGCAGTCACTGATGAGCCTGACGCCGCATCAGCAACGAGATGCCCTGGCTGGTGTTCATTCGTTGAATGGCCCACAAATCCGGCCTTCCATTCCCCGACTGGGAAGCTCCACAACTGAACTTTCCAATGACACTCCACGAGAGGTTTCACGCAGCCCATCAGAGCTAGCTCTTCCTCCTGCTCTGCGACACAGCGCTATAATTCGCAAAAGCTGGGACAATGCCCTCGACATCGTTGTCACTCTTGTTCTGCTCTTTATTGGTACATTTATCTACTTCAACTCGCATCATATTCGGGACCTCGCCAAGCAGAAGCTCGATATTAAGAACATTATCAACTCAAATGACAAATCCTCTCTCTCGACCCCAACTACCCCGATTATCGGTACGGCCCCGGATCTACCCCGCGCACCTACCCCTCGGCCGATGACCGATGTGACTGTCGATGTTGATTTGATCGACTCTGGGGAGGCCACGCCGCGACCATCTCGGGACCGCAGTGTACCACCGGATAGGACACCCCGGGTGAAGATTAGCGAGCCTGATCGTGAAACAGAAGAAGGCGATCTAGACGAGGGAAGCCAGAATCCCGATAAACCAGCGAAAAAGAAACGTTCGCGTGGTACACGAGGTGGCAAAGGCCATAAACGCAAGCCAAAGCCTGGTATCGAAGGCGAGCTTAGAGAGCACTCTGATCCGGGAGTCGAACTTCTGAATCGTCCAAATTCACAGTCCCGGCTTGAGTCCGATGCCCGCTTTACTCAAAATGTATCAACTGAAATAGTGCAACCGGACGGGGTAGTTCGCATTGGAAGACTAGAGGTATATACTGATATTGTGCTTGGACACGGCAGCCACGGAACCGTGGTCTACCGCGGTACTTTCGATGGACGAAATGTGGCTGTCAAGCGCATGCTCATGGAATTTTATGACATTGCCTCACATGAGGTAGGTCTGTTACAAGAGAGCGATGACCACCACAATGTCATCCGTTATTTCTGCCGTGAACAAGCAACTGGGTTCTTGTACATCGGTCTAGAGCTCTGTCCGGCGTCTCTCCAGGATGTCATTGAGCGCCCTGTTCAATTCCCAGAGCTGGTTCAAGGTGGCCTTGACATGCCAGATGTTCTTCGTCAGATCACGCAAGGAGTCCGATACTTGCATTCGCTCAAGATTGTTCATCGTGACTTGAAACCTCAAAATATCCTGGTTGCCATGCCTCGTGGGCGAACGACATCGCGGGCCATTCGCCTCCTCATCTCAGATTTTGGTCTGTGCAAGAAACTGGAGGATAATCAAAGTTCTTTCCGAGCCACTACTGCTCACGCTGCTGGAACGTCTGGCTGGCGTGCCCCGGAACTGCTCGTCGACGATGACACTGGACCCTTGAGTCTTGCATCCCAGCACACTGAATCCTCTGAACCCGCTGTCGTTGATCCCCAGACCAATCGCCGCGCCACTCGTGCCATTGATATCTTCTCACTCGGCTGCGTATTTTATTACGTGCTGACTCGGGGCAGCCATCCGTTCGATAAGAATGGCAAGTTCATGCGAGAGGCCAATATCGTGAAAGGTCACTTTGATTTGCAAGAATTGGATCGCTTGGGTGATTATGCCTTTGAGGCAGATGACTTGATTCGTTCCATGTTGTCTCTCGACCCACGCCATCGGTATGCTTTAAGCCTTTTACACAAAACAGTACATATCCCGATACTAATGGTTTTTTCCTCCCATATAGCCCCGACGCCAGTGCTGTCCTGATGCACCCCTTCTTTTGGGCCCCCTCCGACCGGCTTAGCTTCTTATGTGACGTATCGGATCACTTCGAGTTTGAACCGCGCGACCCCCCATCAGATGCACTGCTCTGCTTGGAGTCGGTAGCCCCGCAAGTTCTCGGACCTGACATGGATTTTTTGCGCCTGCTCCCTCGCGATTTCAAGGATAACCTAGGCAAGCAGCGCAAGTACACTGGTTCTCGAATGCTGGATCTACTGCGTGCTCTCCGTAACAAGCGCAACCATTACAATGACATGCCGGAGCACCTGAAGGTGCATATCGGTGGACTGCCAGAAGGTTATCTGAACTTCTGGACTGTCCGTTTCCCTAGTCTCCTGATGAGTTGCCATTGGGTCATTGCTGAGCTGCAATTGACTAGGATTGATCGGTTCCAGCGGTACTTCCAGCCGCCGGAGTAGTCATTTTCAATGTTCAAATCTTGCATCTTAGATACATAGATAGACCAAATACAGAAAACTGGAAACTTGTAATTTTATACTACCTAGGTACACACCTAGGCATCTACTGAAAATATATTGCCCACCTACCTATGGGGATGCCCTGAGCTCTGAAGAGTGACAGTCGTACTCTGGCCATTACCATCAAAGCCCTCCAAACACATTAGCTGATCATTTCTTATACAACGCCCGAATGAATCTATCCTTGTACAGTTTCCTCATATCAATCTCAAGTGACTGGTAGAACTAGCGGTAATGATTTCCTCCTATTGGTCTTCTCTTTTTGATCCATCAATTGAACTGAGGCCTGAGGCATCAAACGCGAATCCCCGCGTCTTTTCCTTTGTCGCGTTTGACCTTTTACTTTTCCCCCATTGACACGACACTAACGACCTCGTTCTTTCACATTTTGTTCACATGGCCGAGCCTGCTACCTATTTCTACTGCTCGATCACCTAATTTAATCTAACTTTTCTCCACCTCGCGCAATCGCAACCGTCCCCCATGGTCTTCCTTCGTTTAGAAGTCCGGGTGTACCCGCGGGAGCAAGAGCAAGTTCCCTCATGGTCGGGGTCCCTGCGCTCAATCTTGCCTAATAAGAAACCAGATTCTGAGGATACCAACACGATAAAGAGCTTCGCAGGGCTTTTGTTAACAGTGGAGAAGCCGGAGGAGCTATCGTTGGCTGATCTTGCTACATTGATCAAACAAAAATGGAAAGCGCTTCGCCCAAATTCCGAGTGAGTGAGAATGCAGAGCGATTGAAGAGAATAATAGCGCTGAACGTTCATTCTCCTATAGGCCTCTTGTTATTAAGAAACTACTCGATGATACAATGCCATTGATTGACCTCGATGCTGGAATGTCAGTTGAGGAGGTTTTCGTGAACCGCGGAAAAGCCCGCGCAGATGGCCACGACCAACGCGGCACCGTCCGTGTCATTCAAAAACCTCATGCCCATGCCCCCGAGCGGTTCCCTTCCGTCGAATTGGACTTTGAAGCGGCCAGTGAAGCGTTCACCCGGAAACGAAAGCATCAAACCCCCGAGAACGATGTACCGTCAAAGGAACCTCGGATAGAGGGTCAATTTGGCCGAGTGGCTCCTCAATCACCTAAAAGCCATACCTCAACCCGAAGACAGGAGCTTGGGCCATCCTGGACGAGTCCGCATCGCAGACCATCCAATGTGCTTCCGCCTAATAAGAAAGGACTAGGGCTCGGTATCACCAGTAGTCCTCCCAAGAGGCCCGACTACGACCGCCATGTTTCCTTCAGCGAAACCAGCACTCCAATTGCCAGGAACCCACCTAAGCCTTCCATTCCACGCAGTAGCCAAGGTCCTACTCCCTCTAGTAGCCAAATTGAAGGAATCGTTTATCCCCCTAACTTTAACCCGGAAAAAATTCAACAGTTGAAATCAGACCTGGAAAATGAGGAACGGGAGATGCCTGAGATTATCCAAAAGTTAAAGGATCCAAATACGCATACATCATTACTACCAATCTTGAGGGATATGCTTGATCTCCACGAGAGGATTAAGGCCCCAGCTACATCAAAGAGCAACAGAAGGAGAAGTATGGTGAAAACTGAACACAGGAAGAAACTTGAAGAAAAACGAATGGAATTGCATAAGCGTGAGGCTGCGCTTGCTGCTAAGTCTTTACAACCGCTTGAAGAAAACGGCCATGCGACATCCGAAATTGAGGAGTCAGTCGAAGTCTCGGACATTCCGGATACCGATGACGAAGTGACGAGCGGGGTCAATGGAAACAACGATCTCGAGAAGCCTGAAGATCAAAGCGACGAGAAGGCCATTGACAGTGATGAAGAAATGACGGATGCGGAATCAGTCAAAATGAATGGCCAACCTCAGACTGCGAACGATAAGGGTGAATCGTCAGAGGAGTCCGAATCGTCAGAGGATTCAGATTCGACAGATGAGTCAGAACCCGAAGCAGATCACTCAGTCAAATCACCTTTGGACGAGGGAGCTGCAATCGTTGATGACAGTGACGACGAGCCAGAATTGCCAACAAACCATCAAGCGAAAGCATCTGTAGATGATAAGACCGGAAACGTTAGCGATGACGGTGACGAGGAGCCAGTCTCGACAAAAATGCAGCAAGTACAAACACTTGCTGAAGATGAGGCTGGGTCTGATGGTGATACCGAAGACAATGACGAGTCAGAATCGGCAACAGAGAACCTCGCCAAAGCATTAGTGGATGATGAGGCTGATGTGGATGATGATGGCGAAGAGCATGAGGAAGAAGAGCAGGAAGAAGAGCTGGAGGAGGAGGAGGGGGAGGGGGGGGGAGGATGATGGCGAGGAAGAGGTGGAGGACAAAGACATTGGCGCGGATGAAGGATCGGACGAAGAGAGCAGTGACTCTCAAGAGGACGACAATATGTCCGAATCGGAACAAGAGAATGCGCTCAATGAGAAGAGCGGGGCGACCATCAAAGACAATGATGAGACCGGCAAAATCGAACACACGAATGGGACTGAGACGGTCGAAGTCAAGACAACTGCTGGGCCCGCAAAGCTCCCCGAGAGAAACAAAGTTCAACAGCCAGTCCAGGACAGCTCTTCCTCTTCAGAAGACTCGGAGAGTGAAGATGAACTTGACCTCTCCAAGTTTGGGTATGCTAGTTTATCGTCTTGCCTAGTATCATAGCCGCTGACCTACAAAACTAGTCGTTCTTCCATTCCTGGTCCCTCTGCCGCCACTGCCAAACCAATTGAGCAACCTCTGCCGGAAAAAACCACTCCACGAGTGACACCAAGAAGAACATTGAAAGGTCTCCTCAAAGATCAAAAGGATCAGCAGGCACGCAGGGCGCAACAGCCCCCGATACAGCACAAAGCTATCAAGTCTGCTCCTACCCCGAAGAAATCTAGCATTTACTCTGTGTCCGATAGCGAATCCGAAAGCAGCAACAGTGATGGACCCGGTGGTGACATCCTCGCCAACGGACAATCTGGGAAACTCCGCCAGCCTTGGAGCCGATAAGCATCTATTCTTGAGCTTTTTTTTTTTTGTACTGGATGCAAGTTCCACGTCTTGTGATATCCCTTTCTTTTGATGTTTTTCATATCTCTCTCGCATGGCAATGGCAATGTCGGCGTTATTTTCATCTAAGTCAGACTTGATCTCGCCTCTCGGCATATAAAAAAGCGGGTGTACATAGCCATTACGCAACCTACCTTGTTCTAGGTAGTAAGTAAATACAGAAGCCGACGGACAATTGTTCCGCATGACAAGATTCATTGGCCCATGGCGAGCGACGGGAACAGCTTCCAAAGTTGAAGGGTATTGCCATTTGTTTGGCGCACCTGAAGTATATACCGAGCAGGGGCGCTTATGAGCTCATGTCACTGAAATCGACACTTTTTGAATTGGAACATCGGGCCCGGTGTTCAACCTATGAAATCCGACTTTCAAAGGTTCCTCTATCACTTCGTAAATATATCCTTGCGTCGAATCATCGTTGTTTGCCGACTGCTTTTTTAAATCCTGGTAGGTCTACTCTTTACCTGAGTATCCCAGCAATACTGATTATTCCAGGAAATCAGCCATTAGGACTGCCCCTGTCGTTGAGGGAGTGAAGACCGATTATCTCAATATCTGGCCCTCATGTCTAGTCAGGAGAGTGGTAGCAACGGCTCGTCGACCGAAGGCGGCAGCGATAATGATGCGGATCGGCCAGAGGCAACAGAGGGTCTTGATGGAAAGTATCATGGACACGACAAAAGCCAAGGGGAATCACCGACACCGCGGGTACATTTCAGATCGTCCCCCAGCTTTGCAAACAATGTACCTCGTCCATCGCGGCATGAAAAGTCTCGTTCTGAGGACCGACCTCATCCCCCTACAGCCCCCTATGCCCACGAGTCAGCGGATATCGCCGACACGCCACTTTGGGAACAAGCTCAATGCACTGGTCAGGCCGGAGTAGCTCCAGACGAAAAGGCACCCGACGAACCACCGGAACAAACACAGAATATCAGGACTATCCTGAACACATTCAGTATCAACACCGCGAAAACCCGCCTTCGTTCGGCAACGTCAAGCTTCAAACAGCGGGCTTCGCGCCTAGGCGACCGGCTAGGTCGACCTACAACCGGAGGTGATGACCTTGGGTCGGGTATGTACCATGCAGACTGGGCGACCGGCAGCGAGCCTCCAATGTCGGATGTGACCGACGATAAGCACAAAACTTATGAAGAAAAGCGTCAGCATCAAGCGACAAGTAGTTCTGAAGCACATCGACTCGTCCGCGACCTGACACAGGACCATTCCGCCAAACGGCGCAAAACTCGAGGGCGACATGGTCCAGGGAACGTAACCGAATTCGTGGGAGGTGAACACGAGTCGAGCCTTGACTCGGGCCTGCGTTATCGATCTGGGGGTGGAGGTGTGCTGTCACAGCTGATCAAGCTCAATGGCGGACAGCAGCAGCACCAAGGAAGCACATTCAGGACCCCGAGTCAATCTTCGGTCGAAACTACATCCAGTAGTGCATCTTCGACGAGTCAGGGACCACAATCAAAAAGAAATATACCAAAATGGTACAAGAGGCCATCCAACACATCAACTTCCACGTTGATTGGGGCGAGCAGCAGTCTGAGCGGAGCGAGCACGCCGGTTTCAAGTGAGGTCATGTCGGCAGCATCCAAAAGACGTGGCAAACAGCTAGATCATGGACCTCGACTAGAAGACGAGATCCGAGTCACTATTCACATCGCAGAGATCATCTGCCGACAGCGATATATCATGCAGCTCTGTCGGGCATTGATGCTATTCGGAGCACCAACTCATCGATTGGAAGAATATATGCAAATGACATCCAAGGTACTTGAGATCGATAGTCAGTTTCTGTATTTACCGGGATGCATGATCATGTCATTCGATGATCCTTCGACGCGAACAACGGAGATGAAACTCGTCCGAGTCGGGCAGGGAGTGGACCTAGCGCGTCTCTCAGATACTCATCTCATATATAAGAATGTTATCCACGACGTGGTTGGGATCGAAGAAGCAATTCAAGACCTAGACGAAGTGATGAACAAGGGGCCACGCTACAACAAGTTCATCGTTGTTATGGTATATGGTCTAGCTACGGCCACTGTTGGTCCTTTTGCGTTCAACGCCCGACCTATTGACATGCCGATTATCTTCATCAATGGGTTACTGGTCGGGGCCATGCAACATCTCGCAGCACCTCGATCTGTTCTCTATTCCAATGTCTTCGAGGTGACGTCGACAGTATTGACATCATTCATTGCCCGTGCCTTTGGAAGCATTCCATTGAGGACCATCGATGGTAAGCGAGAATATCTCTTCTGCTTTTCTGCGATCGCACAAGCTTCAATTGCGTTGATTTTGCCTGGATTTCTGGTACTATGTAGCAGCTTGGAATTGCAATCGCACCAGATCATCGCAGGCTCGATTCGAATGGTGTATGCGATCATTTTCTCATTGTTTATCGGATATGGAATCACAGTCGGCACCACAATTTATGGCCTGATGGACAACAGCGCCGTATCTGACCTCAGTTGCCCCAAGACCGGATCATTTCCAAACCCCTATGTCGCGCGGTTTCCCTTCGTATCCATTATGATCGTGTGGCTCCTCATTATCAACCAAGGGAAATGGAAACAATTTCCGCCAATGGCCTTTATTGCCTTGTCCGGGTACACGGCCAACTACTTTAGCACCAAGCGACTCGGATCGAATTCGCAAGTTGCCAATACCGTTGGGGCATTTACGATAGGCATGCTGGGGAACCTCTATAGTCGACTCTGGCACGGTCATGCCGCGACAGCTATCTTACCGGGTATCTTTATTCTTGTGCCTTCTGGCCTTGCAGCGACTGGGTCATTGATCACGGGCGTGCAGTCTGCCGATGAAATCCGGCAAAACGTGTCTTCTCATTCCTCGTCCAGTAATACGCCTGGAGCTGGGTTGAGCAGTACCTCGGTGTTCACTTTGGGATTTGGTATGATCCAGGTGGCAATTGGGATTACAATTGGTTTGTTTATAGCAGCCCTGATTGTTTACCCATATGGGAAACGGAGAAGTGGGCTGTTTAGTTTTTGAGCTGGATATGAGATGTTTACGGCGCATATGTACCATGACGCCATAATTTCTTACAGCCTGAGGTCGAGACCAGCTGGTGGAATTATGTAAAAGAGACTAGGAAACGAGAAAGGCATTCGCGATTGGTGCTACATGGTCTTAGCTGCAGATGTAGTGGAGCAGAGGGAGAAGTTGATAGGTCGATCACCTGCACAAGTGGAACACTCCATACCTATTCAGGTATACGATGTTGATCCAAAGCCATGATCCACTTTGCATGAACCAAAACCTGCTCTAGCTGTCAGTCTGTGCCAATTTTTAGGTTCGATCGATCCGACGATGGTTCCTTGGATGGATGAAAGCCCAGCATGTCGAGCGGTTCATTGCATGAAGGGGCAGATTGATTCTCATGCCATCGACAGTCAACTTATGCAAGCAGGTGGAGTGATTCTCCACAGTTGGGCATCTTGACCCTGTTTTAATTGAACTAAGATCTGTCGATCACTAATGTACGCAACTATTTAGAAGGCTGGCATTCAGCTCTCGTCTCTCTCTCAAGTCTCCCCCGCCCCTACTCCACATACGCGTTCGAACTGCCACGCCACATGAACTCTCCATAGTGGGAACACTTTCTTTGCCTTTTCGGCTGCTGTTTCTTCCAGCGTCTTTGTCTTTGGTTCATCATGTCGCGTGCCAACGCCCAGCCCGATATAGGCGCTCCGCCAAATGAGATCACCTCGCTAATCCCCAAACCGACCCCAAATCCGACCACATGGAGCGAAATCGAGGCTCAAAGAAAATGGTCGACTGCTCCGGCCAAATCGTTGCTCGCAGAATGCTGGCAGTTGCTGAAGGACTCTTTACCCGTGATATTTGGATACACATTGCAAATGAGTCTACAAACAACAACCGCGATCATTATAGGGCAATCATCTCCCATGAACTTGGCGGTCGCTGCTTTTGCACAGATGTTTGCACTGGTGACTGGATGGATGATTGCGCTAGGAGGAACAACAGCTCTCGATACGATTGCGTCCTCGACCTTCACAGGGAGCGAGAATAAGCACGACCTTGGAATTCTACTTCAACGGGCACTATTCGTTTTGTCTCTGTTCTTTGTCCCAGTCGCCATTCTCTGGGCATGCTCCGACTCTGTTTTCCAGGCGCTTGGCCAAGACCCGGAGCTTTCCTACCTGAGTTCCCAATATCTGACTGTACTGATTCCAGGTGGACTGGGATATATCTTTTTTGAAGTCATGAAGAAGTACTTGCAGGCTCAGGGTAAGCAGACTGGCAGCCATCACGTTGGAACCTCCTGCTGACCACTCTCCTATTCGACAGGTCTCATGAGAGCCGGAACGTACGTTATGTTAATCGTCTTACCGTGCCATATTGCAATGACTTATGTGTTCTGTTATACACTGGATATCGGTCTACTTGGTGCCCCTCTGGCCTCCGATATCTCATACTGGCTTGCATTTGCACTACTGGTCTTACACAGCAAATTCATCGCTGGAGCTGAGTGCTGGGGCGGATGGTCATGGGCGGCTTTCGACAACATGTGGACATTCGTGCGGTTATCACTCCTGGGCATTATGCACATCGGAACGGAATGGCTGGCCTTTGAGATTGTGGCGTTGGCAGCAGGTCGTCTGGGTACGATCGCCCTAGCCGCCCAGAGTGTGATCATGACCGCTGATTCCGTGATGAACACAATCCCCTTTGGCCTCGGTGTGGCAACTTCATCTCGCATCGGTAATCTCCTTGGAGCCCGCAATGCAAAGGGGGCGGCACGCACGGCTCATATTTCGGCCTTTCTAGCGATCATCCTGGGATCGATGGTTTTGGCAGTGCTAATGGGAAGCCGCGACCACTTTGCCAAAATCTTTAACGATGATCCGAGAGTAGTGGAGCTGGTATCGGAAATCATGCCACTGGTCGCTCTTTTCCAAATTGCAGATGGAGTCAATGGAAGTTGTGGTGGCAGTTTGCGTGGTATGGGCCGACAGCACATTGGTGCTGTCGTGAATATTGTCAGCTACTATTTCTTTGCCCTGCCGCTGGGTATTTATCTGGCCTTCCATGGCTGGGGCCTGAAAGGCCTCTGGGTTGGCCAGTGTGTTGCACTCTACTGCGTTGGAGTCGTGCAGTGGATCATCGTTGCTTGTAGTCGATGGGACAAAGAGGTGATCAAGGCATTCGATCGTATGGATGCTCATGATGAGCTAGTCTCGTAGAAGGAGATAATGAGAAGTCAACTAAGAAAATGAAGCAAAACAAAAGCTCTGGAAAATGAGAAGCCCTGGATAGACATCCTTTCTGTCATACTAATTAGGCCATGCCGTTCTCGAGATAAGATCAAGGCCACAGACAGAGAAGCCGAACGTGAAGCCGAGAAAGCATCGGACCTGCATGAAACAAGAAAAGCTTCAAATCGCACTTCCATTTCTTCCTCCTGTGCGATAATCACCGAATTGTACTGTTCGTATTGCTCATCGTTCTGATGGAAAGACCATGGCCCTGAAGTATGGAGGCCCGTTGGTACCCAGACAACATATCCCAATGTTGACGAGATCAATTGCGTCAGCTCGAGCCAAATATGTTTAAGGAGAAGCAACATTGATTCGGTCCATTCATTTCAGGCCAGAGAGTCAAAGTATACTCAAAGCGTGGTGGGGAAGAATGGTATGCAGAAGCATAAAGTCGCTCATGTCGGAGTCTGATGGCTGAAGGTAGACATTGACGTACATTGTGGGTGTAAGAGATGAAGTAGTATAGGGGAACTGGTGATGGCCTGTACGGTATACCTCAGCGACTTGTCTACTTCTGTTGACTGGATTCGAAATCAGAAGCTTGGAAGCTGGAAAGTTTGTAGGTACTGGAAGACTTCGTGATGACGAATTCAAATGGTCCTCACTGATCAGTTAAGAGTGAGAGATGGTGGAATTGAAGAGAATCATTCAAGCGCACTCAATAACTATGTTGGAGCCATCTGTCTTGCCTCGCTACCTTGAGTATCGATTCTATATAGGGTTCTGTAAATCGAGAAATTTTTGCCCCATCAAGAGGTAAATGTGGAAAATAAAATGATACGAGATGAAGCGTCAAAAGGCCATATCAGCTTAGCACGCCCTGGTAAAGCGAAAGTGATGTGGGGTATCTCATGAATGCCATAAACATAAAGAGGCATAAAAGTCGTCACTATCAAGCGCTATGTACATGTATTCATGATCAAGATGGTAGATTCCAAATGAAATCCAAGGCACCGCCTTCGCACATGGGAAATTGGCTACCGCTAGTCATCCCAAAGGGTGCCATTGATGGATCAAAAGGCAGCGATAGCCAATCATCTGTCATATCGTTGAGAGATGGCATAAAAGCTAAATCCGAGGACAGGTCCTCGGGGGCTGGGGGTTGACTTGATTGGCACGATCGTTCGCATCGGGCCAAGCCGGAGGACCCATTGAAGATCGACTAGCAGCTCCTCGGTTGTTCTTGACAGCCTTGGAGGAAGCCAACAGATTACGACGCAGCCGTGAAACGTGCATGTCCAGAAGTGCGGCGTAGCGAGTACTTAAATGAACGTCATCCAGGGCATTGGACTTGAGCGCACTGATGCTATTTTCCAGTACCTCGAGTGACTCTCGGAGGACTGCCTCACGCGTGCCAAGACTGAGTGCTTTCATTAAGAAGATCGAAGCGCTAGTAACGCGCAAGATGATGCGCACGGGTGAGAATCGCAGTGCCCCGGTTTCTGCAAGCTGTGTGACTTTACGTAAGATCTGACAACAGCCATCGATAACCTCTTGAATATATTCGTAGTCGGTTTGTTCAATCGTCATCGGCCGAACCTCATCGAAGTTAGAGTCCGCGTCTGCCAGGGCACGCTCTACCACGGCTTGCATACCCACGGAGTGGGTATACACGCGGACAAAATGATACTCAATAAAAAGATCATTGTAGAAAGATTTATCAAGAACGTGGGGGTGCAGATACTTGTCTTTCCATTGGTTAAGGAGAGGCCGGAAATGGTCGAGAAGTCCAATGTACCGGCCACTGTGCAGCTGCTGGCGGGCAAATTTTGCAGATGGAAAGAACATATCAGTGACTGATTGTGCCAACTTGGTAAGCTCAATCCATGAGTCCATGAATGTAAGCCATGTGCTACCGGGCTGACTCAATCCTCGAGGCTTCCGCCCGCCGAGGACTGCATGGTTAAGGGATTGAGGGATCGGCGACATACACCCAATGCGCCATGCAAGTTGATTTATGTAGACATAAAGTAAACGCTGCACTCTCTGCCGCCGGAGAGCTATTTGCTCTTTCCACTGTGGATCCTCTTCCACGGACTCATCCTCCTCGGTCTCAAAGATACCGAGCTCATGTGCAAGTGAGAGAGCGCACCCAAGTAGCATCCAAGACATTTGGTCGGACCTTCTTGATGGCTCAATCATATCTTCTAACCATCTACTTGCGGAGCCATTGTTTGGGTCGGTTGATTCCGAGGGCTGAGGGCCCATGGAGATCAAATCGTCGTCCCAGCCATCCGTTTCCGGCGGGAAATGTAGTGATCGAGGATGCCACTCAGCCATTAACA
This sequence comes from Penicillium pulvis, assembly GCF_028828015.1. Taxonomy (NCBI): domain Eukaryota; kingdom Fungi; phylum Ascomycota; class Eurotiomycetes; order Eurotiales; family Aspergillaceae; genus Penicillium; species Penicillium pulvis. The sequence continues at coordinate 3,568,580 of NW_026643079.1, read as the reverse complement.
GAAGGGCCTCCACAGTTCCAAGGCTTCGGATCTTGGACTTTGTTGCCTTTTCTTGCCCGAAGATCAGTCGCATTGTGAGCTGCTGGCAATGCTGCCAAAGCCGGTGGTGAATGAAAAAGTTCCTGGAGTCTCCCCCAGCGCCGGGGAGGATATGATAGCGGGAAGATATCATGAGAATGGTACAACATAGAACCGGTTCGCGGGTAATGAGCGTGTAATGATTCCGGTGGTTTGAGTAAAAGTCAGTAAGGATAGGAGATAGACAGGACATGTTTTTGAAGAATCTAGATTATGGTTAACAGAGTCGACACGTAGAGCCAAGAGAAGCTTGGAATGACATAGGAAGAAGGAAATTTCAACAACTCACAAATCAATGAACGTAGCTGCCTCTCGAGCGGTAAACCAACCCATCCTGACAAAGCGACACGCTTGCCAAATTTGAAGGGTATCTTGCGTAACTTCGGCCAAATCTACCGGGCGCGTGTTTCGGGGTACGGGCTCGAAGGGTATGGGGCTTTCAAAGTTCCGGGGAGTATTTCGCTCCTTCGCATTGACGTTGCCATTCTTTGAGTTACCTCCAATTGATGAAGTGGGCTCATTCTGGACATTGTCCTCTTGGCTTTGCGCTGTGGCTGCCTCGAACAGGATGTTGAGGGCATCATTACCGCTGGCGACGACCGTCCGCATCATAGAGCTCGCCAAATTCGGATTAGATCGATGGCGATGCTCATTTTGGGTATGCGGTGAAGTATGGTTCGCATGGTTTATTGGCTCGGTGCCAGGTCTTGGGCTAATGTTTATAGGGGGGCTATGTTTATGCTGCAGGGATGCTGAATGTCCGTTGAGCGCCCAGCCTGATTGGAAAGGGCTAGAGCCGGCATACTGAGCTGGCGATTGGTGATTATGGGTATACCTTCCGCTGGTTGTCTCCGGTGCAGCGTCTGATAGGTATTGCTCTGTGTGTGGAGATATTTGCTCATCGGTTTCTTCGATGGATCGAGCTTTAGGGCCGGTTAGGAACAACGGATCAAGTGTTTCCAGCTCTCACATACCACGTTTGCGGGACCTCTCCCAGGCCCGTTTCTCGGGGAATACACACTCTCTCATCTCTCGGCGACAACGCGCACAGGGTGGGCCGATCGGTAGGCCATCCGGGCCCGCACCCAAGTCGCACTTAGCCTTGCGTTGCCGGCAGGGTATGCATGCCTTGTAGGTTCGCTGATACGGCCGGTCCGGGCGGGAAGGCCTCGAATCCATAATGAGCCGTGCCGATCCGAGATCAGGATGTGAATCAGGAGATCGTGATTAGCAAGGATTGCCGCGAGAAGGAGTCGGGTGTTTTGGAGGGGAAGACGCGGAGGCAAGCGCCTACGTTAACCGACGATTTCCGCACACAATGCCGCTGATAAGGCGATAAGGCGATAAGATATAAGATAAACACAGAATCCGAAAGAGGATTAGATGCGTCTAGTATGCACAAATATTCCGGTCCTACCGGCTGACACAGGACACAATGAGGAAACTAGGTTTAGGACCTTACAAAACTATGATCAAGCAAATCATTGAATATAAATTTTGATAAAACATTTCAGAAACCAGAGGATATTAGGTACAAAGTACTACCTACACAATCGGAGAGGTAGGTATATCAAATCCGATCGCCCAGCGTATAAAGGAAACGCAAATAACCACAAAATAATACAGCCAAATGTCAAAAAAAGTGCTCCAAAACTGACACGCTCAGTAAAATCATTTGCCGCCCAATCCCAGAGCATCTGTCAGTCCACCAAGCCCCAAACCATTGACCAACTTGTCCAGTCCCAATCCACCAAGGATACCATTTAACAGTCCACCCAAGCCAAGACCATCCAGCAGACGACCAACCAATGACAAGACTCCATTCAAGAGGAGTCCAACAGCAGCAATGATCTGGAACAATGGCTCGGAGAGAAGAGACCAGAGAGGGCTAAGCTTCTTCTTGGCATGGGGCATGTCAGCAATCCGTCTCTTGCCGTTGTCGATTGTCTTAACGACAGTCTCAGTCAGAGTCTTGAGCAGCTCAGCCAGCTGATTCTCCTCGGGTGTGGCATCACGAGAAGAAGCGCGGGCCTTAGCAGTAGCAGCGATGCGACCATCGGGATCAAGGGCACGAATGGCACCGTTGCACTCTTGCAGGATTTTACCTCCCTGCTCTAGCAGGGGCTTGACATCCTTGACCAGCTTCTCCTCGTCAAGTTCATCCTTGGGAGTGCGGTCAGCCTTTTCGATTTTCTGTACAGACAATATATTAGCTATGAAGTTCACATTTCGATCACGACTGGAACTTACCTCGGAGATCATATCGCACACAGGCTTGACCTGATCCAAAGTCTGCCGAAGAATATGACACATCTTCTCAGCCAGCTGGCGGTCGTGCTCAGCCTTGGCTTGAGCTTCTTGCTCTTCAGGTGATGGACCTTCTTCCTCAACCTCGGGCTCAGGCTCAGGCTCCTCAGGCTCTGGAATGTTTTCCAGTAGGGTGCACTCGCCAATCTTGTTGCCGTCGTTGTCAACCACGTAACCATTGTCATCAATGGACTTGCCCACAAGGGTGGCCAGATTTCCAGAAGTCAGTTTTCCAATGAGGTTGCCATCAGCGTCGCGGACTTCTCCCTCCTTGTTGACCTTTCGACCAGACATAGGGTTGACATCGCGAGCCTTCTCCTCAGGCTCCCAGCGCTCAGCTTTGCCTATGGTGTTGCCGTTTTTGTCGACAACATCACCGTCCTCATCGACTTTGCGGCCAAGCAGGCGTTTAGCATCACCCTCAATGAGACGACCGATGATACGGCCGGCATCAATGACGACGCCATCCTTTCCAACTTCGGCATTATCGAATCCAAAGAAAGGACCCTCGGCCTTTTGCTGCTCGGCGCCCGGGATCAGCTCGGCGCGTCCGATAATCTGACCATTGTCACCCCAGATCTGGCCCTTGCCATCGACCTTGCGACCAGCAAGACGCTTGTCACCTTCGACAATGCGTCCGACGACAGCACCAGTGGCAGGATCGACGACATTGCCCATCTTGTTGACAACCTTGCCTTCGAGCAGCGACAGGTCCGCTTCTTCGGGGACCTCTTCCTCTTCTTCGGGGACCTCATAAGGCTCGGCGCGGCCCTTCACATTGCCATATTTGTCGGTAATCTCGCCGTCCTCATCAACAGCACGGCCGCGAAGTCTCTTCGCGTCGCCCTCGATGAGCTTTCCGACAATTGAGCCCTCCTCATCCTCAACGAAGCCATCCTTCGTGACGACCAGGCTCTCTAGACCGGCAAATGGACCCTCGGGCTTGTTTTCCAGCTCCTCCTCAGGGATGAGCTCAACACGACCAACAACCTTCTTGCCATCGTAGATTTCACCGTCTTCGATTTTCTTGCCGGCAAGTTCCTTGGGATTACCCTCGACAACTTGGGCAATAGGGAAGCCCTCACTGCCGATGACATACCCTGCCTTGTTGCAAGTCAAACCATTGAGCATGGAGAGATCAGGAGCAGCCTCCTCCTCGGGCTCCTCTTCAGGCTCGGGCTCGGGCTCCTCCCATCGCTCAGCGCGACCGATGACAGAGCCGTGACGATCGAGGACTTCACCATCTTCGTCAACACCGCGACCAAGAAGCTTCTTCGCGTCGCCTTCAACCAGCTTTCCGACGCGAGTCTGGTTCTCATCTTCGACAAAGCCTTCTTGGCCAACAACGAGACCCTCAAGGCCAGCGAATGGTCCCTCCTCATCCTTGCCGTCTTCGACGGGGAGTGCCTTGACCTTTCCGATCACATTTCCTCGGTTGTCCCAGAATTGTCCCTCCTTATCGAGGGTAGCTCCAAGTCGCGACAGCTTCTTAGGGTCACCTTCGATGACTTCACCGACAGGCTTTCCAGTCTCTTCATCGATGACGAATCCGCGCTTGTTGCACTTCAAGCCTTCCAGAGTGTCGAGTTCAGGAATGTGCTGGGTGGCTTCATCGACAGCATCTTCTGCGGCCTCAGGGTTGTCTTCAGCGGTTTCTTCAACGTCGTCCTGGGCTCCGTCGACATTCTCGTCGGCTGGGTCCTTAACATCGTCGACAGCATCTTTAGCAACACCCTCGGCGTCGACGTCGGCATCAGCGTCAGCATCGGCATCAGCATCAGCGTCAACATCAGCGTCAGCATCAGCGTCAACATCGACATCAGCATCCGCGTCGACATCAACGTCCTCGGCATCAACATCAGGAGCGGCTTCTTCAGCGGTGGACTTGGCTTGGTCGAGTCCTTCAGGCGCCGCATCTTCAGCGTCGGGCGCATCTTCTTGAGCATCCTCGGCTTCATCGGCAACATTGTCTGCATCATCCGTTGCGTCATCGACGGGAAGGCCGTCGTGGGCGTCCTCAAACTCGTCATCACCATCACCCTTGATGCCATTGACGTTATCGGTAGCGTCGCCGACAGCATCCTCGATAGCCTTCTGTTGCTCCTCAACCGGGAGAAGTTCCACTCGGCCGATCGCATCGCCTTCATCGTCAACGATCTCACCCGAATCGTTGAGAGTGTATCCGATGAGATCCTCGGGGTCACCTTCAACAATCTTGCCCAGGACCTGACCAGCAGCATTCTTGATCACACCGCCATCAGAGACAGGTAGACCCTCTAGCTCGGCCAGATCAGTGACAACATCCTGAGCCTCGCCGACCTTGGACTCAGCATCGTCAGGAAGGTTCTGAGCATCCTCGACGGCATCATGGAGGACATCAACGCGGCCAATCAAATCGCCATCTTCGTCGACGATCTCGCCGTCATCACCGACAGTCTGACCGACCAAGTCCTCGGGATCACCTTCCACCACCTCACCCAGTGGGTTACCGTCCTGACCCAGAATCTTGCCTCCGTCAGAGACGACAAGACCCTTCAGCGCAGAGAGGTCGAGCGGAGTAGCATCGGTGGCATTCTGGACTCCATTGTTCATAGTATCCTTCGTCTTTTCAGCAGAGCCCTTGGCCTTGCCAGACAACTCAGATGCAGCTCCACCAAGTGGGGCAGCTGAACCAGAAGCCTGAGATGCAGCATCATCGGGTGGAGAGATGGGTCGACGCTGCTCCGATGAGGGGGCCTTCTTCTTCGATTTGGGTGACGGGGTCTCAGGGATAGATACTTCGTCGTCTTGGATCGGCTTGGGCGACTTAGGAGCGAGCTTGCGGGAGGGTGTCTTCTTCACGGACTTGGGTGATTCAGTGACACTGGGTTTGGAGGCGGCGCTCGAGCCGGAACCTTTGCGGAGTTTGGTGGGAGTTCCAGCCTTCGAACCGAGCTTAGGGGGCTTGCTCACTGCAGGGGACGACATTTTGATGGGATGTGACAAATTTCAAGGTGAACGGATATCGGAATAATTTGAAATCAATAGCTGAAAAGGCGTAGAGTCTTTGACACAGTGACGTCGTGAAAATCGTATCAGCAAGGTGTAATGTACAATAGTATAGATGGAGGTAAAGTTTCGAGATAAAAGTAGAGATTCAAGGGGAAAGCGTATAAGATTCAAGAACTTTTGCAGTGACTTGAGAATTGGAATGTATAATGAAAGATTAGGAACTCATCGTGAAGTAGGCAAACTATATACCTTGCGACAACGTCCCAGGCACAGGGCAGAGCCTACTACGTCATGGTCGTTGATATCATCGCGAGACTTCATCTCTAAACCCAGTCGATCGATCCAAACCTTCTGCAGGGGGGTGCATAGTGGAGAGCCACCGGTTGATATTGATGTTATCATCATAGTGGGTCTGTCCGAATGGAAACGTGTAGGAGTGACGATCCCTGTGTCTGGCCACGCCATGTACCAATCAAGGTTGTGGATCCAAGAATTCCATGAGAGCATGTGGAGTACAGGCTAACATGACGCGGGCCATCGTGACACGAATCTGGGGTTGTAGGGGAAATCAGGCCGTGGGGTTCTCTGGTTTCCTGCGTCACGGCCTAGAATACGAGGTCAAATCTATTTCACTATTTATCTCTACTACTTTTAGTTATTTCCCCTTCCAATATGACGTGAAACCAACAGGGGCTTCCAAGGTTCCAGTGCATGTACCTCGAATGTATACTCCAATTTGACTCTAACCCGGTTATTAGCAGGTTACGACCCATGGGACCAAATTGGCCACCCTATATGGATCAAACACAACGAAGCGAATGAGAAGCCAGAGATGGATAGAAATAGATTTTTCGTAATTTGCCTCGAGCTGTCACTTCTGTGGCTGAAGGCTCCAAACTTGACTTATGACTGGTTCGTCATGTCGGACTGGTGCAGCATGAATTTCTCCGGTGATAAGCCTGGTCATCATTACATCAAGCGCTTGCTAGATCCGATGTTGTGCAGTGTTACTGTTCACGGTGCATCGATCGTCTCGTCTACAGAATACTGATTTGGTACTGGAGCAGTCGAGAAGACACTTGCTTTACTGGTCTGAATAACTCTTCCCTTGATTAGTATTTCCCGGGGAATTGATGTAGAATCCTGGTGGATAAAAGACGTAAACGCCACATGGAGAGCACGGGTCTCGGCCGGATGAGATCATGTTTAATCTATTTGAGTGGAGCCGTCAGCCACACAAGTCATCCTTGATATCATCGGCTCCAATTCAAGGCATGAGATTCTGACCGGGTCGGACCCCTGGTGCCAGGCCCTGGAGAAAGTGGTGAGAATCAATTTGACGAATTTTGAAAGTGAAAAGGCATGGCAGACCATCTTTTATAAAAGATCATGGCGGATCCGTGCTCAAATTTGACGCGTGGAGAGTGGATCTGGGTAAATCCCCGCTCGAATCAAAGTTTGGCCCTAGTGTCAACGGCGTAGCCAAGTTTTGGGGTCACAGATCACTTAGTGCAGCCCACTTTGGTTGCATCTTTTTTATTTTTCCTTTTTGGAAATTTATCTAAGTCGCATTATGCCCACTATCAACCCATCCCGATCGCATACCCTTTCAAACTACATCGGTCCATTCTCGCCTTACGGAAACCTTGACAATGAGATTTCATTGGATGCTAGTCTAAGCGCCGAAACCTCCAATCCAGATGCCGATAATTCTTGAGCACTATTACGAGGCGATACATCTGTCACGGCCCTATTTAACCGCCCTTTGCCCGAAACCAGCCCACGAGAAGCCACCAAGAAGCTCCGGACTACAGGGCACAATATTGAGAAGAAAATATCCCTACCATTGCTAGATATGGTATGTTGTACAGACATATGCAACAAGCCGATTGACCCGCAAACTGTGTCTGCCTATCAATTTTTGGCAGATTGCATCATAGGTGTCGCCGAATCTCGCCCGGTGTGTCGTACCATCATGGCGGGAGCATGTATGGGATACAAATTGATCACGAGACTTGACTAGGCTCAGATGTATCGTCTTTGCGCGGAACAAAACGCGACCGGGGATTCTAAAGTCAACGCAGCCGATATACCACATATGACATAATACAGCAGTCGGAGCCTCCAGTTAATGGCGAACACAAAATTTGTTCACTGGTTTTCTCTCCCCGACCAGGACCTTCAATCCGCTCAAGCCCCATGCGAAAGATGTGGGGCCATGGCGATAATCAGAGGAAAAAAGAAGGGCCTACGCAGCTCATCTTATAGTGAGTGGTGGACATTCGCGACCATTATTTCCTGGAAAACGGAAAGCTGGTTCGGCTTCCAATCCTCACCCCCGTGAATAGCACATATATGGCTTGGAAGTTGCACAAGAACAGATAACAGCCTTGTGGACACCTTGCGCTTATCACAGATAAACACGGCAATATTCTCTGTCGCCTTGTCACGGAAGTTCCGGACTTTATCACCTCAACTCGTGGGTTCGCGTCTCATTTGTCATACCGCTCTTTGACGGATTCCCGAACCGAGCATGCAATTGAAGCAATTGATACAGTCGCCACTGGATTAATGCGTGGACAGCTATCACTGGCTCTGATAAATGGGGCGACACCGCCCGCAACATGATCGAGAGGGGTGGGAGCATGGACCCACCATAAATAGCGCTGCTTTTACTCGATTCGGTAGGTCGTGGGGCACCGATCAGGTTCTCTCTGCAGCTAGTTGGGTAGCTGGAGCACTGCACGCATATCAGCAATTGACATCTGCCGGCCAACAACGAGTCACCCTATTGCCGGGATAGCGATTGAGTCCTTGTGTACCTAATCTGCATCGGAAGAATTTCAACTTACCGCGATCTCCACTTAGAAGTCATCAATCCGGGCCCACCTACCCGAAAACCTATTGGAGAAAAAGATCCAAGTATGGTGCACAGGCCACATGATGGACCGGGCTCGGAATATTCGAAGCATGGACACAAAGGCGTTCAGTTGTCGGGATGACATGCATATCCCCAAATCAGCAACTGGACGATCTCGCTGAATCACAATGCATATCTGGAATTTGTTTGGGGATCATGCGGTTTACAGGTAGCGTATGATACTTCCTAACAGAAGCCCCAGTGCATATACCGCATTCAGTCAAGGGGTCAGGGGTCCCTAGTCAGCAAGCTTACCTAAAGGAAATTACAGGCGAGGGCAAAGAATTGATCCCCTTGCTCGCTCTCACTAGCCCTACAGGCTACTGTAGATCAGAAAATTATGGCAGTGGCCCTATCGGGTAAGAGTAAGGGCATCGGTTGGAAGATGCCGGTGGCGCACGTTAATGACATAAGCTGGACAAGCTGCATAGTTAAGTCGGGACTATGCGGGAAAATAGAAGTCTGGTGGCATTCGAGAAGAAAGGTTAATAATGAAAGGCAACTATTTGACCATTTAAGGCTGAAACAGCCAAAGTGGAGGAAACAGATACCATAGCCGTATATCCCCAGGGACAAGATTAATGACTAAATATTATAACTGCAGTGGTATTCAACTTGGTTCTGAAATCCCCTGTGGCGGCAGAAGTGGGAAGTTCTGCTTTGACCATCTTGCGTTTGCCCCGATTTGGAAAACGCATGGCTCAGCGTGCTGAGTCATGCATGATGCGGATAGACTCGACCTATCAGGTTCATGTGGATCGATGCCCCTTTCCACCTCCCAGGCTTAACTCGAAACGGATTATGTTGATCTCCTTGTCATTGGTCCCTTTTACTTGCTAGCTTTACATTGGACCCAACTTGCAGGTTCGACATTACTGTAAATCAATAAACCCAGTCCCCAACCATTACTAAGTGGAGTTCGGTCCGATTATGTCATTCCAGTGAAGCTGCATTTGCCAAATTAGGATACACTATCTCTTAAATTTGTTTTTTTTCTTGGGGGTTCTGCAAGATGATCAATTCCCCTCTTGGATGTTCACCTAATGATGGCCCCACTGACTCTAATCGAAGCCATTTCTTTTGTTTGTTTTCCTTTTATATAGACATCTACGCAGCCAGAGAACGAACCAGGAAATGAAAAGATCGAAATCTCACCGCGATCCAATTAATGCCGTCAAGTAAGCGGGTTTGCCAGGGAACGTTGAGAAGCAAACACCAGGTAAGTTCCAACTGGGTGATCCGTGTGATCCGCGCCCATAACTCCTGCATCGTGACCCCTCGTCAAAAAGTGATTGGAATTTTCAAGGTCTTATTCTGACACTTACCACATTTAGTTCTCCGAGCCGAGCTGCTCTCACTATATAGATCGAAAGATGGTCGGCCAGACCTGTCGACCTCGCATGACTCGATTGGACACCAAAGCTCGGGGCTTGGCAGCCTCAAGAGGCTCGTCGACGCCAACTTCAGTCTCCCCGGAATTATCGCCGACTATGACCGCTGCAAGGCCTCATCCAGCTCATACCGTAGTGACAAAAGTCTGTCCCAGTACTTTGCCGGCAGACATGGAGGAAATACTGGGTCTGCAGGATCTCGAATTAATGATACACTGGTGCACCACGACATATCGTTCCATGGCCAAGGATCGTGCCACCGAGACCCTATGGCAAACAGTCATCCCTCGATTGTCGCTGGAATTTCCCTCTCTGCGACATGGACTATTAGCCTTATCAGCATTGCAGGTATCCGGGGCATGCACAAGCCCGGAACGCAGATGGCGATATTTGCTCGCGGCACGCGAATATCAGAGCCAAGCTCTGATAGGTATTCATCTCGACACGACACAAGAGCTCACCAACGCCCAATGTGATGCCCATTTCGCCCTATGCAGTGCCATGACTGTGTTCTCCTTTGCATATTGTTTGATAGACGATGGCCTGGAAGAAGATGACGAACAGGCAGAGATCCTGGATGAGTTTCTGGAGGTATTCCAGCTCACTCGGTGGCTCATAAGTGCCATGGTTTTATCCTTGGACCGCGTGGGCACCGGCGAGCTCCATTCGTTGGTTCGACCGGAACCAAGACGTGCTAGGTTGCCGAATATGTCTCATTTGGTGATTATAGGCCTGCGACGATATAATGAGAGTGAAGCCTTGCGGGACTCAGCCCACGAGAAAGAGACATATACCGAGACGATTAACCACCTGGGCACCTCCCTCGAACAATTGATGAGTGGGAGCGAGCCCAAAGATTTCGCTTTTTGCTGGACCTTTTATATTCCCGTTCGCTTCCCGGAACTGGTGCGTGAGCGCAAGCCCTTTGCACTAGTTATTCTGGCCCACTTTGCCGTCATACTGCACCATCTGCGGGAGACATGGTGGATGGGAGACTGGGCCACCCGCATTCTGAAAGAGGTTGTGGAGGGGCTGGACAGTGAATGGCATGACCTGCTCAGCTGGCCAGTAGATGCTATGGGGTGGTCTTTGCCGAAGGTGAAAGCTTGACACTATCCATAACTGGTGGGTTGCCATTACACCATCCACTTAAAGACTCGCGACTGGATTTAGTTCTATTTTGCAAAACTACCGTACCTATCACATGGGTACGACGACACATAATGAATCATCAAAGCGTTGTGATTAGGATAGATACCTAATCTTCATAGAGCATCTAACTACAAGCCCGACGCTAGATAACCAGTAGAAACAAGCCTTCGGAAGCCAACATGACACCAAGCGCCGAAACCAATCCCAGCGGACAAAGTGGTACCCGCAGATAGGAGTTGGGTAAAGATAAGGGGGAAAAAAACGAAAAGAAAAAAACACGCATATTAATACCAAAGATAAGAGATTCGCCCTAGCGCAACCCCGCATTAAGTACTGCCTGCAGCACTTCTGGCAGTTTCTTCCTTGCACTTTTCCCAAGTGACAAATGCTGTGTTGAGCGCAGAATAACCCGAGTACCGACTGGAAAGACACTACCGGAGAATCTATCGCGTCTATCGCAGAACTGACTAGGTCGAGGGTTCCTGATGCCGCAATTCCTGTCGCTCGTGTTCCACCTCCTTGATACGGTCCCTGTCTTGTGTGCGCACCCGCACAAGCTCAGCCTCCTGCAGACGAGCTCGCTCCTCCTCCTCGGCAGTAGGGATATAGGCATTGGCGACACCTCCTAGAAGAAAGAGAAAGAAAGATCAGTTTCCGAGCGTTTTGACTGTGTCCTGCATATCTGCATACCTCGGCCAGTATGGTGGGGGATCTGCTGCGCCCGCAGCGGTGGGGATTCCACGTCCTGACTTTCACGAGCAATCTCAGGTCGCTCGGGATCATTCTGAACCATGTTCCCTGAGCCTCCGCGACCGGTGGTATAGACTTCTTGCTTGATTGTTGGAGTGACGAGATCCCTCGGCGTGGTGGCGGACTGCTGGCGGGAGATGTTGCCTAGAGAGAGCAAGGTCAGGGCGCATTCCAATCGATGCCAGAACTTGGAAGTACCTACCAGCTCCGCCGCGACCGTATGAGATATTGCGACCAGACATGGCGATCTGGTATGGGATAGCGATCGAAGACGAGCTTGGAGGGAAAGTGGGGGGAGATGGCAGAACAAATTCTGGCTCCGCCTCGTGACCTTTGGTTGCCTGGATGTGCGTTGGATGAAATATGTAAGTGAGAGAGGATCTCTATGTCTGCTGAAAGAAGGTCCGGTCCTGTCAAGGGAAGAGGCGGTTTTCCTATGGTGTCTACCGCGGATGGTGCGCACCGGGTCCACTGAAATCTTTTCCGTGCCAAGAGCCCCCGATGAGGTCATGAGCCAAACGGCGGGTCGGGATCGATTGCTTTTGCCTATCTACTATCTCTCGGGATACAGCTGGAGACAAGCATATCTATGACACAAGCTGATAAGGAATGACATTCTGCTATAGGGCCAATGAGGTATTTCTTGAGCAGTTGCTCTTCTATTGCCCGGGCTTCTTACCGACACAGCACCCGAGCTGGTACCCTTGATTGAACGAGGAGTCGAATAGATACGGTTCGTTCTTCTCGGAGATGTACAGCACGGCCCCGAATTGTCACTTGGCGGGTAGGAAAAATGAATATAGTGCTTCGTGAAGCCAGTCTCACCATTCGTCATCATTCGTATTGTTGCTGGCAGGGCTAACATTGTCGGCTGCGCGAGAAGAGTCAGATGGGACCTTCGAGCCGATGAACTTCACACTTGCCTTCACACCTGCCCGTCTTGGCTTTGTAATATCCAATCTGAGCCCTGCCGTTTGTATACTGACTCACGACATTGACGATACACAAGTCCGCGTCTTCAGGAGAATGGTAGATGATGGCCAGGGGAGGGACATCGCAGAGAGAAAGTAATTGATGTACGACTTGAATTGATATGAAGGGAAGATAACTGGTTGTGATTTCCTGGGTTCGGAACGAGATACTTATACCCACAGGAAGAGGGTTTTGAACCCTTCTCTGGTTACTACCAAGTCACGTTGAAGGATGCCTAATACACCAGTGCTTTGCGGTCATTTTTTTCGCATGAGGTGATGTTCAGAAGAGAACATGAGGTCTATATATTGGATTTGGATGATCTTCCCCAATTCCTTCGTTCAATGGCAAACCATGAACCCTCATTGCTGTCACTTTCAAGGCTGGGATAGGGTCAAGGACAAAACACCATGTCAATTGATGGGGGAAAGGAGTAAGAATTTACTTTCCTTTGAAGGATTTTGTGGGTCAATAGCTCAAAAAACTTCAAAGAATCTAGGTATCGCCGCAATAGAGATTTTCATTACTTGAATTTTTAGTTCAGCTCTTCTCAGTCTTTCAAAATTGGTGATGAGCTGTGCCGATCTGTGTGTCTTCTAATTCTACAAGCCTGGTGCGTGAATAAGGGCTATCTTGTGTATGGATCAGACTTGGCTTATGTCCACTTACACCTGCTCTGTATAGTGATATAAGTTGTTTATTCACCAGATCTTCTGTTCATTCGTGTTTCTGTGGTTTTATACGTACCAGTCTATACCCCGCACAAACACCTTCCCCACAGTAAGATGGACCGAGGCTGTCAAGAGCCGAGAACTAAAGAATAATCACCTATAATTATCGACTAATTCCCCATAACCAGTCCAATTTACCCAAATTCAAACTCTTGTTACTGCCCAGTATGATCTTCGATCCCAAATCCTTAGACCTCCCAACTTCTTATGAACATGTCCCAACATCGGGTCATGTCATCGTCAAGCATCATCCACCGGGTGCCCCAACGGTGACTCCCGTCGTTGTGGTTACGCTGAATCGCCCTCAAAATCAGAATGCTTTCACTGGACAAATGGTCTTCGATTTTGAGAAACTATACGCCCTATTTGACGTGGATGAACGTGTCAAGGTCATCGTGCTAACTGGCGCTGGCAAGACCTTCTGCGCTGGTGCAGATCTGGATATTGGCTTTCAAAGACACGTCGGCAAAGAGAGACCGGCAGATCACCGTGATGGGTACGTAACACTCTGGGAGTACGAGTGAATTCCCTTTAGGCTAACCAATCCAGTGGCGGGCGTGTTTCACTCGCGATTCATCACTGCCGCAAGCCCACTATCGCAGCGATGCAAGGATCTGCAGTGGGTGTGGGCATGACCATGACTCTGCCCACTATTATACGGTAAAAATTCCAGTCGTCACGACATGGATATATATCCTAAGCATACTGACTGCGACCAGGATTGCCTACGAGAAAGGAAAATACGGATTTGTATTCGGACGCCGCGGTATCACAATGGAAGCATGCTCATCATATTTCCTGCCTCGTCTGGTCGGTCACTCAAACGCCAGCTACCTCGTCAGTACTGGTGCTGTATTCCCACCCACCGCAAGACACTTCGGAAGCTTGTTCAATGAAATCATGCCAGAAGCATCTCAGGTTCTCCCCCGAGCTCTCGAGCTAGCCACTGAGATTGCCGAGAACGTCAGTCCGACCGCGTCCTATATCAGCCGCGCCATGATGTGGCGCAACGTGGGCTCACCCGAAGGCGCGCATCTGGTCGAATCAAAGTCGATCTTCCACATGTTCGCATCAGCGTACGTATATATTATCTGCTGCAAGTTCAGGTTCAAGTCTGACTATCTTTTAGAGATCAGAAGGAAGGTGTCGCCGCGTTTTTCGAAAAGCGAAAACCTAACTTCCGGGCCAATTTGGATGATGATGTGCCTGCACATGTGCCTTGGTGGACGGAGGTTGATACTGGTAGGGCACCCAAGGCCAGCACTTCGTCAAAGCTGTAGTCGACTCGTACGGTTATCCGACTCTCATAGAGCGAGATCATATATAAGAAGCAAGATCAATAAACCGTAATTGTTTATGTAAATAAGCTTAATTGAACATGGTGCTTGACGGTGCTATCAAAGGTCATTTTCAAATACAAAATATGATGCCCCAGGTCGCCCAGACCGCTAATGAGATCGAATAAAAAGCACAAAACACCAATCCAAATCCAGAGAAAAGAAAGCGACCGGCCTTGGTCCAGAATTTGCGAGTTGCAGGGTCAAGCGTATAGACAAACATGCAAAGGTAATCGTCTCAAAAAGCAAAATCAAGCAATGAAGTTTCGGCGCTTCCGGTTGTACGCCCGCTGGTCCTTCAGCCACTGGCGATATCCTTGCACACTACCGATCTTCTCGCCGTAGTAATCGGGGACAGGGTTGGCAATGGAGTTGGTCGATGGGTCCACACGGAATCGTCGAATGCGATCGAAGAACTCCTTCTCTTTCTATTTGACACGGTATTTCATTAGCAAATCTTATCTTGTCATTACGTAGGCTTTTGAACTCACTGTTGCTACAGAGGGGGTGAACCGACGGTAAACCAAACCCCAGAGTCCGTTGCCGACAATTGGACCCAAGAGCCATCCAGCGGCACCGCAGGCAGCTGTCGCCATTCCCAACACGACGAATGGATCGAGACCCATCACCTGAGCACCGAGAGATTCCAGATCTTGTGAAGACAGAATCTGCACGCCGGCGGTAGTAGACACGAGGCAGGTCGCAACGGAGGATGCGAGGGAGTATCGGCGGCGAGAAGCGCGAAGCTTGAAGAAAGAGTCCCAGTCGAGCTTCACCTCATCTTTACCGGCGGAAGAAGTGGAGTTCATCCGCAGGCCCGGACGGCTCGATACTGTGGGAGTAGGTCGGGCATTTTGTTTGATGGAGAGCTTAGATGCAACGCCCGGGGAGGGACGGACAACGGTCGAGTGGAGACGTGCAAGCTGCTGGGATGTGATCCGCGGGGAGGGGGTGGCGAGGGAGCTAAGGGCAGAGGTGCCCAGTCGACCACCGATTACTGTGCGAGCTGACATGGTGAATATGATCAGGAATGTCAGAAACCGGGGAATTGGATCGGAGACAAGAGATTGCGTTGCTTCCAGCGGAAACCGAAGGTGGAGTTGTGATTATGTAAGCATATGGCCATGGACGAGACAACAGTGTATTCGTGACAATGTGACAAGGAAAAGTAGAGATTCATTAGGGACTCCTTTATCATTTCCTAAGGTATCATAAACATCGGGCAATCACCTAGATAAATCTGTCAAGCGTCTGGAGTCGGAGTGCTTCGCGGATCTCATGCATAGACCGGTCACGTGAAACTTGAGAGTGTGTGTAGTCACGTGTCTGTTTTACTACACGTAAACATGACAGTCAATCAATTATCCTGCTCTACTGGCTTTAGATGATGGTGTAAAGCTTTCGTAGCAGACAGATGGGTCCATGAGCTTCTCAAATCATTTATTCCAGGCGCAAATGGTGAGTTCTAGAACTGACGGAGGGCAGAGCGGGGGCAAATGAAGGTCAATACATATCCCTCGATATATTTCATAACAGGAAGCTGC
Source organism: Penicillium pulvis (assembly GCF_028828015.1). Taxonomy (NCBI): domain Eukaryota; kingdom Fungi; phylum Ascomycota; class Eurotiomycetes; order Eurotiales; family Aspergillaceae; genus Penicillium; species Penicillium pulvis. Next base: position 3,552,407 of record NW_026643079.1, on the reverse strand, counting down.
ATTGGAAGAGGATCACGGCCATACTTTCAACCAGTGCTCGCTAGTATAATACTCCACTTTGATTCATATCAATGATGGACAAAGGGTCAACCCCCGAATTGCTAGAGAAGCTGTTATGGACCAAACCGACAGGGATTTCAATATCAGTAGGAATGAGAACCATCGCAGCATTATAGGCTCATGCGGTCAATGTCACCTGGAAAGATATGTTTACCTACGAGCATATATTGTCAAGGCGTTTATTTTTCTGAACGAGGGTCATGGGGGCAGTGCATTCCTGAAGCAGAAGATACGTGAGCACTGCCTGGAGCACAAAGCCGCTCATTGCTGTCCTCAACAAAGCTGCAGACTTCTTGCCTAAGACTTTCACCGGGAAGGTCATTCGTAAACAGCTGCGGATGTTAGAAATGCCCTAACCTTGGAGTTTCAAGTCAAATCCATTAATAGGTTGTGTACCTAACATCTGATCGTTCGTTCTTCAGGGCTCCTGGCTAGTTAAACCAAACAAACTCTATGGATGTCTTCCCATGTGAACTGACTTACTCATCTGCCGGGTAGAATGATCATAGGGTACACAAGAAGTAGGCCCACGAGGCCTGGCTGGCGCCTCCCAGCAAATGTTTTTCCAAGATTGGCAGATCAGTGCAAATTATGTTTATATTGAAATCAAGCACATGTACTTATTGCCATTTGTTGTTCACCTTGAATTATTGTTCAAAACCATAAGTTCAGGTTGACAATTCATGTATGTGCATAAAATCGCCGCTCGCAGACACAAATACTTCGATGAAGAACTACTACATGGAACCCCAAGAAAGACCAAACCTGATGTAAGTCCGAAAGAAGTCCGCTGCAATCCAGACCTGATGATCGCTGCAATGCAAATGCCGTCGTCTATATCTATGAGATAGCATGGCCTTGCGGGTGCTTTGCGTGGGAAACTCAATCAAATCATCGAACTGGGAAATCTCCCGTCGCACCATTCTAATCATACCCGAGAACGGACCCTGAGTGAGGCAGCAGATCTTTGAATGCAATATTTTGCCACATCACTCATACCGAGGTAGCGAAGGCATTTCATAGACCATCCTTTCGTTTGATATTACCTGGACGGGACAGAGGCTGAGTACCAGTCCCAAACCCATTGACTCGACCATACAACCATTGAATCGACACAGTACTCAGCGCCATCACAACAGCACTCAGCGAGAAAAGGCCGACACGGCCCACTGTTGACAGCTGCTCAAAAATAGGGTACGGGTACCATCCATTGTACAGGAAGCACTGCTCCACCCAAAACCAGTACCCAAAGGCAATAGTTCCAGACAATCCCAGAGAAGGGAGGGCAGTGATAGTCCACGGGGGAGATAGGAACAGTAGATCCACTAGCATGACGATAGACGGAATGGCATGGAAGCCAATATCTGCTCAGACTACGTTAGCACGGGGTCAGTGCGAAGCGGGACTTAATGTTTCAACAAACCCGCATGAAGTGGAATGACAGCCCAATCAGGCAACACTAGTCGCTCGTCGATCTGGGGTCTTGATTAGCTCTTCATACAATGACATATGATATTTTTGACTCACAACTCGAAGCCCCCAATAAAGAACACTGATCAGTACCTCCATTGGGGCGCTGCATACCGACAGCAGGTTTTTGATCAGAAACAGGCGCCGGGATAAGGTGATATCTGCCAACAGAGCAACAATAAAAGTCAAAGTAGACAACGTCAACCCAATAACCGTCAAATACTGGAAATGCCAGCCATATGCCTCATTTCTAACTTCATTAGTCATTCTTTTCATCCTGACATGTATCCCCTGTAGAGAACCAAAGTTAAACGTACGCCTTATTCGGATTATCATGCATACTATTGGATTTGTGTTAGTTGGCAGGTATATTTCGGGAAAAATCTGAAAGTAGTGATTGATGACTGACTATTTGAAAGACCAGAGAAAGCTCGCCAGACCGGCCATCTGTGTATGTTAGTTCCATGAGGCTCTGTATTCTGATTGAACCCGGAAAGTCATACATGAACCAGAGCCGAAACGCCCCTGGAAGGGCTAGAGAGCCTTTGCAGCGGGTGCTGTTGAACCAAATTGCCGGCCATGTTGTGAATTGAGTTTCGAGACTCGAGTGTGACCACTCCAGGGTTCTGAGGGTCGGGAGATCAAGGAAACCCAGGGAACCAAGGACACATCGGAGCCAGGCCCCAATGACGATGGCCCATGTGACCGGGATCCCGCGGCATCCCGCATCGGATCTATAGTTAATCCGACATCCGGCTGAGTCAGTCTTATCTTTGGCCTTCCCCACACTTTCTCGCGACTTTCTCGATAGCCATTCCAGAACGTGCTTTTTTCCTTACTGCATGCATATCCTGAACCTCATGGTGTGTGCATGGTGAACGGGTCTTATATTGAAAGTGGGCCCTTACCCTGGATATCTTTAGCTTGTCTTGTCCCGCATCTTGTGATCTTCACGATCGTCATAACTCTATCACTCTTGGAGCTGCACCTGCAGAATACCAAACCCCATTGCTGCAGTCGCAGCGGGATCCTGAAGTCTTTGTTGGGCACATCTCCCTCCCACACCTCGATGTCCCTGTCTACTAGGTGTGGGTGCTTGGTCGACTATCGTTTCGTCGCCACTTGGGGTCAACACAGTTCTGGACGCAAAAAGCGATCCAATCGCGTCCTGTGTGCCCTGTGAAGAGGCCTCGACAGTTTCCTTCAACGCATTTCTTTCTGCTGTTGGATGGAATCTCCTTGGAGACGACCTTCACTCGTTTTATTTGTTTCGGTCTCGTCGTTGCTCTGCTCTGGGGCTGGTCATTGATACATTTCATCTGAGGTGCAATGCCTCGTCCCCGAAGGCCTGGTGCGCCAGAGCCGAAGAGGAGAAGCCGAAAAGGTTGTTGGTATGTATATGTTTGTGAAATCCAAATCCTGCTTCTGCCCTTCGGAGGACTAATTCGATTGTTCCATTATAGGCCGTGCAAAGCACGCAAAGTCAAATGGTAAGCAATCAACATGTTCACGCAACGTGACAATCCCACTAATTGCGAAGCACAGCGGAGAAGAAAAGCCATTATGTCTCAATTGCCAACGACAAGGAGAGGTGTGTGACTATAGCGTCCGCCTCAATTGGGGTGGCCGGACCAAACGAACGTCCGTTGACTCCCCCAGTTCCCAGTCAAGTGGATACGCAGGGACAATTATGTCTTTCTCCGATGCAACGCCAACAAGCAATGTGAACTCTACTTCTATGCCAATGTCAGCAAACAGACATTCAGTGGATGGCTTCGTCAACGTTCACTCTGGTGATTTGGGTTCCCCTGGGGCCATGTCGCCGCCACCACTTGGCATATTTGAGTCGCCCAAGCCGCCAGTAGGACCAGAGGGTGGAAATTCACCAGACCGAGCCGATACTCACTTCCCATCCACCTGGCCGGAACAATCTCCCCTGACATCTCCAGTGTCGTCGGGCCCTCTAGCACATTATCCTTTTGGTTCGGGGTTTCACGGTACTTTCTCAGCGGCTGCTGATCAAGGTGTAGGCCTTCGGTCACTGTCGGCCTTTGCATTTCATTCGAACTCGGTATCACAGCCCGTATCATTTCTTCGAAATACCGTCGATGATTTAAGACATGCATCTAATCACAATGAAGGCTCGCACGGTTCCAATTCCCAGGATGAGCACAGTATGGGATACTCGATCGACGAAATGGTACAGCATAATCACCACTCTCCGGGCATGCCGAATGATGGTGGTATCTCGTCCTTGATGCTCGGGTCGCATGACCCAGTGGCCCGAAGCAATGTGGCTTCGTCTCCTGGGGATAGAATGACGACGTTTGACCAGCCGGCAGAGGCGACATCGAATGATCGCAAAGATGATGATCAAGCTGCACGCGAATCGTTTGCAGCCCAGAGCAGATGGCAAGCTTACCTCACCAGTGTGACGGACAACTATGGATTTGATTCCGGGCGGCCAGATCGTGATGTAGCATTAAATAACGACCATGCCGCAATTGATGTCAATTCGTCCTTCGGTCTGACTGGCACACGGGGGCACTCCGAAGATGGGTCACCCAAAGGCTATTGCACGCCGTCTGAACTCCAGAACACCGATCTCAGTGGGTATTATGTCGTGCCGGTGCCAATCAACATCCCAAGATATCTTTCTCCGCTGCCATCATCTTTGCTGGGTAATCCGATCAATCTGATGTACTTTCATCACTTCATCAATCATACGTCTCGAATGTTAGTCCCTCATGACTGTGACAATAACCCGTTCACGTCAGTCCTGCCCTCAAGTAAGTTTCTCATACTGAATTATTCGATGACTTTGTGTAGTTCTAAACTGACAAATGGTATCAGTGGCGATTGGCGACCCCAATTTGCTCAATTTGTTGTTGGCGTACTCAGCCAGTCATCGTGCGCGGTATTTAGGGCATCCCGAACCGGCCAATCGAATTGCGCACTGGGTAAGTGATGTCTTTCCAACTCTGCGTGTGGCATTGGAAGCATCCCATGAGGAAATTACCGATAGTCACTTAGCTACCGCAATTCTGCTCTTGTCCTTGAAAATTGTGTCCCCAGGAACATTCGAAGTTCCCATCACATGGCAGAGTCATCTCAAACTTGCCCGGGAGTTATTCATTGCGCGGAGTGATCGACTCGGTCGGTCTGGTAATCGAATTGGCGCATTCTTTGCCCGTTGGTTGGGGTACATCGACACCGTTGGTGCATTGTCCTGTCGTCAAGCCGGTCGACCGCTAATGCTGTATCATTCTGTTCTTGAGGCCTGTTCGAATCCAGAGAGCTATGACGAGTCTAGCGTGGACTGCTTCACAGGATTTACTCCTCGTACTGGATTGTTCCTCATCCGCCTGGCAAAGCTGGTCCAGGAATGTGATAATCAGCGTTTTGACGAGCTGGGCAACTTCCGCCGGGGATGGCACCCATCTGCGGACATGGTCCTTCAAGCTCAAGCCGTGCTAGGAGATCTAGATGCACTAACGGATCATGCCCATGCTGACCCGGATCACCACCAGGGACTCGAGGCCCAGGATATGATGGCAACGGAAGAGGCCTTCCGATGTGCTGGTCTCATTCATCTTCATCGCCGTGTGCTTGGGTCTTCAACAGATTCGTTCCCGGTTAAAGAGGCCCTTCGACAGCTGATTGATGCACTCGGACGTATGAGACTCGGTGCCTCAACCGAGGTTTGTTCGTTGCTTCCGTTGTTCACGGCGGGTTGCGAGTCTCGGGACCCATCGCAACAGGCCAGAATCCTAAACCGGTTCCTGGTGTTAGAGAAATCAGGGATGAAACAGGTAATATTTGCGGGCTGACTGTTTATCCTCCTTTTGCTGACTTTGATTTTCAGATTCAAGATGCTCGCCAGTTAATGCAGCGGTGTTGGGAAGAAAACCTTCCCTGGGTTGCGTTGGCCGGCGGAGAGTTCTTCGGATAGATATGCGAAAATCAGGTGCCACCTTTGAACTGGACAGCAATCATGCCTTTCATATATGATCTTGCATACATCTTTAACAAGAATTGCTCCGCTTCTTGCACCTATCAATCACGCAAATTTCAATGCTTTTCTGATCTGTCAATCCTTTTGCGACTCATCTACTTTGATCATATTGTACCTATTGCCGCTGTCCTTAGATTCATGTCCACAAACGTTATGCTGTTCTTTGAATTGAAGTATGGATATCCACTGTTACTCCAGTCCCGGCGTGTTCGACAAACCTTTCCTCCCATTCCTTCTATCCCTCCCTTCACCCATCTTGCGGTCGTCTACAAATCTGCCTACCACCAGATCCTACTTTCATTTGTCTGATACCCGCACATCACAACGCCATTATCGTCATCATGCCCCTTACCCCGTACGACACCAGTGCCTGGCCCGTTATCCACTGGATGGCTGGATTTGGTCCCATAGGTGATGCCGAGGATGTCCCGCCTTACCCCCCTCCTCCACCTCCTCCATCTCCTGCTCCTCCTGCCTCTCCTGCCTCTCCTGCTTCTCCTTCTTCTAGCAAGGTTAGTAAAGATCAGATCACCACCTCCATCTCATTCCAAGTCATTGACTAGTATTCAGAGCACTCGCATTCAAACTCCGACTCGGAACCGGTCAGGCCTTACTCCGGGACTTGCAGGTCTGGGTCTGGATGATGGCCTTCCTCTTCACCAGCAAAGGATTGTGCGGGAACGCCGCCGCCGCCTGCCGCCACTGCGCCGCTGGGCCCCAGGGCCTTGGGCCAGGCCGAGCAACCAGCTGGGACCCGGGCAGCCTACCCGCGAGGATGCCCTCGACCTTCCCCGCGCCTCGGATCTGAACCTGCAGTATGGAGTACCCATGACACTGGGTCGAAATGATGACGACGTTTACCGTACCGTCGCGATTGAGGGCATGCCTAACAACTATGGTGCAACCCGTATCTTATCTCTCATCCGAGGAGGCGGGGTCTATTCTTTCCATCTCGACCCCACACCTAGGAGGTCCTGGATGACTGCATTGATCGTCTTCGTCACGGAGAGCGGTGCCGACGCCTTCATTGAGTATTCGCGGGGCAGCCACTTCGCCCTCACCTCAGGCGGTGCCCAGGCGATGAAGCTCGCCAATCCCACTTATCCCATGCCGCTCCCTTTGCTTGAATGCCCAATGACAAGATGCCTGGTGATTCGCAACGGCCTGCACCGTATTGCCCAGTCGAGGCTTGCCAACTGGCCCAATGCTGGCAATCTAATTGCAGCTAAAACGCACACTGGGGTCTCTGGAGAGCGAGTCCTCCAGTTTTTCTCGGTGAGAGCTGCCAACTGGGTCTTCCGCCGGCTTTCCGAGTGCGAAGAGTTCAACTCGACGACCCTGGACTTTGCCCCGGATCCTGCCGCCGCCGCCATGTGAGCTCGATATATGCCGGGTCAAAATTAGGGATCATATCCTGGGATGTATGTTTGTTCTGTCGTGGGCGCCTTGGTGAGGTCGGCCCGTAGGCGGGGCGGAGTGGATGTGCCCTGGAGAAGTTGGGGCGACGTCCCCGCAAAATCGCGGAGACGTCGCCCCAACTTCTCCACAGTCTCCACGATAGATAGAAGAGAATTGGCGGTTCCAGTGCCTTTTCATTGCTCCCATCTTTTTCCAAATGGCGTAGCCCCCCATCACAGTAGCTCTATGTATCTACCCCTCGGTTTCCCGTCTCTATAGGGAATTGCAGCCCCGAGGCCCCAATCGGGTATCTCTCGATGAAGATCGCGGCCAGTGCCGATCTCTGGGGATACCATTGGCACCCCCTGCAAGTAAATGCGGAGTCAATCCCAATGATTGGACAGGCCAATTTCAAGACCCTTACTCACGTTGCACAAGCGCTTACAACGTGCAGATTCACTTGTCCTCTCGTTTAGGCTCCGCTAGTTCGTTTATTCCCCGCTCCGCTTGTCCACTCACCACTTCGTGATTTCTCCTCTCCTTTCTTTTGATTCCTCTTTCAGTTGTGTCCCGCATACTGCAGGATCTTGAGCAAGGATAACTGCAACTGCCGTGTAACTCCATGGCTACCGAGGTCGTGGATGTTGACAAGGGAGCCCGTTTAGACCCGGAGATGCCTTTGGATGTCAAATCGGACAGATTGGCGAACTTGGAAGACCCCGATGAGGGACTCAGTGATGAAGAACGGGCCAAGATTGTAATTTTATCTCTGCCATCCCCTGACATGTGCTATGCATTGATTCATGCAATGCCGATCCTGTCTCAAACTAACTATACATGCATGTAGGACCGTAAGCTTCTTTGGAAGCTTGACCTTCGTCTTCTTCCATGGCTGAGTCTATTATATCTAGCCTCCTTCCTCGATCGGTATGTCGTTTGATTCACAAAGTCATCTAGCTACCAGAATATCTGCGCTGACATGGAAAAGTACCAACATCGGCAATGCCAAGATCGACGGCCTTAGCAAGCAACTGGGTATGACAGCGAACCAGTACAACGCCACCCTGACCATCTTTTTCGTCTCATACTCCGTTTTTGAGCCCGCCACAAACGTGCTCCTTAAACGATTACGACCAAGCATCTTTATTCCTTCTATCATGATTGGCTGGGTAAGTAATGAACTATATTCTTCAGGTCAAACCTTTACTTCTGTCTCTAATTTATAGTCATATCCAGGGAATTTGCATGACCCTTATGGGTACAGTGCATAACTACAGCGGACTGATGGCAGTGCGGTGGTTTCTTGGTCTCACGGAAGCCGGCTTATTCCCAGGCATAGGCTACTTCCTTTCTTGCTGGTATCGGCGCGAAGAGTTTGGCGTACGAATGGCCATTTTCTTCTCAGCTGCCGCCCTTGCTGGTTCCTTCGGTGGACTTTTAGCAGCCGCCATCGCCAACATGGACGGAGTCGGAGGCAAAGCCGGTTGGGCGTGGATCTTCATCCTAGAAGGACTGGCAACCGTCGTTATTGGCGTGGCCTCCTTCTGGTGTGTCTACGATTTCCCCGACCAGGCCCGATTCCTGTCCGAGAAGGATCGGGCCCGTGTGGTTCGCCGACTCGCCCTGGATGCGCAGTCGAGCGCCGAGCACGAGGAGTTCAAGATGTCCTACTTCTGGGCTAGCGTCAAGGACTGGAAGACCTGGACGGGTGCGATAGTGTACATGGGAGCTGACGGATCGCTGTATGCCTTCTCACTGTTTGTGCCAACAATCATCAGCGAACTAGTAAGTGATAACCAGTTGCTCGAGCTCAGAGGAAAGGCCGTTGCTGACTTGACTTAGGGTAACTTCTATCATCCAGTCTGAGGTAACTTCTAGAGTACACAACTAACTTTTTTCAGGCTACAGCTCAATTCGTGCTCAGTTACTGAGCGTTCCCCCTTTACGCTGCTGCTGCCATTTTGACCGTTACGGTTGGCTTCATTGCTGATCGTACGCGCCAGCGGGGTTTGTGCAACATCGCCACCTCGATCCTCGGTATCGTGGGATTTTCCATGCTCCTGGGATGTCAGTCTGCTGGGGCACGCTATGCAGGGACATTTCTCGGGGCGATGGGTATCTATCCCGCAATCGCCAACACGATCTCCTGGTCGAGCAACAACATCGAGGGTATGTGGTGACAGATAGTTCCTCTACTTGTTTCTATTGCTCGAACCGACTAACCGATATCTGTTTAGGGGTGTATAAGCGCGGCGTATCGCTAGGATTTATCATCGGCTGGGGCAATCTGAACGGTATTGTTTCCTCCAATATCTACCGTGAAGCAGATGCCCCCCGATTTTATCCTGGACATGGCACTGTGCTCGCCTACCTCGTGGTGTTTCTCTTTGGGGGCTCGATCGTCCAGTACGTCCTGCTCCGCCGGGAGAATGCCAAGCGTCGGCGCGGTGAGCGAGATCACTGGATCGAAGGCCTTGATCAGAATGAGATCGAGTTGCTAGGTGATAAGCGGCCCGATTTTATGTACACTCTGTGAGATGTCCAACTGAAAAACGACGGGGCGGGCAAACCAGGAAATGCAAGTGTATCGCAATGTGAGGATATCTAACGTCGGACTAATTGATGCCCATTTTCATTTTCTACATCCATATCGTAGCTCCATTCCAATAAACGTCTCTGCTGAGGACAAACGCTTGATATCGTTTGCACGGTCATGTGACATTTTCAATGTTTTAGTCAAGACTCAAGACCAGACTTGCCCCTTGCTTCTTGTCTGTGCTGTTTTAGTACAATCTCCAAGAAATCACTTGGAGTCCTCCAATCTCCTAGGACTCTGGAACTTAGAAAGACAAGGACCCGTTTTCCCGAGCTGTTTTCTTTCACCCCCTGACTTACATGTTCTCCTCGATCTCATTGGGCGCTCGGGCTCGACCACGTCTAGGTCGTGTGACCACCGCCAGATGTTTCTCTTCAACAAAGACAGCTTCGTCACATTGGGCTAGAAATGCTGTGGTTGGAGGTCTCATCAGTGGCCCGGGTCTATGGTGGGCAACTTCTAGTCGCAATGATGTGCCTGAAGTGTCGGGTGTGTCTGATGTACCGCGGCTAGACACGCCACCCACCGATCATTTGACGTTCGGGCCGGGCCTTTCACCAGACCAGGTGACCCAGGTTATCTCACAACACGCATTTTCGCTTCCAGTTACTGGCATTGCTGGTGTTCATAGATACGATGGCACTCAATGGGCATCTAATAGCCCCTGTGAGGATCGCTTACTCCATGGTCAATTTCCTTCGCCGTGGAATGACGGCAAGCAGTGGATGGCCTGGGCAGTGTTTGATGGACATGCAGGGTGGCAAACAGCAGAATTATTGAAACACCAACTGCTCCCTTACGTACGACGCAGTCTAGACCAGGTCCGATCGGATGGATCAGTCCCGCCAGAACGGGTCCAAGAGGCTCTTGTCAAAGGGTTTTTGAATCTTGACGCCTCTATTTTCAAGACAGCCGAGGATGCATCTCGCAGCGAAGAACCACTGCAAGACAGAGCCCAGAAGATGGAACCCGCGTATGCAGGTTCGTGCGCTCTGCTCTCTATCTTGGACCCTACTACGAGTACGTTGCATGTTGCATGCACCGGCGATTCTAGAGCTGTGCTGGGCCAACAAAGACCAGACGGCACCTGGGAGACGATTCCTTTGTCGGTGGATCAAAGCGGCAGTAATCAAGAGGAGATTGCTAGGCTGCAGCAAGAGCACCCAGGGGAAGAGAACATCATCAAAGGCGGACGTGTACTGGGCATTATGGTGTCCCGAGCATTTGGAGATAGTCGGTGGAAGTGGCCCTTGGATTTTCAGAAAGAGATGCAGCAGCGATTCTACGGACCGGCCCCTTTGACGCCTAGGTACGATGTTCGGACGCCACCATATCTGACTGCCGAGCCTGTGGTGACTAGTACAAAGATCGACCCTAGTAGACCTTCCTTCTTGATCATGGCCAGCGATGGATTATGGGATAATCTATCCAGTGAGCAGGCGGTGGGTTTGATGGGCAAATGGCTCGGTTCGGAGAAGCAGAGCCCGCCAACGCTGACAGCAACCCCTGCACCGCAGGATTTTGTCTTTGGGAAGGGAGTAGAGGAGAAATTTTTGGAGGAGCGGACGACCGTCCAAGATGATAATGCTGCCGTTCATTTGACTCGCAATTCTCTTGGTGGAAACCAGCATGAGCTGATTGCGGGACGACTGGCTTTCAATTCTCCATTCTCTCGGTATGCGCGGGATGATATAACGGTGCAGGTTGTTTTCTTCCATGATTTCCAGCGATAGATGTAAACTGTTATCAGTGCTTATCATGGAGAGGTAAACCTGACGTATGCCAATCCGTCAGCTTACAGTACAGCTACCATGTCTAGACTCTCCTGTACTTCTAGGATAGATTCTATTCCAGACCCTTCTGCATATACCCTCGTTTCAGGAAATCAGGATACTCCACGGAGCAGTCCACTCCGTTGTGGATGATCTAGATTAGCTTGGGCACAATAATCTGAATCATAGCCACAACGGAGAAACCACGGGCGATCTATAGCACTAAGTATTCTCTGCATGGGCAGCACGGGTGAGGCGCCCAATGGGCCAAAACTCTGAGAACCAATGATCCAGCGGTGACGCAAACTCTATCTACATACAAACTTGGGCTTTTGATCTCTCTCGGGCCCCCCTGAGAGCACGAAAATCGGTCATTGGTTAAGCCTATGCGGGATTATTTTGCATGATTCCCCAATGATCATCATGCAAGTCCCGAGGCATAACCTTTTTGCATTGGGCACATTGTGCAGGCAAACTTGAAAAATGGAGGGGTGGTGGGGTTCCCTGCTGCGCAACTGTACTGTACAGAAACGGGACATCAACACGGAGTGGACTGATCCCAAGATCCGTACCTGAACCCCCAAATCCTCATTTTTGGTTTCATCGGATCCGTTTGATTAGCACAGGGGCTATGTTCGACTGTTTACAGTCACCGCGGGCCCTATAAGGAAAGAGGGATCCGGTTTTCCACGAGAGAAGCGGAAGAACATTAATGCGCTTATGGTAACCCGAAAACGTCCGGCCAGGTTCGGCATAATCGGCATTAGGTCATCGTGCGCTAGAGCACGGGATGTGAGGCTTAATCAGCCAATCACGGCGCTGAGATAAACGGCTTCTACCGATTGAGCTTCGTCCCGTCCATACCGATTGCATTATTCTGTCTCGGCCTCGCTTGTGCTTGGACCTTTAGGCCATGTAGATCCCTTTAGTCACCTCATGCACTCCGTGCATACCTTCCATTTTTCTTTAGGAGCTCGGTGTTGCGGGAACCCGCATGTTACATCTCCGGCGCCACCTCAACCCACCTTACGGGTGGTATAGTGGAGCTCCAACCCACTGATACCCACCTAAATGCGTCCTTTTCGGTTAGCCCGCAATGGGTAAACCCGGAGGGGTTTGTCGAATGAATGCATTAGTGATTATTAGCGACTCTACGTCATGGGTAGAACAGCAATGCTGGTGAGAAGTGTAGGAGCAAAATCGAGTTTTTTTTTTTTTATGAAGCTTGAAGCTATATTGGCAAGGAAGAAGCTATTCAGGACTAAGGAAAGTCGGCCGAGGGGGACAAGCTTATTCTGACATCCCGTGCAATCGGTGCAAAACGAATCTGAAATTACACGATGACGTCAACTGAATTCTAAACAAAATTCCAAAACCACCCCGCCATGAGCGCTTTCTGAATGTGCGCTTGCCAGCGCTTTTGCATATCATGATTGGTACTCATTGCCACGTCACTTGCCGTCTCCATAATTTTCTCTTTGTTAGTGGTCTTACTAGGCTTGGTTGAGACAATCGGGCGTTTGGTCGGACGTTGGCCGTATAGGAGGACTTGAAGAATTTATGGGGCTCCACCAGTCAGAGCTCGTAGACCGGGACTGCTTCATAAGGGAACCGATCAGCGCGTCATCGTTTATAAGTAAATCGGGTCCCTCGTCATCAACCAAACATTGCTCTTCGGTACTCTACTCCGTGACCCAGTTTTGAGGGGTCCATTGAAACTTTCCACTTTCTTCACTTCTTCTACATATATACCTTTTAAGATACCCAATTCCAAGGCCGTTGACTTTCCTTCTCCCATATACCCCTCCAACCACAACATCCATCCACCATGTCTCGCTTTTCTGACGCTGACCTTGGCGTCGAGTCCGCCGCCCCTGGCGATGCGCAGGCCGCTCGCTCCCCACGGGACCTTAACTCGGGTATCCCTATTCCCGATGAGCATGGAGAGACCATCGAAATCCCCGCCACTCGCAGCTCCATGAGCGGCACCTCCGCCATGATGCACCACCTCAGCTTGGGTCCCTCCACACGGGACCGTCGTGGCTCTCGCAACTCCTTCGGTACCTCTCTCCCCATCCCCCGGTCCCCGCGGATGTCGCGGAGCTCGCGTCTGTCTCGTGCCACCCGGCCGAGCGTCGTGGGACGGGATATTATGGCCTCCCAAGTGCAGGACATGTCCCCGGAGAAGGTGGCCGCTGTGAAGAACATGGCCTTTGCCTTCGACATTGATGGTGTCCTGGTTCACGGTAACAACCCGATCCAGGAGGGTCGTGATACCCTTAAGATGCTGAACGGTGACAACGAGCTTGGTAAGAAGCCCAATTCCAACTTAACACAACAAAAAAATAATGTCTAACATGATATTCCACAGGCATCAAGTTCCCCTACATTCTCCTCACCAACGGTGGTGGTAAGACTGAGAAGGCTCGTACTGAGCAGCTCTCTGAGATCCTGGAGCAGCCCGTCCACCTTGACCAATTCATTCAATCACACACTCCCATGCAGGCTCTTGCTGAGTACTACGACACCGTGCTGGTTTGCGGTGGTGAAGGCTACAAGATCCGTGACGTGGCTGAACAGTACGGTTTCAAGAACGTCATCCACCCCAAGGACATCCTCGCCTGGGACCCTACGATCTCCCCCCAACGCTACTTCACCGAGGAGGACCTCAAGGGCGCCCGCCCCCGTGACTTCTCCAAGGTCAAGTTCGACGCCATCCTCTGCTTCGCCGAGTCTTGGGATATGATGACCGACTTCCAGATCATCAACGATCTCCTCATGTCCGAGGACGGATACCTCCTCACCCGCACCAAGAACCCCAAGGAGCACAAGCACATCCCCATCTACTTCTCGCAAGGTGATCTCCTCTGCCCCACCGAGCACAAGGGTCCCCCACGTCTTCACCTCGGTGCCTTCCGTCTCGGTGTCGAAGCGATGTACAAGGCCACCTCCGGTAACGACCTCGAGCGTGTTCTGTACGGTAAGCCCGAGCGCGCCACCTATATCTATGCCGACGAGGTGATGCAAGACTGGATGGAGGATCTGCACGGCGAGAAGAAGCTCCCCAAGAACATCTACATGATCGGTGACAACCCCGCCTCCGATATCGTTGGTGGTAACATGTACGGCTGGAACACTTGTCTTGTCCGCACTGGTGTCTTCCAGGGAGGTGACAACGACGAGGAGAACCCCGCCAACTTCGGTGTCTTCAAGAATGTCAAGGAGGCTGTCCAGGCTGCTATCCGCAAGGAGCTTGGCGATGACTTCAAGTTCAAGTGGGAGTCCAAGATCAACCCTGTCATGCACGGCAACTCTCAGTCCGCTATTGAGTAAAGGATTTTGATGAAGGGAAGAAAAAAACCAACGAGAAAAACAAAAATGCGTTCGCGTGCCAGTGGAAAGTGTAATTTCGGGCTGATGAACAAACACGTTGAATTTACTGATGAACGAGTTATGGATTTTTTTTATATACCACGTATAGAGTGCATAGAAGGGATTTTCTTGACCAAGTTATGACAATTTGACTTTTACCATCTTTATTTCGTCCCAATATTTGTTATTATCGTAGTATATTAAGTTTGAATGTTCAAGTTTTCATCTAAAATGTGAACCTTAAGTTATCCGAGTTAATCCTACTGATTGGTGTACCTATATCTATATAGTACCCAATCATACATCCCTGTATATAGAAACCAATAATATGGGAAGCTAGGCAGGAGTCATGCCCAGGTGCTACTGTAGACCACACTAATGGTAGCCTTGTCGACGATCGTTGCTCATTTGGTCCACGAGCCTCTGGGGCCATATACATATGAACCCCGAGGCCCCAACCTCGACCCTGATTCACATCCCCACCTGGCATCTGTACCAGCTAGACAACACTAAAAACCCAACGTTCAAATTTGTATGCCCTCAAGTACTATCAGATCATTGGGAAGCTAACAAGCTTCCAAGGTTCTGTATTTCAGGTCACCACAGCCACCGTTTTGCCGTTCTTAGAAACACACACTTCACGATGTTCGAGCAGGTGAAAGCCAAACTATGGTCGAATCCTGAAAGACCATCAAAGGACGGATATGAACGAACCGCCGATGAGAAACCATCTAAGAGTGAGGAAAAATCCCAGAAGCGATTCTCAAGGGAACATAGTAAACGAGTGCGCGCACGAGAGAAGGCTTTGGTGAAAGCACAAGAGAAACGAGCAGGGGGTGGGAAATTCGAGATGAGAGGAAGTTTTTTGACGATTGGTGGTGGTGGATGCTGATTCACTTCGAGTCATGATCCCCAGGCACTGTGAGTTTACGACGGATAGACAATTAAAGGCACGAATTATGTATTATGACTGGGTGGACAACAGTATAAGCTAAGATCCACGGGTATTCAAGAGTGAAAGGGTGAATAGCCTCTAAGGTCATTACTTCCTCCAAATGCAATGCAAATATTCAATCATTATGACCAGATATTGGCCCCAGAGAGTGCGGCCAAAGCAAAGTGGCTGCCTAATGTCGGCCGCGCTCGGAATGAATAAGATTCGCCAGCGGAGTAGCCGTCAGTGGCAGTGACCCAATACCTGTCACAAAACGGGGCGGTGTTCAGACCGTTCGAGATGTACGCCCAAATGTCATTAATGAAGCTGTCCCGTGCATCGCCGCTGACAGTGGCAGCCACGAAGCTTTGCCAGTTTGTCTGACCCCAGCCGATGGTACCGTCTAGAGGCACACCTGCATCTTCCCGCACGGTCGGGTAAAATTCGGTGGTTGTGTTATACGTATCATCTGGGAAGACGTCCAGTCCGAACAGCTTGTCTGGGTAGTGGTTAAAGACGAGGAACCAGGGTGTGATATCGTACTGGATCAAGAAGCGGGTTCCAGCAGCATCAGTACCCAAATGATCCGTCCAAATTTTGTCTGCCCAGTCGCGACCCGTCGTCACATACGTTGTATCGCTAGCCAGCTTGCCGTAGGTTGTCAGCGCGACGGCAGCCTTGACGGCTAGATTGGTCTGGTTCGCGAGATCTCCCAGCGCGTCGTTCAAGGACAGCTGTGCAGCCGGATACAGGCCATTGTTATATAGGTAGGTCGCATATGTCTTGATCTGGGAGGAATAGGCGTCATATAGGTCGGTATCTCCGCCGGCCTTCTGGTATGCGTAGGTGAGGAAGATCACATTGCCGCTCTCCTCAATCGGCATGGACTCGCCGGAAGACAGATGACCCGTCGCATTCGGATATGAGGCCCCAATATCGTGCACTGCGTAGCTCTCGGAGTAGGCGTCGGTAGCCATGTACTCGAACACGGGGGTGAGGAGCAGCTTGATATAGTCGGGACTCAGGACGTAAAAGATAGGGAAGGTCGCATAAATGACGTCGACGGTGTTGATGTTGCCATCACTAGAGATCTCTTTAATGAAGGCGCGGGTCTCGCTGGTGTCAAGGGACTCATTTGGAATGGTCACCTCAATCCCGCCGTAGACCTGGCGCACGGACAGGGCCAGCACATCGGAGTAATTGGATCCAAAGCTGGATGACCCTGTGCTGGAAATCAAGTCATCGAACTGGGTCGACTCGGAATTGGCAGCATCGTAGTCATCGAGGAAGTAGGAGACGGCATCAACGGTATCAGGGTAGGTTGCACGATAGTAACCCGTTTGCGCGGCTCCCAGGAAGTTAATGGACGCCTCTCGCACGTGACCGATCGCGAAAGTGACCGCCGATTCGTCCGCGGTCGTACCCAAATCATGAGCAAATCCCACCACCGCACCTGAGGTCCAATCCGCGTAGGTGTCGGTCAGGGTGCCGTCGCTAATGAACTGCTTCCTCACAGTGACCCGCGGACCGGCCTGAGTGGAGAGCGTACTACTGCCAGACGGACGGGTGGCGTAGACGGCGCTGCCCCACAGAGCTTGGCCATCGCTGTTTTCTGAATAGGTCGCCTGCCCGACCGCTTCGATCTGGAAGACGCTTGTCGACCCAGTGGTGGAGTAACTCCAGCTGGAGTCAGTGGACTGGCCCGTCCAACTGCCACTAATATCGGAGTAGATCTGAACGGAGCTCGAATCGCCTGCAGCGAGCGTCACCGTCAAATAAGAGAAGGGCAGGGATTGGCGGAGATAATTCTTGGGGGACACGGGTGAGAAGAAGT
The DNA here is from genome assembly GCF_028828015.1 of Penicillium pulvis. Lineage (NCBI taxonomy): Eukaryota > Fungi > Ascomycota > Eurotiomycetes > Eurotiales > Aspergillaceae > Penicillium > Penicillium pulvis. The sequence continues at coordinate 3,534,956 of NW_026643079.1, read as the reverse complement.
CTAGCGTGAAGCTGCGCGAGCCGGCTGTAACAGTGAAAGTGGAATGCGTCGAGGTGTACGTGGCCGCGGTCACAGTGCCCGACGTGGTGCCGTCATTGGGGCTGGCCACGCCAAATAAATTATAGGTGGTATCATCTACACGAGCGATGACCGACCAGACCAGATCATTTCCAGCCCAGAACTGGGCATTAAAGGAAGGTAATGATTCAACTTCGTTGCCAGGGATCCACGCTGCCGATCACCAACGTTAGATCGCCGATCCCGGGGTAAATGGGGGAAACCAAAACACAGAAGATCAGCACGCACCTGATAGATATGGACTCCGCACCGCCAAAGGATATGACGGAGGTTTTAATGGAGTATAGGTGACCGCATTGCTAGGCGACACCAGAAACGAGGCCAGCAAAACAATCACGCCCCAGGTGTGAGTGAACATGATTATATAGTAAACCTCTCAACCTGACGTGTCAGGGAGTATACCAGGTATGTAGATCTTGAGTCGAAGCGGGACTACAAATTTCAAGGGGGAGATGAATAAATAATATACTGTTTAAGACAAACAGAAGCTTCCTGCAGGTCCAGGCTAGAACAACATGCCCGAAACCGGGGGAATTCGACCTTCAAATAGCTGACTCCATGCGATGCGCCATCCAATCTCGCATACAATCCGATCACAACATGTCAAGTGCTCCTTGCGTGAGAAAGGCCCTAATGCACATCAGCACAGAGCAGGAAGGTGGGGATGCACTGTCAGTTGATAAGCCGATGTATATACTTCACATTGGGCTTGAACTAGTTGACACTAAGCACGCCATCTAGTGTAGACATGATGAGCCACCGAGCACTACTCACAGAATGATCTACCTATCCCTGTTTAGTTAGTCGAGAGGCGAGAGCCGATCGGACAGCAATAGTGCGCAAAGCCTCAGCAAAATGGCGTCATGAGGATTCACATGAGATTTGTTGATAGGATACAGAACTAGACTACTGTACATCTGCCGTGGACCTTTTCGGAAAACATGCCGTCCTTGGAAGTACTGACCAAAGCAAGGAAATGGACCCAGTCAAGGGATATGGATGGAATGGCTCGGATTGTAGCTGAGGCTGGAGTCCGGGGTGTAAATGAACGGCCCCACATGTCCTGCAAGCGCAAAACACGGTGAAAGGGAGAACATCGTACTCGCATATGTCCACTCGGAACGTGGATCAGCGAGTGAATGATAGTCTGGTGGACGCATCACACCAGTTTGGGGAAGTATGGCATATATCATCCATTCCCCCTCAATCTAGTCCATAACCACTACACTCAACTATATCCAGTTCTGAACACGCAGATACCTCCTTCTGCGGGGTATCATCCCCGAGCCAATGGGGCTGTTTTCTTTAGAATAGCGCACGGCACTCGCGGTGGGTTGAGGTCATCGGGCAGCTTCAAAGAAACCCACACTCAGCCCAGGGCCTGTCCTCAAGCCTCAAGATTGGATCTTGGCCATGTGTCCCTCATCGTATGACTCCACCCCAAGTTGCATGAATCAGGGTGACCGCTGGTTTATCCTAGTCAACCAACACACCAAATCCAATATGTCTCAGATGGAAAAGAGAAAAATCTTGGTCCCGAGGTCTCTTGCACCATTTCCCCACCTTTAGGCGATGATAAACAAAAAATGATGTGCGAAGCCCACTGTCACCAGAGCAAAAGAAAATTCCCAATTATCTTTCTTTCCTAAGATTCCTCAAGTATTTCCTTGGAATATACTCAGTTCCACAACATCTCTGGTGCAACATGTCAGGTTCTGCAGAGTCTAAGCTTGCATGATGATCAGGGGAAAACGCGGATCAGCTGACGAAAGCTGACGACAACTCTAGCCTCGTTCACCACTTACCGATCTGAACGCGTTGCTCCCCCCGGAAGTTACCACGAGACTGGGCTCATCGTACATAGATGACTGGAGGGGTGGCTGCAAGGGGCTGACTGTTTTAGCACCTTCCCCTGAATATCATAGGGCAGAACAGGTTTTCGTTCCTCGATCCGAGATATGGAATTACTATCCAATATTGGGAGAACCCGATCTGAGTACATTCCTTGCATGATCAAGATTCAAGACCGCGTGGGCGCGACAAGGATAAAGGACGCCTCATTGATGACGGAGATTAGTTGAAGGCAAGGTGGAGATAAAGGCCTTGCCAATTTCCCTTGAACTCGGCTGCATTTGACCTGGATGAGCTGTCTTTGCGGTATCTGCGTTCTTACCCCTGAGCTCCTTGAATAAATCAATCCATCTACGCGGCCATACGCGGCCAGATGCAGGTGGGAAATGAAGGCCGCGAGTCGTGAATACATACCCCTGAGTATCTGTCATCAGAGCACGCAAAATGATGCGACTGAAGTTGCAGAATGAGTGATCGACAGAACTACACTCGAGACTCATATTTTTTACAATGGGTGACACGGACCGGGCTCTATCTTGATCTCTGGGTACTCGGCTGTTGGATGTATCGCAATACAAGTGGAGTACTCGAATTTGATCCCGTCGGTTCGTGGATATACCGTTTTTTATATATTTACTCTGGACCCAATATGGTGATTTGAACTCGGCATGTTCCTGGATAGCGAAACAAGAGCCGATTATGCCGACTATGCCAGGTCACACGTGGGATTTGAGGTCAAATACTCCACAGGCATGGTTTTGTGAGCAATCCAAAGAAATCAGTGAAGATATGATCCGTTGAAGCATGGATTTGTCAAACTCATATTTCAAAGCAAAAGAAAACGCTAAGATTAGTACAATGAAGAGATAACATTGGCATATCAGCGCATGTCGGGGATTTATATAGTTAAAGGCTCCGGATTGAGGCTCCGTATTCCCTCTCATCCACGGACTTGATCCCCCCGCATCAAACACTCGTACCATAGGACACGCCGGCGAGGTTCGTGTATTCTTGGGACAGGAGGCGCCTACTAAAACATGGGCCGACGAGAAGTGGTTCCGGGACAGGGCCCGGTGTCCATCAGAAAAGAAACAACAAAGATGTATAGAATCGGAAGATAAAGTCACCTCTCACAACGGAATTGCCCTGTACTCTATGATTAATTGTACAACCTCGCGGGACGTTATACTCCGTAATCTCCGAGCGTGCACGGTCCCGAGAATCAGCCGAGCGTCAAAGCAGATTGCAGAACCAATCCCGTTCCGGTCAAGCCAGATTTGCTTTGTGGTTCTCAAGTCCCGGTTGACCCGCCGAGTGGGACGGCTTTTCCGCAAACGGCGGTGGCAGGGGTTTAGGGAATCCCTAGAGAGAGTGAAAGAAAACCCTGCAAGTTCGCGGTTACATCGGCAGGTTCTGTCGCGCGCAAATGGTGGCTTGCGATTCGTCAGGACCGGGGTTGTTGAGCGAACCCGACCGTTTGGGTTCTGGGCGAATGTGGCAGACCAGATGGTGACAGGGTTGACCGCTTTTCTTTCCGCCTTGAAATGTGGATGTTGGACTGGGAAAAGAAGCATGATTTTGAAGAGATCAGGTGGAAATCAAAGTCTAGTAATTCATAAAGTAGTCTCTCATCATCCGATTGGCCATGGTCTACGTCAATTCGACCTCTATCGATAGATCGATGAGCTACGTGCTACATTCTTGGGCTAGATAGGCGCCAACACCCCATATACCAGATCCATGAAATCGATCGTGTGGAATGTTGAATAAATGACCAATGACTGAAATGAAAGCTTTCAATTCTTTTTTCATAAAACCCTCGGGTTCTTCCAAGATTCTTTCTTCTCGAGATGTAACGGTGAAAGTGATCTAAATTCTGCCGGTCCACCGCTTAGCTAATGACCGCAATCGTCGCACCTTACAGTCTTTGGGTCTAGGTTCCTGCGCGGCGGATCTTTCATGGCGGAAACTGCAACCAAAGTCTGCTTCGAGAACGTCACTCTCTCCTCCCCCCCCGGCTTAGCTCTGCACTTTGTTCGATTCCTTCTCTCTTCTCTCCTTTCCCTCCCTCTCTCTCTTCAACCACCTATCTCTGCCTTAATAAACCACTTATTCCCGGACCCTCGGATACTCGCGACCGCCCCAACCCCGGGAAGTCGATGCTTCAACTCTGACGTGTGGATTTCTAGCGGGGTCGCATGCCACTTATCTTGTCCCCCCGCCTCTAAACAACTTTAAACAAGGGTCCACCAGCACCCCAGAGAATATCAAAAAAACAATCGGACCCATCCTTTCAATCGTGAGCTTCGGCCCTCGGTTCATCGCCTGCACGAACCATGTACGCTGTTGAGCAGGAAAGGGCCCATCCGGTGCCGCCGCCACCACCACCTCTTTCAATGGATCGCATCTCTGCGCCGTCAGCCGCATATCCCACGCCCGGGACTGGCCCACTACGCTCATCCGATCATCTTGCGCCCGTGACGACCATGCATGATGGCCGTCTCTGGTCATTGCAGGTCGTCCAACAGCCCATCCGAGCTCGCATGTGTGGCTTTGGTGATAAAGTGCGTCCGATTGCTTCCCACCATACACCATATTGCTTTGGATATCTGGACTAACATAAGTGTCTTTAGGATCGACGACCAATTACACCGCCACCGTGTATCCGACTCATTGTGAGAGATGCGCAAACGGATAAAGAGATTGATATCAAGTAAGATGCTCCGTCGAAGCGCTCGACGATTTGGCTCTAATACACTACAGTGAGATCGACACTTCATTTTACGTACTTACCGTCGACCTATGGAATGCCGAGGGCACCAATGAAGTCAACCTCGTGAAACACTCTGCTACCTCACCTTCAATCTCAACCGCCATGTCATCCTCGTACCCGCCTCCACCCCAAAGCATGTCTCCTACCTACCCTCCTGGCTATGGCCAGCCCTATGGCAATCCAGTTGGATATCCACCAGTGAACAACTACTACGGCGCTCCACAGATGCAGTATCAAAATGCCTACAACCAGCAAGTAGGCTACCCTCAGTACGGTTATCCACCTCAAGCTCAGATGCAACCCGCCATGTCTCCCGCACCGGCAGTTACCGGTGGACCTGGAGGGATGTTCACTCGCAATCTGATTGGAAGCTTGAGCGCTAGTGCTTTCAGATTGACGGATCCCGACAACAAGATTGGTGTGTGGTTTATTTTGCAAGATTTGAGTGTACGCACAGAAGGTTCCTTCCGGTAAGATCCGCCCTGATCCCAAAACAAGATGGCATTTGCTAATGGCCAACAGACTGAAAATGAGTTTTGTCAACGTGGGGACACAGTCTACCGAAACAAGCAATGGGGCTCCCGTCATTAACCATGGAACGGCCCCAGTTCTCGCGTCAGTTTTCAGCGAGCCATTCCAGGTTTTCTCAGCAAAGAAGTTCCCCGGTGTTATTGAAAGCACCCAACTGAGCAAATGCTTCGCTTTGCAGGGCATCAAGATTCCCATCCGGAAGGATGGAGTGAAGGGTCCTCGCGGCCGGGGTGGTGGTGATGATGACGATGATGAGGGAGATTATTAGAAAGAGCATAAAAGCAACTTTTTTTTTCATAGATGGGCCTGACCCATCTTGCTCCAGCACGAAATGATTCCCCCGAGGCGGAGACGCATTCGCCGGAGATGAATGAATGGATGAGGGTTATTTTCTTGCTTGGGTGGATCAAGACGTGGGGCAACTAAAAGGGGGCGTGTTGGCTTTACGGTGTTCTCGGTGGCCTCTTTTCCTTATTTTATTGGGATTATATTGCTAAACGGATAGGTTCTGGGTGGGGTGCTTGGCTTTTTCATTTCTGCTGGCTTCGGCCATGTTTATACCAGGAGTCGGACCAGCCGGTCATATATATACACCTTTATTATTGTCAATCCATGCCCATTTCGGGTTGGACTATACTTTCAGTGATCTTGGAATTCTCTGCATCGTTTGGCCCTCGAAAACTCAGGTGGAAGGTGTAGCGGGTGGCATTGAAGAGCAGAGGTACTATCATACCACTTTAGGGGGTAGGTACCTATATTGGTTAGCTAACTAATTATTGGAGGAAGATACTCGGTCTTTCAGCAGTCGTGAAGATCAAAATCTGCTTGACGCTTCTATGCTTTGGCGCCAGGACCTTGCGTCTCCATGATACTTTACTATTTATTCGGAACCTAATAACTTCAAACGTTTATGAATCACAAACGAATACACGCTTTGATCTAATTGAGTATCCATGCAACTGAAAGTACTGGTTTTGATCGCGTAAGTCCTGCCCGGTTAAATGTTTAGATATGGATACTGAGACTCATTGTCTACATTCATGCTTAGACCAACCCCTGCATAAAACAGCCCTGGAGATGCATAGCCCGCTATGATAACGGCGAGGTGTATTTTCAAGTCACTATGAAGTTGTTATCATCTGGACAGAAGTCCGAGCCTTCCCCGCACGTCGCGCTCTTTGAGCCGAGATTACGAGAGGGCTATTAGTGTTCATAGTATAAAAATCATCTTGAGACCCTCCATTCACGGTAACCCATCTACCAATTTGATGAGCACTTTTGCTAATTGCTCCTCCGAAGTAAACATAATCATGCCTGGTCTAGTTGCGCCTCCGTTCACGCGCATCGCCATCACGGAGTTACATCCTACATTCGGAGCTGAAATCAGCGGTGTCGACTTTTCACGTCCAGTAGATAAGGATGTCTTTCAGGAGATCTTAGCCGCCATCAGCAAGGTTTGTATACCCCTGTCATGCAGCAGCATCCCCTTGAGTCTTGACACTATAATAGTATGGCATCTGCGTGTTCCGCAATACAGCCCTCGACGACGCCCACCACGTCGAATTCGCAGCTCAGTTTGGCGAGCTGGACGACGTCACCCCCTACATCTCTGGCGGGCGAGCCCACCGCCTCTCCGATGTCCGTCTATTCGACGTAAGCAACATTGATCTAGATGGGATGGTATTTCCATTAGACAACGTCCGACGCCAGTGGAACAAGGTGCTAGCATAACCCTATCTCATCTGATGCATCTAACAGACCCAGGGAAACGGATTGTTCCACGTCGACTCAAGCTTCAACCCCCGACGAGCCGGGTACTCACTTCTCCGGGCGCATGAACTCCCCCCCGCTGACCTGGGTGGAGAAACCGAGTTTGCAGATGTGCGAACAGCCTTTGCCGACCTCCCACCTAGTCTCCAGACCGAGCTTCGAGAACGAGATTACATAGCTGCGCATTCACTGTGGCATTCCCGCAAAGTCGCTGCACCAGAAACGTTCATAGATATCGATCCGGCTGAGTACCCCATGAGTCGACATCACCTACTCCAGCGCCACGAGGCATCGGGTCGGGAGACGCTGTACATAGCGGCGCATATTCACCATATCGAGGGGCTAGAGGAGGGCGAGTCCAGAGCGCTTTTTGAACGGTTATTCAAGCATGCAACGCAGGCGAAATATGTCCTGCGAGTGAGATGGGAGAATGCAGGGGATTTGGTACTCTGGGATAATACCAGCGTCATGCATCGGGCTGTGGGCGGTGAGTTCGAGGGAAAGTATCGGCGCGACATGCGTAGGGCTACCGTTCATGACGGGAGCAGCTCGGCGTGGGGACTGAATGAGCGCACGGAAGAACGACAAGGTCTGCCGTGAAGTTATCTGGTTACATCATTGTCAATGGTAATATGGAGTATAGTTACATTGAAGAGTTGATGTTTCTCGTATTAAAGTCTAAGAATATGAAGACAGAGTAAAAATGGATAAGAATAGTGTACAAGAATAGAATAGAATGAGACATGGAATGCAGATCAACATCGTTCACCAACTCGTGTTTGCGCTCACATTTCAAATCCACGGATAATACGGGGCCCACCGAGTCATTTTCCCGGTTTTAATGCTTCTTGGCATCTTGTCTCACTCATGGAGCTCACTATACCATCTCGAGAACCAGGGGAGAGACATACGGCAGCTCGGGTAAAGAGTTGTGCACACGATTTCGTTAACGGGACTAGTGGCGCATAGCAACGAGCCTAAAATTCATGTTGTCTCACTCACGACCAATAGGCTTTGCCACTCGGTGACCCCGCTAATCGGTTGTGGCCGACCCTGAACAGTGTCATCGATTTTGGTTCCTTGGGATTGAAGCCTGGTGGACCCTTGTTTTACTTTCAATGTTCGCGGGGTTAACCGATACCCTGATGCCTTCCTGCTCTCTATATAAAGAGGTGGTATGCGCCAGAACTTAGAAATATCATTCACTCATCTCATCACATTCAAATCCGATTAATACTTATATCCACCTATACTCTTATTAAACCATGAAGACCGTCATTGCTTCTATTGCGCTGCCTCTCTTGGCTGCTGCGGCGCCAGCTCCCGCTGCTACTCCCAGCGCAGCCAACCTCCCAGCCTTCGGCGTCATGTCCGTCCGCTCTGCCTCGCCAATTCACTACATGCAGATGAACGCTGCAGGCCAGAAGTTCTACCTCGGTGGAACCACTGCCTCCTACTGCCCGAGCATTGATGGCATCGTTTGCCCCCCTGGTAATCAGACCGTTTTCGCTCCAGGTGGTAACGCCATGGTATGTGACACAATATATTGGAATGTGGGACAAGACGTATAGACACCATACTAACAAAACATATAGGATGTTGAGGTTCCTGGTGGTCAACAGGTCTATGTTGATCCCACTGGTGCTCTGAGCTTTACCCAGGCCCACTCTGCTTCTATTCCCGCTGGTTCTGCGGTCGGTGGTTTGGTGTATGAGACTGGTCAGCCTTGGTCTCACTACAGCTTCAACGGCTGGGATGCTCAGGGTCTCATGGCTTGCCCGACTACCGATAACCGTTGGCAGGTATTCGCTGCCATGCAGAACGCTACTGTGCCCTCCGGTGATGTGGCTGACTGTCTTGGCTTCTCTGCTATCGCCTTGACCTATAGTGGTGATATTCCTGCCTGGCAGTACATTTAAGGAAGCTGCTCCGAGTTGCTCCATCGCTGGTCTTGTGATTATTCGTTAGAATCCACCCGCGCACATAGCTCTGTACATACGTTGTCTTATATTGCTTGTTACCACTTAGCTTTTAGCCTGCTATGAAATGTTCATATTAATAAGATCAATGAATAAACCAAAACACTCTGCACTTTTAAATCTATCGGGCAATGGGTATCATTCTATACATTTTGTCTAGTTCCGCCAAATCCGAATCGCTTTGTCCTTGCCTCCACTGCCGACCTTCTGCCCATCGGGACTCCAGTCAACGGCAAAGACTTCATCCTGGTGACCTGGCAGATCCACTGACAGTTTACCCGAGCGCACATCCCACACTTTGAGGGTTGTGTCCTTGGATGAGGATACGAGAAGTCGTGAATCTGCGGAGAAGCAGCACTGGTAAACAGCACCAACGTGGCCGCGGAAAGTGGTAATGAACCTAAAAGCACCCATTAGCAATTGTTTTTCACTGATTACGAGAGACGAGGTTAATGTACTTTCCGTCACGTCCGTTCCACAACTTGACGTGGTTATCAAATCCAGCAGAGGCGATGTATGCCATATCAGGGGAGAAAGTAACGTGATTAACCTCCTTCTGGTGACCCAAGAGACGAGCCACGGGCTTGGTCGAATTGGATGGGTCCCACAGGTACATAGTGAAATCATCACTGGCCGACACCAGGCGCTCAACAATCTTGTTGTTCACAGTGGCAGCCTCCTCAAATCGCTTCTTCGCCGCAGCAACCTTCTCGGCTTCTGTTGAAGGAACCTTTCCTGTGTGGTCGTGGTAAGAAACGCGCAGGGCGAAATCGGTAGAAAGAGCAAGGTGGTTCACGCGGTGGGCATGTGCCGACAGAGTCTGAATAAGGGTGCCGTCCTTAGAGTTCCAAATCTTGATAGTCTTATCGTGCGATGCAGTATAGATCTTGCCAGTACCACCCCATCGCACACAGGTAACAGAGCCTTTGTGTCCAGTCAAAACTTTGTCAATGCGCTTAGAGACAACATCCCAAATGCGGACAGTTGAGTCCTTAGACGCCGAAGCCAGAAGAGGCCGCCCAGACTCCTGCACATGGTAGGGCTCCCAAGCCAGACTGGTGATCCACTTTGCGTGACCCTTAAGCGGGCCACCGAGCGCCTGTCCTTTCTTCGCATCCCACAGCCGCACGGTGTTGTCCATACTACCGGTCGCGATCATGGCACCGTTGGGCGAGTATGCCACGGCCAACACCCAGCTAGTGTGACCCTTCAATGTGTGAAGTGGGGTGCCAGTATCGCAATCCCAAACACGAGCGGTAGAGTCTCCACTTCCAGAGACCATGGTGGAGGACGAGACGGGGGAGAAGGAAGTTGCGAGAATGGCTTCGCCATGACCGGCGATAGAGGCGGCACAGCGGGAGACAGCCTTGACTCGGAACACCGCTTGCGGGGTAAAGAAGAGAGAGATTGTATCTTCGGTGGTCTTGACGCCAGACTGGAGTAGCGAGTGGTACAAGTCCGAGAGAATATCAATGGTTTGTCCTTCTGGTTTGTCGGGGTGGTGGGTGAAGCGATACGGGACTCGTTCATCGTCTTCCTAATTGACCAAAATGAGTTAGAATGCTCAATTGCTAAATGAAAACCAAAAATGAGGAGCATACATTTCCTTGCAATGTGTTCAAAAGTGTTTCCAGGTTCTTGATGTTTGCATCGGCCACGGGAACCGAGACTGCAGGCCCGGTAGCATTACCGGTGGCCTGGTCGAAGAATTGCACACGAACACTGCCAAGATCAGTGGGGATACTTTGAATCTCCTGCTGCTCGCGTGCCTTTTCGGCAGCAGCAAGCTTCTGGCGTTTACTAGGTGGGGGCACGAGAGTCGACATTGTCTTTTTTTTTGGTGGTAGTTGGAGAAGAGAAGAAAATTTAAGATCGGGGCCTTATCTTATCGCGGGGTTTAACGTCACTTATCGATAGCGGATATAGATCGCAATCATTATAGATTCTGTGTCAACATCTATGCGATATGATGTTTCAAATGAAGGGAATGTATTCAATGGGGTAATAGACACATTTTAAGTTGGAAAGATAACCTAAAGCCCAGTTAAATGGCGAAAAGGAGAAGAAAAAAAATGGTGAGGCAGTCATGTATCTATTGGCCCTAGTATTGCTCTGCATTAGAAACAAGAGTATTCACATTCACCCTTCTAACCTTTCCGAATCTAATCTTCCCCAACAATCACTATGTCCACTTTATTCCGAGAGTCCTCGGTCAAATCATCTATTCCATTGCCAACAAGGACCACGACAAGTAGACGCCCCGCAACTGCCAGACCAACGACAACCGCGACCAGCATCGTATCACAGGACATTGTTTGTGCCGTCAGTGAATCCCGTGGCATTTCATCCACTGTCGGCCTAGCCTTTGTCAATTTGGCTACGGCCGAGGCGGTATTGTGCCAAATATGCGACAGCCCAACGTACGTCAAGACCGTCACCAAGATAGGTGTCTTCGAGCCAAATGAGATCCTTTTCATGAATACTGTCGCCGAATCCAAGCTACGCTTCATTATCCAAGAGAACCTACCCGACCCCATCCTCACCTTCCTAGATCGACGATACTGGTCTGATAAAGCTGGGCAGGAATGCTTGGATCGTTTGGCATTCTCAGATGAGGCAGATTCACTGAAGGTTACCTTGGGTGGAAGCTACTTTGCTGCGTGCTGTTTTGCTGCGGTATGCAAATGAGGTCTTTCCCGACCAGTGCTGCTACTGATTTCAAGACAGGCGCTGAGATATATCGAGTCGGAACTTCAGCGGGTCTTCACCCCTCATTCGCTCCGCATTAGATTTGAGCCCTCGCAGGGGTCCATGACAATTGATCTGAAGACAATCGTATCTCTAGAGTTGATCCAGAACCTCCGTATTGCAAAGTCCCGTGACAGCTTGTATGGCCTACTCAATGAGACATTGACACCAATGGGAGCTAGATTGCTTCGATCGACTATTCTCCAGCCCTGCACAGAGCGGAATAAGCTGACAGCCAGATACAATGCCGTGGAAGACTTATCCACCAAGGAAGACATGTTTGTATCAGTCCGGCAGGCTTTGAAGGGTTTACTCGATGCTGATAAAGTCTTGAGCTCGGTCAGTATATGGTTCCACGAAATGGACACTGTTGACTGGTACTCAGATCATATTGGTCCCCACAAAACAAACCATTCAGTATGTTGCACAGTCTGTCAACAATGTCATCATCCTTAAGACCTACGTCTCCGCCATCAAAAGGATATACCAGGCTTTGGGTGCAGCAGACAGTGATTTGCTTATCACGATCCGTGAGGTATCTACCCATCTCAAAGCCGGCACGCTGCAAAGTCTGATTTATCTAGGTGTGCTACCCCGCGGGACATCGTGTGGTGGAGCAACTCATTCAAGATGTATTGAATGAGAATGTCACCTACCAAAGCAAGCCGCTGGATCTTCGAAATCAACGAATATACTGTGTAAAGGTGGGATAGTACTTTGTGCCAACAATGTCAACGATGCCTGACAAAGACTATAGGCTGGTGTCAACAGTCTTCTTGATGTTGCGAGGCAAACTTACAAGGAAGCGAATGCTGATGCAGCAGAGCTTGTGTCCAAACTAGGAGGTAAGTCGAAGGTTCTTCTACGGAGACCTGGCCCTGATGTCTTAAGATACCCATGACATGACTCTAGATCTCAAATATGATTCTGCTCGCCATTACTACATATGCATTCCTTCCGCTGAGCCCGAGCCACTGCCCGATATTCTTATCAACATATTCCGAAAGAGGAATCGCATCGAATGCCAAACACTCGATCTAGTAAAACTGAACCAGAAAATTACAGATGCTCACAACGAAGTGATCAGCCTGAGCGACCAAACCATCCAGCAACTTCTTCGAGATGTCTGCTCCGAAGTCGCAGGGCTGTTCCGAATCAGCGAGGCGATAGCCATGCTCGACATGCTCGCAGCTTTTGCCCAACTATCAACAAGCTACGACTACATCCGGCCCGAGCTGACTGATACCCTAGCCATAAAGGCCGGACGTCATCCCATCCGAGAGCAGATCCATGCCAGCAAATTCATCCCCAACGACGCGTACGCAACACCGCAGACCCGATTCCAGATTATCACTGGGTGCAACATGAGCGGTAAATCAACGTATATCCGGTCTCTCGCCTTAACAACAGTCATGGCACAGATTGGCTGCTTTGTACCGGCGCAGTATGCTTCATTTCCAATCATGCACCAGCTCTTCGCGCGCGTCGCGACAACCGATGACCTGGACGCGAATGTGTCAACTTTCGCAGCAGAGATGCGTGAGATGGCTTTCATTCTGCGGAACGTCCAACCGCGAGGCATGGTTCTTGTCGACGAGTTGGGAAGGGGAACAAGCACGAAAGACGGGCTCGCCATCGCCATCGCTCTAGCCGAAGCGCTTCTCGCAAGTAACTCATTCGTCTGGTTCGCCACGCACTTCCATGATTTAGCACGTATTTTGTCCGAGCGCAGCGGTGTTATCAACTTGCATTTAGCCGCTGAGATTACCTCGGACGCCACCAAGATCACTATGTTGTACCGCATCGCCGAAGGTCCAGTGCCAGATCGTCGATATGGAATTGCGCTCGCTAAGCTGGCGAATCTTCCACCTGAAGTTCTTAACGTCGCAAGTACCGTATCAGAAGAACTAGATCGGATATCTCAATCCCGGAACAATCCATCGCGTATTGTGGCTATCGCTCGAAAACGGAAATTGTTGCTCTCCCTGCACGAACAGCTTATCATCGCTCGAAACGGAAAGATGACCAACAAATCCCTTTTCCGATGGCTGAAGAAGCTGCAGGATGAGTTTGCACTGCAGATGGCTGTCAATAGCCAGGAAGTGGATGCAGCTAAGGAGACCGACGATGACCCGACAGAAGAAAATGAAATGGTTCCAGAGGCCTTGGGACCACCAGATGACGTCTCGTCAGAGAAAGACAAACAGAATCTAGATGGACCCCGATCATTCGCAGAAGCAACTGTTGATGATCCAATTTTGATCAAATCCGATTCTGAGGAAAACAGTACTGGTAATGACAGCGTGGTGCTCGTCTAGGGTTAGGGTCCTGGAGGTTGTATGACTATTCTACGATTTGTATCCATTGAAGCTGTATCGTTTTATGTATCGTTTTATGTGCCTGGTGACGAAGGAGAGCAAGGGGTGGAGCATTATATCAGTATATGATCAATCAACAGTAGCCCATAGAGTATTCTGTGAAATGACCAACTCTCTCAAACCTCAGACGTATGTTAAAATTTTCATTTTTATTTATTGGACCTTAGGATGGCCGCAACACGTATCTAGGGTATCCCAAATTATCCGAAGTGATAAAGGGTCTGTTTGCCCTTCTTCTTTTTACCCTTTTTGGACCCGTTACCAGCGTCATCGTCAAAGTCTGCATCGGCCGGTTCAGCGGGAGAAGCAAGACCAGAAGAGGGGTTGGATCCCCAAGCAGTCGGGGCTGGCCCACGACGATCGTCCCAGCGGACGTAGCCACGCGTCTTGCCGGCCATCATCACGTTGGGCCGGGCAGCTGCGGGGAGAGCCGGGAAGGCGTCAGCACTGGTCTTAGCCGGCAAGGCACGAGCAGGTGTGGATGGGCCTGAAGAAGAGGAGCGAACGGGTCCATTAGGAATAGATGGGCGGGAAAGAGGTGATGGGGCGGCAGCGGCCCATGGAGTGGAGGCAGCAGGTTTGTTACGACGGGTGGAAGGGCCAGCCGAGGCAGCAAGAGGGGGGAAGGGATTTGAGGATGGTGACGGCATAGCACCACTCCGGCCAACAGCGGACCGCGAGGACTGGGCTGTGGACGACTTCAGACGCAAGACACGACTGCCGCCAGTGTTAGCGGTGCCCGGTGACATGCCAGGCAAAAGTCCACCGGGACCTGGCAGGGCAGGGTAGTCCTCATTGATGGCTCGCCAATCATTCCAGGCCTGCAAGAGACCAGTACGCTTGGAGTCTTCCTCATAAATGTCGGCGAGTTCCTTGATGAGCTTGCCCAGATCAGAGCTGGATGTGTCAAACAGAGAAAAGAATGCGTCGATGAGCTCGGTGGCTGAAATGGCAGAGGTTCGGTAACTGGACACTCTGGAGCGAAATTCGGCAAGCTTATTTGTGTCGTTGCGGAGGAGACTAGTAGCTCGTTCAACCACTGCCATATGGCGCATTTTGCGGGCTTGGTCTTGTGGACCAAGTGGCTCTGGATCAGCGGCGAGGCTAAGGCTCTCAAGCTCCGCAGCTGGAGGTCTAGGGCGTGAGGATGATGGAACTGGTGTAGCACCGGTTGACCGGGGTGGGGCTTGGACTGTTTGAGTATCATTTCTGGTAAGCTGGCCGCCGAAGCTACGCGTTGAAACGGACTGCGCGCTCTGAATGTCCATTTGTCGTTGAAAAGCAAGCTCAGCGCGCGATAATGTCTGTGCACTCGAGGCCGGTAATGGCTCAGCATTGGGGTCTCGTCCTCGACCAGCACCACGCCGTTGACGTTGTGGCTGATATGGGCTGCGCATATTATCAAACTCCGAGAGGTCGACTAGCCGTGCATCTCTTCGAATATCCTTCGAGACGCCGTCCGGGTGTGACTCAATTTGGTGTGCTTTAAGATCCATTTGGGACTCGAACACCACGAATTTCTTCTCCAGACACTCCTTGTCGAGGCACACAAAATGGTCACGCTGGAAATGGTCTTCAAGGGCATTATAATCGACATAGTATTGTTGCTGGCGGTTGGAATTGCGTCGGTCACAAATATGACAGCGTTCGTGGCGCTCCCGACAGTGGGCGTAGAGTTCATCATCTCCATAGAATCGTTGGCGGCAGAAGCCACACTCGGGGTGTCCCTTAAATCCGCTCTGGTTGATCGCGCCTGGTTTGTCGTCGCCGTGCTTTTCGTGTTTGCGCAATTCGTCTCTCGTGAAGAGGACATGTTCGTGGGTAAACACCTTTTTGTTCCGAGTGCAAAGGTCGCTAGAAGAATAGCAATCAGTCATCTAGTCCGCATGCACAGCGATGTATGGGAACGTACCACATAATCTTATTATGCTTGCTCTTCACATGGCGATGCAAATCCGGCCACCCCAAGCAAGCCACATCACAGTCCTCGTCGGGGCAGTTGTAGCGAAGTAACAAGACAGTGTCCTCAAAGATTTCATCTTTTTCATACAGAACTCCAAGGTTATCATCCGTCCTGGCAAAATCCTTTTTCTCAAAGTCTTCGAATCGTCGAACGGGATCGTCGGTAAAGATAACAAAATTTGACTCGGTCTATATTCCTACAAATCAGCAGTTGCGAATGACTCGTGGCCAAAACCGGGGAAACTTACACGACAATGCGCACAACCCTTGTTTTTGTACAGCGCGCGTAGTCTCAGCGCACAAATGTGACAAGTCCGGTGATTGCATGGGGATACAGAGGTATGTTCGACCTTCGAAGCACAGATGAAGCACACCTCCCCGTCATCGGCGTCGTCGGTGGCAGCCGGGAGAGCCTTTGAACCGAGCGTCGCAGTTGGAGCTGGCGCAGCCTGTGTATCCTTGGCCTGAGACCCATCCACCGCCTGTGAGGTATCACGACCTCCAGTGCCCTTGCCTCCTCGACCGCGAGGCTTGGATCCCCTGCTAGCGGCACCCCCTGCGTTGCGTGGGCCGTCCGTCTGGCCCGATGGAGCCCCTCCGCGACCGCGGCGGCGACCACCACGACCTCGTCCTGATGACTCTGAGGCGGCGGGGACGTTGTCAGTCATAGCAGGATATCAGCAGTCGAGACCGACCCAGGAACCAATTAGCAATGACAGGCCTTGAGCTAAGGAGCTCGGGGTTGTTGGTGGGGTGCGGAAAAAGTTGTGTCGCTGACTGATCCATTCCGCTGACCATAGCATTAACATATGCATTTGATTGACTGGACATTCTACAGAGAGATTATACACCAGTTTACCTTGGGGAAATAGGTTCACTGCAAATTATTCTGGTCTCCATACTCCAGGGCTCAAATCGCCGTCATCTGTTATTTCATGTAGGCAAACGCGATCACAAGCGATCGCAAGCATCGACGCCTGCGATATATATGTTGCTCGCTTTGCTCGAAATAGTAAGACGATTTCTTCCACCCACCTGGGCATGGCCGTTCAAGATTTATCACTATTGTTAGATTCATTGGAATTTCATGAGAAATAATCAACATGCTAAGCTTCCAAGGGTTGCGATCTCATTTGTTCCTGGTCATCTTGCAGGTGCAGCGGGGAAACTCCAAATTGCAACCAAATTACATCCAAATTATTCCATGCACTTAGATAGACATCAAATAAAGTCCTAAATCACAAAGAAACTACAACCATACAGTTCTCTGTGAATAGTATCTAGTATTCATACGAGCCTTTTCCCCTCTGTGAGCTCTACTCGAGGAGCGAAACTTCCAGGTCATCATAGGACATCCAAATCATTAGTTTGTCTACAGGTGACTTGTGACCAACTAGACAGATTGGCCCCACGAAAGTACCGCATGTGAAAGGGCTTACCAGATCCGTGTTCAAGTCCTCCATGAGCAGACCTGGTTCCATCTCCGACGTCACTCGACAGCTGAATAGGTAGTCGTACGGACGATCCGCCATTTTCCCGGGGAAGTATTATGTAATCGGGCCGGGCCTACAGGACTGAGAGGTGGATCTTTTGGTCATAAATCGTACGACTGGCAAACAATTCTGAGTGGATTGCGCTCATAGGCATCGCGCCAAGTTTGAGTTACATCCTATCAATTCAAGGAAACCTAGTTTGAGATCATGATGACCGGTTACCGTGGTTGGTAAAACTGGGATGTGGGTTGACGTTGAGGCTTCACCTTGGAACGATGACGTAGTCGTGATATGAGATATTGCTTCCACCCAAGTATAAATAGCCCTGGTTCTCGACGGAATCAAATCCTTTCTCATTCACAACACAATCACAAACCATCCACTTCAAACCATCCACAAACCATCCACTTCAAACCATCCACAAACCATTCAATTCATTAAACTCCAACTTATTCACCATGGACACTGTCAAGGTGGGTGATCATGTTCAACAACTGTGCTAGTGCCCAGTGTTTGTTAACATTTCAATAGAACGCCGCCAACTACGTCTCTGAGAGCATTCAGGGCACCGGTGCCGAGGCTTCCAAGGAGACCAACAAGCAAGTCGCCAAGGACAGCGACGCCAAGATCAGCACTCGTGCCTCTGCTGCCAAGGATGCCGTCGTTGACAAGAAGGACGAGAAGTCCCACGACGTCAAGGCCGATGTGCACAAGGGTAAGCGGACCTTCTTAGTGATTCTGGGGTCAGGACTGATGCTAACAACCACACAGAGCAGGCTAAGCACTAAATTTGACGGAATTGAATTTCTTGATGGTGCTACTGCTGTCATTGTATAAGACAGATACAACGTTTACTATTCATCATGTATATAACGCGATAACACGATAAGGTCATTCGTGACACTCAATGAATACCCAATTGAAACGAATCTCAGAACCCCCATCAAACGGTTCGGTATGCCGTGCTCTGCACCTAATGCTTCTTAACAGTAATTGCCGCTTATGTCACGTAAGCGTTTCCTATGGCAGCATATATCGACTGTATTGCCCCAGTGGTCTATTGAAAGGCTTCCAGAGCTTGATCATTCCATCTTTTTCTTATCAGCTGTGTGCGAACAATCGTAGAGCAAGTATGGGCAAAAACTCACGATAGGAATTTGCCGGTCAATGAGTTCGGCGCATCAATCACCAATTTTGCAATGACATGACCGGGCTGTTCTGGTTTCAGCAATTCCCCTTCCTTGTGGACTGTGGTGAACATCGCATGGAACTGAGGGTCCAGAGTGGTAGCGAGATCTTCCCGTATCTCGCGCTGCATTTCGGTGTCGACCAAGCCCGGTTGAATTGACACGGCCGTCACGTCGGGCTCTTCTTCTCCAATGCTCATGGCCAAGTGGTTCATGGCAGCCTTGCTTGCGCCGTACAGACCCCATCCCCTGAAGGCCGAGACGGCTGCCGCAGACGAAGTGAAAATGATCCTGCCCCTGGATTGGCGAAGCGCAGGAAGTCCAGCTTTGATCTGCAGCAATATGAGCATGAACAGCCCTATGTCTAACAATCTCCAGCATGCATAATATCAGTACTCTTAACTTACAAAGGCCACCAAGCTGATAAAGTTGACATCAAACCCCTGCTTCCATTGTTCCGGATCCGCCTCGGCAATCTTGCCCACTTGGCTGAGTATGCCGTGGTTGAGAACCAATCCATCGAGACGCCCGAAAGACTTCAGAGCCAGATCGACGGCCTTCTGGCCGAGAGTCAAATCCGCAAGATCGCCATTCAGCACCTCAACTTGCTTGGAGAACTGATCTTTCAGCTTCTGGAGGGGCTCGAAACTGCGGGCAATCACAATAACGTTGTAGCATTGAGGTGCGGTGAGGAGAAACTTAGCAATTGCGAGACCAATACCTGTAACGTGGACAGCATGAGTTAGATTTTCAAGGACCTCGGGTGAAATGCTGATATGAGCGATTGATTGAAATGACTATTCACCTCTAGAGGCACCAGTGACGATGAAAGTTTTGGCTGACATATCCGGAACGAGGTTTAGCCAAAAGGTTATTGAGTATGAATATGGAAACTTTTGAGTATTGAATACGGGAATTTGTTGAGAGGAGTTCCCGGTCGGCGGGGATAATCTGCCATGCAATACTCGTTGCAGCCTTGTAGACAGTGGCCCCATTCGCCAAGCCCGAAATTTACATGGAAATAGGGCAAATCTCGGAGTCAAGAATGTACCGATGTATGTGCTCAACCCGTTCCTTTTCCTGAAGATGTGTGGCAGACAAATGATCGTCCAAAAAGTAACAACAGATCTAGTCTTCTCAAGCAGTTCTTGTAAAGCAGGCTTTCCAAGGTTGTTGACACAATCGACTCAGCAGCATTTAAGATAGCCCCGGGGGCCATTTTCGAAACCTCTTTGGGCCTAGTGCCAAGGTGATAGCTATGATTTTCCTCTGGACCTTGAACGATAGAGTTATCCACTAGAACAGAAGAATATAATATAAGGTTATATCAGTATGCGACCTGGTTATATATAGACATAAATTACATTGGCCGATGAGATGCTTTGCCATGCCTATATCTTGCAAGATATATATATCTATCACGGTGCTGCCCAGATGGGCGAATGCTTTACATAGGACAGGCAATTGTATTCTGAACAAGGGACCCATGTCTCATAAATTAGATAAAGGTGCATGATAAATAAGGCCAGGGGCATGATCCTAGAGTCTGCTCATGATTGGCCTGCTGGCCGGATATGCAAGCCGACGAAATGGCCCAATATCATGAGCAACGGGTACTCTCGGGCGATTAATACGAAGATTCTAGAGAAACCTTGAAAGTCGCCACAAGGCAGTGGAGCATTGTGTTGATCAAACCAAAGTGGACGCCACCGACCGATACCTAGGTATCATTGGTTCTCCACGTAATGGTGGGGCTCAGGTCTATTGACATGGATGAGAAGACACTCTCATTGGATAATTTACAGGCACCAGAATGATGTGACTGGCGGATAACATCCGGTCCTAAAATGGAATACATTGCAGCTATCAATTGATGTCATCGAACTTTCGGCCCCTCTTGCGATGTTCTCTATTTACTCTCATGCTTCCCACAGCTTGACACCATAACAGACCGATTTGCCCGGATCAAACATGTTTGGCAACAGGTACATGAATAGCCTATTATCTCACCACCGTGAAACTAACCATATCTAGACCGAACGCGCAAAAACCCAAAGAGGGTCTCATCAATCAATTTCAAGCAGCTTTTGCTGATGTGGTCCGTCCCACCATCAAACAAAATTCTCTTGCAGGGTATACCACCCCCGCATACTCATCCTCGCACCCCCAGAATATTGGTCATGGGCTAATCATCGATCAATTCCTTTCCATTGCAGGCCCGCCATAAACCCCGATCAGAACCACGTTCAGATCACCCCTAGCCTTCGTTTCACGCCCTTTCTCGATGATCACTGTCTTCCTACGCCGAAAACACCTGCCTACAACAATAATATTTTCGATGACTTGAATAAATTGTATCATGGCCCCGCCGGAGACCTACACACCCCAACCGTGGGGTCAAATCTGTTGACACCCAAAACGCTTCTCGAACAATTTGCAGTTACCCCTCTGCCTAGAAACCCGGCAGGAATTGCTTATGACAGCTTAGACCCACTATTCTTTGCAAGAGAGTCTCAGAGCATGGACTGGGGTAACCCGAGCGCCGCGTATCCACCCAGCGCATTCGTTCACTCCGACCTGGCCGATGGTTTTCTCGATGAACCAAGCGAACAATTTCTTCCGAGTGATATGGGTAACCAGGAACCATTGGTCTCTCAGCTCAATGTTCCACAAGAGAGCGAGACAAATGTCGACAATTCTCCTAGCGAGGGTCAGAACGAGTAAGCTTTTCACTAAGCCCATACTAACGGATCCAAGCTAATAGACCGACAGTTTCAGGTACCAGGTGACATTGAACACACCCACAGCGATGATTCATGATCCAAATGACACCCCAGTGACCTACCTCAATAAAGGGCACCAATATACTTTATCGGTAAGCGATTCAACACCTCCGTTAGTCAACGGATTGGTCCATTATCGAACCTCGGTCCGCGTATCCTTCGAAGAGCCTGAGCATGTAGCAAACCCTGCTGCTTGTTGGAGCCTATGGACGGGGGCACGGGGCCATGAGGGGAATCAGGAGAATGGAAATAAGCATGCGGTAGAAATGGTTGATTTAGTGCAAGGAAATAAAGACCCAAGCTATCCTGTTCATCTAGAAAGAACATCGCTTGATGGCTTTTGTGTGACATGGTGTGCAAATCCTAGCACGGGAAGATCAGGTTGCACAATAGGGATCCGATTTAATTTCCTCTCAACGGATTTCAGTCATTCAAAGGGCGTGAAGGGGGCCCCTCTCAGACTTTGTGCTAAGACCGAGACGGCCCTTCCAGGTACTGCTGAGTCGAGCTTTTGCTATGTGAAGCTATTCCGCGACCATGGAGCTGAGCGGAAAATGTTCAACGACGTTTCTCAGCTGAAACGAGCCATTGAAAAACGCAAGCAGGACTTTCTCAAAGCTGAAAGTGGGGACAGCCTTGGAAAGCGAAAACGGGGCAGTCGCTCGGTCTATAGCAACGACCAGATCCCGGAAAAGGAGCGAAAGGCTGAATTGCGCAGTCGAATGGATGCGGAGTTGGCATCAATGCAACAAATATTCTATTCCAACCGACCTGTGACTACCCTTTGTCTTCGGGGTGAACACAAGGATGATCCGGATCTGTTCCCGGTCTTCTTGGAAGACCAGACTCACTTAACCACCAAGAGTCAACCGCACTTGCAAATTGTGACACCGCCATCGACTTTAACTGGCGCATCTAGCCATACGTCGCAGAGCTCGGTCGATCCCCAGCTACCCGGGCCGCAACGTGACGCTGAGAATATCGAGTGGATTGGCCGCAGTGGTCCTTCAGGGCAATATTCCAGCAGTGTTGGTAGCGAAGATCCCTCAGACAGTATAACAACAACACACACAAGCCCTGCAGTGCCGATGATATCCACTGAGGACGCCGAATTGATGGATGTTGATTCGAAGTCAAACGCACCAGGTAAGCTTTCCTCGCCACACAAAGACGAGATTCATACTCATACAGACTTAGCCAAATGTTTGTATCTCCGTTTCCACCAAAATGGTGTACAGAAGGATGATTATCACACCGCGGTATACCTGACCGAGCCCACTGCCAATGAATTGGTAGACAAGATCTCGCAGAAGCAAAACTTCAATCGAGATCACAGAGTCCACCTGTTCCATCTCAAACCAAACGGCATGAAAATAATGATTGATGATGATGTTGTCGAGCGAATTCCAAATGGTCAGGACATGACCGCTGAAGTATCTGAGCTCGAGGGGTCAAACGACACGGATACCAATCGTGACTCAGTGCCCACCATTGATGTTCGATTGTCTTTCTAGATCTTCTTGATGCAAGCGTAGTATGATCTATGTTATGTTTCATCTTTTGATTATCACTTAGTTGCTAGTTAGCGAATTGATGAACCAATTTTGACGATCATTTCAAGCAGTCATGTCAAGCAAAGTGGTCTTTTTCCTGTATCATGTTAAGAAGAGATAATGTGCCTGTAGTGTAGTGCTGGCAGTGATGACATAATCTTCGACATTGATCTTGCATGGGGAGCACGCTATACTGTAGAAATTCCGTGAAACGAGACGCACCCACATGCGTTAAGTACATACCCGTACTGAGTAATGTTGCCACCTGTGTGGATCTGGTCGAAGAATCTCATTCGCCGGAAGACCTTGCGGTATTAAACTTGGACAGGCGGGGCGTCCACGGTGGACCTGAACCTGATTGCAGGTGCGAGGGGGGCGGTGCAGCCCTGTGGAATCGGCACGCCATCAAGTTTGCAATAGACTGCCCCGTGGGCCAGATTTCCAAGGTCATATAGATCTTTATCCTGATGTGCAGGCATCTTGTTCTGATGTACAACCTATGTAAGCTCCCAATCAATGATGTAAACACCATTACTGGACAGGTAAAATGACATCATAGAGACAACAATATAATTGTACTCCATACTACTCCTCTTCTGTGTACACTCAATTGAGTTACCCCAGTAATTGCCCTATCTTCAACCCCTCAATAATGGCACAGTTCGTAACCCAAGAAATTATGGGTACAACCCTAGAAACTACCAATAGGTATTCGGACTTGAAACCACGAGACATTGGTGCCTCTGGCATAGTCTGGTATATCCCCTCGTATAAGACCTCCAATCTCATCAATCACTGACGCCCAACAGTTCAGCGCACGATACGGTGGCAAACCAAACAGTCGCGATAAAGAAAATAGCGAAGCCGTTCGAGCATACCGGGGTGGCCAGGCGCGCCTATCGTGAGGTTCATCTGTTAAGTAATATGCGACATGACAACGTGCGTGGATTAATAGTCGGAATCGTGATGACGAAAGCTAATCGATTGCAATAGTTGATCAACATGAGAGATATCTTCATCTCTCCTTCAGAGGACCTGTGGGACACCCCTGGTAATTCCACATTGAAAGAAGTGACTAACGTCTGTTGCAGATATATTGTGACCGACTGCATCCAAACAAACCTTTATCATGTCATCCGGTCTAGGTCAAAGTCATTGGAGGGTCAATTCGTGCAATTCTTCACATATCAGCTGCTGGTATGTTCACTCAAGTCGGTTCCGAGAGCCTATCACTGACCGATCCAGCGAGGGTTAAAATATCTCCATTCAGCCGGCGTCATTCATCGCGACCTGAAGCCTAGCAATCTTCTGATCAACGACAACTGCGATTTGAAAATATGTGATTTCGGACTGGCTCGAGAGCAGGACCACAAAATGACCGGCTATGTCACTACACGATACTACCGAGCACCAGAGATCATGTTGACATGGCAGAAATACAGCTATGCTGTAGACATTTGGAGTGTCGGGTGCATTTTGGCGGAAATGATCTCAGGAGAGACGCTCTTCCCTGGAAAAGACCATGTGCACCAATTTACTCTTATCGCTGAGACCTTGGGCAAACCACCCAAAGAGGTCATGGAAAGAGTGTATAGCAAGAGTGTATGATCCAACCGTGAACCTGATGTATACGGTTAGATGCTGACAACAAGTTACAGACATTGAAATTTGTGGAAAATCTGCCTGAACCGAAGCCATGTCCACTTTCATCTCGCTTTAAAGATGCTGACCCTCAAGGTACGCACTCCCATCAGCGATTGTTCTTGTAACTGCCGTATTTCAATGCTAATTTTCGTAGCAATCGATCTCTTAGAGAAAATGCTCAATCTCGACCCGGAAAAGAGAATAACTGCGGCCGACGCTCTCATGCATCCATACCTGTCAACATACCAGGACTCTGAAGACGAACCCGCTTTTGACAATGAACTTAGTTGGTCTCTTTTGGAGTCAGAGCTATCAGCGGACGAGTGGAAGACCAATATGTAAGTTTCCAGCTGTCCGCTTTGGGTTTGCATTTTGTATTAACAGCTTGAAGGTACTTCGAGGTGTTGGATTATCACCGCGGTGCTTGTGATGGGCAAGACAAGGATGTTCCCACCACCAAAGTAAACCTTAACAAGTTGCCTAATGAGATGATGATGGAAACTTACTGAAATCCATTTTTGATGGATTCTTCTACGAGAAGCAATGAATTACCTAAATATTAATATCACATTTTGAACATATCTGCTTGTGACCTTTTACGTACGACACACCATACTTACAACGGACAATCCTAACAGTATCTACATCACCCATTTGTGACCACTGGAATAAAGTATAGACAACTGGACAGTTTCTTGTATATATTGCGGAGAGTGGAGAAGGCGCAATTCCCGCATTCGGAAACCCCGCCCGCATGGGGGACTTTTACTATTCCGCCGTGGCATGTCTTGAAAGATTCTTGAATGGAATTGCCTCATAAAGGAGCTTTCCCGCATCAATGCCACGTAAGTCGTGTGCAGGAGATTTAGACGGGATAGCATTCCGCCTACTATTTAAAAGCTGCACAAGAACCCCGCCACAAACATCGTGTTGTTTCTCTGTCTCTCAAATACTCTACAAAATCGCAGCTTTCGCTAAAAATCACTTCTACAATGGCAGAGCATCCCATTATAAAGGGCAACTTCTGCCATGGCAACAACACATTTGAAGGCAAAGCTAGTGTGATGGAGATGTTCTCATTGAAAGGGAAAACTGCGGTTGTCACAGGAGCAGGCGCGGGTATTGGGTTGAGCGTTGCACATGCTCTTGCTGAAGCCGGCGCCAATGTTGTCATTTGGTACAACAGCAATAGCAAAGCGATTGAAGAAGCTGCAAACATTGAGAAAGCCTACGGAGTTCAGTGTAGGTTATCGGCTGATTCAGCACTTTGTGATTTGAGCTGATTGTTTGTTCATGATCAGGCCGCGCTTATCAAGTCAACATCAAACAAAGTGAAGAGATCGAAAAGCTCCTTGAAACATGCGTCCGTGAATTCCAAGGTCGGCTCGACATCTTCATTGCCAATTCTGGCATTCCATGGACCAAGGGGCCTATGGTGGATGCCCCACTCGACCACTACTCAAATGTGACCCAGACAGATCTGGATGGAACTTTCTATTGTGCCAGAGCAGCAGCAACTCACTGGAGACGCCAGAAAGCAGAGAACACCAATATATTTGGACTACCTCTTGAAGGATTCACTTATGGCAGCTTTGTCGCTACTGCTTCAATGAGTGGCAGCATCGTCAACGTTCCTCAGCTCCAGGCTGCCTATAATGCCGCTAAAGCTGGAGTTATTCACCTTTGTATGTTATCCACTTGTGATGCAGTCCTCACTTACCACAGAGCCATCTGTTAACTGTCAATAGGCAAGTCGCTTGCGGTAGAGTGGGTTCGGTTTGCCCGTGCGAATACCGTCTCTCCGGGTTACATTGCGACGGAGATTTCTCAATTTATTGATGCTGAAACGAAGATGATGTGGAGGGATAAAATCCCCATGGGTCGAGAAGGGCTACCGCAAGAGCTGAAGGGAGCTTATCTATACCTCGCCTCCGATGCTTCCAGTTACACAACCGGAGCTGACCTTATTGTTGATGGAGGCTATACACTACCATAGATCCACTGAATTAAAACCGGCGCTACCTTGGCTTTAAGACTATAAAAATGAGATTTGAGCCTAGGGCATCTTGTAGATCAAGACGCAATCGTAGGTTGGCTTCCTACATGAACGCTCTATCGCTGTCATATGTTCAATTTGCAATGGAACGTAGGAAGAGTGTCTGGCTATTAATTAGACAAACAAAGAGGTGACCTTGGAAGCTGGGAAGGTAAGTGAAAGGAAATTCCTAAGAATCTATCAGTCTAGTGACCTCATCGGATTAAATTTCCAAGACCTTAGATCTTCCAAGGTTCGCAGTAACTATTGCCATTCTGCGGTCCCAGGCGGGTAGACTACCCTGTTTGGCAGGAATCCGCTTATTCTTCCGCCCTTCAACCAATGATCAGCGTCGGCTCGTTCTACTTTCAGAAAAGCTCTCGAACATTTCCGTTTTTGGCCACCTCCCCGACGGTGTATACAAGCTAATGTCGGAATAGATGCTATACCGCCAGTGGCGACGTAGTGCTTTCACCGACACATAAAAGAAGCTAGACAACCCCCGAACTTTGGTCATCTTATCTAGTCAGCTCACCCATCTTCCTTTTTTCGACATTGTGAACCTTATCACACAATCTGTCATGTACATTCCGAAAGCCAGGGGTGGTCTTTCCACCCAGCTGGCACGTCCATTTTGCAAAAGAAGCCTTCCAGCAAGTTCAAAATGCCTTTCCACAAACACCCAGACACCCCGAAAAGAGGGCGACATCTCTTCCGTCTTTGTCTCGCTATCCGGCGACGGAAAGGCCGCACCACTCGATGAACGGTTCGCAGATCAGAAAAAGAAGTTGATCGCAGGTCGCGGAGATCAGCTTAAAAGGAGCTGGGACCGTCTCCTCTGTAAGCTCAGAGACGAGGTTGAGACCATCGAACAGCGTGGGTCAGATATTATCCCCAGTATCAACTTCAACGATATCCATGCCGCCCCGAGATCTTTCCATGATGAGCTTCGGAAGCGAGGAGTTGCCATCATCCGTGGTGTGGTCCCAGAGGCAGAAGCTAGGGAATACAAAGACGAAATTGAAGCCTACGCACGGGCTAACCCGGGCACAAAAGGTATGTTGTTGTCAATGCTTAACTATCCCTGAGAGGATACTAACGTGGCTAGCCTTCCCACCAAATGATCCCCAGGTGTATGAGCTGTACTGGTCTCGCCCTCAAGTTCGAGCCCGCTCCCACGCCAACATGCTCGAGACACAGCGATTTCTCATGAGCTTCTGGCATTCATCCGAATCAGACGCCATGATCTCCCCCGTGCATCCAGTCACCTATGCAGATCGTCTGCGAATTCGTCAACCCGGGGATGCTGGATTCGCACTAGGTCCTCACACCGATGCTGGAAGCGTTGAGCGCTGGGAAGACAATGGCTACGGCTTGGGTCAAGTCTATCAACGAATCTTCGAGGGGCATTGGGAAGAGTACAATCCTTGGGAAGCTAGCTGCCGTCTTCCTGTGATGTCAAACCTCTACGATGGTGCTGGAGCCTGTTCCATGTTCCGCATGTTCCAAGGATGGTTAAGTATGTCTCATACTGGGCCGAACGAAGGAACTCTTCTTGTTAACCCTCTTCTCTCAATGGCGACTGCTTATATACTCCTCCGCCCTTTCTTCGTGCCTATCAATCAGCCCCCAGCCGATGGGAGCTCTCGCATTGCGATTGATACCTTCTTGGAGCCGTCCAACTGGCAACTTGAAGAAAAACCCTCTAGCAAGTTGGAGGGTGCTACACCGGGGTATTCGCAAGAGCTGAACTCGGTCCTTCACCCCCACCTTGAGCTTCAGAAGACGATGGTTCACGTTCCCCAGATCGGACCGGGTGACTATGTTGCCTGGCACTGTGACAGTAAGTGCTTCCTTGCTTCTGCCTCTATGAAATGTGCTACTAACTGCAAATTAGCCATCCACGCTGTTGACAAGGTCCACAAGGGGAATGGAGACTCGAGCGTGTTGTACATTCCTGCCTGTCCAGTCACGGAAGCAAATATTGAATACGTCAAACGCCAGAAGAATGACTTCCTGAAGGGCATTCCCCCGCCTGACTTTCCCGGTGGTACGGGTGAGAGTGAACATATCGGCCGTGCCACTGTTAAGGATCTTCAAAACTACTCGAATGAGCAGGCTCTGCGTGCCTTTGGATTTGGCAAATGGAATGCCGAAGAGGAAAATCTCAACCACGGACAGCGACGTGTCTTGAAAAAGGCCAACGAAATCCTTGGCCTGTAGTTAGTTGGTTTGTTCTTCTGCATTGCATTGACCTGTGTATATCAATTCCTATCATAATCCATTGTACATTATGCATTTTTCTCATCGATCATCTCTCTTTCTAAAGGTCGTCCGGAACAGGTGCGCCATGAATCTGGCTCATTCCTCCAATCACCCCAAAATCAAAATCAAAGTTGTCAAATATTCCTAGAATAGACATTGGATCCAATAAGCCCGGATCATATGGCTGGTATACAGTCTCAGCAGGGCTCGAATCTTGCACATGCTGCATTACAGAACCTTTTATTACCAGGTTAGCAAGGATCTCAAACAGGGATGAAGCTCTTCTAACCGGTCAATATATCCGCATGTCTTCTGGGTAGATCATTATCACTGTTTCCCCTTGTGCCTGACCCTCGATCTTGATTTTGCTTATCCACTTCGCTGACCAGGTACTCTCCCAGATTCGCCATCATCGAGGCATAAACAAAGACCTCCCCCAATTCTCTCAAAATCAAACAATTCGAAACAAGTTGTTTTCGAGCTCTTGCCTGGAAAATCGGAACTTTGCTTCGTTGCAGGTTGTGATACGCAACCCGCAAGGAAAGAGCCACAGCATACGGGATGATTGGAAACGAGGATAATTCGTTATGAAACTCATCTCCCACGATGGATGTGACTCTCGATACCGAGAGACTTTGACGCAGACCCGACTCTGAAGATTGAGAGATACCCTCCGGAGTTACTAACCGACAAGACAAAATGGCCACTGCATGATACAGGACCTCTACCGTGGCTATAAACTTCATTAGTGTTTGACTCAATGTCTCAATAGAGATAACATTACCGATCAGATGCACAGGGGTATCAGATGTCCCCACTTCCTGCAATAAATCCTCGAATGAGGGAAATGGCCCATTCCAAATTCCAATCTCGGAGGGTCGGTATATTTCGATGACTCGTTCCAACAAAACGATGGTACGAAGGAAAAGCTGGAAGCAGCCCTCCTGTGCTGCTATGGATGATGGGAGGTCACGACCAAAGTCTCGTCGATGCAATTGAACTGGCCTACCTAGACATGCAGCGTTAAGCATGTCTAGAGCATAAAGACAGCAGAATATTCGATTATAGATGTGTTCGTGTTGTGTCACTGGATGGGAAGGATGATGCAGGCCAATGGTATGCGCGTGACAAATGGCCCGATACAAGAGCTCGGCTGACTCTTGTCGATCTCCCGAGAATTGCGTGAACAGTGAAGTTAAAGACAAGGCTTGAATCAAGACTAGCTTGTCTCTCACTAATCCCACCGCTATTGAGGTGGTGATTGCATCCGAGAGGCTCAGAGAGAAATCGCTTCGAGATGCATTAATTGTGGGTAAGTTGAGAAATTGTTTGGCCTTTCGATCTAAACTGGCAGCGAGGCATATTGACTGCGACAGAATAATTTTGTCCGGGGTGGTACCGGGCATCATTCGATATGCGTCATAGTCCAGAACCGGGAAAATGGGATGGATGTTCTCGAGGTAGATACGAAGAAGCCCTTCCATATCACCAGGACTTGGGACAATAGAGCATTTTTCTTGCAGGTAAGGCAGGAGACCAGTCGATATAAGAGGTTTGAAATAAGATTCACCTGATATGGGTTTCTTAGTTGCAAGCTCAGAGCATGTCTTATCTGGTGATAACCAGATGCCGACATCATGCCGTCGAAGTGGACTGGGGCTTGATGAACCTGCTGCAGTCCAAAATGCGCTTGCAGGGTCCATTTCGCCCACGAACCAAGATTCACTATCTATACGAGGCCTTGAAGCATGTGGCTGGGTATTCTGTTGCACAGCCACAGAGTACCCAGGACTCGTGGAGACGATCTCTTCATGCACACTCGGTGGAGACGCCGTATTGACTATTTGGACATCTCCAAGCTGAGTTTCGGGATGCCGAGAGGCCTTCGGTCCGTGAGTGCAGCGCCGCTTGCGCTTGCGACAATGTGCACATGCTCGGTGGGTTCCCTTGCGGTTCTGGGGAAGGCCTACCGGATCATTCGCAATGAAGGTGAAAAGCTTCTGTCGACCCCGCATATCAAAGGCCGAATGGATATATGGTGAAGAGAACGCAGCATGACTTGGCTGGCTTGTGAGGCCATTCCGCCCCGCTCAACGCTTTCATGGCGCGGAGCTTCCTATTTGGGGAAGTGGGCCGCATCCACCGCAAATCATTTGGTCGTGCAGTACATCATGGAGGGGGTTTCACACGTACGTAGCCATTGCGGAGGCGAGGTTTTTGTTATAAATACTAGAGAACCTACAATTCTCACATAAGATAGAAGTCAATATCAGTGCCGAAAATGACCGCTTTACTGCGTGCATGTGGCACTGCTGTCTAGCACCCACTAAGCATTTTCAGAATTCGGCCTGAACCAAATTTTTGTCAAACTCAAACGGCCCAATCGCACCGAAAGACAAGATTTGATATTTGAGGAGCGGTGTCATATAACGATATCGATCTGCAGACAGCACCTCTGGGTCACAGAACCACCCGCAAGACCATCAGTGGAAGGATATCAGCCAGGCGCAAATAGAGCGTCTACTTGGTTATCGTACCTCCCCATGCCATCCATGGATCTGAATAGCCCAGGAGACCTGTAGGGCCAGTGATCCGTCATGATCGGCTAAAATATTGACCCGAGACTATGATTGATGGTGTCATTGTGCTGGCCAATATATGATAGAGACCAATCCGTAAGGTTCCTTCGAGAGTCCAAGGGAGCTATTAGATAATGAATATCAATACATTCCACGATGGAGACCAACCCTTTCGTGTTCTATCGAGCAGTCTTTCTTCAGCCTCAAGAGTCAGCTTGAATAATCTTGACAAAGGGGGAGGTTTTCAAAGCTTCACGCGAAACTCTTAGACATTGGACAACGGTATCCAGTTGCAGTCTGGTCATGCATGCAGTCGGCTCTGCACCCAAGGCTTCACCGAGACGGCCACGTAGAATGTCAGGCCTATTCCGCCTCGCAGGTCAGCTTAATTCTCTTTGATCGACCCCGAAACGGGGTTCTACATCAATACTGCAGGATCATTTCCGTCAGACCCTCTATATCCTCATTATTTCCACGAGGTATGTGATATCTGGTAGAAAGAGGACCTGAAACACCCATCGCGAAAGCTGCTCAAGAGGTACATTTATCACATGACCTAAATACATGACCGTAATGGCGGGAGGTTCGCTCGTTTACATCCTTATGGCGCGGTTCCAATGCGATACGAAAAAGGCACGACGTTTGTGAGCCTTGACTATTGAAGTTCATAAATTCGGCCTTTTGAGTCTATGGAAATTGAGGCCTGAAGAAGTTAGATGCAATTGCTAATAATGATAAACACTCGAGAGCCAATTCCTGCTGGATGGCAAGAAGCAAATCTTAATGAATTAAAGCAGAAGTCAAAGCGCCAGAAGATACCAAAGCCTCGACGGGCAAAACGGTTGAATGAGTCACGCCAGCATCCCCATGCATCGCAGAAAAATATCCAAGAAATCAATCTTGAAAGGATGAGAGTCATTACATCGGATACTGAACCGATCCGAGAGTGCAGCACAGCCAGCCAACAACTGACGGCTACTCGTCAGGGTTATATAGGTTCTGATTGAGGATCTTAGTCATGGTGAACATGTGCACCCGATCCTGCTTGAAGACAGCGCGCATTGCATCGTCACAACGAATCTGGCGACGGTCACTCGGGTCCTGAAGTTCATTTTCCCGAATATATTGCCAGACCTTCTTTACCGTTTGAGGTCGTGACAGCTGTACGCCATGTCAGTAAAAGGCCAGATCCCATTGCCGTGAAACAAAACATACCGTAGCCTCGCCCAGGAGCGCAGATAGAGGGGGTGAGAGATTGAGAGGTTTCTGCAGTATGTTAGTGAAACATAAGAACACTGAGCATATACCACCCTTACATGGAAACCACCCGTCCGATTGACTTCCTTCTTTGTGTCTGAACCAGACTCGACATCCGAATCATCTTCTGCCTTAACCCTCTTGGAAGTCTTGGCCTTGGCCTTGCTCTTTTTCTTTGCCGGAGCCGCCCGTCGTGTATTTCCTCCTCGTGTTGGTCGCGCGCGCAAATTTTCTTCTGCTTGCAACTTAGCAGCAAACAGGGCGTCGGCGTCAACATCGGCGTCCGGCTTGAGTTTCTTCGGGGGAGGGGAGGAATCGCTCGGATCAGACGCTTCTTCACTTTCGGCCTGGCGCTTCACCGGGGATGAGGATGGGGGTGGCGAGGGGACCCCGGAGGCAGAATCACCATCCTGGTGACCGTTGTTTGCGGTTTCCTCTGAGGCTTCCTCGGGTGATTCGCCAACTCCATTTTTCTCCGCGTAGATGTCGAATCGCTCCATGATGAGCTGCTTCACCGCAGCCTACATGATTCCTGGTCAGTTTATGCCTTGGCAATTTGCGTGTTTGTTGGTGGTTCACGATCTCGGGCAAAAACCGACCTTTTGGGGGGTGAGGTCATAGCCGACTTCCTCCTGCAGACCTTTGCGAATGCGCTTCTCGGAGATGGTATTGAGATCACTTTTCGCTAAAATCGAGTCGATTATCTCGATAAACCGATCGCGCACCTCAGATGAAACTATTGCGACACGTTAAAATCTGAACTGCGCCATCTAGAGAGCACCCGACAATGGCGCCGGGGCAACGCCGAGGTAACCTACGCGACATCGTGTCGGCGGGTCAATCGTGGATCGCCTTTGGAATTGTACAGAAACCAGGCAAAGCTGGAGGTTTGGAATGCGATTAGAAGCTTATCGCCAACGATGGGTACGTGGATTATGCGCAACGGGTTGAAGGTACTTCAGGTGGCCGTCAACGGTGTCAGGTGGATATAGTCGCACTGGCGCTTAGGACCCGCGGCGGTGGGGGAAGAAAGGTCGGGACCGGGAAGGCACAAAGAGCACTAATTAGCCCGCATTAATTAAATGCAAGAAGGAGAATCAAGCTCTGCGATGGATCGAAATAAACCAAATAAGTAGGTCACCAACAGAAACAGCTAAAGAAAGATGCATGTATCAATAGACCCCGCTGTAGCTCTCGGAAGCAACTGCGACTTGTTCGTACTTCCGTTTTGCCAATCTGTTCCGTATTTGGTCTGGGGAGGCTGACTCAGCCGATCAGTCAGCTCTGGCTACATCACATGATCTACGCACAAAGAACCCGCTTGGCAGAAGATTTGTGGATTTGTGTTCCTGGCCGAAAATCTCCCTTGAAGTCCCCCAATCCACCACTTCTTGCACCCGGTCGCCTACCGCTCACCCATCATGGCGCCCAGCTTCGATACCCTGTCCGAACAGGACCTCCACGAGGAGGAAGAGGAGGAGATTGATTTCTCCGGTGCGTGTGCAGAAACTTTCCCCGATGCCCCTCCTCACTAACAGACCTTCAGATCTTAAGGAGCAGTTTGACGTCAAGCTCGACGAGGGCCTGGACACTTTTGTTGTTATCGACGGCCTCCCTGTCGTCCCCGAAGACTCCCGCCAGAAACTGATCAAGTTCTTGTTGAGAAAGCTTAACTCCGTTGGTCAGGCCTCCGAAGATGCCGTCTTTATGCCGGTCACCGACAAGGGCATGACCGAAGGGTGCGTATCATGGGAATATCTATATTTGTGGGGGAACAATTTTGACTGAGACCGGATTTTCATGGTGTATAGATTCGCTTTCGTTGAGTACGAGACTCCCGAACAGGCCGTCGCCGCCGTCAAGCAGCTGCACGGTGTCCCCCTCGACAAGAAGCACACCCTTTCCGTGAACAAGTTGATGGATATCGAGCGCTATGGTCGTGAAGGTCGCATTGAGGATGAATACGTCGAGCCCCAGGTCGAGGCGTTCAAGGAGAAGGAGCACCTGCGCTCTTGGATGGGAGATAGCAACGCCCGTGATCAATTCGCCCTTTACCGCAACGACAAGGTTGGTGTGTTCTGGAACAACAAGTCGAACCCCCCCAGAGAACGTCGTCGACCGCGCACACTGGACACAACTCTTCGTCCAATGGTCCCCCAAGGGTACCTTCCTCGCCTCCGTCCACCCCCAGGGTGTCCAACTTTGGGGTGGTGCTTCCTTCTCCAAGCAGAAACAGTTCCCCCACCCCTTCGTCCAGCTCGTTGAATTCTCTCCTCTGGAAGGTTACCTGACTACCTGGTCCTCACGCCCCATTCAGGTCGAGGAAGGCCAGCCCATCCTGACCTACGAGGAAGATGGCAAGAACATCATTGTTTGGGATATTGAGACTGGAAAGCCCCTCCGTTCGTTTGTGTCCCACGATCTGGCCGCTGGTCCCGCCGACGAGGGTGAGGTTGCGCCCAAGAAGAAGGTGCAGTGGCCCGCTTTCAAGTGGTCTGCGGATGAGAAGTACGTGGCGCGCATGCTCCAGGGTCAGTCGATCTCCATCTACGAGCTGCCCAACATGAACCTCCTGAACAAGACCTCGATCAAGATCGAGGGTGTGAACGACTTTGAGTGGTCTCCGGCTACCGTCACCCGTGATGGTGTCAAGCAGTACGAGCAGCTGCTCTGCTTCTGGACCCCCGAGATTGGCAGCAACCCGGCCCGTGTCGCCATGATGAGTGTTCCTTCCAAGGAGATCGTCCGTACCCGTAACTTGTTCAATGTGTCGGATGTCAAACTGCACTGGCAATCACAGGGTGCATACGTCTGTGTCAAGGTCGACCGTCACTCCAAGTCTAAGAAGTCTATGGCTACCAACTTGGAGATTTTCCGCGTCAAGGAGAAGGGTGTCCCCGTTGAGGTTGTTGACAACCTGAAGGACACCGTTGTTAACTTCGCCTGGGAGCCCAATGGATCCCGCTTCGTCGCTATCACCACCGGTGAGAACCCTGCCGGTCCTGCCGCTCCCCCCAAGACCGGTGTCCAGTTCTTTGCTACAGAGAAGAAGGGCAGCACTGCCGGTAACTTCAAGCTCGTGCGCACAGTTGAGAAGAAGACCAGCAACGGAATTTATTGGTCTCCCAAGGGTCGCTTCGTCATTGTGGCCACCGTCCACTCCCAGTCCAGCTTCGATCTTGACTTCTGGGACATGGACTTCGAGGGTGAGAAGATTGAGGCTGAGAAGGATCTCGCTGCCAACCTGCAATTGATGAAGACCGTTGAGCACTACGGTGTCACAGATGTCGAGTGGGACCCCACAGGTCGCTACGTCGTCACCAGTGCCAGTGTCTGGACTCACTCTGTAAGAATGCTCTTTCTATCTATATATTTCTTTACTAATTTGTCTTTTAGATGGAAAACGGCTGGAACCTTCACACTTTCTCCGGAACTACCCTCTCCGAGAACCCCACCGAGAAGTTCAAGCAGTTCCTGTGGCGCCCGCGTCCCCCGACCCTTCTCAGCAAGGAGGAGCAGAAGCAAGTGCGCAAGAACCTGCGCGAGTACTCCAAGGAGTTCGACGAGGAGGACCGTTTCGCCGTGGATATCGCCAACACCGCTGTCGTCGAGACCCGCAAGCGTGTGCTCAACGAGTGGCTTGCCTGGATGCGCCAGGAGAAGGAGCTCCAGGCCGAGGAGAAGGAGGCTCTTGGTCTTTCCGAGGATGTCGACTCACCCCAGGCCGCCAAGGATGCTCCCATCGGTGGCCAAGAGCAAGGCGACACCGTGGTGGAGGAGATTGTGGAGGAGATCATCGAGGAGACCGAGGAGGTCATTGGTTGACGAACCCTTTCTTTTCCCTTTCGCATATAATGTGTTTACATTTTCCTTTTGTTCCTTTATTCTCCGGCGTCCTCTGTGCTTGAGGCTCGGCTTTCTGCCCCCCATGTGTTTTGGTCCTGTGTAGCGAGGATCGGGGCCTCTCCAAAAATCTGATTGATAGAGCTGTTTGCGAAGCTCTGATGTGCAATGTGGATAAGCATGAGAAATGCCCTACGAAATAAACCGCGCGCCGTTTCCACTTCCTTTATTCTCTAAGTATTATGTGTACAGGCTCATACCCACCCCTACCACCCCAAGGGCTAGAATCATCATTCCCACAGTCGATTCGACACTATTCTGCATATTTGCACCTCCGCTTGGTTGACTCGTGGTTGTAGATGCCGCTCCAGTGGTTGACGGTGATCCGGAGGTTGATGCGCTTGAGTTTGTCTTTGACGAAATGCTCGGCCGTACATTCTTCTTGAAGTATTCATCATGGTCTCCAACCACATTTCCCGGCGGCGTGTATTCACACACAACATACCAGCCCTGCGCCCTCGAGCTATCGTCCGTATCCGTCCTTGAGACCAGATCGTCTCCATCTCTTCGGACTTTTGAAAGGTCCTCAGTATATCCACAGTTCACAGCTGCACATCCGACCTCTTCTGTAGACCTCCACACCAGTTGTGTGAAGTGGCCTGTCGCCTCAGTGTACCCAGTTGGTTTCTTGAAGTTGTATAGTTTGCCCTCATCTCCCCAAGCTTCCACTGCAGCAGATGCATTGGGGTATCCATATGCGAGGTTTTCACCATAAGGACCATCCTGTGAATCCATTAGACCAGAGTCTTTCAACATTAGCACAGGTACATACCGAGTGTTTCCAGATACAAGTCTCCGCCCAACTTTGAGCGTATTTCACTAGCGTCTCGTTCCATACTACTTCTTCCGCTTCGTGGCTCCCGCGATAGTTGTTGCTGACCTGCAGAACGATTTCTTTGAAATCTGAAAGCGAGGTATAGGATGCCGGACTGGGGATAGTAGGCGTTTCATAGACAGTCGTCGCTGCTTCGACAGTAGTCTTGACCGTGACGACAATCTTCTCTTGGCCGACGACACCCATAACTAAGCATCCTATTAAAGAAAGCCATTGGACTAACAAGTGGCAGGTTTTCATGGTGATCATGAGATACCCCCACAGAGGTAAGAAGAAAGGAAAATAATCAGAAAGAAGTTAATGAAGTATGCATTCCCCGATCACCACATCATTCAAGCACCCAATTCACTTCTTTGGCAATCGGAACAAAGGCCCCGTTTCAAGTCTGCAAAGGTGTGTCAGAGGGGTGAATGACCACCCTTTCTTCAGGCGCGCCAC
Source organism: Penicillium pulvis (assembly GCF_028828015.1). Classification (NCBI taxonomy): domain Eukaryota; kingdom Fungi; phylum Ascomycota; class Eurotiomycetes; order Eurotiales; family Aspergillaceae; genus Penicillium; species Penicillium pulvis. Next base: position 3,496,914 of record NW_026643079.1, on the reverse strand, counting down.
TAGTGCATATATAACCTTCAAGGTCCCAGGATCAGCCGGGTAGACCAGCGCTAAGAGTAAAATGGAACATGGTTTTCACCTGTGAAGATTCCAGCGTCACATCTGCTCGTAATGATTATTGGGACATGGACCAGTTTCTGTGGAGATGCAGGAGTACCTGAGATCCAGGCAAACAGGGACACGCGCTCTATCTTCATTCGAATACTGGTTTGACCCTGCATGCGGATTTGTGTGGTTGTTGGTTCTCGGAAAGTCTGGATGTTGTTTCAGACGGGGTGTGGTGTTCCAGTAGCCGCCGTTGACGTCAGATGCTACGCCGCGGATGAGTCGGAGACGGAGTACCTCTTTTTATAAATATGAAAGAATCATGGGTAATGGAAATAGGAATTCAGTGTCTAAACATGTTCCACTGGCAATATTTGGGGTGTAGAAAGTCAATTCGTATATACTTCGGGCATTGACATACCCGCAGATGCAAGGAACTCTATACAACCAATCACGCTATGCAATTCCGGGTATCAGTCATTGTTTACATCACGCTACATCCAATTCCGTACATCGCTCGTTCCACGTCACGCTTGACCTGGTACCAGTCGGCTCGGCGCTCCGCAAACTCATACACCTCCTCGACACGCCAGATCCCTTGGAACCGGTCGGCGTCGGCGATGATCGTCGCTAGTTCCTTGGCATGGGACGGGTCGATCAGGTAGATCTGTGCGAGTTCGCGGAAGGCCTTGAAGTATAAGAGAAGCTCGCTGTTTCGAAGGGTCTGGACAAACTTGAAGTAGTGATTCATGTCACTGATAGGCATATTTAGCATGGATCACGAAAGGCTGAGGTGTGGGGGAAGACTTACCTGATCAGCTTGAGGGATCCCTCGGTGCTAATCCGCTGACGCTTGAGGTGCTTACACAACGCGGTGAACAGACGCAGTCCGACTTCTTGGTTGAACACGTCCAATGTGCTCTTGTCGGTGCTGCCTACCAGCATCTGTGTGTGCGATGACACCACATCCACTACAGCTGCCGCAACATCACTGACTCCCACATCCATGGTCTGTCGGTGAGGATCCGATGAGACTTCTGGATTAAAATCGGTGGCTAGCTGCCGTGTAGCGAGAATGTAGTCGACTTCCTCCATGAGGACGTCAATTCCCTTATTCAATCCAGCCGCAACGCGCTCGTCCAGCATCTGCTCAAATTTCTTTTTCTCCTTCACAGCGGGGTCAAGGAAATCGTGGCGATCGGTGAGACGTGTAGCGATCAGTTCTTGCTCGTAAAATACATCCACCATCTGTAGAATCAGATCACCGACATTGACCAACTCCAGGAACGTGACCAGGGGCTCAACCCCAGACTGATCGCGCTCCTCCTGTTCGCGGGGCCGGTAGTTTGATAGGTGATCAACAGCTTTATCAAAACCGACAATGACATGGCGCTGGCCCAGGATACGCAGCAGATCCACAAAAATGGCCTGGCATTGATGCTTGGCTGCTTTGCCATAGTCTCCACCCAGTCTGACAAATTGGGCGGCTCTCTCAATACTGGATTTGGCGGTATGAACAAGGCTCAGTGCGATCTCAATACTAAATAATGATCGAATACCTTCCATTTTGGACTTCATTAGCAGCGCTTTGGCCGCCAGTTCTGTTTTTGGGGCTTCTTCGATTGGAAGGGGAGAGGGCGAGGAGATCGTGGAGAATCGGTGGGAATTCTTCAAAGCACCGGGCCCCGTGCTTTCTTCCACTTTGGTTTCCTCGCTGGCCTTGTTGCTGGAAAAGCTAGGAAGGATATTGACTGGCATCATGATCACTTTCTTGAATGATGTAAGGAAATCTCGCTTGTCGGCTTGTCGGTTGACATTGGACATCAAAAAGGACTCTGTCGAGGCAGCTTGTTCCGAAAGCTGGCGATCCCAATCGTTTACCGTTGCCTCGGAGCCCTTGCGGAAAAAGTCCAGCTCCTCGGCTAGGTAAAGGTCGATATGTGGTTCGTAAATCTTGGCCACAACAGAGTCTAGGTAGTGGTCGAAATTCTCGCCAGAGTTCCGTATGGGCAACAGAGTTTCGGACAGATTCATACACTGTATAAAGGTCAGGGAGATAGCAGTCAGGTAGGACTCCTTGTTGATGCGATGCAGTTCGTCGAAAATGGCTGTCAGGAAGGGGAAAAGAACATCCTGACCAACTTTCTCCATGAAAGCCAATGCGACTTGTAATTCAGGGGGGAAGGCCCGATGCATAATTGAGACTTCTTCATTATAGGCGACACTCAAGCGTGTAAAAAAGCTTTGTGTCTGTTGGATCTTCACTCGTCCAGTAAGACCATCTATGCAGTCCGCCAATGTGCCAAGGTCAGACTTTCGAGTCATCAAATGGTTATGATGGATGAATAAATCGACTGCTGATTGGCCACCATTAAGTGCATACAGAATGTGGGCGTACTTGCGCATGAGGCCATCAATATCGTCTGTCTCATAGCCTTTTCGGAATTCATTTAACGCAGCGGTTTCAAACATGGCTGTCGTGCTTTCCAGACGACTTTCTCGCCATTCCCAGCCCGTAGTCATGTCACTCTTTGCAAAAGCCATCAATTGAGATAGCATTTTTGCTTGAACCTGGGGGTCTTTGTACTTTGTGAACACCAGATTCTCAGTAGATGGTCCAGATGTCACGATGTCATCGTAAAGGGGTGCTAACGCGGCATGGATTCTTCCATACTCCTGACGAGCTTCACCTCGAACTGACCTGGCATTCTGCAAGATAACCAGATCAGGGTCACTCGCTTCGTTTTCCAAAGGCTCAAGTTGTGTGGCGGACTTGCCCAGCTCTATCTTGTCGAACCCATCGGATATGACATTGACTTCTGAACCGGCGATCCGAGCACTTGCAATGGCCGGAGCTACAACACCCGCCTCCTCCGCAATTTCATGTTGTTCAACGACTTCTAAGTCGGCGACGGTTCCGTACACTTGCTCCACGTGTTTGCGTGCATCCGACTCATCCCAACATCCAATTCGCTTTAGTCGTTGTACCCATCGAGTATCGTCATACGCCATTTCGTGTAGGAGCTTGCAGGACTTGGCTGCCCGGATGAGGTCGACCGGCCCAAGGTAATCAAGAATCAACGACATGATTTCTGTAGGTTGTCAACGACTGTGGCTCTTATAGGCTAATCATCCGTGCGACGTACCTGCAGGCAGGGAAGCTCGAGAGATCCCTTCCAATGATGCCATACGCAATGAAGCCAGCACATCCCTGCGCGGCTTTGCTGGCACCGTCCCTTTCTTTCCGTTCGGCATTGCTGGTGCTTGGCCACTTCATCGGGAGTGGGCCGAGTGTTCGCGGGGTGCTCGGGAGCGGAAGTGAGGTGTTTGACCCTGGCAGCCAACCAAGCTCGCTACTCCAGGATCTGTGGGGCGTGGGATGTTCAGGTAAGTTAATTCGGAGTTAGCACTTGGGCAGAGGAAAAAAAACACAGAGTATCGGCAGACATGAAGATCGCCTCCGGTCTAAGCGTCGATCAGCACGGCAGGGTCCATCTCACCGCCGTATGTTATTGACCGGCATAATATAGCGGTGAGGCAGTGAAGTATACAGCATATCAACCTTGGAAATAAATCCAAGTGATCAACCTAGTGGAGTGCACGGAAGAAAAAAAAACTCGCATACCAAGTCATGTATATGCCAATATTCTGTAGTGGTACGTTCAGTTCTAGGTATGAGCTCGCTATGAATAAGCAACTTTCTTCAGAGAACCAGTACGAGCGTTCCAAGGCATATTCCATGCAACATCACGGCACGTGAAATCCGGAGACTTAGGGATCGACTCAATCAAATCTTATAGAGGAGAGATTGCGATTTTATACTCGACCCGTCATGAACAACTTTTGTAATCCCATCCAATTGAGAAACCCCAGAAATGTGGACGATCTACCGGCACCGAACCCCTCTTCAAAGGAGGCCTTCCTTTCAATGTCAAAACACTTCCAGCACCGCAGAGTCCAAAGACCCCAAGATCCTAAAAGAAACATACACCCAACAAATATCTGCGTATGTAAATACCCAGAGCCTTTGACAAGACTGAGGGCAACCGGCTCAGCGACAGTGGTGGGAACGACCAAAGCCAGGCAAGTGATGGCAAAGGTACGTGACATACGACCCAGGCCGACGACCTCGGCCAAAACGGGAGTTATAGTCGCCCAGAATGTGCCACAAACCATACCGGATAGGAAGGCAAAGACTAACAGGACGGCATAAGAGTTTGCAGGTATCCAGATGGCTAAGCATACCACGCTGCAGAAGGCTGTCAGGATAGTAGGCACAGTAATCCTACCAAATCTATCGCTGACATAGCCAACGAGGGGGCGGGCAACTGTCATGCCCACATTGAGCATGGCTCCAGCGACAGATCCTTGGTTGGCTGTCAAGCCAATAGAGGTGGCATAGTTGGGCAATGAATAGAATAAGGCGATATACCCGAACTCGGTTGTCATTCCCCAAAAGATCACAAAAAGAACCTCAGGACGCTTTAAGTCGCGGGGATCAAGGGCGTAAGTTTGCTGATTGTGTTGGGATTTTCGCGCCTTGAGGAGCAGTGACGACATGAGATTGGCTCCCAGAGAGCAACCCGCCAGAATCTTGTATGCAGTACGCCATCCAAGGTGTTGAATGATGTAGCTTGTCGCGAGGTTATATACAATTCCGCCAATGCCAGCACCCGATGCTGCGATACCCATAGCAAGGCTTCTGTGACTCGAAAACCAATGTGGCAACACCGACATTGAGGGAATATAGAGAAGTCCCATTCCGAACCCGAAACAAATGCCTTGGGAGAGAAAGAGATGCCAGACCTCGTGTGCGTAAGCAGCCCCAAGCATGGAAGCAGAAAGTAGAAGAGTTCCCAGTAAGAGAAGTACTCTTGTCCCGACGACACCTTGTGCCTTATGCACAAGCGGTCCGATAAGAAGGGCTTGGGAGATGGACAGCCCTCCGATGAATGCATAGTCAATTCGAGTCGCCTTCGGAAAGGTAGAATCGGTAATGAAGTGATCGAGAATCACCCCCCAGGCGCTGTTTATGCCCCAGGTGTGTATGATTATCATGAATACACAGAAAGTGCACACCCAGGCGTAGCCTCCATTTGGTGGGGTATTTTCCAGAGGAATAGTCTCGACGGTCGTGAGTCCTTTCGGCTGATCATGCAACTGGACTACTTCAATAGACCTTGAAGCCATACCTAACTTCCACTCGTAGGACGGTGGGAAAGATAAAAGTCAATAGCCAGCGAATGTGGGGTCAAATTACATTGGGTTGTTATAGTTCACTCCGATGTGATCCAAGTGACCAATCAACGGGCAGAGGTCTAAGACCATTTAGGCAAGTCGATAAGCGATAAGGGGGCCTGGACTCTGATGATCGGAGTCTCTTTCGTCCAAGCCTACATGCCACACCAAATAAAGAGATGATTAAACAAGCTGAGATGGATGACTCCCCCAGTATTCCTCCAGAAAGGACGACGACTACGGTGTATTTTCCCTTGGAGATGTCGTGAACTAACGGGAGAGTGCTCCAGATGATGTAGTCGACGCCCTGCTGTACGGCGATGTCGGCGATTTGCTGAGCGTTATCGAGCTCAACATTCGAAGGCGCCAGGACCCAGGGCAGGTGTGGTCATGGCGAAGACGGTATGTATACCGGCCAAGGCCGTTGTCAGCGAGGCGGCGCTCGTGACATCACCACTAACAACCTGAACATTATGAACAAAATATGGTATGTACATAACACCCCATGTTACTACATATAGATGGAACACCACGTCTCTGCATTCGGTGCATGGACTGTCTGCAATAGCAAGGCTTACAAAAAAAAAACCCCTCGAAGAACAAAGAGCCCGCAGGGTGCTTCAAAATCAACAAAGGGGGTATCTACAAAGAACCTTGGATCTTTGAGGCTTGACAAGTGACTCTGTTGCCAGTCTGCTATTATCTATGAAGGAAACCCTTCCTTTACACTAAATTCTAGATGTTGAATGTTCTCTACTCAATAAATACCTAGCCAAAACTAAGGTTCGACACCAATGCAAAGCAATCATCATCACGATGAAGCTCTAATTGAGGCACCAGGTCACGAAGTTCCTTTATGTCAAGTTTGGAAGCAAGAAAATAAGAGAAAATAATCAAAATGCTTAAGATAATGTAAATCATTAAGTTACCTACTTGGTTCGTTATTCAGACGAAATTATCTGACGAGCCGGCATGGTCTTAAGGTATTGACCTAAATAAAGGCATTCCCCACACTTTCTACATAAGCTTTGGAGGACTATCTTGCATACTCTGTTTTCGTTATGTATAGATATCTTCCAAAGACAGCTTAATCTAGAGGGACCATCATCCATATCCATAGGTCAGCTCCTGCTGTCCTTATGGTATATCACTATACGCTGGAAGGTCAAATTATTCATCTCGAGCTGTGCGCAACAGGTCTACAAAACACGAGGTTTGGCTAAATGCGGTTCAAGAGCACGGTCTAGACAGATTCCAAAAGTCCGTGTCTCTTTACCCGTGGAAACGGATGGTTAGTCAGCAGATGCGGGAATCTTAGCTGCGTCAACTAGTTCATGGGGGCCAAACGACCTTGAGCATAATGACCAATGACATTTTAAAGCGGAGGCTGTTCAAATCCACGCTAGCCGAGGTCCTCACGAGGAAGTGAAAGAACCCATTTTCCCAGCAGCTTGGTTTTCCCTACATTTCATCCCCATTGTCTCCCAGCTCACCACTGGATAATCACCATACAGAGACCCGAAAATGTCTTTTCCATTTCAGATAATCGAGCATGTAATCCCTGGCCAACATATTAGAGAATACCCGCAAAGCACCAGAGGGAAACAAGAGACACCCCATCATATCGCCATCAAACAATACATCCCCATCGACCGTCCCTCTCCGATACCTGATAATGCAATCACCATCATCGGGAGCCCGGGCAATGGTTCCCCTAAGGAGGCCTTTGAGCCCCTCTGGGAGGACCTACTTACCGAATTGAAACAGAAAGGAATTCCTCTGCGTGGAATATGGATAGCAGACATGTCCAACCAGGGAGCAAGCGGGGTTCTCAATGAACATATTCAGGGTGATCAAAGTATGTTCCCAGTGTCCAAGCTTAGAGAGCCGAAAAAAAAGGAAATCAGAACACAAAGCTGAACATATTAAGCAAACTGGCACGACCACTCGCGTGACCTCCTTCACATGATCAATCATTTTCGTGATGACATCCCTCGTCCCATAATCGGTGTCGCGCATAGCATGGGTTGCGCCCAACTGTATGGCTCATTTCCCTTCAAAATCATCACATGAAAAACCTAACTAGTGACAGCGTAAACCTCTCAATAATTCATCCACGTCTTCTCTCAACGCTCATTCTCTTTGATCCCGTCATCCTCGATATCTCTTTTGGGGGCCCCAACCCAGGCCTTCCCTCTAGTCTGCGCCGTGATCTCTGGCCGAGCGCCGAGCAAGCTAAAACCTCATTATCGAAAGGCTTACGTAAATGGGATCCCCGCGTTCAAGAAAGATACATGAAATACGCACTCCGTAACGTACCGACAGCTATTTACAACCCTTCTGATCCGAATGTGGGTCCAGACGCCGTGACATTGACGACAACAAAGCATCAGGAAGCATGGAACTACTTCACGACGAATCTCGAACATGAATCTCTGGATAGACTATTGCTACCCGATTGGCATTCTGAGAAGGAGCGGCCGTATATCTTTTCCCGACCGGAGTGCATGGCAGCTATGAGGAGCCTGCCGTTCCTGAGACCGAGTCTGCTGTGGATTTTTGCGGAGAAGAGTTATCTTTCTCCTCCTAGAGCACAGGATGAAAAGATGCGCATCACTGGGACTGGAATAGGTGGGAGTGGGGGTGTCAAAGCCGGGATGGTAGAGAAGGTCGTTCTGAAAGATGGATTACATACGCTTGTTTTTGAGAATGTGGGATGGTGTGCTCAGACTGGGGCTGACTGGATTCAGAAGTGGTTTGATGGGTGGTTGGCGGATGAGAAGTTTTGGTCCGAATATCAGAGTCGGCAGTCGGATGCGGAGATGCTAAGATTGTCGAAGGAGGCTAGTGTTCTAGCAATGATGCCTTGCGGGACGAAAAGGGGGGATTTTCCAAAGGGGAAGCTGTAAATAGCTTCAACCTGCTGCCTTATCAAATCCTCTAGTGATGGTTACTTATCGATAGATACACGGCTATAGGAGATGGCCTCATGGGGAAAGCCAGAAGCTTCTGTTCAGGGTGTTGATGACCATGCCGCATCATCATAGTAATCCGTGGCTTCAACATTACTCAACTCTCATATGGCTCACATGTGAACATGCTCTTAATCTTTAGTGATAGTCGAGCTCACCGTGGGTGGACAGGCTCGTCTCCAATTTCCTCCATCTTCAGTTCAAGTAGGGAAGTCATTTGTTTCACCACATCACTATACTTATCCTCATGGTAGCAGTTGAACAGTTCCAACGGATCCTCATCCAGATCAAACAATTCCCACTCTTTCTCCTCACCACCCAGCCTAGCGCCCTCAATACCAAAGCTCTCGTTGTACCAATAGATTAACTTATACCGCTTATCTCTGACAGCATAGTGTGCATGCGCATCATGGATAATGTCGCGATGCATCCAGTATCGATGATAGGCAACCTGTTGCCACTCCGCTGGGGTCTTCTGCTGTACCAACGGTCTGAAACTGACACCCTGCATATACGTCGGCAGGCGCACTTTCGCGAAATCTAGCCACGTTGGCGCGAAGTCAACGTTGCAGATGATATCATTGCAGACACTTCCAGCGGGGATTTCCCGCGGGTACTTGATGAGGAAGGGCATGTTAAAGCTGTTTTCGTAAACGAGGCGCTTATCGAACCAGCCATGTTCGCCAAGGAAGAACCCTTGGTCAGATGTATAGATGACGATAGTGTTCTCAGAAAGACCCTCAGCATCAAGATAGTCTAGCATCCGACCCACGTTATCATCGACGCTTTGGATCGTGCGCAGGTAGCGCTGCATGTAGCGCTGAAACTTGAACTCGGCGAGCTCTTGGCGCGTTTGGAAGTTGAACACAATTCCATCTTCTTTGTCAATCAATTTGAGTGTTGTTACGTCCTCAGGGTCAGGAATTTTTCGTTCCTGCGACCACCACTCATCGACCATTTTCTCTCCGACTATATGAGCGGGCCCGTCTGGTTGTGCGAGTCCAAGATCAAAGTAGGTCAAGTCCTGTGCCACGCGCATCTTCGAAGCCGCAGCCGATTTAGCGCGATTTTTATAGTCATCTGTGAATGTATCTGGCACCTTGATAGGGTCTTTGTATAAGTCCTTGTGCTTTGGATCGCATTCCCAGCTGCGGTGTGGCGCCTTGTGGTGGCACATTAGGAAAAAAGGCTTCTTAGTGTCCCGGGCTTTAATCCAGTCCAAACTTTTGTCGGTAATGATATCTGTCGCGTATCCCTTTTCGCGCACAATACCATTGGGCCCAATGAACTGCGGATCGTGATATTCGCCCTGTCCGGGGACAACTTCCCAGTAGTCGAATCCTGTCGGCTCATGTGCTTTTCCTTCCCCCAGATGCCATTTTCCAATCATGGCAGTCTGATAGCCACCCACTCGGAGGTGCTTGGCCACATTTGGCATGTGTTTGTTGATTTTGGAATCGAGGGTCATAACGCCGTTCACGTGGTTGTGAGTGCCTGTCAAGATCGCGGCACGAGAAGGGGTGCAAATACTGTTGGTGACATAACAGTGGTTGAACTTCATGCCTTCGTTGGCTATGCGATCGAGATTAGGGGTGTGGTTGATGCCGGCCCCATAGCAGGAAATTGCTTTGGAGGCATGGTCATCGGCCATGATAAAGACGATGTTTGGGCGAACGTCGGCCATGGTGCTAATAATTGGAAGGGAATGAGCTCAGCCAATTGATCATTTGAAAGGAGACACAGCCTGGAGAAAGGCCTGGAGGTATTGGGGATTATCCTTGTTTATAAACGCGTAGGGCAAAGGTCAGAAGGGTGAAACTTGTTCGGGGCCGCAGATGCATGACTTCAATTCCGAATCGCGCCACCTCATGATGCGTTGATTGGGGAGACTGGGCAGCTTCATTATGTAGCCCCTCCTTGAACAACCCCGCAATATATCATTTGCGTTGATGTGAATGGCAGAAACACGCTGAGTCGCGCCGGTACAGCAAGATCTCCCCGGCGGATCCACAAATGAACGGCAGTCGGCGGGTGTCGGTAATATGGAGAGTTAATTGGTCAGTTTTATGCCCCACATTATTGTAAAACGCGGAGTTTGAATGGAATCAACACAGATGATGAGTGACTGGGTGAGAGATATCAATTCCGCAGTCAATGATTGGAAGCATTTCTATTTTCTGAGAGCTCAAATGTCAGATAGTAAATGAGCCCGGTTTGGTCTGAGGTAATACGGTCCAATATTGACGTCCGTGATAAACACCTATGTACATCTTCCCCCGGCGCCTTGACATCAGTACTTATATATATATATTCCCCGACCAACTCACTTTTAAAATAATATATTCAAATTGAGTACTCGGTACCTATATGGTTACAGTAAGGACACATGGCATCTAAAGGTCATTCTTCGATTTACAAGGGTTGGGTGAATTGAGATAACCTTAGGAAGGTTTTGACTATTCTCATGGCTTGAGTGATATTACATACATGCCCATAATCTCCGAATTCCCAGGTGGCAAAAATACCGGGTTGAATGAGAAGTGACAGGCTACGTTGTTCTTTCCCTGGCCATTTCGTATATCATAAGTATGCCAGACGTTCTATTATTGAGAAATACGACTTCGAGGACGAATGCGAATACCTGTGGCAACGGATGATTGAGGAATTTAAAGAACACTTGCAGGAAATCTAGATCCCTGAAAGAACTGCAAGGCTTGTCGAAACGCGATACGCATTGGTACTTCGTGTTAATCGCCGTGTGATGTCACCAAATGTCCGCATGCATGATCGCGGATTACCTAAATAGGGACGCTATAGCACTTGGGTTTCCTAAATCGATCCGTTGCCCCAAACGAGTGGCACTATTCTACTTTATCTCATATTCTAGAGTCATCCATAAGAGGCAACCTGAGATCGGCAGATTTGCGTCTCACAAGGGTCAAATAATCTCGCATCATCCTCGGTTGACAGCCACGTGTTTCAGGCATTGGGAGCATGCTCAGAAACATGCAAGGTCAAATTTCCGGGCCAGAGGCAAGATATTAAGTGGCGGCGACTATTGGCAAGACTGCATGCCCTAAGCCGATCCGTTATGCAAGCGCCGAAAGAAACAAGTGACCGGGCTAAGGCCATCGACCGAATCACAGGTGAGAGAAATAATGAACTCCCGGCATGCAAGCTATCCAATCGGCTCAGGCCGAGCCGGAGTACGGAGTAAAAGAGTCTAGAATAATAATAGAAGTCGGGACCGGCAGTTCAGTCACAAGGCCTGAGGGATCGACCAGTCGATATGGCGATCTATGGGCACGTTCCTGCATGACACGGTGGGGACTGCAGGGCGTAGGCGAACCTGCGTTCATGTTCAACGGGCGTTAGACGCCTTCCACGCCTCCCAAGGGGCTGAACTAGTGATCTCGCGTTGCATTGACCACATTTAAGCGATCCAATATCAGGCATGTGATCTATATCCGATAATCGGGAGGATATTCGATATTGGGGCAGACATTAGCTTCGGCGGATGAGATATTCTTGGCTAGGCAGCTTCAGAGAGCTCCATGGTCGTGTGTCTTCCCAGCCAATCTTGTTGTCCTATGTCGGAATGTTGACATGCTCGTGTGGTCAATGTTGCCTAGACCGTGGGCCGGTGTAGGAGAGTCGTGTGCTCTCCGGTGGTCCCACGGAAGCTCTGATGTCCCACGTTCCCTGTTTTGACATGGTAAGTTGATAATTGGACAAGGTCAATGGATGGATCTCATGCCATATGGTTTAGCGTGGCATACGATCGGAGGAGGCCGTAAAAAGCGTAAAGACGTAGGCGGGAAAGTGGATGAAGCGGGGACTCCGAGTACGGAATGGGCCAATAGTGGGGCTAAATGCGGGCAATACAGTCAACTCCAGTCAATCGACTCCAGATCCCCATGTGCCTCGAGCGAGCATTATGAGTCGGGGGAAAAGTGGGGACTAAATGTAGAATGTGGAGGGTATGATTGGTTGATGATATTAGATAAGTGGGGCCGATCCTTATATAAGGTTCGCATTCAGCACGGGGTGGCACCCGAGGCTCTGATTGGTCGGTCGCCACAACTATACAGAGTTTCATTTTGGCACACGCGAGTGCCTCGTCCGCTTCGCATAATGTGGTCGCATGAGAACAAGCCATGTCTGTCTATGCCCAGGTGCCAATACTGCCAAGTTACGCCTTGAGAAGTCTTGGTGTTCTTGTGTTTTGCTTGTCTGTTATAAAGTTGATATCAAGTAGATAAATGATAATTCCATTGTCAATTGACGTTCTTCCAAGACAAAGAGGGTCTTTAACGGGCGCAACGAACCCACCTGTTCCACGTATGTTTCCAAAAGGGGGGCCGAGCCCAGAATCCAATCATTCCTGCTCGTCTCAGATTACATGCGCGTGCTGTACTGTTCTAGAAGGGATCGAATTGCCACTCGAGTATTGGTCCGGTGTTTCTTTTAGTTTTTTCCTGGATTTTTTTTTTTTATTCTCGTTTATTTTTTCGCCCCAGAACAGACATTCGTTAGCTGCATGGGTAAACATTTCAACCACTCGCGTGCCTCCAATGTCACACTCGGTCAATGCACCCGAGACGTCCCCGAATGGACCCAACCGACCCAAGCAACTAGTGCCAAAAGGGAGATTGTCCGTCTCCACTATCATCGGGAATCGTGCTCGCGTACATGCATTCTATAGGCCCTTGGGCTTACTCTGCTTCCACCTCGTGGTTCACGTTGTCTAGCGCCCTGCTGGGTCTTTTTTCCTCCTTCCCGTTGCATTGCGCGCGCCCGGGATCTCGCCCGTCGTTCTGTAAGATAAATATGCCGTGATCTGCTCCTCCTTTTTTTTTTCTCCCGTGTCGCTCTCTCCCTTCAAACCACCACCTTACTAGCAATTCCTTGCTTCTAACCCACTTGGGTTCGACATCCATTTCACAATGGAGGCCCCTAAGGAAGTTCTCTACCACTTCGAGGAGATGGAGATCCATGAGAAGGCTGCCTTCGATGAGATCATCCGCCCCGCCGACAGCTACACCCCCGATGGTCGGTACTGGGCTGATTTGCCCATTGGCGAGCGCGTCGGCTTCTGCACCAAGCAGGACCGCGAGGAGATCAAGAAAGAGTCCGCCTGGCTCTGGGACATGATCAAGACTGACCCTCTGTCGCCCATCTCCTACTACTTCCGCAACTTTGTTCTGCCCGGTGCTGGTCTTGGTCTGGAAGGGTATGTATGACATCTTGTGCAACATCAATATGCGAACAGAAACTGACAGATCTCTTCATCGCAATAGTTACGTCCTCTTCTCCATCAGCAACGTCAGCAGTCTGTTCGATGTCTCCTTCAAGGATTGCTGGAAGGACGGCAAGACTTGCGACAAGAACTGGGTCGCCGCTGTCAACTACATGGAGATCGTCGGTATCATGGTCGGTCAGGTGCTCGTTGGTTATCTCGGTGATGCGTAAGAGACCCACTCCTTGATATTGATTTCGGGAGACAATGGCTAATAGGAACTACAGTATCGGTCGTCGCTGGGGTCTGATTCAGGACGCCATCATCATGTTCGTCGGTCTTATCATGCTTACTGCCGCTTGGGGTCTTACCGAGAACGGTTGGGTTATCTGTTACATGTGGTCTCTCTTCTTCTACTCCATCGGTGTCGGTGGTGAGTACCCCATGACCGCCACCATTGGTATGGAGAACGGATACGGATCTGGCAAGGTCACCACCGCTCAGGATCGTCTTCACCGTGGTCGTACCGTCGTCGGTGCCTTCACCATGCAGGGTTGGGGACAGTTCGCCAACCAGGCTATTCTCATCCTTCTCCTGCTGATCTTCAACGGTGGTCACTCCACTGGATTCTCCGAGACTACCACCCAGTGGGTCTACCGTGTTTCCTTCGCCATCCCCGCTGCCGGTACCCTTTGGCTCGTCTACTACCGTGCCTACCACATGCGCGCTGCTAGCAAGCAGCTTGAGGCCCAGAAGAAGAAGGCTTCGGTCACCGGATACGACACCCAGTCGCTCAAGCTGACCTTCCGCTACTTCACTCCTCGTCTCATCGCCACCGCCGGTGGATGGTTCGCCAACGACGTTTTCTTCTACGGTAACAAGCTCTTCCAGAGCAACTTCATCAAGGCCATTTCCCCCAACGATGACACTGTCATGACCAGCTGGCTCTGGACCCTGGCCAACGTCGGTGTTGAGCTGGCCGGTTACTACGGTGCCATGTGGACCATTGACAACAAGCTCTACGGTCGCAAGTGGGGTCAGATCATCGGTTTCATGATGTGCTTCATCCTCTTCGTCGTTCCTTGCTTCAAGTACGACTACTACACCCAGCCCGAGAACATCCACTCTTTCCAGGCCATGTACTTCCTGTCCTCGTTCTTCAACCAGTTCGGTCCCAACTGTATTACCTTCTTGGTCGCCGCTGAGGTCTTCCCCACTCCCATCCGTGGTACCGCTCACGGTATTTCCGCTGCCTTCGGTAAACTCGGTGCCCTGATCATCGCCATCGTCGGTTCCTACACCACCACCCAGCAGCGCTTCTACATTGTGCCCTGGTTCGGTCTGTTTGGTGCCCTCGTCACCTACCTGTTCCTCCCCGATACCACCGGTCTTGATCTCCGCGAGCAGGAGCGCCGCTGGCAATACCTCCGCTCCGGTCGCGAGGCTGACTACCACGGTCCTGCCGTGCACGCCAAGCACTTGTCCATCTGGGAGCGCTGGACCGGCAAGGGCAAGTACTACGATGCTGCCCTGGACTACAAGATGAAGGTCGAGGAGTTCCGTGGTGAGTGGGAGACTGCCATGGCCTCTCGCAGCACCGAGTCCGAGACAGCCTCCGAGGACGCTTTCGATGTCGATGAGTCTGTCCTTTCCGGCTCCATTCACAAGTACTTCGAGCGCACCAGCCCGAGAATGGAGGCCATGCAGAAGGATAACATCGACCACCTGGTTCTGCCCGCCGCTGCCTCTGACGAGAAGACTCTCTCCCACGAGTAAGCGATTCAAAAGATCACCGATCATACGCAATTGCTGCACCTGGTCCCCTCCAACTTGGATATAACTGTCTCTTCTCTGTGAACATATTTCTTGGAGTGTGGACAGTGCAGTTCTTGTATAATATTAATTTACTTCCTGGATGTCTGTTTGTCGAAGGAACGTTCGAACACGGGAGATTGTACAAGGATGCCCACCATTATGCTGTTAGAATACCCTGAATACCCCGAGTTACCTCTTCTCCTTCTGTTTATATAAATTGCGCTTGGATATAGCAATGTCAAAGATTTGCTTTTCAACTTTACTTCAAATATCTCGTAGATTTCATACTATAAACTCTGAGTTCGGACCTCGACTTCGGGAGCTAAAAGGGCTATCCTGCACCTGGCACTGATTTCAGCCTAGCTTCATGCATTCCCGCAGCCACACCTTATTTATAATCAAATCGCCACACTTTGTTCTTGTCTCTATGTCCAGAATAATCCAATCTCTCAAGAAGTCTTCTCCAACCCCTCCTTCAAAGCAAGTACCAATCCATCCGCCACTTGATCTGGCACACTCAAGAAAGCAGAGTGCGACCCATCCGCATGGTGAGTCCCCGGATTTCCCAGTGTCCGAGCAAGACCTTCCTGAAGCTGCAAAGGCACAGCCTTATCCTGATCACAAAAAAGGTAAAAAGACGGCATATCATGCCAAGGTTCATAAATCGCCTTCTCATGAAAAGAAGGCTTAGCATGAGGCTTGAGTTTTGAGATCGCTGTCTTCTGAGCCTCAGGTGTCATATCATGATAGAATATAGTCTCCTCCTGAGAAGAGTAACAGTACCCATCATCCGGATCCTAGCCCGATAAGCAGTCATGACAATTAGCCCCAAATTCTCTGTTGTAATCGATAAAGCGAAGCTCTCACCTTCAACAACATCCAGGGAAGATAATCGCCTCCCAGCATATCGATCACGGACATACCCTTTGGAGCCACAAAAGCAGCCATCCAAACTACCTGAATCACACCACCAGACAAACCTGCCTGTGCCCGCTGCTTAAGACCAAGACCTTCTACCGCACCTGCGCCAACAAGGCCTCCATAAGAATGATTCACCACGACGATCTGCCGTCCCTGATCAGCCAAAGTCTGTACGACAATCTTGGTATGCGCGACATCAGCAAGCAATCCAAACGAGGTATCTGTCGCGCCACCAGAAACATTCGGAACAGCCTCCGACTCATATCCGCGCTTTGCTAGTACATCACGGACAATGTCAAAGGTGTCAGGGGTATGCCAAGCACCGGGAACAAACACAAAGATAGGACTGGAGTTCAGGTCCATCTTGACAGCCATTGTGTTGGATCAAAGTATCTAACAAAGAAGAACGAGACTCAATTAGGCCGTTCTTTCAAGTTGCGGGACAGCCCCCCTTATATAACGGACACTTAAATGAGTGGCCATATCTAGTCAAAGTAAATCCATTATTTCTTGTAGGCCAAGAGCTCCACAGACTCACCCCCGCACGGAGTATCTTCGCAATTACTCAGAGTTCCCCACTATATCGGGACGTTAGTTGTGCTATCCGAGACAATAAGTTTTCCCCAAGTTACCCCATAATATGGCCTAGAGATGCCTCGTGTATGATAGGCCAATCGACTGTCGGAGTCGATTCAGGCGGAAGCTTAAATTACTATCGGAAGCGACCGGCTGAAGCCTTCCGATCGGAAGCGTACTAAACCCCAGTCACAACTTTCAAGAGTCATGGCCATTGGGCGCGACACAATACTATCAACAGAATTTGTGAACATTTTCGTTAACAATTTATGTTTAGTGGCTGTAGACTGCTTGGCAAAGAGAGACAGACCCGCCTTTAGCTCTAAAGGAAAGGTCACTTTGGCGACAAGTCCCGGACCATCAATACTATTTCCATTTTCACTATGACTAGAGAATTCTCTATAGTGGAGATGAAAGGATTAGTAGCATAAAGGCATTACTTGTCACATTATTGGTGACAATAGTTCCCTCTAGGGCTCGTCACTAATACCACAGCCGTGTAGTGTGGCGGCGGATGTGCTCTGCTAAATTAGCCTCCGATACCTTAACGTGCTAAAAGCCACTAGGCGCAGTCACCTGTCGTACTAATGTGCCGTGCCAATAGTTACTACTATCTTACGTTAGTGCCGATCCTATCCTAATGAGTTAGTGTACCGTCCGCTTATCTAGGTGGAGGCTCCGGAGAACTCCACTGCTAGACCTGACGTGTAGATGATCAGCGAAAACATAGAGGCACAGCACCTGAATTGGAATAGAACCCGTGATCTCACATCCGGTTGGTTTTCGCGCTCATTGTGGCTTCTTTAAAGTTCATCTCTTAAGTCTCAAATATTGGTTCATGAAATCTTTGGGTCTTGATGACATAATAAGGTTGTGGCATTTGTGGTGGCGGTGGCGGATATCCATCCTTCGTGAAGTAGGTGCCGCTACTCCGAAAGGCTTAGTAAAAGGGAGAAGCAGGACCAGGGATATCCAAGGAAGTCACTAAAGACTGGCAAAATGGCGAGCTTGTGCTTGGTGTCATATAAGGCGTTTGGCCCTGTGGCACTGAAAGTTTTAGATATCTCAGCAACAAGGCTATAGGTTGCTTGGGTAATTTATTACATCTTCCGGTTGTGGTTCAAGTATGTCTTCTGTATCGGGGTTGACGGAGTCTCGGGTGGTCGGCAATCGGTCTGACTTCTACTATGGTTAGTTCACAGTTTGAAAATTCCACCGGATTTAGCGGATAACGAATTTTTGCCTTCTAAACTCAATTCATTTACAATCAGGAAAATATGATGAAATTGAAACTTTAAAATCTGAAATTGGGTTTCTGTCTATATACAGGTGACAGGTCTATAACGTCTATATCTATATGCATATATAGAACAATCTTTTGTGATGACCAAATGGGGCATAGCCAGCATGCGACAATGAACATAAGAGGAATGTAGAATATAATCCAGTCTTAAATGGTCCTGACCCAAGCAGGATATGAAATGAAAGTATAAACACAGTAAAATGACACTTAGCCCAGAGTCAGAACGTACTGGGCGCTGGTGGAGCACGAGTTGGTGTCGGTGTCATCAGGTTGCTGGTAAGAAGCAGCACAGTTGGTGTCACCAGCCTCGCAGGTAGCCGAAGAGCAGCTAGAGTCACTGGGGGTGACCGAGAAACCAGAGGTAATGAAGTCAGAGTCAGAGTCGAGGTTGATGGAGGAAAGATCCCAGTAAAGAGTCTCACCCTCCTCGGTGTACTCGAACTGAAGGACGCTGTCCTCGCTGGTGGAGGTGGACATCTTGATGGAGATACCGCCGCCGTTGGGGTTAATCTGCCAGTTCTCGCTGTAGGTGCCGCCACCGGTGCTGAGGGTCTGCATGTCACCGGAGCTGGATGAAGTGCTCCAGACGTAGACATCTGTGTCCAGGTTGTTGACGATCTGGACGCTGCCGGAGCTCGACGAAGTGGAGCTGGCGCTGGTGCTAGTCGAGGTGGAGGTAGCATCGCGGGCCACGTTGTTGGGGCGGGGCATGGCGGCAGCAGTGACAGCAAGGATGCTGGTGACAAGAACGTTGGAGAAGTACATCTTGAAAAAGATTGGAATGGAAAGTCTTCAAATGAACCGAAGTGAATGTCTTCAAAGAGAGAAGAAGTGACTGTCTGTGACCGAAGGGCCGTCTGTTCAACAGAAGACAAGAGAATGTACGTGTCAAAAGACACAAAAAAAACAAAGAATAGAGAAAGAGAGAGTGTGAAAGACTGGTCTGGTTGGGGAACAGAACACAACTGAGGGGGACATGAGGCCCTATTTATCCTCCATGGTGGAGCCGGCAATGGCTGGAAACCGATGAAAATCCAAAAAGTTTGGGGATAAAGAAAATGGAGCCTCCGGAACAACGGTTGAGCAATAAGGTTATTTTGAGTGGATCTCGCGTGGAAGCCAAGGCGTTCTCGGCCATTTTGTCATCGTCTGACGTGGTGACCCTATACTTCAGAGTTCTAGAATTGTTCTCCAACCGTTCTCTGGGCTTCAACGGTACGACTTCCTGTTCGTCTAGAGCGGGGGCGACTTTGACATAAGCTGGTCCATTGGAAGACCTTTGGTTCGCCTACGAAGGGTTCGCCTCTCTTCACGCCGCTACCAAAGTATTCAGGCGGCAACTTTTTCCCGCGGTACCTGGCCTCGGGATTCAGAATTCTGAGAAGAAACTTCTCGAATTTGGGGTTCTCGAATGAGCTACTGTTTTTGGTCGGGTACCTTTTGCCCGGATCCCTTTCAAGCTGAGGGATTTCCAAGGTTCCAACTTCGAAAGAAAGAAAGAGAAGGCTCTCGGACGACTGGAAATTTTGGTCCAGAAGGTACAGTCTCTTCGAACCATTGGATCAGGACGGTCCCCCATAGTTTTCATACCCTCCATCGATGAAATTGGCCTGGCGGATCAAACTGTGGACTGCCAGATGGCTGTGGCGATGCAGACCCTGATCATATGGTGGCAAAGGGTAGCAAAGTTCTTTGTAAATCGAACCGGGTCCATCGCTCGACAGATCTACCAGATATTGCATGTCTTGGATAATCTTCTCGGCGGACGCAGAGTTTGCAAAGTATCGCCGCAGGACAGTCAATGCCACATTTGCGCTTTTGATTGCACTATTTAGTTCGATTGTCACATCCAGATCTGGGGCACAGGGGAGAAACATTGTCAAGCGGGTCGCATGGTATGCGCATACTGCAACGTAGGGTGGGAGTAAGGCTGGGGGTGGGGACAGGTCTAGAACCCCACGGATGATGCAATTAATGTTCTGAACATGCTCTTGGCATTTTTCCACGGCTTGTACCTTGAGGCTGGGCTCGATGGAATCTGTGATTATTTTGGGGGCGGCGCCATTGTACTCAGCAAGGAACAACCGGTACAGGTCACAATGTGCCTGGTGCCAGGTAATCGAAATCTGGAGATAGCGCACAAACCAGCGCGAGTTGGCCATCTGAGCTACGCAGGTGGGGGTTGCAACCTGGTATTGAAAGGAAAGCTCGACGTCTGCTTGGAGTCTCCACAGGTCGTTCTGGATCTCCTGGACAAGCCCACTTAATTGCGCGAGTGGCTGTTCCGAAAGGGCGAGTTGCCGCGTAAGCCGCATGATATCCTTTGAAATCTTGGAAATTCGAATGCAAGCTGAGAATAGATTGCAGCCTGGTGATGGATCTCTGTCCAGCCATGGTGAGTGTGTGCTCGTTGTAAATGTGGGCCGACCGTCGCGAAATGCGTTTTCGGAACTTGGGAGTCTTTGGTAGATGACAGCATGTGGAATTGTTTCATATTCCGGGAGGCCCACAGAGAACGAGCCGTCAATGGAACTGAGAGCCCAGAGAACTCGTCGACGTATCTCTTGGGCTATGAAGCTTAGCTCAGGCCGCTCGTGGTTCAATCGCAAGGCAGTTGCCCCTCTAGCGGCTAGTCCGGCAAGCATGTAAGCCCTTGAGAACCGACCGATTTGTATATAGTAATGAATCACGAGAAGAAGGCATTGCAAGCAAACAATATTTGGGCTCTCCAGCTGATTCCAAATGTCCATTTCCACTTTACAAATCCAACGATATGTCTTGTCCAAAGGGCCTGGGCTTGGTGATAAGACTTCTTTAGCCACAGCAGCGATTGACAGTCCCAAATTCCGATCAAGCGTGCTCTTTATAAATTGCTGCTGAATTGAGAATTCATGCAAAAAGGCATATGTCGGGATTGGGTACAAGTATTGGAAATAATCATTGATGCTCTGCTCCAGTTCATCTCGTTGGACAAGAGAATCCGTCCTATTTGGTCGGTCAGCGGCCGCTGTCAAATATGGGAAGCCTTTGAGAGACTTGCGCTGATTCTTCGAGTTCATCAGATTGAAACTTGCCAGGTTCAGAAAGCCCCTCGTATGTTTGGTCGTGACGAGGACCCGATCTTGGGTACCGGCATCTTCTTTGGCGTCGCTTGCACTTTGCACATTCGGGGAACTCCCCTGAACATCGCGCCTTTTCACGATGACAATCCACACATGCTTGGTTTGCCCGAAGGCGCTCGGGATGTTCTACGGGTCTGTGATCTGCCTGTGCATTCACAGGTCCAATCTGCTTTTGAAAAGAGCAGGAAAATTGCAACCGCTCACAATTCCCACATTTGTCTTGCTGACGGTCACAGCGAACCTATCATCTTTGCCTTAGTTCCATCATATTTGTGTCGATAAGTAGTGGTGGCAGATGCTAGCTAGGGACATACCTTTCGGCATCGGCATTGAAAGCATGGAGGTTGCTGGACACGGCCCATAAGGAGGTACCCAATGAGGGCCAAGCTCTCAATGTGTTACAATCCATACATAGAATGATTTGTAGGTAGCTGAAGTATGGAATCTCCGTGGATGGTTGTATGAGTGAGCGAATAAAGTGTCGAACACTTGTTGAGGTCAGATAAATTGATGCTGTTTGACGGCAAAACTACGGCAACTCATTTTGCGGGGTCAGATGCTATCCGTCACTGAATCACACCATTTAGACCATCTTCTCACACTAATTGTATATTCGGTTCAAAATTTTGCTGTTATTAACACGCATTCCGAGATGTTTATCCTGCTTGACTAAAGACTAAGATGATTGAATTTTCAAGGTTGGATGATGCACTTGCGCGTCTCTTGTTACATTACGGGTATATATTTTGCCATCAGAGGTCGGTTTCATGATACTCGGTGTTGATCAAATGTCATCTAGAGTTTGCAGGAAAACACGTCACATTCATGAATAATTGAGCGTAGTTGCGACTATGTGTGGCAGAAACATTGCATGATCTACATCAGGTAATCGGATCAAGTTGTCATAACCGAGGTAAAGCACCAGGAGCGATGGTGGTCCACGGGTCAGGTGCCTGTGATATCGACGATCGATGGCAAGGTGAAGGTGACTAGGATGGAATATCCTTTGAAACAAGATTTACCATCATACCATGTTTTGACCATCGATTTCAATCATGTCTACATCACCATTTACTATTCCCCGCCGGTGATAGGCCTTCGGAGCACGGATTATATTCTAGTCCGGACCCCACCCAGCAGCTTTCCTTCGCCATTAAGAGTAAAAAGTCACGATCAGCCAGTTTGTCCCCTGATGCCTTCGCCTCTCGCCTTCATCCTTATGAATCCGCCATCATGAAATTCTTCGAGAACAAATCTACCTACGACTATTCTTTCCCTGCTGTCTCTCTCGCCTACTTCCTCCGCTATCCCAACCCCTACTCCCGCCATGTCCTCACCACCGACGTGATCGATCGCTATGTCGATCCCAGCACCCAACGCCTTCATACCACTCGACTCCATCTGAAAAAGTCCAAAATTCCGGCCGGAATCCTGAAATTATTGCCCAAGGGAATGGGTGGCTCGGACAATTCCGGCCAGAGCTACATCCTCGAGACCACTATCGTGGATCCGCGGGAAGGCTGGATGGAGACCGAATCACGCAACATGGAATGGACCGGCATCCTCAGCGTCGTGGAAAAACAGCGATACCAGCGCCTCCACGCTGATAATGATGTTCGCGCCCTTGATGGTCTCTCCATCGATCAGCGAGCCGAACAGACCACCGTGCGCACCACTGTGACATTCAAGTCTCGACTCGGACAGGGCAAATTGCTTGGCAGGAAGAAAGCGGATCACACCGAGGGGGAGGATGAAGCACCTAAGAAGGGATTTTTCTCCTCTCTGTCCACTGCTGGTATCCAGCGGACCATCGAGTTGATCGGCGTGAGTCGTACTCGAGATGCCGTGCTGAAAAGCAAGGAGGGAATGAATGTCGTCCTGGAACGCCTGCGCAGTGGTGGTATTGTCGGTGTTCTGGAAGGTATGCGACGAGACCGCGAGGCATTGGGACTCGATAAGGCCTTGGCGCGTGTGTAGCTGCCCCCAAACCGCCTCCCAAAGATCAGGCTCATTGCGGCCATGACGAGAATTAGGCTACCAACTCTTGGCAGCTTCGTTGTTTCAATTGAAACATCTCCTTGCATCTTCTTCTTTGATTTTCCAGCGTGGAGTTACGGCGTTATGGGCATCGATGGACACTCTCCCATGACAATTTTGATTTTGTGACTGATTCGAAAACGAAAACCACTGTACATGGCCACCAAGCTTGGAAGGCCTGCATATTCCAAGCATCTGCTTTAAAGCGTTGTATCATAGGGGAAACTGGAGGGCGGAATGCCACTATCAAGTGTATCTGTACTATATATTAACTTGTTGATTATGGACTTTAATATCAACTTTTTTTTGCTTTGATGGATATACTAGTATCTTTTCCAGCACTTCGGAAACGATCAACCGTTTTTCAGTCTCCTGGGGCTCAGATCCCATCGCGGGCGGAGAGGCGGAGACGCCGGTGATCTGTTCCGATGGAAGGAACGCGTCCCAGAATGGAAGGCATCAACAGTGCCCTCGCTTCATCGGGCACTTTATCGGCCCTTCTCCCGCTCCAACCTCATTCCCAGCTCATATTAGCGCCATATCTACAAAGTCCATGTGAACCAGACCCACTCTGGGGGAAGCCAACAAGGAAGGCATGATCTTGCTTGCACAAACATGAGTCTACGCGCCAAACGCCCTAGGTAGGTTGTTACTGCACATTCGTGAGAAATATCTCGGCGCTACTTGAGCCAGACTAATAGAACACGGTCTACAGAATGAGCACGGATGAAGCAGGAACAGAAAATGAGGGCGATGACTTCGCGGAGCTCCCAGACCAGCATGCTCTCCTCACTCATCACGACCTCCCTTTCGTATTGCCGATCCCGAAGGCAGGTGAGAGCCTGGAAGTCACCGCAAAAAAGCTTCGCAGCATAGCCGATGCAATCCGCAGTGGGGGAAGCTTATCTTTGACGAAAATGGACCCTACTCAACCTCCGCTCAGCAACGCAGAAGCTCACGCCATTGAACGAATGAAAGAAGTCGAACTGGAGCAGTACGAGAAGTGGAAACAGGGAAATTTCCAATTGCCCAGCATCATTTGGGACCGGCACCGCTCGTACGTGGACGAGCCCGGCATGAAGACGTTCTCCCTGCGCGCCGCGGCGATGAATACCATCTGGAATGTTCAATGTGCAGTGCCAGAGAACGCAGTCTGGGCGAGCCTCAATCTACCCACCGTGCTGCCGCTGATGAAGGCTGTCACGAAGCTCTTGACGATTCAAATGTCCGAAACCCCCAGTCTGAGTGAAAGCGAGATTGCTGAGATTCAAACCCTCCAACTCATTGCTGTCTCGGCGGACGGAAACATTGCACGAGAACGAGAGCGGGTACGCCAGTTAGTCAGCTCTATCACTGAGTCGCAAGCGGTGCTCAGGGAGAGGAGTAATAGGCTAAAGAGCTCTGCAAAGTAGTACGGCTTTCAATATGTGCCTGGGTTTATATTTTTCCTACTTTGTGGCGCCCGATACGAGGACATGATTACGCAGGAGACGAACGAATCAACGAATTAGTCAGATAAACATGTGCGAATCTCAATATTGATCAATTCCTAGTTCGCTCATATTTGGCCTTGCCCTTTTTTTCGGTGAGCATGACCGGGTCGCTGATACGAGATCGGTGAATAGGTTCACCAAAAATCTGCTCGCCAAGGGTTTCAAGTATCGGCTTGATCCAGTTAGTTGAACTCGCGATTCCCTTTGTGTCCATTAGATCCCGAAGACCCGCTCGCCAATAAGACACCGCATGTCCCAGCCCAATCTATGACGCAGTCCGATATGCGCAAAGCCTCCTGTCGGAATGCCCCGAATCATCTTACGTCAGAGGATTTGCGAGAGTCCATGGAGACCCTGAATGGATTGACAGGAGATCATCATCTCAGATCTGATACTTGGTATCCGCTCGAGGAAAATATCGGGTTGCTACAGACCACACTATGCACCAGAGCAACCCTGGTGTGACCATGTCCATGCCAAGATAGCCGGACTCCGTAGTAATGTTTGGGGCGAAGGGAAAAGAAAAAGAGAAAAGAAAAAAAATTGAGAAATTTCGAGAGTTAGATTTTGCCCAGTCATATTCCCGAGGTGGGCCATATTAACCTTGATGCTAATCTTGTTTCATTTTCCACTCTCTATGCCGATAACCACAAAAAACCCTACAGATCTATTCTTGGTCTAACGCGAGACGAAGCGCAGTCTAGACAGGGTTCAATAGCGCCACTAAGAGGAAGGGGGGTTGGGGCCACAACAAGGGTCCTAGGCCACCACCAAATGGACGACCTAGCGAGATAATGCGGACCCACAGCACGACTGTGAATGGATGGACCCTGCTGAGCTCTGCAACCCTGACTTACGATCGCCGCCAGTATTTGCCTCTTTTGTGTGCAATGCGGGGACTGGAACTTGGCGTGTTCGCTGTGCCCAGAGATTCCGGCTCAGTTATGTTAACCTATCGGTGACTTACGTTCCTGTGTTCCGCAAGACCCTGCAGCAAGTATCCCCGAGGTACTCCTTCGTGGAATGCTCGGGGTTATTTATTTCTCTTAGCCTGCGTTACCCTGCGTTGAACGAGGCTCTGGGGAGTTTTTTTCTCTCTTTCCTTTCTCGCTGGAAGCTCGAATTCCCTGGGTTCTTCTCTTATCCATCTTGGCAAAGACCCTTTTTTTTTCTTCGTTCCGGAGCCACCGACTCCGCAGGCTAGATTCCATTGGCCTTTATTGATCCGGCGATTAGGGACAGGGTCAAATATCCGCCTAAAAATCCCCTGCGGGGGCTATTTTCCCTGAAAAAGTGATCCTCTTACGGACTAATCTGTTTTATGACCCGTGCAATTATCATTTGATGATTTTCCTCTTTCTTTCTCTGTCATAACTCAACCGCCGCCCGCTTTGCCTTCCCCCCGACCGTTTGAAGACGATGACCCTGGAAATCGCTGCCCGGGCCAATCACTCGTCATTCTGCATTTAGAGGGCCTTCACGGTCGCTCTCGAGGACCCGATCCTCCCTTTCTCCACCGCGATGTCCTCCTGCCGAGGGTTTGGCCACCTGCGGCCCTGGGTCCTGTTGGTCGCATTCACCCTACTACAATGCGGCTCGGCCCAATTCTGTTCCTTTTGGAATAACGGCTGTATCGACCCGCTGGCCCAGACCGCGGTGGCGTTCAGCTTCCCACCTCTATTCCTCGACCCAATTACCTTGTTTTACTCCTTCGACTCCAGCTCATCCGGCAAAGGCGAGGGCCCTATGACCAAGACGGCATTCTGGCTCGGATATCAGGATCATAACATTAACCCTCAAGTCGTCGACACGAACCGTACCTCCGAGATTGCTTTACGAGTAGGAAACATGACAGGCACACCAACAGGACCAAATAATGGATGCGATGGTATCTGGGGTGGACGTTGTTCTCACGATATCAAGACTTCGTTGCAAGCGACCATGTTTCAACTTGCGACATCGGGCGATTATTATAACCAACCATTAGCGACAGCTCTGGATCAATTCATGATGACTCCACCAGAGCTACCCTCTTGCGGTGCACCCGTATTCGATGTCGCCGCCATTCCTGTACAAGGTATGTCTTGATCTGTCTATGTCATCGCCGAACTATTCACTAATCCTTCGCTATTAGACTTTGCGTATGAGCAGGCTCCCTCTCAAGAGGTCACCGTAATGAAGCCTGGATCAAGTCATCACCCTTGGCAGGTGTGGTACCTTGATCGCATGACTGATATCCAACAAGCCTCGCAGGTCGCGGTTGGGATTGTCAGTCGTTCTCCCAGCTTTGATAGCCATCCGCCGCTCAGCCCCGATGATATCCAAATCGAGCTCGTCTGTCTTCAGGCACCCCAAGGCCCACCCACAGGATCAGGTTCTTCTGAGGACCACGATTGAGATTGATCTGGTCGGACCGTTGTTTTCAGACCGTCCATCAGTAACTTTTCTCTTCTAGTCGACTTGATTGTCGTTGCCGGTGGTTTTGAGCCCGGTACGAGGGTTTCTTTAGTGGCCTAATAATTGGTGAACGATGCATGCCCAGAAGTCCTAAGTCTGAAACGTACCCGGTTTCCACCATCTCTTCCCTACGACTTGTGACGTCTCATGTACTCCAGGTTTGATTACTCCTGCTGGAACCGCAGGCTATGTACAGTCATCCCTGCAGAACACGTCCTGTCATTCCGGGACATGACCACAAAGTCTTGGCCCATGCCACCACTGGCCATTCCTGCATCGCGACGTGGCCACATCCCACCACTCGCTCACAGAGTAGGCCAGCTATTGTCCGCCGGCTTGAGATCACCCGGACCCCGGAAATCCTCCAAGATATCCGCCTGCTCGCTCAATATATGACGGTCGGTCTGGATACCCAGCTTTGCCAAGCCACGCCACCTCTCCAAGTCTTTCGGATTCCGCTTATCGCCGTGGGCGTCCTCTGCCTTTTCCCAATGGCCCTTGGAGAAGCCAAGCAAGGTGGTGATCTTCCGTCGCGGAATATCGTATACCAGCGAGCATATGGTTCCCGTCTCTTCCAACCAGTTGCACTGCCACAATTCACCTGGTCGAATGCATTGGTAGTCGGCCGCTTGGAAGTTGATGCGACCTGCCATCGGCCCGCCATGGATAGCATAGTTGATACGATCCTCGTTTTGGAACCACATCTCATACCGCCATTTCTCCGGATTACCGTGCTCATCTTGTGCTGCGTAATCGTAGATCAGATGCCGGTCGCGCAAATCGGCATTGAAGGTCGATCCTTCCAGTGAAGGATGAACGGGCATACTGGATAGGAATCACCCGATTTAAGTGGTTCAGGAATAGTTTTGGGAGTTAATAAATAATAATATGAAAAAAATCTTCACAGATCCCCTGAACACTGGACTTGTTAAGTATCCATTCATATGCTTTCTCTCGCGGTAGATCTCTTTGATGTTCTTCTACCGAGTGACGTTCTTGGGCCACTTAATTCAATCCGGTCCTTGGAAACCTAGTTCGGATCTTGCGCGTCATCGACTTCCAAGTCCGGGGGATGCAATACGTAAAGATGTGCTGTTTCAATACAAATTATGCCACTCCTAGTAGACGGAACGGCACATCTGACCATGATCTGGGGCAATTACTTTCAACTAAGGTCTAGCAACGGCGGTAACCTTATCAGGAACGCGCTGTGTGGCCGAGGAACACCGAAAAGGCCGGTGTTCTTGAATTCCAAGGTCTCATCAAAAGTATCCACAACTGTTCGCAAGTTCCATCTAAAAAAGCGACCAATTACCTAACAGCTCATCCCATAGTTAAGTTAGCGACTTTTCGACTCTCGCCGCGCCTACCCTGACTTTCACACCACACAAGCACAATGTCTTTTCCATTCTAGATAATTGAGCATGTGATCCCCGGTTAACACATCAGATATATCCTACAAAGTACCGGGGGGAAACAAGAACATCACCACCAAACACTACGTCCCCATCGACCGCCTCACTCCGGTCCCAAATACCGCTATTACCGTCATCAAGGAAGGGATGCGTAGGTAATCCCATGCTTGCACGTGAATGGACTCACTCGGACTATAAGTAACAAAACTACAGTAGGCTTTGATATGGATAATATCGATACCTAGTATGTGAACCATTTGACTTTTGGACGGACATGTATATCCACGGATATTTCTCGAAAGTGGGCCTCTAACTACTTATACGTATCTTTCGGAAGTTACCGTACCTGCCTAGAGAGCTGCGCCCGAGGTCAGTTGTTTCCTCCTGTTGATATATTTCTCTCTCTCTCTCTCCCCCCCCCCACTTAGCTCATTCCACAATCTTCTCGATTCCGTCATCCATCTTCCTCTCACAGTACGAAGCATAAAATACTCTTAGTAACTTTGCTTTCTACATCAAAAAGCTAGCTCAAATTACCAAAAAAAATACTCCTGTGAAGAATTTCGCAATTTTCGCAATTTTCCATTAAGATTCCAATATTTCCAAGCTCACTGTAAGAACTAACGTTTCTCACCTCAATTTCTTCATTGTTGTATTATACTACAGACCAATTGAATTGTCGCATAATTATAGCCTGGCATTTCAGGACCACGTAATAACGTAATAGCAGTATCGAAGGTGGTCAAATGAACCAACCGGGACAGAGTTGCGAATTGAGCTAATGATCGCTATAGCACGCCCTACCCTGTCTTGGTTTCCCTATCTGATACCCTATTTTAAGTATACAACGAGCACAAGCGCCCTTTTCCTTATCTTCCCTCTTCGCGGAGCGCAATATCATGCATGTCTATGTACACATGTGCCAAATCCCTCCAGATGCTTCTCTTACCCCTCTTCCCTCTTCACCCTCAACTCTCCAGAAGTGGCCCTAAATATTTCCAACTCCAGGGGACCAGTTAAAATAGTCATAGGCATATCCGTACTTTGTTCCAATTTCGACGCATCCGCTTCCACCATCCCCGACAGAAAGGCTCTTAGCACCTGGGCACGTGGTAGCTGGTGATCCGGAGCAAGACCAGAAGGCCAGGCTAAGAATGTCACCGCATGTCCAGTAGGCCGACCCAACATAGGTGTTCCAAGTGCAACGGCCGCTTGCTGTGTCATCGGGAATACAGGAAGCGATTGCGGTGCCTGCACATTTCGCTCCTGAGTGAAACTTTATATTGCACTGCTCGGCGGCAACGAGGTTTGGTACCACAAGAGTTGCGGCGAGGCAGACAAGCACAGACGTTCCAGCTGATTGAGAGAACATCCTATGATGGTTGTTAGCTCGATGGAGTGGCTCAGGACTGATTTGGCTGGTACCAACTTGGTAGTCTGAGGTTGAATTGTGAAGAATGGCACCGTATATGTAGTTGGAGAGGAGTGTCCGCCGTGTGCAAGCAGGAGGCTAATCAGAGGATTTTGGAAGTCTGGATTCTCAAAAACCTGGCAATTGAGTGTGTATTTATACTTGAGCGTATCGCCCACGTGCGCTATACAGGCCTTGCCTTTGGTTTTTCAGTTGTGAGAACTGCATTGATAGCGGGAAAATCTATGGGGGCCAAAATATTAGCGCGCCACGGGCCGCCTCGGGAGCCAATGATCGAGGGTGCACATATAGAGCATCTCGCACTAGCGTCCGTATGGGCTGATCAAGACGCTGTCTAGGGAACTCCTAGCAGTTCGCGCCATGAATTTTTGCTTAGTCCAGTGCCCACATGTCCTCCCCTTTGATCTACTACCTGGTCAAATCATTAAGAGGGTGGGTCCTCAATCCGCCTCCGTTCTTTGACCTTATCTGCCCATGGCAATCCTTGGCGATCAAGAGCTTGATTTGCAAATTTGGATCCAATCGGTCAATTTGACCCGATTCTGTACCACCTTTATGGGAGTGTTTGACCGTTTTTCTACCGCATTTCCGTTGTCCTGTACCTTCTGTCGGATTGAGATGCGCGTGTGGTGAATGTTGCCTAGACCGTGGGCCGCCTTGACACTGTACACACATCTGGCTTAGACAACATCTCATTCCCGCGCTGCTAGGCATGGATGCACAGTGGAACCAAGGTACACATCGCTAACCAAAAACGACTAGGAAGATCTAAATTTCATCTTCGGTGAAAGGTTTGAAAATTCCCGATCATAGTATACTATAAGGGTAAGTATTGAGGTAGATCTGGAAGCTCGCTATCTAGCATGTTGGTTCTTGGATCCGGTTTATCATCAGCATTAGGATCTCAGAATAAAATGAGATCTCGTGTGTATCAAGCAAAGAATTTAGAATAAAAAAAGACTCTCTCGAATTGATTCGTCTACTCCATACTCCGTACCTTAAGGGGGAGATGTATACCCATGCTTATGACGTAAGAGTACGGGACTCGGGCTAAGTGTATCTAGTGTTTGGATCTATTCTGCCTCAGACTCAAGGAGAAATGTGAGTTCATTCATAAGGACGTGTCAGGAAACTCAAGGATTACGGATAAATCAAGCTTAAGGTCTGCAATCGATTCTTAATGACAGGAATGAATAGCCTGTTGAGGAAGACCAAGATAGGCCACTTCTAGCTAGTAAATATTTCAAAGTGGGTCTCGAACTAGTGAATTTGGAGCTGTAAGGATCAAAACATCTGCTATGAGGTTAATTTGAAAGTGGCTGGGAAGGTGGCTGGGTAAGATGTTTGGAATGACAAGAGACTTTGAGCAGAAACATAAACACCAGAGAAATAAATCAAATCAATATAAGAGTCGCTGTCATCAAATTCATCAGCCAAGTTCAAACAGGCAATTGCAGGATTGGTGTCGGCCACTCCCCTCCCCACGTGGTTCTGATGAACTCATGTTTACTTTTCACCTTTTCAATCCTCTTTCTTCACAACCTCCCGTTCAATCTTGTGTGATCTTGCAGCCTTTTCACTATGCTGCAAGCCTTCATTGGGATGTTTACCCTGGTGAACAACACGGCGTCCTTCCCTGGGGAGGCGTCGTACGTCGCAGCACCCGGATTCCCGACTTCTGCTTTCGCGTATGATACCACTGAAGTCCTTATCGGTGCAATACTAATGCGCTGACAGATCATACTATGACTCGCCAGCCCTGCCAACTAAAGAGCCTCAGCCTATTATCTACGACCCAATCTTGGACTACACCTTCCCGTTTGAGTTGACTAACCCTGATGCCATTCCTGCGGGTAATGATGAGCTGCTCTTTCCCCCATCTCTGGCAAATTTGTCACCAGTTGAGGAGCATGCTTTCATCCAAGCCGTGGTTATTAATGTGACCAAAGTCATCAAGAATAACACTATTGAAAGCCAATGCAACAGATGCAAGAGGGCACTTGCGGCAGCCAAACCTGCTGCTCTGTTTACTCCAACAATGGCTCCTAAGGCCATGGTCAGCTTGTGCCAGACGTTCAAATTTGCCTCTAATAAGACGTGTGAAGAGCAGTACTCTGCTCATGCGATGGGCACCATCTGGACCCAGGTCTTGGCGTATGCAGACGTCGAAGGTCTTGATGGTCAGTACATATGCCATGCACTCAAGAAGAGCTTCTGTCCTCAGCCCAATACTCGTCCACTTGATACATCTGACTGGTTCTCCAAGCCCAAGCCTGCCAATGCCCATGCCCCGAAGGCGAGTGGGAAACGGGTGAAGGTGCTCCATATGTCGGATTTCCACCTGGATGCGCGATATGCCGTCAGCTCCGAGGCAAATTGCTCATCATATTTGTGCTGTCGCAGTGACAACTACAATGAGCACTCGGAGGACAAGGTACTTGTTCCTGCAACCCCTTATGGGAACTTCAGATGCGATACTCCATACGATCTTGGCCTCGCTGCTCTGCAGGCTGTGGGCCCGCTGACGGGTACGGGAAAAGATTACTGTGATGAGAACCTGGCATGGACCATTTACACGGGAGATCTGCAATCGCATGACCCGGAACTACAGATCTCTCATGAATATCTTGAATATACCGAGACCAGCATCTTTCAAATGTTCAAGGAATATCTCACTGGGCCCGTGTTTGTCACGCTAGGAAACCATGATTCGGCCCCGTCCAACATTGATTCTCCCCACAACCTCCCAGGGCGTCTGGGTGAACAGTCGAGCTGGAACTACGAACATGTAGCTCGTCTGTGGCAGCATGAGGGCTGGATCAGCAATCAGACTGCAGATGAAGCTGCAACGCACTACGGCGGTTATTCTATCAAAACCCACTACGGACTACGTATTATTTCCATCAACACTGGTATTACTTCCTTCGTGTCCTCACTTTTGAATTCGCATGTTTCTCGATAGGCTGACAAGCTCGCACAGATTTTTGGTACAGGTCGAACATCCTCAATTTTATCAACACTACCAATCCCGACAACTCAGGTATGCTGGCCTGGATGACCAATGAGCTGCAAAAGGCAGAGGATGCAGGTGAGCGGGTCTGGATCATCGGCCATGTCCTCAGTGGTTGGGATGGCTACAATCCATTGCCCGACCCAACCAACCTTTTCTATCAAATTGTGGACCGTTACTCGCCACATGTTATTGCAAATACATTCTGGGGTCACAACCACGAAGACCAATTCATGGTTTACTATGCAAACAATGGAAGCATTCAGACCGCCGACACCGCGCTCTCATCCGGGTGGGTTGCGCCCAGCGTCACACCTCTGACCAATCTTAACAGCGGGTTCCGGCTGTACGAGGTTGACACCGGCGACTTCAATATCTACGAAGCTTACACATTCTTCAGTAATGTGTCGGAATATTCTTCTCTCAGTGAGACGGGCCCGATCTTCCGGCCTGAGTACTCCACTCGTGATACATATGGTCCAGCTGCTGGGTGGGACAAGCGAGCACCTCTTAACGCTACATTTTGGCATCGTGTCACCGAAGCCATGGAGACTGATATTGGTCTGGTTACTATGCAAAATGCTCTGCAAGGAAAGCTGAGTGTCCAGAGTCCCATCTGCAACACAACGGCGTGTCAAGAGGCCAAGATCTGCTACATGCGAAGTGGCAGTGCTGGGCTGGGGTACAATTGCCCCCAAGGGTACGTCTTCATCATTTTCTGTCCTTCTGCATCAAGTCTCTGTTCAAGAAAATCGCTAACTTTTCTTCGAAGATATGGCTCCGTGCAGAGTGCTTTCACGGCGAAGTAAAGGAGCTGATTAATACTCTAACGTTCTAGTGCGACTTGCTCGAAATATCTTTACATAGCGATGCGCTGTTTACTAGCATACTCGGTGAACACGCCGTAGAATTTGAAGTTTAGTGACTAACTTTCGATCGCCGCTCATACTTTAGTCTTGTAATATTGATACCTACATCCATAGGAGATCTATCTCCTCAAACATATTTTGTTTCTTCCTCATATTCACATATTCACAACAAAGGCCTCTTGTCATTAGTTCCTCCTTATGATATGGGTCACGGTGAAGAAGACACTGATCCATTGACGCCGCCTTGATTTTATTTCTTTGACCGCTTCGAAAAACAAATCCTTCGGTAATCTGGGACGGAAAGGGTTATTCTAGTCTTGGAAGAGATGCAAGCGCTTTCCAATATTTCATTGAGAATATACTTCGTGACTCTATTCAACTCTTTGCTTAACTTATTTCGGAGTGTATAGTGGGTATGATTTAGCTTTAGGACACATTTCGTAGCCCCCAGTGGACCTCGTGAGGTGGTGTGTGAGGTGGTGTGTGAGGTTGTGTGTGAGGAATTCTCGATATCCACTCTGATATATATGTCAACTCAACCTTGGAATCTCTTGTAATGCAACAATCTGGCCACCCATTGCATGAGAGTATAGCTATAACTGTTGGAAGCCGCTATCATATGACGGGGTTGATCAGTCCACGGGTTGTATACTTGTCTCCAAAGACCGAGACAACTGCAAAGATATGGAGAGGAGGACAGAAGACAATTACAGTCGACTCTCACCCTTAGCACACTCCCGCTTATAGCACACAATTCGCTTGGATGGACCCACTTTTCTTGTTTTTACATACAAATCTCCCGCTTTAGCACTTTAGCACACTCACCTTTGCACACCCTTTTTTTGCTGAGTAGTTTACTTAGTCAGCCCGATTGACCAATCATAGTGCCCAAAAGTTACACTTTCCCCACCTTTACCAAGACCGGACACTTAGTTCTAAGTCCAGATTAAGTGGTGAGATTCAAGTTCTATATAATCAAGTAATGAGAAGCTTGGTTATAAGAATATAATACTATTTGATTAGTCCTTGGATCTAACACAGGAGGATATCATAGTTGAAGATGAGACCGATGGGTAAGATATACATATTGATATAGAGAGCTTAGAAGCATAAGATATTAAAGAAACGGGCCACTACCTAAGATATCATCTAATTCTAAGGAAATAGGTCATCTATAGGATAAATTACTATGGGCTAGAAGCAAGGAAAAGAGCACGTCAGACCATATACGTCAGGTTAAGAGCTTAATCAGCGAATTAAGCAGGATTCAGGTCGAGGAGAAGCGTTAGGAGACCTGAAGAGGATATGGGATAGAAACCCAAATAGGCAGTAGGGCTTAGGGGTAGCTGACTAATTGATTACGTCATCCTCTCACCTATTGCACACAATTTTCTATGGATAGGAGGGTGCTCAGGTGTGCAATAGGTGAAAGTTGACTGTATGAGAGGTTGTGGCACAAAACTAAACCAAGAGGTCATTAATACAGAGTAAGCTCCATATTTCAATAACTGGTTCCATAACTCAGTTGGTTAGAGTGTGGTGCTAATAACGCCAAAGTCGAGGATTCCCCTCTGGAACCATTTCTTTTTGCATATTCTTTTTTAACCTTCCTATGATTTGCAAAACTCAAAGCTTCTTTTTCTCGTACCAGACTTGTTTTATTTTCTATTTTTTACATTTGATCCATCCGGCCAAAACTTGGATCAGGCCTATCACATCGAATTGAAGCTACACACCTTTGCAAACTACACGTAACTTCAAGTATCATAATGAGCTCGTATTTTATTTAGCATACTAAATGTACGCTTTCGCCTTTGGAATGAAATGAGGCGCACATGCATACTTCCTGCTTGAAGATCCAGTTCCCATCGCCGTGTACCCGTAGAGTAAAGGGTACCCGCATTTCGGCCCTGTGGGGTTTCAACCACTGTCACCTTGGAGCATGAAGATCTTTGGACGTGCAAACTCATTTGGTCATCGACCCAAAATTACGTTGCAAGATTTACACCTGATTCTGCCCCTCTTTCAAAGCCCAATCATTCGTGGTGCCGCCAGTTCCCGAGTGCATCACTGTATGAATGCATGACGTAGCGAGTCTGGAGCTTGGCCTTTCTATATCGTCATCACCATCCTCCGGCCTATCCGTCATTTATTAACTACATCCCTTGACCACTGACCCTATTTCTTCAGATTTTCTACAGCTGTGCGATCAAACTCAGTGTAATCCCCCTTCGATATACTCGACAATCTATATTCTATCTCTCGAAATCAGCTATCATGCGGGGTATTCAGCTGGGTCT
Organism: Penicillium pulvis; assembly: GCF_028828015.1. Classification (NCBI taxonomy): domain Eukaryota; kingdom Fungi; phylum Ascomycota; class Eurotiomycetes; order Eurotiales; family Aspergillaceae; genus Penicillium; species Penicillium pulvis. The sequence goes on along the minus strand of NW_026643079.1, from coordinate 3,460,670 downwards.
GCGCGTGTGGGAGGTATGATGCGCATTCTTGAATTTTTTTTTTTGTGAGGAAGACTGGCTAATGAAGAGCTTGTATAGTTCGTATGGACTCTCCTTATTATGTCCCTTGTCGGTAACATGATCAACGAGGCCATCGCCGGCAACCCAAGCTCGGTCAACTATACCATGTTCGTGTCGGCGTTCTCCATGTTCACCCTCTTCTATTTGATCCCGGCTTCATGGAACCCGGACTGGGCTATTCACCCAATCATCATGATCATTGTCGACGTACTCAACACCATTTTCTTCTTCTGCGCGGCCATCGCTCTGGCTGCGAAGCTGCATGTCCACTCCTGCGGCAACTTGGTATGTTAAATTCTAACAATATCCAAAAAGAAGAGCATATCCAGGAAACAGCGACTAATGTATTTGTTTGTAGTCGTACACCACCAGCAACGAAATCACCAACGGCTCCAACAACACAGGGAAGCGTTGCCGTGAAGCTCAGGCCAGTACTGCCTTCCTGTGGTTTGGCTGGGCTGGATACATGGCTTCGACTATCATCTCGGTCTTCATGTCCCGCTCGGCTACTGTGAACATGCGCGGTCGCAGCGGCAGTGCCCGCCGCCCTGCCCGGCCCAGCATGGCTCAGGTTTAAGCCGTGATTAGGAGGACCTGTTGATGACCAAAGGAAGCTTCGGGGCCTGTGTAAGTGCAAGTGTCTGATAATGGCTCTTTGCCATATCAGCCTTGTTCACGGGGCCTGGATTTTCTTACTGTGACTGATATGACGAACATGACCATGTACGGATGGACATGACTTTGACAATGGGTACTCAAGATGAAGATGTGGTATTGGTGCTTGCCGGCTTATATCTTCACCCTGATGATTCGAAAACGAAACAGATACTTATTTGGGGTCTCTTTTTTGTGTTCGAAATGGCGTACTTTGCGATGTGTTACTATGTTTAATAATACCTACCGGTTTAATATTTGAGCTTCGTACTTTACATTGGAAACACGACAAAAATCTATGGAGCTTTTTATTGAATTGAAACATAGACTTCTAGCACTGATGTCCGTCAACTGGCTGACGTACATATAGTTCTGTACGGAGAACTGCAAGTTGACTCATTCCCGGACCGTGCGCAGAACACAATTCAACTTGAACCTCCCAGAATCTCTTATTTCTCTTTTCTTAATCATCTTTCTCATCTCTTTCGATCCCTTTTCCTTGTTGTTTTCTGTTGATTAGGGCTCAGCGGGGCACGTCTGTCCCCTCTGCTCCACTCGTGAATAATTTCTCCAGAGCTCGGATCCGCCACGGGTTTCGACACCCCTTCTCCATCCCTTTTCCGTTTCCCAAGTCACCCCACCATCATGCCCATCAAGTGAGTTCTGGAACCTGTTGATGTGATTTTCATCTGTACTGACTCTCTCAGCTACCTAATTCTCCTGTCCCGCCAGGGCAAAGTGGTGCGTCTCCCTCGTGGCCCACCCTCATACCCGTCCCTCATTTAAGCCGACTGACTTTTTTTTTGTACCTCAGCGTCTGGCCAAGTGGTTTACTACTCTCTCTCCCAAGGAGAAGGCCAAGATCATCAAGGATGTGACCCAGCTGGTTCTGTCGCGTCGCACGCGCATGTGCAATTTCCTCGAATACAAAGGTGGCTTCATCCTCTATACCCCCTCTATACCTCCGAGCTCGGACTGGACCAAGGATTAACATGGATTGCCTACAGACTCCAAGGTTGTCTATCGTCGCTATGCCTCCCTCTTCTTTATCGCCGGATGTTCCTCGACCGACAACGAATTGATCAGCCTCGAGGTGGTCCACCGCTACGTCGAACAAATGGATAAATACTACGGGAATGTGTGTGAGCTGGACATCATCTTCAATTTCCAAAAGGCCTACTTCATCCTGGATGAGCTGTTACTGGCCGGAGAAATGCAAGAGAGTAGTAAGAAGAATGTGCTCCGCTGCATCAGTCAACAAGACAGCCTGGAAGATATGGAGGTGAGTTCATCCCCTGACAATTATCCTTTTCCCTTATTACCTTGAAAACCTCTCCCCTTTCTGAGTGGTCTCTTTTATGCAGCATGGACTTGCTGCATGAAACCGACTATTCTGTTTCCATCTCACCCCTTTTCCTCCCCGGCGCAATCGGGCTAATGCTCTTCTGCCCCAGGTTGAGGAAGATGTGGTCACAAAGATTATGTAGTGACCTTGGAGAGACTGTTGGGATTTGATTTTACATTGAAAGTTTATTTATAGCGTTGTGTTTTTTACTGATGAATACCAACTCTGCCGATTCAGGACGCTGAGGACGTGGCGCGCAACTTGGACCGAGTTGGTCTGTGATGATGACTGATGCCTGAACCATGGAATAGGTGCAACAGCGTGAGGTCAGTGCGTGATCTCACTGGCTTAGACCAGATCCACGTGACACCCGGTCGCAAATCCCCCTCTTACAACTCATCATCAGGTGGGAAAGGCAGCGAACATCCCATCTTTCATTCTACCCTCACCAGCAATCCCGGCATATATACTTGGGTGGTGCCTACCTGCGCTACCTACACCGCTGTTCCGACTCCTGCTTGCGGTTACCTCCGATCGGCAACCACCTCCGCCTCCGGCGCGACCATCCGCGTTATCTCCCCATCATCCCAGTCAACTCTGAATCGCCTGTGCAGGTCATAATTGTACTAGCCGTCGTCAGTTTATCTAGAAATAGCGACTGGATACCCTTATCGCCCAGTGTCTCACAATGAAGGTTCGTTGGCACTTCCCCCTTGACCTCCCCGGTCGCCACGGTGACCTGATCGGAGTCATCACTCGCCAACCCCTCACAATTCGTTCATTTATACTCAAACATCTGCATCAATAGTTTCTTCCCCTACCCGAGTTCGAGGATGTCACAGGCTCTTTGAACTTCGATACAGCCGATTGTCATATTGTTGGTGCATGCGACCTGTACACCACAAAGGCTGCCCGATCCGACCGGAAACTGTACAACCACATCGAACAGTCTCTGGAAGCCCAATACGAATCAATTCTCCGCTTGTCTGCGTCCTTATCTCCTCCTAATGCGCACGATGCCGCCGAGGCTTTAAATTTGTCGCGATCCAGCCCCTTCGGCCCCCTGAGCGAGCACTCCAGTCGTCGAACATTCGCCTACCTAATCGCGACTCTTAACGCCAGTCATCCGGACTATGATTTCTCGAATGTGCTGCGCCCGACCGATTTCCGCCGGGAGCGTCACCTCAAGCGCGTCATGAATACTGTCAACTCCACCCTTTACAACCTGCGACCCCGCGAGTCAATCGATCTTTCGCCATCATCTCCGGCGACCCTCTCCGGATCATACAACTCGGGATATCCATGGGGCCCGCGGATGTGGAGAATCATTGATGAGCATATGTCCTTAAAAGAGTGCTCGGTATACTCATATTCACCGGATGAAGACGCATCCGACTCCGATGACGGAGCGATCTGGAGTCTGCACTATTTCTTCTTCAATCCGCTGCGCAAGCGTGTCTGTTATATCCATTTGCGCGCGATCCCAATCCTCAGCCATACCCCCCAGAGGAGGGCGTTTCCACACCCACTGGCAAGCGTACGTTCGACGATGGGTACCTCACACCCGATTTGAGCTCCAGCAAGCGTACCCGCTACTGGCTTGGAACCCGGGCTGAGTCATCGCTTCGTCACAGCGAATCTGATGATGATGATGATGATTTGGGCCACCCATCGCAGCCATCGCATCCGATCTTGGATGAGGATGATCAGTACATGCTCAGCGATGAGGAGCTTCAATCTCGCTCCGGTCATAAGGGCATGGTCCGTGCAATGAGTGAGGAGATGATGGACACTATGGAAGTCTGAGCTGATTTGTTTGCAATGTTCACTCCGTTGATCGGTAGTTGTCATTTTTGGTTTTCTTTCTGGCGTTCGGATGGTTTTCGATGGACTTGGGGCGCAATTCAACCTGCATATCTCTTATCCACGAAGGGCATTGGGCAAGAGTGACATGCAAGACGCCTCCACACTGATGTTTTCTTTTTTCCAATTATTTCAATTCGTGTTAATACGCTTTAATAATATCCTATTCAACAATTGATTTAGTCCGGCTGGTGATCAGTGGTGATCAGCACTGATGAGGTTTGGTGTAGACGCATAACTGCTATATCAGTGAGACTAGATCTGATTTTGAATAGTCTGCGCAGACGTAAGATGTCAACAAGCGCTAGAGCTTGCTATCTTCCAGATAGCCCATGATGCCATAGTATACATAGTAAGTGGTCCGTGCACCTGATGGGGAAAGCTGTCCATTCTCCCCGTTCACTTCCAGTCTTCCCCACCACCTACTCCATTGCTTCCACTTGATCAATAACAATCATGGCTGACGAGGAGGAGCGCATTAAAGCTGAGAAGCTGGCTGCCGCCAAGAAAAGAGTATGTATCGTCTCATTATCCGGTGTACATCACTAACAAACAATGTTTTGCAGGTGGCCCAGCTCCAGAAACAGAAGAAAAAGGCCAATAAGAAGACCTCACCCGACACCGAAACCTCCAAAGATACAGATATATCCAAGGCAGCCGAAAATGCCTCGACCGAAGAGACTGCAGTGGCAGCAGACAGCCCACTAGCAGATGGCCCCGCCGAGGAGAAGCCGCAGGAAGATGCCATTACAGAGACCAGCACCGAGCAGCCGACCGATCCGGAGTCAGTAACAGCTGAGCCAGAAGCGCAAGAAAAGTGCGATGAGTCTATTGGGTCCCCAACCGAACCCATGCCCCCAGCGCCCGGCTCCCCAGACCCAGACGCAGAGCCACAACTCGCTCGACTGGATACTCCCCGAGCGGGCCATGGCCGCGCGCCATCCTTGTCAATCCAATCGAAGATGCGCTCGTCATCTTTCCGCAAGACTTCTGTGTCTCAAGGCAGCCACTCGCCATCTCCAATAACTCATAAATCGCCCCCGCCATCACTACCGCCCCTGACTGGTGATGGGGACTCGGTGCACGAAGTGTTTCGGAAACAGTCAATGCGGATTGAAGATTTGGAAAGGGATAACAAGCGTATGGAGAATGAGCTGACTGATGCGACAGCGCGCTGGCGAAAGACCGAGGATCAGTTAGAGGATCTTCGGGAGGCCAGCGTGGATGCGGTGGAGCTGCGAGAGAAATTGAAGAAGGCAGAGGAGAAGGCCGCTGGTATTGAGTCATTGGTATGTGTTACTGAATATGGTGATGAGCGGAAGAAGATGATATGCTAATCGCTTGCTACAGAAAGAAGAAATTGCTTCGCTACAACGACAAAACTCACAGCTCCAGTCCCGATCACACCGCAACAATTCCAGCGCTGTACCTGGACAATCAGAGTCACCCCCGGCTGACCTTGTACGCCAGCTGGAGTCTAAATCGACTACAATCGAGGCTATGGAGCTGGAGATTTCAAACTTGCGAGCTCAAATAAACTCCCAGTCATCCTCTAATAGTGCGCATGAGAACCAGCTTGCGGCCTTGGAAGAGAAGGTCTCCCAGGGCCAAATTGCACTTGAGAAGTCCCAAAGTGAGCTAGCAGACACCAAGCAAGCGTTGACGCGGGCTTCGGAGAAAGCCGTGAAAGAAGGCGTGGACAAGACGTCCACTGAGACCCTGATCAAGACTCTAGAGCGAGAAATTGAAGGCCTCAAGGACGGAAAGACCGAGGCCGACAAGAAGATAGAAACGCTGGAGAAAAAACTTCAGGCCATGGGCAACCTGCATAAAGAATCGGAGACCCGTCATCAAGCCAGGCTTCGCGAGAGCGAAAAGTCCGACAAGGAGACCGCTGTGCTTCGCAAAAAACTAGCCAGCATTGAGAACGAGAATCTTCGGCTCCGCGAAGAGCTTGATCGCATGAAGAAACGCGATGCTGGAGGAACCGACGACGATGCCTTGGATGAGCTTGAGGATGAAGAACGCCAGCGTCTTGAGCGCCGTATTCGCGAGCTGGAAGGCGAAGTCTTCGATCTCCGCCGCGGGGTCTGGGAGGAGAGACGCCATGAACTCACGGGCCAGCCTTTTTCTGACGAGAACCCTGAATACTCCGCTGGTGATGCTGCAGCCAACGCCTTTGACGACGTCGATCTTGTCGGTGGTCGTCCGGACCACGCCCGCCGCCGCAGTATGGCGTACCAGCAACAACACTCGTCTTTTTCGACTGTGCTATCAAGCGGGTTTGCGGCGTTCACAGGTGGTAATAACCCCAACCGCGCTCGCGCCGGCTCCTCTAACCCGCCTCACCCGCATGGTCCTGCAACGCGCGGCAGTCTCGAACTGCTTTCCGAGGAGAACCTGGAAGATGAGTTCGATGAAGCGGAGTTCAGACGTGCCCAAGCCGAGGAAGAAGCACGTAAACGTGTCGAATGGGTTCGTGAAATCAAGCGTAAGCTTCGCGACTGGAACTCCTGGCGCTTGGACCTGGTTGACAGTCGTGCTGGTGCCGAGGGTGCCGGTGTGGGAATGGGGGAAATCTTTGAGGTTTAGCATTTTTTTTGTGTAGGATCTTGGGCATGTGGTGGATGGACGCGGCGCTTTTTGTATGTTATATTATACCACGATCTTGTCTACCATACGGGATAACTGCAATGAAGGATTGTAAGCTATGACTACGTTCTTGATATATTGCCTGGCTATATACCATAGTATTCAATACGTAGCCATTGAAGAAAATGACAGGCCAGGATTGTGAGTCCTCGATTCTATCTCGATCGGGGTCCATTATGCCTAGGTCGCCCACGACCCCACTCTAGTATGTAGCTTGATCTAATGAAAGACGCCAACATGATCTAGCTAATCTTGCCTGTCGCTCAGAGTGGTCTATTTCGACAGATAAGTTTTACATTGAAGAGGCTCAGTGTACCCACCGCGTGTTCAAGCCATGTGGACGCTTTCCTCGGTTACCCCGTATTCCCCCGCAGTTCACAACATATAAGGTTGCATGTACTTCCAAAGCCGCATGATCAAGTGTCAAGATACAGCCCACAATCTTACAGCCATTTCCATCCAGTATTTTCCAGAATGCAGTCCCAGATTTCGAAAAATTTCAATACGAACTTCCCCGACCTCCCACCCTTTCCCACCGACATACCCACCGCTCCTCTCCTTCGGCTGTCCCTCGGCAAGCTACTAGCAGGAGATAAATTAGAACTGGACCGCCTTTTCGAAGCATCTGTGGAAATTGGATTCTTCTACTTAGACTTCCAAGATTCTCAGCTCGGATCTTCCCTACTCCAAGATGTCGACAAGTTGTTTGGGGTAGGCAAAGAGCTGTTCGAACTCTGCTTAGAAGAGAAGAACAAGTATGACTTTAGCAAGCAGAACTCATACTTTGGGTATAAAGCGCAAGGTGTAGCGGTCGTGGACAAGGAGGGGAATTTGGATCGGAATGAGTTCTACAATGTGAGCTAAACTGCCTTTCTATTCTTGTTTTCATCTCCGAGCCAACCCTCTTCTCCTAAGGGAGTCTCATGTCAATTCCTTCTGAACCAGAGGTCTGACAGTGAACAGGTCTCAAAAGACGATATTCTCGGCATCTCAGAGCAACTTCCAGCACCAAGCCTCCTCAATCAAAACAGAAAGCCCATCGAATCCTTCATGCGCAACTCCCATGCCATCGTAACGCTAATCCTCACGATCCTCAACGACCAACTAGGCCTCCCAGAAAAAACACTACCAGACATGCATCGCCAAAGCGCTCTAAGCGGCGATCAAATCCGCTGGGTAAAAGCACCACCCCAACCCATGAACGACAGACGAGTCGCACTAGGCCAACACACCGACTTTGGCTCAGTAACAGTCCTACTCAACCGACTCGGCGGGCTCCAAGTCCAAATGCCCGGAACGGACGACTGGGTCTACGTACGTCCACTACCAGGGCATGCGATAATCAATCTCGGTGACGCAATGGTGAAATTCAGCAATGGGCTCTTACGCTCAAATATTCATCGCGTTAGTGCGCCACCTGGTGCGCAAGCTGAGTGCACAAGGTATAGTCTTGTTTACTTTGCACGTCCTGAGGATGAGGTTATACTGCGGCGGTTGGAGGGGAACCTGATTCCGCCTTTGGAGGGCAACGAGGTTGAAGAGGATGTTAGTAGTAAGGAGTGGATTATTAGGAGAGCTCTAGGGCCAAGGGTTAATCTTGGTCGGAAGGTTGATCTGGACAAATCGGCTGGAACGGAGGAGCTTAGTCGGAGAATCAAGGTTTAATGTGAATATTTGATTTTATTAGTCAATGGAAAATCACAAGACTGCGAAATCCAAGAGTACCAGTATAAAATATCTCCACAATTGTATTTTTCGTGGTCAGATTGGGAGCGCAATTGGGGTTTTCACGAGCCAATGGACTGTGTGGCCAGTTATGTTGCCCCTGCACATCAGACGTATATGCCTTATCGACTGATGGCGACGGCGGGAATTCCCAACAGAAGGCTATGAATGATTGACCTCATCATGCTTGACGGAGTCAAGTACCTACTGGTCCCGTTCCTTTTGAGCAATATAACTGTCAATCCATCTGTCTCAGCTGATATAGGTCACTCTCATGATGTGGGATCCCACGTAGCGACTTGATAAAGGACCGAGGACCGAGGACCGAAAGAGGTTGTCTTCATCAAATTCTGGTAGTTTCCAGACATGTCATAATCCTCAATTTTTGGGCCAGATCAAGAGACCCGCTCTTTCAAACAGAAAATGCTTCTATATCCACGATTGGTGGGATTCACCATTCGAATTCCTAAGTTGATATATTAGTCATGTTTTTCGTCTGGCGTTCCTCAACTTACCTCAGTGTAAAGCGTTATCGATACCCCGTCATCACGAATATCATTGTTAACGGCATTGCGTATCGTACTCATAAGGTCGCTAGGTCCACAAGCACCAACAATGACACGATCGTCTAAGTTGCCACCTGAAGTGGCAGCGGCTTCGATGAGATTGCCAATATCAGGGCGCCCGGATCGGATCTCATTAACCGAAGGTAGCTTGGGCGTAAACGTTTGCAAAGCGCTCTTCTCAAGGTCATTGGCTGAAACAGTTAAAGAAGGCTCCGCTGAAGCTACATCTCCATTCACAGAAACCTTTTCTGAGACTGAGCCTGTGGAGGTAGGGGATGATAGTCCGGTAATATCGGTCGGGCGAGTGATGTGAATGATCAGATTCACTTCCGGGTGAGACTCAAGTTGCTTCAGCTCTTGAGCAAACCATTCGAGGCTCTCTATGGAAGAAGTCAGACAATGCTAGAAAATTCGTTGTCTCAGCGGCAGAATACCACTCACCGTAGTTTCTTACTACCCAGATGAAATCAATAGACTTGACCACTTTAGTAGTTGACTCGATCAGATCCAGCGCAACCGCAAATGTGAAGCTAGCACCGCTGCCACCGGCGATAAGAATGACCTTATCAAACTTCTTAAAGTTGGGGACTTGGCCATAGGGGCCATCCACAGAGCAGCGTAGAGACATGCCCGGCGCCTGCTGAGCAGTTTTATGCAAATCCCGCGTAAAGCCGTCATATACTCTAATGACAAACTCCGAAGGGGTCGAAGAAAGTAGAGTGAACGGATGGCTTTCGACCCAACGGATGGCAGGAACCCATAAGAAGGCATGGGAACCGGGACTGGAGTACATGCGGCGACTGAGCTTTACTCGAAGAGCATCGTCAGGTAAGGCTGTCACAGTAGCATGATTCCCAAAGAAGTTCCACACTATCTTTGCGCCTCGAATGAGGCGATCCATGACCCAAAGACAAGCAGTGAAGATAATGATAATCACAGTGTGACTTGAGAATTCCGGACGGTGCATCCCCACCGTTATCATAATCAAGATGAACATGGAGAGGTGCAGCATGTAGAAGACTATGAGCTATCAGTATTGGGGGACATAAAATTATTCAGGCAGATGACTCACGTTCATAATGTCCTCGCATGAAGTAGGTGATGGTTGAAAAGCCAATGATGACCATGGAAAAACCTGCAATGGCACCAGAATAATTCTTTCTCAGTTGCATTTTCTCGAGCTTTCCAGTCTCTGACCACGCAGATAGGTACACTATAGCATGCAGGACACTCGTGAAGATACAGGTGTAGCCGGCAACCTTGTGAAGTGGACGAAGCTTCTCATAGGATTTCGCGGTCAAGATTGCGAGAGGGGTGTTCTTTAAGGCCAAGAAGACCAACAGCACCAGATTTGCGACGGAAATCCTATCAATCAATACTTGTCAATAACGAGACAGGAGAAGTCGAAAGTGTCTGGAGAGTGCACGAACCAGCCAAATCGTTTACCAACCTAGCAATTCAGGAACCCGTCAGCAAAGAATCGAAGTAAAGCAATGGTTGAGATCAGCTCACATATGAAAGCTCGGTAAGGTCAACATTGGTCACGGCCAGGATCAAATTGATAGCCCAATAGATGATATAAAGAATAGACCGATCTGTTCTTAATCCCATGACTGAGCTGGCAAGAAAGCGTCGAGCTTGTCTGTTGTATTCAAGAAGCATGAGTTCTTTCTTGATCATATGGAAATGAATGGATTCAAGTTACCTATACTTCCGAGACAAGGCAGGATGACTCTTCCTTGGGCCATAATGAAAGTGAATCACGCTTAACCAGTGGTATACAGCAAAAAGACACATTATTGAGCCGACAGCAATGGCAAAGTATTTGTTGCTCCACTCATTATTAGATTGGCGCAATACCTTTGCAGCGGCCTTTGCAGCAGCCTTTGCGGCTTTGGATTCACTCATTGTGATTCTTCCAGAAAGACTCAATGTCAAAATGTCCAAAACATGAAAGGAAAATCTCTATGGAGTCCGATCGGCCCAATCTGACTACTGGGAGGGGCAGAATTATCAATCAGTAACCCATCGAAGAAACTTGCTGTGAGCCAAGAGACAAGACTCGGATCAAGGCAGACCCCACTGGCTCCAAAGATGGAAGCTCGGTGTCCTTCCGCTATTCGAGATATCCATACTGAGTAGAATGGAGCCATGTCTGAGCCTGTAGCATAGCATGCCAAGATGCCAAGATGATTCTTAGATCAAGGTAGGAAACACAGCCGGAAGATCATCGTAGAATTTACGCTCCCGACGATCTGATAGGGGAGACGTTGCAAAATTGCTGTGGGGCACTCAAGGCTGGGCATTCGATACTTCTATTCTCGCCATATTTACTAGACATAGACCAGCAGCGATTTATAGTCTTAAAAATCTACCAGGAAGTTCTTAAGGGCATGGTGTACTCAGCGAAAAATGGTTGTCGCGTGCGGAAGACTAGGGCAAGTGTGGTAAAGGTTATATTTTTTTTTATCTAATCAAAATCAGAATCAAATCAGATAAACCAGTAAACTTTCCTGTGCGTCATACCGGGTCCATGGAAAATTCAGCATGAAACACCCGCGAAAAGATGGTAATGGCAGTGATTCGAGACCGAGATCAGAGGGTCTCAGCTCGGAAGCTAAGCTGGAAGGAGAATTGTGAGACAAACGTACCCAACGGTGCAATCTTAGTCAAATCCAGCGAGACTCGTTGAATCCTCGGCATTTGAAGTTTCCGTATCTTACCGGAGCGTACCAATGACTTCGGTGAAGCCACCAAGTAAACTTTTCCGCATATCTGATTTTGTTGAATTCGTATGATAAGATACCATTATCAATCTAAAATACTAGCTTGATACAAGGGTGGACCCAGCATATGCTTGAATTTTATCAAGCAAACCTGGCGCCCCACTACACGCCCAGGTAACATAGGGTCCACGGGGGAAAAGATTTACGGTGGGCCCACGCTCGGAAACCTTCACTGAAACCTTGGGAATGAGGGATTTTATGAGGAATTTGAGGAGTTTGCGGTTCCCGCGCTTGTGAAATACGTTGTTTAAACACTGAAGGTCAAAAAATAAAATACGTCAACTCAATCGAGAAAGAATCCCCTATTCTGATATAACACAATATGATTATTTTGATTGGACCCGTATTCTATATCTCATGAAACATCAAGACTAATGCGTCCTGATTGATTAATTTTAAAGAGCTATAAGGGAAGCCTCGGCACGCTTCTCCGGCACGGAAACTGTTGTCTCAACAGGTGCCACCGGGTCTTCATAGGGACGGCGCAGAATGAAGGCTCTAGCCTTGGCCTTGCTCCGTGCGATGCGGTTCATGGCCGGATCAATGACAGGAATAGCTCCACGTCTCTCACGGTAGAACATCAGCGAGTAGCCAACCATCACACAGATCCAGTATAGGTTGTAAGAGATCACGGAGCCATAGTCGGCCGAATTGGTCCAACCGAGAAGTGCGTTGAAGATACCCCAACCGCCACCACCTCCCAGCTCGGGGTTACAGCAGTTCACGTGCCAGACACTCTTTCGAATATCATAGGATCCAGGACCAGAGCCAGTCTCGGACGCGTCGCCTCCGATAATCTTGTTCCAGGCGTTGTTCTCAAAGTACCAGACACCTCGAGAGAAAAGACCACCAGCCACGAGGTAGAGGAAGCAAGTCGAGATAATCAAGAAAATCTGCATCGAGGTCTCTCGTCCACCCCTGTAGGAATAATTTCAAGGTTAGCTCTACGCATATAGTCTTCTTTTTGGAGGGGATTGACGAACCGGTAAATGAGATAGCCCACGGCAACACCAGCCAAAAGACCACAGAAGACGGCCAATGGGAAAGAAGTAGCCGGAAGTCCTAATCCCACGCCACCGACATAAACAACGCATTCAAGGCCCTCACGGAGAACGGTGATGAATGGAAGGATAAACATGGCGTATTTCTCCAACCATCTCTTGACCCGACCCTTCTTTGATTCATTGGGGTTCTTCTCCTGCTCAAGGGCCTTAGCAAGCTTGACCCGCCATTTGTCTTGTAGCTTAGACACGCGCAAGAGAGCAGCTCCCATAATGGTGATGATGATCGAGGCGATAATTCCCAGAACACCTTCCCAAATGTCCTCGGTGCTTGAGAAAGCGTCTGTTCCAAGACCGTAGAAAGCACCAATCATACCCGCGCCAACCGCCAGACAAATCAATAGGCCTGTCGCACATCCCCACCATACCTGTCGCTGTTAGCGCACAAAGTCGCATTGAATTGGAAGCGAGGTCCGACATACTTGTTTTACCAATCGTTTATATGTAGGGCGATCATCATTGTAGAGCGACTGCTTCAAGAAGGCCAGTAGAACCGACACAACCACCGTCGTCTCGAGACATTCTCGAAAACAAATAAAGAACACTAAATTGCGCCGAATTAGTTTAGTGACTTTGTCGAAAAACAAGGGGCGCGAATCCTACCGGTGACCGCGAAAACTTGGTTGTTGCCCATGATGCCTGGTGTGCTTTTGACGGCCCAAGGCTAAGAAGAGAAGGGATCCAAGAATTAAAGAACAGAAACACGAGCAGCACTCGGCTTGTTAAGGTCTCATGTAGTCCGGCAAATGAACTAGAGGTAATTTTGAAAATTACGCGGATCCACCCCTGAGCTTGGCGTAAGCTTTTTCATCAACGTTTAGCATGGTGATTCGTCGTGGTGGAGATTCCATACCCGACGACCACGGGCTCCTACTCAAGCTCCACTAAGTCATGGAAGTGAGTCGCCAGAAGCGACAGCATGCGTGCTCGATTTCCCGAAACGATACGAATCAAAGCCAGCTGGTTATATGAGCCGACCCAATGGAGCTCTGATTGACTCACACGTGAACCCGCATTGGCCGCTTTTCCAAACATCTGATTAGGGCACGGAAGATTAATTGGAAAACGATCGTCCAGAACCCGGGCGGGGCTTTGACTTTCTGGCTATTACCGGGATTGACCAAGGGTTCGTGTTTTTTTTTGCTAATCAATCTCTACTTCTCCTATGGTTCCGAGGGGTTTTCGTTCATTAATTTTCCCTTGAACCGGGATCTTCTTCACCTTCACCCCTTGGCGAACGCGTCAAACACAACATGGTTATCTTACACAGCCTATCGTTATGGCTTATGGCAGTACTGCCCTTTGTGCAATACTGTCAGGCGAAGACGGTGAATCTGGATTTCAACGTCACATGGGTTAATGTGAACCCCGACGGTCTCCATGAGCGCAAGGTGGTGGGTGTCAACGGCCAGTGGCCCCTGCCTGTCATTGAGGTAGACAAGGGTGATCGCCTGATTGTTAATATGTATAACGGCCTTGGCGACAAGGACACCTCCATCCACTGGCATGGCATGTTCCAGAATGGAACCAATAACATGGACGGTCCCTCGATGGTTACCCAGTGCCCAGTCGCTCCTGGTTCCTCGATTACCTATAACTTTACTATCCCCCAAAATGGCACTTATTGGTACCATTGCCACACCGATGCCTGTTACCCAGACGGGTACCGCCAAGCTTTGATCGTGCACGATAATCAATCATACTTCAATGATATGTATGATGAAGAATATACCGTGACAGTGAGTGATTGGTACCACGAGCTTGTCGAGGATATCCCATTTATTCGTGTTGAAAATCCTACTGGAGCCGAGCCGGTGCCTGATTCATTCCTCTTCAATGATACTGTGAGCGCTACGAATATCCCCGTCGAGGCGGGAAAGACGTATTTGTTGCGATTGATCAATATTGGTGCCTTTGTGGCGCAGTATTTCTATATCGAGGACCACACTTTCCGTATTGTCGAAATTGATGGCGTGTACGTTGATGAACAAGAGGCCGACACTCTCTACATTGCAGTGGCACAACGTTATTCTATCTTGGTGACCATGAAAAACTCCACGGATAAAAACTATCCGATCGTGACCGTTGCCGACTCGGAATTGTTAGATACAATTTTGCCTACCCTTCAGCTCAACCAGACCAACTGGCTTGAGTACAACAGCAGTGCGGCGCATCCACAAGCTGTGATGACTGTGGACACTGCCTCTGACCTTGTTCCATATGATGACTTCAAACTTGTTCCTCACGACCGGATGGCATTGCTTCCAGACCCAGACATGACCATTGAGGTCGATGTCATCATGGCCAACCTCGACAATGGAGCCGGTTACGCGTTCTTCAACAATATCACCTACACGAAGCCTAAGGTCCCAACATTGTACTCCGTCCTTACATCCGGGGACTTTGCCACAAATTCCGAGGTTTACGGCGAATACACACACCCGTTCATCCTCGAGCATAACGCGGTCATTGAGGTAATCCTCAACAACCAAGACACGGGTTCCCACCCCTTCCACTTGCACGGCCACAACTTCCAAGTCGTCAGCCGCACTCCCTCGTACGGTGCTTCTTTCTACGACTTCGTGGATGGCGACCCAGTCGCTTATAACGCTACCGAGAACCCCTCCAGCAGCTTCCCGGCCTACCCTGCTCGCCGAGACACCTTTGTCGCACCACCGCAGGGCAACTTTGTCATCCGATTCGTCGCCGATAACCCGGGTGTCTGGTTCTTCCACTGCCACATCGACTGGCACTTGCAGCAGGGCTTGGCAATGTCATTCATCGAAGCCCCCAAAGAGCTTCAAAAGCAGATGTCGTTGAGCGACAGCGAAATCAGCATCTGCAAGGCCGCCGACATCTCTTACGAGGGAAATGCCGCGGCTAACACTGTAGACCTGCTCGACCTTACTGGTCAAAACAAGCAGCTCCCGTGGCTACCTGCTGGATTCACAGCAAAGGGTATCGTCGCGATGGTCTTTTCCTGCGTGTCTGCCTTCCTGGGTATGGCTTTCATCACAGTATATGGCCTGTCTGGAATCCAAACCAAGAAACAAGAGACTGCTGTGGTCACTGAGCAGAATTCTCTGTGATTTTCGAATTTTCGCTATGATGATATAACCCGAGCCTGTATTTAATTGATAGTCGGACCAAATTAGAAGGTCAATTGATTTCTTAATGTTCAAGAGATTGTCGCTGCCTATAGACCCTAATTTAACACAAGATGAGATATGCCAAACATTTCTAGCCTAATTATAACAATATCATGTGACATCGTTCGCATGGAGATCGATCAGCAATGCGCTTAATGACGCCACATTTGGTTTCGATGTGAAGTGGAGACATTTTACTTATTAGGTATAGTAATGTTCGAAATCAGATTTACCTCCACACTCTTAGACTTTCAGTCCCGACACGGGACCTTCGTCTCTAGTCCCACTCTGAAATTCGCTAGCTTCTGGGAGTTCCATCAACCTCTTACTTCCCTGAGACTCCTGCCCAGGCTAAATATTGGTTAGGCTGCCAGAAACAAGGGGTAAATGCTGTGTGAACAGATTGAATAAATGTAATTTGATTTATGAACAACCAGAGCTTTCTCTTACGTCTTTCTCTTTCCCACCTCACCTTCTTTGGTGAAGGACGCGGAGCAAGATCTGATCCGCCGGCACAGTTCCTACGGGGATAGATCAACAACCACGCGCGTAGTATTTTGCATCGCAAATATGCTTCATGGCACTGGAATCATATTCTTTCCATAATAGTGTTGCCAGCATAAGATTGTCAATTCAAGCCTAGCCATCGGGATTTTGTGAATCGTTTAAATTTTCCCAATTGCAAGACAAGCGGCAACCAGTAGAGAAAGGTACAAGGCTGAGTACCATCTATATGAAACCCGGTCATCTTCGATGTTCCTGAGAAAGGCTATACGAAAGATGAGCGTTATGGTCATGACAGCTATGATGAACGAGATCAACAGTGTCGTTTTCTTGTGCTGTTGATTTAACACCCAGTGAAATATATAAAAGTACTGCGATAGATTGTCAGTCATTGTTAGATTTGTCATAACAAGCAGCTGACCTCGAAGAGAACAAGATTACAGGACGTATAAATGCGGGCTAGATAACATAGTCAGTAAAATGTGGCTTCCTGGAGATTGCATGACATACCTGGAATATCTCCAAGCAGCATTGGTGTTGTTCGACGACCGCTGGCCTTATCACCAGGAACATCGCGAAAATCCTGAATCGGCGCAGTGAAGAAAACCCAAGTCGCAATTATCTTCACCCAGGGCCATCCAAATTCGGATTTTGAACCTCCAAGCTCCCAGCAGGCCATCAGCTGAGCAACACAACCTAATGATATAGAGAGATCTTTCGCAGGCCCAAATTTAGCCGTGTGGAGTATGTACGAGCTGAAAACGGTAAATATCCAGAGCATGGTCCATATATGGACATTGAGGATGTAGCTGTATATGATCCAAGCCCCAGTCGAGACATAGTACCTGACTTTTGTTGCAGCGACGCTCGTTTTTCCGGAGACGACTGGTCGATTGGGCTTATTGATCGCATCTTCCAAGCTATCTCCTTCGGCGTTATTTGCAAGATCGATCGTGTAGGCATACAGGAATCCATATGTTATGGCATCTATCAATGAACTTAGCACTCCAGGGGTCTTTCAAATATTTTGCAAGGTTTATTACTGGCAAGCGAACGCAGGATCTCGAATATATCTGCTTCCCTGTGTAGCAATGACGCTATCGGGAATACCAAAAAAGGCAAAAAAGCAAGGTCGAGGTTGCTTCGCATATAATGATATGAGAGGTGAATTTCCTGCTTGAAAACTTTTGCTAAATTCAAGCGGCCCTTGGCTTCTTGACATTGATCTTGGGGAGCCATTATAAGAGCGAGGAGGATTATCAAAGGGAATCGGTTCGTGATAACACATAAGACCTACCTACTAGGACTATGCGTACCTAATTATATATAGTGTCAAGTAAGAGGAGGCCGATGATGCAATTCAATTATCATCCAACCAATGTAAGGCGCAAGGTGCCAACAGAAAAAAGCTACTGTGTTCTTGAGAAGAGCGCCTCCCTGTTTCCAAGGTTGCCCAAACAGCGATCAAGCTGAAGAAATGCCGAAACATGACTATGCGTGACGTGTAGTGGGCTTCATGCAATCAAGCAAATGAATATTGTGGCCTCAAGTAACGGACTCCACATCTCAACCTGCCGAAGGCTTTTTATTTTTATGCTGGTTAACGCCATGGGTTACATAGACCGAGACGAGCTGAAGGCTCCTGGGCTCTCGCTTCTGTAGATCTGTGTCGGTGAAGGATATGAATGTACTTCAACCTTGCAATGGCTATCGTCGTCACCCATCATCCAATGTGTGATTTCTCTAGCCTTGGGAAAACCTGCCAAAGGGCCACGCCTAGTGGTGATCAGCCTATGCACCTAAATCAGCCTTCTTGTCATATCAAGATCTAGCCGCATAAGCAAGATGATATGATTGGAAACTTGACAAACAGTAGAGATAAAGTTTCGTAGATCGGCATGACGCTCTTTTGCATGCAGCTGGGCCGTCTGATTTCGAATACTAGTAAACCTACGTCAAAATTACATGGGTCTACAGTCATGTCTACGCGAATAGGTATTCATTGATTATTTACCAAGTAGCAGATCGAACAGGATGCTGAGAGTTTGATTTGGTTCACAATTGACAAAGATAGGAGTGTTGGAGCGAACACTTGCTTTCTTCGATGGCCTGGTGGGGCAGCGGGCTATCCCAAGACCCCCACCAAACCAAAATCAAGTCAACGTCATCGAACAAAACTGACCACCTACAACTCACAATGGCTCAATTCAAAGACCTTTTATTGCCACATGGCCGCACGGAACTATGCAATTCCGTGCTACCGGGACTTCTAGACTGCATTGCTGACATCGCAAAGTCACTACGTCAGTCTCAGCACGTCTCCCTAGCGGGAACCACAAACACATTTGGTGATGGCCAGTTGAACGTCGACATCGCAGCAGAGAACCTTCTCCGAGCTGCACTTGCCAAATGTCCCTCCGTCCTGACAGCGAGCAGTGAAGAAGAGCCAATTGAGCGATCTGCCCGCGACGGCGAAACCGCGGAGAATGTTTCCACTGGCTCAGAAAAGTACACTGTCGCCTTTGACCCGCTAGACGGGAGTTCCATCATTGCCCCCAACTGGACCGTGGGAACTATCATCGGTATTTGGGACGGAAGCTCGGCGATCCACCAACAGCCCTCCGAGAAACAAATTGCCTCCATCTTAGGTGTCTATGGTCCCCGTACTACCGCCATCGTTGCCCTGAAGGTCCCTGGCGGCAAACCCCAATGTCTTGAGATCGGCATCGGGGAGTCAGGACAAGATCACGAAATCATTCGATCCGATGTCAAACTCGCGGACGCACCTTTCAAGACACGCTACTTTGCTCCGGCCAACCTTCGCGCTGCGGCTGAGAGCCCGGCTTACATGCGTCTGATTACACAGTACGTGGAGAAGAAGTATACGCTTCGGTATAGTGGCGGCTTGGTGCCTGATGTGGTGCACGCGCTCGTGAAGGGCCACGGAGTGTACTTGTCGCCTGTGACTGGTGCGAGCGAGGCAAAGCTACGCCGCTTGTATGAGCTGTTCCCTGTTGCACTGATAGTGGAATGTGCCGGAGGAAGGGCGATTGATCCTTCCAATGGAGAGGATATCTTGAGTCGACCATTGGAGAATTGTGATGAGAGAGCGGGGTTGATCTGTGGAACGGCCGAGGAGGTTGAGATTGTGAAAAAGGCACTGCTTGGTCAGTGAGATCACTCAGGCGGGAGATTCAAACTTAGAAGTGAAAACCATCATAAATGAGTGTTTTTATCCCCTATTTGTTTTCTTACATCTTAGAATCGGGATCTCAAGAGTTATGTAAAATGCAGAAGAGATAATCTAGATGGGCTTCAGGGGGTTTTAAGACGAGGTACGTCTTGCTACTATTTTCGATATTCTACGTGAAAGATATTGAAAGGAAAACGGTATATTGACAACGGTCTATGTAAGGAACCCAGCGATCTATGTAAGAAACAAAAATCAAGCTCGATCTAAAAAACAATAAGGAAACGTAAATCAAACTTACCTTGACCTTTAATCTCCTACTCAACTTTCCGACGGCAAGAAGGGCAGGTATTAGATCGACGAAGCCACGGCTCAATGCAGGCAGCATGAAAAGACCAGTGTGAACAAGGGAGCAGCATCACCTCGTCTCCTACCTTCATATCATCCTGGCAAATAACACAAGTCGCGTCCTCAGAGTTGATCATGCTCTGGGTAACAATTGGTCGGGCCAGCTGGCTAAGGACATCCCGAGGTACTGCAATCTGATCTCTCATTGAATCCACAGGCTCGTAGACGTAAGACACTGGGGCTTCATGTCGAGCATGTCGGGTTCCATGGTGATGACCCGGAGTTCCGTGTCGGGACGTGTGTCGAGGTGCATGGTTAGCCCCTGGAGCTTCATGGTGAGCAGGGGCTGCATGTCGGTTTCCGTGGTGGTGGTGATGACCTGGAGTTGCATTTCGGGATGTGTGTCGAGGGGCGTTATGAGCCACTGGAGCTTCATGTTGAGGTGCAGGGGTCACATGTCGGTCTCCGTGATGGTGGTGGCGACCTGGAGTTGCATGTCGAGATGCGTGTCGATGACCATGGTGACCAACTGGAGCTTCATGGTGCGTAGGGGTCTCATGTCGGGATGTACGTCGAGGGGTATGGTTGTGATGACCTGAAGCTTCATGGTGAGTCGCAGGAGTTCCATGCCGGGTCGTGCGTCGAGGGGTTTCCTGTCGATGAGCTGAGCCTCCATGCTCAGGCGCAGGATTTGCATGCAGAGTTCGGCCTGATCCGCTGATCCTTTGAGTTATGGGCATGATCCAATCGCGCAAAGTTGCCCGCCGTTCCCCGGGTCCTGACACAACTCGATCCAGCAATCTCGGTGGTAGACTGATACCTCCATCTCGCCGCTGGAGGCCTGCTTGCAGAAGCTCGCGCACTTCATCAGCAACGTCAGGTGTGGTCATGTATAGTCGGGCAACTAGTTCATTGATCTCAGCAAGGCCAGCGTGGCGCACTGGGGTGTTATGGTGTGGCATATTATAGATACTTCCTTGAGGTTAGAAAACAATAACAATTTTAGATAATGGATAGAGTGTGGACTGGAGTATTGATATACTGTTGATGATGTTGATAATGGAGTCCAAGAAGCTCGGGAGTTAGCGGATTTTTATAATCACTGGGCAGTATAGTCATGTTTGAATTGCATTGTTTTCCTGAAGAGAAGGATTCTTTGAGCTAAAATAGGAATTTCAGCTTTAAATATAACTATGATACATGAACCAATGACTCGACCACAAAGACTCGACGGGAATGATTCAATCATATATTTCTATTTCGAGGACAATCAATAGATTAGTAGAGTATGAAAGAACTGCGACATTGTCAATAACAGGACAAAGATTCAAAGAGCATGTTCTTCCAACCAGGGCTTTACAACAGAGACTTAAACAATGCGAATAAAGACTTCTATGAAGAACCTGCCCTGGTCTCGGGCTCACAATGAAAACAATGGATCTTTCTCTCATAACATACGACATATAATCAGACCCTTGTCAACAACCATTAACGCATCCGCACGTCCATTTGATTACTTCACCATGTCAATTAGCTATGTGGCACGGAATCGAACTCAATCAATCCAAGAGGCTATCGACAACCTTTTTATAGAGTTTGGAGCCACAGTGGAAAATCGAGACTGGGCCACAGAGCAGACACAGCAATCAGAAGAGCCCTGTGTTTTTCAAGTCCTCCGCGACTATGAAAATGGAGCAATCCCGAATGGCCGAGTCATTCTAGCCCACGACGGTGAGTTTATTGTTCTGGAAATTCCACGGCGACACCTCCCCCCTAACGCCACAGGTCCTATCCAAGAGAGAGAGTTAATCCCTCAGATATCCTGATTGATCTTCAGGTCTATCAAACTTGGCGATCAAATCCATCTGAGCATTTACCGCGCAAGCCTCTATGTGAGGTAGTCGAGGTCTCCAAGGATGAGAACCGCACCTGTTCTATATGCTACGAGCTTGTCAGTCCTCATCTAGAGGTGATTATACTTCCCTGTGGACATTGGTTTGAATGGTGCTGTATTCAATCATGGTTTGAGCGAAGCTTCACTTGTCCCATGTGTCGTGCGAATGTGCTTGAGGGTAGCATATCCCCAGATGATCTATGGATTATGTATGAAGTTGCTGAGTCTTAGCCTTGAGTTAGTAAGATTCGAAGATTCTTGGAATGTCAGTATATTCACGGAATTATATATAGTGTCATCCCTTTTTCATTGGTGATTCTAGCGCGGGGTAGCACCTCCTTCGAACATCATCTGGAGGAAGATGCAGTTATGATAGTCATGCACCACTGCCCAGATATACTATCATTTCTGATGAGACCTGCTTTTCAAAACCTACTTGATGTAGTCCTATGTGGGTACAAGATTAAGATGTATTAATGGTATACGAACTTGGTAGCCTTGGAATAAGGGCGTCCCACTGACCACTCGGAGTGTCGCTTTTACAGCGCCACCTGGGCAGATATCGCTATACCCTTGTCTCTAACAGAGTGACTATACATTAGGCACAAATCATGTGTTGGGTATCCAGCAAACACCCCTGAAGGTTTTAGTTCGCCTCATTATTTGCCTATATACTGCCCAGTCAGCCGCACGACTTTGTTTATCTCCCTTTCTGTCTCCCCCGTCTCCCCCCTCCTTCCACCTTCCCACAATCTAACGATACGTGAGTGTACTTGCTCTTATCCTATTCTCATATATGTTGTTTAATATGTACATACTTAATCAGTTAATCCTACCAGTGTATTCCGAGACATCTAATTCCGAGGTTCTCAACGCCCAAACAAAAGCTATGACCGAATCAACCCATCTATGGGTGGATTTTGTATCTTCGAGTCAAACCTACCGACGGTTAAGGGGACTTAAGGAAAGAGTAAGTCACGGAAAACATGTTACGAGATAAAACCCTCAATAACATGTATAGGGCTGGAAAAACCAAGACGGAGATCGATTCTTTGAAGAACGAAGGAAAACCGCATCGAACCCAACCCAAAGCAAAAAAGAAAGCTTCTATCAAATGACCTGCCATATCGGATCGGGACTGGCGGAAGGGACGGATATATTCAAATTAAAACCTCCCGGGCTCAAGGTGCTTGATCTCTGTATGGCACCAGGTGGGTTCACAACGGCAGCCGCGGACAACCTCTTGGAGCCACTGATCGACGGAATAACGCTCCCGCCCCAGATCGGGGACTATGAAGTGCTAGCGAAGAGACATTGTCAGAGAATCATCTATGCTGATATCACGATGTATCTCACGGAAATGGGATACGAGGGAACTATTCCTAATGGACATCCGGATGCGAACCATTTCGACACAAGTCGGCCCCTACTTGATAATACATATGATATCGTCATCTGCGGAGGAGCTGTTGGTCGAGATCATCCTAGGGAGGAATACCGCCAAGACTGTGAAGGAACACGGTTGACAGTTTCGCAAATGGTGTTCGCGATGAACCATCTCAAAACCGGCGGTTCTATGGTCCTACTTCTGCATCGCGTTGAGGCATGGGATACTGTTTGCATACTTCATGCTTTCAATCAGTTTTCTGAAATCCAGCTTTACAAACACCCCAAGTGTCATGCTATCAAATCGTCTTTCTATCTAGTTGCGAAGAACGTCGATTTGGAACACCCCGTTGCAAAGCAATCGGTGTCGCATTGGAGAAATCTTTGGGGATATCTGACCTTCAAGGAGTTTGAGGATGTCCCGCTTCCTGATTCAAAACTTGATGGATCAGATGTCGCTTTTGTTCAAAGCATGATAGACGACTTTGGTCCTCAATTTCAGAAGATTGCGCAGCCTGTCTGGAAATGCCAGGCGAAAGCATTGCGCAAGCAGCCATTTACAAAATAGGCTGCAGAATGAATGTAGCGTAGCTGTTCAACGACAATTTGGCGGTGTTCATTACGGAAATCTATGATGTTATTAAGTCACTCTCCTAGGCAGTTAGCAATTCATTGTGATGAATGTTGAAAATGTTGGTGTCATGAGGGTTTGCAGCGACTGTCCCGCTCTCTGAGTGAACTAGTATGTTTCGTGATAGAGATTGCGAAAGGATTCAAAAGGGATTTTGGACGCCCTCGTACATATAGTGCATACCCTTTAATGATTAGCATAAGCGCTGTTAAGTCGATAAGTACGGAGTCAGATTCCCATATAAAAATGTAAATGCATCCATAAATTGAAACTAGAATCAAAACACATGACGAAATCAGTCCTTATAATGCTTTCCTGTCAAATATCCCTCAGGCTGCTCCTTCTTCCTCCTCCCAGCAATCTCAGTGACCCAACCCGAGATCTGGTAAATCCAACCACCGGTGACAAGAACTCCACTAATGGTGTTGATCACGCGGATAACAAGCGCCAGGAACCCGCCCCGCTCTTCACTGACAAGCAGCAAAATCGGCTCAATATTATACTTGAAGAAGATACCCGGGACCAAGTATGGGGTCTCGGGCATCTCTTCAGACTGGCTAGTCGCTGCGTACTGGTTCGTGAAGACCGTGTTACGGCCAGTGCGGGCGGTGGCCGACGCCGGAGAACGAGTATATGCGTCCAGGGCGTTTCGGCCCTTGGTGTAGAGAGTAGGCACAACGGAGAGGAAGTACTGGTACTTGAAGTAATGCTTGTCGGTCTCGGCCATGGTTTTATCGAGAGGATTCATCAAAGATGGGTAGTGAGGGCCGAAAGAAAGCTCGGTGATCATGTGCGAGAAGTTGAAAGCTAGATTGAAGGATGAGTAAATGGGTCAAAGCTGGGGCGAAATCGGAATCGAAAATACCACTGTGATCCAAGTGCGGCGCAAACTCTCTATATCCATGACCTCTCGCGGTGATATGGAAATCTCCCTGTACTTTGTTTCCCTCCAGACTACCATAAATTCGACAAGAATCCGTGGTGTCGCCCCATCGCATCGAGGGACCCTTAGCAAACTTGCGCCTCGGGTTTCGTCGCGCCTCGCCTAGAACGTGGTGCGCATGCGCATCTGCCTCCTGTGCTGTCAATCGATCTTCCTCCTCGTGACTCAGTGTTTGGTACTCGTGCTTGTCCTTGTTCCGCTTGTGCATCCACAGGTTCCAGCTCGTTTCCTCGCGCTTGAGCATGTCGCTGGCTAAGATGCGGTCGCCGGCTGCGTCTTGGATGTTAACACGAAGGGTATCGCAGGGCATGTTGACGACGATATCGAGGTTGAGCTGGAGTTCATGGGAGACGCCCTTCTCCACGCTGAAGTGGTGCTGTTCTGTGCCACGCCACCATGTTTTTAGTTCGGAGAAGCTGAAGACAGTGCAGACGAGGAGAATAAGGACGGTCCATTGGCCACCGCGGTGGGTAGGGGTTGTGTAGGAAGCTTTTGTTTTCGCTATTAAGAGTAGGAAAATTAGCCTGCCATGTCTTTGTCTCGTAGTGGTCGTGAAATTGGGGTAAGGTTTGAGGTTGATTCGCGGATCGCGTGTCTGTATATGTACAGCTTTCAGGCAAAGAAGACTTACGGAAAGCGTCAAAGGTCTTCAGGCCCGACAGAGCGCTTTTCTCTCCAAAGGCATCCTCATCGAGGCCCTTAGAGTCAAAGCCATTCATTGCGAATTGGAGGACAGCAGTGAAGGAACAGAAATGGAAAGGTGGAGTGCGGGTCAGATAAGGCGATGAGGCCAAGTAGTCCGATTCGCCGCGACCCACTCTGTCAGGTACACGATAGCCGCGTTTTGTAGCGCTCACTGGGAATTTCCCGAGGTCTACTTGATGATAAAATGAGAGTGGAAAGAACAAATCTTGAACAATCACGTCTAATCCAATAGTGCTTTTTTTTTTTGAACATTCAGAGTTGATAACGTGGATTTAAATTTCTGTTGACGCGTGTACCTTGGCTGTGTATATATTCCGCGAGGATAATCGTCAGATTATACAAAACCTCAGCATTCCGAGGTTCGTAATCTCGTATCCTCAAGCTTCTGTGAATATGGAAGCCCTCGGGGCTTGAGGGCTGGAGATTACCTTTGAAAGAATAGAATGTGCAATCGTGTATTCAGTATTCGTACTCCAGGTCTATATTGATAGTTATGTATCGTAGTAATGCATTGATTCAAAGCCAATCCGAATGCTCTACAGAAAGCCCACGGTCATGAAGCTCTCTCGGAGAGATGCAAGGAAATAAAACAAACGTCAAACTGTACAAAAGCAGGACCGAAAGGGGCCTGATGGGGGTAATGATGGGTCATCAGTATAGAAGCGAAAGACAGCAGGACAAACGAAAGACATGAACATAATAAAACCCCGTCGCATGAATCATATCAGGGCCCAGATGCAAATGCTGTCCACAAACATAAAAGGGTATAGGATGGATGCCGTCCTTTTGGCTGTGGGTTCCCCGAACCAGATCAACAAATGCATGACATGACAAACCACCTGATGCATGAGAGAACATGAGACAAGAACAAAAGAAAACAATGTAGAAAACAAATATTATTACAGGGCGTAGGGGAGAAGAGGGTTTATTTGGTCCTCTGTTGGCTGGTCAGCTTTTGTTTTAAGGTTCCTAACCAGCCACTGGCTCCATGCTAACTCACCAAGCTGGTCGCTGCCGCCGCGGTGGCAAGGTCGGGCTTTCCACTGATGCTTCTTGCGGAAGCACGAGGCAGCGTGGTGGAATCCTTGACCGCTCGCTTGGCGGGGCTGGACGGCGGTGGACCGTTGATTGTCGAATGGCGCTTCCCGGAGCCCTTGACCGGAGAATTACCAGATGCATCACGGCTGCGCAGAAATCCGCCGGTCTTCAAGGTTGAGCTGGGAGGCTCAGGCAGCGGGCGCCCACTGGAGGCGCCACGCTTAGAGGGTGAGCTTGCGGTGGTCTGAGCATACATCCTGGGGCGAGCTGTCGGCTTGATACCGGTGAGGAATTCGTGCTTCAGCGCCTCGTGAGGGGTCATCCGGCGGGCCGGGTCCCATCGCAGACAAAGCGTAATGAAATCCAGGAAAGCCTCATCGTCGCACTTAAGAACTTGACGAAGCTCTTTAGAGCTGGGACGACGGCGCCGACCCTTGGAGGAAACGGTCAGACGTGGCTTGCCCAAGGAATCAAAGAACAACTTCTTGCGCGTGCTCTTTTCAATCAGGTGCTTTTCTGGAGGACCGAAGACTTCCATGATACAGGCCAGTTGCTCCTGTTCGTTCTCGCCTGGGAAGATAGGATAACCGGTGAACAACTCAGCCAGGATACATCCAACACTCCACATGTCGATGGGCATACCGTATGACATGCCCAAGATGACCTCAGGTGACCGATAGAATCGACTCTGGATATAAGTGTAGACCTTTTCGTTTTCGAAACAACTAGAGCCGAAATCGATAACACGAATTTCAGAATTCAACGGGTGAACGAGAAGAATGTTCTCCGGTTTCAGATCGCAATGAATGACCTTCTTTGCATGCAAGAGGGTAAGACTGCTGAGCATTTGCTTGGTGAATCGCCGAATGAGCTTGATGTTGAAGCCTCGGAAATCGTGAGCCTTGATAAACTCGTAGAGATTGATTCCCAGGAGTTCCGTCGATATGCAGAGATGGCCACGGAAGTAGAAATTCTCGACAAAGTTGACCACGCTGTGGCGGCGATCCGGATCCCAGTCCTTCAGTTTGCGGAGAAGGTTGACTTCGATCAAAGCCTGCTGATGGAAACGTTTCTTGTTGCGAATGATCTTGATTGCGACCAAAGCACCAGTCTTGTGGTCGACACATCTCACGACTTGTCCGAAACTTCCCTTACCAAGGACATCCACAACCTCGTAGCGGTATGCAAGATGATCGCCCATCACGATGTTATAGTCGCCCCTGTCGTCATCATATCCAAAGTTTGCAGCACCCGAGTGAAGATCTCCGACATGCTTCTTCGCATTTTGAGTACCGCAGAAGAAGATGTCTCGGTAATCAATAATTTCGCCGCGCTCAAAGATGTTCAAATTAGCCATCTTGAGAGCCGCAGCGGGACTGACACGATCCTTTGGTCCCGCCTTGCGACGCAATTCATCTAATGCTTTGGCGGCGCTTTCAAAGTCTTTCCGTTTGGCTCCAAGCCTGCGCATTTCCTCATCCGCCACCACTATGTCAGCGTCAACACTGGCATCGGTCGACCGAGAAGAAAGCCGCGGCGCTGGAACGAGCAGAGTTGATTATTTTATGTACCGGAGACACATAAGTGCTGTTGGGTCGGGCATGCGAGGGATCCAGACTTCCAGAAGAATCATTTGAACGAGTTGGCTCCAAGTTGACGCCTTGTTCACTGCTGACACTGGGCTTGCGAGGGGACGCCGGTTGTTTTGTTATGCTAGACACAGATGATTGACGGCGGGGCTTGAGGTAAGATGTCTTGACACTAGGACTGGTCGAAGGCACAGAAGACAAATTGTTCCAAGTTGCGGATGCCGGGAGCTTGGGTGGTGGCATATGGTCGTATTTGGCTGGATCGATATCCATGTCAGCCGAGGGCTTTATCTTGGAATTGCTGCGAACTCGTGCAACATTCAAGCGATCCCGAAGCGAGGGACCCGACACCGCAGTAGTGCTTTCCGGCTCAGAAGGGGTCGAAATCTGACTCAATCTTTCTGTAGCGGGTGTAAAACTGGCACTTTGTGTCTGCGGGCGTGGACCAGTCAACTTGTACGAGTGAGAAGCTCGGTTATTGGAATAGTCGCCGCTAGCTTGGTGACGGAGAGCATTAAAGTCGCTGCTGCTCTTGGGTAGTGTATATGATGCATATGGTGATATATTTCGGTTGCCACTGGGTGTATCGAGAGACTCGAACGCGCTGGTACTGCTGGCCGCCCGTAATGACGCCGCCGTTGCGCTAGTGCTGATTGCAAAATGGGACGTACTGCTACGTACCTGAGTAGCAGGTGCTTTATCTTCATCGTCGCGGAAAGACCAGAAGTTGGATGCCTTTGATGCAGTCATTGGCGTGCTGGGCGTCTTCGACATGACCTGGTTGGAAGGGGTGTAGGATTTCCGCTCTTCCGCTTCCCGGTCTCTTAAAGCCTCAATCTTGGTCGTCATTGGAGTTCCCAGCGGCAGAAGGTTTAGGGGAGGCAGCTTCAATGGCTGCAGGCCCTTGCGACCCAGAACCGTGGAGGTTCGTGTTCGCGACTCCGGCGTTTTCGCCGCCCGCTCAGTCGTATAGTCATTATTGTTGTCATCGGCGGTGGCACCGTGTCGGCCCTGGGTTTCCATGTCTGAATCCTGCGCAATATGCAATTGGCTGATATCCACTGGTAAGCTGGACTTCCTTGGGGCCGGGAAGACCGGCGCGTCCAGTTCACCCTTGGGGGATTCATAAGCCTTGGGGATTGCGGGGACCGGAGGCACTTCTTCCTCCGCATTCGATGATGATTGCTCCGTGCGCGGCTTGGGCGTGGGTAGTCGCGAGGACGAGAAATTTTGGGAGAGACGTGGCTGAAGCGAGCTGCTGGAGTTCCGGATTGAGTTGTAGCTGGTGTTCGATGACAGCGATAACCCAGAGCTGTAGGACTTGCGGTTGGGATCTGGCGTGGTCCGGTTAGAGGATGGGGTGATGCTTTTTCTTGGGAGGAAGGAAGGGGATTGGTTCGAGGAAAGAGGCCGAACAGGAAGGGGCTCTGTCTGGGTGGGTGGGGTATGTGGCATGGGAGGTGCAGGAGGTGCGATGGACATCCGCTTCATGCGGCGTGCATCCGTGGGACTGATGGTACGGGCACCTAAACCAGTTGCATGCGGCATGACAGACATACGCTTGGAAGATGAACACGAAGATGTGGGCGTCGTAGCAGTAGGGTTTCCGGTTGTGTTCTTGACCGGTGTGCGAACGGCATTAGTCGAAGATGATCGGCTGTGGTCCGAGGTCCCAGACGCGGTCAAGTAAGCTCCGCGTGGCTCTCGTGCAGTGGGCTGGAAAGACTTTGCTTTGAGGCTTCGCACAGAGGAGGGCACTTTAGGCTCATCTCGTCCCGAGTCTGGCTGTGTACCCCGCGGTCGAAGGGAATTGTTCGGGTCTCGTGATGGATCGGTGCTGACTTTGCGAGCACTCAAGCTGGCGCGTCTCGCTGAAGCACTGGTGGGCGCAAATGCGCCAGAGCTGATTGACTTGCGAGAAGCTCGCGCCCCGACAGTGGGATGATTACCTCCATTGGCGACCGGCTGAGCGAGACTTTGACGTCGCGATCGCGTGTTGCCAGAGGTCGTGAGCAACCCAGGATTTGGAACATTCTGACCGTGGAAGCGGGATACTTCGCTCTTCCGCCGGGCGGACGCGTTTCTTGTGCGATCCGAGATATTGCTCTCATAGCTGTTATTTGTCCAGGAGCTGTTGGTTGACAGGCCTGAGTCCCTATTTTCAGAGCCCGCGCCTCCATTTCCAGGCATGGGGAAGTGATTCAAGCTCGGCTCCGCCATGATGCTGTTGTGGAAGTCGTCAAAATTTATTGGCGCCAAAAAATCCATATTGTCCGGGGGAATTTGGGTGGTGTCTTGCTTCGCCAAATTTCCCACACTCGTAGATCGGAGATTATAACCCTTGGAATCGTTGGTGGAGTCAACCGATGAGGTTTCGGAGTGAAAATAGCCACCGGACGGTTTGCTATAAAAGATCATAATTAGTTATTATTGCCAAAATATCAATTGCCCGCCGCGAAAATCAGGGGGCAGTCAATACCCACCTCCAACGCGAAGCGTCCTGCGGTCGCGGCCCCTGAGGGGCATTGCCTCGAACAGACAATTGCCTGCGAGTTGTGCCCCCAACACGGGGCCCTGCTACACCCCTCGAGGGCTGAGAATCAAAATTGGTCGTAGAATTCGTATGGAAGGTGGTTGAAGCGGCCTTTACAAGACGTCTGCGGGCGGGGGTTTCCGCTATTTAAAAGTACGTTAGCAATCATCTCATTGCGTTACGAGGCTCAGCTCCCATCTAGCTTACCTCCGGAGCCCGAGTCATCGTTCCTAGACGGGTTAGATGAGCGGGATTGTACAGAACCAGCTTGACCCCTCCCTGGAGTTTGGGATGGGTTGGCGGGCATTGTTCCCAATCACGGTCCGATTGAAACAGGACCGATCCTTAAAAAGACAGCCCGATGCGCTGATCAGACCGAGAAGTGCCAGGAACTGGCCGCAATGGCATTCAGGAGAAAGCGGATTTGGAATCCCCACTCGGAAGAGCCTTGAGCACAGTCGCGCGACTCGTCAAATGGCGGTTACCGGTCCATATCGGGGCATAACAGAGGAACGGCCGTATGCGATGTCCGAGATAATGTGCGTTCGGGACTTTAGGGGGAGAACACTGAGGATGGGAGATTTCCAATCACTCAAAAATAATTTTGGTGTAGCTTTGGTCGTGTTGCTGGGGCAGGTGCTAAGGCGGTCGCAGGGTATCAGGATCCACCAACAAGGCACCACAAAGGGGATCAAGATGAAGTGGGAAATTCAAAGAACACTCAATGTGTCCTGAGAAGAAAGCAAAGGAAGAAGGTAAAAAAGCCAAAAAAACAGGAGAAACAAGACAAATCGCATTTAGTGTCGGAACTTCCCCTGATTGTAAACTGTGTTTGTATGGTACAACGGCTTACTAGATTACCCGCCATTGGAAATGAACCCCACATAGAACGTGCCGATCGCTGAAGGTAATATCGTATTAGCAATACACATAGTTAAGCCCTGGAGAAAATTATTTCTAGCCTTATTTAACAGGCAGAAAGTCGATCAACAGCATGTGCTCAGAACCATAGAAAGATCTCCCCTCGGCAGCTTTCCTCCTTCCAAGTTCCTGTTCTTGTCTACCTATTCCTCCAGATTCGTATACCATGCTATTGGTCTTCCAAGATGGATGATCCAGCTTCAGAAACTCGGACGAACCACAACCGAGCCGTCTCGGGCTCAGGCTTGTCCATGTTGAAGCCGCGGCACCAGAGACAAGGTTCGCCTGACAGCGCGCACTCGCGATCGTCTTCCATGTCCAAAAACTCCATTCAAGACAGGCTATTTAACAAGTAAGTGTCTGCCTAATACATGGAAGTGCATGTGATGAAGTGCAGTCTCTGATATAAACCCAGACTTCTACAACAAGTCATCCCCGCAGACGATGACGCGGAAACCGTCACCGGGGACAAGGCCATGGCAAACTCCCCTAAGAAACCACCATTTAGTCTCCCAGCAATGACAAATAACTTTCGTCGATTTAATGCAAGGTAAGTGCCAATTTACTCAGCGCCTCGAGGAATACTAGACATGAAGACTGATTCTCATATAGAATCGGTGTGGTGTTTCTCTTCCAGGCCCAGGCAGAGAGTCTGTTCAGCTGGAAAACGCCAACCCACACCTTGTCTTTCCTCTTCGTATATTCCTTTATCTGCTTGGATCCGCACTTATTATTGGTACTCCCACTGGTGATTTTCCTTCTCTTCATCATGGTGCCGGCTTTCCTGACTCGCCACCCTCCACCACCTTCTACATCTACCTCCAGCACGACACCCTATTATTCCTATGAGGGCCCGGCATTGGCCCCGGCAAAGACTATCAAACCGGCCCCTGAGACATCTAAGGACTTTTTCCGTAACATGCGTGATCTACAGAACTGCATGGCCGATTTCTCCGACGCTCATGATGCAACTGTCTCTGTAGTTGCGCCACTCACGAACTTCTCTAACGAAAAGCTGTCCTCGGCTCTATTCCTAGGGTGCACAGTGGCTACAGTGGTGTTATTCTTGACCGCGCATCTTGTACCAATTCGGCTGATCATGCTAGCGGCTGGGAATGCAGGTGTTTTGTCAAATAATCCCAAGGTGCGACAATTCTTCCAGGGTTTGATGCAGGATGTGAGCGGAGTAGGAGATCAAGATGTCTTCCTAAGTGATGAAGCTGAGCAAGAGTTGTTTGGACGACCGGTCCCGAAGACGCCATCCGCAGCCGCTTCAGCTCTGGAACAGTTGGCAGACATCTCCCTAGACACCGAACCAGAAGAGCGCGAGGTCGAGATCTTTGAAATACAACACCGAGCTCCAGGCGCTTCAGAATCAGGCTGGGAAAACTTCTTGTTCAGTCCACAACCGTATGACCCACTGTCTCCGTCTCGAATTGCAGGCGATCGGCCCCGTGGGTGTCGATTCTTTGACGATGTCCGCACGCCATCAGGGTGGAAGTGGAAGAGTAAGAAGTGGGAACTTGACCTAGACTGCCGGGAGTGGGTTGTGGAGCGCATGATTACTGGCGTTGGCTTCGAGGTTCCAGGTGTGGCACCAGAAGGAAATGCTGTCGTCGTCGACGAGGTAGGAGGCTGGGTCTGGGACCTTCCTGCTGAACCGTCTGCTAGTGAAGAAGAAGAAATGACTGGAATGGCCTATGGAGACTTGCCTCCAGAGAGAAAGCAAGATCGCACGCCATCAAAAGTGAACCGGGGCAAGGCTGCCACCCGAGACTGGGAAGAAGGAAACCCCGCTTCGTTCGGGGTGGGAGAATGGCGACGCCGTCGATGGGTGCGGATTGTGCAGCGCATGAATGCCCCCCCAGCTGGCACTACAACTATCACATACTCGACCCTGGGCCATTAATGTATAGTCACGAAATGAAATATGATATTTGCTCGATCCGAGCCACTATGTACTGCTTTAGGTTTATCTGTCATAGATATGCGTACAAACACTAGACCACTTTTTGTTTTCTGAAACACAACCCAGAGAACGCCCGAATCGCCGTAACCGAATGCTAGAGAGGAACGTGCAAGAGCCCAGTAATTTACTCCTGGGTCTGCTTCCACTGCTGCCACTTGTCGATTCTCCGCCGCAAATCTCCCACGCTCTGCTGCATAGGGTTGAGCTTGCGGTCCCGGACCATGGCCATAAGGTCATCTCCGTGCTTTTCAACGAGCCGTGAAACCCACTCGATTTCGCGAGTGCTCAGGTGTCGGGGCTTCTTGGTCTTCTCAGCAACACCCTCCTTGTTGGCCTGGCGCTCCAGCTTCTTCACAACATCAGTGTTGGAAGCATTAGTCTGGAAATCCAGAACCTTGTCCTCGATATCGTTCAAAGGGTCGTTAAGCGGGTTGGCGCGTCGGCGCAAGCGACCAGCAACTTCGATCTGCTCATCCTCACGAATGACACGGATAATGTTTCCAGTCTCGGGGTCACGCTCGACGCGGATCTCGCCGAGTTCGATCTGAGCAGCGGCCTTACCGCTGTCGCGGATCTGCAGAGAGTGGGAAGCATCGGCATCATCTTCTGTTCCGGGGAGGCGTTCACGACCACCGGTAGGAGCGTTCAGTTTGTGGAGAAGACCCAGGTTCTTGTAATTTTGTGTCAAAGTGAGGTTCTTGTCCCTAGATTCGGCATTAGTGTATTGATCTATTTTGATTTTTTCTTCAGATCGCTGCGTACCAGTTCTCAGCGATGATGGCGTTGCCCAGCACATTGATCTTCTTGTTACCGCTCTTGAGACGGCTGTTCTTGGCCCTGGCCTTAGACAAGCCGGACCGGTTCTTCTTCTTCTGCAAAAGTTTACCCATTTTGTTGTATAATAGGTGGTATTGGTTTGCAGATTGCGCGGCCCAGAAACTTTTTTTTTCGCCCTCCGCACGGAAGGCGGTGAAGTGCCAGAGTTTATCAGGGTCCGATAAGTGCTTAGTGGTGCGATGCCGGGTCGATAAGACCGCCCCCACGGCTTGTTTTGTTTCCACTTCTGCTCTCGGGGAACCTTCTCTTTGCTATACACACAATGGCTCCCAGGATGTTTTCTCGTCGGACAGGCCTTGCGATTGCCACAGGATGCTTTTTATTTTCGGCTTTAGCTGCGGCTAATGTTCGTCCTGGGGACATGTCTGTTAGCCAGATCGAGGAACAGCTGCAGGTACGGAAGAATATCCCAGCTCACCACGCAGTCAAACTTACATTACTAGAATTGCCCTCTTGTTGAATCACTCAACCAGCACAAACAGTCCACAGCCCCGGAAACTGCGAGTTTGACTTCCCAGATCTTCGCTGTTCTCTTCCCAGGAAGCCCCGCTGTGAACGCCTTGCTCGCGACGCTGTATATCTCCGGTCCCCCTAGTATGTCCATGAAGTCTAAATCGACACAATTGTTTTATGCTGACAGCTCAAGACTTCCTTCTGGCATTATGTCCTCCCAACATCGACCCCTCTTCTCTGTCCGTCATGGTCGCTTTCGCCGTCGGCGGATTACTGGGCGACACCCTGTTCCACCTCCTCCCGGAGATTTTCCTTGGTGAAGACTCCCCTGACCACGTCAGTTTCGTGATGGTCGAGCCAAACAAAAACCTGCTCCTCGGTCTAGGAATCATGGTTGGCTTCTTTACCTTTGTTGCAATGGACAAGACGCTGCGCATCGCAACGGGCGGCGAAGGGGGTCACGACCACTCGCACGGACATTCACACACAGAAGTATCCACCGCATCCACAAGTGGTGCGGACACTGGCAAGGCCGGTGATCTGAAGCAGCGCAAGTCAAACACCAAGTCCACAGATTCCGATGCCGCCCCCGAAAACGAGGAGAAGGAAATCAACCCTAGTGTCAAGCTGGGCGGATACCTCAATTTGATTGCCGACTTCACGCACAATATCACGGATGGTCTGGCCCTTTCTTCGTCATTCTATGCCTCGCCTACCCTTGGTGCAACCACCACTGTTGCCGTCTTCTTCCACGAGATCCCGCATGAGGTCGGTGACTTCGCTTTGCTTATTCAATCTGGCTTCTCAAAGCGCAAGGCTATGGGTGCTCAGTTCGTCACCGCCATAGGTGCCTTCTTAGGCACCTGCATTGGAATTGCGGTGCAGGAGTTTGGCGGAAACGGCGCTGTGCTGGAGGATGCGCCTGCTTCTGGTATTTGGGGCACTAGCCTCACTTGGGGTGACATGCTGCTCCCCTTCACTGCGGGAACATTCCTGTATGTTGGAACAGTGGCTGTCATCCCCGAGTTGTTGGAGACTGGAAAGAACAAGGGCGCCGAGGTGCGCAAGACCATTACTCAGTTTTTGGCCATTGCTCTCGGCGCGGGAATCATGCTTGCGTGAGTATCTTCATCTGGAACTTATTTTTGATTACTTGATTCACTGACTGGCTTATAGTATCTCTTGGCATTAGGCATTACCAAGCTTGGACTAGTGATATTTGGTAAGAGCTGCTCCACCAATAGAAAAAAGAAGCATTCTGAGCATCAAGAAGTCCGCGGGGACGACCTAGGTGGAAACATGTATCACCACTTTTAGTTTATAAAATATGAACTTAGTCGGAATTGATCAATTGTTCGGTTCTGTATTTACGAATTGCATCAGTCAAAACAAGACTGCACGTCTATATGTCTAGAATTTGGAATATACTCGAGAAATTCAAATGTTCATTTCTAACGCCATCAAACTCCTCATGTCTAGCGACTTGACCATAGACGACCTGATGATCATTTCCGTCATGTAAGCAACAGTAGAAATCAATTTTGATTGTCTGCAAGAAGAGAAACAAAACAATGAAAATGAGAAAATAAGGAAGACCCCCCCAGAAACCGAACAAGGACCCAGAAAAGAAATTATAGACGCCGAAGGATGTGCAATTTGCTTCATAAGCAAGGACAAGATGAAAATACATGATTGACGCACGGCGCTCAACCCATGCATAAGTTAAACCGAGATTTGCGAGTGGAAGACGAACACCAGTTACTCGTTATAGTGGTAGACCTGTATTGCATGTTAGTAAGAATCGATAGCATGAGAACCCAGATAGAGACCACATACAAAATAATCCGGCAGCCCAAATACAGCATATCCCAATCGTCGCGCCATCTTAGCGAAACCTTCCGTCTCAACAAGGTGGTAGAACGGGAAGGCAGGGAACATGGCGCCGTCACGATGTACATCCGCTTTCACCATCAAAGCAGTACCGCCAACTCCATCCAGGCCGACCATGCGGTGAGGATCGAGAGCAGAAAAGTCTGGCAGATACGCCATGAGGGTACGGTAAGTAGGAAGCTCCACATAGCCCTCGAGGAGGATCTCATCGGGACCCATATTCGCCGCCAATGCCTGCGCCTCTTCGCTATCCACCCACGAATTGTAGTCGTAGGGACGCACATCCCATTTGCGCTCTTTCGAGTCGTAGTAGCGCTGGAAACAGTTGGGCACAATGACAGGTTGGTCGTGACGTGTAAGGTCCTGGATGAGTGTTGGGGGAGTCTCGATAATATCGGCATCGAGCCAGAGGACCCATGATGTGCTTGGCCCAAGGGTTGTGAAGACGAGGCTGTTCCGGGCGCGACTCATGGACTCGCGGCGTTCCTTCTGTGCGGCCATTTGGTGACGGACCTTCTCATCTTGGGATTGGATCGGCGGGTCAAAGTCCTGGCGCAGGATGGAAATGCTCGCGAACCGGTCGTCAATGGGGCCTGATTGCGTGCGGGAGATTGCTTTCTCCAGAGCTGCGACGGCAGCGTTGCCATCTTTTGTCTTGGGAGCGATGAATCCAAGAGATATAAGCTCATGGGGATAGGTCAGTTTCTCCAGGTTATTCCAGTATTCTGGGAAGAAGCGAGCTAGCGGGGTGAGGATGAGAATGCGCTCGCCGTTGGCTGCGGAGGTGCTCGTGCTAGTGAGGTTGTTGAGATCGTATTGAACGACCGGTGGAGCCGCCTGGTAGCCATCACTTCGAATTGGCTGTGACGTGAGGAAGGGTTTCGTTGGTGGGGAGAGAGGGTGTTCAGCTGCGTCGTTTTGTCGCTGTTGCGATGTTGCGGCGGCTGCTGCGGAGGGTGTGGAGGGCGATAAGAGGAAACAGATGAACCCAAAGGCCAACAGAGCTGCCAGCACAAGGCTGGTGGGGCTTGTACGGCGCATTGAGCGTGCGACGGCCATGGCCGTTCCGACCAAATGTCCAATTTGAAGATGTACAAGTGTTGGAAGTGGCCGGACGCTCAATCTGAAACGGCGATCGACCTAGTGCCTCAGGCAGCAAGGGTCTAGGATCAAACCTTGGCTAACCTAAATGGCTTCGCTAACGAGAGTATGATAATAATGACCCCCTGTCGTTTAAAGGCGGATGAGCAAGGATAAGTGAGGGAAGACAAAGGAAGAGAAGAATAAAAACTTGAAATGTACTTTTGGCCAACCGGAAAGAGACATGGCAGGTACCTTTCACTATACTACACTATCAACCACAGCAGCCTCGGCCTACAATGGATCCAATACCAGCATGGTCTCGGAATCGACTCGCCGAGGATGCCGAGAGTCCAGAAACAGTTGCCCGAATCCCTGTTGACCGAATGCGGCCCCATGTTTTGATCGTGAACATTCTTGAGCTTGGACCCGTGCGTTTCCGTCAAATGATGTAAGGACATTCGAGAATTGGAAAGGATTAGATATCCATGGATCTTCGCGATACGGGTATATGTCTATGTTCTATTGTGTGACTATTTTCCAAGTCTTAATATGTACATTTCGAACTCATAAAAGCCTTGTTCATGGCAAAGCCCGCATCGCTCCCTCGAATGCAACCAGGGCCATAGCATTCGCCGGGAACGCCCTGATAAAACATGGCACGAAGCCCCGCCAGTACCCTTTCCACCCACGTTCACGCCCAACAGCCACAACCGCATCTTTCCAGCTGTGGAAACGTCTTTGTCCGTCATTGAGAGACCCGCCCATCGGATCTGTCATCAGACGCTGTTTCACCACGTCCGATGGGTATGCGGCGACCCAGAAGACCTGAGCTGAGATGCCACCAGCCCAGAAATTTATTGCAGGAGCTGAGAGGCTTGTGTTCTTCTGCATGTAACGAGTAATCAAGTCGTAGGAACCCCACCAACAGAAGAAAAAGGAGCGGAAAAACATGGTAGCACACAGACCACGGTACACCCCACTGATACCATGTGTGCGAAGCTAAATCCAGCCTGTCAGCAAATCGATTCATGGTGCCAAGATGTCCTTTAAGCTTACAATCTTGCGAATGCAGTCAATGGGACCGCTATACATGCGATTGCTCTTGTCAGCAGCATACTGCACCTGAAGCCGAGCCTTGATGTGTTCAACCGGGGCGGCAACGAGGCTAACCGTCATTCCCGACATGACACCAGCGATACCATGTCCAAATGTTGGAAGCGTTTTCAAGTCAGGTTGGCTGCGTGTAAAAGGGATGTATGGGCGGAGGCCGGGGTTAGAAAAGACGTTTTCCAAGAGTAGTCGTCGGTATAGTGTCAGTGACCCCAGCATACTGAATCAAATCATGATGTTAGCGTCGAAATGCCTGTTGCATCGTAGGAGACACCTACACAGAGTCCATCACCATCCATCCAACCAGCGGTGGACTTGCACCCTTGTACAAGCCTCGCACACCCTCTTTCCGTATTGTCTGCATGGTGCAATCTAACGGTCCCCGAAAGTGGCCATCTTTGCTGGTTTGAAGGCGGACTTTAATTGTATCGAAGCTGTCCAGAAATAACGCGGTCAATAAGGACAAAGGGAGTACGCGGAGGATTTCGCGGAACGTACGGATGGCCAACTAAGAGATGAAGACCGTAAGCAATCATTCAGGGTATAGCAGGAATTTTGGGGAGAGTGAGCACTGTTGCAATCGACTTACCACTCAATTTTGCAATACCAGAGAATATCCCACCCACAAAGCCTTTATAGTCTTTCTTGGCGGAGGTAGCGGGAGCTGATGCGGGTTTGGGTACTGGCGCAAGATTCGTACTGCCCGCTCTTTGGGATGAAGAGCTGTGTTCCGTCATTTCGAAGGTGTGAAGATGGCAAAGGCGCCTGCGCCGATGTAATCAGCCCAGAGAATCAAGAGTGGAGCGTCAGCGCGTCTCGATGAAGCGGAGAGGTCGCGCGACAAGCAGGAGCAGAACGCAGCTCGATTGCGGCTGGCAGGGCTGTGGATGAGGTTGTTTTTGCTGAGGAGGATGTCGCGCGGGGTCCTGAACCGGACTTATGGGGTAAATAGCAAGGAGCTGAGAAGGGCGAAGAGAAGAATTGGAACTCTTCAATGATCGGCCATGATGGCCCCGCATCTGCTGGTTTCTTTCGGGGAGGAAGGGTGCGGCTCCGGGATCAGATCCGATCTCGCAGACACCTCAGGTGTGAAGGGCTTCTGCCAATTAGCGACCAGGGGGGTCTGAACAGCCCAACAAGTACCTTGATGCTACGCAAGCGCAACAAAATGATATTTTCTCGATCATTGCTCACTGAAACTAGAAGACCATGCTTTGAAAAAAAGAGTAAGAACTTACCAATAAACTTCAACACCGGAATAACTGATCGAACCTACCAAATACCCGTCCTTGGGAATCAATCCTCGGGGCGAAATGAGCCACAAGGAACCACCTCTCAAAATAGCATGGGTGGCAGACTTTCAGTGATCGGCCATTGGACCTTCTACAACCGGTACAGCCGACTGAATCAGGACATTGGATCTTCAACAAGCAGTATAGCCGACTTAGTCTGGGATTCCGTTTAACCCTTCCGCGTGAGCAGTAAATTTCCGTCAACCAGGATTCTTCCAGAGGCACTTTATCCGTTCCACGTGGGCAGTGGGATTCTGTGCGCCGGTTTTGGAAAAGACACTCTTTCCGTTCTGCGTGAGCAGTCATTGAGTAATCTCGTGAGAGAAGCTCCGAGCCGTCTTGTATGCACCACTCATTCTCGCCGCGTGAGCAGTTTGACCTTTCGTGAGCATAAATTCCTAAAGTCAATCAGACTCTGTATTTTAATGTCAGCAAATATCTCAAAGAATTTACCTCAATTAGCTCCAAAGAACAATGATTGAGATATTGTCATTAGATTTCCAGCTCGAGTTCCTAATTAGTCGGGTCAGTTGAAACAAAGGTCCCACATGGATGCTTCAATAGAATAATGCCTTGATCGCCTTCATTAGGGAGACGAAGAGATCGAGAAGATGGAGGAGATGGAGGAGATGGAGGGAGGAAGAAGGATGTAAAGATAATGACGAAGAAGTAAAACCAAGAGGAGTGATTCAAGTCTGTCAGTGCCTGAGAAGTGCTGCCTCGTTCTTTCCATAGACTATGAACTTGGGGTGTTTACCTATTCCCTCTTAGGGCGCTCCTGCCTTGCCAAACAGGAGTCGATCCAGCTCATTGGGTTTGATCTGATTTCACGTGGGCTGCTCAATGGAAAGGATTTGTATGTTCGTGCCGAACCAAGGCATAATGCCAGGCCTTAGATATGTATATTGGATCACTTTGGAAATTCTGGAGTCGATATGCATATGATGGACTAAAGGGGGTATAGATACATGATGTCGTAATGAAAGGGGCAACATAAGCAATAGTTGCCCTTGAGACAAATGAGAAAGGATAGGAAAAACAAAAAACCCCGTGCACGGTCAGATACTGTAGTTCTCAAGACCGTGTTTTCATGCCCGAAACACCAAAGAAATATAGGGATGTATAAAACAATGACAGTCAATGGGTGTCAGTCTTTCAAAACCAAGAAAGCAAGACAACAAAACCAAGGAAATTGAAATTTGAAAATGAAAAGCTTAACGATAACGGCCCTCTGCAGTAGCAGTAGCTGCGAGGGTATCCGTGCACGGATATTGGCTCAAGCCACAGCGTCATCGGCCCTTGGGAGATTTGCGGCTCTTCTGGCGAGCCTTTTCTTTTTCTCGGGCAATCAGCTTCTCCACCAGCTCTGGAGGGGGTCCGACATGCTGGGAAGTGGCTTCCCGCATGGCAAGATCATTGCCGAGAGATCCGGCGGCGAGGTAATCGCCTGCTTCGAGGACAAGGGGAGTGACCGGGCCGGGACTGAGAAGTGGGTCCAGGCGCGGCGCGGACGGTCCCTGGCTTGTACCATCCAAGAGATCACGGTACTGAAGTTTCATCTCCCTCGATCCCGAAGTGGTGCGGTATCCATGGGATTGGCGGGATTGGCGAGGCGAGGGCGGTTGGCCCGTCACAGTGTGAGAGGTAGGACCAGGCTGATAGACCGCGGGGTGGAAGCGGGGCAAAGTTCCGAGATGGAAGCCCGGCATGGCCTTGGCTGAAGGTTGGGCACGCGAGGAGCGTGAAGGTTGGGGTGAACTGGGCCGTCTAGGCGACATAGTGGGCGAAGCAACCGGCGAGTAGAAGGGAGATGTATCAGAACGCATGCTTGAGTATCGGCCGCGGCGGCCGGATGGTCGTGGGGGCAAAATGTGCCGGGATTTGGCGGACAAGGAGGCACGTTCCCAATCGTCCAAATAATCGTCGTGATCGAAGCGGCCCGTGAGCGGTGTGACAGGCAGATCGTCGTCGTAGACTCGAATTGCTCGTCTGGGGATGGGAATTGGACGAGTAGAGGAGGAGAGAGCAAGAGATTCAAACGCTTCGGTGGGAGGAGAATCGGAACGGTAGTAGCGTGGGGATGGGGGATTATAAGTTGACGAGGTGGAGGTCAAGTCCCGCAAGGAGGACAGGGAGACCGGAGTGGGGTAACCGTGCCTCAGAATCAAAGTTTCAAGATGGTCCCTCGGTGACAAACGAGGTGAAGGAGAGGAGAGCCCTATGCATGCGATCAGAAATGGACGTAATTACGGAATGCGCACACGTGTCAAGCGAAGTATGGAATGTAGATTTCCAAGATTGACGGAATGTGTAGCAAGGAAGATGGAAATTCAACTATGGAAGCATTCCACTTACCTGAGAATGAACTGCTAAGCGAAGAGGGGTAATAAGACGATTCCGAGGACGAAGGAGATTTTATTTGTTTTCTGCGCATCTGCCCTTATATTAGTGGGGATTTTCTCATATTTTCCTACACTGTCTTCCAAGGTTGCGGGGATTCCCGACTCCACTCGGGCCCATTCTCAATCAATGCCAGGACATGGCGTCATTTTTCTCTTTGGCGTCTCTTTTGTGGTTGCTTCATAAATTCTCATAGGCTATTTCCCATGCCTATTTCCGAGATCCACTTTTGTGACATCCATGGCTCCCGTCCCGGATGGCGTCGGTACCTGACGACGAGAAGGAAAAAAAAAAGTCTAGAACTTCAAACTCACCATTGAACTGTTGAGACCGCCGAATTCAGTCTTGGCCTGATTTGATCCACCAGGCTCCCGCTTCCCCCACCGATTCGTTGCTGTACAGCATATGCCGTGTAATCCGGGTGGAGAGGTAAAGTTCAAGGGAAAATAAATAATCGGCAGATAGAAATATGCACAGACAGTAACTCAACGGGTACAAACATTCCCTTAGAAAAGACAAAGAGGAATGTCCTTTTTAAAAAGAAAAAGCTCCGGCCAGGCACCTGTGAAACCTCGATGACTCCTCTTCGGAAGCTCAGGCTTGTTTCCCACGCGGCTGCGCCTGGTGACCAAAGGGGTTCGTTCCAAGGCACAGAGACAAAAAAACCCCGGGAACAAAAAAAAAATAGGTGATATATTACTCTATAACGATCATCCACAGGCTCAATCGAGTCTGAAAGGCGGAGCTCGACAGGGCAACGGGGGCTGAAGATCTCCGACCAGGCGCGGTTGATCGCCTGCCGGTCATGCGTGAGATACGACCAGGTCATCCTGTGATTCGCACGCGTCCAGATCCATAATGGGATGACGTCCTTCCTCCCGCGCACTTAGAGCGTAGTGACCACTCAGAGCTCAGGGCGGCATCAATGTTTCCTGCACCCCTCAAGGGAGATCCTATCTGACCACTCAGAGTCGCGGCCGCCCTCAGCGTTCCCGATCAGCCGACACCTAATCAACGACCCAGCAGGGACGCATACATCACTTCTGATTGGTACAGATCCATTACGAATGCCACTGATTGCGCCTCTTTTATCCGCACACCTACATTGCTGGAGTTGTGTGTGGGTGTCTCGGAGGAGTGACTATTATTGATCTCTCACCCCCACCACACCTGGGCTT
The DNA here is from genome assembly GCF_028828015.1 of Penicillium pulvis. Lineage (NCBI taxonomy): Eukaryota > Fungi > Ascomycota > Eurotiomycetes > Eurotiales > Aspergillaceae > Penicillium > Penicillium pulvis. The sequence continues at coordinate 3,416,915 of NW_026643079.1, read as the reverse complement.
GTCCGCACCCCCTTGGAGGTGTGAGTCAGAAGATAGCTCCTGGCTGCTATATCCATGGTAGGATTATGGGTTGCAGAAACCGCATCCTGGCCGTTGGGTCGATCTGGATTGTCCCGGCTTGCCCGTTTTCAGACTCTGCAGAAGTTCATCATGGAATAAGCTAGTCTGTGCAGAATAAGGTGATGCGACATGAGATATTCCCCTGCATATGAGTGACCCCCCTGGCTTAATGCATATAGAATTACCCCTCCTGGCTTTCCCATTACTGTCATTCGACTACGGTCCAATTACTCTTTGTGTCCCCTACCCACGCACATACCATATCACTGCTGCAGTAGACTAACTCGATGAGGCGGTTATACCGACTTCAAATTTGGTTCTCACTCGATACTTCCATGCTGTTTTGAGACCAAAACAGCCTCAGCTGCCAGCCAAGCATGCACGGCTCCACTTCAAGTCTCTATGGCTACATGCCAATGGACCTTTTGCGACAGAGCAGTATAGGTGTGAGGGCTTCTTCAACCAGGGTCGCAAGCCATTATTCCGTCACGCGCTTCATTTATTCCATAAAGAAAACTGTTAACGACAGCACTCGGTGCCGCAGTTGCCAATCCAGTTATCCAAATAGGCGAATATGTATGCAACAACCTTGCCACTATGCCTGCAAATCCACATCACGACCCACACAGTTCGTTTGCTGCTCCACTATGCACTTGGTAGCCCCGATCAAGGTGGCTCGGGCGTGCGTTATGTATGTGGATCCGCCGAATAAGGTGCCTATGCATAAAGACGCACGGGAGTGCGGCTTGAGAGGATCCCTATGCCTGAGCAAAGGACCGAGTAGATAGAGACTGTGGGTGCAGTCCGCTCAAATGCCCCGAGATCAATCCATTTTTGACTTGATATAGTTGCCTTGAATATAACCTTCCAAGATTTAGGTGTAACCTTCGCCCACAGCGCATCTGACTAGCCATTCTAAATATATCTTGTCTGTTGTCAAGCAATGAATGAATTATCCTATTATCAAAATTCTTGACCGCTACCTAGAAGTAATCGTGTATCTTACTAACAGAATACAAAATAGTTGCGATACGAGCTCGGAAGTTGGTAATGCGCTTTATCATACTTGGTCGAGATAGGACGGCTAAACCTTGGAAGTACTTGTTCACCGACATCATCCATAGATCAACCCCGCAATCACAACCCGAACACAACGACCACACCCACGTCACACCGACAGTATGGGCATGAAAGCACGCTGTCAGTGCTCACAGGTGCAATTTACCACACCAACCGACAAGCCACTCGCACTTTACGCATGTCACTGCACCGAATGTCGTCACCAAAGCTCTGCCGCCTTCGGCATCACCGCCATCTTCCCCTACTTCGAGCTACCGGATTCAGCATCTGATCTGATTGGAAGATATACTCGCATTACGCTCAAGGGCAGATACATGGAATGTTTGTTTTGTAAGAACTGTGGCGCGCGACTGCTACATCTCATCCATGACACGGCACCTGTGCCTGGCGAAAAGCCAAAGCCTACTTCAACTGCGAATGTGAAGGGTGGTTGCCTTGAGGATTTGGACAAGCAAATGATGAAGAATGTTGTCCACATATGGACTAAGCACGCAGTCGTAGAGATTCCTGAGGGCGCAGAGAAGTGGGACGAAGCGCCGCCAGTTGTGAATCCCTTGAAACGTTAATGGCTCCACTGAGCTTCAAAGATTTATATTTATGAGTTCAATTCTGGGGTTAAAATGAAATGATTCATGGGTCAATATTCGTATTTCATTATCCCTGATTAAATATATCCTTCAATACCTTCGCGTACACAGATTATTCCAACGTCGACAACAATAAAATCATTCAGCCGAGATGAGCGGACCAGCCGTTGTCAGCCGAAATACAGCCTCCGTTCACGATGCCCACTCCTTTTCCGCCAGCCATATACAGAGATAACTCGGCAGCGTCTTCCAGCTCACATAACGGGATTTGGAGCGTCTTCATAACGGCCGTACATCTGTTCATACCATCGACATTCACGCCCGATTGGATCGATTCGAAGATGTTGGTGTGCATACCACCCATCATCAAAGCATTACACCGAATACCCTTCTCGCCATAGAATGCCGCCGTGTTCTTGGTCAGACCAACGACGCCATGTTTGCTGGCAGTATAGGCCGCACCTGAATAGAATGAACCTTAGACATGGCTCGCGAGAGTCAAAAGAGGAAGTAATAGCAACATACCAGCAGCACATCCCGCCTTACCAGCGACGGAGATGATATTGATAATTCGTCCTTCAGGTTTCTCCTGCTCTAGCATGTTGCGAACAGCCAATTTGCTCAACATGAATGGAGCCGTAAGGTTGATGGCAATAACCCGATTCCAAAGCTCGGGATCAAGGTCACCGATGGGATCGAACTTATCCATGATGCCAGCATTGTTGACAAGAACATCGATTTTGCCGAATTCCTGAATAATCTCCTTGAAAAGACTCTCCACTTCATTCTGATTGGTAATATCGGTTTTGACGGCCTTGAAAGGTCCCATAGGCGAGAGTTCCGTCGAAGTCTGCTGGAGACGTTCTTCATTGATATCGCAAATTACCACATTGGCGCCAGCTCCGAGGTACTTTGTTGCAATGGCCTTGCCCAGGCCACCTGCTCCACCGGTAACAAGGCATGTTTTGCCGACGAGGATTTGTTCAGTCATTGTGAAATATTAATGGTTGTTGAGAAAGAGGGGAATATCATGGCACGGGCTGGATTTAAGTAATTGGTCCATGTTGGTGACGGAAGACTGCGTATCCGATTTCCGTAGAAATTAGCTCCCCTATTATCCACTGTCAGGTCCGCATTTTGCGGGTCAGCTGTTGAGTATCCGGGAGGGACTACAAGTCGAACCACCCCTGGAGAACAGGGTTCCCGAGCGGTAAAGCTATATGCCGACCGCCACACAAATTTCGCTAGTTGTCAGACTGGATCAAGGGCTTTGCGAAATGATTGAGTGCCATATGTGCAATTGAAAATCTCTATTATAATGGTGTAATGAAGAGCTGTTCACCCTGATCCCTGATCTATAAATGCAAGTTGTGTGTATTCCAAAACTGGTGATTCGCTGTCATTTGGCGTATTCGACTTACATAATACGTAAGTGTGGGGCCATTTGAGCCGCCGCTTTAAGTGCTCAGTAGATGTCAGCACGGCTGTTAGCAATTGATTCAATGCTCCTTAATTTACAGCCCGTCCATTAAACAGATACCAACGGGAGAAGCAAGTACGAATCCCATTCACCTCCAGTATGAACAACATGATTTCCTTTGTTACATAGCACCGGGCGACAATCACTTGGACGAAGATGCTCCTTCATATTCCGCCCCGAGATAGTCAACCGTAGCTCTTCACCGGCATTGCAAACCATTCCATAGGGCCAGAATGCAATATCAAGCGGGACAATCTCACCAGGCTGTAGCAAAAGCCTCTTTCCGTGAGAATAAACTGGATGGAACAGAGAACTTTTCTCCTCATCCAACTCTCGATGACTCGCCCGAAGGCAACCCATTGGACCTGAATCAAAATACCCATCGCAGTCCTTGGAATCAGCAGCATGACGACGAAGAAGTTCCTTTCGCGCTGGCTCGAAATTCTCGGAAAGCCTGCCGACGTCGACTAGCAGACTTTCCATAACTTTTCCACTCTGAGAATTGTATTTTGCCAAAGAAGCAAAGATGTCCATGTCGTCTGCCCCCTGCGCTTCTACCCATATTCGTAGCTTGATGTAGCCTGTAATTTCCATGTAAGAGGGGACGGTCATTTTGAATTGAACTTGTTCTTTGCTCGAGTCGTAAGAAATGTTGCTGGGCGCTAGCAGAGGACTTTCTTGCAGTGTCGAAGTTCCCGCATTCAAAAAAAGCTTTAATGGTACCTGGCGTTCCAAAGGAAATTTTTTTTCTGGTCGGTTCATGATATCGGATCCTCCAGGATTGTGGGCACACATTCGGACTGGAGGTGTGTATTTCCAATCATTGTTGATGCCTTTCATGTAATGATCATAGAATCGGCGTAGATCCAACACACTGGCCTCGTCATAGAAATCTGATAGAAGAGATATCAGCATTGCAGAGTAAGATTCAGACATTGGGGAATATACCTGGCCACTCGTGGGAGTTGTGAACTCTCAACCATTTCTCTGCGCTTCCAACTTTCTGCCATGCACTAAAGGTGCCGTTCACATGCAGAGCGTTCGTCCAACTGGACACCATATAGATAGGACAATCGATCTTCTCGACTTCCGGACGAAACCTTTTCCAGAAATTGTTCTTCAATGGATACTTGTAAGCCATTGCCTGGAAGTCTATAACCTTGCTTCCCTTTGCTGATGCAATATCCCCACGGCACATTCCATCTATGAAGCCAGGATTCGGGATGCCTGACAAAACAAGTATCAGTATGGGATTTCATTCTCCGAAATGCATAGATAGTATCGATACCTCCTCTGCAAACCTGGTCGTCGTACAAGTCAAATATGCCTTCCCAGGGAGCCAAACAAGCAAGATGAGGCGGCCTCTCCGCTCCGGTATAGTATTGAGTCATAGTCAAATAACTGTTGCCAGCCATTGATACTTTGCCATTGCACCATACCTGCGCAGCGAGGAACTCGATGATATCGTAGTTATCTTGGCCTTCTTTCTCGGTTGGCATTTGGACAATCTCTCCATCTGACTCCCATACGCCTCGGCAGTCTATCATTGTCAGTTGAATTGTTTGGCACCCCGACCGACGTAGGAAATTACCAGTGTGAGCAATGGCATAACCGTGGTAGCACCAGTATCCTGGGTCCGGACCTTCGAACTTCTCTAGACCAGATGTAGCGATTCGCGGGCACCCAAACCGCCAGGGCCATTGATTGAAGTGCCACTTGTTCGGCCCTCCATCTTTACCGAAAGGACCCGCAGCGATAATGCAGGGGACGGTGCCATCTGGTGAATCTACAGGCCTATAGACGTCGGCATAGAGAGTTGCCCCATCGCGGACGGTGATTGCGACGTGATTCTCAACAAGGATGTCGGAGAGAAGGGGCCGGTGACCGTCCACCTGGACTGTACCAGCTTTGAGGACGTGCACTGATTTTGTAGGTGGTGTATAGTGATGCCTCTGGGTGATTGTGGGTGTCGGGAAGTATACAATATCCTCCTCATTGACGTATGGGAGCTCGGTTGATTGAGACGTTGTCATCTTCGGTAGAAGCAATCAGGTGCGAATTGAATAACAAGTGAATTGAAGTGCTATAATTCCATGGGGGGACAGTAATTTTGGATAAGGAAGCTTTTGCTCTTTAAGAACACCTCCCCACTTTCTAGCTCTTTATTGTTCAAGTGTCCAAGATACATAAAATCAAATGTGGGGAGTGCCGAGGGGTGATCTCCACGGCAAAGACCCGAGGACCCACAAATGCCGTGGAGAAGATATCCACCACTCCGGTATGGATAGTTTGCTGAATGTCCTATTCGTTGCCAAGTCCAAATGTCAATATTGCACTATTTGACGATAAGTTCCGCAATTCTTGCATTTATGGCCTACAATTATTACAGTGCATCGATCCTCTTCGGTTGTATGAGGACAGTGAGAACCAGACCCAGGACCACAAATCATATGCCGCTAAAACCTCAGACAAAACTTTTAGTGAAGCCATTGCATAGTACTTTAATAATGCGCAGAAACTGGAGTCAAACGTAGGCTACTTTAAGTTCACGGGAAAGAAGTTCATTCCGAAGAGAAGTTTTGTATCTTAGTTAAACGAAGCAAAAGCATAGAAAGATGCCTGCTCTTACTCGGATGGTCCCATTGTAAAGTACACATAAAGCACCGAAGCTGTACTTAGTCCCCTATGCCTGTCCTTAATCCTCTTCATCTTTGTCGGGAACCTCTTTGGGGACATTCGGCTCTTGGCCTTGGTCCTACTCAGAATCGTCCGCTGGGACAAGGGCCTCGAATTTGGTCTCGGCTTCAGCCTCGGGCTGAGGCTTGCGCTTAGTGGGAGTGAGGGGGGCATCGTCTCCGAGGTTCTTCAGGAGCTTCTTCTTGGTCTTGCCGTACACGGTTTTGGCGCTAGCAGGCTCGACATGGGTTTTCTTGGCAATTCTGTCAAAGTCAACCTAGTGAGATTATCAGTCAGTGTATGGACCAGAAACGTGTATCGTAAGTAAAACATCAAGATGAAGGAATGGGCAATGAAATAAACAAAGAGGGGCATAGATTCTTGATCAATCTTTTACTAACCTTGCCATCATCATTCACGAAAACCGTAGAGAGAAGGAGAAGGCGCGTCTCCGTCCCAGTGAGGCCGAAAGTGTCACGTTGGGTAGAGCTTGCCATCATGAAGGTTCTCAATGAGTGCAACTTGGAAGGATGGAAGTTGAAATGTGGACGTCGACAGAAGGAGGTTGGATGGGCGGAAGTGGCAAGAGTAAAAGTTGAATGGAGGAAAGAATGAATGTGTCGGAATAAGAGAGGCTGATATCATAACAAGAACCCTAGCAAGCCTAAAATGGACACTGCAGTATAGATCGCGATCAACAAGCATTCGATGACCTACGCTCATGAGTCACATGTACTGACGGGACTTAGAAATCGCTTTCTCTCTGGCTTTAAACTGGTCGCGCGGACATGATTCAAATTTAATAAAGCGAGGAGAAGAAGGCTCGCAACAGCCAGATTGATAGCTTGTATGGAATTTGGTAGTATCTAATCCCGACTGTGGGAGACGAGGAAGCCCAAGCAGTCTGAAGAGGATTCAGTTGATAGGCCATAGGCCGTGACTTTCGTCGAACAATACTTCAAAATGCATGCTATTGATTAACACTGTGCGCTAAGCGTCAGAAAAATTCTTCGATAGAGGAGAAAAACGATGTGAAGCTGGCCAGCATCAAGCTTGTGTTTGACAGAGTGAGATACCTAGAGGAATCATGGTGAGAAGGTAACGACCAGTGAGGGCCCATTGGAAAAACCTATCAACATTGGAATCTGCCATATACCATTGTACTAATCTATCAAACAAACGGCAGGATAATTCGACTGCGATGCTTCACCCCATAATGAACATTGTGTACCCCCTTATTCACACCACTCTTGGAACCACCGGCCAAAGGCTGGAATGCAGCAATAGACGGGTTGTAACCAAGAACATGCACTTCTAGAGACTCCCCGGCAGCAAAGTCAATTCCCATCGCCCATAGGCCAATCTCGAGCTCAATGACCTCGCCACGAGGCGCTGGAAGCAATTTCTCATGAGGATGGAATGGATATTGTGGGTGGATAGATCGGGACGCATCAATCTCGCGGTGGGAAGCACGTAGCATTCCAACCGGACCGGGATACAGAATCAGATCGCTCTTATCCTTGTCTTGGATATCATCGATTTTTGCCACGGGGGCGCGCTCCCAAGGGACGTTCAAGGCCACTAGCCTTTTGCCATCTTTGTCGAGTTTCCGGATGATCACAAATACATCCATGTCATCTGCATCGTTACAAGATACGTACAATATAGCCTTTGGTAGGCCGATCAGGCGCGTATCCTTCTCGAAAGTATATTTGAATCCAACCGTCTCGGGCTTGGTCGAATCATAACTGGTAACCCCTTCTTCTATGGATGAATCCATAAGCTGACCATTGATAGAGAAGAAAAGCTCTCGGTAAGTTGTGTTGGGTAGAGGAAAATCATCGACAACAATATTGTGTTCGGGATCTTGCTCGCCAAATTTCAAAGCAGTCACACGAACCCGTGGAGTCTTCTCCCATCCATTGTCCATTTGTTTCAAATAACGGTCAAAGAACATCTGAAGCTCATCTTGGGATTCTTTCTCGACCCAGATGTCATACCATTCTTGCCAAGGCCCTAGACGGAACCATTTATCCTTTGCGGCAACCTCTAGCCAGCCACGAATCGAGCCCATGACATGGACGTTGCTCGAATAGCTTCCGGTAAGATAGGTAGGAATTGTGATCTTGCTCAAATCTGCTCGTTTATCATCCCAGTAGCTGTTGCGTAGTCCCTTACTCCGGCGATACATCTCCTTGAAGTCCTCCATGCCATGGTGTCCCTGAATAAAGACACTGGAAATGTAGTCGAAAAAATCTCCATGCCACATTCCGCCTCGACCAAACTGTTCGCGGAAGAGATCCGAGCATGCTTCCCAGGGCGCGATGGCCTTCAATGACGGAGGCTGTTGCGACGCGACAAAATACTGTGTGATGGCAAGGTGGGAATTTCCAACCATCCCAACAGAACCGCTGCACCAGCCCATCTTAGCTAGGCTTTCAACAACGTCATAGCCGTCTTCTCCCTCTTGCGTTCCCATGATGACGACTGGCCCGTCCGAGTCCCCCGTTCCACGTGTATCGGCGCTGATAATAGCATAACCACGGGGAATCCACTCAGCGGGGTCGGGGGCCTCGAATTTCTCTAATCCGGAGAGATGACCATCGGGAACACCAACATTCCAAGGTGTCATCATATTCAACATGCTTATACCACTGAACTTCTTGCCGAAAGGACTAAATCCCAGAAGAGCAGGGACTTTGTTGAGGGGACCGGTGTCTGGAGATCGGTAAATATCGCAGTAGAGACGCGCTCCATCGCGGACTGTGATCTCGACATCGTGCTCAACTAGTATGTCACATGGCAGAGCTCGAGATCTGTATCCATTCCAGCCTTTCTGAAGAATTTCCTGTTGACCATTTTTGAAGCCTTGGTAATTGTTGCGGCCGAGTCTTGGAGGGTCAATGGGTTTTGTCGCGATGAAGACTGGAGGAGGCATTATGGGGAATAAAGATACTGTATCAATTGAGTTTGCAATACAAAGTGCCTGGAAGGAAACACTTTGTTCGCATATCTAGGGCACCGGCTGAATATATTGTTTGTAAATCGGATTCCGTGGACAGAGGTGGAGATGTGGGGTGTTCCGGCGTCACTCTCGGACCTCGTATCCCGTGGAAAAAGATGGAGATGAGATTGGCAATATTTCCCCTCAGGCCTGATATCCTTGAGCTCCACGTAGCAGGAGGTATGCTACTCAATCTGGCTGGTTGCTTACCAAGTCACAAAGTTGCATAGTTCGATCGGAGGGGTACACTTCGAATATACTTTATTAGATAATTAATCAGACTAGTTCATCTGCCTCTATGGGGTGCTCTACATCCACAGGCCAGAATTGCATCGACATGAGTGCATTCGAGTTCCCATTTAACCCAAAGAAATCACCAAAAGAAAAGTCGATCTCAGATTCCTCAGCCATGGGTACGCCATGACCATTTCCAAGACCCGAGTTGACAGGATCTGGAGCAGCAATTGATTGCGACAACATTCGCTGCTTTTTGACGTCAATAGCATTTAGGAGCGAGTCCAATAGAGCATCGAACGATGATATTGCTAAGAGATTATCATTGCTCTTGGAAAAGCAGTGCCGCATAGTCTTAAGTAGGGCAATATCCGTCTCCGTCGTCCACTGAACAATATTCTTCATGATACCAATGTAAAGCGTGAATAGCACATTCAAAATATAGGACGTTGTCCACCTATTAATAATGGTCAGCATCGGATTAGAACGTGATAAGGCGTCGTGAGGAGCACATACCTGACAATTGGCCAGCTCAAAGGTGTACTGACAAGGTCATTGAGAGTCCGAGCGAGAGCGCGACCTGAATTGAGACAAACCACTTCTGCAAAAAGCATGCGTGATTGACTCTGTTGATGAGGCTGTAGAGGGACCTCCCCAAATAAAGCAGCTCTATGAAGAACAAGCATCGTGTTGTAATACATACAATGCAGCAGTAGGCAACCAACCGATTTCAGACGGGTATTGGCCCCGGTCAAATCTTCATCAATCCGGAGCCCTGAAGGAAAGCTTTCCTTCCACAAAAGTAGTCGCTGATCCATTGCTTCAATTTCTTGTATCAGACTAGGGTTATCCTCTGCCGCTGTACAGAACAATCGAGAAATCATTGCTGATTGTATTTGGCATAGTTCTACCATCAGCCCGAAAAGCGACTCATCCTCTGGGAGTATCATATCTGAAGAGGGCGTTCGACAGAGATCACCTGGAGGGTCAACATCACATTCAGCATCGTTTATCGCAGATGGCCGACCGATCTCAAAGGATAATTTTCTACACAAAATTCAGTATGACTAAACCCAACGTCAGTTGGACGAGTAGCTCACTTGTCCAAACAGTAACATGCCCACCAAACGCGACTTCGGAGATGATACTCTTTCTCAACAAAGCCCCTTTCGCGTGGCTGTTTGTGGGCAGAGAGGGACCTGTGTATCCCAAGTGACTGGGAGATGCGGACAGCTGTACCCACGGCTAGCATAGCTTGGCCGTCTTTGTCACAGTGCATCAATTCAAGGGCCTATGTGTACGGACGAATTAGAATAGAAATGCAGCAATTTGACTTTGGCATACCATGAGAAGTAAAGCTTGGACACTGGCAAAGTAAGGCACGGAGATCACCCGGGCGTATAATTCCCAGCCAGCAGCAAATAACCTTGTCGAGTCTGCCGATGACTCGTTCTGTCGTGCCCCCAGGGCCAGCACCAAATTCAGACTGCAAACAAAGACGGCGTCGATAGAGAACCCAATGCGATAAAACTCCTCGTACACAGGCCAAAACTGGGCCTCAGAAAGGATTGGAAACAGTCTGTTAATACTGGTAAAGTACGCTTGGTACGTTTTAGCTCTCAGATTAATGGAAATGTGTGGGTGTGTGGGCCGAGTCATACCTTGGACATAACTGTCGGCTGTCGATCTGTCAACGATTGGATAATACTCCATGGACGGGACAGGAATATCCTCCGCAAAGCTCATGAGAGGACGAAAGAACCCCATGACTCGAATGCGGATTTGCCTATCTTGGAAAAGCTCCTCCGCGGATTTTGCTAAGACCTGGGTCGAGATCTTTCCTGCATATTTAGAGCGTTGTGGTACTGCGGCTTGTTCAATGGTCACAACCCCCTGCAAGCTTTCGTTTGTATGGCCGAAGACAGTAGAGCAGGTGATAGGCGGAGTTGAACCTTCTTCGAGTACTTCCGGAAGCTGATCGGCGTCATGGCGGCTAGACAACGTATTCGCGATAGGTGACCGATAGCTTGGCTCTCGCACATTAATGAAACCAGGTTGCCTCGAAGCTGGGGGTGTAATGATGGGATGAACATCATTGTGACTCTGGAGGTCATTAACAGGGGGAACGTCGACAACACGTCTAAAAATCGAACCGTCGGCTCGAGTGGCTTTACAATCGACCTTGTAGGTTTCACAATTTCGACATGGACCATGTCTATCATCACATCGGATCTGATGCCGGTCAAACCTGGTCCTTTTTTCTTTCTTAGCTGCGCTTACCTTTTTTCGCCAGCAACTATCACACTATGAGGCAATCAGTCTACCACTCAAGAAAAGGAAATGCTTCCTTACTGCTTTGGGTCTCTGTCTACGCGTCGGTGGCATGATGAATGCCGTGGAAAACCGGGAGGAGCACAGACGAAATAAGGGTTGACACAATGAAGAGAGTGATTCTCCAGAGGAGTTCCCACGGGATTGAGAATATGCCCTGCTTATCCACGGAGTTTCCTCGGCTATTAGCCCAAGCCCACTTCCCCGCTTCCCCATGGGGTTGACCAGGAACGTCTCTTAGCTTTCAACTATACCTCATACTTCCGCCTCAAAATCAAAATGTGCCACACAAAATACGGGGTAGCCACTGGAAATTTACCCAGATCTCTTGCACCTGATGTGAATTACACAGGCTTAAAAGACACAAATCCCCCACTCAGATGGCATTGTCGAAGTCCCATGCGCGTCTGCGATCATCATGGCAGACCCTATTCTTACCCGTCACAATAATGCGCACCCCCAATGGTGGAAGGATGCCGGTATTCGCAGGCTGAACCTTTATCTTGTGGGTACCATGTTGGGTAGTGTCAGTTTTGGTTACGACGCTTCCCTCATCAGCGGACTTCTCTCCAACCAGCAATGGTTCGCGGATTTGAAAATCGCTTCTTCTCACATGGAAGTACTAGTGATTGCAGCACAGTCTTTCGGTGCCATCGGTGCCTTACTTCCAGCCGCCTATATCTCCGATCTCATTGGCAGACGATGGACGGTCATCCTTGCCGACGTTGTCACAATTGCCACCGTCATTGGCCAGTCGTTTTGCCGAACGTCCACCTCATTCCTTGGAACTAGGTTGCTTCTAGGATTTTTCAGCGTTTGGAGCATTGTATCAACCAATGCCCTGGTCATTGAGCTGAGCCATCCTCGCCAGCGAGCTCAGGTCACCGCGTTGTGTAATACGTTTTTCTATCTGGGTGCTATCACAGCCGCTTGGACTAACTATGGGGCGCTTAGCATAACTGGCTCATGGAGTTGACGTCTACCGGTGCTTATACAAGTCGCCTTCCCGGCTGTCCAAATTATATTTCTGGCAATGACACCAGAATCTCCTCGATGGTTGTTAACGAAGGGTCAAGATGAGCGTGCCAAGGACATATTGATCTGTTTTCACGCCAATGGTGTTCACGACGACGAAATGGTAGATCTTGAATTCCGTGAGGCTAAGGCATCAGTGGAAGCCGAGGAACGCGGAGCGTCGTACAGCTGGTTGGCCCTTTTCTCCACAAAAGGGAACATCAAGCGCACAATTCTCACACTCTTCCTGGGACTGAGCTCACAGTGGGTTGGCAATGGTATTATAAGCTACTATCTTTCCCCCATACTCGAAAGTATCGGCATTGGAAGTTCTCGTCAGCAGATAGCGATCAACGGCGGTCTCCAAATTTTCAATTGGGCCGTATCTGCTATCGCTGCTCTGTTAGCAGAGCGCCTTGGAAGAAGAACTCTCCTCCTAATCTCCGCGAGTGGTATGATACTTTCTATGTCTGTGGTGACAGCATGTTCTGCGACTTACGCCAACACCGGTGATAAACAATCTGGCACAGCGGTGATTGTTTTCTTGTTTTTGTTCTTTGGTGCATATGATGTTGGATTTACGCCAATTCCGCCTCTCTATGTCAACGAAATTGCGTCCACACATCTTCGCGCTAAATACAGCAGCCTATACTGGTTCAGTACCGCGGTGGCGCTATGCTTCAACCAATACGTGAACCCAATAGCCTTCGACGCAATAACGTGGAAGTACTATCTTGTCTACATTTCCGTGTTATGCCCTGTCATCGCAGTGCTTTACTTCTATGCTCCAGAAACCAAGGGCCGGACTCTTGAACAAGTGGCTGCTATTTTCGACGGTGATATAGCGGATGGCCTTGCTCAAGCTGATAATGAAACCAAGACGGAGGGAGTCTCGGAGCATAGAGAGTTTGCCTAAGTGCGTGTGTATCTATGCTAGTTGTTTCGATTGATGTAACGAAGTCCACGACTCGCCAAGTGGCATAATGTATCTTTAAAATCATTCAAGACTGATCTAAGAGGCATTAGTTTACAACTATGGACAGCCTGTAAGCAAATTATTGGTAGCTGGAAGAGAACTTTTACTTTCGTTCTGCAGGGCTATTGACAATATGTCTTTTCATTCATGCTTCGCTTGCCTGGGCAGCCACTATAGGATTTGAATTTTAGTATTGATTATATACCATGTGAATTCAACAACAGCCAAGAATTGTATATTATTGATTGACACAGAGGTCCGTGAGCAAGTTCAAGTGGAGAGAAGATCAAACCCCGTGGATTATTCCTCCGTATCCACATTTTCCGTGGAATCGCCCGGCCAAGATTTTATTTCACTATCAGCCAAGGATATAGCACCCCGGGGGTCATGATCGCCGCCTTTTTAGTATTGCGAGGTCATGTTTGAGCTCGGCATTTCGCCACAATTCTAATACATAAATTTGCCCTAAAGTTCTTCAATGATCTCTTGGCTTACTACCCACAAAACAAGTACTGAAAAAATTCTCCTTTAAAAACAAAGCATTTCTTGAATAGACATCACTCTCATCATACCAATTTCATCATGTCTGCGGCTACCGTTGCTTACTCCAATATTAACGAGGGCTACCTCAAGACAAGCCACAATATCAGACACGATTATGCCGAAACAAAAGTGGGCGGTCAAAGCGATATTCTGAGTGAACAGGCCAACCGCCAAGGAGCATACGGAGACTGGCGTGACCAGTTCTTCAAGAATGGATATACGGTCATCAAAGGTGCCATTCCACGTGAGCGTGCACACGCCTATAGGGAGACTGCACTGGAGTGGTTCCAAAAGTTTCCCTTTGGATTTGATATAAACAACAAAGAAACATGGAAAGAGGAGAACCTACCGGTGCTGATGAATGGAGGCATGGTTCTCGGTTATTCTGCCGCCCATGAGAAATGGGTATGGGAGGCTCGAAGGTATGAGTTGAAGTAATGAAAAACCCTTTTCAATTCAATGGCTGCTAATATTACTGCTTTTGCTGCTTTAGTGAGCCTGGAGTGATCGAACCATTTGCTAGGCTTTGGGGCACAGATGAACTGCTCGTCTCTTTCGATGCTGTGAACATCACTCTCCCTGGCCGTACCGATCTGAAATGGAAGCCCTGGCCCCACGTTGACCAGTCTCCAACACGTAAGGGATTATCTTGCGCGCAGGGTATTATCAATCTTTCCGAGGCTGGCCCCAAAGACGGAGGTCTACAACTCCTTCGCGGCAGTTCGGAACTCTTTGATAAATTCTTTCAGGAAAACCCACCGAAGCCCAAGGCCGCAGACGCTCCTGGCCAATTTGACTGGTATGGATTCACTTTGGAAGATGTGGCATGGTTTGAAAGTCACGGGTGCAGTCTCATCAAGGTCAATGCTGAGCCGGGTGATCTGATTATATGGGACTCACGAACTGTGCACTATGCATCGCTTCCTGAAAGCGATACTATTCGGACAATTATCTACGCTACGTATACTCCCGCAAGTTTGGCTACATCCGAAGACTTGGCCAAGAAGGTGGAGCTCTTCAACAGGTATGAGGGTAGCACGCACTGGCCTCATTGCAATATTTTTGGGCAGGGCAAAGCGATGAGGAATGGGGCAATCTGTCCAGGCGAGCGAACCGAGCCACTTGAGAAGCCGGAATTGACCGATACTGTCCTCAAACTAGCGGGAGTCAAGCCTTACTAGAATGTTGGACGTGAATTTAGATCATGACGCGTGTCTTTCCAATGCTCTTCTATTGTTATTACATGCGTTTGATTTCAAAGACACTAAGAAGTTACTTTTTCACATGTGAGCATATATCGAACGATATATTTGTAGTATCTTCGGAGTGTGTTTAATGACGCTGTTATTTCGTAGCTGGATGTGAGTCGATCGTGGCTCCATGCCTGTAATTAAGCAATATGACAAGAGCAATACTCTGATGCGAGCTCGCTTTGAGTACGATATCGACATGAAGTTGTGCACATATCGTTCGTCTTGGGAGTGACGTTCAGCTATCAAGCACGCGTCACTGGTTTGTTTATTTGAGATTGGAATTTCTCACGTGTGTCACATGTACCTGAGCTGGAATGGGGCAATCGATGTGGAATCTTGGAGGTTCTATGGGTCCAGGGTGTTCAAGCAGGGTTATGTGGAGTCTACATACTACGTGAGCCTTACGGACCCTTTTCGGCCCACTTGTAGAGTCAATACGTTCGGCTTAATAGAATTCTAGGTAGGTGTTATAAGAGAAATTCTACCGAACTCGTTCCGAGACACCGGACAATCTTCATAGAATTGGTGCTCATATTAAACCTTATTTATCCAGGCTTATCAGGTATAAACTCTATCTAGAGGTGGCGACTTGAAGACTTATGTGATCTATGTATCTTAAGAAAAGACCGCAGAATATTTTGAATGTCAGATCAATTACGATGAATCAAGACGCTACTCTAACTAAACGACCTCGTGCTTGCCATCGATGCAGAGCCCGCAAACTTCGTTGTGATCGTCAGAGTCCTTGTGGAAGCTGTACAATGCGAGGTTGGGATTGTGTCGCCCAGGTGCCCCGGATTTACCCACGCCGCATCAATAAATCCACACGGCAAGTCGATAATTGGAATGAATTTTTTGCCAACCTAGATCATGGTCGCGAAAATATATTCGACTTCATTTACGGCGTTGATGATCGGGAAAATGAACAGCCTGTGAAACAGATTCAAAAGCATCATGCCAACCAGATCGCCGAATCCGACGACTCGAATACTCCAGAAACTCCAAAAAGCTGTTCTGGCTCCGAGATCAAAGATTCCGGCGGTTCAACCCACGATGATCCGAGTGGCGAACCAATAGGATTTGCAATTCAATTTTCCGACAAAGATGAGCAGCAATGGGACTTTTGTTCCGATCCAAGTCTATATCGCCTTGCAGCCGAGATAGTTCGCGATGTGAGAGCCACTGAGCAACCAGATTATAGTGTATCTAGACCCCGTTTGGACAAATTTGGCGGGGAAGCGAAGATCTCACGGACCAACTTCGGCTTCACTCGAAGCGTCGGGAATGATTGGACAGAACATAGGATTGTGGATCCGGGGAAAGTGCCATTATAATTTGGAGCATATGCTATTCATCTTTTTAACCTCTTAAATACGCACTGAAATCCGAGAACCACTTTAAGAGATTAAACACTTCAATACCATCATTATGTCTACCCAGCAAGCTCTGCAACTGATTGTCATCCCTCACCGACCTGCCAAGGCCGAGGAAATTGCCAATGATTTAGCACCCGCTTTTGCTATTCTCCAGAAGTATCTATCCCCACCGAAGAGTAAACAAGTCATCTCTAACCTTTCATAGAGCAAGTGGTCTCAAGGCAGTATGGAGAGGAAAGAAATTCGAAGACCGATACACCCAAGTTGCTTTGTGCCTGTGGGAAAGTCTCCAGGCTTCACACGCCTTCTTCACTAGCGATGCCTATGCCCAGTTCCACAAAATAATTCAGCCTGCACTTAACGGACGCAAGGTCGACTGGGCCCATCATGCATTGCTCGATCATTCCAAGTTGAGCGACCGTTCACATCTCGAATCTATCTTAAGTTCACCGGCAATTGAGGTCGCCCTGACCAAAGTCGTGGAAGGTGGAACCGCAGGCTATTACTCTCAGTTCAACAAGGTAGTTACTGGTATCCTGGATGAAGAATCTGGATGCGATGGCTACTTCATCTCGCCTCTGATGGAATATCCCGAGGACCAGTTGTTGCTGATCAATTGGAAATCTGTCGATGTAAGTTCCCAGGCTCGTTTACAAGCTGGAACAAGAGCTAACTTTCGAACCTAGGCTCATCATGAGGAATTTGAGAAGAAGCCTGGCTTCAAGGGGTGCATTGATGCTTTGTTTGACTATTACAAGGAATTTGTCGTTCCCTGGCATATCACTGAGTTGACTCGGGTACAATAAGTGGCTCAATTATATTGAATTCATGAATTATCCAGTGCATAATATGAAAGATGTGAATAACTTGCAATCGTGCATTACTTTACTCCGTACAAGTTCCGCTCTGGAGTCTCCGGTCATTCCGTCGACTTAGAACCCCCCGCATTTTACCCCGGATAAGCGGAACCGAAATTAGACCGAAAATGGCCCATGATGATCGCACGTCATCTCATCTCAGTTATAATAGTCTGGTCCTCCATCAATCAGTCTTCTTATCGATCACTATCAATAAAAATGAGCACACCCAAGTTTTTCGTTGTTGCACGCGTTGTTGGACGAGACGGTGCCCTTCCATTGGTACGCTTCCCTCAAGTATAAAAAAAACGAAATGAAACTCATAAATTCCAACAGTGGAAAGACCGTTTAGTTGCCCTTTGTGGCGTATCCTCAACAGAGCCTCTTGGTGACTCATACTACTGGGGCCAGGATCTGGATGGCGAGCCAGACACACTCTGGGGCCTGGAAGGCTACACCCATCCAATCGGATTCTTCCTCGGCCATGTCTCAACTGATATCTTCAAGGAAGAGATGGCAAAAGTTGACGCGGATGCATTGCTAAGACATGAACAAGGTCTTGCGAGCCCTGATTATGATCTCCACCACTACGACTGGGCAGGAGGCTGGCTCAAGCGTGATAACGACCCTGACCGTGATTCAACTACCAGCAATGTAGTTGTCTATCATTTCTGGGTCAAAGACTCGAGTCAGCGTGGAGAGGTGCTCAGTGAGCTGCGCGGATTTGCGGCAGGTCAAAAGGGGCTGTCCGATGGGCTGCTCCAGAGTTGTGGCCTCCTAGAGGAGTGTAGGGACGACAAAATGCTTACAATGTGGCTACGGTATGTAGACAAATTCGATCACCAGAAACATTGGAACTCAAACGCTGACGGATTTTTTTCTTTCTCTCTTTAGAACTACCAGTGCTGATGGAATGGAACGGTTTTTTTCATCGAGTCCATTCCAGTCACTGCTTGCTAAAATCAAGCCAATGGTAGGCAAAGAGGAGATTCACAGATCGCAAACATTCAATGGCCACCTGGACATCAAGCCAAACCCCTGAAAGAAAGATGATCGAAGACATTTGAACATCTCCGTATAATTTGGCTCCATTACTTGTACATTCGACCGACCCTCAATGCTGAAAATGTACACCAAGCCTAACCTCTGAATTAGTCTTATATTTATGTAGGTCCTTGGTGCATATTTGAATCTGTAAATAGTATAGACAGTGGCCAAATTCAAAGTCCTCCTTGAGTGAAGAAACTGCGTTCGTTCATTTGTGCCATCATTTACCTGTAGCAATCAAATAGCTACCTGCCTAAGGAGTCAATGCATTAAAGTTGACAAGAACGTTACACTCGAGCCTGGAATTTCAAATAGCTATGATTTTGAATACTTCATAGTTATACTATAGAATAAAAATAGTCTTATAATGCACAGAGAGGAATAGAATCAACCAAAAACGCAAACATGTATCTAAACGTGCATGCATCCTTCGATTGTAGTAAAATTATCATATATTGCATACTTCGTATGAGAATAGTGGTGAGACTATGTCACTGGTACGTGGAAGCGCCCGACTTGACATGCGCCAGCTTCTGGCTCTGTCTCTCTTCCCCTTTCCTTCCAGATCTTAGATCCTCGGAGATTCTGATCGTAGACAGCAATACGCCTAGATTGGTGACTGACTATCGCTTTTCGTCTTGATGAAAGCCAGCTTCTTAATGGATATTCCTAAATAGTACCATAAACTCTCACCAAACGTCCTCCTATCAAATGGTCAGTATTAGGGCGACTAGTGCTTGGTTTAGCATGGTTTCACCCACCTGGTATCGTGCCGCAGTCTTCAGTTGATGTATTGTTGCTTCTCCATTGCATAGTGGCTGATTGAGGAGCTCACCAAGAGTAACTTGCACCTCACGGGCCATTCGACCAGAGCCACAGACATAAATGTATCCGTTCTCTTCTATTATTAAGGACCGGAGACTCTTCCCATGCTCCACTAACCGCTGCTGAACGTAGACCTTTTCACTAGGCGACTGCCGAGAAAACGCAGTATATAGTTGGAACTTGTCACCAAGAACGCTCTTATATTTCTGTATAATTGTCAGTTGAGCTCTGTAATATGCTTGTTCAGTACTTACCTTCCAATCATCCCTGTAGAGGAAATCTTCTTGTTCTTTGCGGCAACCGAAGAAAAGGATCATATTTCCGATTTCGGTACCGGACTCTGCCTGCTTAATTCTCTCTTGCACAAATGCCCGGAAGGGAGCGACACCCGTTCCAGGTCCAATCATCACAATGGGCCGACTGGCATCGCGCGGTAACTTGAAGTGTGAATGTCGGATATGAATCGGGAGGCTCATATTGTACTTTTGTCGAGGCCCGGTTATTGTGTAAGGGCTTTCTGTTTTGGCTGGCTGCTCTCCATTCTGCATGTGCTTGATAGCCAGCAAGTAGTTGGATGCTACTCCTCTGAATTCGTGCTGGGCCGTCTTGACGGACTCGACGGCCGTCGTCAGGGAGACCGAGTTATTTTGCACCAAAGATGAAGATGAGATGGAATAATATCGCGGCTGCAGGGTGCGAACACCTTCGAGAAGAACTTCAAAGGGGACTGGACAGACAGGGTTCTCTGGACTGATTGACTCGATGAGCTGAGCTAGGTTGAAAAGTTTGCTGCCAACTTTCTCCCGGAAAGTGTCTTTGTTTTTGCTGAGTTCAAGCAATATGTTTTTCTGAGTATTGTCCGGTGCAAAATTGGCCAGGGCAGTAAGAAACTGCCGCGAAATGGGACCACAGATCTCCATGTAGTATCTCACAGCTGCTTCGTATGTTGTCGGTGATGGACAAGGTAGACTCTTGACAGAGCCTTGGGCCGAGGAGATGTGAATCACCGTTAGCCGCTTCTCTGCCAAACCAAAAACACGCAAAAAGCGATCGACCTCAATGTCAGAATTTGAAGGCCAAACTGCGACGTGGTCACCTGTTTCGTAGCTCAGTCCCGAGCCACGGAGGTCTATATCGATATGGAGGCAATTTCGATCCGGAGATTCGAAGAGTTCCTTGGATTCCAAGACCTTTGCAACGTACGGACTGTGAGGACCGTATTCTGTTGGGGTCCCCATAAGCTCTCCTTGGCACCTCTCTCCTAGAAAGATTGACTCCGACGCAGCTGTCTTCTCAACAATGGAAAACTCTGGCTCAAACTTCTCCTCTTGCTCGTGAAGGTGCATGATGTTCTTCAGAGAGTCCCACATGACTTCCTTCCATGCCAAAAAGTCATCTTCCTGGGTGCCTTTTCCATCATCGCCTTCTCCTCGGTCAGTGAAAGCTGTTGCACCGAGCCGTTGTAAAGAGCTCTCCACTTTTCGAACAACCCCGTTGAAATGTTCGTATGTGCTATTTCCCAGTCCAAATGCTGCAAATCTCATAGACTGAAGTGGGAAATCCTGATCATCAGAAAAGACGGCTTCGTCAGATGTGATGAAGTCGAAAAAGGTGGCTGCGTTGTCGGTGGGCTCTCCTTCACCATATGAAGACAAAATGAAAATAGCGATCTTGTCACTGGGGAATTCGGTAAGAGTCGTATAGTCATAGTCATCCAGGTCAGCAATCATGGTGTTAAGATTGAACCTTGAATGACCTTCTTTGACGAGCCTTTCCGCAAAGTCCTCTCCATTGCCCGTCTGGGAACCAAAAAAGACAACACAGTTCTTGTTCTCCTCTTCCATCTTCTTGATCACACATCTTGTCTTATCTCCGGATGGTATACTGCTCTTGGAAAATTCTCCTGTGCTCTGCTTCCAGGAGTTGCGATTCCAGAAAGCCAAGGTTGAAACAGCCACGAAGACCAAGCAAGCAAAAGACAAGACATCGACTTCAGTGCCGAACTATGAGATAATTTAGTGATTGTTCCTTCTGACTTGCATAAATCCCACATACCTTCGGGTTGAAATACGGGAGACCGCTTTGAGGCGACGGTGGTTCAGACAAAAATTGTCCTGGAATTATTTGTTCCATGTTGATGTTGACTGAAGTGACTCCAATCTGGCATGGATTAAGCTTTGGTTGCTGCAGATTTCACAGTGCTTATCAAGCATCTGGATTTTGCAGAGTATGTGCGAGAGGCTCCGATAAAGTATGAACTCGCTTCAGTATCATGTGAGTACCCAGCTTTGGAGGCCTTCATAAATTACCTTCGATCTTTCTATGTTGAGATCACACGCCTTTCTTATCATTGGTTGAATTGGGCCCCCCGTGGGGATGGAAATGCCAATCTGCCGTCGGGGAAATGAGATTGTGTGCCACCTCGCGGCAACTTCGGGCTATCTAAACAGAACGAAATATGAGAAAAGCAAGAGTCAAACTTTATTAGACTGGCTATTATTATAGATGAAACGCGGGGATTGAGTTTGAATCTGTCCGAAATCATTCCGCTTGTCCAAACACACGAAATCTGGAATTAAGTGTTTCTGGTCTTGTATACTTTTACTGTTTTACCCCACAAAACCAAGGAAATTCCACTTTAACCCCGGATTTCCAACTTGTATCTGAAGGTACGAATGCAAAAGCAACATGAACTTCCATCCTGATAGGTAAGCTTTTATCCTATCGACAGCTTTCAATCCCAGTGAGCCAACTCTTTCAAATGATAGTGTCGTATTCGTGACTGGTGCAGGAGGCACCGTCGGTCGTGCCACGATCCTTCAGTTCGCTCGCGACGGCGTCTCGAAGATTGCTGGACTAGATATCATGCCCGAGGGAATCGCCGAATCTGAGAAACTCTTGAAACTGGAGTTTCCCAATGTCAAGTTTCTACCAATTATTGCCGACTTGACTCAGATTTCTCAGGTTCAAAATGCCATAGAGCTCACGGTCAAGGAGTTTGGGCGTCTTGATCATGCTGTCAATAATGCCGGTATTGGCCAGACTCTTTTACCAACTGCAGAAACTTCCCCGGATGAGTTTGAAAAGGTCATGAATGTTAATGTGAAAGGTGTTTGGCATTGTGAGAAATTCGAACTGGAGCAGATGTTGAAGCAGGATCCATTGCCGACCAGTGTGTAAGTGAATATGAACGATTTTGAATATATAAGGCTTACTGACATTATTCGACCTGAAAGACCGGGTCGTACCCCAGCAAGGGGTACTATTGTTAATGTTGACTCAACCTTGGGGCTCCTGGCCATCCCTAATCTGGCAATCTATACAATGTCCAAGCATGGTATGTGAAATGACAGAGAACAGTCTCAGGTCCCCGCTTTTAACGTATCTGTGAAGCTGTTCTGGGTCTTACAAGAACCGATGCACTGGACTATGCCACGAAAGGCATTCGAATCAACTCCATTTGCCCAGGGTAGATATAGCCTTTTCAATCTTGAACCAAAACAAGTACTAACAAAGAGCAAGGTTTATCGACACACCATTACTGACGGAGGAGAAAAGAAAAGGGGTATGTGCTCCAAATTGAACTGTCCAAGGAAGGAATATATTAAGAAGATATAGCTTGCCCCTTCAATCGCCAAGACGCCCATGGGAAGACTCGCCACCCCCCAAGAGGTCGGTGATGGAATCGTCTTCCTTTCAAGTGAGAGATCAAGTTACATGACAGGCGCCGAGCTTAAGGTGAGAAAGGACGCGGTATTGAAAATGCAGACGTACACTGATCATTTCTTCAGGTTGATGGTGGATATTGCATCCATTGATTCTCAAGTAGGCTTCCATATAAATAGCTAGCAAGTGTACATTATACGCTAAATAAACTTGTCTATCAGTATCTTCGTCCCCGTCCAATCTCAGTATTGGTAGCTTGAAATCTTTTTAAAATTTAAAAAAATGCAGCCAAATAGCACCTTGTATGAGATGTCATTTATTGACTAGTGATCTCCAGCTGGAAGGCAACTCTTTATTTCTCAGCCGATGTTGACCGTACAACTACATTCCGAAAGATCTCGTGAGATTAGATATTGTCACCATCTAAAGACTTGGAGCTATGTTGTGAAACTCTTCTTTTTAGAATATATGAAAAGAAATAAGATAATATGAAACAAAGAACAAAGAACAAAGAGCGGCGAGTGGGTGGTTAAATATCTTATAGACGAAAGAACGTAATTTCAAGACCATAGAATTGTATAGTTATAGGATACAGATTAATCCAACTCAAGTGGCGTGACCATGGGGACAGGACCCGTGCAAGCCTCCTTTGTCGCCGCTGCTGTGAAGCCACTATCCGCCAGAATAGTCTGCCCATTGATCACAGCGGATGAGTCACTTGCAAGGAAAACGCCAACATTTGCGATCTCCTCTGCTTCTTGGAGCCGGTTGTAGTAGTATTGGCGGTTCTCCCGGAGCCCTGCGCGTTCAAAGAACCATTCGTGGTTACCCTGGATCTCTTTCGTTGTCTGCTTCAGGCCATACTCTGATCCATCTTCGGCGGTCTTCGAACTAGTCAAGATACTGGTCCGGGTGAAGCCCGGCGCAACACCGTTGACACGAATGTTGCTGGAGGCCAGCTGGACCGAGCCACTTTGTACCAAACCGTTGACAGCATTCTTGGATGCGGCTATATAACAATGTGAGAAGTTGGGCAAAATAGATCTGGGGTTTCAGAATATGCTTACTGTATGCGATATCCGCATATGCTCCAAGGAATGCGGCGCACGACGAGGTCAAAACAATGTTACCGCTTGGTTGCGGCTTCTCCTCTGACGTCACGACCATCGCCCGACTACCGTGCTTGATGGCATAGAAGCACGAAGAGGTCATGACGGACATAGCACGCTCCCAATTCTGCGATGTAATATCATTTAGGTTCCTAAGAGCTCGGTCAACTTCCTAATCTTCAAAAATTTCAAGTTGTGGAGAGACAAGTAATACCTATAATTCGCGAACCCTGCGTTTGCAAAGAAAAAGTCGAATCGACCATGTGCTTTCACGATTTTCTTCAGCAAAGCCACGGTCTGCTCCTCGGATGAAACATCAAGAAGAGCTCCCTCGACAATGCAATCACTACCCGTGTCTTTCACGTCCTGTTTGAGGGCATCAAAATGGGATGTGTTCAGGTCACAAGCGTAGATCGCTTTGGCACCAGCTTGAGCCAACTGAATTACCAACGAGCGTCCAATGCCGTACGGTGTGCCAGCGCCAGTGACCAACCCGACTTGTCCTGAAAGAGAGATATTAAGAGGCATTTCCGTATTTCCTTTTGAGGATTGAGCTGTATATTGGTTTGAGAAGTTGATTGCAGTAGAAGATCAAGGATACTTCGGCAAATGTTCCTGTGCGATTTAAATAGAGATTGGATATTGCTTCTCAACTAGTACTAGTATACCCCCGCAAATGCAGCATTGGCCTGGTGTTCGGTATTTCGCCCGGTATTTCGCATTATCTTCGCGACAATTTTCGTATTGGCTTGGCGTTAGTTGCCGGAGCTTGTAAATGCCGGGGGTTGTGACCAATCGGCTGTGTACGCTTCCCCAAGTAACCACTTCTAAAAGGTCCCACCGCCCATCACGCCACGGATAAACCAGCGAAGAGGGCTATTTATGTACATCAGGGCCGAGATGAACAGCGCATAATATCCCACCGAAACGTCATAATGCTCACCAATTTTCATTGTTGGGTAAGATGATCAGATCTCTTGGATGTTGACCTATCCATGTTGATCGTAGCATTACACACTGTCGATCAACTTTAAGCGTTTTTTGTCACTTGCTGTAGGATGATATTGTGTTATTACCCACAATGAAAACTGCATGCCTTTACTTCATACACCCTTCTCTACTGCGAACACACTGGCTACCCCCTGCTTGTATTGGCTCACTTTGATAATATTCATAACGAATACAAGGATAGTACAGTATAGCAGGCCAATAGAGCTCTTGGAACCTGAATATAGCAAAGTTTATGATGGGTAGATAGACTTATATTGAAACACCGTTCAGCGAATACTAGGTCCGTAATTGGAATTTGCCTGTAATACACGGCAAGAAAATCGGTAGAATCATGTGCGCAAAGAATCCCAAGAATAAGTTGCTGTATGAAACTTGTTCTTTCTATTCAGCATGCACTGTATCCTCCATCAACGGTCCAGTGGCCTGAGATATTGTCAGCTAATTGAAAGTCTCTGAAACAGGTTGAGGGAGTTCGAAACGTACATCCAGTCACATATGAAGCATCATCGGTGAGAAGGAAACAAAGTACCTTGGCAACCTCATCTGGTTTGCCCATGCGTTTGAGGCATGTGGCCTGACTAGTCATTTCTGAACTAAACAGACCTTTGGCTTCACCGTCACGGAATATAGGAGTATCAATCGGACCACTTCGCAGTATTAGTCACGGCACAAATGATGGATAAGATATTTGACCCACGGGAGCAATGCATTCACGCGAATACCATGTTGGCCAAACTCTCCAGCAGCAGACTCGGTCAACCCGATCACACCGAACTTGCTTGTTGCGTATGCAGCATTGTGCGGAAGACCGCGGAGGCCAGAAGTGCTCGAAACATTAACAATAGCACCGCCAGGACGGGGCAGATGAGGGAGCTGTGCTCGCATGCAAAACATGACTCCCCTAAGATTCACGTCGAGCATCTTGTCCCAATCTTCCGTCTTCTATGAGGGATGTTAATCTCGGCATTTGGGAGATTAGAGATGATGCATCAAAGATACTTACAATCGTCGCGCATGTTGTTTCGCCGTCACCCTCCGCGATGCCAGCCACATTAGCGGCGCCATCCAAGCGTCCAAAATCGCGAATTGTTGCTGCAATCCATTCTTCAATCTGGTCACTTTTACTAGCGTCGACCCGTGTTATGACGACTTTTGTGTTATATGTGGCGCCTACCGTTGTCAGCTATCATCCGCTATAATGCACATTTACACCCTTACATTTGCTCTTTGTCTCTTCGAGACCTTTCACATTCAAATCACTAAGTGCAAGCCCAGCGGCACCCAGCTCCGCAAGGCGAATGGCAACTGCTCGACCAATCCCCGACGCAGCACCCGTAATCGTATAAACGCGACCTTCGATAGACATGACTCAAGACTGGAAAGCAAACTGATCAGAAGTGGATGTTCTGTCGCAGCGAAGGTTTATTTTTGCAGCGGCTTAAGAGGAATAATCACACAAAATGCACGTGAGCTACTCCGTGAATAAAGCGTATTACCCCGAAGTCGCCCCCGTCCCGCCCCCGCCCCCGCGTAGATAGTCCAGGACCGGGCCATCATCGGGTGGTCTCCAATGGATAGAGTTCTCGGTAAACGTCGATCACAAAACTTATCATAATTAATCTGTTCTTAACTCATATCCTATAATATTAAAACCTCCTTCACTTCAGATCATCATCTCAAATATCAGAAAAGCAACCATGTCAGTTAAAGATCGTGTCGCTATCATCACCGGATCGGGTGGCGGACTTGGACGCGAATACGCCCTTCTCCTTGCGTCTCAGGGCGCCAAAGTTGTGATTAACGACTACGGTGGCACACTCGAAGGCCAAGCCGGCACTGCAACTCGGGCGCAGGCTGTTGCGGATGAAATCAAGCAAGCCGGTGGCATAGCTATCGCAGACGGCCACGATGTCTCTGTCAAGGCTGATACCTTAAAGATAGTCGAACGCACCATGGCCGAGTTTGGTCGCATTGATATCCTCATCAACAATGCCGGCATATCCGGCAAGCCAAGTTCGCATGCCGACCTTGATGGAGCCGCTTTCATGCGTGTCCTGGAAATCGGTGTCCTCGGTTCCCAACTCATGACGAGTGCAGTGTGGAACATTATGGAAAAACAGAATTACGGTCGAATTGTGAATATATCCTCTGATGCGATTATCGGCTTCGGAGCAGGCGGGGACTGCGCCTACGCAGCATCCAAGGGTGCTACATTTGCTCTTACCCGTGACCTCGGCCGGTTCTCCCCTTCCTCTGGCATCAAAATCAACGCCATTCTGCCTTCTGGCCATTCACGCATGACTGATCTGTCAGATGGCTCTAAATTCATTACCGAAACCTACTTTGCCGCCAAAAAGGTTGCCCCGATGATGGTAGCACTCTGCTCGGATGAATGTCCTGTCTCTGGGGAATGCTTTGCCACAGGTGCCGACCGAGCCGCACGAATGACTCTAGCAACCTTCCCCGGCCATACAAATGAAACCACTCCACAAGGGTTCCTGGAAAATTGGCCCGCGGTATTCGGAGACGTTAAAGACGCGTATATTCCCACAGATACCTTGGACCATGTTCGTTATGGTGTCAAGCATGCCTCTGGATTGGATGTTCCTGATATTGAAGGATTTGGCATTGTGCCGGATGCGAAATAGAAGAGATAATTCATGCATACAGATTCGTTGTGTTATTATATATATCAATTGACATGATTGGCCTACGCATTAATGTATAGCGATAATTGAAGGATAATCTTTTATGTAGTTTAAGCAATTCAATTTATTTGAATCTTCAAGTCAAGCTCATCCTACACGCTTCCTATCACAACTCAAGAGACGCCACGCTAGGTAGTTACGAAATTTCGACCTTTGATGGAGGATGGGCTTTCGGTACTCAGGTAGACGAAGGCGGGGAATGCCGCACTATTGAAACCTTATTCTTGTGAGGTCCTCAGACGCTGGATTACCGTAACGTAATATTGCAAAGACCAGTTGCCCCGGATATCGCTACATATTGGATACATAATCCAGGGTCTCTCCGCATAAAACGGTGCGGGGAATGTGGAGGCAATGAAACATCTTAGCCAATCAGAAGGACATCCACCAATGAACCCATGGGACAAACATGGTCACGCGGGGTGACGAGACGTCTCCACAACGCCCTGGGATGTACATGTAGCTGAAATTTAGCAGCGAAGTTGGGCCGAAGACAACCCCAAACCATATGCACATCCGACTCCCGGATGGCTGTCGCGTCAAAAACCCTACCATTGGAAATAAAAGCAATGTCTACTTCATCATTTGTATCCATTCACATCCAAATCAGATATTTCCTATAATTATAATCCCTCAAACAATCTTGAACAAACTTGAACAACCCTCATACCAATATGGCTGGCCAACCCACCCTCGAGTCTCTACACAAGCGTCTTCAACTTCTCGAGGACAAAGACGAACTCAACACTCTCCTGAACCACTATTGTAACACCGCCGATGACCACAAATGGGACGAATATGCCGCCACCTTTACTCCTGATGGTGTCCTCGGCTTCGAGAAATGGGGAGAGATCGTGGGACGCGATAAGATCTCCGCTGCAGCTGGTGGCGCTGAGAATCGCTTCCAGGGTCTACAACACTCTATGACCAACATGCAGTTTACCATCAACGAAGATACTGCGAGCGCAAGATGTTACTTGTGGTTTGCAGCTACAATGGATACTTCTAAGCCGCATGAATACCACGCATTTGGTGGACATTATCGATTCCAATTCAAGCGGACTTCTGAGGGCTGGCGGATTAGTCGCATGCAACTATCAAAGGTCTGGGCTCAGAATGAGGACACCGAGGGTGTGTTTGGGGCTTAAATATGAGTAATTACTTTTTCGATTGTTGCTACCTATGAGGCTTGTCATAAGTTTTCTTGTACATATGTGAAGGGTCTATGAAGCAGCAATGTCAGAGTCAGTACATTACATCGCTTTGGTAAATCACTTTGGGCAATCGCCTCGCAGGGGTTTTCATTTGAACGTAGATGAACCACTCACGCCACTTAGTAAAAAAGGCCAACAAACATAGAGCCTTACAAGTAAAGGGAAAATCAACGATAGTCGATGCTCCTGCATCAAAAGATCAATAGATACACGAAAAGGGTATAATCTCCTGAAATCCAAACTATTCATTTTATACGAGAGAAAGAGCGTTTGCGGTAATAATAAATGAATTCGAGACAAAATACAACTATCCAAGTGATGGAATTTGCTTATGACTGGGGCATGACAATCACTGCACGTCCTTTGAGCTCACCTTTCCTGAGTTTCTCATATGCCTTTGGAATTTGGTCAAAGTCAAACCGATCAATGTCGATTCTCAATTTGCCATCTGTGGCAAGTTGGCAAACTTCACGGAGGTCTTTGCGTGTGCTTCCCAAAGACAGAGCGAATTTCGAGCTTGTTGCCATGAGATTCCACCCAAGCTTCACACTGCCACCTTGCATCCCTACCACGGATATATATCCCTGGGGGCGAATCACATTGGCAGCAAGCTGAAGCGTTTGGTCACTCCCAACAAGATCTAAAACAGCGTCGACCCCTTTGCCACCCGTGACACTTCGGATAGACTTTGCAGCATTAGAGTCCGACAGAACTTCAGCATCCGCACCAAGCTCAGTTGCCATCTTAAGCCTAGAGTCTGCATTGTCGACGGCAATGATTCGGGCGGATGTGAGTAATTTAAGGAACTGCACAGCGTAGGCACCTAGTCCACCAACGCCAATTACTGCGACCGAATTTCCAGGACGAAGTTGAGAGACGAATCCTTTCATGCCAGCGTAAGCAGTCACACCGGCGTCGGTTAGGGGTGCATATATGATGGGATCTCCATCGCCGATCGAAACGACCTCGGTTCTTGGGACCACGAGGAACTCTGCAAGGCCACCATCAAAGCCACAGCCTCTTGTCATACCGATATCACCGCGTTTGTAGTATTCGCAGTGTTGTTCAATGCCAGCCTCGCAGAATTCGCAAAAGCCGCAATGACGCATATGATGAACCGCAACGCCTTCTCCGACCTTCAGATCGGTTATAGATGACCCCAACTCCTCGACCACTCCGGCAGTCTCGTGGCCAAGGATGTAGTCGGGCTCAAGTACAGATGCATATGGGTCCGTTCCCGGTGGGCTATCCATCATGTCGAGATCTGAACGGCATAGACCGACGGCCCTGACACGCAGGAGCACGTCAAAGGGTCCGGGTGTGGGTTTCGGCACTGTGACATACTGCCCGGGCTGACCCCATTCAACCAACTTGTATGCTTTCATGGTCGACATGATGTTTGTAGAGAAAGCACACTTTATTGTTGACAAGAAGATGATTTCGGGGGGTCGGTTGTTAGTTTGTAGAGAGGAGGTGAAGGTTTGATCTGCACAATTTTCTTTGCTGCTCACTGGATATTTAAGTTCACGTGTGTTGTTTCGCTTCCGCATTTATGCATCCCTGGAGCACGAATGTGGAGCAGAATGTAGGCTTTGCGGGACGTAATGTGACATTTGTGGGACCCCTCAGATCGACCACGGCTCGGAGGTAGAATTGTCACGGCGCTGGGATTAGCTTTCCCCAGATTTACGGATCAATTTCGTGCGGCCTGTCTTCGGGTCGACCCAAAATTGCAAAGACTTGGTCTGCGAACCTTAACCAGATCCAGAGGAACTGCATCAGATCCCCATGGGGTAAGCATCGCTCTGGATCAACTACGGTCAAGGTATATATTGATCGAGCATTGCAAGCAATTAGATATAGAACGAGGGCTGGTCACACCATCCTGAGACTTTTCATTTAATACATACCTACTGTCAAAGGGCTTTCAGTCCTCGACTCAATATGGCTAATATCCACCCCAACGATGGCGAGATCTCCCCAGCCAATCCCTCAAGTACCGAGGGTCTGACTGAGCACGAGCTTCATGAAATTCGATCCAAGGCCCTCACGGTCGATCGGTCTGAACTCCCAGAGGGATATTACGTTAGTCCACGATTCATCGGCACGTTTGCTGGTATTGCATTCAGTCTAGCAGCCACCTACTTCGCATTTGAGGCTGCCGCTGGATGTCTTGTCCAGATCAACGCAGATATCGGACCTAGTGACAATTACTACCTGTTCTCAATCGTCTGGAACATTGGCCAGCCAATCGGTATCCTTTTCTTTGGACGAAACTCGGACATATTTGGCCGTCGCAATTTTGCATTGGCAGCAAACTGCCTGGGAATTATTGGCGGCATCGTCGCCTGTACTGCCACAAGCATCAATCAGCTCATCGGTGCGAATGTGATTCTGGGCTTGGCCTCGGGAATTCCTGCCTCCTACCCCCTCTTGACTGGCGAGCTATTGGCAAACAGATTGAAGTATTTGGGCACCCTAATCGTGGTCGTTCCCAATATTGTTGCCACTGGATTCGGTCCGTACCTGGGTATTCGCCTGGCCACCCTGGCTAGCTGGAGGTGGATTTTCTATATTTACATCATCCTCATGGGTAAGTGCCACACTGGTCGATTGTAAGACTAAAGCTAACTTCTGCTAGTCTGTGGTACAACACTTTGGTTCTTTTTCTACCACCCTCCATCATTCACTCAACTCCACGGAAAGGAATTCACACGGAGAAAGCAGCTGGCCCAGCTTGACTATATCGGTATGTTCTTGCTTGTGGCTGGGCTTGTCCTGTTCTTGCTTGGCATCTCCTGGGGCGGACAGCCGTATGCTTGGGACTCTGGCCTTGTGCTCGGTCTTTTGATCTCTGGAGCAGCCACCTCAGTCATCTTCGTATTGTATGAAATATACGGAAACGTCTCTACCCCGATCATTCCTATGCACTTGTTCAAGGACGTGCGTGGATTTGCCTGTGTGGTGATTATCTCGGCAATCACTGGATGCCTACAGACCGCTGCATTTATTGTCTGGCCCTCGCAGGTGACGTACATCTTTGGAAGCACGGCCTCTGGCTGGCAAGAAACCGCCTGGATGTCTTCTATAGTGAACTTTGCATCGTGGGGTGGTATCATTCTCATTGGCCCTCTGTACCATATTGTGAAGCATTTGCGATCACAGCTGCTGGTCGGGTCAATTTGGATGACTGCCTTCCTTGGAGCAATGTCCACAATCAATTATATGGACCAAGCCTCTGCCGTTGCCTTTGCATTTCTGGCTGTGTTCCCAATGGGATGGGGAGAAATTTTCACGATGCTCATGGTTCAGTACATTGTGTCGGACTCAGATCTCGGTGTCGCATTTGGTAAGCCATAATAGTCCTCGGCTGCTGAGCCATTCAGAAATATACTAACGTCTGGAAGCCGTGGTCTCATCTATGAGAACTATCCTAGGATCGATTTTTACCGCGATCTTTGTCGCCATCTACACCAACAAGATCCCCGGCGAGATGAACACCTACGTGGTTCCCGCTCTCACTGATGCTGGCCTCCCTGCCTCTTCAATTGCGCAGGTTCTCAGTGTCGCAGCGTCAGCCAGCCAGGCAGCTTTGGAGAAGATCCCTGGCATGACGGCAGAGATCTTGAAGGTGACAAACGAGAGTGTGGCTACTGCGTACGGACATGCATATGCCTACGTTTACTATACAGCGGTCGCTCTAGGTGTGGTCTGCATTCTGGCAGCGGCCTCACTTCGAGATTTTGATCACTACCTTACTGATCACGTATCCCGTCAAGTCTATCACAAGGAAGACACCAAAGCAGACATCATTGAAAGCAGTCACATTGAGAAGTTCTCTACCACCACAGCTGACTCTTCTGTCTGATAAGCAGCGCTCTGTATCACTCGATACTTCGAGCAAAGCTTTCCTCAACCTGTCTCACCTGATTGGCCAAATATTATCGTGTCTTTTTCCCTTCCTTTTTTTTTTACCCAGTCACCGTCACGCCCTCTCTTATGACCAGCCTGTGATCTATTCCAATTGATTTTTGTGGAATTTATGCAGCTTTAGGGGATATGGTTGGTAATTACATACAGAGCTAGTTAATGAGGTAAATATCAATGTGTACCACTTTCTGGTGACAACTAATACATAACGTAAGATTACAAGCGCTACCGCCAGGGATCTTAAAGTCCAAGGTTGCGGTACTTTTCGCCATCCTCGTATTGCATTTACTCAATGACCGTAACTGGAAATCACATTTAAGAAAACCAAAAGGCTAAATTGGTGGAAGTTTGCAGTATAACCGGATTTGGTGCTGGCCACCCAGAACAACCTGCACGTGAGCGTGACAATAACTCGTATCCCAACGTTTTAAGCTTTCAAGGTTTGATCGACATCAATTATTGGAAGCATCCAACCTATTGAGATTAGTGTAATAGCAACCGAGAAATGGAATTGCCTATCATTGGCTGGATCCAGTTTACAGGCGTCAATGTGGGAAATTGCCCCCGGTGCCAAGGACATAGTTGATTCGAGAGTTTCACGCCACGCGCCTCATGATGGGCTGAGATTAATATGGGGCCTCATGAAGATCGAGCGAAATTCGACCGAGCCTCGAAGTGGCTGACTAAGTATCACGAGACCAGGGCACCCCCGCATTCCGGGCCTAAACCCCGTGGGGTAGATGCATAATTCTCTAATGCGGAAGTGGCGATGCTGCGCTCATTTTGCTCTTCCTGGTCTCTTTCTCTCTTTCAATGTCTCTACAGACGACAATAGCCGATGTGGCCACGAAGCACTGAATCATCCGCGAGAATGCCTAAATCTGACTTGGCCTGTCACTCGTGTCGCAAGTAAGTCTCATTGGGATTATACCACCCATCCAGGATGAACAGTCGCTAATCTTTTTTTTCTTGCTTGCAGGCGAAAGGTAAAGTGGTATGGTAGCTTGACTTCAAAAATTCCACGTAACTGTCAACTTACATGC
Source organism: Penicillium pulvis (assembly GCF_028828015.1). Taxonomy (NCBI): domain Eukaryota; kingdom Fungi; phylum Ascomycota; class Eurotiomycetes; order Eurotiales; family Aspergillaceae; genus Penicillium; species Penicillium pulvis. The sequence goes on along the minus strand of NW_026643079.1, from coordinate 3,382,891 downwards.
TGTTAGCGACCGGGAGTTCCCTCAGTGCTTGGTCTGTGGACAGACAGGCCAACCATGCAACTATCCGCTTCGTCCGATGAAACCAGGGCCCAAAATTGGTAAGGCTTAGTCGCATCTTGAACTGGGAGATTGGCTCATTAGATCCAGGGACCTTGCAACGACAGAAACGATTACGCCAAAGGAAAACGAAAAGGACAGACCAACCTCAACACGATGGTTCACCTTCCAGCTCCCCCATCGACCATAGTCTACATCCATATGACGGGGAATTTGAGACTCCTCAAGAGGTTTCCGAGAACGATATCCCTTCGTTGGCCACCGATAATACCGACTTGACCGGTGGGACTAAGATACGGGAGGATGAAAGAAAGCAGGATTCGCACTTGAATATGCATGATCTTTCCTTTATACTACACCCATGCCATGAGCCTTCAACTCCAGAGAACGATCAAAACCAGAGCCCGGGATCGAAAGAAGGTGGTCAACCTGGTCTTTGTCGCCAAGCATGCAATGAGTTAGGAGTGTCGTTAAGTCTCATGAACCAAATGTACGCATACACCTGTCTTGAAATCGCATCACAGGCAGTGAGAAACGAATCTGGGCGCTGACTCAGTCTTAGGATTCGAGTTTATTTCGATAACATGGTCGCCATTAACCTCTTTCATGAACCTTCATTCCCTGAAAAGTTGATGGAAATTCCCTCTCTCTGCCAAATCAGTGCCCTTCTCGCTGCCATGGCTGCTTATGCCTCACGTTTCCTACCTTTTGAAACGGATCCTTTAACTGGGGGCGGACTAGCACTGACAGAAAAATGTCATCACAACCCTGCACATTTTGTTGATATTGCCTTTAATGAGATCAACAAGGCACTCGCAGAGTGTGACGATGAGTTACCACCTCTTTGCGTGATCCAAGCTCTCATAATTGCAACACACTGCCAATTAACCCGTGGGGTTCATGGGAAAGCGTGGAGATCCTTGGGACTTTGCGTTCGATTGGCATACGAGACTAACCTTCATCTTCTCGATTCGAGGACAGCGGGAAAGACAGAAGAATCCGCTCAATGGAAAGCAGATGAAGAAAAGCGCCGGGCATTCTGGGCCATTTGGGAGATGGATGTATTTGCCAGTACAATCCGCCGGACCCCAACTGCCATCGACTGGACGCAGATGGAGATCTTACTCCCGGTCGACAATGCCAACTGGTTTCAATCTCGCCCTGCCCCAAGCTGTTTCATGGAGGCCGAGCCAAATAAACGTTGGAAGGCACTACAGGACAGTGGGAACCAATCGCCCAAGGCATGGTTCCTGGTGATCAACTCTCTCATGAAAGCTGCCCAAGCCATCTCCAACCCGCGAGGGGTAGCTCCTACGGGTAACGCGGTTAACTATCAGCCAACACATCGTACGTCAACACCAGAATCGGTCGAGGAGGCCCGGAAAGGGTTAGAAACACTAGCAAACGCAGTGCGGTGCTTTGGGCTTGCTTTGCCTCGTCATCTCCAATATCGCGACCAACACTTGGCTTTCAGTGCAGTAGGACAGCACCAATCGGACTCTGAACGACAACAACATTGCTCTATATATAACATCTTCGTCATGACTCACCTGGCTCGGCTTATGATACACCGATATGATGCCTTCAGGCCACAGACTCGCCACTCGGAAGCCAAAAGTCGTCACCACCCTAGCGATTCAGCCAATGGGAATGAATTTGGTATCTATGATGCCGAGAGCGTCGCTTTACGGCATTATTTCGACGCAACAGATAGCATTCTGAGAATCGTTAACCAAAGCTGCGAGGAGCACATCCGGTATATCAATCCATTCCTCTCCAGCACCATATGGCTGGCTTCCGCTGTGCAGCTAGTTCGGAAGCATCTTTCACGAACGCCGTCCAATAGAAGCCTGATCAAGTCGCGCTTTGATGTACTATACCTGACGTACAAGCGATGCATTCAATTCTGGGATACACAGACCGCTCTCCAGCAAAACCTTGAGTCACTGGAGGTGCAGCTGGAGGCCCAGCAAGCTGAATCTAATAAGCGGGAGGCCCGGGCTTCCAGAAAAACGTCAAAGCGAGCTTCAGAAGAAGCAGCAATTGCGAATCAGTCCTCCAGTGACCGGCAATGGGGCCAAGCTGAGCATGATGCCAAGAGACAACGAATCTACCTGCATAATTCTTCTCATGCCACCAAGAAAAACAACGGCCCTAATTTATCAAACTCTGCAAAGATGCAAGACAATTACTCTACGCAATTCCTTCCTGATACACCATCCACACCCCCGGTGCAAATGTTGACGCTGGACCAAGATGAACTTGAGAGGATGACAAACCAGGCGTACCCCGGTGAACATCCCGATCCCTCCCAAAAGATGGCCATGCTGGATTTCATGCCTTTGCCAGAAGTCAATCCACATCCGATCTCTGAACCTTACATAGTGCCAACGAACCCTGTTTTCTTCGAGCCGATGAACATGCTTGATACACAGCAGGATCGGAGCATGGAGTGGCCCAATATTGAATTCGCTAGCGGCATACATGATTTATTGGCTGGGTGGTCTATGTACTAAACGCATTTTTCCCTTCTCCCATGTCTTTTTTTATATGCTCTATTTACCCTCATATGAGGCACTGCTATACCCATCCGTCTATCACAAGTGATATTAGTCGTCTGTGAGAATTGAAGATGCGAATAAGCGAGTGCGAATTTTGATGATCACGATGCACTTGGTTTACGATTTCCAATCGATTAATAGGGTATTCTCATAGCATTTATCGAATTTCTAGGATGCATGGAAATGATGTCAAGCCTGTTGATTTGCCGTTACCTAGCCCCAGCTTCGAATTAAGCTCACAGTATTAAGCTCTATTAAAGTCAAAATCTTCATCTTGGTCATCTGAACTGCCCCTATAGGCCGAATACCTTTACCAGAAGTCAAGAACTTGATCGACAGGTCCAAGAGACCATTTAATCTCTTGCTTTTTGCTCTGGGGTTTACCATGCCCGAACAGAGCGAAGTTGGTCCGCTACAAGCCCCGCGAAGATTCCCCGAAGTATGTGCGGAGCGGGGAAGCATCTATAGCCCCATTTTTGAGCTTTTTTAGACTTCAGAATCTGGGGTATGGCTCTTGGGTGGGGTTATGTTTCTGGGGTCCGGGGTTTCTACTGGAAGTGCACAAATTCGTCCTTGCGTCAAGAGTAACCCTATATCAATGCGGGGGATGCGACTCGATCCAGGTATCTTCTATTTCGAGCCTATTTAGTGACTCGAGCTGCATAAATTTGTTCTCTACACGATTTTTTTTTCTGTCAAATTCATAATGTCATCAGAAATGCCGTTTCACGTTTCCCCTACGGTAATAGCTGTGCTGGCAGTTATTTCATTCGCCGCATACAAACTGCTTTCTATGGGAAAGAGAGAAAAGGGTCTTCCTCCTGGTCCACCAACGATACCAATCCTCGGAAACCTTCACCAAATTCCTCTTACTGGCCTCCATGCAAAGTAAATTTATCTCGTGTGACCGTTGTATTCAGCACCTCTGACATTGTCTAGATTCCTTCAATGGGGTGAGACTTATGGCGGCATATTTTCTCTCAAAATGGGGTCTGGGACCATGATCGTCCTGTTTGACCGAAAGGCCGTTCACGATCTCGTCGACAAGAAGGGCGTCATCTACTCGGAACGCCCGAAAAACCATGTTGCCGACATTGTTACCCATGGTGACAGCTTTGCTTTTATGGATAACACAACGCTTTACCGTGAGCAGCGAAAAATCGCGTCTCACAATCTTTCCGTAGGTCTATGGTCTGGAAGTGGATTAATCCGGGCATACTCTAATGGTCTCTAGCCTCGAATCCTTGATGAGCGAGCTAGCGAGATACAAGACGCAGAGTCAGTGATCATATATATTAGAACTCTTTTTACCTTATATTAATCGTTTTGAAACAGAATTTCGGTTCTCATGCGTGATCTTGTGAAAACCCCTGATGAATTCTATCATCATGTTATGCGCACCACTTGCTCCATCTCATGCAGCATGGTATGGGGCCACCGAGGAGCCACATTCGAGTCATTCTTCGGTCGTGTAAGTCAATATTCCGGCCTGTCACGGCACTATTTTCAATACTGATGCCTCCTTTCCATAGTGTGTGTACGACGCCATGGACTCGGTAAGACCTCTTCAATACGCTTACGGTTAATCGCTTTCCAATTTACTAATACCGCCATTTTTGTCTCTGTCTTTATAGTACAGCGAGTCTTTGGAACCTGGAGCAAATCCCCCTGTGGATGAATTTCCTTTCCTGAAGTATCTACCGGGTTTCCTCAGCCCATGGCGACAGCGCGCAGTCAAATCATACACGGCCATGGATAACACCTGGGCTGCAGCCAGGGTATTCTGTGATAAGCGACGCAACCAGGGTGAACGTCGAGTTTGCATCGCCGACCGACTTCTAGACGATCCCAAGCAAGCTGGAAAAATGACCGATAAACAGATCAACCATTTCCTTGGAGTTCTTGTGGAGGGTGGTGCCGACACGACGTCCTCTGCTGTGTTGACCATGATTGCCTGTCTTGCTAGAAACCCTGAGCACCAAGTCATCGCCCAGAAAGAATTGGACGCAGTGTGTGGCACAACACGGTACGTATTCTCTTTGATATTTTTTCGTGCAAAGCGCTAACATCGACCGATCTCCTTTAGAATGCCTGTCTGGACCGATTTCAACGAGCTTCCATACATCAACTGTATAGTCAAAGAGGGCCTTCGCTGGCATCCAGTGTATGTTTAATCCCTTTCGAGATCGACATCAAACTCATAAATTTCGCAGACTACCTTTGGGTGTACCTCATCGCGTCGCCAAAGACGATTGGTACCAGGGAATGCTCATTCCAAAGGACGCGACCGTGGTGATTCCCTCCTATGCCATCCACCGTAGCGAGAAGTTCAACTACAAGGCACCGGATGAGTTCAACCCCCAGAGATACTTGAATCATCCAAGATTGGCTAGTGATTACGCTGGAAGCCCCGACTTTAATAACCGAGATAAGTCACCTTTTATCTATCCAAAACGACGCCAGGCTAACAAATGTAGGGTTTGAACATCACTACGGGTATGGAGCCGGTCGACGTATCTGCCCAGGCATGCATCTCGCAGAAAGAACCCAGTGGCGGGCCATTGCTAAGTTGCTGTGGGCTTTCACCATTGAACTCCCCGTTGATGCTGCTGGAAACAAGATTATCCCCGACCCAGAGGCTTATAAGGAAGGTATTGCCCATGGCCCATTGCCCTATCAAGTTGTGTTCAAGCCCCGGAGTCAGGAACATGTGGATATTATCATGAGAGACTGCGAACGAAGCTTGAAGACCCTCCAGCAGTGGGAATGATCGGGCTTAGTGCTAGGAGAATACTAGATTGTTTGTCTTGTTTTTATCTATAATAGCTATACAATATACGATATGAAGCAGCAAGTCAGCCAGCCATATATCAATTGATCACTTTTTTCCCTGACATCTATTCTTATGTAAATCATAAAACCCGTTGCCTAGATGTGTCCTGATGGTCTCTGACTCTTGAGTCATTGCTTTTGATTGGCCGCATCCATGAGCGACCAACTTGCTTCCTTTACGGCAAACCTATCTCGGATTACCAATGTCATGGCGCAGAGCGTTCGCGGCGTCACGTAATCAAAAATAGAATTAATCAATTGACTCACGTAGCACCCATACTGCACTACAAACTTTCCCTTTTTAAGTTCATGATGACGTACTGGCTTAAACCTTGTCAATGATATTTCCTATGGTTACTCGGCCCAACTCTGGTCCAACTTCTCGGTCGATCTTCGGTGCATCTCTACAAAATGCACGTTGCACAACTTCCGAATCCCCGCAAACCTTGAAAAATGGGGTCATGTGAGCATCCGGGGATCGTGACTGATCGCCAATGACATTTAGCTACCACGTATAATACTGCCTTTTGCTCCTATATTGTTGATTGATAGCACTTACGCCTCACCCTGGTCAATGAAACGCTATGTCAGGCATTCTATCATCAAAGACCATTCTCACCGCGGGTGGCCTGCTCCTTCTCTATGGCATTTACCGACTGTTCCAGGTCGGGAAACGCGACCCACGACTACCACCAGGACCACCGACCGTGCCGATTCTTGGAAATATGCTTGAGATTCCCTCCACAGGCCTAGGCAAAAAGTAGAGCTTTACAAGATCTGTTCTTCAATGGTAATGCTAACCGTTATGTAGGTTCATGGAATGGTCACAACAATATGGCAAAATATATTCCCTCAAAGTTGGATCAGGGACAATCATCGTTATATGCGATCGCAAAGCGGTTCACGAATTAATCGATAAGAAAGGCAGCATCTACTCCGATAGGCCGCCTAACATCGTGCCACTCTTCATCACTCGCGGCAACCATATGACAATGGAATGCCAGAGTCCTGGATGGCGTGAAAAGCGAACGGTTGTAACAAGAAACCTTAACCCAAAGTCACTTGATGAAAAGCATTTTCGTGTTCAGGAAGCCGAGTGAGTCTTTGTTGTCAAACTGGGCCCTTGTGAAGATGACGCGACTGACTATTGTCGACTAGAGCCGTCCTTTTAATGAATCGCTTAGCGACAGAACCAAAGAAATTCTTCCCCTACGCCAGACTGTATGCGTCCTCGGTTGCGGCTGTCCTGGCTTGGGGATTCCGCGCCAAGAGCCTCGACTCCTTCTGGTTTAAAGATGTCTCTGAAATGATTGAAGAGGTATTTTAATGAATGTCACTATTCCTGAAATCGCGGTCACTAATTGAAGTTCCATAGTGGCTCGAGGCGATCGAACCTGGTGCCAACCCGCCAGTGGATCTGATTCCCGCTCTGTGGTACCTGCCCGGCAAGTGGAAGAAGCGTGCTTATCGCATGCGTGCGAAGATGGACGCTATCTGGGGCAAAGGGCGCGAGTTGGTCGAAGAGCGCCGGGCCCGAGGCGACAAGCGTGAATGCATGATCGACATGAAGCTGGATGAGTATAACAAGGGTGGCTGGCCAATGAGTCAGCATGGCTTCAACAACCTCTTTGGTGAATTGATGGAGGCTGGCGCTGATACCACTGCGAATCAGATCCTCACTTTGATCCTGGCTTTGGCTAAGAACCCCCAGATTCAGGCTAAGGCCCGTGAAGAGATCGATGCGGTGTGTGGGGTTGAGCGAGCGCCGCTGTTCTCTGACTTTGAGAAGCTGCCTTATATTAACGCCATTATAAAGGAGGGTCTCCGATGGCGACCAACGTTAGTCTCCAGCCATATTTGTTCATGATATTATGCTGACCGGTGTTTGTACATGTAGATCTGATCTTGGTCTTCCCCACACTGTTACAAAAGGTCAGTCCTGAATCCTGCATTACAAGTGCGAAATCCCCAACTGACTTTGAATTTCCTGACCAGATGACTGGTACAATGGCATGTTAATCCCTAAGGGAAGCACCATTTTTGTTGGTGTATGGGCCATGCACCACGATGAGAAATACTATCCGGACCACGATACCTTCAACCCGGACCGATTCCTGAAGCACACGAAGCTGGCAAATGACTACGCAGTCGGACCTGACTACGAGAACCGAGATAAGTACCATATTGAGCATAAACATAGAGCGTTCACTAACAGTTTTTCACATCACTACGGCTACGGCGGTGGACGACGAATTTGCCCCGGTATTCACCTGGCTGAGCGTAGCATGTGGCGTATCACAGCCAAGTTACTGTGGGCCTTTGAGTTTGAGGAGCCTATCGACCCTGAAACTGGCAAGGTCAAACCTTTGGATACCAACGCGTACACTTCCGCCAACTTGGTATGCCCACTCCCCTTCGATGTACGAATCAAGCTGCGCAGTCCAGAGCATGGCGAGGTGATTAAGCGGGAGTTGGCGAGCGCAGAGGAATTCTTGTCTCAGTATAACTAGGTCCCTTCAATTTTGTCCTTAAGACGATGTCATGTACCGAAAATCCCATTTGTTGGACTTTATTACTTTTGACTATTTAGGGTTCACTACCACTACCCCTGCTGCTCCACCGCCTAGGAAACCACTTTGGCACATAATAGCGAAGAAATTGGCGGAGATAGGGAAGAGAGCCACACAATATGATAAAGTTAGCCTCAATGTTACTGTGTTATTTTCCACTTCTGTCAGATATATTGAATCAATCCTGGATGGAGATCAAGAGTGGAATGGCGGGTGAGAGCTTACGCAAAGGTCCAGACAAGGGCAAGTTCGTACGGGAAGTCATTTGAAGTCACTAGCGGCCACAAGGTTGCCAGTCGTACAATACTCGTGATGATGGTCCTTTGGGAGACTTTGTTAGCATAAAACGCTCCGACTCTTTGCATACTTATTAGGATCTCTCACAAACAACCAATACCGAACACAATAATTGCCCCCAACTTCTCAGCAAAGCGCAATCGTAGCTTCCATATAACCCGTACGGGGATAACGAGTAGTACTAAATCGCTGGCCGTGTTCGTAACTGCCGTTGCTAGATATGCTCCAGGTCTATTAATGCAAGATCCTCCCGTAATTGAAGGAGTCCAGTTTTTCTCCAGAGGGGTGCATGCAAAAAGAAGCGCTAGGGTAAGTGCGATGCTGTATCCAACAATCACAAAGCCGACAATATAGAGCGTATATACGTAGGCTCGAATGGATTGGAGGAGCCTGTAATACATCATAAGCAAGGCGAGCTTCGCGAATGCGAGACAAGGGATATATATAATGGAGGCAGCCAGGACGAGCTATATGGAAGGGGTTAGGTTGAGTATTAGCTATTGAGACTTTGTTGAGGGGCCTAGACAGGCACCTAGGTGAGAGATGATATACTCTTTGTAGCTTTTCCAATGTCGATGGGGATAATTCTGTAATATGTATCCCAACCCCAGCATGACTCCATCCATCTGAAAGACGATGAGCCGGATTCTTTCGACCTGGAACCTTCAACTTACAGAGGATGACTATTTGGACCCCAACAATACATATCTCTCTTCCAGTCAGTAGAGTTATTACAGGAGGTTGGAAATGAGGCCTTTACCCAGGCAATGATAAGAAATACTGGTTGATATGTGTGTCAATGATCCACCGGACATAGTTGATGAAGAAGAATTACTTACCGTCATCCCACCAAAATTGCTTCATTATAAATTTCTTTGTATATATCCGCATGATGAGGCAACCTGTGCTCACTCCTAGTCCGACCCCCACCAATACCTGGTTTACCGTTCGCAACCATGGCGTTGGGTGTACTGAGTCGACCGGATTTGAAGAGAATCCAGCCATCATAGAAAAGGCTGGGAACCTCGGTAGCGTCAGGCGCGGTACATCTTGTGAATCTTAGCTTGATTCAAATTTAGTTTCGAGCTTAGAAAGGTTGAACTTCAACTACTTATAAGTGGTGTCGAATATGATTCATCGATCTTCGTATTCCAAGGTTGACCAATGAAAATCGCTCAATCATAACGAGATGCCTCATTTGTGATTGGCTCTCGATCTCACCGCTTTATGAGCTATGATATTAGACAACCCTTCAAATATGCATATTAGGGCCTATGTACTGGATTTCCTTGACAGTTCTTGGCTTCTCTTTCTAGGTAAGTGCTCACCCCCTCGCCGCTTTGACTCACTGAATAGACCTGAGCACGGCCTCAGGCTCAGTGATCAGATCACCGATCATTATGTAACCCTTTTTCATGCTCACTGAGCCAGCCTGAGCTAACTGATCAGCTCACTGAGCGTATTCCACAGCTGACCAATTACATGTGTGCACTACATGGATTCTACTACGCTGCCTCAAGGCCCTACTCGTCTAGGATTAAAACCTATCTAAAAGCGATCGATTATTCCCACTTAAACCATGTGCTATCCTATTTTGAAATTAGACAATGTGATTTAATGAATGATTTATAAATTTTCGCCTATTAGGTTCTATCTAGCACTTTACTCCTAGCAACACTCGACTCTACTCCCGTATTCTCGTTACCCTTGAAGAAATACCTACATGTTTCTTATCAATATTTTTAGAAAGTTGTTCGCTAAAAGTACCTGGTGCTCTTGAAAAGGTCCCTAGAAGCAAAAAGGGACCATAGATTATCGCGCATTAGTCCTAGGAGCTTAGTATGTGTTATACTAAACAATAATGCAGAGGCGCTCCTTTATTATTACTTTATCGCAAACTTTAGACTTCCCTCTATTTATTTATCAAAGCAGCATATAAGAAAAACCGTCTTCCTCTAAATCCGGTTCTTCTCGTGTTCCTAACCATCATAGTTCTCTTCATTTCGAACTCTGATGAATTCAGAATTTCAGAGAGACGCACTCTGCCCACCTCTCATAAGGAGCGGATCCGCGATATAGTGCTCTGATCGCGATATAAAGGAGGTGGCTGGGTAGGATTAATGGATCCGAAAAAATGATGATATTCGAAAATTACAGTATGATCGACCTTCCAAACAATATGAAAGCCAACTTTTCATCTCCAACTGGAATCAAATCGGCAGCATTAAAATCACCACCATGTGTTAGGCAATGCATTGAAGTTCGTGTAAACTTATTGCGCGGCTGTACACAGAGCATCTTGACCAGCCTGAGAAAGTCTTATCAGCAAGACTATTGTGACGCGGATGTTTTTCTTTTTCATCTGACTCACCACTGGTACCACACAGCACATGGCGTGATGGCCTTGAGATGAACAAGATTGCCTGAAACTCCCTAAATCGGAAGTCTCAGCAGCTTTCTTGCAGCCAAGAGTCCTGAAGTCTAAGCCTCCAACAACGCAACATTGCGGCTGACTGTACAACTGGCTTTGGCATGGCGGATTTGCGCGATGCTGAAGAGGATTTGCAGAAGCCCCTAAGGCACCTACGGAAATCATGATCAGAGTATGAATAATGCTGGGCATATTGATCAAAAAGAAGATAAAGTAAAGCAGATTTTAGAGCCTTTCGAGAACTCTCCTGGATGAAAAAAACACGATGAGGGTTGGGTATCAATATCGACAGAAGCCGAAGCTGGCTTTTATAGACGGCTGGCATACCTTATGGACAAAATGCTTCTCATGACGCAAGGCGTGACTTGAATCAAGGAAAAATATATCATCAACAAAGCAAAAATCCATATTTCCGCTAATCACTATTGTCGAGTAACACATGTACGTCACGATCTCAGCCGCAGTTGTGTACTGTCATTAGGCTATGGGACAATATGTCAAAATTTTGGGGACTACTGACAAATAGATCCATTTTGTTTGCATTATGTGCAAGATGAACGTTCTAGAGGAGTTGAGACTCTCGCCCATCCGTCTCCCGTCTCCAGGGATTATTTAGGATGCGAAGAAAGGCATGTTTTAAGATAGAATGAGGCACAGTATGACGGACCTATGACGGACCAAGAGTGAAAAAGAGATTAAACCACAGGTGCAAAAGAGCTGTGGAGGAGAATAGGGGGCAGAGAAGGGAGGCATCTCATCTACAGGGGCGTTACATGAGTTTGAAAGCCTCTCCACTATGTTCTGCCATGTTTCCTGCCAGCCAAAGGCTCACATTGTTAGCTGTATAAGCTCAGTACGTAGAACTTACAACACTGAACATTATTGAGATCATTCTGGATAATATAACATATATGCATTGTATACAACAAACGTGTGTTAACCTGTGTTTCCTTGTCCAGTCAGCTTGCTGCGTATAGGTAGGCGGTAAGCTATGTTCAAGGAAGCGGGGTAAAGCTGTTTAAATTGATGAAAAGCCACTGTACAAAGACGATGGTCACATGACCTTACTAGCTCAAGCGTGCTTACGACCGTGCTCAAGTCTACTCAGTGATTAAAAGCGGCGAGAAACGATCAGCAGAACAGGAAACACGAGACCAGGACGTGGCAGACATTGGTCTTTGCGTTGAGAATGCGTATAGGATTCGTATTCACATTAGCCGGAACCTTCGTCTTCCGAACCCTATGCCCTAGCACCTATTCGGGAAAGGCTTTCCTAGTGCCATCGGACCAGGACTGAAGACCATCCGATTGGGCTCTTAAAAGAGTAGACAATTCTATTGCTATACAGCAGTCAGAGTTGACAAGTAGATAATTAAGTCAACTTCCGCTGTCATGACAAAACTAATATCATGCTCTTATCAACCCAGCCCGGTCCAAGTCACCCGAAGCTAAAACAACAAGGGCAATCCCAAGAGATACCAAGTCTCCCCGTATAATCCTAGGCTTCTCATTACACAATTCCCACGACAGACACCCCACGAATTGATATCAGCCCTGAGCCACAGCCCTCCCCGACAAATGGCATGCCTTGCAAGTATAGCCATGCTTATCAACGGTCATGGGGCGTCCCCGCAAAAGGCCGACAAAGTTCGCTGCCCGCTCGGGACTGGCAGACCGGCCCCACCGGCGTCGCGCAGACCTTCTCGATCAGGAAGGACAGTATGACAATCTATCTTAATGTCCCTGTGCCTCTCCATGGGGTCATGGGCCCAGCATGGGGGTTGTAGGAACAGCACTGGTATGCCTCGGATATTCTTAAGGATGTCCTTTGCCTGCTGGGCGCAAAGTATAGTTTGCCGTGTCAACACTCAAAGAACTCCCGGCTCGTCGCAAGAATGGCGAATGAAGAGGAGATCCAGGTGTTTAAAGGCACCACCAGCGAAGATGTTCGCTTGGAGAACTTGGGTTATGAGCAAGGTGAGTCTGTTCTTGGAAAATGGAGGTTCATAGGATGCTGACATCTTCTGTTAGAGCTCAAGCGTTCTTTTGGGTTGCTCAGCATGATTGGATTTAGTTTCAGTGTTGTGACATCGTGAGTCGTGATTTCATATCCAACTTGCGACAAAAGCTTATGGACTCTCTAGATGGACGGCTCTAAGTGGTGTGTTCATTGTCGGAGTTACATCTGGTGGACCACCGGTGATGATTTTCAGTTTCATTGGTGTCAGTCTTCTTACACTCGCCGTTGCCATTCCAATGGCGGAAATGTGCAGCATGCTCCCCGTTTCTGGTGGTCAATATTCATGGGTTGCTGCTCTCGCGCCTCCAAAGATCGCCCGAGGGCTGTCATATATTACTGGCTGGTTCATGCTTGTTGGTATGGGATTTGATATCGGAATTTCGCGTGAAGAGACACTGATATTTTTGATGGCTAGGTCTACTAGCAATGGGTGCGACGAACAACTCGATTGCATCGAACTTTGTGCTTGGAATGGCCAACCTGATATTCCCCGATTACGTTATTGAAAGATGGCAGACCGTGCTCGTCGCCTATCTTGTTGCTTTTCTCTCGGCCGCCGTCAATCTTTGGGGATCCCACCTGCTCCACCGCATCTCGAAGTTCATCCTGATCTGGAACGTTGCTTCCTTCATTATTGTGACAATTACACTTCTCGCAACGAACGACCACAAACAGTCACCCTCATTTGTTTTCACGGAATTTGAGAACACAACTGGTTGGGGCACAGGAATGGCCGCTATCATTGGTATCTTGCAGGCCTGCTTCGGAATGTGCTGTTATGATGCGCCCTCACACATGACGGAGGAAATGAAATCTGCGTCTAAGGAAGCTCCGAAGGCGATCGTGCTCGCAGTCATTCTTGGCGCCGTGACTGGTTTTGTCTTCCTTGTCACCCTTTGCTTTTGCATCGGTGATATCACATCTACCGCCAACAGCAGTACTGGAGTGCCTGTTATTCAAATCATCTACGATTCCACCGGAAGCAAGGCCGGGACAATTATATTGTCTACTTTGATCACTGTGATTGTTATAGTTGCCGGAAACAACATCCTGGCTGAAGGATCTCGCTCCGTGTATGCTTTTGCCCGTGACAACGGACTTCCCTTCTCGAAGGTTTTCAGCAAGGTCAATAGCAAGACCCAGGTACCTGTGAATGCGGTCTTGCTCACCCTGGTGGTACAACTGGCTTTGGATGCCATTGAATTCGGAACAACGACTGGATTTGAAACAGTCATTTCGATCTCCACTGAGGGATTTTGTAAGTTTCTCAACCCCCACCTCTATACCAAAAGCAACATCTAACAGTATCATAGATCTATCCTACGCCATGGCACTTGGTAGCAGATTACTCGGATACTTTTCAGGGCATGTTATCAAGCTGGACGGCCCATACTCATTCTCAGTCCCCGTCTCCATTGCATTGAACGCGATTGGCCTCGTGTTCCTCCTATTCGCTTCCATCACCTTCAACTTCCCAAGCACCTACCCGGTAAACCATGAGTCGATGAACTATACTAGCGCTGCCATTGGGGTCATTGCTCTTCTTAGTCTCATTACCTGGATCACAACCGGCAAGAAGAATTTCACTGGCCCAGGAGCTGTCAGCTTTATGAGCGGGCATACTACTGGCGCAGACGCAGCACAGCCCCAGGAAGTAGAAGAAAAGAAGAGTTGAGGGATTGAGTATGGCTTGTAGCTCAAGCTTAAATTTGTACCACTATTAAATTGAATATACTTCAGTACTAAATTACGCATCAAGAGTACTTTGGTGCATCGTTCTTCTCATTTATGCATTGAACCCTCCTAAAGCGTCGGCCCACTTTGCCCAGGGCTGGTTCATTGGTGCTTCACTGGTGTTCTGTAGATCCACCTAGCGCATAAGGCAAGACCCATTATTTGCATTGAAGTGGAGCATTTACTATGATCTATCTTTTGAAAATGCGCCCGTTTCCCATCCCTTGACGTTTGAATCGTCAGACCGATAACCCAAGGGATAGACGTAGCATAGGTAGCTATCACATGTGATACTTCCCCTAATGAATATGGCTGTGACGTGATCTATGTGTCTGAGAGTACTCCGTCATCTTTCGACTGGCTCCACGGGTATCTCCGCGATCTATGAAACAGCCATAATTGGTGCGATCTCTGGTGATGATCGCCGCTCGGCAAAGGATTGAACCATTTCTATCTATGTGCATGTTAAGCGATCGATCTTCATTGACCTCAGTCTGATCTCAGAGAAACCTTAACCCGCAGAGTTCGTGTAATTCTCCTGGGGGCTTTTTGATTCAACACCACAAAATTAGTTGAACATCCTCACTAACCGCATTCAAAGTAGCGCAGTATTCAAGATTCAGAGAGTAATATTATTGAGTACATGCCCAAATACATGACTGCTCACATTACTCTGTTGACTACGCTGGAATGTGAATGTCATTCAAGAGTGATACCCACTAAGCTACCTTTTATTACTTCTATCATCACTCTACTGAAGCGTCATGTCGTATATTGACGTGAATTTTGCGAGGTGATGCAATGTCCTTTAATACATGATATAGCAATTTCCTGTTTACAATTATCGCGCTACTTCAAATGCGGTTGGCGAGGGGTGTGGAACTTATTTTGTGATGTTCAATTATCGCGCTCCTTCTCCAGCGACATGTTACCCCAGTGCGCCAATCCTGCACGTGTGCGTCTTAGCGGAGACGATGGCAAATCACCCCACAAATCGCGATTCTCGTCCTTTCCACTGGGTGGATAACAGACCCATAGAGCACCCGGGGGCGACGTTCAAGATGATCGCTGATCTCATATTCTGAAGTCATACCCACTCCTTCCGAAAGTAAAGCGGAAGAATCATTAATTCCCAAGTTCGGCAGTTATCCCCATCACACGATACCCAATGCAGAATGACGTTCAACTCCCTGGGTTAGTGCATAAGGGCCCGATGATAGATCACAGTCGGTAAGGAAAGACTGTCAACTAGCGGTCTAACCTTGCGGCCTCAAGGTAAATGAAATAGATCGACCTGGATCCCAATGGATCCCAAGGAGGGGCCCCCGATCCGGGTAGTGGGCCCCATCAGCTCCGAGATAAAGTACACCACCAATCTTTAACGACAAGTAAACCCACGGGGCTGGAGACCAAACAAACCAGATCTCACGATAGGAAGCCATGCACAATATTCTAAGTTTTGTGGGATTGGCGGTATGACGAGCGGAGTGACCAATCAGCGTGCCGGGTGGAGCTGATCACCGCACGATGCGGTGTGTGCCACGCAGTGACACAGCCTTGGGAGCACTTGGTCCGTGTAAGATGGGCGAAGAAATTGCCCTGAGAAGCGAATGCAAAGTGCTCTTTTAGCTGTGACTCCCGTACCATTTTGACATTTTGTACTTGAGTTGATGCTGTACCACCACACCCACGCTACAGTACGAATTTGGTTGGGATCTTATCGTGGTCAACTGGTTGGCTTCAAGATATACAAAGTATAGGTATGTAAAGCATTCAAATGCCTTTTGTTTTAAGTCTTTCTACGCCACAAGGTGAACATGTCGTATTCTCATTCGAATCAACTAAACCAACCTACTCACAGGGTCGAAATGATTGCTTGTTTTTTCTTGGGCAGTGTCCTGGCCTACGGCCTGGTCATGACATTCTACAGACTACATGTCCACCCGTTAAGCAAGTACCCTGGACCCTGGCTCGCAGCTGTCACTGGTCTATATGAAATCTATTTCGCGGCATGGGGAGTCGGGTCCTTCGAGGACGAGATTGATCGAATGCACCAAAAATACGGTACGCATCCCAGATCACCCATCCAGACCCCTGCTAATACAGAACAGGACCAGTGGTGCGGATTACTCCAGACGAAGTTCATGTCCAGGAGCAATTGTACCACACCAGCTACGCCGACGGCTGGATCAAAGGCACAGAAAGACTAGACTCTGGCCGAAGCCTCTCAAGCAAACCCAGCCAACGCTTCCAGATAAAGAAGCGATCAATCTCAAGAGCTCGATCAATCCTACAGGTGGAAGTCCCCCAGATCATCCGCGGTCTGATACAAAGACACCAACTACATAGGGTATTTGGCGCGTCGTTTCCCTTGATTCCTTTACCAGGAGGGCACGAGACCCGAAGTGATCCGGAAGAGAGCGATCTAGAAGAAGGCCAACACAGGGTCGATCGAACGATTGGCCCGGTGATGCCGAACCAAAACATGGCGATGTCCTCAACAGCATGAAGCTAGGGCTGCTAAGCTCCAAAGCCAATGGCTAAGCGCCGTACTCGACCAAGGATCGAATCAACTCGGCATTGTCGAGTCATGGACCCCGCTCTGAACGAGAAATTCTCGGAGAAGATGTGGAAGGTTTGACATGGCACACGGTTCAACGCATTTACCCCGCATAGGGCAAAGCTTCCAATGTGAGAGACGCGCCAGCATGAAAGCAAACGAAGAGAAAAAAAAAACAAAGAATCTTTGTGTGGAATTCGAGATAACATGAACCAACCAAAACTCCGATTGGTCCAAAGCGGAAAGCCAGAACAAAGAAAGAAATGGCTCATTGGAGGGTCAAAGAAGGGCAAGGCCCAAGCACGGTGCGGAGCCCGTCCAGTCTCCACTTTGAAAGCCGATTTGAGATTTCGATTTCTGCCCTTTATACTCGCCATTGATCTTTCATTTCATTTCTGCGCTCATTTCATTGATTCAATTCTCCTTCACAATGGTATGTCTCGGCACTAGCAACTTACCCGCTGTCGATCCATCCCCAATCCTTATCCCTGCATATCATGTTTCAATAAGCGCGCCAGGAACGGAAGTCAGACTGACACAATGCAGCCTCACGCCGACGCTTCATACTTTTTCCCAGGCTCGTCCAAAGCCGACATCTACGAGCAAGTGCTAGACCAGACAAAAGGTCTCCTCTCAGGTCAACGCAATTGGGTAAGTCCTCGATCGTTTCGATCGCCCCAACCCAGAAATGAACCAGATAACTAACGCCAGAAAACAGGTCAGGTGAGCTAGCTCCCATTGCAGGCAATCGCAACAAACGATTAACCAAGACACCTTAGCAACCTCTCCAACGTCTCCTCTCTCCTCTGGCACGCCTACGCCGCCCTCCCAGCTCCCTCCTCCTCGGTCAACTGGGCCGGCTTCTACATCCGCGATGACAAGTTCCCCGCCCTCGCCTCGCCCATCTCCTCGCCTCCCCTCTCCGGCACAGACGGCGTCCCGGGCGTAACAATCTCAACTACATATGCCTCCCCAGAGAACCAGGTCCTCCTCCTAGGCCCCTTCCACGGAAAGCCGGCCTGCCAACAGATCAGCTTTGGAAAGGGTGTGTGCGGTACCGCCGCAGCGAACCAAAAGACTCTTATCGTGCCGGACGTGCTTAAGTTCCCGGGACATATTGCATGCGATGCAGAGAGTCGGAGTGAGATTGTGGTCCCGATTGTTATTCGGGGAGAGGTGAGTCATGCCTTGAAGGTACAATTGAGTGAAGAGTAGACTGCTAACGATATGCTAGACCGTTGCTATTATTGATATCGATTGCACTGAGCCTTCTGGCTTTGATGACGAGGATAAGAAATACCTAGAGGCTCTTGCTGAGATCTTGGCTACGAGCTGTGACTGGTAGTCACGTTTACTCCGGCATGGTACGAGTTACGGAATACTACGGGATACGATTGATATAATTATGGATTTGGATGGGAGGAAGCCAGTGAACCTCATCTCATAAAAGTTCGGATTGATGTATAAGATTAGTTTATTGTTAGCATGTTAAAATAATTGCGATGATATTCACTTCGATGATATATAAGGATGTGTACATTGAGAAACACTAGGCACACTAGGCACATAGGGAAAGATCTAGAACGATCCTTCATCTCAAGATCCCTGGTAGCCTAAGCCTCCACTACGTATGAAACATGCGATCGGCGCCTGTGACGCAGGGACTCAGGATCCTTGCCAAACAATACTTCTTGGCTAGTTACACTTGTATACGAATAAATTGGTCTTCAGATTTCCATTGATCAGACACTCGGTCTGTATAAATTCATGGTGAATATATGTCAGTCAAGCCACGCCTAACTGAGTACTGTTCAACCTCCCGAAATTAGAGGTAGAGACTGTCTAAGAACATGAGAGACACCGAACCATTCCGACAGCAACATGATGTAGCGACCGCTAAACTGTCTAAACAGGTAACCCCAGAGAAAAATCGTGAATCTATCCGTGAAATAATAGGACGCAGTCGGATGCAGAATATATGAAACGCCGAACGATAGGTCAGGTATATGCGGGTCATGAGGGGTAAAAAGAAGTAAAGTGCAGGAAAAAGGGCACATGTGTTATGGTCACATGTTTAGCAAAGACATTTGTCGACGCATAGGATTCGGGGAGAGAGAATCCCCATCTTCGCTGGGACCTATGCCGCTGTCTGTGCCGGCTAGTCCTGTGTCGGTGTCAATGTCCCATTGTTCATCCTCGTCGTTGATATCTCCGTCCCAGCTTTTCTGTACGGCGCCTCGGGTGTTCCAACGTAAGGCGCGCTGGACACTTGTGAACCATTCGCCGCTGTCGGAGACGACAGTAGGGAAGGGGTATTGACTTGCTTCGACGGTGACATAGTCGCCTTGTCGAAGCTCGACGCGGCCCTTGCCATCGAAGGAACAGTATGCGGTTGACCGAGAGGTATTGGGGACTGCGATGCGAAGAAGATGGGAGTCTGATAGAACCATGGGGCGGAAGGAGAGGGTGTGAGGGCAGATCGGTGTGAGGAGAATTCCAGGGATAGAGGGGTGCATGAGGGAGCCGCCAGCGGATAAAGAATAAGCAGTCGAGCCTAGAAATTTGGTTAGATGAGTTGATGACAATGACATTGAACGGATGAAACGTACCAGTCGGCGTAGAGAATATGCAGCCGTCCGCCTGGACGACCGTCAATAATTCGTTATCGGCATATAATTCCAAGTTCGATACGTAGGGAGATGGCCCTCGATCGATGACCACTTCATTGAGTACTTCGAACTGCTCGCCTTCCTCAACTGCTCCAACCTCCGCATTTTTGCTCCGATCTCTCCGGAACACTGTACAGGTGAAACGCATCCGCAAGTTGACGCGCATGCCCACATCTCCCATGACTGCATTGAGATGGGATTTATATTCCGTGAACTCAAAGTTGGTGAGGAATCCCAGACTCCCCAGTGAGAAACAAAGCACCGGCGGCACAACCCGTTGGAATAACCATGAGGTAAACAAGACTGTTCCATCGCCACCAAGCGTCAAGACCAAATCAAACTTATCTGGTGACGTCCAACACAGGTCTGGGGTCCAGAATTGCAGCATCTGGGCGAACCGTGGTTCCTTCTGAAGAAGGCCCGGGGCATCAAAGCGCTTAGAATTCCGTAATTTTGCATCGACATAGACGTTGACGCCCAGGTCGCTTCCATAGCGTGGGGTGGACAGCAGCCATTCGGCGAGTTCGCGCGTCAAAAGAACGAGACTATTATCACGCGCCTTGGTCACGATCATAATGTTGCGGACCGCGCGCTTGATTGGCCGCCGTTGTAATTGTTTGGAGACTTCTCGAACTCCCGTTGCGGTCTGTACTAATCGTGAATGTGATAGCCACTCATCGTCGGCGATCTCCTCGAGGACCTTTTTGATATTGACGGCGTCGTCGAACCGCTGGTGGAAATAACAAGGCGACTGTAGCACCAACCGGGCGGTCGCGGGGGATCGGTCCACATAATTACTGAGCTGCAAGTTGGACAAGGCGACCGATAACCCTTGGGATGACGCATTGCTAGCTCGGCGCTCCCGATCCTCTGGCGGAGAGTTCTGGTTGGCATTATTATTGGCAATCAAACCAGACCAGGAGGTTCCCAATGTCGAGTTTTGCCCATTAGTGGTAAAGGAGGTTCGTGAAGCGAGGGCCTTCATGATGGTCTGGCGCGGGATGCAATCGGTGGAGAGGGCCTTTTGGGTCTTCTGCGGACGATGTCCGGAGATTGATTTCTGGCGAAATCGGCGCAAGGATGAGGAGGGCAGCGACCTACTGGCCTCCTCCTGAGTCGGTTCTATCTTGCGAAAAGGCAGCGTGTCGCTGCCAGGAGCTTGAGGGGAAGGGTCGGGTTGGGAGATGTGTGTCTGGGAGGGCTCTATATGGAGGGCATAGTCACGGAGTAGAGCAGCACCGACGGTCGATGCGGACGGGGGTGGGGCGGTAGTTGGGGACGGAGTTAGGTGAGACGGGGCACGCAATGACGGCAGTGAGGACTGGACATCAGATCGGGGTGATTCACTACCGGGCGACGCCATGAGTGGATGTTCGGCAAAATTCCAGAAGATGACAGAAAAAAAAAAAAAGTCCCCAGCTTCCCAGATATAAGTCCGAACGGATGTAACGGGGTTTGAGCGCTAGCGCTACTGGAAATTCGGAAATTCCCCAGCGTGGGGTATTCCTGCCTTGGTCCTTTCTCCGTTGATTCCTCGGTTTCTATGGGTTATTTCCAGATTTGGAGATTTTGTCTTTCACTTGGATCTGCTGACAGGGATGTTTGCGCTTAGATCAACTGGGCCTGATCGGTGGGGGCCACTGCTGAGAGGCTTGGTCCCTGGGAGGGCTTATCCTGATATCCCGGAGATTGAAAAAAGGAGTTGACAATTTTCCAGGGATGATATGGAGTCAAACTTCAGACTGCATGCCGATTAAAGAATGAAAGAATGCTAGGATAAAATCCCTGGGTCATTTATGCTTAATTCCTGGAAACTTCGTCATTTTGGGAAAAGTCCACACCGTTCTTGTGCCCGAATTTAGCTGCGGAGTTCAAAAGTCGAACTGTGACGTTTACATTCCACCCCACAAAGTCTTAGTATCTACTTTATTGCTGTAGTTTCCTACATCTATAAATACATGTCCGCTCTACGCGCGATGATGCTCCAGTTCATGACTCGAGCGCAATATCGGGCCAATTGGAAAAAATATGACTGATAAGCCTTGGAATTCTTTTTTAGGATTCGATATGTATGAGCATCGTCGGGGATAAATCCTTATGTCCCCTGCTCGGATCCGGTGCTACCAACCCCGTCGGCTTCTTTGTTGAGTCGGTGATACCCCCGCTTTTCGAGGGCCTTGTCCAGTGCGACGTTCATGATCCAAGGAACGCCAGCTCCAAGGTACCAGTGCGATATTTGTTTTGCACGTGCAGTGACGGTCAGGTGATGGGCTCCGTGCTACGCAGCCACAAACTTGTCACACTGCTGCCTCGTATGGTGATAGCGAATAAGGTCCCGCGGCCGAGATAAGGGGTCACGGCAATGTAAGGGCAGCTCGTCGCTTGGGACTCCGATGTTTGGTCAGTTGTAGCCATGTTCGTCTAGTCCCCGGAACAACAGCCATAAGATGCACGGGCTCAAATAGACTCGAGTTTCCAGTTGTAGTCACGGTGCAGATGGTCCTCCACTGTCTCACGAACAAATCCATCCACATGGGCATTATCAGTTCCGCCCATGGCGGCATCGCCATCGGAGCCAGGGGTGGCAGCGCCTCGGCAAATAGTAGCGGCTTGCTGTCGAACCAATTCCCAGGTGTCAAAATCGAACCGTCCCAGACTTTCATTCATCAACAAATGCCCCTTCGAGGAGAACGAAATAGTGTGCAATGATGTAGCAGCTTTAGCAACTGCTGGCGACGGGTCACGAATGATCTCTCCGGATCGAGTCACACCGAGCAACGTAGTAGCGAGGGTCATGGACAAGGGAATGGCAGCGGAGATCAAGGCCAGTTGGGCGGCGTGGAGGAGAGCCGGGAGGAGGGTAAGATACTAAGTCTGTTAGCCTGGGCTTACTTCAGTGAGAACGAAGATTAAACCCACCGAGTCACCGCGTTCTGTGGCCTCGCCCCCGACAATTGCCAGTGTAATAACCACTCCGCGACGGGGAAGTCCCTTCTCACGTCGGAGGATGACTGTGCTCAGGACATCGCGCAAGATTCCTTCCACATATTTCTCACCCACTCCAGGAACGGCATTTCCAGGCTTCACGAATACTTCAACGGTGGCTTCTTCGGGTTTCAGAGCGTCGCGACGGGCTGGAAGCTCAACGGGTCCATTCACCGCACCGAGCACAGCGAAGCCGGTGGCGGGGCATTTGTAAGATGCAGAACCATCCGCCCGGTGCAAATTCGAAAGTGAAGCTGTAGGGCCGACCATTGTGGGTATGATGTGAGAAAAGTAAGGATTGGAGCTAAGGTTGTCGAGGAGCAAGAACGAGCTCAGCGATTTTTTTGAGCGGATGCGGGCCGGTCGCTGATTGGTCGGACTGTATAAGAAATGTCCATCAGCGATACAACGGTAATGGATTGATTGTGCGGTGTCGAGTACAAGCAATATTGATAGACTGTACGTTTTTCTCGACCTCTGTTCATAGGCACGGGGTATAGGTAAAACATACTACTGTACCTAGCATCCTAGCGCTTCCAAAGCTGCTACCCTGTCCCGATATACAATTCGAACTCTTGATTCTCAATAAATATTAGAGCAACCAAGTCTACCACCGTTAGCGAATCCTGATTATTTGAATAGAAGTCGAATTTGACTCGAGAAGCTAAAGCAGACCCTTGGAAAGAGAGTCAGATATTATGTAGGTGGCTATGTGGCTTTGCCTTTAACTCTTGGGATCATCGCCGGGGCGAGTTGCAGCCATTCAGAGCCAGATCAGGATCCGCGTCAGTGCTCCAGGGCTCAGAGACATCCTTTCAGAGAATCTAGCCTATCCGATCATGCCGAGTCTTGGAATTGTGGCATTGCATTGGCAAGAGGCAATGCGGTGCGATGCAGTCATGGACTCCCCGGAACCATGGGTTTCCACGCCCATGACAACAAACACAAACACAAAACTAAAACTGGTTTCCTATTTTCGCTCTCATAAGGACCCTCAGGAGAGAATATGTTCACTATCATGCTCATTATTACCGCGATAAGCCCTAGGGAGCAGGGATGAGAACGCCCGCAGATGGCTTCACCCCGTATAGCGGCACCCAATCAGCGCGGGGTCCAAGACAGGCCTATGAGCGAGCGTCGCAAGCTACCAACCCGATGATACCAGCCAAGCATATGCATCGACTTGCCCCAATGATAATGCAGATCCAAGAAAAGCGACCAGGAAATCCCCCCTCATTCCCCTCTTTTCGGAAGACTGCACATAGATATAAATGCAATCAAGCGCTACTTCCTACTTCCCCCCGAGAGCACCTTTCCACTCCGGAGATTATCACACTGTGATAAGGGACATCTAGACTAGATCACCTAGATAGTGGATATAACTCCGTTTGACCCTTCTTTCATTCCCTACTCCACCTTTTGAATGGGCATAGAGACTCTCCCCGACGTCGAGGAATCGACGGAACCTCCTATATGTGGTTATACGGAGTCCTCTACAAATTCACATGCAACCAACAGCTTAAGCTTTGAGCTGTGCGACGAGAAACTTAAACCGTCGATCAACCCTGAAGGCCAGTGCACCGTCGATGACCGACTGAAAGATGCCCATCTTTTGGAACCAGCCCACATCGCTTCGTTCCTCCATACAGACCTCCAGTACGTAGAATGAATGGTGAGACTTGAAGTTTTTACTGACCTCTGTTTAGGAATGGACTTTCTACTAGCGAGGCGCTCCTCCGCCTCGAGAGAGATGGTCCGAATGCCGTCCAAGAAGTCACGGGCATCTCCGTCTGGGGGATACTCCTAAGACAGGTTTCCAACAGCCTGACAATAGTAAGGTTACTAATGGTACAACTTCTGGAAATATATGATACTGACGAGGGAAAGATTCTACTCCTGACCATGGGCTTGTCCTTTGGGATTGACGATTATATCGAAGGAGGCGTCATCACCGCAGTGATCCTCTTGAACATTATTGTCGGGTAAGTGAGATATCTAGGGAAGTATAGGGTATTATTAACAACGTCAAGGTTCTTCCAGGACTACCGCGCGGAGAAAACCATTCTATCCTTGCAACGTCTCTCAGCTCCAGAATGTAAAGTCATTCGGGACAATCGAGTAACGCCCATCAAGGCCCAAACACTGGTCGTGGGAGACATTGTTCGTCTCTCAGTTGGCGATATTGTGCCTGCAGACCTACGGTTGTTTGAGGGGATGAATGCCTCGATTGACGAAGCACTCCTGACCGGCGAATCTCTCCCCGTCCTCAAGACTCCATATGAGACCCTTGTTTCCCCGGATATTCCAATCGGTGACAGGAGCAATATGGCATACTCAGGCTGTAGCACCACACAAGGTCGAGCCATGGGAATAGTCATAGCGACGGGAATGAACACGGAGGTTGGGAAGATTGCTCAACTGTTACAAGACCAAGATAACGAGGGTAAAAAGGTTCATTCTCGGGTCTTAAGCACTGTCCTGTCTTCTGCCAAGAAGATCTTGGGCTTAGTGGGAACACCACTGCAGGTCAAACTGAGCAAATTTGCGTTGCTACTATTTGCGCTAGCTATTCTGTTAGCCATTATTGTATTCTCAGTCAATCTCTGGGATGTACAGGGTGAGGTCCTCATCTATGGGATATGCGTTGCAGTTGCTGTCATTCCTGAATCCCTAATAGCTGTACTCACCATCACGATGGCTGTTGGCACCAAGGCAATGGCAAAAGGAAATGTCATCGTCCGAAAGTTGCAATGCTTAGAGGCGGTTGGTGGTGTCACCAATATCTGTTCAGACAAGACTGGTACCCTCACACAGGGAAGGATGGTTGCTCGTGCGGCATGGATTCCGGGTGCCGGTACATTGACAGTACGCGAAATCACCGATCCATATGACCCTATGAGTGGAATTGTGCAGCTAGATGAGATTGACTGGAATTCAAGCCACTCAATTGAGAATCATCCTGCATTGCATACCTTTCTTTCCGCACTCTCTCTCTGCAACCTCTCAGTTGTGCATCATGAAAATGACGTCTGGTTCGCAGTTGGTGAACCAACTGAAGCTGCACTCCATGTTTTGGCTATGCGTTTTGACTTTGGAAAAAATGCAGTAATCACCAAACGCCAGATCAAACTTCGCACTGAGTATCCATTTGACTCTGCCATCAAGAAAATGACAGTCGTTTATAGTAATGCGAGCGAGGATATCAACGAGGTGTACACGAAGGGTGCACCGGAAGCCATTCTTCCCTCATTATTGATTTCCGAACATGAGAAACAAATAATTCGCGAAACAGCAGATCGAATGGCAGGAGAAGGCCTTCGGGTCCTGTGCGTAGCCACCAAAAAGACACCAATCGACGAAGATGACAAGGTGTCCCCTCGCTCTGCTGCCGAGTCGGACCTTCAATTCGGTGGTTTGGTAGGACTATACGATCCACCCCGTATCGAAAGCGCAGCAGCTGTGTGCAAGTGCCAAATGGCGGGTATCACAGTGCATATGCTTACTGGAGATCACATCAAGACCGCTACGGCCATTGCGGCCCAAGTAGGCATTTTAGATCGTGTTTCACTCATCACAAAACAAACGAAGTTGATCATGGCTGCCGATGAATTTGACAGATTGACCGATGCCGAGATCGACGAGATTGAGGAGCTTCCCCTCGTCATCGCTCGCTGCAGCCCTGCAACGAAGGTCCGCATGGTTGAGGCGATGCACCGTCGTGAGGCATTTTGTGTCATGACCGGAGATGGTGTCAACGACTCTCCTGCGCTCAAAAGAGCTGATGTTGGTATAGCGATGGGGAAAAATGGGAGCGATGTCGCGAAAGAGGCCGCTGACATGGTTCTCACTGACGATAATTTTGCGTCTATTGTCAAAGCAGTTGAAGAAGGCAGACGACTGTTTGATAACATCCAAAAGGTTGAACCGTATAATTCTGTGCTTCAGGCTCATTGCTGACACTTATAGTTTCTGATGCATCTTCTGATATCAAATATCGCCCAAGTCATTCTTCTGCTAATTGCATTAGCTTTCAAAGATGCTGGAGGTAACTCAGTATTCCCTCTATCTCCTCTCGAGATCTTGTGGGCAAATCTTGTTACATCCTCATTTCTGGCTGTCGGTTTAGGCCTTGAGGAAGCCCAGCCAGACATCATGTACCGGCCGCCACACGATCTGCGCATCGGAGTGTTCACTCGCGAACTTATAGTCGACAAAATGATATACGGCACTTTTATGGGATCTCTATGCTTGGTAGCTTTTGTGTGCGTTGTGTACGCTGGAGGGACAGGGTCTTCAGATCTAGGAGACGGGTGCAACCAAGGATACAATTCAACCTGTCAAACAGTCTTCCGAGCTCGGGCTACAACCTATGCAACATTGACATTCCTGTTACTGGTCACCGCATGGGAAGTTAAGGATTTCTCGAGGTCCTTATTCAACATGGACCCGATCAGATACCCACAGCGTCTTTCAATTTTCCCTACCCTTTGGAGAAACCGGTTCCTCTTTTGGGCGGTTATAGCTGGATTCATCATTGCGTTCCCAGTGATATACCTTCCTGTTATTAACCAGGTTGTGTTCAAACATCATGCTATCACGTGGGAGTGGGGTATTGTCTTTGGGTGCACACTTGCCTATCTGGGGTGTGTTGAGAGCTGGAAAGGTGTCAAGAGGGCTTTTGGTATTGGAAGTGGGAAGCATAATATCCTTACTTTGGAGGATGCTGAAATGAGGGCTGGGTTGAAAACGCCAACCCTGATGTCTTCCAGTGCTAACGCGAGTGTGGAGATGAAGTGAGTTGCCTTGGAACCGAGCAATTGATTCAACATCAACTTGCTGGAGTTTTGCTTGCGTTCTTGTGATTATTTTGGATTCTTCGTTTTTATGTTGGCATCTAAATTGACCAAAGTTCACACATACACCAAAAATAGTTCATTTGGTGCCTGTTGTGTCACAGAGCCCGGCCAGTTATTGAACCTCTCGCAAAGTTTGAACCGTATTGTCCGGTTGTAGCATTAACCAATGCTAGCATGATGCACAACTCGTACATCTGGTGGGGTCGGATGCATGCATAATCCTGTAGGCGATTGCCGAGACCAGATAGATTGAGAACATTGAAGATCAATGTATAAGAACCATTGTGTTAGCCTATAACCATTTTTCAACCCACATCTGTTGGAAAAGTATTTCTCATAATTTTGAGACCCGTGAATGTGTATGGCTACGTCATGTGACCATGTGAAGTTTGACGGCAGCGACATCTCAATTGATTCATAAGCAATATGGAAAACCAACCACCAACTTTGAAACGACTTGACTTCAGTACTTCCTTGTCTGTCCTCGAGAATGACACCTGGCACATTGAAGCCAGTTACATTGCGGCGATCATGCCAAGCCTGCGCCAGGGGCAAGCGGCGATGCGATCAGCGATGGCCTCGGTGTACTCGGTGTGAAACGAGAGGTATAAACTGCGAATACGCGAATGAACCTTTTGCAGTTTCAAATGGCATACAGAAAGCGGCAAGAAAGCGCGCAAGCCCGGATAATCGCACGACAGGGACCATATCCTCGATACGCCTCCCTTTGCGGCTGGAGATCGCCAAAGAGTATGACGGAGCAGCCATCCGATTTCTGGTGAATGGACTGCGCGCATTCACGAACAAATTTGCCGAAACTTGCAAGACAACGTTTGTGCACCCAGATCTCTACGCATCGGGGCTTCCGGCGTCAATCCGAGAAATGCAGCTTCTTTGCAAATTACATGTTCAGGCCGATCATCAAAGACGCACTGGCGAACTTTTCCCACTTCTTCAAAGGCGGTCGGCTGAATTGCATCGTCGCTTCAAGCAATCATTGTCATTCGACGAGCTCTTGGGCTGTTCGCAAGCTCTCCTTCTAGCGCAATGCATTCTCGCCCTGGACGGAGGTGGCGACCCAGACCAGTATTCGGAGAATATAAGCGTCATGCTTGACGGAATTGCAATACGATTATGGGAGCAGGCTCCCGTCCAACTTCCGCCAACACTCAGTCGACGACATGCATGGCTCATGGCTGAGAGTGTTCGGCGCACCATCATTGTGAGCTTAATGTTAAAGAGTGCATATTCACTTAATACGAGGAATTATTCTGTTCGAACGCCTTTTGTCGATGCTTTACCTTTTGATGTGCGGACGAACTTGTGGGACGACGATTCGGATGCCACGTGGGCGGTTGAAGCGCCTGAATCCCCCGATTCTATGATTTCTTTACATGGGTATTCAGATGCTTTGGAAAGTGGGCGTTTCCGCAAAGTTCCTCCCTTTGGCGCCTTGATTTTAGCTGCATGCAAAGGAAGAGAAATTTCATCAATACCGTTCCCTCCGCCGGTTCCGTATTATGAGAGCTGATCCCAATAATCCTGAATTGTGACTGTTATATTTCAATCAAATACAAAATAACACTTTCATTTCATGCCTTGATTTGGCATGACGATCTCACCGCAAAAACTGCTTCAACAGTCCAGACAGCAACTCTGTCATTTGCTGGTACATATTCTGTCTCTTAACCTCAAAAGCCTCAAAAATATCTTTCGCCGATCCGACAGGGATCTGATCCTCCCCATTAGACAAGCGAGTCCACAACTCATCCACAAATTCCTGCAACGGCATCCCAATCAAATGCCCATCTTTCAGATCAGGCTGGTGCTTCGCATCATGCAACTCTGTCTGCACAGCAGGGGGATAAATCTCCAAGACCTTGATGTTACCAGGCCCATCATGGAGCTGCGTACGAAGAGCAAGGATGAAATGGTGGAGAGCGGCCTTGGAAGCGCCATAGTTCGGGCAGCGCATCATAGGGACGAGAGCCATCTGAGAGGTGGTGAATGCGAGAGCAGTCTGTGTCTGCTGCTTCTGGAGATGAGGGATAAAGGCCTTGGAGAGGCGGACGGCGGATGTATAGTTGGTGATTAACTCCTGGTCAAAGATGTCTAGGTCAACCGTCTCTGGTTGGGAGAAGTCGAATGGGCGCTGAATGCCCGAGTTGACAAAGATACAATCCAGGTCAGGATTTTCAGCAATGACGTCCGATGCAAACTGAGGGATCTTTCTATTTGTTAATTTGTGAAGTGATTTATAGTAGGGGTTACTTACCTGGTCAAGTTTCATGATATCGAAAACCTTAGACTTGACTTTATCAGCACCATGCTGCTCAATGAAGGTATCCAGGTTCTCCTTTCTCCGACCGGAGATGATAATTTGAGTTCCATTCTCGACAAGTTTGGTAGCCAGTGCCTTGCCGATGCCAGAGGTGGCACCGATGACCAAGACCTTCTTGTAACTGAATGGCATATTGAAAGATTGTTTGGGTTGGAAAATTGGAAGAAATGATTGGGATGCCTTTCAAGTGCCAGGCAACAGGCTTTTATATTGCCGATTCCTGGCTTTAGCAAGGTTTTATGAGCAGTGCCATGCTCAATGAATTAATCCTCGAACAGGCGGAGACTAAGCCGAATCCAAGCAAAGTGGAGCTATCCGCCAGGGAGCCGATTGGTTGTGCCATTGCGAGTTCTCAAGGTAACGCCACAACATGTGGAGGTTAAACTCGATACGGACAGGATCCATTGAGGGACTTATGGACTCTCAATAAGTATTCAAGGAACCAATTTGTCCATTAATAATGCTTATTTGACTGGTCAATCTAATGAAAGTGATTTGTGGCCATTTTGTTAGTTGCCACGGGCATATCCGAGTCCGATCAACGCGAGCTTGTACAGCACTTGAACGTAGAAATCCGTCACATTTTCTGCACTATGAAAGCTTGGTCTTTGATGTGGTGATCATCTAATTTGCTGTCGTCAAATCCCTCAAAATGTAGCTCTATATAGCCCCGCGACTCCCTTATGGGGTGTCCTCAACATTGTAGACCAACTTTTCACCGCTAACCTTTCCACTCTTCAACATCTCCAACCCCTCCAAAACACCCTTTAGGCCCTCCTTGCCAACCGTTGGAGGATGAACCTTGACCTTGCCTTGTGCCAGCAAAGTCTCCGCGATAGGAAAGAACATCTCTGCATAAGCCTTGTCCTCCGGCTTACCAGGGATAACCTTGTCGCCGTACTTGAAATCCTCTCCACTGATTGTGTAAGCCACAGTGAAGTGAGATTTAACATTCTCACGCTCAATCTTCACAGTAAGCAGAGCGCCGTAATCACCTCCCGAGGAAGATATGGCCTCATCACAGAACTTGATACTGTCCTCCAGCGCAATACAGTCCAAGACCAGCTTCAAGTTATCATTGGTGGATTTTTTGACCTCAGTAGCAGCCTTGGGATCCCTATAATCGAAGACTGCGTCCGCACCAAGAGAACGGACGAGATCGAAGTTGCGTGGGGAACAAGTGGTGAGTACAGTATAACCAGATAGCTTGGCGAACTGGATACACAAGGTTCCGGTAGCAGTAGAACCACCATAGATCAAAATTGGAGTAGCCTCCTTTATCGGCTCAGTAGGGAGAGCCAGCTTCAAAGTCTGGTAAAGAGCTTGGGCAACAGTGCCGATACCAACACCGAGAGTAGCACCTTCTTGGAAGCTCAGATTATCTGGTAGCCTCAACACTATGTCTCCCTTGACGGCGATGTACTCCGCAAATGAACCGTCTTCAGCCTGCGCGGGGTTGCAGCCGTGGGAGAATCCGCACACGCGGTCGCCTTTCTTCCATTGCTTCTTCACGTCTTTACCAACGGCTTCAACTATACCGGCAAAGTCACAACCAACTGTGACGCCAACAGGAGGAGGCCTGGCGATTGCTTTCCAGTCTGTAGGGTTCAAGCCCACGGCAACGGTCTTCACGAGAAGGCAATTATCCCGTAGAGCAGGGATGGGGCGGTTAGTGACCAGCTCGGCCTTCGCGGGGCCGGTGATGACAATAGCCTTTTGCGTAGACATGATGCTTCAGATTTGATGTTTCAAGACAGTAATGCGCCTTAGAAGGAAGAACAGAGATGACTATGACTTGGAATGGATGAGGCTTGGGGCAGCTTTCTTTGTCTATAGCTACTAGGACCAGATGACAAATGGAACTTATGACTCGTGCGGGGTAGGAGATGAATTACCAAGCATCTGGCTAAACAAGTAACGGGCGCCAGAAATCCTACTTTCACATTCCATCCTATTGCAACCTAGGGATAAGAATCTTGACATGCTAGGGAGGAATGCCGTCAATATGGTCCGGTCCACACGCATCACGGGCCGTTGTCGGGCCGTTACGGCACGTTATGATTCGGCTTCCGGAGCGCATCTGCCTCCGGACATGGCCAAACAACAGCAGCAAAGCTAATCCCAGACACGACCTCTTCGTTTGCAATCGAACCTTCTTCTTATCCGATACCATCGGGTTTGACTCGAATTTGGCGATTATTGTGGAAGAGTGGCCGATCGCTTTATCTTCGACCAGCAGGGAGCACACGCGAAAGTTGAAGCGAGATGAACTTGATCCTGTAAAACGTACTAGTTGGACTGTTTTTCAGCTTGCCAATCGAAGCTCAAGTGATTAATGGCGTAATGCTATGTGAAAAGCAAGGAGCTGACGTTTGGACACTCCACCCCGTAGACCGCGACATCTGAAGAGGTAAGCCTCCTAAGCTCGATATAAACAGATCATCGCTGCATGTATAATTGAGTCTACCATCTGAAATAGGAAAAAAACCCAAGTTAGGGAATAATGCGTTCCATATTATTGGTCTCTTCCACTAGTATGGGGTCGGAACTGGTTTTCAGATGTATAGATGACCTCCCGCCAACTTTACCCCTCGATTTGAATGTCAGTCTAATAGGTTCCCCTTGCTTAGAGAAATTTTTATATTCCTTAAAATAGCCACTTCTCATTCTCTAAAATTCATCCATTTCACCGATCCCCATTCGACCATCACTTTCTTATCGCCCCCAAACCTGTGCATCCTGTGCTTACCCATTACCAACAATTCTCCGCCACGCATCTCAAATCTCTCCTCCTCACCGACTCTTCCCACTGGCGTCCACACCTGAAACAAAATGAAGGTTCTCTGTCTTCACGGAAAAGGCACCAGTGGTGCCATTTTCAAATCTCAGACCTGTAACGCTCCTCTCAAATCATATTCGCAAAAGCAAAGACAAAAGATCGGCAAGCTAACCCCGCCCCCACAGCCTCATTCCGCGCCCAACTTGCCCAAAAAGACATCCAATTCGACTTCATAGATGGCCCTTTCAAATCAGAGCCAGCTGCAGGTGTAGATCTTTTCTACCCACCCCCTTACTATGGATTTTGGGAGCGGGGATCTGTGGACGACATCCGGTCAGGCTGCGACTGGCTCCGCGAATACATTAGCAAGCACGGACCCTACGACGCGGTGATGGGATTCTCGCAGGGAACCATCCTTGCCTCAGCATACCTACTTTTTCACGAAGAGGAAACGCCGCATCTCCCACCGCCATTTAAGATTGCTATTTTTCACTGTGGCGGTGTTTCTTTCCAGGTGTTGCAGGAACTTGGGTTTAATATCACGCCTGCCATGCATGCTCGGGATCTCGCGTCGCGGAATGCGCTTGCTAGCTCTGCTAGTGCCGAGGCGATCTTGAGGATGGGGACGAGTCGGTGGCAGGGGGATAATTCCGGTGGAGGCTTAAGTGAGCAGGCTATAAGGGATGAGATTAAGGGGCCGGTTCAAATTTCCATTCCGACTGTTCATGTTTACGGCACAAAGGATCCGAGGTATGCGGCTGGAGTGCAGTTATCTGGAGTTTGCGATCCGGCGAAGCGTCGGTGCTACAACCATGGTGGTGGTCATGAAATTCCGCGACAGTCAACTGTTACAAATGCGCTCGTTGAGCTCTTTGAGTGGGCTATTGATGCAGTTGATGAAGCGTGCTAGAGGCGAACCTGTGCTTTGATTTTTGAAGGTATTCTTGACCCATCATATATTTTGAAGCTTAACATAGAGCGAAGGAATTCAAACAGCGAACATACACAGCAAAATGTCTGCTTTTCGAGTAATCCATTGCATTCTTATGCCTGCATAATGTGGTCAATCTCACATTCCCTTTCAGGCTTCACCCCCAGTCTAGTATGCTGGGTATTGAAGTAACTGTGTCAATTGATCCAGACATTGAAGATATCTGACCAGAAACCATGATTTACCGATCCTCTTCATCTTGAAATTCCACCCAGGTCTTCATCTTAGCCCTCACATGCTCCCCATAAACCACAAATCCCTCATCCCCATCAACGGACCTAACCAAACAGTTCTCTCCTGGCTCAAAGAAGAAAGGCACACTGACTCTGCCCAGCGATGCAGGTTGGCCATTCAACTGTCCAATTGCAGAAGCCGAGGCACTTAGCCCGGGAGCCCGAACACGATGCATAGTAGCAACAAACCGACCGCCCGAAACCTTAGCCATCAAATCTCCAATATTGACTACAAGAGACCCAGGTATATAAGGCGCGGAAACCCACTCACCCTGTGCATTGCGCACCTCTAACCCGCCAGAGGAATCTTGGTGCAAAAGGGTTAAGATGCCGCTGTCGGTGTGTGGTGTACAGCTTAGTTTTACCTCTGTTCCAGAGGTCCCAGATCCCGAGGCAGTTGATGCATTGGCAGGGTAATGAAGAAGTCGTAGGGTGCTCAGGGAATCATCCAAGTATGGAGCAAAGTAATCCGATGGTTTATCGAGTGATATCGCCAAGAGAGATAATAGCTTAGACGCCAGGGCTTGTAGCTCAGAATATAGATTCTCCAGAGCAGATCGCATGGGGAAGCTTGTTGCATCGGGCCAGACGTTCGTTTCAGCTAAGTTGAATTTAGAAGAAGTGGTGGGCTGCGTATGGATGGGCTGCGATGGACCGATTTCGAAGCCTTCTTTTAAATTGTCGTTTGCCAGCTCTGGTTGCGTGGGGAAATACCTTCAATCCATTTTCTTGTTAGCTTGATTTCAGCAATTGAGGGATTTCATGCGTATCAACCCTCTATATGTGTTCTTGTGGTCTCTTCTAAAGGATCGTTTGGCGGGTTTCATCTTCTCTTCCTCAGGAAGGGCAAAGAACGCTCGCGACATGTCTAGTACTTGCTCATGGTTGTAGCTCAGGGGCGCATTGGTCAGGTAGGCAAACCCAGTGGTGGCGAAGACATCGTGAAGACGCTTGCTGAGCATGGCTAGCTCCTGTTCGGATGCATCAGAAGTAAGGTGCCCAACGTCAATGACGGGCACGGAGGAGAAGCTGGTGGTCATGATTTTGTTTCTTGTGTGAGGTAGGCTTTTGGAATTGAGTTCAAAACTACGTCCGATGCGCCTTTTATACCACTGCTTAGGGCACACAGATCTACAAAATTCACGTCTTCTACGGTAGGTGATCGTGTGTTAGTAAATGTGATCATTGAAATGGGGATCAGCGCCTGTATCACTTCATCATCAAATTGAATCGGACAAACTATGCCAGGTCCCACAGTCATGACACGCGAAAATTGCAGAGCAAATGAAATTAGATCGCTTGTTTCCATGGTCATCCATCTTAGCGGGGTGTGCCGCTGCTGGATCCACCGCGGGGAAACACACTTGGTTTATTGAAGCCAAAAACTTCAATCATCGTGGGGGTCAAATTGCCCTAAGGGTCTGTGCGTTTCT
This sequence comes from Penicillium pulvis, assembly GCF_028828015.1. Lineage (NCBI taxonomy): Eukaryota > Fungi > Ascomycota > Eurotiomycetes > Eurotiales > Aspergillaceae > Penicillium > Penicillium pulvis. Next base: position 3,347,542 of record NW_026643079.1, on the reverse strand, counting down.
AGTAGTGGATAGGTATACGTAGCACTTTTGAGAGCCAAGGTGCGTAACGAGGAGTTTTGTCTCCACAATACGCCTTCCGGGGGTTTTCAAATAGTCACGAAGCCCAATTTGAAGTGTAAAGGTTCATATTTATAAATTATCTCAAGTCAGAAGCGTAAAGCGTCTAAACTATTTACCAACTAAACGCCCGACGGGAACATATTATATCACCAAGAGAATGACTCCTCAAAGAGATCAACCGTCTTCTCGCCTTGTACACGGCGAACAGCCTCACGGACACTATCACCGAGGCCACCAGGGCCACAAACGCTAACCGCCAACGCACCGACCTGCTCCGCTTTCTCATTCTCCAGTAGAGTGTTGAAGCACGGCTTGCCATATTCCACACTTACTGGCACATTAGCAGGAGCAGCATCTGTCCAAGGTGTCTCAGGTACAGGAATGTACTCTTCAATGTCTTCCTTGTGGCCTGTAACATGAACGCGAATGGAGAGCATTAGACCTGGGAATTGAAAGTAGGTATCGCCCTTCTGGTTAATTGACGTGTTTAGCGCGTCATGGCTTAGAACATCGAGCATCCATGTTTGGATCCAGGATAGATGATCTGAGAAATTCGGATTAGCGGGAGTAAGCGCTTATAAAAAGAGGTCAATCTTACCTAGACTTCGGATCATCCAGACTAAGTGGACTTTCCGCGTTGCGGAAGTCCGGGATGTGAAGTTTGTGACTACCTCATGGAGGTAGGACATTGGATGTGTGATTCCAATACCGCCAGCGATCAACAGGAGGGTCCCGTATGATTTTAATGAGTGGAGACCACCTGGTTAGGTCAGCGACATGTCAAGAAGGCATAGCTTAATCGATACATACCGAATGGCCCTTCTGCTAATGCCATAGCCTGAATTCTTCCCTCGGGAGAATCCTCTGCCTTCTGTAGAAGCTTTTTCGTAAATCCATCCTGTCCCTTGATAAGGACAGACATGGTAGTAGTCTCAGAGCCACCGAGAAGTGCAGCGAGCGAATCACTTGAGCTGCGCTTCTCATTGTGACTCAAACTTGAATCGCCAGTCGATGCCCATGCAACGGTGAATGGATGTGATGTCCACAGTCCCAGACACGGCATGTAGAGATACATGTACTGACCCGGTCGGAATTTCCAGGCACGAGCAACTTCCACCTCAACCTTTGCGACCGAGCCTGGTAAAGCTTCGACAGTGGCAGTTGTGCGACGCTTGGCACAGTTTCGCCAGAGTAGAATGAGAACTCGGCTGACGCGGTCTAGACCCCAAAGAACGAGGGTTCCAAATAGCACTCGCTGCTGAAGCAGGTTCTTGAGGTGGTACCAAAGGGCAACAAAAGACATGACAGCCAAGGCTATGTGTAGGTGCAGGAACAGTTCGTAGAAGGAGTGTCGGAGCGGCGACAATGATTGTATGAAAATGAAGACGAAGCCCAGGATTGCCTATGAGCGAAAGGGTTAGATAACATTCAACGAGTCTGGTCCATCAACTCCATCATACCACAAGGCCGTAAATATAGAACGGCATTTGCCAAATTGTGTATAGAATGTAATCCGTGCCATCTAACACAATTAGTTTGATGTGCATGAGAGGAGTGGATTTTACATACGCATATAGGCTTGATTCGCGAGAACAGCACTCATATGTATGACAGCATTCGCCGCAATAACTCTTCCAACCCATCGGTGCATGAAGTTGAACGTATCAAACGAAAGACCCAACATCATTACCAGAGGGTTATTCCGACCAGCACTGAGAACCAAACCAGGGGTATTCATCACAGCCAAGTGACCTGCAGCGTACTTCAACTGAAACATTTTCTTGGGGTACGTCTCCCACCAATCCACAGTCACAAAGACAAAGATGATGTTAAGGGAAAGGTAAATCAACAAGAGGATCACTTCCAGCCGCAGTGGAATTGATCCCATATGAAGTCGAAGGAACCGAAATTCCCGGCTATGTCGCGAGCCCCAAAGCGGTGCATACAGCAGATGCTTCTTCAAGCTGGCAATGGACCCATTTGTCATGGAGAGCTGCGTCTGATCGTCACCTTGTAAGGCCATATTCTTTCGTCGACGATCTCTCACCCGAATGATAGACCGATATATAAATATCATGGCGAGGAACCCACCCACGACGAACAGAGGAACCGCAATCTCTGGGTTCATTGGCGGCTCTCCAGGGCCATTTCCTGCGAGTTCAACACCCATGTTGCCATACAAGGAGAGCCAAGTTCCTTATGTTGACAATGTATATATATATCGGATATTCGGTGTCGAGTATGGGTATAAATTCGTCAACCGCTGAGCAGCGATCTCCAACAACACCTCGGGCCTTCGAATGTGAGTTCAGAAAGAAGGAGAAGAGCCGCGGATAAAGAAGGATAGAAAGAGCACGGATCGCGTGGAAACTGGGGCAAGAAAGTTAATCTAGTATGATTGTGTGGTATTGGAACTTTACTATGGATGCCGTCATCGACCCCTGGGGTTAGAAAGCGGGAGTATAATTCCTGGCAAATTGAAAACATCGTCATTTTCCTAACGCAAAAGCACGAGTGTAACCAGACGAATTGGGTCAATTAATCGGGGAGGAAAATTAAATTGTGAAAATGCCAAAGTCTAATTGGTGATCCTTGCCGGTAAGTGGTTCAATCTACGGTAAAGTTTTAAAGTCTAGATCTTAGTTCCCGCTGAACCCTCCTGTCAGGGAGGGCACGGCCTGCGTAATTTCGACCGTTTATGAGATGACATGGACATTTGCGGATTGACGAAACGAATTGCTTTAATTAATAAGGAATAAAAATAGCCGGTCTAGACGCTGATCGGCATTGTTGAAGGTGAAGCCCTGAAAGCGGAAATGGAATGTGGATGTCGACGCGGCTCTCCCGTCTGCGACCCTTGTTCTCTGCACTGGTACAACTCCAATTATAGCCCTGAAAATACACCCCAACACTTACTGGTTCAACCTCAATCTTGAATTCTATTGCTAAATATGATATATTATTGGCTCTTCATAGAGGGGCCACTTCGACTTGCACGTCATATCAATCCGAAAATCGGATAAGCTCGGCAATGACAAGGGCATGGGACCCAGTTTGATTATCTGGGACGCAACTGCAACGCTATACTATAACAATGGGTCAGTTCGATCATTGTGGAGATAGGTAGTAGAGGATGTACGAGCACCTATTGGTTCTCTGCTACGTAATCGTTCGAATACCTACCAAATTGGAAAGAACCCCCGCCTTTGAACTATACAACGTCGGGGTCTGATCATGGCTAGCGATGATGCAGTTCTGGATATTTCGTCAGTCAGAATCACAGTAGCAGGGATACTTAAGCGTTAAACTGGTAAACCTTGTGTTCTAGACTTCGTCGACCGTCCCCTGTTGTAGTTTCTCTTATTGGTTCGTGCGAACAGACCACGAGTGTACAGCTCTACCAAGGCTCAATGAGAAGGGGCAATGACGCAGTACTGAGTCCTTGTTTTCAAAGTTCGTCATGGCAGGTACAGGTTTATCACAATTAATCACAGGGGCCGTCGTCATTGCATCCACAGTAACTGCCTTGGAAATGCTCTATGCGATCAATATCAGCATGTGCCCCCAAACCTGATTGATTCTTCTCTTGTCCAGAATCGGCCATGATCTGTATAACAGTAACAGTCCAGGCACTGCCTCAGGCAAGTATGCACTCCTTAGCTTTCAGGCCCTTGGGGAGTGAAATGTGGCCCACGCGCCTAAGGTTGCTGATTGAAAGGGCTGAAATGTTGTATGAGAAAGGCGCAAAAGAGGAGACAGCAACGTGGAGAGGTCCAACGTGGAAACCAGGACAGGGGTATAATTGACCTTTCAGGCGAATTAAAGACCTGGCCACTTCTAGATTCAGGGTCTGGCCACTTTGGTTGTACGAATCTAGAAGTCTGGGGATTATGTGGCGCTACCATCCCAGTCACATGACCATATGAGGGTGTACAGCACCGTAGGAGTGTGGCCCCTCGTACCTTTCTCCTTTCTCATCTTACCTTCCATCCACAGTTCCAAAGTTCTGAGCGAATGCGGTGTTTCATCTAGCCTTAATGGTTGGCTGGTCTAGACGCTGACGGATTCAACAAATCTATGCGTTGGTGCTGCTCATGAGGTGCAAATATATAGGAATGTATGTGTTAAGATCAAAGTGAAAAGAGCATATTGCCGAGAGTGCAGTGATTGATTCCTATTTCTACATAAACGAAACGCCACGATGCGCCAGGTCCTTATTCCCATTCTAATTGTTTTCCCTCCAAGACCGGCCGCCGATCGTGACTACCTAATGATTGATATAAACATAATCCCAAACGCCTTCGTTATTATCTGGTACCCCATGATAATGTATAGTCGTACTTGGTATCAAGCTGAGACCTCCTGGACTCTTTCAGGAACTTGGGGAGTAGATTGCACATCCTCCTCAAGACTGAGACTTCCATACCCGGTGTCATTGCTCGCTGAGCGTTCCCGACGTAGCGGCTTTCCCATACAGGGCTCAACCAAGTCTTGGTCCGCATCACTCTGTAATGACTGGTCGGAACCACCTCGGCGACGGCGAAACTTTCGCTTTCGGGACGGGATGGGCTCAGGTGGAGTCTGTAGATAGTCATCCACCTTTACGCCGGCATTTTCGCAAACGGTTGTGCAGGACTTGACAATGACGTCCACAAGGCTAGAGGAGAAGCCGTAGAATGCTGGGTTGTATGCGTTGCGGGACCAGTAGATGAGCTCCGCGGCTACCCGACCGACGTTGGGGATGTCACGCGGGCAGACAGCGAGTTTGCGAGAAATTCTGGGCTTGTCCTCGGCTTCATCGTCTGCAGAGGATCCGGCCTCGGATACAGGCGAAGAAGGCGAAGAAGAGTCAGACGAAACAATATAGTCGACATCAGATGCCAATAGGTGCAGCAAATGGTACACTGCGGAGAAGCCAAGCAAGCTCAGCTCGACGGGGTCGATTGGCAGCTGATTGAACATGTTGATTGCCTTTTGAATGGTGAAAGACTCGGGAAGAGAAGTGTCACCAGCAGATCGCGCTGTGATAATAGCAGCGATCATAGCGCAGCGAACAGCAATGGAGATCTCGTCCCGAACAGATATAGGGAGTGAGGAGTCGAGAAAGTTGGCAGCTCGGCTCCATTCGCCCTTGCGTTTATCTTTGGGAAGGGTAGCTAGAACGGCACCCACATTCTTGATACGGTCTTGGTCGAAGAAGACGGCCTTCATCACAAGGGCCCGGGTATATGCAGCCGAGAGCCGGGGAGCAACCTCAAGAGCCATGCGGATCTTCTCCTTAAAGTGATCACGGCTTATTTTGGACACAGGTCCCCCCTTCGCTGGCTTCCATGTACTTGAGAAGGGCAGTCTGGAGAAGGTGACTGGACCACCAAGCCGCAAGAGCATCCACAGAGCATTGGATGGCAGGGTCTTCCTCGACAACGTCAAGAAGAACTTCGTCATCTCCAGTACCCTCCTGTGTTGGTCGATTCCATGTCAGGTTCACGGCGCGCTGAATGATAGCATCGATCATGACATCCTCACACTCAAGCTTAAGGAGCTCGGCAAGGTGGCTTGGGACCTGATCTGGATGGCCCTCGGGGAGTGCGCTGTTGATTTCTCTCGCGACACCCCACTGGTAGTTCGCAAGAGCACGAGCAATGTCATTAGAGACATGGAAGGTCCAGGAACCAGGCTCTCCAACTCTCCACATTAGAATGCGCACATGCAGCGCCTTCAGCATCATCCGCATAGGGCTGCTAGGAAGTGTGCCAGCCGCAAAGATTGTGAGAACCAGGCGACTCTTGGTAATCTCAGCGTCGCCTCCAGTGAGCTGGGCATCAATGGCAATATCCCATGTCTTCACTCGGCCTCTTTCATCTTCCTCGGTAATACCCGTAACCCAAGAGTAAATTTTCCATCCCATTAAGCATCGAAGAACATATTCAAAGCAGCGCGACGTCACCACGTACCATTCGCGGAAGAATCGGTGACGTGGCACACCGACTCGTTGCATGCTGGTAAGCCAGGCCTGTCGCCTAAAGTCGCTGGAGGTGGGGGCGCCATTCTGGGTCTCGGCGACCTGCTTGGGCGAGGCACGCTGTGTGGCTGGTTGAGCGTTGAAAAGGTAAACGAAAACAATGAACGCACTTCCGACAACCAGAGTCGCCAAAAGAAGGACATGTGAAATAGCGCGTGCATGCCAGGAATGCCAGAAGTTTCTGAGGTAGTACTCCCAGTGAGCTAGACTAGGAGACTGCAATCGACGGAGTAGATTCAAAGGAAGAGCAAACAGGCCTTTCGCCTCAGTCTCGCTTTCATCTGAACCAAAGCCTTCGAGCACCATTAGCCCAGCTAGAGCACCCAGCATATACTTGTTGGGCAGCTTGGACCGTCTCCGGGACCCATCTTCGCGGCCATAGTCAGAGCCACCAGTAGCCCGTGGAGAAGACTTCATATATGACTCTGCAAATATTCCCTTTTGACCCTCTTCACGCATCCGTTTGAATGCATCCGGAACCTTAATAAGACCCTCCGGAGGATGCGATGCGGACGAGCCAGGGGAGCTACCATCGAGCTCCTCGGGCTGGGAGAACACACTTGGCGATGTCCCCGCGTTTGAATCGCTGGAAGCAGTGTAGTTGCTAGGTGAAGATACGGAGGCGGACGAGGTGACAGCTTGGTCGGCTGCTTTATCGACCTGACGAAGACGGTTCTTGAGAGCGGTATTCTCGTCTTCCAATCTCTTGTTGCGAATTTCCAAGTGCTTGATGTATTCCGTTGCCTTTGACAAGATAGAAGCCTTGTTCAGCTTGCTTGCAGACTGAGCACCCTCCCCATCCTCATCATCCTCGTTGGATTCACCGTTGGCGTTCTTCGTTGTTCGTAAACTCGGTACACTGTCGCGTAGTTCGGCAATTTTCTCATTCAGATTGGCCCGGTATCGCTTTTCAATGACATTGTGTGCTCGCTTCTTCGCCGGCATCTTTTTACCGGGCTGAACAGGACCAGTCACAGTGGTGGCATCATCGTCGCTACCCGTCTTTCGCTTTCGGCTAGCCCCCACACTAGAAATGGGAGAGACTAGGCCTTGGTAGTTTGACACTATTGAGCCCCTCTGGTGCGTATGATCGGACGGAATTTCCATCAACCCTAGCGGAAGTTGCGGAGAGAAATCTGTAGGTTGAAGCTGATTTGGAGATGAGCTCATACTGGTGTGCGGGGAGACAAATGGGAGATCCATGGGGCGGTCGACATGCTTCTGGTCACTATCTGTGAACATCGGTTCATCCCACCGCATCCACTGTGTCCAGTCTTGGTTGTGGTTCTCGCTGGGTTGATGTTGGAAGCGAGAATCTCCCCCGCCGGACTGTCGACGAGAAGAGAACAGCTGAAAGTCATTTTCCATACCATGGGCAGACATTTTGCCTGGACATCCGCGGCGAGGATCCTCGGCCCACTAATGGTACTTTAAGTCGTAAGTGCACCCGACCAGGTGTTTGGCACTGCGTTCAGTCTTAGCTTTTAACACATGGTGGACAGCTTAGGAATTGACACGATCACCCCCCTACGAGGTGCCTCGGCCAGTCTAGCCTTGGCTATCGATGGCCAGACTTAAATCACGACAGGGACGTCATGTGCACTTACTGGACCTGGAGAATCGAGTAGATCTCAATTCGTATCAGTGACTGGCGAGGTCGAGCTGCATGCAAAGAAAGATGCAAGAAAACTGGGAGAGGGGGAAGATGTTAGAGTCATGAGCACATTTGGGGGCAGCTAGGCAGAGATACCCACTCGGGTCAGTAGCGTCTGCGGGCCCTGCTAAGGATGGGGGGTGGGTTCTCAAGTCAATTGGTCTTCCCCTGCTAAGAAGATCATCGCCGAATGGTGTGGACAGTGGACCAGGGTGCAGATGCAGGTCGCGCTACTCCGTACGCGTACACTAAATCAGACTACTTGAGAAAGGCTGAATTAATGTGGTTGTTGCTAGGATGAGAACGCGAATAGCAATCTGTTGTTGCAGGCATAAAGGAGACATGGATTTAGACATTTTTAGTCGTATGATCGCGGCTGGCCGCACTTCCGGCTCACCGGCTACCACGGATATTGGTAATATTATTGTTTGGTACAGGAAGTTTGGTAGGTTTCGCAGGAGCCTAGCCGTAAGTGACCGTAAAGTAGCGAAATCTATAACCATTATCATTGGTGGTCCTGGACTCCCGCAACGTCTGATGACTCAGCCACCCCATGTGATTCTTTTTTTAACTCCTTAACATACTAGCACTTCCACGACGTCAAACCCCTTAAATTTTTGTTTCCATTTTGCTTTTTCTGAACACCGACTTGAACAGAATTTTCATCCTGAATTCTGCTCTTACCCTGGATCAGCAGCCTTGGCACCCCACTCAAGTGGCGCACGGCAGAGAATGAATGCGCGGTCTGATCTTATCTGATCGTGTAGCGTCTCCACTCTGACCGCACCGGCAACCCGCGGAGTTTGCGCGACGGCGGCAAGCGCGAATAGGAACATGCAAGCAGACCCTCAGAAGGCCCAGTGGGTCAAACGTCCGGTGTCGGCGGGTCTTACTTTTGGGTAACAATTGCCCAAAATACCCCTCTCCCAAGCAGGCTAGCGTTCGATGAGTCTACTGTTGGTGAAACTCGGTTTGTTTGCTGGCAACCTGCGTCATTGACCTATACTAGTGCCCGCCACTGGATCGGTGTGCGCTTATTATTCCCGTTGTCCGGATCACGAGTAAAAGAATCCTTGGGCATTAAACTTCGAATATATTTGACCAGTGTTGGCCTTGCAAGGTCTTTGCCAGATGGGAACGGTCCACGGACCTGTGCGGGCCTTGTCCAACCTATTTAACTGACCTGTCGAGTACCTACGAAATAAGATAAACATGTGGGGTTGCCAAATCTATTGAGGACCTTGCGGAGAACCATGGAAATACCTATTCTACCTATTCGCAACACCTAGGTGATCATTGTAAATGAACTTCATTAGTCATGCCCGAGCCTGTTCTGTTCAATAATTTCTCAAAATCAATCAATTAATGCCCCTCTCTTCTCCATTTGATGACTGAATATCTTGTTTAATGCTGCGAAAGTCAGTCCAGATGCCTGAGAGATGAGGCCAGTGGATTATTTTGTCAATTCACTCACGGTGATATCTTCCCACTTCTCCCAGCCACGCCCTTTAACCTGTGCGAGCTCATCCATTGTGAACTGCTTGCCGGTTGTGAAATAACCCGCATTGATCTTGGCATCAATCTCTACCCGAGAATCATCGGGGATCATGTCCTCAGGTATGGGAACTCGTTCAAGAATCTTGATGCCGGTGTCCACAATAGCATCATGCTTCATATTGGACATGGATAGCATGCGGTCGATCTTCTTGATTCCGAGCCAATGAAGAACATCTGGCATGAGGGCTTGAAATCTCATCTAAAGCCAAAAGTGTTAGTTAGCTTCAACAAAAAGGGAAGATCTTCTTACATCTCGCACGCCGGCAATGTTCTCAGTCCGGGTGAAATACTTGTCCGCAGTGTCCCCACCACGTTTGCGCGCGTTATACACTAGATACTTGATGACTTCACCCAGTGCTCGACCCTCTTTGCGGAAGTAAATTACCACGCCACTACCACCATTCTGTGCTTCGCGGATTGCTTCGCGGATACCGAAGGCTAGGTATGGTCGACAAGTGCAGATATCGGACTGGAAAACATCACTTCCATTGCACTCGTCGTGAACTCGCAGTGACAGTTTGACGTTCTCATCAGAGATTCGCTCGGGTGGCCCAAATATATAGACAGTTTGACCTCCAATCGGCGGTAGGAATACCTTGAGGTCAGGCCGTGTGATGAGCTCTGGGTAACTGCCACCTGTATGCTCGAACAGATGGCGACGAAGTGTGCCCTCGTCCACGCCGAATCTCTCAGCCACACCAGGCAAATACCACACAGGCTCAACTGCTACCTTAGTGACCCGTACCTCACCTGAAGAGTCAACAACAATAGTGCCATCCACCTCCAACTGACCATCGCGCACCGCATCAGCAATCTCCGCCAATTTCATATTAGCCCTTGTGACAGCCATCGTGGGTCGGATATCCCATCCAGCCTGCAGCTCCTCCTTATACTGGTTCACAATGTCATGACCATACGGATCCATAGACACAATCTTCGTCTTATCCGCCCAAGCAGCCTGCCACGGGAAATCGAAAACAGGCTGACTATTCCGCAAGTCCGGCTTGAAGTTAGCATCTAAATCACCTGCTGCAATGGCGAGTGCGTTATAAATGCTGTAGCTGCCTCCGTGGGCACCGATGGCGTTGCGACGTTTCACTAGATTTCCACTGCGAGATACCACGACCGGGCCACGAGCTTTAGCGTCTGAGGCTCCCCATTCCAACGGTACAGGGTCAATTCCACTTTGGCCGGGGTAAGTTGTCAGCTAGGCATGTAGTTAGCATCTTCACCGCTAGATGTTTGGAGTAGCTCCTTCGGACATGTCCCTACGATGATATGTTTGCTAATCCGCGACTTGGGTGAAGTCGGGGATTGAGGAGTTGGTTCTGGCATATTGGGAGCAGATTCCAAGTCTCCCATTTTGAATGAAAGAAGATATGAAAGTGAGGAATCTTGTGCAGCGAGTGAACCGGATTAGTTGCAATCGGGCAGCGCAGGACCATGTGACTTCCCCCGCACTGTTATCGGCTTATCTATGCGTCATTGTTTGGGGACATCTCTGTTATTCGTATTGATATTTCTTGAAATATATCGCTTGAACCTTTACATGACTACATTCGCAAGGACTGAAAGTATATTGGGTCCACTGCTATACTACTCAAGCCCGGGATCACCGATCGACCCATCCCCCCACTTGGTCTCGGGAGTCTCGGCGTTCAACCCGAGATAGGCATCCACCACAACGAATGTTCATTTTGCGGTTACTTTCCAACATGCAAGAGTAGGTCTAGTATTGCACATAGGTCTAGATTGATCAATTTACCTGCCGACTCAGACAAGCTTTAGGGAACAATTACTAAACATTCACAACAGTTATGGATTCATCTATGAATGATACCATACTCCTCAGGGCTAAGAACCTCCCTCTTTTCGCGATTTGAGCAAGTACGGTTGAGGTCTTCCAAGCACGAGGTCTAGTTATAGGAGCAGATCCATGGATTTCGTCCAAATCTATTCTCTACCTGCTCGACGATTTCCAATGTTCCAAGGTTAAAATATGGAAATCTTGGAATGAGATCTTCATGTACAAGCTTGGTTGGGCCCGTTTTTATCTTGGAATAGAATCTGATAATGTTGCTATCATTCGTAAATTGGTATCTTATTTTACTTGAACATGCCAAGCCCTGTTGGAAGATTTAACATCCTCACAGATCATTACATTTCATAAATCGACTATTGTCCAGTGGCAAAGTTGGCCTGGGCACGCGAGTTCTTGATCGTCTTTTTAATCATATCCTCAACCTCATCCCAGTCACTGGTGTCGATGCGATCAATGGTACAGCCGAAGTGCTCTTGAATCATACGGAGCATCTCCCACTCATCCCGGTTTGCAACAAACGAGATAGCGACACCGATACGGCCGAACCGACCGGTGCGGCCGATACGGTGAAGGTAGGTCTGGTAATCCGGCTCCGTAGAACGCGAGCCGGCCTGGTAGGACTCAGGAATATCATAGTTAACAACCAGGGAAACAGTCGAGACGTCAATTCCACGAGCAAGGACGTTGGTAGTGATGAGAACCTTGGCTTCTCCACTGCGGAAGGCGTCAATAACAGCGTCACGCTGGGAGCCCTCGATTCCACCAGTGAGGGATGCCACAGTGTGTCCCTCAGCAACCATGCGCTTCTCAATCTCCTCGGCCGATTTGCGAGTCTAAATTTATCGTTAACATAGGCGACGATGAAACTTTTAGTTTCTACTTACGCGGACGAAGATGATGGATGAGCCAACGGTCAGCAGACCATAAAGCTGCACAAGGTTGGTGTACTTCTCCTCCTCGTTGTTGCAGTCCATGTAGAGCTGCTTGATGCCGTCAACGGTCAATTCCTCGTGCTTCAAAGTAATTTCGTTGGCCTCTGGGGCAAACTTGGTCGCGTAGCGGTAGACATGGGCGGGGAATGTCGCAGAGAAGAGAACAACTTGAATGGTCTTGGGAAGCATCCTACAGGTCTGGTAAGCAAAGTAAATTGGAACCGAGGCAATGGGCAACCTACGCCTTGACACGAATACACTGATCACCCATACCCTGCAAGTCCAGCATGTTGTCGGCCTCATCCAACACCAGAACCCTGAGTTGAGTAGGGTTCAATCGACGCCTCTTGATCATGTCCTGCACGGTACCTGGGGTACCAACCACGACAGAGCAATCCATCTGGGAAGGGCGAGCGGCAGCGTCGGTGGGCACAGCAGTACCGATGATCAATCCGTCGAGGAACTGACCCATGCATTGGATTACACCAACGATCTGACGCGCTAGCTCACGAGTCGGAGCCAAGATCAGAGCCTGGGGGGTAATCTGCGACTGCTCGGTGGAGAGGTCGATGCGGCTCAAAATGTTGAGAACGAAAGCAGCAGTCTTGCCAGTACCGGACTGAGATTGACCAACTAGGTTCTTAGGGGGGTTAACCATGAGGAGAGGAAGGGCGCGCTCCTGAACTTTGGAGGGTTGGCGGAAGTTCATGGAGGAAAGACCCTTGAGGATGCGCTCATCCCTGGTAGCGTTAATACCATCATTATTATCAAAAAGCAATGTGCTGGAAAACTTACAGGCCAAGGTCATTGAAAGTCTTGACGGAGAACAGGGGGTTATTTGGATCCGCCTGCAGGTCACTCAGCTTGACCTCGACTGAGTAGTCAGGCTCCTGGAGGGCGGAGCCCGAAGCACCACCACCCGCACCATCCTGGCCAGCCTCAGGGGCATCTAGAAAGGTAGAGATAGCTGATTAGTTGAATCATTCGATATTGTAGCCGTGCTTTCATGATATGGTGACGGTGGGTGTTCGCGTGTTGTCATCCTCGTACCGGTAGGGGGAGCCTCGGGCTTGGAGATGCGGTCGGCAAGAGAGCCTCCAGTCTGTTGAGTTGTCTCGGGAGTCTCAGACATGATGTAATTGGGGTTGCGACACAATATTCGGGGAATTGAGGGTTGGAGGGGTGTCGCGGGGTACGGAAGAATCGAATGGAGCTGGGGCCCACAGACACTTCAGTCAAGAGAAGGAAAGGTTGATCACCCGCAGTTAATAGAGCTTGCTAATAAGCCTAACACCACTGAATTGGGGAAGGATGGGTGAAGCAAAAGTTGCGAGCAAAAACAGAACAACGAGCTTCGAAGAAATGACGGAACTCCAGGAGCTAGGCCGAAAAAGGAAGTGTATTACCACCGTACTGCCGCCCCCAAATGCCCGATAACGATACCGTATCGTCACAGGCACCGGAGATGCTGCTCCCCGCCTTCTAAGATCATCGTCCTTGCTGCCCCATTGGCTTCCACTTTCTCTGCGCCTCGATCCTTTCTTATATTTCATAGCCGTGACCAGGGTTGACTCCCAGTCAATTTTCACCCGTACAACTGGGTCTTTCTTCCCAGCTCATGCGCGATCTCCCTTCGGTCCCTAGACAGCCATGGCGGCAGCAGACGTGGCTCCCCAGTTTGGAGCGGAACTAAAGGTATGGACTCCGAACTGACAGCCGTCTATCTTATTGCTAATGGACATTTCTATAGGACTCTTTCAAACCAGTGAATGCTTGGGTATGTCCCAGATCGGTCGTCTCGTTCCCCGCAACGCAGCGCGTCATATTACCACGTTTGGGGGGCGGAGCTAATGCAACCACGTTGCACAGGTATCGAATGGCATTACATGGCTCGAAGAGATCCAACAATTCTACCGCGAACGCAGCGCCATAGAAAAAGAATATGCAGCCAAACTGTCCGCGCTGTGCAAGAAATACCAAGATCGAAAAGCAAAGAAGATCAGCCCGTTAAGTGTCGGTGACACCCCGACTATGACCCCGGGTTCCCTCGAAAGCGCCTCACTCACAACATGGTCCGCCCAATTGACAACGGTCGAGGCTCACGCGGCGGAGCGCGACAAGTTCGGGACGGAGTTGGTCACTCATATTGCTGAACCGCTGAAGCAGGCGGCCACGCAATATGAAGAGGTTCGCAAATGCCATGCGGATTACCATGGCAAGCTTGAAAAAGAGCGAGATGCCTCATACGGTGAATTGAAGAAGGCCAAGGGCAAATATGATGGTGCTTGTCAGGAGGTCGAGTCGCGGCGCAAGAAGATGGACTCTTCATTCGATCATGGCAAGACCAAGGCGCAGAGCGCATTTCAGCAACAATTACTGGAGATGAATAACTACAAGGTGTGTCTCACAGAGACTATCTGCAAGCTGTGAACTGACCCATTAGAACTTATATCTACTCAGCATCAATGTGACGAACAAGTTGAAGGAGAAATTCTTCCACGAATATGTCCCGGAGGTTCTTGATGTAAGTCGCACTGCTAGATGGGATGCTGCAATCGCAAAAACTCATAATCATCTAGGGACTGCAAGACCTCAACCAGACTCGAGTGATCAAGTTGAATGCTCTGTGGACTCTTGCTACACAACTAGAAAAAACAAGTCTTACAAACAGCGTGAACAATGCCACTAGTCTCCTCACTGAGATCCCCCGCAATGACCCCCGCCTGGACTCAATGATGTTCCTCCAGCACAATGCAATTCAGACTCAAGAGCCCGCCAATATGGGTTTTGAGCCCAGTCCTGTTTGGTCCGATGATGCGTCTATCATCACTGACGATGCTGCTAAAATTTTCCTGCGCAATCTGCTGGGCCAGAGCAAAGCGCAAGTACGCGAACTGCGCGTTGAGTCAGACCGAAGGAGGCGTGAGGTTGAGGGTTGCAAAAAGATCAGAGATAATATCCGACAAGGCAAAGACAACCGCAATGAGCTTGACATTGTACGGAACATCTTCCAGTGGCAGGAGAGCTTGCATGAAGTAGACCGCAAATGGCTGACGGCCGAGGTCGAAACGTCCACCATTATCGCGGTGGTGGGAGACTTGTCTGTGGGGGCGCAGAACCATAATTTCCGATCGCAAACATTCAAAATACCTACCAACTGTGACTACTGTGGTGATCGTATCTGGGGATTGTCTGCCAAGGGTTTTGACTGCCAGGACTGTGGCTACACATGCCATAGCAAATGCCAGATGAAGGTGCCAGCAGAGTGTCCAGGCGAGCAGTCGAAGGAGGAAAAGAAGAAGCTTAAAGCTGCTAGACAAGAGCAAGCAGGTACTGGGCCTACTGTTGATCTTGAATCCTCCGCAGCCTCAACTACTGCGCCGTCCCTTACTCGCCAGAATACTATGAATTCTCTCAGCTCGGGATATGCAGCTAGTGGAGCCCGTTCGGTATCCAATGTGGCCACCCAACCTACACCTGAGGACCCAACAGATGAAGCCCCTCCCCCTGTCGCTGAGACTAAGCCAAACACTGGCCGTAAACACCGAATCATGGCACCGCCTCCCATCGCGTACACTACCGCGCCACCCCCAGAGCCAACCGCAACGCATAAACCCAAGGGCAAGATGCTGTACTCGTACGAAGCCACTGGTCCTGACGAAGTGACTGTACAGGATGGAGATAATGTGACAATTGTTGAAGCCGATGGTAAGTTCTGCTTGGGTAATAGATCTGGAGAAACATTATCTAATTATCCATAGATGGATCCGGTTGGCTGCGTGTGAGCATTGGTGGTCAAGATGGCCTTGTACCAGCCTCTTATGTCGAAGCGGCACCAGCCCCATCTCCAGTCCCATCAGCTAGCTCTGGCCTGCCCGAGCGACCAGGGTCTACCTACTCAAACTCCTCCGCCTCACTGGCAGCTCCGAAGCGAGTGGGTCCGGCAGTGGCGCCACGCAGAGGAGCTAAGAAACTCCAATATGTGGAGGCGTTGTATGACTATGAGGCCCGCAGTGATATGGAGTGGAACATGACAGAGGGTGATCGATTTGTCTTGGTCAATCGCGACAGCGGAGACGGTTGGGCAGATGTGGAGCGGGGTGGAGTCACAAAGAGTGTTCCAGCGAACTACATCCAGGAGGCGTGAAAACATCGTAAATAGCCTCAGTATAGCGAGAGAGGATTTTACGGTGGATTTTCGTGCTGCGTTCTACATTTCCCTTTTGCGTCTTGCCATATGGCGTTCTGTGACCCTCAGCACAATCTGCATCAGCAAGGAGCGTTGAGGGCGGGTTTTCTGTGTTGCATTTAGTCTATAGCATATATCACAACATTCAACCACTATCCGCATTGTCTATTGTATTTCAATATGTTTATATTCATTCCTAGACCAAACCATCCTCCCAAATTGTCCTCGAGCTTCAGCAAAACTGTCCTTGAACTCATCATTCATAATCATCATGACATTAACTCCCTACAGGGACACTTAATTGTCATCGCGTCACAGGGGGATACCCCATATCTAGATGCTCAAACCCAGTCTCCGGCGACCACATATACCGCGACCAATCCTCCACATGAAAGACTTCCTCCAATCCCTCCGTGATGTCCAAATCCATATCCTCCAGGCACCCAAGAGTACCATTAACAGTCAACTCAGGATCCAAGGGGAACTCAAATGGATTAGCACTGTCAAGCGGACTAATCAGCGGACCCGGCTGCATCAGCGCATCCGACGAAGAGGGAAGAAGCGAATACATGGGGTCAAAGATGGTATTCCCCATGATAGAAGGGTCGATGACACAGGTCCCCGGCGCAGAATGGGAAAGAGTCTGGCTAGGACCAGCTCCGCCGGTAGTACTACCAGCAGCAGTAGCAGCAGACAGGGTCCGACTACAAGACTCATTCCCAGAAGCCTCAGAACCAGACCAGTACCCTTCTCCGTACACGGATTCGGCAGTAGAAGTAGTAGCAGTAGAAGGAATATTCATCTGGGAAGAAGAAGAAGAGTTGAGCCGCTCCCTTTCACCAACGGCCGTGGTATTCGAATTCGAATCCTCAGCCGAAGTAGAAGTCGACCCAGATCTCTCCCCCCTCCCCTCCTGCCCCTTCTTAGAATGCAAATCCCTCTTCGCACCGGACGTCGGTCTGGGTGCAATGGGCTGGAAGCCGTTCGGGTTATGGTGCCGCGGATAAAGTCTAGCGTGGGAAGCTTTCTAAAACCAAGAAGCGATCAGCGACACGCCGTCTGCATATCTTCAGCGAAGATGTGCCAATCCGGTGTTGTTAAAACGGAACGGCATGTGAATTTGCGGTTGTGTTTGCGTTACTTTTGGATGTTTGAGTTCTGTCTCGCGCTTCTGGCGAGCGTGGTCTAGTGGAGATTTGCAGGGTGTTGCCTGGCAAACTGAGCATGTTGCGAAGGGGCGACCTTTTCGCTTTATGCGAATCAACGGTCGATCTGAAGTAGTTAGCATATGAATCAATATTGCCAGTCATTAGGAAGAAGAGCAAAAAAATTGACAATGGGAAAAACAAAAATGAAAGAATAACTCAAGGGAACTGTACCATGATGTTTGCAACTGGACACACGATGGCCCCGAATGCAAGCTTCACAAGCCCACTTTTGACCGTCGATAAGCATCCCTCGGTAAAAATGAAATGAATGGACCAGTTGCAGGTCGGGTAAGCTTATATACCTTTTCATTTAACCATTGATCGGATCAAGGGCCCATGTCTTTTTACGGTAGGACTGAGGGGCCACATTGAAAGCTATGACATACCATGCTACTGATTCTCTTAGCTCCATAAAGTGGTATAGGGCAATTTCTGTGTGTCGTGGAAACCAACCAACGACACTGATTCGATTTCACAGCCCCAGGATCGACTTCAGGTGGGACTGCGCGTGCCTTTCGGAGGGTTCCATGCGTTGGATCTGTATTTTACTTTTTTATTTAATCCGAGCTTGGACCAGCGCAAAAGTCCGAATGGCATATGTGAATTGGGAGGCACTATTTCCAAGTGGATCTACACGGGGATAGCCAGCTCGGTACTAATGCTCTAGAGCGGGAGCAAAATTTTCATATGGTAACAAGAATGAGGGATTTCTTGTCTCGGTTGCCTGGTAATTTCAGACCGGAAAAATGTTCAACGTACGGGAAACGGAAATGAAAATTCATTTCCCATTTCCACTGTCTACGTACTAGGCCGGCCCCTTTGATGCACTTCCGGGCTGCCAGATCGGTCCTAGATCTCATCTACAAATGCCTCATACATATCCCGTCTTAGCTCGGGAAAGCTCATGTTCCGGCGGGGACCAACAGAAAAAAAAGCTCGAACCTAGGAACTAGGCAATCGCCATGCAATGAATGGTTCCCTTCCATTTTTGCTCGGCAGACGAAACGGCCGCTCGGTTCACAATGGGGCTGATGTCGTGCAGGCCATGATATCACCCCCACTCTAGCTACACAGACCACAAGAAGGTATGATTTTAACTGGAGGTGGCTGTGCATCACATTTGTCTAAGTGGCGTTGCATTGTCCGATTTTCTAGACAGGCGCTGTAGCCTCGAGGTTTGAAGTTAATTTCTTGTTTCACAAGTGAGCATCATGTCATACCATGAAATCCCAAATCTAGGATTCCCGAACCTTAGAACTCGACTTGAACACAGGAACACAGATCTCGGAACGCCCAAAAATCGATACGCAAAACGCACGATAAAAAGAAAATAAAAAAATTAGGCAAAATTAAGGAAAAATAAGCTCCAACCTACTCCAATCATAAAATGATAAATTGCACAATTCAGGGCCCGCAAAACCAGCCATGTAATTTGCAAGATCTCCACATCCGTATCTTCAGTATGCGCCATTTTGTATACCTGAGGCATTTTTCTTTTCCAATTGTTTGGTCTTCCGTCCAAGCGAACTCGATTTTTACACACACCGTATCTTCCAAAATACGACTTGATCCTGTTTCCTCTGCTGAACACTTGTCCACACCAGATTTGCTGCTCGTAGCGTCTTCCACCTTTGTACCGAGGGCCGGGGAAGATAGTGAAGTTTTCCCGCATGTAATCCTGTTCAAATCTGGGTATCGCGATCTGTGTATGCCATGACCGCTCCTCTTAATGAAAATTATAGCCTGATTTTTCTTTTCTTCTCGCTATTCCCACAAAAGTGCTGGCAAGATTCTCACCAGGATGACAACGGGGTCAAGAGGATATTGGTTCATCTTCCTCGCACTCTTCCTCTGCTGATAATTCTCTTCCCCTCCCTTTGGCGGTTAGTAAAAGGTGGTAATATGATTTACCTGATAAGCATTTCCACGACGTGGCCATAGCACAAACCCATTCAGCCCCTTATCGGCGATCGGCTTGGAAGGGGCTCACTCTGTGCAATTTTCTGTGTGGGAATTTTTTTCACAACTGCAAGAATTCTTAGGTGCAAAGCCCCTATTTATATACTTAACGATCAGGATTTCTCGGGTCGGAGGCCCCGGAGTTACCGGCTTCGCCATCATTTCGTCCATATAGACCGCCACTCTCCTTCGTCCCGATTATATCGCGCAATGTCACACCATGGCTTCAGAGCTTGAAGCATACTGCAGATCAGGAGTCGCTCTAGGGGATTGGTCGGAGATAAAAAGCGCTCTGGGTTAACAATTCAAAAAATGCCTTGAAGCATCCAGCCTGCGGAAAGCCCAATGAACTTTTTGCTTTCATTTGACAGTGAGGTACCACTTATACATCACTAGTAGTATTCAAAACCTCGAGGCATCACCAGCATGTGTAGGCTAATTATAATCTCAATTTGAGCCTAATCCAGGGTAGCGCCAAGTATCCTGATGATGGCCTATCTCAGTTTTCACCAGAATCTTGGACAATACGGGAAATGTGTCTGTCAGCCGCGCTCTATATACAGGTTAACCTTAAAAAGAAGCCATGTTAGATCAAACGCTATTTAAAGCCGAAATGTTATTATCTAACTTTAACTTTCAACGGTACTCAAGCTTCATTAGTCCATGCACAGAAGTAGACACCTTAACTTCCAAGGCTTGTCAAACATTTCAATTCAATTTGGAGTGGCCATGGAACCAAAATTACACTGCCCCTTTACATATATCCCTAGTATGAACCACGTTCCAGGGCTAGAAAGCCTATTTCATGGTAACAATGACTGTAAAGATCACACTTAGTAGGGATGTGTTCATCTACTGTCAAAAGTCTCAGGTGCAACTCTCAAGCAACGTAGAGATGGTAATATCGGAATTTTAGATTAAAAGCTTTTCTATCTTAGTATTTCCTTCAGTTGCCCGTTAATTTTATCTTTGCACTTCGCAATACTCTATTATTCACCCTCCAACGCTTAGAGCATACGTGTATGGTCTAATGTCATCTTTCTATCACACCTTGGAATCCCAGGAAGATCATAAAAGTTAAAATCAACACTGTGGTTTCAAACTACACAATATTCACTGAAGCAGGGTTCAAGTTTTATCAACGTAGGATGTGAGGCGGTAGCGAGAATTGAAGCAAGCAAGAAGGTTATTCTGAGTGAAGAGTAAAGGAACGAAACATTCAATTCTTGCTATTAACTCCAGAGCTGTGGTTCAGATGTTTACCTCCGCATATAACTACTAATCACACCACCGCAGCCCCATTTTCTTCACCTCATTCATAGTCTTCCTGTTGTACGCAGTACTCAACAGCCCAAATTATTATACTGCTATATTTGTACACAATATGTCTGCCAAACTCACTGTTGGGGCAGGAGGCCGAGCAGGTTTTCCCCCGAGTCCTCCCTTCAAAAGGCCTGAGGCTACCGACTTCGATAAGGTCGCGGCCCTGGCAAAGTTCAGTACTGTTTGCACCATGAATAGCAAGGTATTCAAAGCTCATACGTTATCTCTGCAGGCCGAGGAACTCAAGGCTCTCGGCGCCCAGCTGATCAAGGCCGGTCTCGCCTTAATAAACACTGTTAAGTTTCATTCATCACTCTCGTCAAGAAATCTAGTTGACCATTTAACCATGCTAACTCTCATCACAGGCTGACGAGCCAGCTGCCAGACCTCGTCGTCACCGCCATGGCCGAGGACGTGAAGGGCGTGGAGGGGGAAAGAAGGCGCAAAATCCAGATGCTGCTGGGTTGAACTCGGCTCCTGTGGCAAGTGAGCGGTTTCGTCTAGATAGACACAAGCCTTGGACCCCCACCCTAACAGCCAATAGACGATGTCGCCCAGGCAGTCATCCTTGCACACCCAGCAAGCCCAACAACCCAAGGTACCACAGGCGCCACTAACGACAAGGAAGGAATTGTAGACAATCCCGGGAAGCGCACCCGTCACCGAGGGGGTCGCCGCCGCCGGCGCAGGCAGGCTGATGCTGGCGCTGGTGGAGGCGAGGAGACCACCAGCAGCTTTCCCCAGGCATCGCCTAGTAAGTCATTATCTTTATCTATTAATATTCAAAATATACTAATTATTACTAGTGCATCGTGAGGGTCGGGCCACTTCCCCACCTATGGAGATCAGCCTTCCTGAGGTTATTGCAGCCCTGGCAACCTCTTTGTCCCAGGTTATGAACGCCCGCCTCCCTTTTGAGTCGCAAGAAGACTGGCTCATCGAGTTCAGCGACTCTGAGTAGGGAAAGGCAGCTGGGACCGGGGTAGATTTGATGTGTGCGTGTAAGTATACTAGAATTTGCTACTGACTAGGCGTTTTTGGGACTTTTTTCTGCACTCTGTACTCATAGAGGATGTTGTGATATCACTAATAGTCACCCCTCCATCTAGGTCATGAATCTACCGTGGTGTATAGGAGGACCGATCAGATTCTGTCGATGAAAAACGTGTTGCATTGGGTACAACGCAGCCTACACATCATGTCAAATCCAGTAGGATCTACTTCACTATGAGTGGTAGACTAGGGTGTGAGGGAGTAAGAAGTTTGGTTGTTCCTAAACCATGCATGATGAGTTTTCCTATACATGATCTGGTTGGCTTGCTTTAGTCAAACAGGAAAGGCTCCCGGGCTAGTAAATGTATTGCTTCAAGGATCGTGCACGAAAGGAGAATGGTAGAACCCGAATGTCGTTGATCAATAGAAAAGAAGTGAGCATTTTGCCTAAGACAGGTTGAGAACCACTATGCCAACTTCTCCGACAATTACTCCCACCCCGGGACTTTGGACAGCTTCAAATGCATCCCCTCGATCGGCTGGCTCGTTAATATCCCACCAATTGTAGGCTTTTGTCCAAATTCCTTAAGCCCAACTTCGAATCTTCCAAAAACTCCTGCAACTGCACACCGAAGCATCGCCTTTGCAAGTTCTTTCCCGGGACAAGCCCTCGTTCCGTACAAAAATGTGAGCGACCCCAAATCTGGTCTCGCCCCACCATGTTTGTTAGGTACCTCTCTCCCTGTTTCCTTATCTGTATCTATCCATCTTTCCGGTAAAAAGAGTTCGGCCGATTCGCCCCAGAAGTCTGGACTTCTGTTAAGAGATTGTGGGCAGATTAGGACGACGGTACCAGCGGGGACCCTTTCGCCAATAATTGAGGTTTCGCAGATAGCTTCACGAGCAGACATGGGGACTACTGGGTATAATCTCAAAGCCTCTTCACAAACTCCATTAAGGTAAGGCATGTTTTCGAGAACCTTCCAGTCAGCTGAGACCGAAAAAGATGGGATTGTTGATCGGATCTCGTTGCGAAGCGTGATTTGTATATTAGGCTCTAGAGCCAAATGGTAACAGCACCAGGTAAGGACTCCTGCTGTTGTTTCGTGCTATAATCATCTCTATTAAATTCAATGTTCATGTCCTTGCGATAGTGAACAATCAAACTAGACGGGTGATAGAGGTGGAGAGAGAGCGACGTACACCCGCGGCAAGCAAATTGATGATTTGATCCACCAACTCACCATCACTGAAATCTCCGCCCCGCATGATAGTATCCAGAATATCTTTCTCGGCATTCTTAGGCTCTTTTCTCTCTGCTATGCCTAGTACCCGTTTCTCATGGAGGACATCGTAGCACATTGACTGTAGTTCGTTCCGGAAACGTGGAATAGTGATGCTGTTCAATTTGCAGGGGATCATTTTGATCAGCCATTGGGGGAGCATTAGTGACGCGGTGAAAACTCGCCAATGCTCGGGGGAGGGATCGAAAATGGACCTCAAGCTCTGAAAGATACTGTTGTTTTTGTTCTCCAATGATTGAAAGTCCCGACTGATGGTCGCGATGCCAGTGATGTCTAACATTAATCGGCTATATTTCTTTGTTAGTGCTTTATACGTGAAAGTGGTGAAATTGTCGGACATAGAGAGTTCGAGAACGACGCATACTTTGCCAATCCCCCAATCTCCACGAAACCTGCTAATTGACCCGATTGCCTTTCCAAAACTGGGCAAGTCTGCGCCTCTTTCTCTAACTGATCCAGAAACATTTGCGTCTTGGACCATAAGACTGGATACATGGCACGGGTCTTCTTAATAGTAAATGCAGGTGCACTGGCCTTTCGCTGCATCTTATGCACATTTCCTTCGGACAGCAGTGGTCCTTCACCCAATATCCGGACCAGAAATGCCTGTCCAATAGGTGGCTTCACAAAATCGTAGTTTCTGGTACTCAGAACGTCCTTAAGTGCCCGTTGATTGGTAACAAGCAGGGTACTAAAGTTCAGGAGAGAGCGGAAGTGGATGAGGCCATCATTCGGAATAGAACGGAGCCACGGCAGGGTTACCTTGCCGCGGGGAGTATACATGTACAATGAAATATCTACCAATAGGCCCTGGGATAGATATGAGATGATGAAAACTGGGTTTAGTAAAGAGAACGCACCCTGACTGTTGGCAGATGGCGAAGGGGATTGAAAAAGAATGGCCATATGAATATTTTCCAAATTGCCATCATTGTAAGATTCATAGCATATGCATAGACAAAGACGACTGCTGCACTCCTTGGTTCAAGGCTAAATCTGATTATGAGTATGGTTTCGACCACCGTGACTGGCAAGAGAAGGCCAAGTGCCATTGACGAAGACATTTGGCTGAGAACGACTTGCTCTGGGATCTATGTGATGAGGTCCTTTTTTGAGGAATAAAAATGTTCTCATTCCTCTTCACGCGATGAATAGACTCGAGCAAATTTATTCAAGTTACAAGGTTTCTAGTAGGATGACCAGACAACTATATCAGTAATGACCATGATGCATTGTATGATGTGGGGCCTTGTATCACTTTTTGACCATCATTAGCATTTGGGTTGTTGTCGATCAATGTGAGGAGTTCAATAGAATGGGTATAATGAATCAACAAGACCGAGATCGTCGGCGCTCCCAGCATGCAGATTCACCCAAGTAGCACGATCCAGCTGTCGAATTTCTTTTTTTTTTCACAGATGCTGAGAAACATTGCTATCTCATAATCTGCTACACGGCCAGTGGGCGAACATCGCATTCGCTATGCAAAATGTTTAACAAGATTATATCTCGTGCAACGTACTACAAACTCCTTCATCATCTTTTCGTACGACCTTCCTAAATGCGGGTTGTGATGATTAGAGCGCCTGTAGCGTGGACTAGTCTTGGTGACGCTATATCAATGTGTAACCAGGGACCCTCCCCTTTCCTGGGCAGCGTCATGGGCGGGTCTGCTTGAGGACCAAAGGTAATGGTAAATGGAACAAGGTAAGGATATGATCAGCGCTCCCCTTGGTAATACCTTCCTATGTAGTTCTAGGCAGCAGGGGAACTTGGGCAGATAGCCACAGAACTCGTCAGACCTTGGGCTGTGTCCTCCACTTGTGGTTTACTGGTCTTTCTATGCTCTCCCCCTGACCTTCTCGATCTCACGTCTGCGCGAGGCAGCAAATATTGTCTACGTCAGATTCTGATCATCGCAAGTATCTGTCTGTTCACTCAACCCAGCCAAGGCAGGCTATTGGCCTTTTGAATGCGTATTGTTCACAATCTTCGTTCATACATATTTTGTCACGCGAAAGGAAGTTGTAAATAGTAAAGAGTTTAGGGTCTGATTCCGTACAGACTAGTGGTGCATTCTATCAGCTGAGGAACTTTTTCTAGCGAAAGTAAAATCTAGGCCATACAGGCGACAATCGGATACAATCTCTGGTGTATTATTTGCTCCACACCTCATTGCTAAGCCTAATCCCTGGTTACCGAAAAAAACAAAAACCTGATTTGCTTTATCTATGATTTACCGTGATGATAGCGATCAAAAGTGAGGTCTAATCGACACCGGTATGTCGAAGACAGTGGTTAGGAAACGTTACATTCATATGATTATTTAACATTCAAGTTTGTCGGGCAACGAACCATGGTAAGGCGAGCCACACAGTTAGTATATTCTCAAAATAGCAGTTCGGGGGCCAAACTCTTTGTTCTTAGCCACGGCCCATCCAGGCTCACTGCATTTCTCACCTCAGAAAGACGGACTAAAATTAGCGAGAAATTTTACTTTTCGCCTTTAAGAAAGAGCGAGCGCATTAACTTGTAGTCCGACTCCGTATTCCTCGGATCCCATCGGAGTGGAGCCCTTAAACTCTTTTTGCGGGGGAAACATAAATCGGCCCCGATCTTCCGAGCCGAGGTGTACGGCTACGGGCCAAAGTGGATCGGGGGCCAAGGTGACATTCGCGATCAATGACGAACACCTTTCAATCTTACTGATAAGCCTCACTTCTCTATGCATTTCACCCTCGACACACTGTCCTACCCACCGCCATCATGACCATTCAAGCGGCGGCGGTTCGGATCGTCGAAGTAGGTCCGCGCGACGGCTTACAAAACATCCGAGATCAGATTCCCACTGCCACGAAGCTGGAGCTGATTCAGCGACTTGAAGAATGTGGGCTTCGGACTATTGAGCTGACATCTATTGTCTCACCGAGGGCTGTACCTCAACTTTCGGATTGTCGCGATGTACTCGGAAATGAAAGAGTACAGAAGTCTATTAAGAATACCGATTTACGACTGCCTGTTCTGGTTCCTAATATTAAAGGACTGAATATCGCCATTCAACACGGCGTCAGGGAGATCGCGGTATTTGTTAGCGCAACGGAGGGATTCAGCAAAGCAAACATCAACTGCAGCGTTGAAGAGGGCATCAATAGGGCAAAGGAAGTGACTTCACTAGCGCTTCAATCTAATATTGTCGTGAGAGGGTGAGTACCAGCACCAAAACGCTGAATAGATGTGTCTAACCGCCATAGCTATGTATCCTGTATCTTTAAGGACCCATATGACGGTCCCACTTCACCAGAATCAGTTCTCCGCTGTGTCAAATCACTCCTCGACGCCGGATGCTACGAAGTGAGTCTCGGCGATACACTCGGCGTAGGCTCACCATCCAACGTCCGCAGTCTTTTAACCTATTTAACGCAAAATGGCATCCCAATTGCCAATCTTGCTGGCCATTTCCATGATACATACGGCCAAGCAGCAGCAAATGTCTGCGAAGCGTATCGAGCTGGTATCCGCGTGTTCGACAGCAGCGTGGGTGGTCTTGGCGGATGTCCATTTGCACCCGGAGCAAAGGGCAATGTCGCCAGCGAAAGCCTCGTGGGCATGTTCCATGACGCGGGGATCGAAACAGGTGTCGACTTGCCCAAGTTGATGCAGACTGGAGAATGGATTTTGAAACAACTTAATAAACCGACTTCGGGCCGTATCGGCATGGTGGCCTCTGCTAATAAGATTGGGGATGTCAAGAACAAGACTTCTAGAATGGGCTTGCGCTGGTCTCTTCATTCCGAGACTGATGGATTTCATTTCCCTCCATCTGGTTTGAAGCTGAGGTCATTTTGGATAGGCCGTTGAGCTTAAGAAGTGATGTGGGCGAGCATGGTCATTGTGAGCCAACCCGGCATGCTCATCGTTCTTTGCAAGACACAAGAGGCGGTTTACTGGAATGAATAACGGATTTGACGAATTGATGGAACTGAGCGAAGTTTTTGACGAAAGCCGATCGAAATGGAGTTACTCTACTTCTGAAGCCTGTAAATTAGGATAATATTGACACTTAAATGGAAAGCTACGTTTTTGTTATAGGAATCCGGGAAGAGGCTAGTCCAGAGCATCTTATTCCATTGAGTTGCAGTATGGTTTTATCTGCTGTACAGTCTGAACGGACGTTACATAACAATCAAGAACGGCTAACTAGTCCCATAAAAGGGCAAAGGTCATAAGGTAAAAAGTAAAAACGTATACAGACCAAAGAAGAGCAAGCCAGGCGTGGCAAAATGGGTGAAAGGGATCACAGAAGAATGATGCTGGCGCCGAAAAGGGCGGAGATGGCAGTCACCAAGCCAACAGCAATGGGTGCCATGGCGAGGTGGGGAGGCTGAAGACCCGCAGCAGCACCCTTGGAGCTGGTGCTAGTGCTACTCGAGGTGCTGGCACTGACCGAGCCAGATCCTGGAGTGGCGGTGGTGGTAGACTCAGTTCCAGCATCCATGCTACCGCTGCCTTCAAAGCCCGTACCCTTGCCAGCACCCTCAGTCAAGTACTTCTTGGCAGGCGCAGGCATGGCAGGAAGGGCATCACTGTCAACATTCCAATTGGGGGCGTTCTTTGCGGGGCATCCATTGGCACCGCCAGTGCTGTTGTAGTCTCCGTCGCCCTTGGGGTTTGCTGTCTTGGAAAATGCAGTCCTGAGGGCAGTGTAGTCCGGGAGCTCCTTCACGTTATCTCCGTCAATCTTAACCAAGCCGTATTTGTTGCCTCCTTCGGCGTACTCGTAGACCAAGCCACCGGAGTAGACACCGGTCATGTCAGTCGAGTAGAGAGAGCTGACCTCTTCGAACTTGCGGGTGTTTGTGTTGCAGCCGTATTCGGAAAGGAAGAGGGGGAGCCCGTAGCCGGTGAAGTTCTTGACCTTCTGGTCCCACCCGGAAACAGTGAAAGAAGATGGATCGCACCAAGAGTAGTCATTGAAGGCGAAGAAGTCGCTACGCTCATCATCGGTACCGCAATTCATGTACTCGGCCATCTCGAGCCGGTTGGTATCAATGTCGGCCTAATAGTAGGTTAGCATGCAGTATAAACACAAACGAAAGGCAGCTCTTACAGCAGAATATCCGACGGGGACGTGACGGAGCTTGCGAGCACGCAGGAACGAGCGAATGTCACGAGTGACGGCCTTCACATACGGAGCAGCCGAAGATGAGGCCCCATCATTGACAACCTCGTTTCCAGAGAAGAAAGCCAGGGTGTTATCGTACTTGGCGAACATCTCTACCGTTGCAAAGATGTACTGGAGGTACACGTCGTTGTATGATTTCTCGGGGCTGGCACGGTTGATCGCATACTTGGGTGTGTTGACATCAAGCACCAGGTAGATGCCAGCATCGGCCAGTGCCTGCATGCACTCATCGTGGTCCTGCGAGTTATCTACAGAGTAGACACGAACAGTGTTGAGGCCAAGGTCCGTGAACTTCTTGATGTCGCGCTTGCAACCATCGACATCAGCAATGGGATCAGTCAACTTGGAAGAACCACCGGGCTGGTAGTCGACACCGCGAATGTAAAAGCGTTCATCGCCCTTGAAGAAGGCATTGCCCTTGACGGTGATGGGAGTAATACTGTCGCTTTGCTCGGTCGTTGATGGGGCACCAAAAACAGGGGATGCACCCAACGTGAGAGCTGCAGCGAGAGAAACAATGCTAGCCTTCATGATGAGGAGCTTGTTTTGGCGTGTGAGGTAATTGAGTAAAGTCGAGGTTACAAGTAGACGGTATGGTATGGTTGAATAAAACGAATGTGAGAATTTCGACAAACGAAGGAATGGATTCAATGTCGCGCGTGAAAGGAAAGAACGAAGGACTGTGGCTCAAGAACGTAGGGATGGGAAAGGGTGGGCTATGTACCTTATACCTTCCCCAAGGACCTTGTCACCCTTCAACTTAGGACTTGATCAACCCTGGCGCGTCACAGCCACTGGCCACAGCAAGGATAGTTAAAAGCTGGGCATCATGGCTCATAATGATTGGCAGGCTGCTCCATTGTACAACACAGTTTTATTAAGGAGATTTCCTCCGACTCGTCGATCATGCAAGGGGTTCCATGAATCAGGGACTTCTTGGCGACCCTAGCTTAGAGTTCTGCACTTTTTCAAACGCTTTTCAGTGTTTGCAAGCTTTGCTTTATGGTTTTCAGTCTGTTTCCCAATGTGAGACGTGTCTTTCAACTTGCTCGTACCTGGTTCTGAACAGCGCGTTCTGTAGATGGACACAAACTCGTTCCGAGGCAACATGCTGTACTACCAAAATCACAATGTCCAGAAATAGATCTTATCTCGGTGGAATTATATAGGTCATATACTTGACTGTTGCGGTGAATTCCGCTGGACCCTGGACGCATAGTATTGTCTTGGCATGATGCACGCTCGGCAGCGAGATGCATGAATGAGGAGGTTAAACTGATTTTGAAAGCCACTACACAAAGAGCATCATCGATGGCACACACTACCTGCCCAAGGTGCTATCTTGTTACCAGCACGCAATTCGAAATGCATTTGTGCTAAGTACAACGGAGAGACTATGAGCCTTGAGCACGTGATATATACACGTGACTTAGTAGGCAGGTCGTCATCTAAGTAGGAGACGATGCCAAAAGAGAAATATAAGTAGGTGAGATATGTGAGCCTCTTGGCTGTTGTTGCTGTTGCGATGGAAATGAACTGTTCTATTCTTAATACAATGTGTCACCAATACTACCTTTACGCGTGACCAGCCTTGAAACACCGGAGCACAACACGGGGGCAAAAACCAATTTGAAAGCAAAAGATAAATCTAACATTAGAGTGATCAAGCAGGGCCAGAACTCATTGTCACCTTCTTACGGTACCCAATTAGGGCCCTGAAATCCTTCCATACCCCGTCCAATATATCTCCCAAAGCTCCCGCACTTTCGACCTGAAGAAATGTTAGTAAGTATTATAGATCCAGGTAACTGAGAGTAGAGACTTACGATAGGATAAACAACACAGATAATAACACTGACCCAAATCCAGATAAACGAGACGACTACCCAACCAGTGAAGAAGGCTTTGCTGTAAATATAACCCGTGCCGAAAAGCGTGAACGGAACCAAGACAACAGCGCCAAAAAAGAAGATCGCGTTAGCAATCCAAGCGATGCGCTCACCTTTGCGGGCGAGAATAGGATCCATAGGCTCAGTATTGTTGGAGTTCAGGTAGTCCACCAAGTCGTTCGTTGTTGGGGCCGCAACTTCAGTTGCATTGGGAGGGGCGTCAGCCTTTTCCTTTTCATTCATGCCGCCGTTCTCAGAGGGGGATGATTCTTGGTCAGGACCGGTGGACACCTCCGGTATACCAGAAACAGCGGCCACAATCACTGTTGGAGGGACATGCTTCTTCGGGAATAGATATGTCAAAACAACAGCCATGATAAATCCCATACCAAAGGACGCCAGGTTTCCAGCCACCGCATTAGTGGTATCTCCAGTGGTAGCAACAGTAATGCCACCACTGCGTTTCCATGCGGTTACAAACCAGCAGATAAGGCCACAGACAAAGGCAATCCATGGAGCAGCGATGGCAGCCACTGTGGACATGGGCTCCCATAGAAGGATCATGCCAACTGGAAGGGCAGCACCACCAACGATAACACCCAACACGGTTAGAACCCAGGTCAGACTGATACCGACTGCATTTAGGATGCAGCAAAACGAGGCGAGTACAATTGCATAGAGTGCGATCGCCCAGTGGCTAACCTTGACTAGGGTCTCGGAACTGGTATTGGGTCGGTAGTATGTCTTGTATACATCAAATGTCAACAGGGACGATACAGCGATCAGTTCCGCGGAAGTGGAGCTGGTCACTGCCATAAAAAGCAAGATGAGCATTAGGACAGCACCACCTTTGCCGAGCAGTGCGATCGCCGTCGCAGGAGCCGAGAGTCCTGCTTCGACTTGCGCAGAGGATAATGGGTTGGGGTAAGTAGGAAAACGTGGATCACCCGTCAGAGCTGCACAGCCCAGGCCCATGACAGTCGCAAAGCCAAATGGAATCCCTAACTTCGTTAGCTTCGAATAAAGAATGATGAGACTAGACCGACTTACCATACCAAGCAATACCACCAAGGATATATGCCTTGACTGACGTCTCCGGCTTCGAAGCAATGGCACGTTGCCAGTAGGCTTGGTCCAGCCAAACAGTCGTAAAGCCAGCAACAAACAGATCACAAGCAAAGATGAGGCCCCCGACCGACCGGAATGACAGATAAGAGCCGCCGGTGTTGCGTGCGATCGGCATAGTCTTCGACGCCTCTTGGAGAAGATCATACAATTTCGATGGACTACCAACCAAGTCACTGGTAGCATTGAGCAAAAAGCCAAAAACCAAGATGGCCACAAATAGAATGACAGTATGAGTATAATCGGCAATGAAAGTTGAACGTAGTCCACCTGCGATAACATAGGCCGCAACGACCGCGGGGATCAAAAAGATTGCCGCATAAACACTCATACCAGTCAGAGCGCCCACAACCTGCGAACCTCCGAGGACCAAGCAAGCACCGACAAGCATGTTAGTCGCGAGTCCATAGTAAAGATACGTCAGATGCGCGATTGTCCCGTGGCGGGAGAGTACAATTTCAGGCATTGTGTGCGCACCGGGAGCATTAAGCTTGATCTTGATGGCGATCAAACCAAACAAGAGAATCTGCAATGTACCAGTGGCGGCATACCACATCGGTCCACAGACTCCATACTCGTATGCGAACGTGGAACTTGTCAACAAAGTTGCAGACCATGTCCACGAGGAAACGATTCCAGCACTGATTAGCCCTGGTTTGACGGATCGTGACGCTGTATTGAATTCTTCAGCTTGGTGTGTTGAGAATCGGGTGTATCTGTTTTGTAGCCAGGTCAGGCCGAGCATGAAGAGGGCAAAAATGCCTCCGATGCCGATAACAATGCCGTAGCCTGCACCCGGTGGCAGGACTTGGAGGTCTTGTGCCATTGTCACTGGTCTTCAAGGTGGAATTGATAATAAAAAGATTCATTTCGCGCCATATGTCTTCCCGCAGAGTATATGTATGCAGCCCGTGGGGGATTGGCTCTAACTGTCATATCAGTACTTACTCCGCTGATAAGATGATAAGAGAATGTCAGAATAGGTTACGATTTTCCTTCATGGTAAGCTACCCAGTACGGTACTCCAATAGACGCCATTACCCCAACGCATCTATTGGGGTAATGCGATAAGAACATTCCTGTATTGAATGGCTTGGGGTAGGTTTCGTCGTGGACAAGGAATATTTTAGCCTAAAAGATGACCCTATCTTCCGTCTCCAAAGGTCTGGTCATTTGTTAGATTGGGGTAGCGCCAAGCATCTGGGCAAGAGTACTTACTGACAGACGCCAATGATATGCACATGCATGTAAGATAAACATGTTGTGCTTGCGTCACTAGTGGCAGCTTTTTCTCAATCACCTTCGGCCCATTTCGCGAAAATCGGCAAGTGGGAGGAATCAGACAAGGTCTCGTATAATTTCAAACTACATTAGCATCTGTTATATACATACTCCAAAGAGTCATACACCTATAAGACGGCGAAGTAGCCCCATGCTTTCGGGGGCGTAGAGGGTTGAAAGTGTCTCATTCCCGCATACTTCCCCCTATATCATCGTTGACACCATGAGGTGTTATTCAGAGTGTCTCTTGCCGAGTTTATTCGTCCCATGCACCCAGTCCAACAAGCCTATTGACCCATAGTTCAAATTGAACTTCTCATGATGCAAGTCATGCATCTTTGCTTTATTGTGAAAGAAGTCGTACCCACTATGCACCGTCGCAGTGTTGAACAGCTCCCAGGCAAGGAATGCCCAGAACGTCAACACATGGCTTTTCAGAAGCTGCGGGGGCAACGAGATAGGCAAGGCATTGGCGAAGATCTGCTCAAGGGGATGGGCAAATTGAGCGGCAAGGGCAATCGGAGCTGTGAAGCGATGATGCTTCTTGTGGATTTTCCGATAGAAGTACGGCACATGCAGTAAGCGGTGACTGTAGTAGAACATCGTCTCGCGCATGAGAATGCTTATAAGAAAATCGCGCACAAATTCAGCTGCACCGGGCAGG
Organism: Penicillium pulvis; assembly: GCF_028828015.1. Lineage (NCBI taxonomy): Eukaryota > Fungi > Ascomycota > Eurotiomycetes > Eurotiales > Aspergillaceae > Penicillium > Penicillium pulvis. The sequence goes on along the minus strand of NW_026643079.1, from coordinate 3,314,378 downwards.
GCTGCCTCCACGCGATATGAAAATTGTGAGCCTGCTTGACTCGATATGAAGAGGAGACCAAGATGCAGGACGGAAGACAGAATCTGGTTTTGTGTCACCACAAGGAAGCAGCGTAAGACATCGCGTCGCATGGGCTGCTTAGGAGCCGGTTGAATCTTGTGTTTTTGGGAAAAGGATGGCGCGATGGCATCTAGACAAAGATAGAATATTGAAGGTAGCCAGAATGACAGAATTTGAACTAGGAGCGTCCCTAGAAATTCTATTCTCTGCGGGGAGTAATTTTTCACGATCTCGGACCATATGGCCATAAATTGGCTAGTATGATGATTAATGGCCTCCATGGCCTCTGAAAGTCTTAGTAGAGGATTGAATGAAATGAATCGACAGCATATCGAGGGGGGGACCATACCTTTATAACAACCTCGGTTTCCCCGTCTCCCGCCCCGCAATCGATCGACAGGTGCCATCAGTGGGTCTCGGCTAGATCTTGATACCACGTGAATGAAGCCAAAACCCTAATCCCCCAGAAAGTGAATAAGACATGTTTGTTCTGTGTTTTAAATACTATTAGGATTGAGTTCAGAATAACGAAATACTCACGTTAGACGTGAATGATATCATTTGACGTTAATTTTTACTTTCAGCCTCTCATCATTCACGAGCCATTGGAGCCCATAAAAGGGTCTGATGCCGAGTAAACTCTAGTCATATATTATCCAAATATCTTTACTATTATTATTGCCTGAAAGCCTTTCTTTCCAGCCTGGCAGATCAGGCATCAAGCTTTTCCCTTCCGCAGCTGCAGCTGCAGCTGCTCAAAACCACCAGAATGCGTTTCACTCAATTATCTCCGGAATGTGAGGCCCTCAGACAGCAAATCAAAGCCTTGGTCCCTACAACCGCCATTCGTGATGACCAAATCAACAGCATCCGTGGAGCACTCATGTCATCCGAGAAAGCAGATGGATCTAAGCTTTACGGAGGATACGACATCCATTTTAAGCTTGCACATATGGCTGTCAAAATGCGCGTGGGTGACGTATTTTTTTCCTTTTGTCATTAATTGAGCCTGAGCTAATTGATGGATAGGACATGGTCTACAAGGTCGTCTCCTGGCCCGATACCCCTGCCTTTTCATTTGCCGAGGAAAGAGGATTCGTCATTCCATTGCACGAATTTCGTGCGCTGACTGGACTTTCCAGGAAGGTTACATGGTCCAGTTAAATGTCAAGGACGGTGACGTCGTCAAATTTTTCGGCAAGGGGACCGCCATTATCATCGTCCCGCGCAAGAACGGGACGGCTCGCGGTGCTCTGTGGCCTATGGAGTACGATACACTTTGGTTCTTCAGGTGATCTATCCATTATTTCCACATTTTCTTCCTCTTCTATCTGTTCAGCATACTATACTCTCTTCCTCTTCTATCTGTTAAGCATACTATACTCTCTTCCTTCAGCACTTGTGTCTCATAAGTCAGTTCTACCATTCTTATAACATAGATGTAATACAGATGGCAGCTGAATATACCGATCCATTCCAGGTTTGCCCAAACCATATAGCTACCCTATATAAGATGGGGCAAGTGATATGCAATGAAGCACATATAAAGGTGAGTCAGGTGTTCTCACTTTCGGACTTCAGTCAATCTCACGGCGCCAACCATAAAAATCAGAAATCGTCTAGAGAGTATCAGAAAGTGAAGACTTTAAGTATTATCTTGGGTTTTATTGCCGGTGGAGTTTTAATGCGCTTGTAGCCTGGAAGGAGGCATTGATGGCCATGGGCACTACTGCTCTCGGTCTGATACCTCTCCACCAAATTCTTGAACAAGGCGGGTGATATCCTCACACATATCCAAGGCCTCGCCAATTTTCCCCTGGTCTTCGAGGCAGTGCACTAAGAACCACATTGCTTGGGCTAAATGGGTGAAAAGTATTAGTATCGCATTGCGAAGAGCATAAACTTGGAATGTTGTACAAAAGAAAAGAAGACCACTTACGACGATCTGTATGCTCTCCGTCATTGGAGATAGACTAAACTGAATTTGGCATATTTTGCTTTCTAGGAGCGGCACCGGTTCCTACATATCGGAGTGAGAAAGAAGTAACGTAGTGTGGTGTGACTTGCGCATTGCTAATCTGGCTAACACCTTTTCCTGCCACATCAAAGAATTCAGATCATGCCGCGCTGTGTAGCAGCTTGTTTTCGAACGACTCAATGCCAATACCTAGGTAGGCATCCCTTGCTTGCATGAATATTTGGTGGAATATGTTGCTTCCAGGTTTGTGCGAATAGATATTGTATTGACCGAGGTACAACAAAGAGCAAACTCTGTGATATGGGGATCAAAGTTTAATCTACTTTATACGATTGGTTGTAATTATCCTTGATTCACCTGTCATATTTAGCCTCTAGACCCTGCATTCGAAGCTGTCACATCGGCGCTTACCGCTATTGTCGAGTTCTAGTTATATGTAGCTCAAAAGAAACAAAAAAGAAAAAGAAGAAAATAAAAGAATTGCAGATACCTAGCTCCTAGCACCCGTTTCACTCAATCATTTGGAACATCTATCTTTACTACACAATTTATGCAAATTCGAGCGTTGAATTCCGGCCAAAGATGTAAGCCCTGGTGCCTGCGGTGGGATCTGCATTGACATGTCACAAGCCAAGGAATGGCCTCCGAAGTATATCGGCTTTGGGACCTTGGAATTCAACTTGTTATTATTTAATGGGCAGCTCCCCAAAAAAACACTTTGATCATTATTCTGCAAATGAGTCTCGGTATTCTTGGGTCAAACTGGACACTGGATGCTGATACATTGAGTAGTGTTTGCACCAACATATTGAACATAGAATACTCTGAGCAAAAACATGATCATGCTCAGGCCCCTGGGACTGCTTCTCAGTCTAGGAACCGTGGTGTCGGCAGCTTGTGTTGCTCCAAAGCCAGCATGCAGCCCACACAACATGGCTATTCGAAAAGAATGGTAGGATCCGAGGTATCCAAATTGAGGCTCCATCGCTGATCAGGTACAGGGGTGAGATGGCTCCTGCTGAGCGGATCAGCTACACGGATGCCGTTCTATGTTTACAGCGACTTCCACCACATCTTCCAACAGCCGAATACCCGGGTGTCCGAAGCCGATTTGATGACTTTGTTGCGTAAGTGTCCAACCGCAGCTTTCGTAAAAGTCTAACACTCTGCTAGCACTCATATCAACTATACCCTCCATGTCCATTACAGTGGACTTTTCTTGCCATGGCATCGCCAATTTCTATGGCTGTGGGAGAGAGCAGTGCGAGAAGAATGCGGATACACAGGTCATCTTCCGTGAGTACCTGATAACCCAGGCAGCTTCCTCCAGTACCTCAGGCAGCCACTGACAAAACCAGATACTGGAATTGGCCCCTCTGGGCCGATGACCTAGCCAACAGCCCCCTCTTCGATGGCAGTGAGACATCTCTCTCGGGAGATGGAGAATATAACCCGGGTGAACAAAGTATTTCTAGCAGTGGAGTCACAATTCCACGCGGAAGCGGCGGAGGCTGTGCTCGAAGTGGTCCCTTTAAAGACATGCAAACCCACCTAGGCCCCTTTTCCCGCAGCCTAGCCTCTCTGACCGAGATCCCGGCACCGGGATTCGACTACAACCCCCGGTGCCTGAACCGAAGTCTGAACGACTGGGTCGCTAGTCACTACAGCAATACGACCATCGTGTCTCAATTAATGGCCGCACCCGATATTAACGGGTTCCAGATGGTGATGGATCACTGGCCGGCCCGACCGGAGGGCGTCCTGGGAGTGCACGGAGCCGGACACTTTAGTCTCGGCGCGACATTACAGGACCTATTCGCTTCTCCGCAGGATCCGGCATTCATGCTGCATCATGCAATGATCGACCGGGTGTGGGCCAAATGGCAGGATGCCGACGACAGTCGGCGCAATGCGCTTAATGGGACTAATGTTATTACAAATCCCCCCTGGGCTTCACTCGTCACTTTGGACACTGTGATGGAGTGGGGAGTACTCGATCGGCCTCGCCCGATTCATGAGGTCATGAATCCAAGAATCAACGAGTACTGCTACAAATATACATAAGAAAAACTAGGTTTGCTCTATATTATTATAAGTATTATGATTAATAATATTATTTTATCGTGATTCTGCGCGTTTTCGTGTTTCGGTGGGTTCTGTCTATTCGTCCACCTGTCGTATTGCATCTAGTTGATTCGGCCTCAGCCCCTAATGCACGCTGCACAACGGTGCATATGTATACGGGGCCTTGATGGCCGGAGGGGAAGATAGAACGCATGCCGATCACCCCAAACTCTCGAACTTGATACTCGATAGGAGTAGTATCCCAGTATTTGTTTGGCAATTTCCATTTTCAATCTCAGGTACAATAATTTTATTTACCAACTATTTATTTAATAGTGCTGTATGACAACACGACTTACCCGATGCGGTCGCGGTACTATTTTCGCTGACACGCAGCCAATCAGCGGAAGCCATTGTACGCTGCCTTGTTCATGCACGATGTAAACCTTGGGTCGGACCTCACTGTGTCCTGCCTAAACACAAATGATTTTTCAAAAATTCATTTTCCACATGTTATTCTTACGTTTGAATTGTAAGAGTGCAACGGAGACATTATTTGAACTGGAGAGAAACGAGGGTTTAAAAATAGGATCAAATTAGTGGTGGAAACATCCAAGCTTCTTTACTGTTTGTTTCGGGAATCGCGTCAGCCACTAGTGCGCTTTAGTTGATAAAACTGGGAAGTAGCGTCCTTCCCATTGCGTTGCCTCTCACTTTTCTGGTAGCGACCGCGGTTTTTTGCTTATCTGCTTGTTTCCTTCAATTGTTTCTTTTCTTCCTTCTTCATCACCCATCACCCTCACATAACCGACCTACAATCCCACATTCCTCGGCTTATCGCTTATCATGCCTCGTTTCAACGTTCTCCAGCTGCTCATCGCAGCGCTGATGATCCTGTCCGTGGTCATTGCTACCGACCAGCGCAACGAGGACAATCTTGTCCACCGTGAGTCCCTCCAGGATCTATTCGCCGACACCGATGCGAACCGCATTCACCTTGCTCTCCACGTGTTGTCCGACAAATTCCAAGACGGCGTTTTCCCAACTGACATGAGTGCCGCCGAGGCCCTTCAAGGTGAAGATCAAAACATCGCTAGTATCTTCAAGATCATGAAAAGAGAGAGCAATGCGACCGCCAGTGCATCTGCCAACCCCACCACCAGTGACACTGCCGCCACCTCTACCGATTCGAGCACCGACGCTGCGACCACTGATTCCACCGAGTCGACCGATAGCACCACTTCTTCCACTTCTAGCTCTAGCTCGATCTCGACCCCCACTTCGACTGAGGCTACTACCACCTCCACTTCCACATCCACATCCACATCGAGTACCCCAACCTCGACGAGCGAGAGCTCTACTTCTACCTCTACCTCTTCTACCTCCACCACTTCCTCTACTTCTTCCACTTCTACCTCAAGCACCACCTCCACTTCCACCTCCACCACCACCACCTCAACTACCTCGACTTCGTCGTCTACCTCCTCCACATCGACCAGCTCCTCCACCTCGAGCTCGTCGTCCAGCTCGACTGAGACGCAAACCACCCTCACAACCTCTGCTAGCCTCAGCACCTCGACCTACGAGAGTACCACTACTCTGCCCGATGGCAGTCTCAGCACCGTCACCGCTGTGACAGTTGTGCACGTCCACCCCACTGGTGTGTCAGCGACCACCACCACTTCCGCCAACCCTGGTCTTCAGACCGGTGGCGCCGCCATGCCCACCGGCCTCACTCGCGAGGTCGTCGCCATGGTTGGTGGTGCAGTTCTTGTCGCCATGGCTCTGTAAAACGCCGCCCCACTTTTCAGTTTCGACCAACGCCACGAGTCGCGTTCATTGCATTATATTCCTCAGCATCAATCCCTCTGCATAGCATTTGACATTGTCATATTACGATCCTTACGAGTTCCGACAGACGTCCCTCCTTTATCATCATCCCCTCGGCGTTCAAATTATCCGGCTTCACCTTAATTTGGGTGTTATCCGGCTTGGTCTTTTTTTGTTTCCGGCAATGGATTAGACTGGTGACATCTCAGCGTGCACACATATTTTCAAGTTCTCATTACATATTGCACATATATGCTAGGATCTTCATGGAAGACAAAATTCAATAATTTTTAGCCACCTGGCTCAAGAGTAATAGTCCATCAGTTAGCACATAGGGAACAGACTTCAGTATCTTGCTTGGGGAGAAACTCCGATCAAAGCTTAAAGTCATTTAATTATGAACTATGATACATTGATCATTTAATTCCAAGGCTGTCCCTCTCGGACCGATCCAGGGTTGCGTTGTATAAGATGACTAAACCCGCGGGGAGATCGTCGTTTGAGCTCCAACCCCACGTCACCACAACAGCGAAATTGACTAGCCTACCACTCTTTAGAACCAGCCATTACGCCACCAATGGAACACCTTGCTAAATAAAAAAACCTTTCCGATTCAATTCTGAATCCCCGCCGCCATGGCACCAACCCCAATATCGATTCCCTCCTTCGCCGAAACCCAACTCCAACTCCTGCTCCATGAGCACGAAGCCGAAGTATCCTCCTCCTCCCTCGCAACTACAGCCGCCTCAGTCTCACCAGCAACACGGCGAACACTTCAAGCGACCGGTAACGCCCTAACGGGTCTCATACTATCACAATGCCGCACCGGTCTCGGGGGTCGCGTGGTGGGTGAATTCGCTCCCGATCCAGCCATTGCAACTTCTGAATCTTCGGATGGGCAACCTCGTCTTGGCACCCATGGGATACGAGTTGGGGACGTTGTTCGCGTGAACGATATTTCTGCGGGGGCAAAGAAAGTTGGGAAAGACAAGCCGAAAGATGGGGCTGATGTGAAGGGTCCGGAGGGTGTTGTCACCCGCGTTAGTGATAAGGCTATTTGGATCGCATTTGGCCAAAGAGGGGGGTGGTGCGCGGTCCAAAGAGGATGATGAAGCGATTGAGGAATTATGGAGCAAGAAGTTATGGGTGTATGTTTGGAATTTGCTCGGTGGGAATGTCGCTAATGACTGGTAGGATCAAGCTTGCCAATGATGTTACGTATAGACGGTAAGGCAATTGCGCCTGCGGTGAAGGTCTCTGCTAATTTAATGCAGAATGAGGCAGACGATGGAGAAGATGGTCAAGATGACCGAGGGAGATCATTCACATTTCATGCGCGTGGCTTTTGGGCATACAACCCCGTTACAACCGGAAGAGATTACCGAGCCCATCGAGTTTCTCGACCCGACTCTCAATGACTCGCAAAAAGACGCTATTCAATTCGCGCTGGGATCTAAGGATATCGCCCTAATTCACGGACCGCCCGGTACAGGAAAGACACATACCTTGATCGAGCTCATTATGCAATTCGTGCAACGCAATAAACGCATTCTCGTATGCGGCCCATCGAATGTATCTGTCGATAACATTGTGGAGCGATTGGCTCTTAAAAAGGTTCCGGTAGTTCGCATTGGGCATCCTGCGCGTCTTCTTCCCTCGGTCCTGGAACATTCCCTTGAGGTTTTGACGCAAACGTCTGATGCGGCCAGTATTGTGAAGGATGTACGCAAGGAGATGGACGAGAAACAAGCGAGTATTCGCAAGACTAAGAGTGGTCGGGAAAGAAGGGTAATCTATGACGATCTGAAACACCTTCGGAAAGAGTTCAGGGAACGCGAATCCAAATGTGTTGATAATCTAGTGCGGGAAAGTAGTGTTGTTCTAGCAACTCTTCACGGCGCTGGCGGACACCAGCTCAAGAACCAGAAATTCGATGTGGTGATTATCGATGAGGCCAGTCAAGCACTCGAAGCACAATCTTGGATCTCACTGATGTCGGCTGAGAAAGTGGTTCTCGCGGGTGATCATTTGCAACTCCCGCCTACGGTCAAATCAACCAATCCAAAATCCAAGGACGCGCCCAAAAAAGATGCTCCAGAAGACAAGGAGATACTGAAAGGGTTCTCGCTTGAGCGCACATTATTTGACCGCTTGTTAGCATTACACGGAACCGGTATCAAACGCATGCTGACGACACAATACCGCATGCACGATAACATAATGCGATTCCCATCAGACGAGTTATACGAGTCCAAGTTGATGGCAGCTGATTCGGTGAAAGCCCGCCTGCTGGTGGATTTGCCGTACGAGGTACGGGGCTCAGACGATACGCAGGAGTCCCTTGTCTTCTGGGATACGCAGGGGGGTGATTTCCCTGAAAAGACCGAGGATGCCGAGGTCAGCAAAAAGGAAACACTTCTGGGGGAGAGCAAAAGCAACGAGATGGAGGCCTTAGTGGTTGCCCGACACGTTGATAACCTGGTGGATGCAGGAGTGAGACCTGAGGATATTGCCGTGATTACGCCCTACAATGGTCAGCGGGCCCTCCTGTCTCAGATGCTGCGGGAAAAATACGCTGGGCTGGAACTGGGCAGTGTGGATGGATTTCAGGGCCGCGAAAAGGAGGCTGTTGTTGTTAGTCTTGTGCGCAGTAATGAGGAACATGAGGTTGGATTCCTCGGTGAGAAGAGGCGTCTCAATGGTGAGTCTATCTCCATTTATGCACACTTTAACTTTATGCACAATCTAACTTCTCCAGTTGCTATGACCCGGCCCAAGCGACATCTTTGTATCTGCGGGGACTCGGACACTATCAGTCGGTCAGTAATTGCGTGTCCCAAAGCCGAACACTCGATATTAACTTTATACAGGGGAAGCTCCTTTTTGAAACACTGGATGGATTATTTAGAGGAAAATGCCGACCTACGATACCCCGATGCCGGGGATTTACTCTAATGCATTGTGGGGCGGACACGGGAAGGCACGATACGAGGTCCGCAGTGAAGAAATGGCGATCTTCGGCGGAGATACAGAAACGCAAGGCTCAGAGCCCAGCCTTGGAGCCCCTCACGGTAAACATTGTTACAGTAGTACAGCAGGGCAGCAGTGCTCGTGTGAACGCGCCAAGCCGTGGGCCTGCCGAGACACGCAGGAAGCATTCCAGCGAAGCAACTGCCACAGGCAAAAGCCGTGTTTCAAGATACACTTCCCACTGGAGTTGATCGCGATCCTATTCGGACATAGAATACCAGAAGTAGGACAAGCGTGAGGGGCTACTGCTGTCATCCCCCCTGTACGTAGGCAAATCAAGGTTGATTCGCTGGCCAAACAAACGGTCTGTGCGGCGTTAGAGAATTCTTACGATCGTCCATGTGGTGTTTCAGACTGGATCGTTTCCGAAGACATTCTGGATGCGCCTGGAAGTTCAAAACGGCGATGATCCACTCTTGAGGAGCATGAAAGTTCGGTCGCATTCCAAGTTTGGAAGCTAAGGCAAGCTAATTGATTAGCGTTGTTTAGAACCATAGACTCTGGACGCGCTCGGTCCTAACAAGTCAGTGACTCTCTCGGCTGTGGCTTGTGGGGGCAGAAGCTCTTCCTATCAGCTTTTCCAAAGCTTGTCTCCTATTCTCTTCAACTTCTCCCTTCCACTCGTTTGCGCTCCTTGTTCCTTTTTCTTTCTCGCTTGAAGTTCCCTCTACGCTGTGAAACCACAAACGGCCAACCCGTCGGGAACAGTGCAATTATGATCCTGATGTATGTAGGGATTGAGTGACTAGTTGAATGCAACTAATTTGTCAGCCCTTCTTAGTTCTCGACTCAGTCTCCGCTGAGCGGTTCATAATTCGCGTTTTATACCCTTTCTCGACATTCGCTATCGACCCCTTTTTTTCTTTTTCTTCTTTCTGCCTTTTTTTGCGATATACCCCTATGTGCCGCGACGAATAATCCTTTAATGAGGTGGAATCTCAACGGGTGACTTGAACGGACATCCCAGCGATGTCAGGACATTACCCTCGATCTATCACAAGCGCCGGAAGCGAGTCAGCTGGAAGTGAACAGCATCGATTATCGTCCGGGCGCGCCGAGCGCTCAGCTTCGAACCCGGCGGCCCTCTGCTTGGACCAGTACGATACCGCTCTACCCCCCATCAGCTTTCAGACTCCGACCCTTGCACACCGACGAACCGGAAGTACATTGAAAACTGTGATGCGCAAGATTTTCAATCGGAAAAGACAGAGCGCAGCGGATGGGATGGAAGAAAGCCCAAACGAGGCTCTCTATATAACCCCAGTGAGAAGATCAGGACCGGAAAGCAAATCATTCCTTGCAGTCCCCACACCTACAGATTCGAAACGGAGTAGTCCACTTTCGGAGGAGAACCTACAATTGCAGTTTGCGGAGACACATCTGTCACCGACAAGCGCGACGGGGGGTTCCTTGCCATCGCCTGGCTTACCAACACGCCGCCGACGAGCAACACTTCCCAGTGTAATCTTCTCCGACGACGAATCACGATTTGCAGTTGCGTCTGCAATTTCCGATCCACAAGAAGACCGTCATATCCAAGAAGGACGCCGGTACAGTATGCTACTTAACCGACGGTCTAGAAGTGCAGAAGCGCTGCAGAACCTTGTAAATGAACAATCACATGAGGAGTGGCCACCCCGCACCACCTCCATTCCGACTTCGGGCCCCGACGACAAATCACCCATCCTTGGAAGCTCTGTCAGCGCCCATTCCGCCAGACCGTCTTCAGGAACTACAGTGACCAGTGCTACTCAAACATCTGTGGCACCATCGATCAACGAAGCCGACGAACGGGCAGAACAAATGAGCCTACCCCCTAATGTGGGCAATTTTGTTTACACCATGCAACAAGACGACGGTCTAACTGTGGAGCAACGATTAAATACCCTCGAAGTAAAGATGATAGACCTGGAATTCGCAATTGCCCGCATGCAATCCAGTCCCACCAACGGGTCAACAGAACGATCGTCGTCCAGACAGAAACGCACCCCCTCCGCCGACCAATACAGCCCCCACACACGCAACAAACCATCATCCGGATACCTAGGCTCATCCGACCGAGACCGCGAACGTGACCGCGACCGGGACGAATCCCCTAGCCCCCTAGCCACTTTCTCCACGGTGCGCCCATCAAGCACAAGCACAATCCGACAAGAAACAATGAGCCGAAGCATCCGCCCCGCACCATCCGCAACCTCCCTCTCGGAATTCAGCGGCGTGTCAATCGAGCAGTACAGTACGCTAGTAACGCTCCTCCGCCGCGAACAAACCGCCCGCCGCAACCTCGAAAGCCAGGTCTCCGGCCTCCGCGACGATCTCCGTCAGATTCAACGGGCGGCGCTTCAGTCCATGGAAATGGGCACTATGTACCCGATTCACAATGTGGACTCACAGGAATTCCTGCGATTTCGGCGTGCACTTGATGACACGGATTCGACCTCGCCTAGTTCTAGAGAAAGGGAGCGGGGGAATGTTGATTTTGAGGATGCGTCAGAGTATGGGCGGGATGATCCGATTGGACCGCATAAATGGGATAACGGACAGCGGTCTGTGACGGCGCCTATGATCTGATTCTGTGCCTGGCATCGTTCAATCTCGAGGACGGTCTCTTTAATCTATTATCTGGATCCCGCTTTCTACAGGCTGCAAATTTGAAAGGCCTGGATGGATCTCGATGATCCAGTCTGCCAGTCCAGGTTCGTCCTCATGCTATGGTTAATGTCTTTCCCATGCTAATATCGACATAGTCATGCCGCTCACTGCAAATATAGAATGTACTTCTTCCAGGGCTTGATCCCCATTGTCGAGCTTTAACCAGCTCCTTTTCTTCTGGTGTCAGAACTCTTTTCGCCCGCGACAGGATCGCGTTGATGAATACCATCGAATACCCAGTTTGCAAATCTCAATTCAAATAAATCAAATACATCTGCAAATCACAATAAGCGGCTCTTCCCGCCAACCACCCACGGCTCATAGATCCCGGACCCCTGGACCAAATAAGCAAAACCCCGCATCAGTAACACAAACTTAAACCTTGTATACCCCTCAAACGATTGCCCAACACAACATCAATGGATGCCTCTAAAAACTTCACAATCACAATAGTAGGCGGCGGAATAGGTGGTCTGACGCTAGCAACAGCCCTCCTCCGCCGCGGTGTCCCAGTCCAAATCTATGAAGCAGCCTCCTGCTTCCAAGAAATCGGCCTCGGGCTCTCAATAGGACCAGCCGCCCACCGCGCCCTTCCCCTCCTAGACCCAGACATCCGCGCAATCTACGACTCACTCGTCACCACGCACGCAGATAGTCCAGGCTACGAATCATACCGCGAAACATGGTTCGAGATATTATGGGCCTGTGGCATCCACGAGGGAGACCTATTGATAGATCTAAAAGCAAACCCATCCGGACAGACGACAGTACGCAGATCCGACTTCCTAGATGCGCTCGTCAGCCTAATACCGGCCGAGATTGTGCATTTCGGAAAGCGGCTTGAGAATCTTATTCAAGATGGTACTGGAGTACAATTGAATTTTGAAGATGGGAGTCAAATACGCGCTGATGTGGTCATTGGTTGCGATGGGATTAAATCTAAGGTCAAAGAGTCTATTTTCCCGGGCTCGGGTCAACCGCGGTATAGTGGGATGTATGGATATCGTGCTGTGCTTGATATGGACGATATGGTCAAAGCAGTTGGGGATCAGCGCGCGAGGGTATCGACTCTATACCTTGGCGAAGGGGTTTATGGAATCTCATACCCGATTATGCGGGCGAAGAAGGTGAATGTAGGACTTTATGTTCTTAGTAAGAAGTGGGATTGCGAAACTTGGGTGCGGGGTGCGGAGAGGGAGGATATGCGTCGTGATGCTAAGGGGATGGGGAGGTATTGGAAGGAACTTGTTGAGGTATGTTCTCTGGTTTGAATCTTATAATCTAGATTTGATATGTCTTAACGACCTGAAGCATATGCCCGATCCGTCGCAATGGGCAATTTTCGAACATCCGCATCTAGAGACGTTTTCTCAGTCGCGTGTTGCGATTCTGGGTGATGCGGCTCATGCTTCAACGCCGCATCAGGGAGCTGGAGCTGGACAGGCCATTGAAGATGCCCATGTTCTGGCGGAGTTACTTGGTGATGCACGAGTTAGATCAGCGGACGATGTCGTGGCCGCCTTTCGGGCATATGATGAGATCAGACGGCCTCGTAGCCAACGGGTGGTCACAAGCAGCAAAGAGAATGCTGATCTTCTTTGCTTGTGTTTAGATGGAGTGGGAAGCGATGCTGAGAAGTTAAAAATTACATTTCAGGAACGGATGAAGTGGCTCTGGGACTTGGATGTACAGGATCAAGTGGAGCAAGCTCGGGAGAAAATGATTAATTATTTGACGTAATTTTGGAATGGAAATTATACTTTATGGTCTCCATTGTTTTCGGTCTCTCCGTGCTTACACTTTCGCAAATTCTGCGCAGGTCGGCATGGATTGCCTTGTGCTATACCAGCTGAAATTATTGAACTATGGAGACCCGTCAAGCCCCACTGCTTTAAGCCTAGGCACGTCCAATCGGCAAAGAAGGAAGTAAACTTTGGCATATGGCCCCGCACCAACTTATAAAGAGAGACTAGAGGAAGACATAGATTTCTTTTACTTATTCCAAGTTATAGACATCTCCAATCATGGCCAGAGTTCATATCACCGACGATGACCTTGTAGGCATCAAAGATAAAGTCATCCTGATCACAGGTAATCACCCCGCTCCCTCGAAAACACGCCATGATTCATCTGACAAGTATAGGTGGATCCTCCGGAATCGGCAGAGCAACGGCCCAACTATGTCTAGACCTAGGCGCAAAAGTGGTAGTGGGAGACATGAACCCCCCTAAGCCCGAATTCACCAACAACGAAAACCTCAAGTTCCTCAACGTCAATGTCACAGAATGGGAGAGTCTACGCAACATGTTCACCCAAGCAATGGAATGGTTCGGCCGCATCGACCACGTCTTCGCCAATGCAGGAATCGCCCCAACACCCAATTTCATGGAGGTGAAGCTCAACGAAGACGGCCAAGTTGAGCCCCCGAATCTTCGAGTTATCAATGTGAATTTCCTTGCCGTGATCAATACTATCCATCTCGCACACGCATACATGACAAAACTTGCCCCCGAGAACGCTGGAGTCGGCAGTATTGTGCTTGCGGCATCTGCTTCATCATTCCAGACCTTCAGTACTGGAGATTACACGATCGCCAAGCACGGCGTCCTGGGTATGGTCCGGGCCTTCGTTGAGCCATTTGAAGGCAAAGTACGAATCAATGCTATTGCACCTTCGTGGACGGATACTGGAATTATGCCTGGTGCTTTGCTCCAGAAGATCAATGTCAGCTCTCAGACTCCGGATGTTGTTGCCAGGAGTGTGGCTTTGCTCTTCGCAGATGAGAAGAGACATGGAGATGTTCTTTATAGTTGGGATGGCAATTACCGGGAGATTAACAACTCGGAAGGTGGACTTTTGGAGGGCGCTGCTAAATTACTGGATAATGCGGCTAGTGAACAGAGTGCGATTCTTAAAATTCGGGCTGCTTTTGCGAAGGCTACAAAGACTTGATCTACTCGGTTCAGCTAGCCTTTTGAATACTCTTTACTCCCGTGTCTCATCTTCTTCCTTTTCATAATGTATCCAGCACTAGGACTAGAATTCGTCTCTCTCGATGCCAGGACTCATACATGCAGGCATGTCTAAGCTGAAGTCATTGTGCATTGAATTCCCCTCCTTCTCCACATTCCGGATACATCACATTAGCCGACCCCGCAATATTGATATAAGGAAACCGAAATATCATCTGAGCATTTAGCCTTTCAAGGTTGCAGTCACCTACGCAAGGTTCCCGTAGACAGAAATTTATCCGCAGTTCAAGTCAACATGTCCAGCTTTCCACTTCAGTACCCACCAGGCCGCGAGCTGACAGGCGGAGACCTACTAGCCCAATCACTTAAGCAGCTCGGCGTGGAAGTCGCTTTTGGACTCCATGGAGGCCATCTAGATGCCTTTCTAATGGGATGCGAGAGCATCGGTATTCGTCTCATCGATACTCGACACGAGACTGTGGCTGTCCAGGCTGCAGAGGGATATTGTCGGATCAGTACAAAGCCAGGCGTGTGTTTTGTCACCGCCAACAGCGGGTGAGCTCAGCATTTAAACTTAATCTCATTATAGTTCAAATCTAAATTCCTATATAGCTTTTCAAATGGACTCGCCGGTTTAGCTACGGCGTCTGCCGATCGAAGCCCGATTCTGTGTATAACTTCTTCTCCTCCGATTCGAGATACGGAAAACAATTCCCTTCAAGGATCAATCGATCAAGTCGTTGCTGCACGTCCGTTGACGAAGTTCGCTCATCGAGTTATAGCACCGGAAGAATGCCCAAGGATTGTGTCCCATGCAATGCGGGTCGCTCAATCTAGCCCACCAGGTACTTCTTCGAGCAATAAGCTTCATGCTTCTCTCTAATATTTAACCAGGTCCCGTTCTTCTCGACTTCCCTATCGATGTACTCTTTTCCCCAATCCATCCCAAGCTCATCTCGTGGGGGTCTATTACATCTCCACCAACATACCCACCAGGTCCACATCCTGCTGCCATCGACGAAGCGGCTCAACTAATCCGCGCAGCAAAGCGTCCTGTGATCATCACAGGGACCGGCGCAGGGAGACTCCAGGTAAGTCATGCTCCGAGGACTCCTGACAAAGCTAACCAGATTAGGCACGAGAGAGTATCTTTAAGCTAGCAGAAACATGCAACATCCCAGTCTTTAACAGTTCAGAATATGCTATGTTTCATCCACAATCTATCATGCTTTCAAGCGGCACAGCAGGGACACTGGCGAAACTGCCACTTGTACAGCTCGCCAGACCAGACCTAGTGCTCCTCCTCGGTGCCCGGACAGGAATGTTCCTCGGTGGCAAGAGCGGCGCCATAATCCCCCATGACTGCACACTAATTCAAGTCGACTGTGATGGCAGTGAAATCGGTCGTACATTACCTGTCAAACTGGGAATTGTTTCTGATATTGAAGCGTTTTCATCAACGATGTACACCAAGCTCGGAACTGCGTACCAAAGCTCTGCCGATGAAGCATGGGTCCAATCGGTTCTGAGCCTGTCCTCTGCCAAATCACCCTTCGAGAAAGATCCTGCAGAAACAACGGGCCTTCTTCACCCTTACCATGCGCTGAAATCCCTCTTCTCCGCCATCGAGCCGGGAAGTATCATTGTACTGGATGGAGGGGAAGCAGGAGTCTGGGCAGGCGATCTGGCATCGCGTTGCCAACCTAGTACGGTCATTACTTCGACAGGATACCTAGGATTCCTCGGCAACGGCTTCGGATATACACTCGGCAGTGCAATTGCAGCACCCGATCGCAAGGTCGTCAATATCCAAGGCGATGGATCTGCGGGCTTCCACATAATGGAGCTTGATACATACAAACGATTCAATTTGAATGTCATGACTGTTGTGGTCAACAACTCTGTTTGGGGGATGAGCATCAACGGGCAGGATTTGGTATATGGAAGCAGTCACTCAGCACGACCGGCCAGTTCTCTGAATCCTGAAACTGAGTATGACGTTGTGGCGAAGGGATTGCAGAATACTGCTGCGAAGGTGACTAGGATCTCTGAAATTGCGAGCACTGTTGTCAATTACCAGGAACAATCGGGTCCAAGTTGCATTAATCTTATTGTGGATCGGAAGCCGACTCATCCTGTTACGACTATGATGGTTGGGCTTACTGATTCCCCGGACTTGGTTGTCGTGCCGTACTATGATAATATTCCACGGGCCTATTATAAGTTATAAGAGGGGACTTTGGATTTCATTTCTCAATATTGGAATCTGGAAGTATTTGAATAACTGACACAATTCAAACCGTACCCTAACGAATCTTCTTCCACTCCACAAATCGCTCTTTTCCGGAGATGCCTTCTCTCATACTCCGATCAAATTCCTCTTGAGCCCCAGGTTTTCCAGGTCGTAGTTTCAACCTGAAAGGCCATTTTTCAATAATAGTGTGTTTTTCCTTCATTTTCACGCCAAAGTCTTCGGCCGCTGTTTTGAATCCATTCTTCTTCATGAACCTTTATCAGTATTAGCATGGTGTCCGATATCGACGGGATAGTATGTTTCGCATTATACCTGTCAAAAACGTGATCGTATCTGCCGACAATCTCCCGGGCAAATGAGAACTTGACAACCCCGGTTTCGAATCCATCGATGGGAGACCCGTTTGGAGGGAGATACTCAAAGAGACTCCTCATTTCTCGGCCTGTCATACTCACGCTCTTAAGTTTGTCCTGGGCTGTCAAGTTATCGTTGACAGTGTTCAAGAAGAGGGTTATGAGGGTAGCGTGTGGGTTCTGGAGTGGTGATTGGAGTAGAGGAACCATCAGATTTAGCGTGCGGTGGATTCCAAGCGCACCTGCGTCTGCAATGCCCGACACCTAGTATTGTCAGTGATTTTACCCCTCAAAGAGTTGGAAAATTCCGAGATAGGGTGGTTTCATTCTATAGCGGGCCTTGGTAATTGTGGGATGATCACTTACCTCAATGCGGCTATAAAAGTCCTTTTCAACACGATCAGGAAGATCCTTTGGATTGAAGTTAAGAATCATAAAACGCATTCTAGAATTTTGAATTCGGTTCAAGAACGAATGGAACTGTCCGCGAAGGAAGAATAACAGCTTGCCGTACATGTCAACAGTTGCGGGTCCGCTCGACGTATGTAAGACCTCTTCCAAGGACCAGCTAGTAAGAGGATCAGCGCTGTCTTTCATCGGCCAGGTATCAGTATCCTGGAAAAATGTCCTGGTATTTGTCAGCCTTGTATCAATATCCTATTCTCTGCAACGTACGGGTTTGGCTCCGTAAATTCATGACGTGGATATCCAAATGGAAGCAAAAGACCATCCTCACGAAATTTGTAGAAACAAAGCCGCTGAGAAGGTGACAGGAAGGTCATGTGTCGGTCGCGATAGTCCCTCCTTGAATGTGCCAAGGTAGTAGCTGTGCGGATCTGGCGTACTCTCTCGGCATTTAAGCCGACTGGCTTCTCCAAGAAGCGTAAAAGGTGGTTCCACTGCGGTGGTGTGAGAATGACCCTCAGCGAGCGATCTCCAAATTCCCAGTTCCTGCTAAAGTGCTTTTCCGGTGGCTTGTTCTTGACTCTATGGCAAACGTCTCTGATCAGAGGTCGAATGCGAGTTTCAAGGACGACCATGTCCGATGGGCGCATGAGAGTCGAGTACCAGACGTGAATGATGCAATCAACAGCCTCGTCCATGTCATCGACAACCAATGCAATAAGAAGGATAATCACATTTCGTGCGACTAAGTCAATGTCAAAATCGTTTATCGTTATTGTGAGGCCGTGGTTGTAGCTAGTCGGAAGGTTGACAATCGTCTTCACAACATTCCGAAGGTCTCCAGCAGCTATTATCAAAGGTAAGCTCGAACAATCACCAAAGTCAGTAATCATCACTTACCTGCAAACAAAACATTTAGGTCTTTGGCATATCCCTCGCCTTCGTTTGACCCCAGCTTCAGGACGTCGTAAGCAGGGACGTTACCCCAGAGGTACTTCTGCCCTCCAAACAACTCTCCACCACTGTTATTAGCAAATTCTGTGGCTCTCTCTTCAAGGGCCCATGATGGCTGCCAGTCTTCTTTACCCAAGTCCGACTTGCACTCGACCTTATGCTCAGGCCAGTGTGACTTTTGGCATTCTGCACCGCAATACTGCACGCATATATGTTAAGGGCATTCATGGACAATCTAACCACTTAGGGGACTCACAATGACAAGTAAACAATTCTTACACGTAAAAGTGCCTTCTTTTTTGCAAGTTGGATGCTCCGGGCTCCAATTCGTGCATATGAACGTGGGGGCTGTCATGGTGGTTCTTTTTCTGGGGGTTGAAGGAGTGTAACCGCGACTCTGTTGATTAATGCTGGAGCAAGGTAGATTTGAATGGGTTCAGGAAGGAGGAACGTATGAAGTTGGAAGTTGTAGAGTAGAGAAGATGAGAGAAAGTAAACAAGATATTTATGAGAGTCCCTCCTCGTGGTCTCGTTTGCAACAACATTTCCCCTACACACATACGTGCTTAAGTCTCCGTTGGAAGAAGTCTTGTTGTTTTTCTATTTGGCAGCTTTCAATCAAATATGGACATATTGTCAAAGTTCTCATTTTCCTTGTAAAGTTCAACACCAGCTTATAGAAACATATCCAGGCACGCGTTTTGGTAGCTTAGCTGAATCAGGGACCGCTCAGGATATTTCGAAGTCACTCCCAGCCTTTTCAGCCTTATACATTCCTCAGGAATAGATTACCAAGGTACTGAGAATATCTTTTGGGTCCCCATAATCTATACTGGTTCATTGGAAATATCATGTAAGATCGTGTTGTCAAGTTCTTCGATATATTTCGAGTGGCGCAAATCCTGATTCTGCTGATTATGATGGACAGACAATACTCATCGTGACTACCAACAACGTTCAAAGACAATACTTAGGATGCTCTTAGTTCATGGAGCAGATTTCAATTTGCAAAACAGGGAAAGCACTACACCTTTCTCGTGACATGTGTATGGAGAGAATCAGGCTTCCAGAGTCCGATGGGGTGTGAAGATTACTCAAAGAATACGGTGCCACAGGACCTCTACATATAACGAGATACTTGGAACTGCAATACTTTAGATATACTATATACATCTCACAAGAATGGTCATTGATTAGTGCCATCATAGCTCAAGTGCCCAGGTGTAGATATCCTCCAATTCTTGAACTTACATATATGTACACTGCTAGTACAATTCAGGGATTTGTCTTCCAGCCTAATTTATTATTTTCGTTAGCTAATGCCCCTTGCTTAATTTTCATACGGTAAGTCCGAGTCTCTCTCCGAGACCCTGCACCCCGCATTCTAAAGTCCGGAGTACATATCGGATATCAGAAATTAGCGTATCCCCCACATGCACTAGTCCCAAGATCGACACAACCCCCGACTATTGCAACCGATGCCGCAGATATGAGCCTACAACATGCCACTACCTTGTTTCCGGGATTACCTCTTCGTATTGCGGGGTCGTGGGGGTGCCGTTGGAATATTTTGATCCCTGAAAAAGGAAGTATCCGGTTCTAAAGGTAGGCCGCGGGCTAATCCGAGGGTATATAGTAGTCGGCTTTTCCTTTAGTTTGTAACCTTGGATAGTGCTGAATAAAAACAATCCTCGCCTGCAGTGTTCATACTCCCGAGGGGTAGCAAAACATCTCAATGCGCGTTTTCACATCGATAGCTGCGCTTGCAGTGGCTTTTTGCAGCACAGCTATAGCAGCGCCGTCTCGTCATACCAGAAGCAGCGCACAGGAAATTGATCTGGAAGTCCAGACCTCCAGCGGAAAAAGTAAGACTCACAACCTCCAACCCTGAAATCCGACCTAACTCAAAGCGCAGTAATCGGCCTCATTAACGGAACAACCCCCAACGTCCGCCAATTCCTCAACGTCCCATACGCCCAACCACCGCTGAACAACCTCCGTTTCCGTCCCCCGCAAGCCTTATCCCAGCCCCGAGAGACCATAATATCCACAAGCCTAGGCCCAGCCTGTCCCCAGATCCACGGGACAAGCGCATCCATTGACAATACAGTTGTGACACAACTCAACTTCAACGGATCCACAGCCGAGGACTGTCTCAACCTCGCCATCTGGGCACCATTACACACCCCAAACAAAAAGACAGAACTCCTCCCGGTATTCATATACCTTTTCGGCGGTGGTTATACAACCGGTGGAATCGATGTATTGTATCAAATTCCCGCCCAGTGGGTTGAGCGCACACAGGCTCATATTGTTATCTCACTTAATACTCGGGTTAATATCTTTGGGTACCCCGGGTCTGGGGCACTTGAGTTCCAGAATCCGGGGCTACTGGATCAGAGGATGGCGCTTGAATGGGCGCAGGAGAATATTGCTGCGTTTGGTGGAGATCCGGATCGGATTGTTCTTTGGGGACAGAGTTCTGGGGCTGGGAGTGTTGATCTACTGAACTTTGCTTATCCAGAGGATCCCATTGCTAGTGGGTTTATTTCGGATTCGGGTTCTGTGTTTCTGAACAATCAGAAGTCCGATGCTACGTTTTCGAATTTCAGTTATGTGGCTGAGCAGGTGAATTGTTCGAGTGCGAACTATACGATTGAGTTGGAGTGTATGCAGGGTGTGGATTATGAGACTATTGAGACTGTGATTTTGGATTATGAGGAAGCGGGGAACAATCCGTTAAAGTTTGTGCCATTTGTTGATGACATTTCTATTTTTGGGAATTATACGCTTCGGTATGAGCTGGGTGCGTTGTCTGATCGGCCTGCTATTTTTGGAACGAATCTCAGAGAGGGCTATGAGGCTGCGCCTTGGCCAAGTGATCCTGAGACGACGGCGGCCAATGCTACTGTGGCAGATGGGTATACGGACTATGCGTTCTTGTGTCCGGCGATGCTGACGACGGGGTATCGAGAGACACTAGGATTGCCGACCTTTCGGTATCAGTATCGGGGTAATTTTAGCAATATCTCGCCGTATTTCTGGTTCGGCGCATTCCATGGCTCGGAGTTGCCGTTGCTGTTTGGGACTTATGGGGATTACCGAGGGCCGCCAACTGCCTTCGAGAATGAGGTTAGTTATACGATGCAGGACTTCTGGTTGGCTTTTGCGAGGGATGGAGCCAAGGGTGTGGAGGCGCTGGGATGGAAGAGTTCTGCGAATGGCGATGGCGTGAATATTCTTGCCGAAATGAAGACTCGCAAGGCGTCTACGATGATTCCTGCAAAGGACGTCGATACACCTTGTACGCAAGCGGTGATTGATACCATTCTCGGTGGCGCCAACCCGTTTGCTGTTGTTGTATAGTGGACTCTTCAGAGATTCTGAATGGGACAGGTAGTAATATATGGAGTAGGAGTCAATGATCCAATATCGATTAGATCAATCTGTGCTAAACAGATAGATGGTAATATGCAAAAGGTAACCAGAAATGTCCAACGGCCTCGATCCGGTCATGATTCATTGTGAACCGATGCAGAATACGCTTGCAAGCGTCTGCCGATAAAGAAAAGTAGATATGAGAAGGGAAGAAATGTTCAAAGAAGCGAAAGGGGGAATCAGCCCCCGAGGGGGGACTATGGCCAAGAAAAGATAAAAGAAATAGAAAAGCCACAGCGAGTGAAAAAATAAGATATCAGAGAAAAAAGGGTATCCACAAAGAACTGAAGTATTATGCCCGCGAGGCAGTTGGTCCAGTTCCAGATGCTCGAAAACAGCTGCCCTGGCGGCTTAGAAAAGGTGGGATATGCTGAAAAGAAATAGGGAATAAGAAATGAAAAGAATGGTCAAACCAAAGGTCGGCTCAGAACGCTCCAAAAACGCTTTGCTGGTAATGCAAGGTTCTGCCCCTAGGGGTTTCTGAGGGTACTTTATGCATAGTCTATGACTCGGGTACAGACTTCTTCCGTTGGAAGATACTGCGGGTGCGCGATTTACTGCGAGGGTTCTTCTTATCACTGCTGACCGTTCGCCCGCGCGAGCGAGATTCTTTGGCCTCGTCTCCCATGTATTTTTCTTTGTAGATCCTATTCAATCGTTAGTGGAAGCTTTGCGAAGTCAAGATATGACACTTACCAGCTGTTGCCGACCATGCTCATGCCATTGGACTCGGCCTGGCGGTAAAATCGTGCAGCCTTCTTCATGTCCTTCTTACAACCAACACCTTCTGCATAGCAGAAACCAGCTTCGGCCATGGCATCAACATCACCCCACTGACCAGCGATTTCGAAACAACGTAGAGCGAGAGACCTATCCTGTTCAATACCCCAGCCATTCAAGTGGCTAACGCCCAGCTCATAGATGCTGAGAGCAAATTGGGCACGGTAAGCCTTCTGCAGCTCCTTTGCCTTGGACGCGCCAGGAGCATCGGGGTTCTCCAGCATTTCCAACCCTACTGAATCCACAGCCTTGCGTAGCCATCGCACACCTTCTTTTTGATTGGAACGCATACCCCAACCATGACGGCAGGCAAGCGCGTATAGCAACATTCCAGTGGGGTGATTTTGCTTCGCAGCAATCCGCAGGTGATAGGTCGATTCATTCAAAGACCCACTCTCGTGCAGTTCAATGCCCTTAGTAACATGATCGTCAGCGGACAAAGTATTCGATGTTGCCTGGGTCGCGGCAGTCTGGGGACGCAAGGTGCTCGCAGAGCCAGCCGAGGAGGCCGTTTCGATTTTATCATTTGTCTTGTGGTTGGACCGGGTGGATTCTGTGGAAGGTCTAGGTTTCTCAGGTGTGGCCAGTGTCGGTGCAGAGGGCATTGGTGAAGTCGGCGGTTTTGACGAAGAAGTTGACGGCCGTGGCGAAGAGGCCGGTAGTTTGGGTGAGGGTGGAGCAGGCGTTGCAGGAGTCGGAACTTCGTACATCGAATGTGGCTTGGGTGAGTGATCCATTGGCTGGCGGTTGGTCGGTGGTGGAGTGCGGGCTGAGCGAGGTACTTCAACCGATTCACGCGGGGGAGAATTTTCAAACAGAGGCTCATTCCATTCAAAGTGTGGAGTCTGTAGGCCTGCAAAGATCACCGAGTCTCTGGAAGGCTCACGCCCGCGCGGCAATGCATACTTGGCGTACACAAATGAAGAAACCGCCGAGGATGGCTCCCCGTCGGCTGGTCGAGTAGCAGCTGCCTGGTCAGTGGACAAGGGAACCAGAATCGGAGTAGGCTTGCTCGGGCGATGCATATGGTTGGATTGATGCCGCTGGGGCGCCGGAGCTGGGGCGGTAGCTGGCTCTGGGGCCCCCGGTGCCGAGAGACTGGTGCTGGACCGACTGAGAGGTCGAGAGAAGTTGAAGGAGGGTCGCGCTAGGTAGCTGGTGCCCGTCGAAGTTTCCGAGCTTATTGAAGGCGAACGAGGATGTGGCCTAACTGGAAAGGTCGACATAGGTGAGTATGGAAGCGATACAGCACTCCCCGATGACAATTTCCGTGGCTTGGAGAATGTCGAACCTGCATTGGAACTACTGTAATCATCGTCAGAGCTCTCCAGCTGAGTCACCCGGGCGCTGCTCGATGGTCGAGAATGCGGCGAAACTGGCGGAGCCAGAGTTCGTGGAATATGAAGTCTGCTGGTAATGGAGTCCATCGACGACTGACGCGAGGGGTCATCCACCACCACCCCCACTGAGCCCTCCGCTTCATCTGCGTAAACCGAGTCTGTATCGGGTGAATGCGAACGAGGTATCCCCCACTCGCTGGGGTCGTCTTGGATTATAGTTGTCCGGGGGGTGGTCTCGTCGTCTTCGTAAAAGCTTGCCGCATTGCTGCTGGCGTGTGAGACCGAGCTAAATCGAGGGTGTTCCGAAATTGGGCGATACTTTGGCTCCTCTAACTCTGGAAGGCCTTTCTGAGTCGGTCGCCGCGTGAGAGTATCGGTATTGGATTCGCTATTTGCGGAGCGGAAATAGCCTGGTCGTGGGCGGGACAGCGACCGGGCAACACTGGAAGGAGGTAGGCGACTCATTCGCCGTTCACCTAGTCGGGATTCATCCAGCTGTCGCGCTAGGAATCGACCCTGAGCTGCAAAGGCATCGAGGGGAGACAGTGCCGGAGGGACTTCGCCGTCGAAATGTGCAATCCGCGGGGAGGGCATCCCTCCTCGCAGAGTGTCGTGAGAGTTGGAGCGACATTCGCTCAGTTTTGTACGCGGGTTCATCATTCGAATGCAAGGCGAGTTGAGTTTGTGTTCACGGGGGGACGTCCAACTGAGAGAGGTGTAGGGGGTTAGAGTTTCAGGATGGCGTGGCCCCGAGATCCGTTTCAGATGGTGGTTACGAGAGGCGCATGGAGTATCTCAAGTGGGCGGATGGGCGATGAGGCCAAAGGAATGACAGCCCAGAGAGGTTCTACAGAGAGAAAGGAGAAAAAACGGGCGAGGCCCTGACGATCACAATGAACACGATGACAACAGAAGCCCCGTGCACGATCCACCTTACCAAGGTTGGAAAGGGGCAGTCATACAATAAGTAATGGGATATAGGGATACAATGTACTAGCAATCACATTAATTGATTTCTCTACTCCGTATAGCCCCCATCTTGCATAACGCTTTTGGTTTGCTTTATTCAGGGGTTGCCAAGGCGTATTGACGCCATCCAATTCTATGAATATCGGAAGATCTTCTAGAATACGCATCTGCTCTCCCCACACGGGCTATTTTGGTTGTTTCATGGTTGACCTAGACTGGTTTGGGTTTGGTCTGCCAATTATACGTGTCGCGGTGGAGATGTCACATAAAACTCTTCAGGGGTGTCAACAAAGTAGAAAATAGTCTCTGCTAGTCGTTCAATGTTGCTTTTTTTATCCCACCAATAACTAATCCATGTGACAGATACTTAATGTACCGTCGCCCCCGAGCCTGCATGACCTGCGCCGGATTTTCTTTCTACTCCGCCCCGCAGTTGCATGTACACCTCGGAGGTAGCCCGGATTGAGACTGGTGCCATGGTAACAAGCCAATCCGGTGCCAGATTTTCCATCCGCCTTAAGCTACTTACTGTTAAGCTCTGTAGAATGCAGTTCCTTTTGGGTCATAGGTCCTTGCCTCGCAATGCCCAGAAACCAAAGTGGGTATAGTTCCTGAGCCGACGACGCACGAGGAAACCCAAGCCAAGGTGGTAAATGGTAGACGATTTTTCGCCGGAAAAATCATTCGTAGAAGCAGACTTGTCAGATTTGACTCTGATTCTCACTCCAATCCCAGCGCACTTGTGTTGGCCACCAACCTTCGAATACGAGGGGGGCTAACCTGAGCTATATCGGTACAAGCTATAGTTCAATACTACGTGAAATTCTGTCTGAACCCACTATGCGCCTCCCTTCCAGAGCGACGCTCATCGGAGCCGATCCTAAAGACGATCACCTTCACCAATTCGAAACTTCATGGCTTCTATCACCACTTGTGCTAGCATGTTTGCGCGGTCTGATCGCGCTCTACATCTTCACCACCATTATTGTCATCTGGATCTGGTACGGTACGCACGATGACCGTGTCGCAATCGGCGAATCCTTCAGCTACTTCACCTGGCTCACGTACTGGGGTTTGGGAATCTACTTCCTAGTATCCACCATCCATACAGCCCTCTACGCACGGACGGGCCGCTCGGTGCTCTTCGATCGCTGGCCGCGCGCATGTCGCGTGCTCCATGGACTCCTGTATGCGAGCATCACAACCTACCCGTTCCTCGTAACAATTGTCTTTTGGGGTCTTCTGTTCAAACCGCCGTTTTACAAGATCACGTTTCTGGGCTGGTCGAATGTAGGTTTGGCCCTTTCAACCCCTCTTTGTCTCACTCTCTTTGAGTCCTTCCGCCCCCGCATCGTATTCCTGCATTCCCACTTACGTAAACGGTGCTAACGAGGGTTTCCTGTAGATCTCTCAGCATGGTCTGAACTCCTTTTATGCCCTTCTGGAAATCTTCCTTCCGGCTACGGCCCCGCACCCCTGGATCGGTGTACCTGTCCTGATTCTCGTCTTGCTGTTCTACCTCTGTGTCGCCTATATCACCTACTACGATCAGGGCTGGTGGACATACAGCTTCCTGAATACTGAGCATGGCAAGAAGAGTGGGATCGTCGCGGCCTACTGTTTTGGCATTCTAGCCGCTATCCTGGTCATCTTCTGTCTTTCCATGGGTTTGATCTGGGTGCGGAGACGGCTGACCGGTGATAAGAGGAAGAGGTCGCCTCAGGATATTCTGCGACATGATTTTGCGGCTCAGAATATGGATATGCAGGCGCAGTCGAGTGAGATGAAAGAAGCTATCGTTTAACCCACTTTGCGACGCGGCCTGATGGGATATACGAGTATACATACGGGACACATAACCTACTGGACATAAGTTTACGCTTAATGTATCTACGGATAATACTAATCAAGAACAATGCACTATGCTATTAAGAGCGAAGAGGATCAAGAAACTATATACAGAGTACTTCCAATAATTAAGCTTTACAATATGAGAAAAGTGGAGACGGTGTTTTGATTCTCAATAGTCCGCCCCATCGGTGTTTCAACGAAGCTGATCCTGCTCTCAGCTGGTTTCGCTACCACTGCTGGGGCTTTCGTTGCCTGAATGACCAGTGTGGTAACCCATCATTAGGGCCACTAGTCCACTCGGAACCCATGCGCCAATCACGCTGTAGGATCGGGCGCCCCGGCCCACGTACATGACTGACTTCTTGGACTTCTTCCGTCCAAGGAAATTCACAGTCGAGGGCTCCAGCGCATCCATCACAGCATGATGGAGGTACCGTGCCGAAGAACCACGCGTGGCACCAGGGCCCGCAGATGCGACAGGTCGCTGTTCAACGCTAGACATGTACTGAGGAGCGTAAAGGGCGCGCTGCTGGACGCTCCAAGCCAATACCTCTGTTCCAGCGATCTGGCTCTGCGAGTTACGGTAAGCAGGGCCCAGGTCAATGTTGCCCATGCGGAGCTCCACGATATCAACATTGCCACGCTCAAGAAGCTGGAGCTCTTGTCGCAAAGAGGCCGCAAAGGCGGAGATGGCGCTGGTGGCGGTGACCTCTGGACCGGCGAAGGGGGCGGATAAGGATGAGGAGATAGCTGGGTAGGCGAAGACGATGGTGCTGCTGTTGTTACGGAGGGTCAAAAGGGGAAGGAAGGCCTGTGCGGTGAGGATCGGAGAAAGGAGGCGGGTGTTGACGGTATCTGCCCATGAGGAAGGCGGAATGGTTGCAACGGGGCCTGCGGTGTAATTTGTCGAGGGTACAATGATGAGACCGCTTAGTTGACAGGTATGCGAGGGCATTCCCGGTGAAGGGCACTGCGGCTGGGTGATCAAGGTGCGCAATTCGTGTAGAGAAGGGTGAAGATCTGAGGGGTTCGAGGGTGTCTGCAACTTTTTAGTTTATACTCATTTCTCAAGATCTGGAAATACTTACGGTGGTCAGATCCAGCCAAAGCGCTTTGATATCGGCCCGGTTCTCCGACTGGACAATATGTTCCTCATCCGCAGATGAAACCGTCACATAAACTATGTATCCCCGGCGCTCTAGATCCGTCGCGATTGCCCTAGTCATAGGCTCATGGGGTGATCCAGCAACAACTGCAATAGTTTAGCGCATGTCCATATCGTAATCAAGAGTCTACCAACTTACCAACAATCTCTTTTCGGGCCCCATTACCCGCCTTTCTAGCTTTCCTCCGTTTCGCGTTCAGTTTCTTGTTTCCATATAGCAGGACACAGCCAGTCCCGACAAACGCAAGGATAGCCGCGGTCCAAGCGCGATTCCGAATCATCCAGTCCTGGACTCGGTCGGTCAGGCCGCGGGGAGATGACCGCATCTGAGAGGCGCGCATCGGCGGCCGCACAGAGGACGGTAGCCATGTCTGCTCGGACAAAGTATTTCGGATAGCGTTCGCTGCATGGTCAACCGATCGGTCGATTGAGTCGGCGACTTGCTCGGAGTACCGCCTTACGTCATGGGGTATGGAAGCAAGCTGCGCAATAGCTAAGTGTTAGCACCGGTATCAAATCTGTGAAGGCGAGTTTGAAAAAGGCTCACATAGTCGAAGAAGAACTGATCGTCACTTGTCATCTTGTCTGAGTTGGTAAAACTTGAACAAAGAAAAGCGCGGGCGATAAGATTGTATCATTGATAAAACAGGCCTTATCGGTCACATGAGCGATTTCATGGAAGATGCGGGAAACACTTGAGCAGTCTGCCCAGGTGAGGAACTTTGGAAGGTATGGATCATTGCTATTTTTTGCTTTTTTTATTTGTAAATAATGTAAGAAGCTTACTCTGGTAGTTAGATTGTCTAGAATTAGGAATACCTGAGGATTATTCCCAGGATTTCAAGTATGACCTTGCCCATAGCTGTTGAGAAACTACGAAATATATCATAGCCAATGGAAGTCGCCTCCAGGCTCTTATGACCTAGCCCAATGCATGAAAACAACACGCAGATACCGGGCGACAGAAGCCAAGCACACAAAAGGCTATACCAGTGTTACAAAGTCTACCATAGGGTTTAGTTCGAAAACATCGAAGCAATTTGTAACATTGAGGGCTGTCATCATCATGCACGTGATGCTATACTTGCCTTGATGCCTTGTTTGTCAGGGCAGAACGTGATTATCAACCAGCAACTCCCAACCATGTTCTTGCCTTTGACAACGCCCTCGTGTTCTTCTTTTTAGTTGTTTGAAACTCCGATGGGGCTGCTGATATCTGGAGAATGATACTCTGGGGAAGCCATAGCATCTTGATGCATGTGCACACATCATTTATCCCCTTCTTTGCATCAAACCAGTTCGCATAAGCCACAGCCAAGATGCGCGAACTAGATCCTCTCATTTCAGAATATAGACATGAGAAAAAACGCCCACGAGAAGCAGAGGCACTCTTAATTCTGCGCAAAGTGGCCTCCATGGTCAAACCGATCATGCGCCAGCGCGCCTGGAGAGTGGGTGCCCTTTGCGAGTTCTATCCAAGCCAAAGGAATCTCCTAGGTCTGAATGTCAACCATGGCCAGAAGATCTGCCTGAGGCTACGGTATGCTTCTGATCAGAAGCAATTCCTTCCTATAGAACAAATAACAGATACCATGCTGCACGAGTAAGTCACCCTCTTCGCAAGATTCGCTTTCCCAAGCTTGAGTTGATCAATAATATAGACTGAGCCATATTGTCCATGGACCACATAACCGGGACTTTCACGCGCTGTGGAATCAGCTCCGTGATGAACATGAGGAACTTGTGATCAAGGGATACACAGGAGAGGGCTTCCTTTCCCAAGGCAAACGCCTTGGCGGAGCCAGAATACCGCTGGATGAAGCTCGCCGGCAAGCCCGTGCTACTGCAGAGAAGCGACGACTCCTCGCGAAGAACTCAGGAAAGAGGCTTGGTGGTGCTCCTGTACTTCGCGGAACGGACATGCGCAAGGTTAGAGCGGATGCTGCCCAGCGTCGCCTCGAGGTTATGAATGGATGTGCGTCTGGAACAGACCGGGAGGCCGAACTTGTGGAGGAAGAATCCAGAAACGGATTTAGAACACAGGCAGAAGAAGATGATGCCAATGAGGAAGCTATCCTTCAAGCCTTCATTGAGTTGATCCAAGAAGAGGAACGTGAGAAATATGGGTCTTCATATGTGCCTCCGAGCCAGGAGAACCCGGCGGGACCTCGAACAGAGCCATCTTCGTCCAAACCATCTGCTAGGGATAAAGCAGAACCTCTACAGTCCGAAAAAACATCAGCTGTTGCGTCCAGCTCGACAAGTGCCAACAACAGTTCCTATGACGCCCCGTGGACATGTCCGATGTGTACATTAGAAAATCCGTCCAATTTTCTGTGCTGTGATGTCTGTGCAGCAGAAAGGCCGACTCCTTCGAATATAAATTTGGCTGAGGGCCCAACTAGACAAAGTTCTGCCCAAAGTGCTCGCACAGAACCAGAAAAACAGAAGAAGCGCGCCCGGCCAGATGATACCGGAGCAAAAGTCGACCCTGCCCGTGATACGTTCGCATTCAAGAATCGTACTCGTGCGTTGGATACCCTTTCGTCTCTAGACCGAGATGCCAACAAACGACCACTAGGATGGGTTTGCTCATGCGGCACATTTATGGAGACTCAATGGTGGACCTGTTCCTTATGTGGATCAATGAAGCCATCTTCTTGATTTGCCGAGGACTTATTAGCTGAATATAGAAGTTCACGACGTATATGAGTATGAAAATGACGAACAGAAAGAAAAAGCCAATCTCAATTGATTATATTCATTAATTTCATATGTATTTCCTTTTAAACCGTCAACTGGCGGATCTACATGATATAAGCACGTGACTATGATGACTAAGCGACGCTCCACCCGCTAACCCAACGATTTTATTTTCGCGAGCTGCAACCTTCTCTTCTTCCCTCCACACTTCACCCGACATCCATACCAGCATGGACAAGGACCAAGAATGAGTGGATACCTTGTCGATGCTGGTCGAACAATCAATGGTAGGTCTTATAACCGCACCCTCAACGATGAGCAGCAGGGAAGCAGAAAGAAAAACGCAAAGCTTGAAACATTTCTTAAATGATGAGACTCTGCATTGAACCGAAATTATTAGGAAGAGCCGGAAGAGGTATGGCAATTAGTATACCCAAAAGAGGATACGGTTGTCGTCGATGCTTATAATGGTTCTGCTGAAAGAAATGCTTCAAGCTTTGCTTTTTCTTGCTGGCTTTTTGGGATGTTCAGTTATTTGTGGGATACATGGCTAACTGTATACCCCATTAGGTTTTTCGATTTATCTATGGTCTTGCGCTACATGATTGATACTTGGTGGCTAGATATGGGGTGTAATTCGCGGACGACTTTTCGACTGAAAGTTGGTCCAACCCGTACCATATCACTTAGTTTATCCTACAATCATAATGAATTCTTTTCAAATAACCTGACGAACTTGACGTATATACGATGCAAATGATCATTTAAAGTAGATCTAGTATAATACATCCCTCGATCTTGGCTCTGAACTCCCAAGGATATCCAACTTTTGTAGAACAAACATTAACATAACCAAAACAAATCAAGGTCAACGCCTATTGAACATGCTCGTCTAGAACTGGCCCAAATCAAGCCATGCTAACAAATTGCCGCTTCTTGCCCGTTCCCTTTTGTGTCTCAGGCTGCTTCCAGGTCTCCTCGTCAATGTAATCTTTGGTGCTCAGTTCGCGGATCTGGTTACCGATAAACTGCAAAGCAGACAAGTTGAAGCCCATCTCGTCCTTTTGACGGGTAAGAACACGACGCAGGGCGGAACGGATGCTGTCCAGCATGGGACGCATCATCTTGCTTGCCACGACCTGGCGGTGGTGAGTCTTGAGCATGAAGAAGAGGACACGGCAGGTAAGGGGCACGTTCCATTCGCGCTCGGCCCAGATGTTGAGGAAGGTGAAGAGAGCGGGGAGCTTGTTGAATGGCAAGACAAGGAGGGCATCTTGCAGGGCTGCGGCCGGGACCTTGGACACGGTCTTCAAGACGTGCTCCTCTGCTGAGATGTTGCCGAAAGCGAGGTAGATCGGGTTGCGGTTGGGAGGTGAGCTGTTGGGGTTGGTCTCGTGCCATTCCCGGACAAGTTCGAGGTCCTCCATGCCCAGGTCTAGAGCTTCCATGATCTTTTCACCAGCCATGAGGGTACCAGTGGTTTGCTTTCCCGCGTCAACTGCCTCGGCCTTCTCGCCGTCCTCGCCGTCCTCGTCTTGCTCGAGAGAGGCAGTAAGAGTGTTGTCGTAAGCTTCTTCCATTTCTCTTTCGCGCTCTTCCTCCAGGAACAGAGGCTCATCTGTCTCCTTCCAGATGCGAATACTCTTATCGTGACTGGCAGTGACAATGGTATCACCGGTACGGCTGATGGCCAACGCCCAGATCTCTCCGTGGTGACCGGTCAGTCGCTGGATCTGCTCAAACTTGTCACCGTCCCAGTACTTGATAACCTTGTCCTTGCTAGCACTGAAGAAGTTGTGACCATTTTGTTCCTTGTTGGTGGGAACGAATGCAACTGCCATGACACTGTCCTCGTGAGCGTGCAAGGACTTGTGGCAATCACCAAAGTCCAGACCCCACAGACGGACAGTCTTATCGGCCGAGCAAGTTACGATCAATTTGGTGTCGTAAGAAATGTCCATGGACAGGACAGGAAGCTTGTGGCCGTACAAGTTCAGGAAGAGTTTCAAAGTGTCAACGAAAAAGACCTTCACAGTGTTGTCCAGCATAGAAACAGCCAGAAGTCGTGCGTCTGGAGAGAATCGAAGGCTGAGAATGTCCTCGTTGACCTTTAAGGTTCTGGTGTGGACCAGTCTGAGGCGGGGAGTAGTGCGCTTGGTGCCCGGGATCTCCTCCTGCACAACCTTGAACTCCCAAAACTTCGCTTGCTTATCAGCACTTCCAGTGACCACGGACTTTCCATCAGGGTGCACGTGCATTGACCAGACTGGACCATCGTGGGCCTTGATGGTGTCCAGCAATGTTGAGGAAGCAATATCAAAGACCTCCAACTCTCCATTCTTGTTTCCAACCACCACGATCTTGTCACCGGGAAGGAACGCGGAGCAGAGCGCATAGCCACATTCAAGCGTACGCAGACAGGTTCCTGTGCGTACGTTCCAGATCTTGAGGCTGCCATTGGAAGCAGAAGCCAACATGCGGTCCTCAGAACTCAGGGCAATGGATCGGATATCGGTGCGGTGGCCGGGAATGTCGACAGCCAAGCTGCGGGTGTAATCAGATTCTTCCTCGTCTTTGTTCTTCTTGTTCGCTGTGACAATGCTATAGGCTTCCAGCTGGTTATTCGAAGTTGCTGCAAGGATGTTTAGGCTGTTGGATTTGATGGTCATCCAGTCGAATGAACGAATCTTTCCACCCGTGCGAACGATGACATGGGGGACGAAGACTTCTGTGATGGGAGCAGAAGAAACATCTTCAGGCTTGTCTTCTTCAGCTTCGGTCTTCTCTTCACCCTCACGCTGGGCCTCCTTCTCCTTTCTCCGCTTGCGCTTGCGAGCCATGCTCTTCTGCACTTCTGTTGCTGACCGAATGCGCCAAATTTCGACTGACTTGTCCGAGCCGTGCAAACCGACATAATCCAAACGAGGATGGAATCGAATGCCAATTGTGCGATCTTTACCATTTCGGTAGAAGGTTCCCCGGTCCTTCATGATTCTGCGACCCTCTGCGCTGACTTTCTCTTTTGAGATTTCAACCATCGCATTTTCGTCGATCGACCAGACCTTCAGCTCTCCATCATTTCCTGCAGTAATGCAACCACCCTGGTCTGGTGAAAGACCCAAGCTCCAGCACTCGCCATTTGTCTGCGCAACATGTGTTTCGATACAGTGCTGCGATCCCAGATCCCAAATCTTGACCAGAGCGTCCTTACCAGTTGTCAACAAGAATCCGGGATGTTCGCTGAGTCCGGAGGCATTGAGTAGCTCTGTAGAAGGGAAAAGGAAGTGGAGGGAGGTGATCTGGTCGGTGTGTCCGCGGAGTCTGAAAAGACCTGTTTCGCTGATCAGGTCCCAGACGATAATGTCGGTGTCTTTGGAACCACTGGCGAGGCGCACACCGGCGTTGTCGAAGGCCATCTGGGTCACGGCGGACTTGTGACCATTGAAAGAAATAATGACAGTGCGAGTACGCGAATCCCAGATGCGGATGCTACCATCCTCGTAGCTATAGAACAGAAAAGTGAACGTTAGCGACCAACATGCAATTATAGTATGAGGAAGAGCCTTACCCAACTGCAAAGATATCTTCATCGGTCTTGCTCTGGGTGACGACGGTCACAGGCGCCTTGCACGCCGAATCGCGCCACCGGCCCAGCAGTTCTCCCTTCTTTACATCCCAGCAAAGGACCTCCTCGCTAGCACCAACGATCGCTCGACCGGAACCTGTCTGGCGAGCTGCGCCTGGGACCTGCTCGTCCTTGGCCCAGATCGCATTGGACGACGCCGAGGCGATGAGCCCGAACGTGCTCGAATGCTCGAATTTGCTGAATATTTTCAAGTTAGAACATTAGGTACCCATTTGCAATCATAATTGGCACCTACAAGTAAGATTTCACCATCGTGGGGTGGATGGGAAAATTTTTGGAGAATCGTAGACTCTTGCTATCGATAGCACAAAAATTAGTACGGGCGGCGAGAGCGACCTATCCGGCTCCCCCACCGCCCGGTAATGACGATCGCGGGTTGCCATCCTCTCAACCTGCCATCTTGTTGACACACATTATCTCTGCCCGTCATGCTGCTCTTGGATTATCAGAATGTTTTGATTCAATCGCTCCTCACGGAGCGGTTCTCTGGGTATTATACCCCTCCCTCCCCGCTTACTCCCCCCTCGGCTCCGTTGTATACACTCCGGTCAGGCCCCAGCTAACTCGGTTGCCCGCAGTGCCCCCCCCAGCTTCCATTGACCAAGTGGCCTCTGACTTTGACGGAGTGACCTTCCACGTTTCTACCCCCGAGTCCAAAACCAAGATCCTGCTCTCTATCAACGTGAAATGCTTCAAGGAGCTCGTCCAATATGGCGCCCAGGAGGTGCTTGAGCGGGAATACGGCCCCTACATTGTGTCCCCCGAGCCCGGTTATGATTTCTCCGTACAAGTTGATCTTGAAAACTTGCCTGCTGAGCAGGAAGCCCGCGACGAATTGATCATGAAGCTCGCTCTGCTGAAGCGCAATGCCATGGCGGCTCCATTCGAGAGAGCATTCGACGAGTTCAACAAGCTTGCGGAGGAGGCTTCACGGTACACTTCGGAGTCAGCACCCCAAGGCATGAAGGAGGGTGGCGAGGTTATGGCTATTCATTATCGTGAGGAGGAGGCCATCTACATTAAGGCTAGCTTTGATCGGGTGACGGTCATCTTCAGCACCGTGTTCCGGGAGGAGACAGATCGCATCTTTGGCAAGGTCTTCTTACAGGTTCGTTTGATTTTGAATGAGGGAAGATTGCTTTTTGTCTGATGTTAATGGTTCTTAGGAATTCGTGGACGCCAGACGTCGCGTTGTGACCCTGCAGAATGCCCCTCAAGTACTGTTCCGCAACGATGCCCCATTGGAGTTGCAAGGTGTTCCTGGTCTGCTCACGGCGGGCGAGGGTGAAATTAGCTACGTCACTTTTGGTATGGATAATCCATATAGATAGTGGTACTTATTGAAAGTCACTGACATGCATCTAGTTTTGTTCCCCCGACACTTGACCGCCCAGCGCCGTTACGACAACATCTCCCACATCCAGACCTTCCGTGACTACTTCCATTACCACATTAAGGCTTCGAAGGTATGAACGTTCTTATAATAATACTTGGGTTTCATTGACTGACCTACGATAGGCATACATTCACACCCGCATGCGCAAGCGCACAGCGGACTTCCTGCAAGGTATGTGCACCTTCCAAATTGAAGTATTATGTCCCTTACTAACTGAGAAATAGTTCTTAACCGGGCCAGACCGGAGAATGAAGAGCGTGAGCGCAAGACGGCCAGTGGTCGGACATTCCGTGTGCAAAGTTAAATTGTGGCTTCATGTTGATATCCACTTGGAGGCGAGCGTTTTACGAACCAGCAAAGCTTTTTTTATTTATACTTATCTCATTCCCAGTAGAGCTCCGAGCTTAACTCAGTCCCGTATCAGCTATTTGGCTACTTTGTTGAATCCCCGTGATTTAAGCCGCGGAACCGATCAGCCTAATTAGGCAAGTATAGCTTAGTTGTCGGCTTAGTCGTCACTGCCATGTTATCTGCTCGACATGAGCTCGATTGTAGAAGAACAGATAAAAGGTTTGATCATGATCCCCAAACACGCAAAGTACCACCCCAGTTATATTACTTGACTTTCGTCAAAAGGCTCCTATACACAGTTCCAATATGAATCACCTTCGCAGGACGAAGAGTCACATCTGGAATTTCTCTCTCTTCAGACTCCGCCACAGAACTGATTCCTACCATCCCAGAACCCCCCGAACCCCCAGTAATGACCACAAGTCTGTAAGCTCAGACGTCTGGGTCGACGCAATTGAAGACCAGAGAGACGGATTCTACAGATACTCGGAGCTTCACGAGGAAAGCCTTGAAGGGCCTTTAGCCGACACCATGAGGCAAAATGACAATCTTGACGAGAATTCAGAGTTCTTTCTGGTAGGTCTCATCGCGCCGTCCCCTATATCCTGTCTTCTACGAGAAACAATGAGAATGACTGACAATTCCATGCGCATGAGCAGACTTCATCGTTGAAACGACATTCACGCCCTTACAGAGTTAGTAGCGGCGAGTGGGTGACAGCTGTGACTTCAAACTCGCCATCCCCATCCCCCACCTATGGAGCCTCCCGGGTGACATCCCAGGTACTGTCCCTGAACGACTTGACCAATGATGAGATAGCAACGCACTTTATAGTGGTCCTCAAGATTTTCTCCCAGATTTATGCCATTGCGAAGCTTGCACAGATTGCATTTATGGGCTATGGCATTGAGGTATGCGAATTGAAATTCCCTCGACACACAGACTGGTGACTCTTCTAGCTTGACAATTCGGAGACTGGCCTCAGGTACTGGATCGATCGAGCCGAGACCAATATCGCAACTGATAACCTTGGTGAACTTATCACCATTGTGGAACATCTCTTTTACGTGGTCTATGCCCGAATCAAACTCGAGATGGCGGGAATTGAGCTTTGTGCCTTGTACAAAATGGAAACTCGTCCGGCCATGACAAAAGATCGCCAGTTCTACATGCCCGAACCCAACCATCTGTATCGCATCTTCCTTCTATTCAAGGATATCCTCGACTCCCCAGGCATCTGCGAAGAGCGCGACAACGACCTCATTTCTCGGTTCATGGAGAATTATGTGCGAATGCTCATCTGCAAAGATGCGCGATTGGGACCGTTTTGCATCGATGACATCCTGGGATACCGCCGATACGCCTACAGCATTGTCAACAACCGCCATTCTACCTACTGTAAGAAATGGGACAGTCTCATCTCCATTTTTCCTGATTTCCCGCCCGAGACCATGACTGTGCTTTCTGAGAGATACTTCACTATGACCCCTAAGCAGGTACCCGACTGCGATATCCCCTTAAACGAACTTCCGTTTACCAACCTGGAATTAATCGATCCGGTTCTTCGGGAGAAGCAAATCATTATCGACCACAGAATCGGCACGCTGGCCAAGTTAGAAGGAAAATCTATCGGAGACTGTCGACGTGATGACGGCAAGATTCGTCTGTTGCACGAGGTAAAGCATTCCAAGTGTATCTGCAAATCAGCATGTGTCTGTGCTCGCAAGTGCACTTACGACGTGGAGCGCCGCTGCCCCTGTTCCGAACGACAGCTGCGCATGCAGCTTGCTATTAACCGCAAGGGTGTTGGTCGTTTTGAGTTCTCAGACCGAGTCAACACGGTTACCCTGGCCGGTTTCCAAGGACTGGCTGCCATGAAGGGAGATGCGCGCGAGGACGCCATCGCCGAAGAAATCATCGACATCTTTGAGGTAATTTCGATGGAGATCCACAAAGAGAGGCTCATCGGTGATGTGGTCAACTGGGTTTGAATGGAACATCATTGAATGACGGCATTCATCTCAGACTTCTATCGGGATGACGGTTAGGGAGTGTGATATTGATCTTAACATTTTATTAGTTTACAGGGAATGTATCAGTCTATCAAAGATAAGCATAGAAGCTCTTGTATACAAAACTCAATGCTCTCCGACAATAATCTGGTATCTCCTTCCAACTTCCCTCCATGTTCTCCTCAACAGCCCGAGCGATAATCTTCTCAGCTCTTGTGTGGGGAGGGGAGTCTTGAACCAATCTGTAATGCTAATGGCAAGTGTAATATCCTTGAGATTGTTTCCTCGCCCTCAGCTGGCATGATACCCACAAGCTTCAGCAACAAACTTGGGAAAGGACACGGTCCTCCTCCCGTGTCGAGTGGGTGAAGTCGGTGTACTCCGTACGGAGTACTCCTGCCCCCGTTGCAAGCTAGTGGGTCCGAGCCACTCATGATCGACATCAAAGCCTCATCGTCACTAACCGCGTTGCTACCTTCATATCCTTGGACTCCTTAATGGAGAAAGCTGGTTTTGTAGTGTTCCTGTCTTTATGTAATACTGGCTCCGTGGAGGCTCGCCCGCTTGGTCTGCACGGGCGCTATCTCATCGCTGATAAACGAAGATAATGCAAGTATGAGTCAAGATAAGCGTAGATCTTCAACACGAAACTATCCCGGGAAACTGTAATGTTCTCCAACGGTAAAAATCGGAGGTTCAGTGGAGTAAGAGAATTGAATTTGGCCGAGTATACTCCGCAGGTGCAGCAACGAACGTCGTAGGATCTATACTGGCGGCCAATTTTTGGTGGGTTCGACGATCATTGGGTCTAGATGGGATTTTTATTGAAAATGGAGCTGATAGTTTAGAAACAAATACTAGATACCCCAGATTCATTCAACAAAACCCCAAAATAGAGCAGTAGGGGGCCGTGGCATTCATATGACACGCCCTACCACGTAGAGCAGAGCACAGTTTCCCGGTCGGCGCAACAGTCCACTCAACGTTCGAGATTGCAATGCAACTTTCTTCACCGGTGAGTATCGGCCTTCAGAACAAAAATCTCTGCTCTCGTTCACTCAGAGAATTTGTTTTTGTCAGCTTACTTTTTCTTTCAATCCACACCCTCATGACTTCATCCTAAAATCAAATCACACCCCTTCCTACTGGCCCTGTGTGAAGACCGAGAAGGCATGGTGACCACGGCAAGGGTTCCACCATTACTTTCATCAATATCATGGTCGCCTCGGTGGACCGCGTCTACTAAGGCCATTTCGGTCCAGGTCAGCCCCGCGGGCCGACTCAAGCTAAAGACGCGGGTGCAGACGCGGCGATACACCGCGGCAGTGTGGCCCTCATATGGCACGACCACCCCCGTCCCAAATCACCACCAAACGCTTGCCCATTCCCCTTTCAGGTTCGAGACTGGCTACGCTTTATGTGCGAAACGCCCCTCCCGCCCGTTTCCCCCACCGTTTCTATCTCCGCCATCGTCGTCCTTTTCCGATCCCTTGACTACCCACTCCTTGAGCCAGGATAAGAGATTATCCGTGAAGGGCGAGCTGATCCGTGGCTTAAACAATGGAGACGATGCGGTTATCGTTGCCGAGAACTTTGTTGGTGTGGATGACGGCGTAGGCGCTTGGGCGACAAGACCTTGTGGTCATGCTGCGTGAGTGTTTCCCTTCCGCCCTGGTGGTGACCTTGTGTTTCTACGCACGAAGCCTTTTGTTCCCCTTCTCTTTTCTTCTCAAATGCTAATGATCATCCTGGTCGAATAGTCTTTGGTCCAGACTTCTCCTGCATTTCTGGGCTCTAGAAGTTGAACGCAGCCTGTCCGCATCGGCTACCCCCGACCCGGTTGAATACCTTCAATCAGCCTTCGAGGAGACTATCCGCGCAACGAGCACTCCAAATGAATGGCTAGGAACAACCACATCCGCCACCGCACTCCTTCATTGGACTACCGGAAATGATGGCAAACAAAATCCCCTACTCTACGTAACGAATTTGGGCGATTGCAAAATCCTCGTCATCCGACCCAGCGAAGAGAAAATTCTCTTCAGCACAACAGAGCAATGGCACTGGTTCGACTGTCCCCTGCAGCTTGGTACCAACAGCGTTGATACACCTCGTAAAGATGCGGTGATGACCAAGGTCGCTATACAGGAAGGCGACATCGTGCTAGCCGTGTCGGATGGCGTAATGGATAACCTATGGGAACACGAGGTTATGACCATTGTTCTAGATAGTCTCAAGAAATGGGACC
Organism: Penicillium pulvis; assembly: GCF_028828015.1. Classification (NCBI taxonomy): domain Eukaryota; kingdom Fungi; phylum Ascomycota; class Eurotiomycetes; order Eurotiales; family Aspergillaceae; genus Penicillium; species Penicillium pulvis. The sequence goes on along the minus strand of NW_026643079.1, from coordinate 3,273,927 downwards.
AGGGAAATCCAGATACGGCTGAGCTGGCCTCGTCGAATTTGTCAAACGACCGCCTGGTCTATGTGGCAAGGGAAGTGATGAATGCTGCTCTGTCAGTTGCTCATGATCCATATGCGGAGAGCCCGTATATGGAGAAGGCGATTGATGAAGGGCTCGCTATTGAAGGAGGTACGTTTGGCTGCTGTCACCTTCAAAAACAAAAGACTGACTCTTCTTTCAGGCAAACTGGATGACATCTCTGTCGTGGTTGCTTCTTGTCACAAACGAGCTGGGTGATGAGTATCAAACCCATCCAGCACAAGACAACTTCCTATTATGCGATACAACTCGCTTTGAAACTCTACAAGATGCACCGCCCAACGTGAAGAGGACATGAGCAATTGTGGTTGTCATTGTCTATTCATACAAAACTCAGGTCTTCCTCCACTGTCGCCTTCGACATAACCTGCGTTTTCATACTTCCCACAACTCACGCCATGCCGTTGGGAGAGAACACCCACCGCGATGCCAGGTCTCTTATGTGTCCACGAACTTGTTATTCCCAGGCCTGAAGTCTTTAATTCCAGGTCCTTATCTATTACCGGGCTTCAACGCCCATTTACAGTTGATGTTAGATTCTAGCAGATACAAGGAGCAGGTCATCTAGACTGCTTTGCATGCGCACCAGCGTACTGGAGTACTTGGGATTTCGGGGGTTTCTAGCTTTTGTCTAGGAAGTCAATTTAATGAACAATAATAATAATCAGACAACGAACTTCACACAACAAGAATATCTAATAACACTATTATTGTAACCCAAGCACGTAGACTTCGTGGTCAGGGACTACTGTATAGTTCTTCATATCTCCACCATGTACTTCGCACGGACCATCACCGCCTCGCCCGCCGCCCGGCAAAATCAGAAAAAAGTTTCATTCGCGCATCACCGCAACGAAATCTCCGTAACTCCAACAATCCTTAATCTCAACCATTCACAATGAGGGCCAAACGTTCCAAGAAGTACCGCAAGCTCATGCACCAGTATGAGATGACATTTGGCTTCCGTGAGCCTTATCAAGTGCTCGGTACGTCGACTACAAAGCTGCCATCCAGACTCGAATGCTAACCCACCTCAACAGTTGACTCGAACTTCCTGCACGCTGTCGACCAATTTAAGATGGATCTGCTCCCTGCTCTTGAGCGTACTCTCCAGGGCACACCCAAGCCACGTTAGTACCCAAATCCAACCAATCGATTCAGCGATGCATACCGCAATCGCCAAGATGAGAATTGTTGGCACAGATAAATTAACAGCCATTAGTCCTCACAAAATGTTCTCTCGCAGCCATTATGGCCAAGCAACCTATCAATCCCAGAACCAACACACCCTACCGTCCCATGCATCTCCCCCCACCAACAATTCTTCCCCTCCGCCACTGCTCTCACAACGCAGAACACACCCCCATCGATGAGGTAGAATGCCTGCTCTCGCTCTTGTCGCCTAATGCCGAAGTTAAGAAGAACAAGGAGCATTACATCCTCGCTACTGCCGAGCCGCCATCAGCTAAGAAGAGTGACAAGGCAGACAACCCGGCACAGCGCAAGCGCAAGACCGAAGAGGAGCGTGAAGAGGAGCGCGCAATGCGCCGTTCTAAAGCTCTGCGCTTCGGCGCGCGCGCTATTCCCGGTGTGCCTATTATCTACGTGAAGCGCTCGGTGATGGTTCTCGAGCCCTTGAGCACACAAACCGAGGCTGTGCGTGATGGTCATGAGATGAGCAAGTTCCGGGCTGGACTGGATGACCCCGAGATTGGGGACAAGAGGAAGCACGATGGCGAAGGTGAAGATGGTGGCGAGAGAAAGAAGATTCCTGGCTTGAAGAAGGCCAAGGGACCTAATCCGATGAGTGTGAAGAAGCCGAAGAAGAGAGTCGAGGCCAATGCCGGTGGTGCAAAGAAGGAGCGGGTCGAGAGTGAAGCTGCCGAGGCCGAGGCCGAGGGTGAGCAGTTTGGTGCTGCTAAGACCAAGCGGAGACGCCGCCACAACAAGAGTGGTGACGCTGATGCTGCCCCGGTGGCCGAGGCTGAAGCGGACGCATAAATTGCGACTGCTCACGGTTGACATTGCATGATAATTATTGTCCACGGCATGGCGTTCGGATTGGGATATTCAGTTTAAAAAAAAGTTCAATAGTCCAAATGTACATGGAAGTTCACAAGCTCGAGAAGCTCATCGTCCCTTCAATTGCTCAAGGGCATCATACGATAACCTCTAGGTTTGAAACCAGTAGCTCCCGTCTCCATTGACCTTTTATGGCCCACTATATACACACACAGTCCGTCCAATATCGTACAAACAACCAGTTGGCCTCATTCTTTTACCGAGAAGAGAGTTTCGAAGCATAGAAAGAAGCAATTGACCGAACTCCAAACACCAAAAATGATCACGGCACATCGTAATACAACCAACGCTGCTTATTGCTTAGTACCATCCGTAGGAGCATCGGTAGAAGCAGGAGCAGCAGGAGTCTGAACAGCACTAGCATCCAGCGCCCGCTCCTTCGCCCAGATATCCTCAATCTTCCGTCGGTTACTGCGCGCGATATCCCGGTTGTTCTTTGCGCGGTCGTAGCGCTCTGCAGCAAGGCAACGGTTCACCTCACGCTTGACATCATTGCAGTTGCCGAAGACCTTCCACATGAAGCCACGGGCGTGGCACTCGTCAAGAGCCGTCATGATTTCCTCGCAGTCTAGTAAGGGCTCTAGTTAGTTTGCTGATCTGATTGGTTCAGGATTAAGTGATTAGTATGGCATTACGTACTGACGTTGTATGAGGTATGGAGGTGAGAATGCATGATGGCGGTTATAATCCAGCGCAAAGAACCAGCGTTATTGAAGAAATTTGTCTTATGAATCGTAAGTTCGAATCTCCAATAACTTGTTCATGGAGCAAATCGCAAACCCCGGGCGGTGAGAAGATCGGCCGCTTTCTGCCGGGCGGAAGACCCCTCAGCACACCGATAAAAAAAAATATCGCCGATAAAAAAAAACTGACTGATTGTTGGAGATTACTGTGATAACTTTTTTCACAATGTCTTCTATGATCACTACCACAGCCTGGGTGCGGCGCGGCGTCGCTGCCCAGTTTCCTACTAAGTATGAGATTGACGAGGAGGAAATGAACCGGATATCTAAGCTTGCTCGCATGCAGCTTGAGGATGCCAAGGAGGATATGAACGCTGCGCAGGGCGAGGATACTGCTATGGAGGAGGATAAGAAGGATGAGGATGTCATGGATGCCGCTGAGGAGAAGGAGACCTCCAAGGAGGGTACTGAGGCCAAGTCTACTGAGTAAGATCAGCTCGATGAATGATGCATTGATCAAAGCTAACCGACGTTCTAGTGATGATGATGTCCTTAAAGAGTTCGATCTCGACCACTACGATAGCGAGGAGGTTGATGAGGATGGAGAAAAAGTTACCATGTTCGGCAACGTCCAGTCACTGGCTTACCACCAGCCCAACGAGGAGGACCCGTACCTTGTCATTCCCGAGGACGAGGAAGATGAGGACCGCGAGGAGCTCCAGATCATGCCCACCGACAACCTACTCCTGGCTGGAAAGGTCGAGGATGAGGTTGCCCACCTTGAGGTTTACGTTTACGAGGACGCCGCCGACAACCTCTATGTGCACCACGACATCATGCTGCCCGGTATTCCTTTGTGCCTGGAGTGGCTCGATATGCCCGTTGGCAAGAACACCGAGGGACGCACAACAGGTAACTTTGTCGCCGTTGGAACTATGGAGCCTGATATCGAGATCTGGGATCTGGACGTTGTGGACTCCATGTACCCCAACGCTATCCTCGGCCAAGGCGGCCAGGACAGCGAGCGCAAGAAGTCCAAGAAGAAGAAGGCAAAGGCAAATGACGAGTACCACATCGACTCGATCCTGGCTCTAGCAGCCAACCGTCAGCACCGCAACCTGCTTGCCTCCGCCTCCGCCGATCGTACTGTCAAGCTTTGGGATCTCAACACCACCAGCTGCGTCAAGTCCTACTCCCACCACACTGACAAGGTCTGCTCGCTGGACTGGCACCCTACGGAGTCCACCATTCTGCTGAGTGGTAGCTACGACCGTACCGTGGTCGCTGCCGATATGCGTGCTCCGGATGCCAAGGCCCGCTGGGGCGTCGACTCCGACGTCGAGAACGTCCGCTGGGACCCTCACGACCCCAACTTCTTCTACGTCACCACCGACGGCGGACAAGTATACCGCTACGACGTCCGCAACGTCCCCGCCACCCCCGCCGAGTCCAAGCCCGTCTGGACCCTGCAGGCTCACGACTCCTCCGTCTCCTCATTCGACATCAACCGCACTATCCCTGGTTTCCTCGTCACCGGCTCCACAGACAAGGAAGTCAAGCTCTGGAATGTCGAGAACGACAAGCCCAGCATGGTTGTCTCCCGCAAGCTGGATGTCGGAAAGGTCTTCTCCACCGCCTTCGCTCCTGACGCTATGGTCAGCTTCCGTCTCGCTGTGGCCGGTAGCAAGGGTAACGTCCAGATCTGGGATGCTTCTACCAACGGTGCTGTCCGCCGTGCGTTTGTTTCCCGCCTGCCTGATCTCGAGGGTGAAGTGCAAGAACGTATGGTTGGTGTCAATGCTGATGGTGATGATGAGTCTGATGAGGAGGGTGATGCTGGTGTTGAGGCCGAGGCTCCTGGTCCTGATGGATGGGAGTCTATGGATGAGGATTAAATGATTTCGTCGAGGAACACAGATACCCGTGGAGTCCTGCTTTGATGTACACAAAAATAGATCTTTTATGTTTCTGATCACGCATGTTATTGATGACTATTGGCTCTAGCCGCCAAAATGGATATGTTTATTCATAGTTCACTACTCTGCGTATCGTATTTCGTCTGCCGGGGCTTTCCTATTCCATACGACGCCGCTTTGATTATCAGTCATTAATCAACGTCATATTCTAGAGTAGCTTAGTGTGAGCAATTAGGTATCTGGATTCGATGAGTGATAATGAGGTATAACCCTCAAAGGCATGGAGAGGCATTACGCGTATGCTGATACACCTGGGCAGCTTGCGGGTTGCTTGGAAATGTGAAAAGCAGGACAAAATGATGATATGAGCACTCACAGCAGGCCTTTTTCTAAAGTTAATACAGGATGTTATAGTTATTTCATGATATCAGCTACATTTGAATCTATATATCTGTGCAGGTTGTCCTAGCAGGGTTGTTTGATATATAATAGCTATCTCTTTTTTCGCCAATTGGATCTATCAGAAAATTGAAAATAAAAGGACTATCAGTAGCCTGAGTTGGAACATATCTTATTTCAGACAGTAATGGAATATGTCAAGGTGAAATATAAGTTACAAGGAACAGAAGCCCCTGGCCGTCTCCATTCGGAGCTCGGGAGAAAAGGAACGCGTCCTCTTAGAATAGAACAGAAAGAAGATAAAATCACATTAAATTACAAGATAGCCCGTAGCCGTCACCACAAAGGCCAAAAAGGAGCCCCAGATAGCTCTTTGAGATGCAGTACCGGTGAAGGCAGCAGCGGGGGCAGCCGAAGTATCAGATGAGGTACTAGCTGCAACGGATGCGCTGACTTGAGCAGTCCAAGCGGCTGAAGAAGGAATCATCGAAGATGAAGGCTTGGCTGCATGATGGAGTGTCGTGGAAGAATTCCATTCAGCCTCATGGCTCATATGCTTGTTGAAGCTGTTTCCATTGCCTGCGCTCGCTCCTTGCAATCCACTGGAAGCGCCAACACTGGATCCAGATTGAGAGGATGAAACCTCATCAGAGGAAGTAGTGTTAGTAGATCCACCAGCGGAGGAAGCACCAAGACTAGAGCCACTGGACTGGGTGGAAGAAGTCTCGACAGAGGTAGAATCATCTTCAGATCCAACAGCCTGCGAGGAAGGAACCTCGGCGGAGGAAGCTCCAAGGCTGGATCCACTGGTTCGGTCAGAAGAAGTCTCCACGGAGATAACATTGTCTCCAGAATTCTCGGCTGAGAAAGCGCTTGCCGGAACGGTGGGCGTGACAACGGTCGTGGTGACTGGGATGGTCGTAGGGCTGAAGAAGGTCACGGTACCCACAATAGTAGATCCATCCCGAATAGCGGTGTAGTCTGTTGTTTGAGTGACGATCTGTGTGTCGTAAACAACAATTGTAGTGGGACTATCTGTGTTTTGAGCATAGGAAGCCAGGTTTGTGACGGTCGCTGTAGCCCTTGACTCTGCTTCCTCAACAGGACAGACAGTGACATACGCTATCACGGTCTCCGTAGTCATGATAGTGACTTTCTGGGAGTCGACGCAGCTTTCCATTGAGGATGGGCAAATTGCAGTCGGACGGACATTGGTAGTATAAACCGTAGATGTGGTAAGCCTCTCGCCCGCTCCAGAGGGTAGTTCGGTGCCAATAGTCGCGGCCGTTGTGGTTGTCGCACTCGTTTCTTCTGCTGTGACAGGGCAGATTGTTGTGTACGCAGCCACCGTCTCGGTTGTGTAGTAAGTCATTCTCTCAGATGCTGGACAGTTGCGAACTGATGACGGACAGGCAGTGACTGTATGGATTTCGGTAGTGAAAACAGTCGAAGTGGTAAATGCAGCCCCGGCAGGCAAAGTATTTGGTTGTGATGTATGGGCCCCCACAGGGATAGCATCGGTGTTTGAGAGCGAGAGCGGAGTGACTGAGTTGCGCTCAGGACTTGTCGAAGAGCCCGCTGCTATTGAGGTCGAAACGGAACTGGCTGATAGCTTGGAGGAACCGGGGATAGAAGTGGGATTGACAGACGATGAAGGCAGGAGACCGAGTGGCGTAGAGGATGACGATGGTAGAGATACCGATAATGGATGCGAGGGCGATAGAGGGCGGGAAGCCGACGGATGGTGAGAAATTGATACAAGGTGGGATGCCGATACAGGATGAGAAGCCGAAGTAGAATGAGAGGCACGAGGCGCAGAAGAGCTGGGCACAAGGACAGAGACAGCTTTTGTCGAATATGAAATGACAGATGATGAAGAATGTTGAGTCGGGATTGCACTGCTCGAGACTGGAACAGATGAACTTTGGGACTGTATGACCGACGATGATTGTGGTCGGGGGATTGAAGATGATGACGCCCGTGCCGAAGAAGGCACAGGGTTGGCAGATTGAATGGATTGTGTCGACGCAATCGGCGTAGGGGAGATTGCCAGCGAGGAATAATGAGCGGTAATAGAGCTTGGTGCAGCGATAGACGCGACAGAAGAAGAGAAGCTTGCCACAGAGGTAGAATGAGCAGCACTGGAGCTTGCTGCAGCGGTAAATGCAGCAGGCGAGGAGGCTGTCTCTTTAGCAATGACTGGCGACGAGCTACTACTTGGAGTGCTTGTGACGATCGTAATGGTTGATACAAAGGTTGTTGTATATTCCACCACAGTCGTTTCAGTGGAAAGCTGGGTAGAAGAGCTTGTCACGGTAGCGGTGCAAGGATCCGTAGTATACCTTTCGATGGCAGCAAATCCTGAGCTACTGGTTGAAGTTGTTCCTGTGACGGTCCTGAATAAAGTGCACTGTTCTTGATTCGACTGGAAATCGGCAGCTGTGCAACCAGCGCTGTATATGGAACAGAACTCTAGGCAGAGATAAACATCCACAACACCAACTATTGTCATATATGGAACTCCCACAAGGGCAGATGTGGTACACCACTCACTCCAGTAAACTCCATTTCTGGAATATACAGAGTTGGTACACCCTGCGGCACCAATAGAAGTGCCTGCAGTACACGTGACTTCAGTAGTCGTTACTGGGAGAATACTAGTGACAGTATTGGTGACGGTCTCTGAGTAGGTCGAGGTAACAGTGGTGAGCGACGTCGAGCTAGCGGCCTTGAACTCAATCGCGGATGCACTCTGTGCCAATGATACCAAGGCCAAAGACCAGGCCCATGCACCAGATTTACCCATTGCCAATTGCGAATACGAATGGCAGGCAAAAAGGCCAATTGAATTCGTGAAGAGGGACAAGACAAAAGGAGATGGAAGGGGAAGATGCAAGGATCTATTTAAGCCATGGCATCCACATATAGAAAATCAATAGTCTACATACTCTGTATCACCAGATCGATCTAGGCGCTGCGATTCGTCGAGTGTAGTGGAGTCCAGCAATGATGGCTATTTTGACCGAGCAGAAGATGTTCATAAAACTAACCACGACCATCGAGATTTTTCCACTATTTTCATCTTTTCAATCTTTTCAGTCCTCCATATTTGATCGGATTTAATCAAGATATCTATCCTCACAACCGGCTTCATTGCATAGCTTGAATAGGAGGTAAAGGTAGAAATCAATATTCTGAAGAAGTGGGTCCGGTCATCGCCGCGAACCAACAATTTCGGGCATAAGATAGCGAGGTGGCTAAGCTTTGGAGCTGAGGTCTGCCAAGCATGGCGGGGCTCTGGGTGGGGACTCACACGTGAACTTGTTTCCAAATATTCCGTGCTGTGCGAGTCATTCAACTGCAAAGGGGTCATCTCGCAACGTCTCAATTACGACGTTTTCTCGCTTCTTTTTTCCAGTATGGAGCGCGGTAACTGACCACCATGAGATTGATTAAACATCCTCACTAACCGCATTTGAAATAGCGCAGTAATTGAAATGCTATCTCAAGTATCAAAGGACATCGCATCACCTCGCCCAATCCGCGTCAGTATATGAGATAACGCTGTATTAGAGCCATGGTGTAAACTTAAAAAAGCAGTTTAATGTATATCATATCACTCTTTAGTGACCTTCAGATTCTAGCGTAGTCTACAGAGTAACGATGGCAAGTAGGTACTTGGGTATGTGCTCAACGATATTACTCTCCGAACCTTGAATACTGCGCTACTTGGGACACGGTTAGTGGGGGTGTTTAAATAGTCTTATGATATTCAATCAAAAAGCTCCTTCAATACTAATCAAATGCACTTGCAAAGATTGCTCTCGCCCTATCATTGGAACTAAGTCTTAGAAACTCTACATATCAACACGCGCTCGAATCATATGTGCCAGGAAAAATGACAGAGCACACAACCTTAGATTCCTGTGGCAATCGGAGTCGCCTTTTATAACGATACGTAACCCACCCTCCAGTCTCGTCGAAACCATATCCCACAGGCACTGTGGGACCTATTTTACTAGACGGCAGTCACGACACCATAGATTATCTCGGCGCTAGGACAATCGATCGTCGCCGCCAAGGTACTCCGTACATCTAGTATATCATAGACCAATCCAGTTATCAATCATTCTATAACCATTTCGCATGCATTTATTCTGTCTCAATTATAAGAAAAACTAGCCTTCTCGCACATGACTCATGACTCATAAGTTTGGTATTATTCCTCAAATCCAACACCAGGACCGTGACTGTTCTTCAAAGCATGATCATAGTGTCTGGCAGCATCAAAATCGGCCCGATCTCTCTCTTCCTGGCTCATATGGGGTTTCTCATGGTGATGGTGGCCATGGGCGTGCTTATCTGTTATCTATTAGTAAATGATACTCTTTTCCTCTGACAAGATTAAAATGATCATTACCGGCGTGAGTATCGGGCTGCTTGGCATGTTCTCCGTGCTCGGTAGGCTTGTTCTTATCTTGGTGGTGGATATGCAGGGCATCCTCGGCTTTGTGCAAGATTCCAGACATTGTGATTGTGTAGGATGATATGGATATTCGAGTAATTTGTGTTTTATTTGAAATTGATTGAAGGGCGTTCGAACGTTGTTATTTATGAGTGGGGGTCAACGGGGAAGATATATATGTTAACATTTGGAGAAGTAGGTACAAGTAGCTAAGGGCTATGACGTAAAGTGGCCTGATGCTGGACAGTACGTATACTATTGTTTAGATCATGAACTAATGATGCACCGATCGGCCACCCAACTCACCAAAGATATTTGGTTTGCTATCTTGATCATTTTATTCTTCTTCAACAAGCTTCATGGCGCTTATCGGAGAACTTCTGAGCCGACTTTCGGAGCTTTCAATTATGATTCCCGAGGACAAAAGGAAATCATAGAGCAATACGTATCGCATGGAATAGACATTTTCCTTGACCTTGATAAGACAATGGGTGATATCATAGTAAGAGTGGAGCCAGAGCGTAAATCCGGTTGTCCGGGGGCCGACATAGCCGATTCATTTTCACGATAGGCGGTGAGAAAGTTATACACCGCCTACCTATTTTATGATACGTCTTGGTTAAATGAATACATTCATATCTATAGAACTCTGTTGATATCATATCAACGTCATAGTAAACGTACAACTATCAAACCCCTTATTGGACTTAAAGTGATTATCACTCTAACCACTATTCAACAACCCTATTGCACCTACTCTACCACGGTACCGGTATCACCTACTCCACCTATTTCGCAACCAATTCCACTATGGAACCACCTTCTACACCTCGTCCTTCAAAGCACCTTACGCGTGACCAGCGCCTCCGTGTCCTTTGCCTTGCCGGAGAGGGCTATACATACAGTCAGATCGCTTCCCGGCTTGGTTGTACAAAAAATCAAGTTCGCTATACAACTGTTTCCCAAAAACCTACACCGAAGAAGAGCTCAGGCCGGAAGCCGAAGCTATCCAAAGAGCAGCTAGATTCTACCATTGAGTGGATACGATCAAGCTTTGATAATCGGGCCAAGTCATGCAATCAGATAGCTGCCGAGCTTCATCTGCCTGTCTGCGGTGAAACCCTTCGAAAGGCTCTCAAGAGCCGGGGAATGGAAGCTCATCCAGCTGTTGTAGCACCAGCTGCACCACCGTTTCAGTTCAGCGGGAAGAATGATCTATTTAGTCGACGGGTGCTAGATTGAGAGGATTTTACGACTGACGATTATTGTAATTATATTGTCTACCAATGAAGCTTTATCCTCCAGAGAATGAATCGAATCGAATGAAAGACTGGGTATCGGTACTCAAGGAATGCCATATTGAAAGGTCCGTGAGCTTGTGTTGTGAGCTCATGGACTATCTCTAGAGATTGAATGTAAATCTACTGTACGCCTAAGCGTGTTGTGGAAGCCTTTGAAGAAGATCCACATGTAAGGGGTATATCTATACATACTGTATTTTACTACTGTAATTAAATACCATAGCTGGCAGAATAAAAGTGGAGAAGTGAATGGAGGGATAATGGAGCAGCGGGGATGCTGGCCAACAACTTGAATGTGGGGATGGAACGTCATTAGGGATGAGCATCAGGCCAAAGGCCTGTACATCTTCAGCTCGTCATATTAGAGATGGCGAAGGACTCTTCAAATTGTTTCCTATTTATGCGGATAAGGCCGAAGCCGGATAATCCACATGTTACATGAAATTGAGGCCATCTGTATTGCTATCTGTAAATTGGGCCACGTCAGCTTTTTCGCAGAAATCTATAGAAGGGAAGAATGACTGAAAAGGGAAAGGCCGATTGGACTTAGCGGTGTACAAATTTAACTCTAAACTCTTAAACTGCAACAACTTTAATTGAAGATCATAGTTGACTTACTGTATTGGACCTACCCTAGGGGCGATCTTGATTGCGCTTACTCGTTGCCGCGATCGTACGAGTTCTAGACCATGGTCGGTGTCTTAAATCATTCTGCATGAAACATATTCAAGGGCGACATTATTAGATGTTATTGAAGCCATGAGTCGGCTAGGTGGCACATCTCTACCAGCCATCCTTAATAGCCCGCCGAAGAGTTGGATGGCGATATCCACAAACTTGAGCGAGCATACCCGGTGGTAGTCTACTAACAGAAAAACTCTAGCTATTCGTCTTAAAGTTTGGGCACTAAAAGCGGAGGATCGCCGAGCTAAGCCCCATGGCTGTTTCGAAGCGCAACTTGAAACACTTTCTATGGGTCCCCCCTGAGTACAAACATCCCCAAAAATTAGTTACCACGACAGCTTCATTCTCGGTATTGATCATAAAGAGAAATTACCTTGTGTCAGATATAAGTTATTGGCTTTCTAATTAGATCAAATCCCGAAGATGAGCCGTGGCTAAAATCTATAAGAGGGCACTGTGCTTTCTCGAGAAATCCGCATCAGCATTCACTACACAATCTCAAAAAAGCGACACCTGATCCAAAATGAAGTTCACCACCTTCTTCGGCCTTGTGGCAGCCCCTGTCATGGTCATGGCCACCGTTGATCCATGCACATCCAACACAAAGGGATACAAGCCCGAAAGCTTGAGCTGCTCTGGTAAATGCAACCATTATGCACCATTCCCACTCAATGCTGCTATGTGCTAACCTTTCCTCGCAACTAATAGCCTCTGCGGTCTCGACTGCCATCCAGGCCGCCGAGTGCTCCCACAACACTCGCGTCTCCGGAACCCAGACCTTTGCCGTCTTCGAGACTGATCACCAGTACGATGATGATACCGGTGCTCCCTACGGTACCTGCAGCGCTTACACCTGCACCGCCCCAACCAGCGATGAGTTGGAGGAGAGCTCGGACTACTGGATCTTCTACTGGAGCGACGAGGGAGAGGACAGCGGTGTCGGCACTGGCTGCATCAAGGATCCCCAGACTGGAGACTGTGGCTGTGAGGACTCTGATGGAACCTTCATTTCTGGCAGTGACAGCTGCACTTAAGGCGTGCTTTGCCCTTGCATCTGGTTCACGGCTACAATGGGAGAATTGGAGGTATTTCGACCACTATGTTTTCCACTTCTTTTTGTGAATATTTAGAATCGTCCTTCGGGCTGAGCCTGGAATTACGACGCCAAGAAAAAGAATCGTATGAGTGAGAATACGCTGGGTGCTTCTAGAGCTCTACTGTCGTGTCTTGCTGATACAATGCTTCTGGCCATTTTATTTTGATATCTTCCCGAAGCTCGAATATTTCGCCTAGAGTGGAAACCTACTGTAAAAATGGCCTCCTGCTTAGATCAGCCCTAAAGTGCGCTTACAAGCAGGATAGGTACAATGTGCGAGGTCGCCCCGTTTCAACATGACTATGGGCTACTAGTAAATCCTGCAGTGAAAATTTTTGTAATTGTTCTAATGGATCTGTCTCGCAATGCATTAAATAACAAATATGTAAATGGTATTATATCTTTCGTCGAACACCAAACACCGTCCCAGCCCATCTAATTAGCCTCCCGGGCATGCACCAAATTCGTCAAATCAAGAAGTCGGTTCGAGTATCCCCATTCATTGTCATACCATGCCATGATCTTAAAGAACTATAGATGAATTAGCACATTGTTATCTTCTCAAACGATGACTAGAGCATACCTGAGGGTTGAGCTCTGCACATGCGGGAGCATCAATGATAGCGCTATAAGGGCTGCCGTTGTAATCACTGCTAACCAATTGCTCGTCCGTGACTCGAAGGACGCCAGCCATATCGGACTTTGCAGCCACACGGAACGTGGAGATAATTTCGGCAAGAGAAGTGGGCTTTTCGGTGCTGACTGTGAGATCAATCATGGAGACGTTGGGTCTGGGTATGTTAGCTTGCGCTTTGTTATTAGTTATGATAGGGTCATTGACTCACGTAGGAACACGAATGGAGACACCAGTGACCTTTCCTTTCAACTCGGGCAAGACAGATGCGACGGCCTTGGCGGCACCGGTGGTGGTGGGAATAATATTGTTGAAAACGCCACGTCCTATGAGAAATTAGACACCGTAACCTTTATTGTCGAAGAGGAGTTCTTACCAAGACGAGCGTTCTTCTTGCTGTACCCATCCAGGACCTGCTGAGATCGGGTAGCGGCGTGAATTGTGGTCAAGAAGCCCTGAGTAATGCCAAATGACTCTTGAAGAACCTTCAAAACAGGAGTAACACAGTTGGTTGTGCAGCTGGCGTTGGAAACAACACGGCATTCTTCGCTGGACTTATAATCATCGGAGTTCACACCATAGACAAAAGTAGGTGCGTCTGAGCTAGGTGCGGAAATGAGCACACGCTTGGCGTTACCATGGGTGATGTGTTCCATGGCAAGGTCTCGCTTTGTGAACTTTCCGGTGCATTCGAGGACGTAGTCAGCTCCCACGGAGGCCCAGTTGAGCTTCTTCAAGTCACGCTCAGATGTAAGAGCAATCCGCTTCCCATCGATGGTGATCAAAGCATCTGACACAATCTGGATGTCGACTCGGTCGTCCAGGTTGCCCATTGAGGAATCATAGCGGATAAGATAGACGAGGTCTTCGACGGTGACGCAAGTGTGGTTGATCGCAACAACCTGGATATCAGATCGGACGAGAGCAGCACGGAGTACATTGCGACCTATGCGAAGCTATTTATTAGCTTGTGTTGGGATTGGATAGGCTGTTTAGGTCTCGTACCAATACGACCAAAGCCGTTGATGCCGACATTACAAGCGGACGGCAGGGTTGTTTGGCCAACAGGCACGTCGTTGATTGAAGGAGCCATGACAATGTGATTAGGAAAGAAGGGGGTATTCAAAAAGATTCTTTCATAAAATGTATCTTTTGAGAGATTTAGCTTAAGATTTATTCTACTATCTAAAGAAATTTTCACGAGAATACACGAGCTATCAGTATAGTCCAGACCACACTTAGACCCATCGCCATGTCATAGAAACCCCTCTAACCCGAATTATTCCGCCTAGACACGGATCCTGATTCGGCTTCGAAAACGTCGCCCAGCCAAACGAGATAACAATGAGGAATGATGCCGTCTCTGCCTTAGATTCAACGTCAACCGAGACCCGTTCGGCGGTACCGCATCGGATATCCGGTTGCTATGGATCCATCGGCAACCAATAGCGGCGTCTTATCGCCCCGAAATTCCCGCTTCCACTTCCCGAGCTACGCGGTCATGGCCACCTCCGCCTATAAACGCGACTAACAAGCCTTGTCTGCTCGGCTGTGCCACTGGGTCTGATGGGGCTGGGTCGACTCCGGGGTAAAAGTAGCGATTTTCGGAGGATTTTGCCCCAGATGTGAGCGATCCATTGGTTCTTGTTTAGTGCTCGGCGTCAGACTGCGCCAGGGACCACTTTTCATGTCTAGGATCAAGTTCGTGGGTCCTTATGACATATTAATGCGTTGTGATTTGCGGAAGAAAACTATTCCCGACCTTGTCCTCCTCCGTATCGGCATTCCGATGCGTGGTTTTGTGATGCCGCAGCCTGCCAAGATTCCGGTCTCGCCGATCTGATTGCCGAAGGGTACTATTAATGGCTATTTCGTCTTTGAATACGGCAATTCGAACAGGTTGTAGATGTTGTGAAAACAATTTGTTGGGTATCAACTTCAATGTCTACCCTCGTCACATTCATCAGCAGCCCGCGGCCTGAACTTCAGGGCTCTGAACAGATGACTGACTCCTACAGAATGGATCGATATCAAGTCCCACCTAATGGCACCCAGGGTCTTTCTCTTATTAACGAAATGAGGAGATTGCTTGCTCCAAGAGAGTCTATATCAACACCTCATTTCTCCTTTTCTCCATCCCCAATTCGCCAAATCCCCATTTCCAAAACACGACGTTGTGCCAGGAGCAACAGATGAGTCAATTCGAAATAAAAACGTTTCCAGCCTCGCACCTTACAACCACAAATCTATAAGCAGTTCGCCCACTTTATACCGCCAGAAGGCCAGTCACTCTCCGTATCAGCATCCAGCTAGACTTCTTCCTGTTTCTTCGGGTGCATAAGACCCACGAGACCATCACTATGGCTGTCAGTGGGACTGCCGCCGCGAAGTAGATCCATAAGCTCATTGCAACTGTTCCGTCTGACTTTCCCTCTCAGTCAAAGAAAGACATGCTAAAGAAAGACTGCATCGAATCAATCACATCAGGTGTGTCAGTTACAAAGACATGAGATTCAAAAACGGGAGGCTCTTACACAAGCAAAAGTCGCCGGGAGAAAGACTCAAGTCATAACGGCACTGGGCTTAATTGAAGAGCTATCGCGCATCCTGGTTTCGGCAATCTTCGCAGACTCCTTGGCGAGGCATGGAAGCTAGCTCATGTGGAACCGCTTCGAGGGATAAAATGGCCTAGTCTGACGGCAAAGATCTGCCTATCCACCAAACTCAAGCTCAGTTCTCGATCTAATATTACAGCGCTCCACGGGTACTACAAAACTACCAGCTTACCTAGTCTAGGCGAATCAAGCAGATAGGTACATAATACAGCTTCAAACTTTGACTATCTCTGCTTCATAGTATGATATAAGATCCATCAATTTTATATACCTGTACACTCTAATCCACCGATCCTACTTTTATCTATTTGGAACCCAATTTCTTGATCTCAGCCACAACAGCCTCCGTAACCTCCTTAGTAGAAGCCTTTCCGCCCAAATCGCGGGTCAAAATTCCCTGCTCACAGACATTCTCAACACATTCCAGAAGCTTCTTCGATGCCTCTTCCTCGCCCAGCCATGCAAGCATTTCAGCAGCAGTCCAGAAAGTAGCCACGGGGTTAGAAATACCCATGCCAGTGATGTCAAAAGCGGAACCGTGAATAGGCTCAAACATACTAGGGTACTCGCGAGTGGGATCAAGGTTAGAAGTAGGAGCGATACCAATAGAACCAGCCAGCGAAGCAGCAAGATCGGAAAGAATATCAGCGTGCTAAATATGGTAAGCAAATATTTATCCAAGTTTTGGGCTTGTACTCACCAAATTGGTAGCAACGATGGTGTCCAAGCTCTCAGGCTTCAACACCATACGAGTGGTCATAGCATCAACAAGCATTTTGTCAACAGTGACATCCGGGAAATCCACAGCAACGGCCTTGGCAACCTCATCCCAGAGAACCATACCGTTGCGCTGAGCATTGCTCTTAGTGACAACAGTCAAGAGCTTACGAGGACGCTTCTGGGCAGTCTCAAAAGCGAAGCGCATAATTCTCTCAACACCGTGTCGGGAGAAGATGGAGACCTCGGTAGCAACTTCCCAAGGCTTGCCTGCGTGAGAGCGACCACCTTGACCGGCATATTCGCCTTCACTGTTCTCACGGATAATAACCCAGTCAAGGTCACCGTCTTTGCAGTTGCGCAGAGGTGACTCAGTGCCGCGGAAGACTCTTGTTGGGCGAACATTGGCGTATTGCTGGAAAGGTTGGCAAATAGCCAAGCGGAGACCCCACAACGAGATGTGATCGGGGACGTCTATTGACTGTTAGCTTTGCTGTAATACCGATTATCTGTATTTTGGTTTAGAATTTTTACCGGGTGCACCAACGGCGCCGAAGAAAATAGCATCGTGCTTCTTCAGCTCCTCGAGGCCGCCATCGGGGATATACTTTCCGGTCTTCTTGTATGTCTCTGAACTCCAGTCATAGTTCTTGAAGTTCAACTTGAATGTCTGAAGAGTATCCGTCAAGGCATTCAAAGCGGTGATACCAGCTTCGATGACCTCAGGGCCAATACCATCAGCCGGGATAGAGGCGATATTGTAGGTCTTTCCCACGGCAGAGGGCGACATTTTGATTGGAGATAGTATGTAAGTTTGAACTAAATATGGAGAGGGGTGAATACTTTGTGTATGCGGGGGGTTTATGGCTTTTTGTTTCTAGCTCTGTCAATCACTTCTGGGTCTTGATGGAGACCAAATTTAGTGTCCCCCTCATCCCTAATACATTTGGCCAATGAGGTCTCACGGGAGGCTCTCTCGGAGGTTTCTAAGTCCGGCGGGTTCTGCCATCCTGGAGTGTTGAGGGCGGGGGTCTTCATCTCCGGGGACCCACCAGGAGAAAGACATGTCCGACGCGTGCAGGTTTGAACAAGAGGCAAATCTTTATCCAGTGATAAGTTTAGGTGAATCTAATTGGCTAAAAGATTTATATATACAAGTACATGTTCATAAACAAAATGGCGCGTGTTCCTACTTCCAAGGTGTCGCATTCACCCTTGGCTTCACTGTCACAATGGGCGCTTCCAAGATACCCGCAGAAGACATTGACACTATCTTGAGTCACATTATACCACATATCAAACAACATATCACCAAACAATCAACATGTCCAACCAAATCTCCCTTCGTCCTTGCCCTAACGGGTCTACAGGGCAGCGGCAAATCCACATGGACCGATGCGCTTGCTAGCACTCTCGGCAACAAACACAATTACAAAACAATCAATCTCTCCTTGGATGATCTATATCTCGACCATGACGATCTCACCAAGCTTCGAGAAACAAATCCATCTAATAAGCTCCTTCAAGCGCGTGGACAACCCGGAACACATGATACAACTTTATCGGTATCCTTCTTCAGAAGTCTGATCGACTCAAAAGAGATATCGATTCCGTCTTTCGATAAGAGTTTATTCAATGGAGAAGGTGGAAGAGCCCCATCACCTCAATGGGAGACTAGAGCCACACGCGACATTGATATCGTTCTTTTCGAAGGGTGGTGTGTTGGGTTTCAGCCTCTTGCCGAAGAAAAGGTCCAGTTGCGATGGGAAGAAGCGGGGGAAGCTACATCTGGGCCAGCGTATCCGACAGATACACTGAAGGAACATGCTGTTGAGCATCTTCTGGGTATGAATAAAAGCCTTCGACAATACTGCGAATTATTCATGGGGCCGAAACATTTCAATTACCTGCTTCATTTGGATACGGATGACTTGGTCAATGTGTATGGATGGCGTATGGAACAGGAGCGTGCTCTAAGGCAGTACAAAAGTGCAGGTATGACTGATGATGAGGTTCTCAAATTTGTGAGAGGATATATGCCTGCATATGAGCTATATCTGAATCAGTTGCGAAAGGGATTGTTTGCTGGTATAGAAGGAAAGGGGCAGTTGTGTGTAGTTTTGGATCAGGGAAGGAAAATAATCGCGATAAAGTCTGTCGCATGATGTGCTACTAGAACCAAGCGGTACTTTCCTGGACTGCTGCTGTAGAAAAGTTCATCCACCCTGATCTAAGAAGTGTTATAGTAGATTGCCATCAATGATCCATGGGCCGTCTGCCACACTCCAGAGATCATTCATGAAGAAAGATGCATCGGAGAAGGGCTGAGACTCCTGACTTATATTCCCTGGGTAAAAATTGGCATTTGGGTTTGCCATGTTGCCAAAAATAAGACCAGCCGAGGTCTGACCATTCACTGAATACGCATCGAACGAGGGCAAGTCGATTGCGTGGCCTTGAGTATCATGTGGGATGAAAGCGGAGGCAGATGGCTCTCCAGGATTACGCATAGCAGGATTTGCCGGTGTTCCGATCCTTTGTGCTCTAGTTGAAGATGGGGCAGGCGGAGATGCATGTGGCCCTTGGTCATCGGAAGGGGCGAGTGATGCATTCTCTCCCACTGGTCGACGAGGTGTGACAGCTGCCGGAGATCCGCTTTGATTTCGTGTAAGACCCCTGTCGTTGGCAAGCGGGACAGATGATGCTTCTTGAGAGCCAATATTCGAGAGCAAAGCCGACTCCATACTTCTGATCGCCTCGATACATGTCTCTGGCCAGCTACTTCCTCGAAGGGCAAGATTTTCCAGCACAGAAGTACCCATCCTCGCATACTTTAGAGCTGTGGGTACAGGGAGCTCGCCTTCCCATGATGCATACATCAATATGAGGCATGCCATCCATGTTATCCAGGTAAAAGACGGCCATGCCAGGGGAGCATCAGATGATGAAGACATATACTTTTTCAAGGCAGCAAGCAAAGACCGCGAAGAGCCAATGCATGTCTGTAGGGCATTCTTATAGTCGGGGTTGGGTTTCTCAGCAGCGAGAAGAGGCCTGTTCATAGAGATGATTGCTTCCTGTCTTAAAACCATAAGCAAAAGTCGGTGGTACGGAGCGAGGACCGGATTTTGTTCAAGGTTGGCCTCTGAAGTGTCCTCAATTGGGTTGACATCATCATAAACTTCATTCCACCATTGAGACAGTTCACCATTGACATGTGATGCCTCGACCGTGCCAGCATGGCTATGCAAAATGGACTTGTTACGCAACTCCAGGATGAGCCCTCTGATGCGGGCAAATTTGGCAAGATGACCCATTAGCTGGAGGCGGCCGAAATCATGCTGACGGGGTGAATCAGCATGTCTTTCAGCTCCGGGATAGCAAACATCAATATCATCGTCTCGAATGCTGAGAGGTACTCCAAGAGCTTGGGATAAATACCGCTCAAGGGAGTATATTGACCAAAACAGACGCCGGCGGATGTCAGCCTCTTCACTGTTAAAGCAGGCAAAGCGGCCGGGGCATCGATGAAGACCCAAGTGAAAAGCAGTTCGGGTAATGATACCACCCACGCGAGAGGCAGCATTGAGACGTAGTAGGGATGTTATGGTGAGCTGAGCGGTAAATGCAGCCTGCAATAGTGGGAGCGTGGTTGGCTCTGCTAGCAAGCTCTGTATCTCTTGCATTATGTGCTGCACACTTTGGAAAACCAAAGGGGCAGGGATTGGCCCCAATTCCGATTCAGGAGTCTGGACTTGTCGACTATCCGCCATTGATATCGAAACAAGACAGCGGATGACCATTAGGTCCAGTCTATTGAGCGAGTCCAAGCCATGACGAGCAAGCGTCTCCAAAGTCTTCAAAACCGTTGGTGCATGGAGACAAGGGAAAATCGGATGCCAGTTTTCGAAGTACCGACGGGTCCAATGAACAAGATCCTCAAAGGAGAAGGTAGCGGGAGGCGAAAGGTTTAGTTCCTCCTTGGTCCATAGCTCGTTGGTGTCCTGGTAACCAGGGTCGCGCAGCAAGCGATCATCTTCTCCTGGCACTGAGCTCCTATCCCGAGCTCTAGTTTGCTTTAGATCCGCTGAACGGCGGGCAAAGGCGCTATATACATGCCGAACAAAGTGGATCCCGCTGGAGCTCCCAAGAAAGCTGGCAGAGCCGTCGTCCTGGGGCTCCCTCATATAACCGATCTCGCGAGGGGACGGTTTCGAAGCACCTGACGTTGAGGCTCGCTTGTATCGCTTGGTGGGACGAGGACCATACTGCCAATCTGACTCGTCTTCTAGGCGGGTGCTGAGTGACGACGGAGAAGCCATCCTATGGTCTTCGCTTCACATTTTCTAAATGACGCCAAAGCGAATATGCAATGTTGCGCGAAGCAAGTTGGGTTGCTTGGAGACGGCCACTGTTGATTATATAAGCAAGTATCTCCCAGACTTGAATTTGGCTTGTGTTGTTGTCTGGTTTGTATTATATTGACAGCAGTTTTATCTCACCGGAGCGGATGGACGTGAGCACTGTGATATAAATTTGTCTTGGCAACATGCGCCTGTCTAGTCCGACATGGTGACAGATCGATGTTGGGGCACGTGCCGGAAGCCATCGGAGGTTTCTTTGTCCGGACGGAATCTGCCATTTTCTCTCTTCACACCGTATAGGCCGAATTGGCAAGGGCCAGATTGGCGTGCAAAGTACTGATACATTATTTGAAAGTTGACTCAAATATCAGAACTCGGTATTGGCTAATGCCCAAATGGGCTATTGCGCCGTGAACGAATTCCAGCATCAGATAAGATGTCAGGTACGTACCCAACCGACCACAGAAATGAGAATGATTGGCTCATATTGATCACCCGACATGTAGCAAATGATAAAATAAGTTCAATCTCATGTGAGACATGCAGACAACGAAAATGCAAAGTTGGTTTCGTGAAGATCTAGATCTGGAGCACTACTGACTAGGTTATAGTGTGACCGCAAACTGTACGCCCAGAGGAACCTTGTTTGACTTTGAGAAACTGATATCAGTATCTAACTCAAACCTTTGCCTGTATCCTTGATAGTCCTTGCTGTTCACAGTGCTCGCATGAACCATCAAGATGTGTGTACCCAGAAAGTGGCAAAAGGTGAATTCCTTCTAGGTGACACCCGAGACGAAAGCTAAGCATTTACAGGGGCTTGCCCCTCGGATATCTCAACCAGCTTGAGCAAAGACTAGCCGAAACTGAGGCGGCTTTGTACGGCGCGTTGGTCACACTTCGCGCCGTGAGGCCATCGGCAGTGGTCCAAGCTTCTGCAAAGGCAGATGGGCAAAGGCAAAAGTCAGGGCGCATGGAGGAGTGGGCCCAATATCCTTTACAAGACTGGACCGGCATAGCGCACTGGATGACCGCAGTATCTAACCAATACACGGTGGAAGAATACCCGATTGGGCCATTTGGAGAATCCGGGGGGCAAATGTATCAATGTATGACCTCTCAGAATAGCAGCAAAGCTCGGAGCCCTGCAGATGGGGAAATTTTTGAATCGTCGGCTTACACAGGGCAACTCCCGGGCGACGATCATACTCGGCTTTTCCATGACATCCATATTCGCCCTCGGAGAATGAACTTATCAGGAAATTCGCAGGATGCTGTGACCGTGGGGTCCGGCGATGTGGCGACGGGCGCAAGTGCAGAGTCTGCTGGCATTAGTGACATGGGGGCCTTTCATGAAGACCAAACAAGAGGAACAGAGCAGTCCAAGGCAGACGAGCTATCGAAAAGTAAATCCAGTATATACTTTTGACCGCAAAACTTCTGCAATGAATATGTCCCATCCTCAAATTTGAGGATCGCATTGTGATGGGGTCGCACTTAACCTGCGACGGACTAAATTAACCTCCGGTCGCATGTTTCATCATTCCTCAGAACACGAGTAAGGATGAGAATGAAGGCCGAAATAATAATCAATTATGAGGGTGAGGCCCGAAATGGTAGGTAATCACATAGCTTTTTAGTTCCTTTGACTGTGCGTTGTCGTGATCAGAGAAGGATCTTGAGGCCCGACCCACTTGACTCGGTAACAGTGGAGGCCCAGCGTATATCTACGAGATTTTTAAGATTAACGAGCGGGGCCCACCTCAGCCCACCAAACTCGAGTGACCCACGAGCGAACCCCTCACAGGTCCATCGAAAAGCACCGCTCGCAACCACCAGGTTCAATCAGGTGCAGCAGCCCTGCATCTCGAAGCGCCGGTCGCACCAGGATCACGCCGGCGGCATCGGGATGGGTCGGGGCACGATTTGATTGGCTTTCATGCATTATGCCGGCCGTGCCTGGGACCTGGCGATCCGTCGGTCTTGCGGAGCACAGACTGCTTTTAGTTTAGGAACGGCTGGTAGTGGTGAAACGGACCCCGGGAGACTCGAGTTCGGGGCTGTTTCATTCCTTTAGAGCAATAAAGCGCAGAGCATTGTTGCATCACAAATCTCATTGCATGCTCCCTTTGATCGGTTCTTTTTTTCGGATGATTGGGTCGGCCTTTATGTACGTAGAGACCCGAACAACTCAGTGTGACCCTAGGGTCTGCATTAGCATAACACGTCAAGCGCTTTTTTCCTGCCCAAGGGAAGCATGACTTAGCCCCCCATGACAACCTCCGTTAAAGCGCCCCTTCCAGGCACGGACAATGGGGCCGTGGCCACCTTTTCGGACAAAGGCGATGGCGAAAAGAACTGGGACAAGTGGACCACCAGTAAAACTGTAAAAGAAGAATGGAGAGACAGAAAAATTGGAAAGAACGTGTTCGCCACGACCCTTCAAGGAACAAATAATAGTGGTGGAGTGGACTCCAGAACACAGACGAACCTTGGTACGGGAAGTAAGTGGGAACGTTTAAGTGGTGTTGGAGGTGAATGATTGGAGTCCAAACGGTAAGCGCCCACGGGAAAACACAGTTTACAAGTCCAGACCCTTGCCTCTTCTCTTCTTCCCCTTCTCTTACTTCAGGGATTTCCTTCATTCTTTCCCTTCCCTTCATTTCTGACAGTCCTGATAATATTGATCTATGATCTGTGATCTGTGATCCTGGACTCCTTTTTTTGACCTCATTCCCTAGGTTTTTTGACCACTTTACCATTTTTGTACCCCTGGCGCGTCCTGGCTGTACGCCCCTCATTCATTCCCCTAGACTCAGGGAAACAAAAGAGACTGAACGTCTGCTATTTTGCTGTGCAAAGTTAGCGCATTTCGGCCTTGACACTCATTAATCTCTGTGCAAGACACAGACATCTGACATTCCGGAAATTGATCTTCATTCGCCGCCTCCGCAATCTGCAATCATCTACCACGCGAGATCAGGAGGCTTTTTGACAGGTATTCGAAACTAAAAACGAATATTCAAAAGCATTTCGGGTCGATTTATTTGTCCCAAAATACACCAAATCAAACCAAACCCACATCTTGTGATCTTTAAATCCGCCTTCAGGTGTCACAAACCACCACTCTAGATCATCATGTCGACTCTCACGCGCGCATTTACCAAGCGCCACAAGCGGCCCGAAGTGTCGGCGCCCATGCCGTATCGCGAGGAGAAGCCCAAGGGTCATGCACGATTCAATTCTGGCTCCATCAAGCGTAGCAATATCTCTGGCCCTGTTCAGCTCATCTCCACCACCAACATGCTGGCTTACAACGCTCCCGATCTGAGCTCGATGGCGCAGTCCCCGCATTCTTCTGCTTCATCGATGCGATCGCGGGACGATTCCGATATTGCCGTATCGCCCCACAGCTACTCCTCGTCCATCACCACCCCCGACCTTTCTCAGAACACTTCTCCCATCGATGGCAGCCCAGGTTCTTACTTCCCCAAGCGGTCGGCAACTGTGACTAGCGGCCCACGCTCCTCCACTACATCGGCCTCATCAACGGATGCTCCATTGGTTCCTACTCGAGCTCTCTCGCATACCAAACGATCTCACCAGGACCTTGCACGCAAGCGCTCCCAGTCCAGAAATTCGCCCCCGACTCTGAATGCACCGCGCAGCAACCCTACGCTTGGGGCATCTCTAGAGACTTTCAAGCCTGCGCCCGAGTCGCATCCATTCAGCAAAGAGTTAGCGCAGGTTAATGAGGTGGCCGAGGAGTTTGGCGGCCCCCATGTTCTGGACGAGGAGGAGCTTTACCTTACTCGCAAGGGACTACACAAGTTCACAGTCGACGACTACCTTGCCGAAATCGAGGAGGTATATGGAAGTGTCTTTGACAACAAGCTTGGACCCATTAGTGCGGGTCCGTGGCTGTGAATCATCGACAATTCTTCTGGACACCCCGGCTGAGCCGGGACTATAATCCATGACCCACTGAGTGGCGTTTCTGACAGGACTGGATCTTCCTTAACAACGCCCGCTACGACCAACTCTTATTCACTCTCTTCACGACTCTTTGACCTTTATTCCCCGATTCGCACTATACCATGGGAGGAGCCGCTCTAATTCCCGATTTCGATTTTTGTCTCTCTTCTGCCATTTGTCTCACAATTTGTTCATTGGGTGTTTGTCAGGATCTACGATGGGCTCACAACTATCTCGGCATTGGTGTATGCATTACCTCTGACATAAGTAGACTTTGCACATATTTCAATATATTCAGTGTTGAAGACAAATACCTTAAACCCTCTATTCTACGTCCAGGGCTAGATGCCTGGTGATTCTAGCCTCGGTCGTCTTTGTAGTGTGATTTGGCGTCATACTAGTGAAGGAACAGTAAATAGTTCAGCAGAAATCTTTTCGCCTCAGGCATCACTAAGGCATCAAAGTGACATAATCTTTCAATTATACCCAATATGGACTAGCGTCAGAATTCACCAGTCACGGGTTCTCCGCAGCCCCACAACAAATCCAAGTGCATTTTTTTTCTTAACTCCAGCACTTGAATCCGATGCACATCACCTCGGCTTTGAGTATCCATCAATCCACTTGAGAGACTGGAATGTTTTTGGGGACACAGACTGGCCTTAAGAGTCCGATGCCTTATACCTGTAACACAAATTGAAAATTCGCTTCATCAAGCGGTCGTGTGCTTGACTACTGTCCCTGTCTTCACTCCATCAAGAGCTGTCCCTCTGCAATCACCGGAGGTTCAGTCCGACAGATGTCCATAACACAGCAGTCTTCATTTCTGCTTTCTCAATAACGCATTCTTTTAAATACTGGCCATGGTCTCCGTTGCCACTGCTCCTCTCTCACCGGCCCTCACAGCCACACCTTCCATTCATCAATCAAAGATGATTGCGATGTCGTCTCCTGTATCGATCCTCAAGTCTTCCAAACCCGTCGGGATCAAACGCAAGATGGACGACACCGACATGGACTTCTCTCCGTCGATCCCGGATGACCTCCCCAAGCATCTCGATAAGCGCCCGCGCGTCACCTTCGATGACAAAAATACCGTCCGCACATTCTCGGTCCCCTCCGACGACCCGTTCACAGACACACAAGGAAAGAGTGCTGCGGTTATTCGTGAAGAAGTTCGTCAGGCCATTCATCGCCATGTCACAGCTGGGGATAGCGAGGCCTATGACCAAATCAAGGAGATATTCGTTGCCGACCCTAAAAAGGCGGACACTGGCATGCAGGCATGGAACCTTCCGACACACGCATCCCTCAAGAATCACCTGATGGGTCTCCTCTCTCACATCGCCTCCTTGGATCGCAACTGCAGCGGGCTAGTAAATGCCGTTCTCGACAGTGAGTGGCTGGGCCGCGATGAGGCCTATGTGAAACTCTTCATCCGGTTCCTGGGCAATCTCGCCGCGGCACAGGGAACATATCTTGGTCAGGTCTTCCGCATGTTGACTTCGAAACTGACCGGCGTCTCATATGGAACTGGCCGACTTCCTGGCTACCCCGTTGTTCAACCCTCTGAGATCTACGCTCGTATCCATATGGCCCTGCGCCATGTGATGCGGCTCATCCCCGCTGGCAGTGGAGCCCTGTCGCCCATCTTATCTCACCAATTTCCCCCCATCCCGACCCTGCCAAGTGCTTCCTCGCCTATACCCGCAACCTCATCAAAATTATCCAATACGCCCCCGAGCTTCAGTCCGACGTTCTTGCCCTCATCACCGAGAAACTGGTCAAGATTGATGTGCAGATACAAGTGGATTTGGAAGATGTCGAGGACGAGTTCGGAGAGGAATTCCTCTTGGAAGCTCCTAACCCAGACGAAGAGCTGGACGATGAAGATGAAGACTTGAGTGATGACGATGAGGCCAACGAACGTGGCCAGGAGATCAAGTCAAACATCCAAAAAGTAGACGGGATGCTTGATATTCTCTTTGAATTCTACTCAGACCCCTTCTCCTCAGGGACTGCGGTCGACAAAGAAAACACTTTGTCACTTCTAATCAGCCACTTCCGATCCATCATTCTCCCAACCTACAAGTCCCGACACTCTCAATTCCTCCTTTTCCATTTCTCTCAGTTGTCTCCTGAGCTTGTTGAGCTGTTTGCCACCGAGTGTATGGATATCATCAGCAGCAAGTCCCAGCCTGGTCTTATGCGCCAGTCGGCTGCCGCCTATCTAGCCAGCTATGTCGCTCGTGGTGCCCACATCTCTGGGGACGTTGTGCGCGATGTCTTCGACCTCCTGCTTACACATGTGGACAACCTGCAAGCGGACTATGAACCTGGCTGCCGCGGTCCAGATCTTCGTCGCTACGCTCCATACTACTCCACCGCTCAGGCCGTGCTCTACATTTTCTGTTTCCGCTGGCGTGATTTGACTACTGCAGCTATCGAAGGTGACACTATAGATCAGATCGATGAGCTCGAGCCCAGCCAAATTATCTTCCCACCCAACGTCAAGGAGTACCTTCACAAGTCGATCTACTCGCGACTGAACCCGCTCAAAATTTGCTCGCCTGGCATCGTCACCCAGTTTGCACGCATTGCCCACCACTTCCAGCTCCTTTACGTCTACCCCCTCCTGGAGACCAACAAGCGTCTTCGCGTTACTTCTTTCCGCAGCCTTGGTAATCTCGGCCAAGTGGGGCGTGAAATACGCGCTAGCGACCACCTTGGCCACCAACTCGACGCTTACTTCCCCTTTGACCCATACCACCTACCTCGCAGCCGGCGCTGGCTGGAGGGTGACTATGTCGAGTGGCGCGGTGTCCCAGGTCTGGACGACGATGAGGACTCAGACAGCGAAGCTGATGAGGATGAGGACGATGACGACGATGTCACAGCAACTGACGAGGAGTGAAACCCTCCCTTGCTATCAATATGAAGTGCATTTCATTTCATTTGCACAAAATCTGCCGCTAGATCTAGATCTACTTGGCCTTATACTTCGTTCTTTCAGCGTGGCGTTTGGGATTTCTAAAAATTTACGGTACAAAAGTTCGCGATACCATCTCATTGCCTCGTGTCATCTCTTCGAGCGTGCATGGAACCTAATGGAGCATATGATACGATTTACTTGCACAACACGTGCTACCATAGCTCTAGCGAAAAATGGAAAATCTCTCTTATACTTGACTTTCAGGGTTTTTTGTAGTTTCAAATTCTACATCCCAGAACTATGGTATTTAGACATTTTTGAAACTACGCTAAGATCGATGTATAATGATCAATGAATTAATGAGCCATGAAACGCTACCCACATGCACAAGGACTTTGCAGCGCTGGTCGCCAAACTCAAAACTACTTTGCCATATAAGATTTGATATCTTTTGTCTCACACAATCTGGTTGCACAGCGAAAACCTAAAATCGAGGCTCTTCCAGGGAATGTGCTATTAGCCAATTGAGGCGAAACAAACGAGCCATAGTTCAATATATGACCACTCTCAACCAGTCAAAAGACTACTCCGTTATTACGCATTGTCTAGCAGCCACCACTCGACCCGTCATATATGACAATGGAGCCAGCATTGCCATGCGTCAGTAACACAAGTACTACAGCAATGACCGCACCCCTGTCCAGACCCCATAGACCGATGTTAGTATATCCCCGCGGGACGAGATCACGCGAGACGAGGGCTGAAATGAGTAGGGCCGAATGCATGTATAGATGATCTGAGATCTTCCAAGCTTCATGTTTGAGATCTATACTTGTTTTGGTGAGACATTGCTGCTGTGTCTAGCCGAGTAGCCTAGGCTAAGGCCTTGAAGCCTCTATAAGTCATGGTGACATGTATGCGTCTGGAATCGATACTCATACTCAATCTGCAACTATAATCTGCCCCGGGTGGCAAACGCTCACCATGTTCAAGTTATAGGTCGTTGGTGTACATAAAGATCGTCAGCAGACGTGCTCACCTGGATGACTGCTACAAGCACAAATAATGCAAGATTCGCCATGGAACAGCTATTCACTGTTCCCTCCATATCGAACAAAAAAGAGCTGAATCTATCCAGGGCGACACGATTCGTCAGACCAAGACCCAGGATCAGGCAATAACACGATATACTCGGGTAATCGGGTACAATAACCCACTACCATGTATTTCCACGTCATGCGCTCAAACCCAGAAACGACCAGGGCACAGCCCTGGAGAGATCTATACTGTAGTATATAACAGATATATACCAGGTGCTACACCGACACAATATAGCTCGAATCCTCTAAGAGAACAGGCATTCACCCAAAAGCCACATGCACCGGACCAGTAGCAAGTGAATAGACACCAGATACTGGAAAAAGACTTCATAGTCTGCATATTTCCGATCGATTCCGGGACAGATGCTGCGTCATCCCGTTAGTGTTGTATGCAGGTGTCATCTGGACGATGAGTAACACCTTTCATTCTATTTCGTCGATGTTCGGATATGTTAGTTGGGTCAGGGGATGGATAGATCGTGAAGATAGATCGTGAATGAAATTTGAGGGGAGTGAATGGCCGGTGTCGCCTGGTCTTGAGTATAAAGGCAGTCTTGATTCCATGGGAAATTGTTGGTAGACTACTCCCTACCTACACTTTTCCGACGCGAGCAATCAACAGCAGTGTGACTCGAAGATAGCACGAGAAGATGTCTGATGAGAAGGGTCAGGTCGTTGTTAAGTTCGTAGCACTGCCACTAACATTCTGTTATTGTTACATGAGGGTGAGAGCTGATGATTGTATAGGTCTGTTAATACGACTTCGGTACCCACCATGATCTGCAAGGCTTGTGGTGAATCAATTGAGGCGACCAAACACATTTGCCCGAAATGTGGCAAGTACGCTCGATAGTGCTTTCGTACGTACCCTTGGACTGGTTGGTAATGATGCTTTGAGTTGGGTCCTGACTGTGGTAGGGAATATTGATCCAGACTGATTGGGTCGCCGTTTTAATTGCTTGCGACGCATATCAGAGGCTGAGGTGTGGTCTTTACGCCATGGAGCGAGGGTTTTGAGATGGTGAGAGTCTGCAGTCAAAATCTTTTAGTTGATGTATTACATATGGAGACGGTTTTCTTTGTGCTTGCATATTTCTCGGGGCTATGAATGTTACAATGCGACTCGAAGCTGGTGTTACTACTTCAAAATCAAAATCTTCCCAACCTGAATGTCAAGATGCTCCAGGGTTTTAGTCAATATCAAGGCTTCGGAATATGACCGGGTAGCAGTGTTTTCTTCACTCACGTCAATCTTTGCTGGTGCACTATTGCATTCGAGTAACCACTCTATGTTTCTTCCTAAATAGATCACTTCTGACAAGTTCCGTTTATGGGACTTCACTTTCTACCGTGACTTTTGTCGAGATGGAAATTGCGGCATATCCCTCCGCACCACCCACCACGAAGGTATGTTATGTTTTTCTCCATTACATTATGCGTTCAATTGTCCTAGCAACTCTGTTTACAGCCCGCCGAGGCCGCTACATATGCCGACTTCGACCTCACGATGTGTCCAGCATACCCACCATACTGGCACATCACCTGCCACGGAGAGTCATATTTCTGTTGGCAGCATGAGGACGGTCATATGGAGGCGTCACTTGTCGTTGCTTTGCTTTGTTATATCTATGTCTTTTCTCCTTGTTGATTCCTAATCTTTAGGGATATATTCTTTCTATCCTACTTTTCATCCTACTTGATTACGGTGCTTGTTCTTCTCTTGGGGATTCTTTATCTGCTCGCACTTCAAGAACAGATATTGGTTAACATATCTACAGATATATTAGGCGTGTAGTCTCGTTTGTATCCAAGAAGGGGCGATATAGAACTTATCACCCATCTAATGATCAAATGTGGTTGATAATCAAATGTGGTTGCTTCCTCTGTGTTCCTTATTTGCCTTGGGTAATTCGTTGTTTTGAAAAGGGACTGGGCATGGAAAGTGTCAAGCAATCTCAATCATGGCCATATGAACCTCTGACATAATCCCATTTATTCAAAAAGTAAGAATTATAGTATACTTCTAATAGCGCATAAAGGTGAACATAGAGATACACATAAAGATGTGTTGGGATGACGTAGTATGCCCATCTCTCATGGGAGTCAGAGCTAGACCTTCTTATCATGGACCATATATCGACACATGATACCTTTCTATACGTACTACACTTCCATGATCGTAGACGATACAAGTAGCATATCTAAACCAGCTTGGTAAATAAGAAAGTTATCAGGCAACCTGATATTGATGAAATTGTGCCAAAAGGTCATTCTTTCATGCCCAACCTACCCCAACCTTCTAAAAGACAGCAAATGCCAGAATTTAGAATGATGCAATTACATAACAGAGATGGATGTGAGACATAGGAGCAGAGACCTCGGTACAGAAGCGGCCAGTCCAAATAGTCAAAATTAAGGTTTTCAACGCAATGTTGACGAGGTTCCCATTGTGGAGTTCAGACTGTGCCTTGATTTGATTTCTTGGCAGAACCAATCTTTCCCAATATCAAGGATACCAATCCAGCAGCCCTACAGAGTCCTCCAAACCTGCATTTTCGTCAAGGTACCCAATGACATCACGCTAGTGGATGCGGATACAACCTTCCGTGGCGACGTAAAAGCATGTGGAGACAGCTTTGTCGGGTGCTGATCTACCGGTCGGCCAAGATGAGCTTGCACGTTGGCCTGGGACGTCGGGCCAGCCAATGATACTTGAGATATTTTAGGTACTCTCGAATGAGGATAATGCTTTGGACATGATGCATTTATACGAAATCCACATATACGAGATGCGGTCATCTAGTGTGAATCTCATTTTTCAGCTCGACGGTCAAAGCATACTATTTAGAGAATTCAAAATTCGTCTTCATTTACGATAAGAAACGACTAAGCCAATTGAGTGTGCAATATGCATAAAAATTGTGCGCCAGGCACAGACGCCGCGGATGCTCATGGAACGCTAACTCAAGCTCTCAACACAAATCATGCAATCTATTTAGACAAGGCAGAAGCAAAAATAAAACCTCGAAAGCGAATCACCGATCAAAAATGGCTTTCATGTCAGCGCATGCATCATGATACAGTACGTCTACGCTGACCTGATCGCGGAATGGGTTGGCCGATTTATCCCAAGCGTGTCGGGCCTTCTCAATCATCATCGCACGAACACGCTTCCCAAGACCCTCTAAGCGACGGACGAAGACCTGGCCCTCTTTCATGAGCATATCCCATTCACAAATATACAGAAAAACGTCGTGCGGCAAGGCTTCGTCCAGCATTTGGTCGGAGGCGCGTACGGGTGATGCAAATGGGGAGGCCAGATCTTCTAGATTGGGGATATACGATGCATCAAACAGATTGGTGAAAAAAGACGGGAGAGTCTTGTCCGGCATGAGACTCATCATTCGGCGATGGTCACGGGACTCCATGAAATCCAGAATAGGGTACCAGCTGAACAGGGCCACGATATTGAGCTCATTCGTTTGATCTACCAATCGTTGGGTCGATTCTGCCCGGCCAAAGGGTTCCTTAATCTCCGTTGAAAGACGCTCGCGGAGTCGCAGCGGCACTGTAACGGCTAGGTTGCCGCCTGCCGAGAAGCCGCTAAGGGCCACGCGGCTCACATCTAAGCCCAGATCGGGGGCATGGGTGGCTAAGTATAGTAATGCGTCGACTCCGTCGTCGACTGCCGCCGGGAATGGGTGTTCTGGGGCCCGTCGATAACTCACACTGGCCACGACCGCCCCGACTTCTTGTACGATGGCCGCAGCCCAACGCGAATCATCGGTAGCGCATCCAAGAGTAAATCCTCCGCCATGGAAATTGACCGCAACTGGGAATCGGTGGCCATTTCGGCGTTTTTCTTCATAGTCTGGTGGGCAATAGAAATGAATGACGATGGAATGGCCGTGAGAATCGGATTCGACGGTGCGGGTAAAGCGAGGTTTCGGAACGCGCGGCGGAGCGACATCGTGCAGGAGCATTCCAATGCGCATCAGGACCCGCCAAAAGACGGCCTGGATATAAAGCCACCCACGAGATGAAGCCATGATGGTGGAGGAATGGAAAGAGGAATGAGCAGTTGGCGCTATTGGGCAACTCCTCAGGCTCCGAAGATCATACGATAGGGGGTCAATATGGGGTTAATGATCTTAATCGGACATGGCCCGGTTCCAGTAAGCGCGGCGTCTGGAATGACTGGAAAGGGTGAGGAGAAAGAAAGGAAGAAAAGCCGAGACCCAATCCGCGGTTGTGGCGAAAGTGGTAGATAACCGGTGATAACGAATAGGTACAGAGAGGACTTGGCATAGAAGTCTTCGGAAGCTATGCCATCCAAAGAATAAGAAAGTAGAGAATGTAAAAACAATAGAATAGCTAGACAAGCATCATAGCATACCAGCACATGAATATTCCTGATTGACCATCTTTTGAGTCGAATCCGGAATCCGGCCTGTGATGATGTCATGTTTGGACCCTCATTGAGCGAAGGCGTTCCTACTGTTTTCCTTCTCTTAACCATCCCCTGAAGACCCTTGAACCGTTCTATTTCTTTTCAGCATCCCGGATCCACGCGGCACTGTTTTGTTGATAAGGTTCAATTGATCGGTTTGATTCGGGGTTATTTGTGCACACAAGGATCGCCCTGCATTACAGTCCCCCTCCTTCTCCCGGTCTTACCTACCCCCCACATCTGGAACCCGGTCCATTAATATACTTCGAATTTCCCGCGAAATCCCTATCTTTTTCTCTCAACCATTTACCCCTTTGCTCACATTCCCTACCATGTCGATCAAACGGGCTCTTTCCAAGGCCATTCGAGGGCGCATTGGAGAGCATGACGAAGAGACTCCCGGCTCCCAGTCTCGTTCTTCCACTCTCACCCACAAGCCCAGACTCTCTCTCTCCCGAGATGAGGGCTCACCCACTGCCTCTCCTCGCCGGAGCATTCTGGGCAACTTCTTCCGCGACCGCGACTATGTCTCATCCTCCGAGGATTTTTCCGATGATTCCTCCTCTGGAGCGTTGAGTAAGAATCAACAAAAACGATTGGTGCGCGAGCAGCGACGTACAGAACGCAGTCGTCTCAGCGAGGAGGCCTTCTCGGAGTCGGATCACCGCCGCAAGGAAGAGGAGATTGCTAAGTCTGCTGCGGACGAGACACCAGAGATGAAGGCTCGATATGGCGAGTTGCCCTTGATGCAGTCGCGGGATCGATTGCGGGAGGTGCGCACCCCATTGGATGATATTACCGCGGAAATGGTCGGCCAGGATATCTACTTCACGGCTCGACTGCACGTAGTGCGCCGCATGAGCGCCAAGCTGGTCTTCTTGGTATTCCGCCAGCAGCTGAGCACCTTCCAGGGTGTCTTGCATGAGCGCGCGGGGATCTCCTCGCTGGCTATGGTCCAGTGGGCGGAGCACCTGCGTGTGGGTTCGTTCCTCCGGATTCGCGGCAAGCTCCAAAAGCCCGAAGTTCCCGTTCTCGGCTGCAGCATTCATGATGTTGAGCTGGCCATTGATTCGATACATCTGCTCGTCAAGCGCGAGGAGCCAGTGCCTTTCAGTGTGTACGAGGCGGAGATTCGGACCAATGAGGAGGACAAGATCGAGGGTCGTCGCAGTCATATTCCTGACCGGACTCGTCTGAGCAACCGTCTGCTTGATCTGCGCACAGCAACCTCGCAGGGTATCTTCCGCCTCCAGTCGGCCACTTGCAACCTCTTCCGCAGTGCCCTGGATGATCAAGGATTCATTGAGATCCACACCCCAAAGCTCCAAGGCGCTGCCACCGAGTCTGGCGCCAGTGTGTTCCAGGTCAATTACTTCAACCGCCCTGCATTCCTGGCCCAGTCTCCCCAGCTGGCGAAGCAGATGGCCATTGCGGCTGACTTTGGTCGTGTCTATGAGATTGGTGCCGTCTTCCGTGCGGAGAACTCTAACACCCACCGCCACTTGACAGAATACACCGGTCTTGATATTGAAATGGCGATTGAAGAACACTATCACGAGATGCTCGAGACCATTGATGCAACTATTAAGAATATCTTGAAGGGTATTTACACCAAATACCGCCGAGAGATTGACACGGTCAAGCATCAGTTCCCCAGTGAGGATGTCAAGTGGTTGGAGACGACTCCCGTGATTCGCTTTGCTGATGGCATCAAGATGCTCAACGACTCAGGATGGCGTGATGAGCATGGCAACGAGTTGCCCTTAGACGAGGACCTGGCGACTCGTGACGAGATCCACCTGGGTCAGTTAATCAAGGAGAAGTATGATACTGATTATTACATCCTTGACAAGTTCCCTCGTGGTGCTCGTCCCTTCTACACCATGCCTGATCCAGAAGACGACAAGTACACGAACTCCTTTGACATGTTCGTTCGTGGACAAGAGATTGTGTCTGGTGGTCAGCGTATCCACGATCCCCACATGCTTGAGGAGAACATGCGCAATGTGGGAATCAACCCGGATGACATGGAGGAGTACCTCGAAGCATTCCGCTGGGGTGCTCCGCCTCACGCTGGTGCGGGTGTTGGCCTGGAGCGTTTGCTGATGCTCATCCTTCAGGTGGGCAACATTCGACTCACCTCGATGTTCCACCGCGACCCGAAGAGTCTCCCTGCCAAGCCTCCAGTTCAGTCGCTACGTCACCCCGAAGCATCGACCACTGAACCGGTATGGCTGAAGGAGCACCACCGACGGATTGCCCAGAGTGCAGATGAGTTGCCGCCCTTAGAAAAGATTGTTGCCAACTACGGTGACGCTACCTCTACATCCTGGTTTGATGACCGATACAAGATTTGGCGTGATATGAGCACCGGTGCTGCCGTTGCCTATGTACCAAGCACCAGCAACTTCGTGATCGTCCCTGGTAACCCAGCTTGTGATTCCAGTCAATACACTCGTACCATCACGCAGTTCCTCCAGTGGCTGCGCCGCGACACCAAGTACAAGCCTGTCTGGATCCTTTGCTCTCCCGAGGTTGAGACCATCCTCGGTGAGCGATTGGGATGGCGCAGTCTGTCCTGTATTGCTGAGGAGCGCGTTGACCCCCAGCGCAACCAGGCCGCGTCCGACGGAGAGATTGCCCGCAAGCTGCGTAAGGCCGAAAATGAGGGCATCAAGGTAGTCGGGTTTAACCAGGGCGAGCTACCCGATGAAGACGTGCGCAAGAAGATTGACGGTCGTATTGCTGAATGGCTTGCAAACCGCAAGGGCACTCAGGTCCACTTGTCAGAGATCCGACCCTGGTGTGACTCCGAGCACCGCTGGTACTTCTACGCCCTGGATAAGGACGGCACCATCTGTGCTTTCGTTGCGCTGGTCATGATCTCTCCCTCCCACGGCATGCAGGTCAAGTACAGCTTGGACTTCCCTGGCGCACCTAATGGTGTGATCGAGTACATTGTCACCCACGCCATCCAGACCGCCGCCAAGGCCGGCGTCAAGGGTCTTACCTTCGGTGCTGGCGCTACCTCCCGCCTCACTCCAGGCCACAATCTGCATGGCGCCAAGATCAAGATGCTGGAGCACACTTACGAAGCTCTTGCTAAGCAGTTCCACCTCGTGCGGAAGAGTGAGTTCCGTGCTAAGCTCGGCGCAGTTGAGGATCCTCTCTACATCTCTTACCCATCACACGGCCTTGGCTCCAAGGGTATCCGTGCTATCTTGAACTTCTTCGAAGACTAAGCCGCCTAATGACCTGTCACTTGGATGTCGTCTACGAGAATTACGATCGAATGTTTTTTACATATGAACTGAAATAAGTTTGGCTAGATCTTGGATACATGGATAATCTCCATTTATTGAAATCTTCATCAAGTTTTGAAGATAGCATAGATTAAAGCGCAATATTGGGGCTTTTCATTAGTTTTCTGATTTCTGACTGTCTATTCTGCTTTCTGTTTTTGGCGTCTCTTTGGTTTTTGCACAATGCCCTGCTCGAGTATATCCCATCCTGTACTTTTCCACCGCATGTATTCCCCAGTCACTTATTTGGTATTGATTGAAATGCATCACACATCTCTATTATTGACTTGGTACATTTGATGATAGAGTTGGAGTAAATCAGGTTCAAACAATTCCTGCGTATATACATCACAAAGATGGCATAGAAAACATCGACCCTTGTCCCTCCAAGTAACACAATAGCTAGTCAAACACTAGTCTTTACTGGTCCTTTTTATCCTCCACTTCCTCGCCTTTTTCCCTCTCAACCCTTGCCCCCTCAATAATTCTCCCTATCTCCCCACCAACCCACTTTGCCACAAACCCAGCCACAACAGCAACAAGCACAATCCAAATCGCAGTCGGAACAAGTGATCTAGGGAAAACATTCCACAAAAACGGATCCAGAATTAGATCCACAGAAACAGGTGGCACATTCTTCATCAACGACTCATTATGACTGAAATAGTCTGCCGCAGCTTGGACCCGCAGGAACAGCACCGAGTCTGTTGATAAAGCTGCATCTGGCGACAGACCTCCGCTCGTATAGCCTGATGCGCGACGCGGAATGGCGTTCGCTTGGAGATCCGCGTCTAGAGCTGTGAGGCGGCTTGTGGAGAAGATGCTTAGTGATGAGAAGAGGGATTTGTCCTCGATTGTTGCTGTGAGGGAGTGTGTTGTGAGTGTGAATGATGTTGGTTGCTGTATGAGATTAGTATAAATTCATCATTTCGTTGAGGTATTCAATCCATTGAGACTCATTTCCATGGTTTATATAAAAAGGATCAAATCGGTACACCGAACTTTAGATGTGGAATGATCAGGGTGATTCTTACCGTAGCTAACCAACAAACCCGCACCTCATAACGCTGCCCAGGCTTCAGATTCTCAAGGAAGAACCACGAGTCCACGCCCTCTGGAGTCTCCTTATTGGGGAACGAAGCATTGAGCCGTGTTCGCACGACATGGTTCTCTGGCGAAAGCCGTTGCAGACCGAGGTCATCTAGACCTGGCTCTTCTGAAGGTAGTGTTGCTGCTGGTGGGGCGAGAAAGATAGTTTTCTCCACGTTTGCGTGAACGATGTTTGTGAGGGAGAGGAATATAATTCCTAGGATGGTAGTGATGTGGTACATAATGATCACAGATGAGAGGAATAAAAGGAATAATAGAATGATATGGGAGAGTTGTCTTAATTTTCTTGTGAGGCGCAAGGTTTGTGTTTTCAAATTTCAGTTCATTAACACGTCATTTTGTGCATTGGGACACATGAGGTTGTGTTGTGCAGCTGGAGATATATATCTTGGACGGGATGTAGTTGGTTCGTGTTTATTGGGTCGAGTGGCGTAGGCGGTGAGAGCTCTTGGTGAACCCTGGACATCCATTGGTCAAGAATCAAGACTGATACTTTTTAAGGTAGGCAAATGATTCTACAGGGTAGGGATACATTTAGACTATTGACAATCGAATTCATGAAAGATTGATACTCCAAAGACTTGCGCGTCCCAAGCTAGCTAGAACTTAAGTGTCAGAGCAGACCGATCTGTCCAAAATCCATCTCAGAAGCTTTTCGCCGTTTACCTCGACAGCCTCATAAACACTCCAACCACACTTTCGGAGAACACTTGCACTCGGTAAATTAGCCTCGAGAGTAACTGCTCGGATGTCGTAAAGATCCTGTCTTGATCCAAGAGGAATAGAGTGAGTTTGGTGACCCAAGTCAATTAGCCGCTTCCATTCTTTCTGAAATCCAAGAACCGCTTCAGTAGCATATCCTTTGCCCCAGGTTTCAGGCAAGAACATGTATCCAAAGCTGGGTAATGGAGAGACTGGCAGGGAGTCTAAGCTAGTCAGGCCACATACACCGATGATAGCGCTATTATCATTTGAAAATGAATTGGGCTGAAGTTCATCCGGGTGATTGTCCTTATCAGCCCGAAGAGCGACGATGAAGTTGAAATTACGTCGTGGGGTTTCAGTATCGTCCATGTATCTTTGCATCCACTCACGCGTCTGTTGTATAGAGCTGTCTGTCTGAACTTGGCTAGTCCATTGCATCACTTCTGGGGTTGTGCGGAGCCTATATAGGGATTCTAGGTCGGTCCATTGCAAAGGTCGAAGAATTAGCCGAGAGGTATGAATTGCTTGTGTCTTGGAATATGGCGGAAGTAGATCTTGGAGTGAGGTTTCCATGTTGTCGAGTGCGTAGAGCATCATGAGGAGGTGTCGCTGACCTGACGCGATAGATAATCTACAGTACACCGCCGAGCATTATTCTGTCGGCAGTTCATATCTCCTCCAAATCAAAAGCCGAGGAAAAGGGGGTCGCATGCCTAGAACAGAAGGCGGTAGGAGTTATCGTACTTTGGCCGTCGTAATATGCGAGCAATTGAAGTTCCCCAAGCAGTGTTTTATACTAAATCTACTTATCACATATTGATATCCCCATTTGAGAAATGGTGTGCCCACCGCAACACTGTAGCCCTGGCCCAAGGTTTGATGACCTAATCTTAAGTACGGTCAGGGACAGACCACGTGATCCAGAACAGGCGGTGAACTTCACAGGTCGAGGGCCTGCCGTGGCCAATCAGCAGGCTTGACGCGACCCAACGACCGGATCAACAATGAACTCCCCCCTGTTAACAGCACAGACGCCCTCACTCCACAACATTTCAGTTCTTCCTTCTTCTTGACTCGATCTCCATTCCTCCCATTCCTGGTGAGTCCGACCTCCCATGAAAACATTCACCCCTCCCCCTCCCCCTTCCTCGGTTATTTCGCCAAATTTATACATTTGAGCTAACCCCTGAGTCGCCAGACCCGTGTTTGTTATTGGGTCTAGTCTCCCCCTCCTTAATTTTTTGACGCCGTGAAAACACCACCAACACAATGAGAGAGATCATCAGTTTGAACAGTAAGTGGTGGAATTGATTGGCTATTTCTAGATGAAATTAATTTTTCTGATGAAAATGACGCGCTGACTTGTTGATGTCCTATAGTCGGTCAGGCCGGTTGCCAGATCGCCAACTCCTGCTGGGAGGTAAAGATATCACGTCCATTGGGGCTCGAATTCGCGGTGAACTGACTCTAAAACTGTGTAGCTGTACTGTCTGGAGCACGGTATCCAGGTATGTTGGAATTACATTCTAATGGTGGCGCCCAATCTTGAATTGAGCGACGCGCCCCTTTTCTTGGGCGGAAAGCGAGTATCCACGACTAACATTTCTGATAGCCCGATGGATACCTCACTGAGGAGCGCAAGAAGGCCGACCCCGATCACGGCTTCAGCACTTTCTTCTCCGAGACTGGTGTGTATACCAATTTTTCTACCTTGAAGAGCG
This sequence comes from Penicillium pulvis, assembly GCF_028828015.1. NCBI lineage: Eukaryota > Fungi > Ascomycota > Eurotiomycetes > Eurotiales > Aspergillaceae > Penicillium > Penicillium pulvis. The sequence goes on along the minus strand of NW_026643079.1, from coordinate 3,233,598 downwards.
GCCAGCCATGGTGCCCAAGTCCCCGCTTTAAACGCCTTGGCCATGTTAATCTAACATCTTACTTTTCACCTAACAGGCCAGGGCAAGTACGTTCCCCGTACCATCTACGCCGATCTTGAGCCCAATGTCGTCGATGAGGTCCGCACCGGTACCTACCGTTCGCTCTTCCACCCCGAGCAGATGATTACCGGAAAGGAGGATGCCTCCAACAACTACGCCCGTGGTCACTACACCGTTGGTAAGGAGATGATTGATCAGGTTCTGGACAAGGTCCGCCGTGTGGCCGACTCCTGCGCTGGTCTTCAAGGTTTCCTGGTCTTCCACTCCTTCGGTGGTGGTACCGGTTCCGGTTTCGGTGCTCTCCTGATGGAGCGTCTGTCCGTCGACTACGGCAAGAAGTCCAAGCTCGAGTTCTGTGTCTACCCTGCTCCCCAGAACGCCACCTCCGTTGTTGAGCCCTACAACTCTATCCTCACCACCCACACCACCCTGGAGCACTCCGACTGTTCCTTCATGGTTGACAACGAGGCCATCTACGACATTTGCCGCCGCAACCTCGGCATTGAGCGTCCCAGCTACGAGAACCTGAACCGCCTGATCGCCCAGGTTGTCTCCTCCATCACTGCTTCGCTCCGTTTCGACGGATCCCTCAACGTCGACCTGAACGAGTTCCAGACCAACCTGGTCCCCTACCCTCGTATTCACTTCCCTCTGGTCGCCTACTCGCCCGTTATCTCTGCCGCTAAGGCTGGCCACGAGGCCAACAACGTTACTGATATCACCAGCAACTGCTTCGAGCCCAACAACCAGATGGTCAAGTGTGACCCCCGTAACGGAAAGTACATGGCTACTTGCTTGCTGTACCGTGGTGATGTTGTCCCCAAGGATGCCCACGCTGCTGTTGCCAACCTCAAGACCAAGCGCACCATCCAGTTTGTCGACTGGTGCCCTACTGGTTTCAAGCTCGGTATCTGCTACCAGCCCCCCAGCAGGTCCCCAACGGCGACCTTGCCAACCTCAGCCGCGCTGTGTAAGTCCCAATCATATCAAACCGCAAAGAACATTTGCTAATCTATCTCATTTAGCTGCATGCTGTCCAACACCACCGCCATCGCCGAGGCCTGGTCCGCTCTCGATCACAAGTTCGACCTTATGTACTCCAAGCGTGCCTTCGTTCACTGGTACGTTGGTGAGGGTATGGAGGAGGGTGAGTTCTCCGAGGCTCGTGAGGACTTGGCTGCCCTCGAGCGTGATTACGAGGAGGTTGCCAGCGACTCTATCGAGGGTGAGGAGGAGCTTGAGCCCGAGTACTAGATTAGGGATGCTATGTGACCGTATCAGAGGCATTGGACTGGTGCCATGCAGATCGTTTTGGCATATCAGATCTTACCTTGGCAGATCGGCTTTCCTGAATCTACCGGGCTTTCTTTGCAAATACACAGGGAACATAGGTTTTACAGTCCGATGAATGTGTTTTCTGGCTTTGTTGTTTGATATACCTTTAATATCCCCGAAGCAGCGTGTTTTTCGCTCGTTTTAACCCTATTCTGGGATTCTACACAAATTGTAATTACAAAAAGCACTAAAAAAAAAACCTGCCCCATTTATCAACTCCACGTCCTTCTTAGTTCATCATGGCCCGGGTGTGTTTATTGCCGGATTGTATAGGCCCTCGTGAGGGCAGGATATTGTAGATGAAAGGAATAATAACCTAGGTTAGAATAGAACTTCGAAATTGTTGCCTAGCGACAGATCACCCATAGAGCCCAGAGATATTCAACCTAGACTATCTAAACCTTTTAAAGCATCTCTTTCCGACGATATCACACCATGCCTATTGGATATGTAATGGCAGGTACCTGCGTGAATGAGACCCTGGGCGGATGGAATGGGCGCTAAGCCAACTGACCGCCTTGGGGGGTACCTTCTTACGACATCGACTCCAGCCTCTCTGTAAACCCCCATTCCACCATCGGAATAACCTGTCCTCTTGTTTGAGAGCTTTAGCAACGATCTGCCTGACTTGGCACCATTGCCTTGAACAACAGAATTCCGCCTTGACCCATGCTCGTGGCATCTTCCGACTAAGCAGACGGCGCCCATTTCCCCAACTTGTCCTCCCAGGCACCCCAACTATTCGGATCCCATCGACAAGGAGAGGGGGTCCGCTCCTCCACATTCAAAGCCATGGCTGAAACTGGTGAGTTCCTTCTATCTCGATATCAACTTGAATGCGGCAAATGCAACGGCGGACATCGGCGCAAGCCAGGAGGCTCAAGGAGCTCCGCTCCCGCAATGACCCCCTCCCCTGTATACCCGAACACATTGATGCGCAATTCGGCGGAACTGACGGATACGATTCTTTGTCAATACAGCACAGCGACATCCGAACCTGAACCTCACAGCCGAGGAAAAGCGCGTCTTTTACCAGCTGTTCCAGGCCGCTGACACAACCAACCTCGGCGTTATTACTGGCGAGATCGCGGTTCCGTTCTTTGAAAAGACGCATCTTCCTGGCGGTGTTCTCGGAGAGGTATGAAATATAGAACCAGTGTTATTGGCAAAGGATTGTTTGGCTAATAACCCGTGTACATAGATCTGGCAGATTGCGGACAGAGAAAACAGGGGTCTCCTGACCCCGGCTGGATTTGGAGTTGTTCTTCGATTAATTGGACACGCTCAAGCTGGACGTACACTATCCGCTGAGCTAGCTTTGCAGCGTGAGTGTCTTTGGAACTTACTTGGTGCTTGCTGGTACTCTGAACTCCTTTACTGATTGCTATCCAACAATAGCCGGCCCGTTACCTCGATTCGATGGAATCTCAGTCGACACCACAGCCCCTGTACCGGAGCCGAGCCCCGCGAGCCCTCCACCTGGCGCAACTGGTCCCATTCGTGTCCCTCCGCTGCAGCCTGATGATGTTACTAAATTTGCTTCGCTCTTTGACAAGTCCGAAGTCGTGAATGGAGTCATGTCAGGTATGTATACTCCCATCACCTGATATAAGAAGCGCTTCACCCGGAACGGTCCGCTCACAGTAATGTAGGCGACATTGCGAAGCAAATATTCGAACGCGCAAGGTTGCCGAATGAGGTTTTGGGTCGTATATGGAATCTTTCCGACACACAGCAGCGCGGTGCTCTGGATTGCACGGAATTTGTCATTGCCATGCATCTTCTGACATCTTTCAAGTCTGGTGTACTGCGTGGTATTCCCCAGACTCTACCGCCTGGTTTATATGAGGCCGCATCCCGCAGGGGCCCTCCTGCAAGGTCATCCTTTGGTGCTCGGCCCGAAGTTCCACCCGTGCCTTCAATTCCCAGGCAATTTACTGGCTCTCAGCGAACTGCCAGCCCCATGAACAATGCTCCTGTTCCACAATTTGGAGGCCCAATTGCCGCCCAGACAACTGGTGGAGAGTGGCTCATTTCCCCTCAAGAGAAGCTGCACTTTGATGGGATATTTGAGACTGTTGACACCGCCAAGCGCGGAAAGATCACTGGTGATCAAGCAGTTGGTTTCTTCATGAAGGCGCAACTACCAGAAGAGGTTTTGGCCCAAATTTGGGACCTTGCTGATATCGACGCCGATGGTCAGTTGACCCGCGAGGAGTTCGCTGTGGCTATGTATCTGGTGCGATTGCAGCGGGGCGGAAAGGAACCTCTACCGCAAGTGCTCCCTCCTGCTTTGATTCCGCCTAATATGCGACGCCAAGCCCCTGTACCAGCTCCAATGGCTGCCCCTGCACCACCTGCTCCTGCCCCTGCCCCTGCACCCTTGCCACGATCGGCTGCGGATGACTTGTTCGGTTTGGACTCACCACCAGCGCCTGCTCCTGCCCAACTTCAGATGCCTCAGTCTACCGGTGGCTCTGGCGCATGGCATACGCCTGCTTCTCCGGCTTCTAGGGCATCCCCGCCATCGACATCTACCACCTTCAAGCCGTTTGTGCCGACATCATCCTTCGGCCAAAGTTTGCAACCGCAGTCCACTGGGGCGTCTTCTGGACACCCGGGTTCGATTCGCTCCCCTCCACCTCCATCCGATGATTTGCTGGGTGATAACGATCCAGAGGAAACCCAGAAGTTGACTCAGGAGACTACCGAGCTTGCGAATTTGTCAAACCAAATTGGAACTTTGTCCAAGGAAATGCACAACGTTCAACAGAAGCGCACAACTGCCGAGCATAATATGACACAGAGTTCACAGCAAAAGCGGGACTTCGAGACCCGGCTTGCACAAGCACGCACTATGTACGAACAGGAGCTGGCAAGCTTTAAGGCCCTTGAGGAGCGGTTGAAGGTATCCAAGGCTGAGACTACTAAGTTGTCTCAAGAATACGCCCTGATTGAGGGAAGTCGCCAGGACCTGGCGAACCAGTACAACCAGATCTCGACCGCACTGGCTTCTGACCAACAGGAGAATGCCAGTCTCAAGGAGAAGATTCGCTATGCGAATGCTGAGGTGGCGCAGCTCAAGCCGGCTCTTGAAAAGGCACGCTCCGACGCGCGTCAGCAGAAGGGATTGGTTGCAATTAACAAGAAGCAGCTAGCTACCGTGGAGGGTGAACGTGACAAGGCCCAGGCCGAAATTGACGATCTGGCCAGAGAAACCCCACAGTATACTGAAGATGTCACCCCCGCCAGCAGTGCTGCTGAGGTCGTTAGTCCTGCTGCTTCTACCACCAGCCAGAATACCAATCCCTTCTTCCGTCGGACTGCGACAGGTGCCTCAAGCGATCGTGCTCGCTCGCCTGATTCTGCCAGTGATCAACAGAAAGCATTTGACAGTCTTTTTGGTCAGACTTTTGCCAGTCCCACGAATGCCGGCCCACCGCCGACCTCTTTCCGTGCCGAGTCCCCGTTGGCAACTGCTAAGTCGCCCGTTACCTCCAATGTGCCAACTCCATCAGCTTCTCCCGCTCCTGCATCTATTCCTGGATCTGTGCCGGGAGCTTTCCCCGAGCCCCCCGCCCCGAGCCTGTCCAGACAACTCACCCCAAACTTTCTACCATTCAATGAGAACCAGTCTGTGACGTCGTCCACCATGGTGTCTCCACCTGCTAGCAGATTTGGCCAAGGCGACTCCGGATTCGGGACGCCTTCTCAGGCGCCAACCAGTGAAGTTGGCGCTCCGTCAGTGACAGCGTCGAGCGATTACAGCCATCCAGCTGATTCGACTGCCGAAGCCACCCCGGCACGTTCACCATTTGAGGAGCTGCCGCCAGCTACTGAGGCCCCTGCTACCGCTGTTGAACCATCTGCCACTTCTCCACTCAGTGCAGAAAGCCAGGAGCCACCCAAGGACTTGTCCTTCGACGAGCTGTTCGGCAGTAAGGCGCACAAGCGGTCTGAATCCCAGAAGGAGAATGACTTCGAGGAGGCCTTCGCATCTATGAAGCCCGCTGGTGGCCCAGCAGGTGGACCAGCAACTGCTGCTGCTGGTAGCTCGGAATTCCCTCCCATCCAGGAACTCCATCACGATGATGAAGAAGATGAGGACAGCTCAGACGACGAGGGCCCTTTGGGATTTGATGACAATTTCACTCCTGTCGCGCCCACAGGTACTAAGAAGGAACAGCCAGCCGATTCAATTGACGCCGCTCAACTTGCTGCGTTCCCGTCCCCGGGAAATGCTGGAGTTTCGGGACAGCCCCCAGCTGTTGATGCTCAGGCCAGCCCTCCGCAGTATGAAAACAACACCTCTAACGAGGCCCCCGAATTCAATGGCTTGCTGCCCACCCGATCCGATCCTACTGCGGCACCTGATGCTCCTCACTCTTTCGAATCTGGTACTGGCGCACCGATCATTGACAATCACCCCCAGCGGGAAGAGGCTGAGGCTGCGCCAGCTGCGGCAGCCCCCGATGCCAGCGCTGCCAGCGCTGCGAAGACAAACGCTCCCGATTTTGATGCTGCTTTCGCCGGCCTCAACCTGGCCCCTGCTCAAGAAGCGGAGGATGATGACGATGACGAGCCCGAAGGTCAAAACAAGAACACAGATTTTGACTTCTCCTTCGACTCCCCGTCTCACCCCAAGCATGAAGCCACATCCAGCACCGACGCCGGCGACGCTGGCTCATCCGAGTTCTTCTCCTTTGACGACAATGCCCATGCGACTGCGCAACCTACGGGATCCGCTAATGGAGGTGGTGCTTCCAATCACGACTGGGATGCCCTCTTTGCCCCCCTCGATAACGCGAAGCCTGCCGCCGAGGAAGGTGCCAGCAGTGCCAGCACCTTTGACCCTAAGAAGCCTGGCTGGGCCCTCAACACCGATACCGGTGAAGATGATCTGATTCTGCAGCGATTGACTGGTATGGGATTCCCTCGGGAGGATTCCCTCACAGCGTTGGAGAAATTTGACTACAATCTTGACAAGGTAAGCTTGAACGAAATATCTTAGCCCAAGAGACTTGAACTAACTGAGCCTAGGCCGCAGACTACTTGACGTCCAAGTAGATTTTGATTCCGTTCCCACACTTGCACATATCATTCCGCACACATATCTCTCTTTTTGCCATGATGCCTTTCTTTTCCAACGACCCATCTTCCTTTTGTTATTTCCTCTCCCATCTCTTGCGATGTGACTGGGGAATGGGTGGCGTCTTGCATCCGCGACTACCTCATAATTCCCTGTCTGTTCCAGCGTCTTGTATATCACTCTTTCCGTTCCTGTAGTCCTGCACCATCGATGATCGCATTTGATTCAATTCCTTCATTGATAGTGCCCATGAACGGAAAGAACGGCGGACTGCTTGACATTCTGTTCCATGTACCTTTCCCGCAGTGTAGTGTAGCTTACGATGATCCTAATGCACTTAATCATGAGCTGTGTACTATTAAGTGTTAATGTATCTGTGGTTTCAGTCGTAGAGGATTGGAAAGCCGTAGAATCGGCTTGTGTCTGTGCACATGTTCCGGAGTGGAGCCTTGTTTTCCAAAAGGAGCAATCGGAGTCTCGGAGTCTCGAAACGGCTTCAAGCAATAAAACCAAATCGACAACCGGAGTGTCTGCTAGTATTACCTAGTTAGTAGACTGTGATCTCAAGGAGATAATGAATCTGTTTTCTGCCCATAATGAGGAGAATACTTAAACATGCACTTTGCCCTCTTGAGTGCTACTCATCCGCTGAACCCAGTCTACTCCAAACAACCACATCTTTCAAAAAAGAATAATAACCTTTATAGCATCATGCCTCGCGTCCTTTTGACAGGAGGTAGTGGTTTCATCGCCACGCATGTTCTCGAGATACTCCTCGCCCGTGGTCATTCCGTTGTCACAACCGTCCGCTCCGAGCAGAAGGCCCAAGCAATCCTACAATCCCATCCCGAGCTGCAAAAAGACCGTCTAGACTGTATTATTGTGGAAGATATAGGCCAGGCCAATGGTATGAGAAAGCCAATATTCGTGAAATTAAAATCAGCGATCTAATATTCAATGCACAGCATTTGACAAGGCTGTTGTCTCCGAGCCTCCATTCGACGCGGTCATCCACACTGCAAGCCCGTATCATTTCAATGCCAAGGACGCAAAAGAGCTCTTTGACCCAGCCATTATTGGAACTACGGGTATTCTCACTTCGGTGCAGAAATATGCCCCATCCGTTGAACGGGTTGTGGTGACTTCTTCATTCGCTGCTATCAACAATATTTACGCCCAGAGCAAGGACAAGGTGTATTCAGAGGTGAGATCGAGACTAACATGGTGACTTGTTGAGCGATAGCTGATAGATGCAATTTTGAAGGCGGACTGGTGTCCCATAACAGAAGAACAAGCCAACGACAGCCCCGCCAACGCCTACCGGGCAAGCAAGACATTTGCTGTAAGACTGTGATCTCAGGACTGATTTGACAAATAGACTAACAAATTGACAGGAGCGTGCCGCATGGGATTTTATGGAAAAAGAAAACCCTTCGTTTGAATTAACTGCCATCAACCCACCGCTCGTTCTGGGTCCTATCGCCCACAGACTTGCCTCTCTAAGCGCCTTGAACACCTCCAATGAACGAATTCGAGACCTTATTACCGGCGCTTCTAAAGCCCGCTGTCCACCAACTGGAAACTACGGTTATGTCGACGTGCGCGATCTCGCCCTTGCACATGTACTAGCAATCGAGAAGCCCGAAGCAGGAGGAAACCGATTCTTTACTGTTTCGAGCCACTTTTCGAACAAAGAGATTGCGGAAATTATTGGCCAGGAATTCCCCGAGTTCCGGGACCGATTGCCTACCGGCGAGGCTCTTGCTCCGGGTGATTACCCGGCAGACGGAGTATATAGTTTTGATAACTCACGGAGTCGAGAGATCTTGGGCTTGAAGTTCAGGACGCTCAAGGAGAGTGTGGTGGATGCTGTGCATAGCTTGTTGGCCGTGGAGCCTGAAATTACTGAGTGATGGACCGAAATAATGACCAGGTAGTTTAGCTTGATCCCCGGACCGCTTAGTGCCGCTAAGAAGCATCACACTATGGACGTTATCACTTCTATCTCTCACAAGGCTACCAATCATAGATTCTATCTTTGCAGCCAACCCAGACAAAGAAAGAGTTTACAACGTCAAGGACGTAAACAAGTCGCTAGAGCATGTGACTGGTGTCGACTGAATTGAACCAATTGTGATGATTCGCAGCCCCGTAGTATCCAGTGCAGTAATTCTAAGCGACAAGAAGTCATTACATTACCAGCAGCAAGCAGGTGTGTACCACAAATCAATACATCTAATCTCAAGGGATGAATACCGAGTTGAAAGCCCGAGATACCCAGGACCAGGCGCCCAGCAACTATGCAATACCACACCAATCTGACAATTGGGCATCTTGCCCCAGGAGTCTCATGTTCCACGAACCTTGAATTCATCCTCACCCATCCCGGAATGAAAGGATGTGCGAATCCATGATGCCCGTGATGGGGCGGCCTATTATGCCTCGCTGTCATCTTCGTATCTTGGGTTTCGCAAAAGTCACTTTCCGCCTGAGGCGCTGAGCAAATACTCCGACTCGAGGGTTCAGACTGATGCTTTGCGGCTGCACAACCCGTATTCGACTTTTGCAGTTCACCACGGCCAGCCATGCCCTGAGAGATTGGGAAGTCTTGATCAGATGATGATGAGACCAGATGGTCTTTTCAGGGATCAAGAACAGTGTTGTTTTGAACTTTTTGGCAACCAATTTATTGAATATACCAGGACTCTTGCAGGGTCAAAGAGCTCGCCGCATACCTTGCCCGGAAGGTGACGATCTCTGTAGACATGATCATGGCCTGATACTATAGATCCCTGCTCACGCTTGAATCAAATCAAAGAGACTGAAACAGTAACGCAATTTGGCCATCAGCTCTTGAAGCACTCAGCATGACTCAGAATGTGTAAATCCGACGATCAGTACCTTGTACCATCGCCCCGTATTCCAAGTTGGTCTATGGGGGCACACGTTAAGTATATCCAGGATCTGGGTGCAAGATAAGCGAACTCTTCTAAGATTTTCAGCTGTACCTGCACAGCAGAACCCCTGAAATATCTCCTGACGATAAGCTTTTCTTCTATTGTTCCACGGTTCCACGCCAGACGCCTAGAATTATCAGGCGTTCGGAGACCTTGCATATGAAACTCTCCGAGGCTACGGGCTGGGGTTGCACAGCATACGATCTTTCGCGTGGCCTTCTAGTCTAGTACCGAGACAGGGACATATAATGACGTGAAGTTATGCATACGCAATCGTCGTCGTCAGAATCATTCTACCTACTTCCGAGCTACAGCCAAGATCATGGTTAATATGTTTGCCTTTCTGTGCTCAATATGGTTGATCGTGGCCTGCCCCGTTTGGGGGGTACTTAGGTTTAATCAGGATCCTGTTATGATTGAAGCAGCTGCTCGACTTGAGAAACTGGCGCAGAATGCCTTGAAGACTTCGATCAATACGATAATTGAGAACTCTTCTAAGGAGAATAACACTTGCACGTTGGAGAATTTGCGAGTTCGTCGGAATTGGAGGGCTTTTACTCCCGCCGAAAAGAAGTCTTATATCAAGTCTGTCTTGTGTTTGACCAAGTCTCAATCGATCACTCCGTCTCACTTGGCACGTGGAGCAAGATCTCGATTCGATGACTTTGTTGCTGTTCACATAAACCAGTCATATCACGTTCACCGCGACGTAAGTCTCAAAAGTGCAGGATTGTTCCAGTTACTCACTATTTACAGGGCCTCTTCTTTGCATGGCATCGATATTTTATCTACGAATATGAACAAGCTCTACGGAATGAATGCAACTACACAGGGGACTATCCGTAAGTATACCGTACCACCACGAAAACTAAACATGAAACTCACCCATAAAACTAGATACTGGGATTGGGCCGCAGACGCCGACAATCTCGAGGAATCCCAGCTATTCGACGGCAGCGAAACTTCTCTCTCAGGAAACGGCGCACACATCCCTAATGAACTTCCAATAGGAGCCCGAATCCCAGGCCCATACCCCCCACTCTGGCTCCCACCCGGAACAGGAGGCGGCTGCGTAACAAGCGGTCCTTTCAAAAATATGACCGTGAATCTCGGCCCATCCTATCTCGCCGTACCAGGCGACAACATCACCCGGATGTCCAACCCATTAGATTACAATCCACGCTGTCTAAAGCGAGATTTAACAACGGCTCTCCTACAAATGTACGTGAACTACACGTCGATCGTGGATTTAATCACCCAAAGCAAAATCATCTGGGATCTACAAGATAAAATGCAAGGCCAGGCAAATTCACCTGGCTTGCATGGTGATTCACCCGGGTTACATGGTGGAGGTCATTTCGCTATGGGTGGTGATCCAGGTCGAGATGCGGATGCTAGTGCTGGGGATCCCGCCTTTTATCATCATCATGGGATGGTGGATCGGGTTTGGTGGATTTGGCAGAATATGGACTTGAAGAATCGGGAGTATGCTGTTTCGGGGACGAGCACGTTTATGGATAGGCCTGAGTCGGCTAATGTTACGTTGGATTATTTGATAGATGTTGGGTATGCGAATGGGAATCGGGGGTCTGTTGCTTTGAGGGATTTGATGAGCACTACTGCCGGGCCGTTTTGTTATGTTTATTTGTGATGATGTATACATGGATATAGTTATGGGCTTCAGGTGTTAGATGTTAGAATGTTTGGGACATCACTCTGGATTCATCGTTGTTCACACCAAAATGTTATTTGTTATTCTATCTTGAATCCCACTAAAGTGGACTGAAGTTTAAAATGCTAATGTAAGCTGATGGTAAGACATTGATAGCTGAAGCCGATCATTGCCCTTTTCACCACGCTAAACCGGAAGAGGGGTTTTGTTGGGCCACATAACAATAGTTTCACACATCAGCGATCAGGGGAAAAAGCAAACAGAAGAAAAAGACAAAATTCTCCATGACAGGCGTGGCACACTAATCTTCCCAAAACATACCTCCAGAACCCATCATGGGCGGAACAGAAGTGACAATTTCTTCACAGATCTTGGAGATATCAACCCTCTATGCCGCCCATTGTCTAATCCCAGGTATACTCCTGATCACCACATCAAAACGCTCAGCATGGCGGTATCTCTCAATCCCATGTCTAGTGGTCATCGCGCACAGATCTATACGCGTGGCCACAAGCCTAGGGCCAGGCTTCATCTGGTGTGAACTAGCCCGTCTCATCGTGACAGTAGTTTTCCAATCCTTAAACCTGTTACTCATAAACCCAAAAGACAGCACCGACCTTCCATCAAAGGAAAGTCATGGTGTTGTCGCGCGTCTTTATTATGCGACGCGACTGTTTACTCAACCGCGTGGAATCAACACGCCCTGGCAAATCAAAAATGCACCCGCACAGCCAGCCTATTATGCGAAAAGGGGGATGAAAGAGCCGCCTCGAGGTCGGTTTCTGCTTCGTAATACTGCTATTGCAATAATTCAGTATTTGGCGTTGGATGTTTTCGCTACCCTTGCGTTGCAACAGGCGCAAGAGCAGAAGAAGCATGAACTTTTGCCACCCACTGTTCAGTGGGATATATCTGTTGAGCAGTGGATTGAGCGGATTATTTCGCATTTAGTTGCCGGGTTTGTGGTGAGCAGGATGCTTATTGATTTGCACCATCGCGTGTTCTCGATTTTGCTTGTTGGGCTTGGACTTGACTCTCCGTCGAATTGCCCTCCTTTGTTTGGCCGGGCGGCGGATGCAGGGTCATTGAGAGGATTTTGGGGGTATGTCATACTATTTGAACCTAGAATGTGACAGCCATCAGACATGCTAATAACTCGAACAGCAAGTTCTGGCATCAATTGGTGCGTGAACCATTTGTCTCTGTCAGCACATTTATTACCCGCGATATTGTGGGTCTATCCAAGTCTCCATTGGAGCGATATACAAACATCCTCCTTGTTTTCCTCTTCTCAGGCGGATTGCATGTCATCCTTGATGTTGTTCAGGGTATCCCAGGGCAGGAATCTGGCGCGATGTTACTATTCATGACAGCCCCACTCGGTCTTATCATCGAGGATGGCATCAAGGCACTCTGGAAAACCTGTACCGGAGCTAGTCTCACTGTCAAAGATGGTGATGGGGAGTTCCCTGTGCCGATGTGGCAAAAGATTATTGGATTCTGCTGGGCAATGGCATGGCTGGGCATCACTTCAACTTGGTATTTCTATCCGCAAATGCTGCGACCCGAAAACCAGGCCCTTGTTCCGTTTAGCCTGGCGAGTCAGGTTGGGTTGCCTGTCGTGGCAGGAACCGTCCTGGCTGGGGGTGCTCTGGTTGCCTTTGTGTTTGAAGTTGAAATTTGAAGGATTGTGGACTCTAGACACTAAATGTATTCGAAAATTACTCATAGAATGCCGGGACAGTAATAAAACTGGTTCCTAGTAATTGATTTTGACTGCTTCACAACCGAATAAAATCGGGTATTATATGGATATGGGCTCTGGAGTATGCGTTTTTCCTGGTCTCACGGGCAATGAGAAAGAATCTATGATTCCAAGGCTGGTCGTTATGGAAGTTATGATCCCGCAATGTCTTTGTTGGTGTGTGCAGCTTGGTAGGATCTATGGTTTTACCAGCGGACAGGCGGGGGACGAAAGTTGGTAGCACTCCAAGGGCTTAGGTAAATGCTTTACAAAGCAATTTAACAGAGATATTTACATGAATAAATAGAGACGATCCGCTTACAAGAGGCAAACAGAGATTTCTTGCGTGGTTTAAGCGACTGTGTGGCTTACCGTAGGCAGCCATATTACCACCACGAAATCCCGAGGTCCAAGAATGAACAAGGCTCTGCATTGAATAGACTCTTTCAGTTCATTTCTGCTGTTAACCTTTGCACTGAATGATAATTGAGGGGCTGGTTCGATGATCATTTGTGTGTTCTGTAGAGCATGCAACGCCTAAGACTTAGTCATTATTAGCCTCAACTCTGAAACTTGGTAATTCAGAAACGATAAATTTAGCCTTACCAATAGTAATAAGCTTCTATCAATACTCTGTTGCCTCCAGGGTCGATGAATATTGTCTCAGATGTCCCTGGATCGACAGTTGCAGAGTTACAATTGACCAACCAGACCCCCACTCAACCACTTAAGCTCTCGGGGCTGCCGCCTAAAGAAATCTTGACCCTGGAGTCCACGGAAGGGAATTTTATAAGCCTTGGTATTTAACGCTCTATACCCTGAGAGAAGCTTGCAAGGGCATTGATTGTCTCACTGCACTTGTGCCGAGGAGTCCATTGTATCAATTGCAGTGTAAAGTAGATTGGGAGCCATTTCTCATCAATATTGTACTCGTAGAGAGAAGTGGATGTACCGTTACAAAGCCTAGGAAGACCAGAGGGGCCGTATTTACCTCCTGAGCAACCTCAGAAGTGGATACTTGTCTGTTATTATAAGGCTGACAAGGCCGTAAGAAGTATAAGTACAGTATCAGTGGAGACCCCCGTTTCTCTCTCCAAATTCTCTCGTTCCAACACCAACCATCACCAGACTTCCCATGATCATTGTCAAGGCTGTGTGGGCGACTCTATTTTGAAGAGCAAATCAATTTTTTCTTTATTTCCTTGCCTCCTTGTTTTCAGTTCGCTGCTCTTGGCCCACTACAGCAACAGCAATGCCACTTATCCCACGCCACACTGGCTTCATGCTAGAGAAACCACTGGAGTCAATATCCATCCTTGCTCCATTCTCCGCTCTTATCCTCTCCATAACCCTGATAGTATTATTTATGGTCCGCTTCTACATCCTCGAGGGCTTTCTCATAAAATGGTTGTACGGAATTATCTACACAGACCTCAATGAGATTAATCGGCGTGGCTTCATCAATCACCACATCTCAGCAGCGACGAAGATTGTCATCTTGATTCTCGCAGCATACCCGTTTGTCTGCGTTGGTTTTGGAACTTCATCGTTTCACACGCCTTTCGCTCATGGCTCCATCGTAACGATGGGCGACATTCTCATCGTGGCAGCGCAGATGTTGATTGGCATGTACATATTTGAGCTTATATATCGCGTCAAGCTATCTCCTGTCGCCGTGGCACATCATACTGGTACAATCCTTATTGGACAGTCTGCTACCGCGATTAGCTTAAGGCTTCTGCGTGAGCCGGACGCAGATATTGAGTTCATTCTGTGTACTGTTTGGGGTGAGTGATCTCCAATTATTAAGCTTCCATGCTTTTCTGACCTAATTTAACATCTTCCTCTCTCCTAGGTGCCTTCGACATGATTGCCGAGTTCTTCCCCCACGTTGCCATCATCCTCTACCGCGTTTACCCCGACCGCCACCACTTTCTCAGCCGTGTATTTCTCGTGTCATGTATCACGACTGCAATCGGCACAACAGGCGAGACTATCGTTACAATGTGGCTATTTGGCAGCCTTTGGGAGCGGTGGCAGATTGCCTTCAAGGTTGTCACACCTATGCTGCATGTTGCGTTTTCGATTGCGCAGATACATGGTAGTATGGTTTTCTGGCGCATGTACAAGCGACAGCAGAAGTTTGTTCGGGAGGAAGAGGAGGGAGAGAGTATGCAAGAGATTTCGATGTATTTCGATGAGACTTCTAAGCCAGCCAAGGCTTTTGTGTCCATGCGGCTATAAATACGTGTCTACTGGAGTCGGTATCATGTAAAGTTTAAATTTTTGTACAAAATAAACGGAGTTCAGGATGAATATGAATGTTGCAACCTTACTAATGCTACCTGAAATTTTACCGAGTGCCAAATTTGCCTAGTCTCCCTGACCAATCATAAAGTATAGCAAAATCCTGGCAGTCCTTCAATGGCCAAGGTACCCCTTCTGGCTTTCCGATTTGATAAGTGGAAATGCACAGTAAGTATCCCTGCCACTAGAAGGATAATGATATTGCAACTGTTACAGTACGGGTTAGTATCAAAGTGGAAGACAAG
Organism: Penicillium pulvis; assembly: GCF_028828015.1. Classification (NCBI taxonomy): domain Eukaryota; kingdom Fungi; phylum Ascomycota; class Eurotiomycetes; order Eurotiales; family Aspergillaceae; genus Penicillium; species Penicillium pulvis. The sequence goes on along the minus strand of NW_026643079.1, from coordinate 3,218,189 downwards.
GAGTCTGTATGTGAAACTCACACAATGGAGGCCATTACTCCTGGGAAGAAGTTCGGTGCATCCTGAGACCGATAAACAACAGCTCCAATGATACCTCCGATCCCTCCAAAGGTAATAATGCTGGCGCTGCAAAAGGCCCGCTTCCATTGGCCACGGATGTTGTTGGCCTGCCAAGCGAGCACGGCGGGGATGGTAGAGTTGGCCCCAGCTGCTACGAGGAAGATACCAAAGTACTGCACACCAGGTGCAGAAACCCATTCCAAGATACACAAACCGACAATGGTTTGCAACGCATTATAAATAATAATCGGGCTCCGAATATGCCACTTGTCTCCTGCCCATCCTTGTGTGTACATCAGAAGGCCGGCAAAGAAATATGGCGGCGTAGTCAGGGCTTGTGAAGCGCCAATTCCGAAGCCGAGCTTTTGGGATAGAATGATGGGTTGGAAGAAAGCCATTGCATAGGCAACGACGGTACTGCATCTTTAATGGCTTGAGTTAGCCAGAATCAAAAGGAGATTAAAGGGACAGAAATAAAAACTCACAAGAATATCAGTCCAAACCCCCAGATCTTCAGGTCCAAAGCAGGCGCCAAAAATGAAGATAGCGAAAAGGCTTCGTCATCTGCATCGCTCCGATCTCTGTCAATTCGACGGAGAATGAACTCGATCTCTCTCGGTGACAAAAAATTCCTTGCCTTGTGAGCATCCTGTGGAAAGCTGATGAGGAGCCAATAGCCGATTACAGCGATGACACAAGTGAGAAGGCCTTCCATCACAAAGATCCATTGCCAGGCGCTCAAGCCCCCAAGGCCAGCCATTTGCATAAATCCATAGGCAAGGACACCAGAAAGAGAAGCACCGATTGTACTCAGGAGGTAAAAGGAAGAATAGCGTTTGTGTACGTCATCTAGTCACGTCAATTGGGTCTCCTCCTGGACGAAATCACCGGGGTGTCTCACATCTTGAGTACCAAAGCGCAAGGAGATAAACTGCTCCAGGGAAGAGACTTGCTTCAAATATTCCCAGAATAATGCGCAGCGCAATCATCACTTTCCAGTCATGAACAAATCCAAAGCACTGACAAAGTCAGTTTGGTACCCTTTGAGTACTTTCACAACATACCATCATCACCACACCCCACACAAAAGTAATTCCCGAAAGAAAATTGCGCGGGCCGATCTTGCGGACGAGAATCGAGCTTGGGAATTGGACAAGGACGTAAGGGATGAAGAAAACCAAAAGAATAATGGACTGTTTGATCAGTTTCACTAGATCATGACAGCTCTCTGAAGACACTAACATATCGTGATTGCACTTCAAGCTCAAGATCCTTCGTCATCCTAGGGATTGTCAATGGAGATCTTTGCTTGGAGACAGTCTAGTGCCTACCCTGCAATTGCTGCATTTCCCAGGTTTGTTCGGTCAATCAAACTGGCTGCAAAAAGCAAACCCAGTCCCAGAATAAGTCTTCGATCGATTTTATGGATAATATGGCGCTGCTCCCGAGGAGTGAAGCCTAGATCATCGTCGACCGCTGGTGGTGACTGCGACTCCACATATTCGATGTCTTCTTTATGATCCATTTTCGTGTCCAACGGATAATAATCCAAAAAGAAACAACCAGATCTGCAGGGGTCCAATGTTATATTGTCATCTCGGCTCTCTCACTTCGGTATATTGGAGATCAAAACCCGGGGTAAATGCGGGGTGCCGAACCAACTTCGGTATATTCGGTAGCCACCACCGAGCTGTACCAAAGGACCTAAAAGAACTCGATTATTCTGGACATTTAAAGGAGACTATCTCCCATGTGATTCTCCAAGCCATCATTGTTTCCAAATCCTCTTCTTACTCTCCCTTATCACCATGTCCGACTTCCAAGACACTTCCCGTGGATTCCTCGGCACGCTTGAACCAGGCATCATCAAAACACTGTCCGGCGAGACAGCATGGGACAACGACGCATATGACTTCCTGGCAAACAACCAAGAATGCCCACCAACAGTGCACCCAAAATTATGGCGACAGGGCCAGCTTACCGTCAAACACGGCCTCTTCCAAGTCACAGAGGGGGTCTACCAAGTTCGTGGCTTTGACCTGTCCAACATGACCCTGGTGGAAGGAAAGAAAGGCGTGATAATCATCGATCCACTTGTGTCGAATGAGTGTGCTGCCGCCGCATTCTCGCTGTATAAGAAGCATCGTGGAGATCGGCCTCTGACCGGCTTGATCTACTCGCACTCGCACGTCGATCATTTCGGTGGTGCACGGGGAGTTCTCTCGCAAGGAATGGAAGATGCAATCCCCATAATCGCTCCAGAGGGATTTATGGAAGAAGCGACCAGCGAAAATATCTACGCAGGACCCGCAATGAGGCGAAGAGCAAGATATATGTACGGATCAACACTGCCTCGAGGCGTGGAAGGCCAGGTTGGATGCGGTTTAGGCATGGCTACATCGAGAGGAACCACATCCCTGATCCCACCCAACATGCTCATATCTGAGACGAACGATGAAAGGGTAGTGGACGGAGTTCGAATCGTATTCCAGATGGTATCAGGCACCGAGGCACCGTCTGAATTCAACTTCTACTTCCCAGACAGCAAAGCGCTCTACATCGCCGAATGTGCAACGCACTGTATGCATAACATCTCTACCCTTCGGGGTGCACTTGTTCGCGATGCGAAAGCCTGGTCACGCTATCTCGACGAAAGTCTGGTGTTATTCGGCGATCAGGCCACTGTCTTGTTAGCCGGACACCACTGGCCGACCTGGGGACAAACGGAGATCACCCGCATCCTAGTTGAGCAACGTGACATGTACGCATTCATGCATGATCAGACTGTTCGCTTGATGAATCAGGGCATGACCGGAGTGGAGATCGCCGAAACGCTCAATCTGCCGCCGACACTTGACAGCGCGTGGCATCTCCAAGGTTATTACGGATCGCTAAGTCACAACATCAAAGCTATCTATTCACGTTATATGACATGGTTCGATGGGAATCCCGTCAATCTGTGGAATCATCCCCCTGTCGAGGAAGGTAAGCGATACATCGAGTGCATGGGCGGTATCAACAAAACCATCATCCTAGCTGAGGAATTCGCCGCCAAGGATGATCTACGCTTCGCAGCCACCCTTTTGGGTCACGTTGTTGCCGCGGAGCCCCGAAATGCCCGGGCACGTAGTGTACTCACCTCAGTCTTCAAGAAGCTTGGATTCGGGGCAGTGAATGCAACATGGCGAAACTTTTATTTGACCGCTGCAGAGGATTTGGCATCTAAAGAAACAGCGAAAACGCCACAAACCGGCAAGATTGAAGATCTAAATCCCTTGCTAAGCGTGGAGCAGTGGTTGTGTGCCATTTCCGTCCAAATTGATGGAATGCGTGCAGCTAGCAAATCCATCGTTATTGATATCACGCTGTCGGACCAAGGTCAGACCTGGCGACTTATTCTGAGCAATGGCGCCTTAAGTTACCGCGAGGTATCGGCAAGTACATATCTCTCGGAGAAATCCGGACTACAGATGACAGTGACCAAGGAGGAGTTGAGGAGCCTTCTCATGTGTCAGGTTGCACCGGAGACTAAGATGCACAAGGGAAATCCGAAGCTGCTCCGAGATCTTCTACAATTCTTCCCGTGGGGAAGCAAGTCTCCTTCGCAGAGTCATCTCTAAAAAGTGTACAATTGACACCATGTTCTTCATGTCAATAGATTAGATCCTAGGATGCATATGTACCGAGAAAACAACAATGGAAGTATACTGAGGCTGCATTAATATGAAGCTTGGGTACCCATTTTTGATGGGAGCTCAATAAAGAACAGCACAACATTATTCCGTATCCAGCCTGGCGTTGGAATTGTAACTCAGAAGGTATTATTGCAATTCGAGTTATTTTAGGTTGGCAATTAGGAGCTTCTCAATTAAACACTACAGAATTAGTTAAACACCCCTCACTAACCGCAATATTAAACTAGCGCAGTATCCAAGATCCAAGGAGTAATAGTAATATTATTGAGTACATACGCAGGTCGTACAGTACTTGCTCACGCTCCTCTATGGAATACGCTAGAACTTCAAGCTGATGATATCTTTGAGCCACCTTTTCTTACCTATATCATGGCTTTCATAAAGCTTTCTCTCGTATATTGACGTGAACTAAGCGATATGGTGCGATGTCCTTTGATGCTTGACATAACAATTTTGCTGAATTACAATTACTACGCCATACCAGACATGGAAATGGTGTGGTGCTCAACTAATTTTGTGGTGTTCAACTAGTGAACTCCTTTTGATGTTCCTGTTTTGTTGATCTATACCGTCCACGGGTAGACATACGGTCCATGGCGATAAGTACACGCCATGCCGGCCCCCGGGACGACCCCCGGGGCCACCATCCCCGCAATAGTCCTATAATTATCACAAAGGGAATAGATACCCTGCAGATCGTCTATTGAAGTACCTGATGGAGAAATTCAAAAGATTCGCAAAATTCGGGGTCCGCCATTAACATCCATGTAATACCAGCGATCTTCTCTAACCTTGGATATCGATAACAACGTCCTTCAACCATTTACTCCGTATGTTGATACCTTCCTATCTGAACCAGTAATTGGGTCTAAATAATCTGAAGCACTAGGTATGGGCTGACGTAGTACTACAGGGAAACACATAAATAAGGAGCTTATTGTCCGTAGATATCGATTCCCCATCAATATTTTCCACTTCAACAACCCACAAGCTCAATCTTCCAATCTTTGATTCAATCATCTAAAGCCTTTGAAGCTCAGTTGAAATTTACACAATGCAGTTCTCCCAACTCCTTGCTATCGCTGGTCTCGCTGCCATGGCCTACGCTGCTGCTATGCCCGCTCCTGAGGCAGCTCCACTCGCAGCCCCCAACGCCGACGCCGAGGCGGACCCTGGCCTCTGTGAGTCAATCAAGCATTTAAAAATCCTTGGGTAAGCTCTGGACATAAGCTAACAAAATATCTTAATAAGTCACCGCCCTTCTCCGCGAGGGTTCGCACTGCACCGAGGGCGACTGGCCCTGCGACGACTAGATGCGAGAATATCTCGGCTCAGCGATTTGTTCTCGACATCGATGGATCATGCTTTGGTGCCTGCTTGGCCAGGCGCGAGGACTTATAGAAGAGCAAATGAATTGGCTGGCCATCATTCGCTCACGGCTTTGAATGTTCGCGTTTAGATCAGGATGGGATAGACTTGTATATGATGTCTTATCGTTTTGAATTAGATGACGAAATCTCGCAGAGCATGGCAGTAACCAAATAGTCGACAGTCTTTATGGAGCTATAGACCAATCGATTTCAAAAAATTGAAGCTTCCATGTAGCCAAGTTGATATTCATGAAAAATCCAGTCCAAGTCATCATTACCCAGGTCAACCATCCTCCCAAGAGCAATTGAATCAACGTTTTCCTCACACCCAGCCTCCACATGCTGGATACGCGGGCTCAGAGAACTGGGAAACGGAAACAAGCTTCTAAGATCAGGATGAGGAAGAAGTCGGAACCAAGTCTCGCCTATATAGTCCATATCTGGCGAACAATCCGACACATGGCCAAATGAATTGATCTCCTGATGACTTTTGATGATCAATCGCTCGATGATACCCAATAAAATTCTTACTGGGGGCCATTTCAAATGCATGTGCCGTAATGCAGTCAATAATTTGTTCAGCTCCTCTGTACAAAGTTTATCCCTGCCTTGACAGGCGGCATTTTGCTGGATTTGTGGAGCGCAGGCTACCATGAGAAACCAGTTATTCAGGGGCATCAAGTAGTTGATCTCGTCCCGGAAATATATCTCTTCGAATAAGTGGCTGATACAAGATGATGCCACCAAGGACACAGCCGATGCTGTTGTTGGCGGAAGTGAAGCTCCGAATAGACGGCAAAGAACAATCACGCAGACAAAATAGTTGACGTGTAGCTCGCATATATCTCGTCTGAAGGGACGACGATTATGGCCATCATAAAGGTTAAGCTGAGTAGGCAGGTTGTTGATCCATTGCTGTAAAGATTGAAGAATGATCGTCACCTGTAGATATGTAAGTATGAGTACTGAGTCAAGTTATAGAAATTGAAGATCAATGCCAATCGAAAATGGATATATGGAATGTTTCTCCGGGCAGTGGATTATACCTGTTCTTGGTGGGATTCACTCTGCCGACCATGGCGGTCCACTATGTGACCCATGATCATATTAAGCTTCACATATTCGATGAATATCTCGGCCTGAAGATTTTGACTTTCAAAATCGTCAAGCTGCAACGGCCGCAGGTCCATCTCGGCGGTGCGTATAACGGATGGACGTCCAAAACAGGCGCTTTGGGCCTTATCCTCCACCTAAACTATTTCAGCAATTGAATGAAAGCGAAGTCACCACCAGGAACATACAAAGAGAAACCACATCATCCGACGCGCACTCCCAGGATTTGTGAGGTTCGAGTAGGTAGACTCGCGATGTAGGCCCATCTGATAGGCTAATCGCGTTGCCATTCCTGTCCATTGCCATGAGCAGTCCAAGGTGAGAACATTTGGTGGGGTAACATTTCTGAAAATAAGAAGGCAAAGGGCCTTGAGTGTATTACGATGATCCATTTCGTAGTTGGAATACACCAATGCTTTAGCTTTGCAGTAATATTCTTCGCTCTCTTCGAGAGGTGATCGAAGGCTTGGGTGGCGTAATAGACTGCCAACCATACAGATGGCTTGAGATATGAGCATCGATGGTTCCTCCAAGTGTAGATCCGCCCTGTCAACAATAGGAGCTCGGTGGTAAATATGTTCAAAATAGGCATCTGTGAATGCTTCGACTTTGGCTTTCGGCGGCAAGGATGTTGCATCCATTGATCTCAAAAGCTCACTGGAGAAACGGGCATGAAATGCCCCCATAGGCTGGGGTAATGGCTGCCCGGGCACGGTTTCCAATGGAGACATGAAAGATAGCTCGCCCACGTAGCCTGGCGGGTCAAACGGCGTTGAGGTAGCCGAAGACGCCCCTTGATTTGGTGATGGATCAGGTTGTATTATCTCCATACCATTTTCACTGCCATCAAATGTTTGCGCAGCCGACGATCTTAAGGAGGGCCCCGCGGAGTTGGCACTCCTGGCAGGATATTTACTGCGGCCGCGACGTCTATAAATGAATGAGAACGTGTACAAGAGTTTTCTGTCCCATTGAATTCAAAACTTACCGACAGGTCTGCCGACGTCTTCTGCAATTTCCGCAGACATCTCCTGTCTGGTCAAGGTCGCATCGTACCTGTAACGCGGTCAGTTTGAGTTTGGTGCTGGAAACGAACTTTGCCGTACTTTTCGAGCATGACAATTTAAGCACACTATCCTCGCCCGGTCAGGTGCTTTCTTTTCCAGCATTTGCGATGTGATTATGCTAGGAAATGTTTGTTCTATTCCACCAACGCATCTGCTATGCATGAAATGATGTGTTCCCCGCATTGGTTGCTCCGCAATGAATCCGACCGAGGCTGTCATTGGTGGCTCTGATTGGTCAAATGAGGACCCGCTCATGCAGGCACTTGGCCTGCTTTTGATACATTTTAGTACGTAGTCAAGGGCACCATGGTTCGTATAAGATGAAGAAAGTTCAAAACTACATAGTCATTTGCGAGAGTTGCTTCCGTCCGGAACAATAAAAGCTCCATTGACTATTCTATTGCTAAGGCACCAGCGAGCTTCTCAATGGACGTAATTTGTAGGTATACCGATGCTTACTATGGATGATACGATGAGCTATTGATACAATCCGTGGCGGCACCCCCCCTCTAAATATCATTTGAGTGCCCTCTCATACGAAATCCCTGACACAATTCCCCTCCCCTTTCTTCTCTACTGTATTCTTAATGAGATAATACTCCTTCATGATCAAATAAGTTGTGCTAACTCGATTTGCTGATTTGTGGACTCCATTATGCGTCGCTAGAGTGATCAGGACCTCTGTTATATAAATTGTACATTACCAGACCCACAATCCAAAATGGTGAGCTGATTGTGACAAAGATTGCAATCAACAACGGTTTCGGGTCAGGAGATGAATGCAGAACACCGTCTTTGAGAATCTCGGCTCGCTGCCAATTAAACATCTTTTGTTCTTCTCTCATCCGCGTTTCGATATTTATAATTTGAGCGCGACCCAGCTCTTGTGACTCTTTGACTCTTTGCTCTTCTTCTCGCACTCTCATCTTAATATCTTTCATTTGAGCGCGATTCAGCTCTTGTAACTCTTTGAATCTTTGCTCTAACCTGCGACATTTCTCAGCAACATGACTGGACCGCAGGGCGATGTCTCGCTCCTTCCTTTGCTGTTTTCTTATGAGGGCAGCTTCATGATCATCTTTCTGCTTTTGCCGGCCTTCTTCAGTTGCCTTGCGCTTTGGACGTTTGTAGAGCAGTCGCATCTGTTGGCTGTCATGATCACGAAGGATTTTTTCACGAATGGAGAGTAGAGGGTCTCCATTTAGCGGAATCATGACTGTCGGTGGCTTATTTGCTTCTATATAAGCTTTGCAAATATGATGATACGGACACCAAGCGACCTGTGAAACAGACTATTAGCATATTGTACATATCACGAGAACAAATATCGAAGCAAACCTGATCTATTTCCCGGTCCGAGGCGACACTTCTGATAGCGTACTCAAGCATGTCGCTAAATGCCTGTTTGGTGTTTCCGAGATCGTTTAATCTGTCCTCATTCTGAGTCATATGGTGCGCCATATTATTTCGGATTCTCTTCGCTTTGCTCATCAACCCGCGGAAAGTCTTCAGTTCGTCTTCGCTCATTAGGTTGACGAGACTCCCATCTGGCTCCTCCACTTGGATACGAATGATGTCAATGAAAGTCGGCAGATCAGCTGCCTGATGATATCGGTACCCTGTTGTATCCAAGCTATGCGTATCGATCAATTCACAAAGAATATAACCCAGATACTCGAGCTCGTCGGTCCAGGTCGTCAATAGTGTTTGAGCTTCAAAATAGGCCATTGTCTATGCGGACGTTCTAACAGGTATGAGGTGGCACGGTCATACAGACTATTCAAATTCAAAGCAGAGGTATTTCGTGTCTCAGATTAGTTAAGTTGTTGCTATTTAAGTAGTATGTTCGTCATGACGTTAGCTTCTATGTGTTTGATGACGTCGACGATTGCAAGCCAAAGTGACATACGCCGCACTAAACTAAAAGTCGTAGTGATAGGAAATATGCTAACCCTTGATGACATGAAACTCCAGGGATACTACAATAAAGTGACCGTACTGTGGTTCAAGACGATTTACCAAAAAAAGATATTGAAGCGAACGTGGTCTTGTGGAAGAACAATTCGAATGCAGGCCCTCTACAAGGGAACATGGGAGATAAAGAACAAGACAATTGAAGACTTAGGTGAGTTCCAAGTTAAGATTATCGTTACTCATCAAACTAAGGTCCGACTAAAGCATTCGAGGCTGATGGGTGATAAGCCTTACTGGTCACTATACTTCGTAGGCGGGCGGCAGTCTATGGTTCCGCCCATTAAAAAGTTCAAGTGATTGATTTACCTTAAATGCCTTTAAAACTTCAGTATTCAACTCTTCAACTCTCCTTGTAGTCTAATGAGATACTTCCAATTCTTCAAGGGCAGCGTCGTTAAACCAAAAATTTGCGTGATCATTCCCGACTACGTGAAAATTGATTAGGGGAATGGTCATCAATTCGGACGCTATCATCAAAACAGATTTGATGACCGAATTTGGGATCACTGCGGAGGAATACAGATGAGAAATGGAGATCTAAGTCAAATGTATGACAGGAACGCAGGATTGTTAGGACATTGAGATCTAATTGGTCACCTTTGCAACAGAACGCGATCTGATGAAACTGACTCCGCGTATAGGCTAGAAGGGGACACCGATACGGATGTCCCAGAGGTTTCAAGCTCGGAAGCCACGAGAGTTCGACGGCCGGTAAAGAAAATATCGAAATTGAACCCACGTTTAAAGACTACAGTGTTAATAATACAAGCTTGCTCCTTTTTCTTGACCACCATCAATCCATCCAGGACACTAAATCCACGGATAAAAGCTGCATGCTATTCCATATTCAGTGACCTCCCATTCGACTTCCTTGATCATCCCTGAAGATCGGAGGATACTAAACCATTTCAATATCCTAGACAGTATGCTCATGTTCTGCTGCCATTCGGTTCAGGGTCAGTCCTGCAACTTCAATTAGCACGAGTTAAAGTTTTTACAACAGGGAAACATACCAAAATCCTCATTCTCTCGCTGGTGGTAGGGGCGGTGGAAGAATCGGCCGTGCATCAGGTCATCGAAAACTTTGGAGCGCTTCAATACCACGTACAAGGTGCCGCAAACAGTAGAGATACCCATGGAGAAAATATAGACCCGAGCAATGGACAACCAGGAGGTTGGAGTATGGAGAAAGATACCATAGTGACAGATGAGGGTTGCTGCAAAGTCCACAGCCAAGACTGCCACAATGAGTGCCGAGGATGGGGGATCTTTCAAGAGGGTGCCATGCTCACTGGTGTTCAGACGTGTGATGAAGATCAACCAGTTCTCGGTCAATGCGATCTCGAGGAACAGGACAGCGTCACGGGCGCCGAACTGCTGCACGATACCTCCTTTCTCCCCTTGCAAAAGCATAGTGCCGAATGCAACCCAAGAACCTATAGCGAGGATCACGCCGAGTATTACAGCAATACCCCAAAGCTGGTGCAGGTTCCATTGGACAGGGTATTCGGCATATGGCGCATTGTCGTATGCGATGGACAGGGTAGCAATATCGGCAAAGATGGCGATCAGAACCACCAGGCGGACATCAAGAGTCTGATCCAATATTATGATCCATAGCCCCATGAAACACTCAAGATGGAGCGACAGTGCAATACGGTAGATCACGTAGGCGTACATCCTGTGGAAAATTTGACGAGAACACTTGATAGCGTCAATTATGGCAGAGAGTCCAGGTTGGAGGAAGACAATGTCCGAAGCGGACCGGGCAGCGTCTGAGGACCCTTCAACAGCAATGCCAGTGTCAGCCTTTTTGAGAGATGGTGCATCGTTGACCCCGTCCCCCGTCATGGCAACCAAGTGCCCACGCTGCTGCAGAATTTCCACAACCTTATATTTATGCTCCGGGAACACCTCAGCAAAGCCATCTGCAGCTTCTACAAAGTCATTGACCTCGGATCCAGGTAGATCACCGGCCCCAGTCACGCCAAGGCGTTCCGCATTGTATATGTTAGTGCCCAGCCCAAGTGAACGAGCAGTCTCTCTTGCGATTCCCACGGCATCCCCGGTGAGCATTTTGATGCGAAGCCCCAACTTCTGCGCTTCGTTGATGGTTTGCTTGGTATCATAACGAGGAGGATCCAGGCAGGGCACGATCCCGAGAATTTTCCACTGCTCGCCAGTCTTGCGAGCAACCCCGAGGGCCCGAAATCCACGACTGGCAAACTCAGCCACCTTCTCTCTGTATGAATTCTCAACCTGCTCAGGCACAGGATGATCATTCTGGACAGTGCGCAAGACCGACATTGGGGCTCCTTTCACACAGATCATCTGCTGCCCGCCAAGACTCTGCACAACAGCAGTGATTTTCTTCGAGACTGGATCAAAAGGATAGAAACGGATGGTCCTGTGCACGGCCATCTGAGCCTTGGCATCTGGATATCTCCTCAGACTTTTAATGAAAACACGATCAATAGCGTCAAGACCCTTCTTCTTCCGACTAGCTGCCAAGCAAGCAGTGACGATCAAATCATCAATTTTAACCCCTGGAAGAGTGAACGGGTCACCCAGAGCCAATTTATTGCGGGTCAGTGTACCGGTTTTGTCAGAACATAGAATCTCTGCACCGGCCAGGGATTCAATGGCGGAAAGCCTCTGGACAATACAGGACTTTCGGGCAAGTTCAGAGGCACCGACGGCCATGGTGGTGGTCACAACTGCAGGAAGGCCAACTGGGACCCCAATAACAGTGATTGCCAGTGTGAATTCCAGGATCAATCGAATCTCGTTGGACCGGTAGTATGCGCTGATCCATACCAGGAGTAGCGAAAAGCTCACAAGGGTCATCAAAACTCTTGATATTCCGTCAAGGACAACCGTGAAGTGGCCTTTTCGATTGCTTGCTTTGTTCACAAGGGCTGCAGCCTTTCCAACAAACGTCTTGTCACCGATATCAGTGATTACCATGAATGCCTCGCCACGTTTGATGGTGGAAGATGCAAAGCATGGATCGTTTGAACGCTTGTCCACGGCAAGGGACTCTCCGCTGATTGCAGATTGATCAACCTGGAGGTGTGCATTTTTAGACACGAGGAATCCATCAGCCGGAACAATAACTCCCTACAGCACAGTCAGTACATTATCCTGAGTGCATCGCCTCAGTCGGAGCTTACCTCTTCAAGAAAAACAACATCGCCAGGAACTAAGTCTTTGACGGGAATTTCGACCGTCGTTGCATTTCGTATAACGGTCGCTTTGAGTGCAAGTGTTTTCTTTAGGGCATCAACAATGTTTTCGGCCTGGTATTCTTGGATAAAGCCCACAACAGCATTGAGCAACAGGAGTCCCGAGATCACGCCAAAGTCAATCCAGTCGCGCAAATAGGCGGAGAGACAAACCGCAACCTGATTTCCAGATCTGTCAGCTTCTATTCTACAAGGGTAGTTGCATGCAGTCTGTAGGGGGTTATCCACTTACCTCCATAACAAGCTGCACCGGCCCGACAAAGAGCTTGAGGAACTTAACCACCTTGCTCTGGCGTTCCTCTTTCAAGGTGTTCCATCCGTGCTTTCGTCGTCCAGTATCCACTTCTACCTCATTGAGGCCTGTTTTGAGGTCTGTTGTAGGAATCTTTGTGAGAATATGGATGTCGGTACCAGGGCCGATCGGCAGGACTTCTGGGCCAGGATCTTTGCCATCTTCCTCTTCAAGCTCCTTGATCAAGATGTCCAGGTCATCTTCTGTGTGAAATCTGGTTATTAAGTGGAGGTCTTTAGTCTCTACCCCGCAATCGTCTCCACCGGGGTGGTTGTTGAGAGCGAGTGGCTCAAAGTCGTCGGCGTCTTGGGTCATGGTGATAAAGGTAATTTGCAGATGAAATAATATCAAAAAGCCTATCAAGGAAAAGCCAGCTTATGTACTTCACAATATAAGAATCACAAGCTGAAGAATATCTTTGTGCAGGAGTTATGATAAAGAATGAGGAAGGTTCCCGGGGAAGACAAGCATTATGGCGACACCCGACAATTATGGCAAGACCATTTCCTGTCATTTGGAGCAAATGAAGAAGGCGCAATTCATTCAGGGGAGGCTAACGCGTAGTCATCTGAAGCTTACCCATTGTTGGCTTCTCTAAGGTGCGACCGGCGCGTCTTGCAAAAGAAGCTTCGAGGATGGACCGGAGGCAAGAGCAAGAGCAAGAGCAATGATCTTCGGAAACACTTCACGAGGGTTTCAAGCTTGAATTATCAGCATCAAGACCGCCACCTATTTTCCCAGCCATATCTTACCGATAACGGCACAAATATACAGGAAAACGGTCTTTTTGACCTCGAATACGGATCCAGGCTTGATGGAGATGGCGATGTCTTAGGGCAACGACAACTTACCATGCCTGAGGTATTAGGCACAAGTATTACCTAATCACAGGGACGTCACCGTCGCCATCAGTCGAATTTGCAGATACACTTGAACCCCAATGATTGTGACCTGAGCTGCTCCAGTCGGAGCCTGAAATTGTCACATCAAAGCTGTCTCTTATGTGGAGAGAAATTGCCGGGGCACACTTGCGATCAGAAAGCGTCAACCTCTTCTAAGTCGTTCCCACACCACCCAAAATCAACGCCTGAGAATACTCACGCAGCATTCTACCCTGCACTCTCGTTTATTTTCCTCGCTGCATCTTCCGTATCTTCATACCAGGTCTACTCCCTATGTGACAGAGGTTGTCTGTCCCATTTCCGATTAGAAATCGACTGCGTGTTTTACGTTGTTCCCCCACCACCACTCAAGCTTAACATTTACACTTTTTTTCTTCTTTGCCCTATCGTTGATCTTCCTTCTAGTATCCTGCACATTTGTGTACCAGGAATACTTCTTATTTGACAAACATCTTTGCTGCATCTTGCGATCACAGCCAGTATCTTTTGTGTTGTTCCCACACCACCACCAAAAGTTCTCCTCCTGAGAATTCCCACTTGACATTTCGCACGCCGTTCTTGCTTGTTTGCAGAGCTTTTGCTCTTATCCTCCCATATTACGTGCTGCAACCCACTTTCAAAGCTTTTGTCATTTTCATAACGACATGGCGCCGCGAGAGATCCCGGGGTTTTACTACGGTACGCAACCCCAAGTTTTTCGTGAGCTGAGATCGACAGCTGATAGAATTTACAGACCCCGAGAAAAAAAAGTATTTTCAGATCCAAGCAAATCATGTTGCACCTCCAGGAGCATCATATTCCAATGATAGAGTCAAAAGAAGACGCACAGAAGCAAAGGTTTGTATGCCTTCCCATAGGAAAGAACAATAATTATTAACAGCTGTTTTAGAAAGAACTTGAGCAGGAACAGATCGCCCAACGCATACAGAAAGAGAAAGTACGCAAAGGAGGTATTTTTTATCATCCATTTATCAATGGAGGGAGAGAGATTGGATCCCAGCATCTTTCAACTGCAGCCAGACAGGATCAGCAGGCCCGAACTTTTGCGAGTCAACTTCATCGAAAGAATCTTTGCAAGCTGAAGGGTTGGCAACACGACCTGTCCATTAAGTCTCTTTTCCAGCATCCTCAGACTGGAGATATCTTCGCTGGTTCGTCCTCCTTCTATGCAAACATATTGACAGGGTCGACTTATGAATGTTAACCTATCGAATAGTCGGGCAAGACGGCCCGCACGGTGTATTATTGTAAGTTTCTTATCCGCTCCGTTATCAGTTCACAATTACTGACAAGAGAGTAGCGCAACAAACGCAGATCCGGCGCTTGGAGAGCGGACCCACGAGCAAGGCCATCTATATCTTGCCTTAAAATCTACTGTACGCAAACTCAATATATGAAACATGCCTAGAAACTCACAAAACTTCATTATAGGTTTCTTCGGTCTCCCTGAGTCCGGCAGAGTATATTCTGTAAGCTTCTATATGGGCCCATGTGCGTTCTCATTCAATACTAACAAGCTCCAAGCTTAGCAACGGATGACCTCAGCGGAAATTCATACCTGATACCCCACAGATTTAAGGAGTTTGGAGATCTTGATTTCTCTGAAGAACATGGTACGTGTTACCCCACCAAAATGTCTTATCATCTAGACCCCAAACTCATGCACTGCCGTGTGGATTCAGTTTCTGCCATACCGACAGCAGCTGCCAGGGTTGACTCAACTTTATTCTCCACCGCAGCCTGTCCCACAAAGGACAAGGCCTTATTTGCCGTAGGCACCTCAGAGGGTCTCCACACCCTTGAAGGATCGCGTGACCGATGGACATATTCAGACAAGCCATTCCCGCAAGACGGAATACAAAAGTTTTCCCGGCGGCCTGATAGCTCGCATGCATGCGTTACAGCAGTGGATTGGCTTTCCACGAATGTGATCGCATCGGGTCTACGGGACTCGACAGTATTTTTGCACGACTTGCGCAGCAATAGCAGTGCCGCACGTTTGCAGCACCCGCACACAGTGTCGAAGCTCCTCAGGGTCGACGAGCATCGAATTTTGGTTGCCGGCCATGACGCTGTAAGCATTTTTTCTTCTGTTGACTGGGTATTCACTGACTCCAACATACAAATATAGCTGCAAATTTACGATATCCGATTTGCGCCAAATGGCGTGCAGCGCCGACCAAATCCGATTGCCAAGAGCCACACTGCAAGTCGGCCATACCTGACTTTCCAAGGCTACTCACCGTCTGCAGTGCCACAAATGGACATCTGCGAGGAGCTGGGCCTTCTTGCGAATGGTATATAAATACCCCGGAAGATTTCTATATTGGAAGGATATCTCGGCTGACAAGATGCATAGGCTCGGATACCCAGAAGGTGCAACTGTTCTCATTAAGAACAGGGGCAGAGGTGGCCTCCCCGCTCGAAGATCATAAATACTCGCATCCTATCGAAGCTCTGCGATTTGGCAACGGTGAGGAGATATCGGCAGGTGGAACGGGGGTGCCGAGCCTGCTAATTGGCTCGAACAAGAGGATCGATGAGTGGAGGTGGTGAGAGGGGTGGGCTTTAATCTTTTTTTTTTGTTAAATTAGCTTTAGCATATATCGTTAGCATTTACGTGATACCGAGTGTTGTGGGAGAGGCCATCTTCCACAACCATCATAGACCCTCTAGCTCTCACTAACGATTCCTAATACCCATCGTAATCCTCAAAACTATCTTCTGATATGTCTTCGGTCGTACCTCACTTGGGCAATAGCGCCTTGTCCGAGAAGAGGCCAAATATGCGTCTACAGCCTTGCGGTGGAGTGCAATAAGAGAAAGGTTAGGAAGCAGTCGGGCGATACGGTCATTTCGTCTTTCCATGGATCTCGCTTCATTCCAATGGCTAGAGGCCCCGGATGTTGCCACATGTCGCCCTCGCCACTTTCTGGAAGAGGATGAAGACTCCGTGAGTGTAGATCATGAAGCTATCTGGGTATCCTCCCTTTATCTTTATAGTAAAAACGATATCCATGGTTATACCTATTCAACGCAAAATTCCGTCTATGCTATAAAGTGCATATTAAAAAAAAAGTACCATACATGCACGCTTGAAGCCAGCGTAAACAGCTCCTATGGCATCATGATATACTCTTAGTCTTACAATTGAAAGGACACAAACATAAAGAAACGGGTATAATTCATTCGCATCTCAAGATACCATGCAACCTAACCAACAGCAAATGCATCAAGTAACAGAAACCACTCATCGTACTCCAAATAGTGAAACAGATGAAACCCTTTAGTCCAAACCACCAGCTAGCCACTCCCCAACCTCAACACCAATGCCCTTGGCCAACTCGCCAATCCAGTCTCCAGAAACGTTAACACACCATTTCTCCCCTGCATCTGCACTGGTATTTCCACTAGCAGTCGTTCCAAGACCACCATGGTGGCCCGATGCCGGTACAACCAGACGCAAACGACGAAGTGTGGCTAACTCAGCGTAGATCTGGTCCGCGACTGCACCTGTGCGAATGGGATTCTCTGGAGGATTGGGGTCGATGGCGTGGTAGATGGCTAGGAGACGCTCGAGTGGGAATGGGCGCGCCGTGAGAATTGTAGAGGGCCCTGTGATACCGGAGCCACCTCCCATGGCAGACGTAGTCGCTGAAGAGGTAGCAAAAGCAGAGGAGAGAGTAGATTTTGTAATACGGGTCTTGGTCCGTTTACCCTTTTTGTTTGGAGTTGAAGGGTCGTCTTTAGCGGCTTGTCTCATTTCTTCCGCTTGGGCCTGGGAAAGAACCTTGAGACGTCGGCGGTGGTGAGCGCGCTTGTTACGTGCAGAAAGCGAGGAGGAGGAGAATTTGGAGAAGAAGATCGTGTCCAGGCGTTGTGGGGTATGTGAAGCGACGTATGCAGATGTCAAGATTAGGGTCGAGAAGTATGGCAAAGAGGGCAGTCCTGAACGGGCGACGCCGGTCGATAAGGGCTTCCGGAAGGTATTGCTCGGGGCAGAAGAGTCCTCGGGCACAATGCGGTGAACAAGGGCTGATTCACCTTGGTGTCTGAAAAGCGCCCTGTTCTTGACGAGAAGTCGCGCAAAGTCCCACTCGGTGTTGCCAGGGGGTACTTCACCCTGCACCACGGGAGCCACGAATTGGGGCCATAGCCTCTCGCAAATAGATCGAAAGTTCGGGACCGAGCCGGCCGTCGGTCCAACCAATGCATCATAAATGGTCGAAACAAAATGTGGATATACGCGAGAGATGATTTCCTCAGGCAGACCTTCAATCGTGGGCGCGGGAGAAGCCATCAAGATATTGATCATCTCTTTCCGAGTGTATGGCGGGAAGCTAATATGAGGAACGGACGCACTTTGGAGGAATAGTGGTCGTGGGGTCGAACTAAGGACTAGAACAACACAAAGCGACGGAATCTAGGAATTTGTTAGTGCTGACCTAAAGGGCACGACTCTGGGGATAATCTTTTAACGTATACTCACAATTTCCCCAAGCCGAGCCAGCGCTGAGAGCAGGGTTGGTGGCGCCTCTCTTTGCCTATCAATCTCATCCAATACCAAGACAAAGTTTCCTTGTTTCTCTGCAGGCCTCGCGGCCAGACATTCCTCCAGGAGGACGACCAGAGTACTAACATGCTCGCATCGACCCTTTCCGAACTTCTCCCACTCGTCTTTCTGGCCAAATGCCTCCAATGTATTCCAAAGGATCTTCGTCAGCAGATGTCGGCCGGTAATGCACTCGGTGCTTCGGACTACAGCATGGGGTGCTTCAAGGGCAGCAAGAACCCCCCGTACAATTGTCGATTTGCAGGTCGCGGAGACACCGTGAACAACCACAGTCGACGGATTGGGTAATTGGGGCTGTAGCGTCAAAACAGTAGATTTAGCAATTGGTGCAAGACTTGTGGTCAGTTCATTGCGGAGCATCTCGACGCCGCGGAGAAACTTACATGAAGCAGACTGGCAAGTTGTCGCGCCTGGACATCCCGGCATGGCCATTGTGCGCTCAGAGAGCGGGCAATGTCAGCGGGCTGCATGAAGCGTGGATAATGCAAAGTTACTCCCGCTGGAATGCAATGTTGTTTTGCAGGGTCGAAAGGATGCGGACTGCGGACCCAGCTTGACTTCCCCGAAGGTCCATTAAAGTCACGTGGTGTCGCGACGCGTCGATAAGCTTTATCACGGCACCCATGCTATATACAGGGTTATTGATTTTGGTTTTGGGTATGAATTTTACAGAAGGAGAAAATTGGGAGAAATGAATTCAATTCCCGCTGCTAAGAATGGAACCGGGTCAAACGTATTGAAGTATGAACATGTATTGCGGCCAAGTAGGCCAACTGGGATACAAGGTGTACCACTAGTATCACCCAGTCCTGAAAAAGAAATTCAGATCTAGTTATTTAGTAGCGCCTCGAATCCTCCATGAACACATCTCCAAGTGGAAACCCCATTGATAAGGAGTCTTGGTCACCCAACGTTCGGTTGTCGATCAGTGTGTGCAGGCCTACACACTGAACAGATGCGCTGTCAAATCAATGAAAACGCAAATACATGCTTGTGAAACGACATGATGATAGAAATGAAACGAGAGAAGGAAAATGGGAAAGGAAATAAAATGTTGTGTGAAAACAAGGGCAGGAAAGGAACTGAATTTCCAAAACCTGACGCACCAACGGCAGCAATGAATCTCATCGCCTGTTATGGGGGTCAAATCCTGGAAAGTATTGAAGATCAGCGTGTACAAATGGGGTTGAAGACGGTAAAAACGAGTCAAGAGGGAGAATTCGGGCTGTTGCAATGATGGAATGCAGAATGCAACAAGTAAATCTTGCCATATAACGGAATGGACATTGCTTTACACAGGTAGAAATCCGATGTGTCAAAGGTGATGAACGGTCCACGTAAATGGAAGAAAATGCAGCAACCAAGAGAATCATGGTATGTGCAGCCGAGCCACAGTCTGATGATAATCTTGAATGGAGATCCGTGAAATCATGAAAAAAAATATCGTGGTATCGTGTCGATATGAATACAAGGGGAAAGGGATGAACGGTATTCACAGAAAAAGCTTTCCGATCCCCCATTTAGAAGTAGTTGAAAGAGTCATCATTGGTCGGCTCGAAGGGTGGGTGCTGGGAGTCGTAAGACGGGTTCTGCGTAGCAAAGTTTGACGGGGAAACAGGCGCAGGGAACATCAAAGAGTTCTCGTTGCCTCCGCTGGGGGAGTGTTCGCAGTAGAGCTCGACGCAGGGGTGGGCGGGAAGGTCTGGAGACCGTAATCATTGATACTAGAGGCCATCTCGCTCTTCTTGGGCCGGGGGTTGGCAAGCTGGTTGGTGCTGTTAATCTCGCGCAAGGTGTGTTCGCTGTTCGTGCGAAGATGAGTCTCAGCCACAAGAATCTTGCTGGCGATGCGGCGCCCATGCGGGGTCTGACGGATAGTAGGAAGGACGGGACGGATAGCCTCGATAATGCGATTGCAAGTCTGCGGATCCGCATTATCCAGAGCCGTCTGGATGACATAGTTTCCATACTGATGACGCAGGCAGTCTGCAAACATATCGCTGTTGATCATCTCATCAATCATCTCACGGCGGACGGGCTTTGAGCATGTGCGCAAACATTTTTCAACAACATTGGAGCTGAACTTATGCATGGCCAACTTGATCACGTTGCCAAGGAAGCCCTGGCAGATAGGTGTGGTGAAGCTTGGCTCATTAAGGTCCAGGATGTATTGGACGACATAGTTGCCGAAGGGGTCCTGGACAAGTTTGTAGGAGTGGTCGGTGATCTGAGAAACCAGGTGTGCCTTCTGAGCACCTGATGCATGGTCAATGCAGCGCTGCAGGACGCAGCATCCATGGCGGTGAGTACCGACTACGATGCACGCGCCGCCAACAGCCTCATAGATGAAATCAGCATCCTCAGAACGGAGACGGTTGAGGCACTTCTGGATGACGTGGTTGCCATTGAGGTCCTTAACCAGATCAACAACGTGATCAGCAAGTGCATCGATCACAGTCTGAGTCTGCTCATGGGTAGAGATGGTCTCAATCATTTTCTGAAGCGCACGTGTTCCATGCTGATTGAACGCAATGGTGACCAGCTGAGGGGCCGCATTGTCAATCAGAACAGTGCGCTGCTCATCATTGGCCAGGTCCAGCAATTTCTGAACAAGGTAGTTGCCAAACGGATCCATCATCAAGTCGGTCACATGCATGTAAGTCTCACTAAAGATAAGCTGAACGTTCTCGGGATTATCATCATCCAGCTTTCGCTGCAAGTATCGGCACCCGTGCTGGTCCTTGCAAAGACTGTACAGCTCGCCCTTGTAGTGCTCAAGGGGGTGGATGAAGCGATTCTGCTGCTGGCCGTCGAAACGATTCTGCTGAGAGGCATCGAAACGATTCTGCTGGGAGATCTGCTGAGGAAGATCTCGGCTAATCTGGTACTGGGAGGCCTCTCCCTCAGTTGCACGTCGTAAATTGTTTCCACCACGGATTGGACCATCATTGGCACGATAGCCATTGCTGGCATGGTTGGAATAGGCACCGTAAGGGTTTGGTTCAGCGTAACTTGGCATCATTTGACTGGGATGGGCACCATAAGCCTGCATGCCCTGGTTGAATGCGGGGAATGGCATTCCAACGGGAGCAACAGAGCCGTTTATACCGTTGATGCCGTTGTTGGACATGGGCGAAGTAATCTGGGGCCCAAAAGGCGCAGCGCTTGCCTGCAGCATCGTTTGACCAGACTGGTTGTTGTGGTTCGGGGATTCTGGAGATCCTCGGGCCTGGTGGGAATGGATACCGTTTGAAATGCGCCCAACGCTGACGTTGCTGACGTTGCTGGCATTGCGGTGATGAAGGTGGTCAGCATGGGTCTTGGGTGGAGTAATGGCGGCATCGAAGCCTGTGCCCCTGACTGTAGGTACATCATTGGTCGAGTACGACACCCGGGCACTGGGGCGGCTGTGGGAGGGAACGGGAGTCATAGACTCGTCAGAGCGCTCGTTGGGGAAAACCAAGCCACCCTCAAGAGAGTGTCGAGCATGGTGGCGGTGAGCAGAGCTGTGGTCCTCAGTCTGACCTCCCAGGCGATCCAAGCGGATGATGTCAGTGAGGCTCTGGGGCATGCTCTGGTGGGAAGAGCGGTTGCGGTTATGGTAGGAATAAGTTTCATGGCCCGAGGTACGAGAGTTTGCCAGGTCGTGAGCATCCGGATTGGCCGCCAGCTAAACAACGAAGTTAGAACAAGTCCATAAACAAAGGAAAACTGATTGAATTATTCACTTACCATGTTCGTACCCTCGCGGCGAAGAGTTGGGAACTTGTCGTCGGGTTCAGTCATTCTGATATAGCCTTTGATATCGGGAGTAGACAGACGGGGTTCGTCTTTGGCAAATGATCTGTCATCGTCATGGAAAAAATGCTTCACAGCCGAAAATGAGTCGAAGCCAGAAGTAGCATTATGGCCATTCATGTAACCGTTGGTGTTGCCATTAGTATTGCCGTTCATGTGGCCGTTCATGTGGCCGTTCGCGTGGCCATTGGTGGGGCCATTCATATGGCCATTCATGTTGGGTCGATATGGGTTGTAGTGGTTGTTGGAAGGCATCGAGTTGCGGTGTCTAATATCAAGTCAATCACGTTGTTCGGTGAAAGTCGAAGGTGCATAATGAGACAAGAAAAAATACACAGAAAAAAGTAGAGGCGGGGCGATTTTGAAAAACATTGAAAGCGAAACGCGAGAGAAAGGTGAAAGAAAAAAAAAAACTTACGATGAGCCGCGGATAGTTGAAGGATCGATGCTAGTATCGAACAAAAAGCTGTCCTTCTCAGAGTTCCGGCGAGACCCAGGAAGGGAGTGAGCAACAAAACGGTCCACAGATTGGGCGTGCGAATGGTTAGATTGAGGAGCTTGGGGAGAAGTAACGTTGGAAGGAGCAAAAGCACTGAAGAAGCCAGGAGATGAAGTCACGCTAGTAGGTGGGAAGCGTGCAGATCTTCCTGCACTAGACAAAGTCGGCTCACGATACTCGGGAGGGGTAGTGGGTTCACTGGCGCGGCCAGCAATACCGGCTTTGGCAAGATCGCGTGCAAGCTTGTCCATCTCGATCTTTTCCTTTTCGTGCTGGATATCGAGTAGTTTCATGTCTTCTTCAAAACGCCGTTTTTGTTCACGCATGTACTCAATATGCTGTCGTTTCTTCTCAAACTGCGGGTTGTCAGACGAAACTCATGATAGAAGGATAAAATGGATGAAAAGAAAATGTGTGAAGGTGATAGTAGGTTTGATCAAGATGATGACGCGTTGAGAATACGTCTTAAAATGATCAAAGTTGAATGTCAAACAGGAGATGGAAACGGAATAAAAGAGGGGAGTGGAAGAAGGAAAGGGATATGGGGTAAAATCAAAGCGGAGAATCTTATAATTCGTGGAGGCAAGGTGAAGTAAGATCGATTCAACTTCAATTCCACATGACGACTTAGAAAGTGACATAGAAATTTGAAGTGAATTTCGACCTGATGTTTGCTTGGCCCAGAGTATCCTTGTGTAGGCAGTATACCTTTAAATCAGATACTCAGAAGGCAACGACACCAGGTAGGCTCAGTGAATGTCCAAGCCTGAGTCGATGTGACCTCACTTGAATCTGTCTGAAGGCAGGAGGCAACAATGTAATGATGTGATGTTGGTGATTGGCAAAGGGAAATGAGACCACGGCAACAAATCACACACAATCATGGGCGTTAGGGCATCGATTGATTGACACAGACAGAACTTGATGTCCAAGCCACTCTACCAAATGCCGTTCCCGTTGTCAGATCAATCAACACACCTAACGCCGAGGGTTTATGCAAACAGATAATAAACTTTATTCTGTATGCATAGCCCTGCACCAATCTGTGGATTTGTGCCATTGGTCCAACGCGCGCAAATTGAACTGCAGAATAACCAAGGAAATATTTATACGCACCGACGACAGCAGGTCCAGGGGGTCGGGCATCGGGGTCGACCCCTGGTTCAAGAAGTTCCAAGACGAGAGCTTGCTCGAGTCTGTGGTGAATCGACGTTGCAGGTTGGCGCGAACATCGCTAGTTGGTCGTGAAAAGCCCGACCCAAAGTTCGAACTCCCCGGCGAGAGGGGGTTATAAGTCGACTCGGAGGGAGGAGAGCGCGGGGAAGGGAATCGCAGCTCATCGAGGCGTTCGCTCAGCCCGTTTTTGAAAGCCATGATGGGCAGAGCAGGCAAATTGTTCCACTATAAACATCCAACGTCTGGCGTCAGCAGTAGTTCTCCGAAGTTCGTCGTAGCCTGCGGAGTGCTTTTTAAGACATTGGGGTACAGCAATGACAGCGCCCCCCCAGCCCCAAATTTCCACGCCACGAGGGATTCGGTGGCCGGCCAAGGGGTGCTTTTTGACAGGTGTGTGGCCGAGCGGTGTGGTGTGTCGCAGGCTGTCCTTAAGTAAGGGGGGTCGAGAGGGGCCGGAGGGGTGGTCGGAGATGATCTGCGCAAAACGGATCCCACTCACACAATGAACGCCTCGAGAGAAGGAGGATGATTGACGATCAGGATCCAGCAGTCTACTAAGTAAGTAGATGCATCTATAGGTGGTTTTGTGCGGCGAGAGAAAAAATCAACAAGCGCTGGTTGTACCTGGAAAATGCGGAGATCAGCCGCAGGGAGTCGCAGAGTGGGATGGAGGAACTTACCGCTAAACCCTCCACTTAGCGAAACACGGTAGTCCGAACAAACGAGTGTGTTCACAAAGACAATAGTACAAGAGACCTAACAATATGCCAAAGGAAGGATACAAGAACTGTTGTACAGGGAGATGGTAGGGGAAGAAGAAGAAAGGAGGAGAGGCTGGGAGAGGAAGGGGAGTGATCCAGAGCGGGGAGTCTCTTCGCAACCCTAATCGGGAATGGCCGTAAGAACTCCCTTTTTTTTCGTTTTTCTTTTTTTTTTAGGAGATTGATTGGGCTCGCTTGTGGTAGATTTTCTTCAAATTAAACTACAGGTTTAGGGTTGGTGAAAATCTATAATCACGTAGCTATTTTCTTTGATCTTAGTATCCGACCGTGTTTGTAACCAGTCTCAGCTTAACCCATATCATTGGCTTTTATGCCCCCAAATTCGCCCCCATCGTGACCCCAAACATCATGACCAAAAGTCCTGATTCAAATGATATGATTAATCATTTCAAAAATCTCCAAATACCGTAAATCTAGTGCGAAATTGACGGCCACAGCAGATGATCGACCACAGTTACTCGGGAATTGCTCGGGGCCAAGGCATGATTGGAGAGGCTGCACCTGTACCACCAAGATGCAGCTATCTTTGCGCCCCCGGGGAGAGTCCAGCCCGGGGTATATGGTCAATCACTATGACAGAGGCTCGATCCCTCTTTTCTCGGTCGCCTTGTTTCTTATTTTGTGTCTTTCCACCATGTTTAATTCTATAGTGGACTGGAAGATGGTTGGTTCTGTTGTACCTTTAGGACCTTTTCCGATGACTTTTTCACTTTTTTTTTTTTTTTTGCCTCCCATAGCGCAAAAGCTATTGACTCGATTTCGGTCGCGCAAGGGGGTAGAGGAAAGCGGAGAGAAAAGAATGCGCTGTTCGCGAGCGTGGCAGCTGCAGATGCATGAATCCACGCCAATTGAGTAGCCACTGTATCATTTTAGGCGAGTGGAGACGCGCCGAGTGGTGCTGCGAGGATGTGACAGCGGATCGCCCTCTAAGATGGTTAGCCACCGCACGGGGCGACTAGTACCTGGATCGGACAGGTTTCGGTGGGAACGGATTTTATCTTTACGGAGTAAATTCTGCGGAGTCCAGAATACTTTATTCATGGTTTCCTTTGTTCCCAAATGTCACTTAGAAATAAGGATTTCCCTAGACCTGGGTCTAATCGCGTGCTCGGATGGTTCGCGCCGCGGCCATTTGGCGCGATTCCCAAGGTTCATATCATTCTCAGTCCGAGAGATCCATGGTTCCGTCCTGGAAACAAAGACACATGGCTTTGGTCTTTTAACCTTTCTATAATTGCAATAGTCCTGAACACAGTGATTTTTTCTTTTCTTTTCTTGGGAAGTGGACTTTTTCCCCTCGTTACCGATAAGGACTCGACTGGCGAGATGAGCGGTGAACGTGATACAAGCCATTGGCGCTGATCTTGTCCTTTAGAGCCCCTGATCCACCGAATGACGAGCATACCACCAGTGTTTGTGGAGATCATGCATCAAATGAACCCCAATCTCCCTTCTCGGAGAACGGATCGCCAATCATCACGGACCACTTGTTGCCCCTCATACCCTGGTCTTTAAGTCATGATTTATTTCCGTATGATTTGATCTTCAAGGCTGGAATCTTTTCCGATTCTTCATCCGAGAGCAAGGGTCTGTGCCACAAGACAATTAATAATGCCGGAACGCGATCATCTCCACGAAATGACACATACACTTCGGAGACGACTAGTGTCAACGCTAGTCCGATTGCCGAAGGATTCATCCGTGGCCACCGAAGCCTGGCGCTCGTTAGAGGCCCAAAGGGACCAAAGATTGGTCTTTCATGCCCAACGCCCAATTTACGCCTCGACCGATTTGCAATGGTTACACGGTTCTGAACGGGAATTCTATGCGTATTGACACGAGATCACAGGGATCTCCCAATATAAGCTCAACTCAACTTCCATATGCATCGAGAACGGCATTTTGAGTTGGTTGACCCATTGGCAAATCAATCCCCGAAAGGGAGATGCCCCGCACTCTTCAAATCCCTGCAACAGCACGTCTAGAACCATAGCCGCGATCGATACTTTTCGCAAAGGTTGCACTTCGGCCCGGTTCTATCATCTGCCACGTGTAGACTCCTTTCTACATTGTGCGCTGATTCTAATTTTCATCTGTGGATTACTCCTGGTCTGTGGATTACTTATGGAGCCCGTATCTGACGTAGCCGCCTGCATGAAGGTATGACCCGTAAACCATTCACAAAGCACTTGCATTGTGGGTTCGAGGGAATGATTCTTGGGCATTAAAGCCCACAGTCTTGGTTACTTTGGTTCTAGTGCACTAGTGGCGACTCCAAGCATTCTTACAATCTAGAAGTTGCGGTCAAGCGGGATTTGCCACAATATATTCCCCATCTCGATTTCCCGAGGTCAAAGTGGCTGTTTTGTCAAGGCTATAACTGCCAACGAATCAAAGCCCTAGCGCTGAAATGGCTACTGTGAAACACGCTATTAATATATTATTCCCTGCCATTTTGAATATTTCCAACTTTCAGTGTTCAGGCTTCTCTATGACAAGAAATTCCGATAACGCTTGTTCCCATGATTAAATGCAGTGACTTGAAAATAGGCCTGCCTGGGGTTCACTCCGGTCTTTTCTTCTCCTGACTCAATGCATGAGATAACCTCAGCTGTGTCTGACTTCTAAGACCAGAGCTATAAGTAAGTAAATCATGTACGACCTAACCAACTAAGTGGGTTCTAAACCCGTCGTCCGTGCAGATTCCCATGTCTGTAGCTGCTCACGCTGCAATCGTGAGGATTCCTAGGGCCCCACTTTGACACATCAGTGGACAAGAATGCCAAGCATTAAAGTATCTCCATGAAGTAGGGCTGTGGCCCGTGGCCCTTGGCCCTTTGCCTGTTGTTCATTCATTTATATAGCCGCCTCTACCTGTTAGAAATTGGCATATTAGCTATTGCCAACCTTGGAATTGGGTCTCTTCCTTTATCTGCCACTATATATAAGAGCGCTGAGGTCCTGAAGTCATACTACTGGTTTGGCAAATACAACAGAGTCAAGTTTTCTTCAGTGTATATGATGGTAGTACTCCATGGCTCTATTTGCAAGATAGCAGGATGTAGCAAAAATGAACGTGGGAAGAACAAACATTAGAGTGATCCCAACTTATGCTTATTAACCCAAATCCAACCTGCCCGGTCAATTGAACTTGCATTTACCTACATATGATAGATTGTAGGTGTCGGTGAGAACCGACAATTTGATGCTCTGCAATATAGAAATGAACACGAAAACACCACTGATAATTTGAAGCTGGCCATGACTTAAGTTGTTGCAGCAGCTACATAACTTGCGGCTATGTAAATACCTATGATGCCTCAGGTGTCGACGCTAACGGATAGCTCATGGGTTAGATAAGCGCATCTCCAAATTCTCTCTTTCCCCTCCATGTCAAAGGTGATGCATCTCGCGATCGCGTCCAACCTAAACCGTTCCCTGGCCTGAGATCTTCCGAGAGCGAAAATCTCTGAATCTTAGTTACCTTGCCACAATGCCGCCTCGCAGGAGGCCACAGCCCTCCGCGGCCACTCAGGCTCGCCGGGCTTCTGAGGTAACAAAACTTTTTTTCCCCGCGCGTTGCCCGCAACTGTCCGATCCTGGACACTCATACTGACCATTTTCATTGCCATTACAGGCGGGTCACCAGTCAGCGGACTCGTCAAAATCTGCGCGCCCCTCCATATCCCACGAATCAGCCCAGCCGACCCAGCCGACTGCCGCGAAGAACGACGATGACGATTATGTCAAGTACCAGCACCGAGATCCTTTCAATGCGCTCTTGGAGCCATTCTACTACAACAAATCGCTCACCGATCCAATCAACACTGCGAGGGACAAATGGAATTTGCTTCCCGCCTTCCTCAAGGTTAAGGGTCTGGTGAAGCAGCACATCGACTCATACAACTACTTTGTTGAGGTGCAGATGAAGAAGATTGTGGAATCAGCCGGTGTTATTCGCAGCGACATTGATCACCATTTCTACGTCAACTTCACGAACATTTGGCTTGGATCGCCCCGCCGCGCCGATGAGACTCAGGATGCTGGAATTGACTTTCAGTCTGATATCACACCCCAGGAATGTCGGCTTCGAGATACCACTTATGCTGCCCCGATTCTGATCGACTTCGAATATGTTCGTGGCCGACAACGCGTTGTCCGACGAGGTGTGGCCATCGGTCGGATGCCGGTCATGCTTCGCAGCTCCAAGTGTGTGCTGGCAGACAAGACCCCGGCGCAGATGTCTGTCCTCAACGAGTGTCCGTTGGACCCTGGTGGCTATTTCGTTGTCAATGGAACGGAAAAGGTTATTCTGGTCCAGGAGCAATTGAGCAAAAACAGAATCATCGTGGAAACGGACCCCAAGAAAGACATTGTTCAGGCCTCGGTAACCAGGTATGGAACAGATATGCAAAATTTTCGCCGCACGGCATTACTGACAACTCGACAGTTCTTCAAATGAACGTAAGTCCAAGAGTTACATCGTGCTGAAGAAGGGACGACTATACGTGAAACACAACGTCCTCAGCGAAGACCTGCCGATCGTTGTGCTGTTGAAAGCCATGGGTATCCATACCGACAAAGAGATGCTGCAGATGGTGGCTGGTGATGATAGCCAATACCAGGACGATTTTGCCATCAACTTCGAAGAGGCTCTCAACCTGGGAATTTTCACCCAACAGCAGGCTTTGGATTGGATGGGTTCTCGAATCAAAATCAACCGGAAGACAGGCGCATACCGCCGGACCCATGTGCAAGAGGCAGTGGAAGCCATTGCAACTGTCATCATTTCCCACATTGAGGTCAAGGATATGAACTTCCGCCCCAAGGCCATCTATGTCGCTCACATGGCCCGTCGTGTGTTGATGGCCAAGGCCGACCCGTCTATGGTGGATGACCGTGACTACCTCGGAAACAAGCGATTGGAATTGGCTGGTCAGATGCTGGCTCTTCTGTTCGAGGATCTCTTTAAAAAGTTCTGCTTTGACATCAAATTAAATATCGACAAGGTCTTGAACAAGCGCAACAGAGCGGAACAATTTGACGCATGGAGTGTCATGAGTATGCATGGCCACCATATCACTCAAGGCATGAACCGAGCCATTTCTACTGGTAATTGGAGCTTGAAGCGTTTCCGTATGGAGCGTGCTGGTGTGACTCACGTACTCAGTCGTCTGAGTTATATTGCTGCCCTTGGTATGATGACTCGTATCAGCAGTCAGTTCGAAAAGACTCGAAAGGTCTCTGGTCCTCGTGCTCTTCAGCCGTCGCAATTTGGTATGCTGTGTCCTGCCGATACTCCTGAAGGAGAGGCTTGCGGTTTGGTCAAGAATTTGGCTCTCATGACACACATTACGACCAATGACGAGGAAGGCCCGGTGCGAAACTTGATTTTCATGCTCGGCGCAGAAGACATTTCAACAGTCAGTGGTATTGAGCTCTACAAGAAAGGAACCTACACTATCTCAATTAACGGTACACCGACTGCTTTGACAAGACGGCCCAAACACTTCCTCAACTCTTTCCGCCGACTCCGTCGCATGGGAAGAATTTCGGAGTTTGTCAGTATTTACATCAATCACCACCAGCAAGCAGTACACATCGCAACTGACGATGGTCGTATTTGCCGACCGCTCATTATTGTTGAAGATGGTAAATCCCGAGTCCGGCGACACCACTTGGAAAAGCTGCGCGAAGGAAAGATGGCATTCGATGATTTCCTTGCTCAGGGATTGGTTGAATATCTCGATGTTAACGAGGAGAATGATTCCTTAATCTCCATTTACGAGAAGGACATCACTGAGGCCACCACTCATCTCGAGGTTGAGCCTTTCACTGTCCTTGGTGCTGTTGCTGGTCTTATTCCTTACCCCCACCACAACCAGTCTCCTCGTAACACTTATCAATGTGCTATGGGTAAGCAAGCAATTGGTGCAATTGCTTCTAATCAATTCCAGCGAATTGATTCCATTCTTTACCTGATGGTATACCCACAAAAGCCAATGGTCAAGTCCCGAACCATTGAGTTGGTCAAATACGATCAACTTCCCGCCGGTCAGAACGCGACCGTTGCTGTCATGAGTTACTCCGGTTACGATATTGAGGATGCCCTGGTTTTGAACAAGGGCTCGGTTGACCGTGGATTTGGACGTTGCCAGGTCTTCAAGAAGTACGTCACAAATCTCAAGAGTTACCCGAACGGAATGAAAGACCGTTTGAACCCTCCTGAGTATGAGAACGACGCTCCGATCCGCAAGCACGCGCTTCTGGAGGCCGATGGTCTGGCGGCTGTAGGCGAGAAGGTCAGCGCGGGTGAGGTCTACATCAACAAAGTAACCCCCGACCAGGCCCACACGAGTGGAATTATGGGCTCCGACACTGGAACTACCTCCTACAACCCTGCTTCCATGTCATACAAACTGCCTGATCCCGCATACATTGACAAAGTCATGCTCTCCGCCACCGAGGGCGAGACCCAGCTCATCAAGGTCCTGACTCGACAGACCCGTCGTCCCGAAGTCGGTGATAAATTCTCATCTCGTCACGGACAGAAGGGTGTCGTTGGTATTATTGCCGATCAGATGGACATGCCTTTCACTGAATCAGGCATCAACCCTGATATCATCATGAACCCTCACGGTTTCCCGTCTCGTATGACAGTCGGTAAGATGCTGGAGTTGGTTGCTGGTAAGGCCGGTGTTCTTGCTGGTCGACATGGCTACGGTACTTGTTTCGGTGGCACTCCCATCGAAGAGACATCGCAAACCCTCATCGACCACGGCTTCAGCTATGGTGGTAAGGAGTTCCTCACATCTGGTATTACCGGTGAACCCCTCCCATTCTATGTCTTCACGGGTCCCATCTACTACCAAAAGCTCAAGCACATGGTCCAAGACAAGATGCACTCGCGTGCACGTGGTCCCAAGGCCACCCTGACCCGACAGCCTACGGAGGGTCGTTCGCGTGATGGTGGTCTCCGTCTCGGTGAGATGGAGCGTGATTGTTTGATTGCCTACGGAACTAGCCAACTTCTGCTGGAGCGTCTCATGATATCGTCTGATCGTCATGAGGTTGATATTTGCGAGAAGTGTGGTTTCATGGGATTCCTGGGCTGGTGCCCTGGATGCAAGTCCACTCGTTCTGTCTCGAAGATGGTCATCCCCTACGCTGCTAAGCTTCTGATTCAGGAGTTGATGAGTATGAACGTTGCTGCCCGCTTGAAGCTGGATGATGAGTTCCCAGAGATGAAGGGCCGTTAATATTATAGCTATGGGTAGGAGGATTTGATTTTCTTTCGGCCAATTTTGGCCATGGTGTTATGGAAAAACAAAAGAAGGACTAGAGACGGATTCTATCTAGTTCATGTACATTGTCTTCACGAATGGCATAGCGCGGCGATTTGAACATTACCCATTTTCCAGGACTACCAGTAAAACATTCTCAATAGTCACCGAGATAAATCAAATTCTAGTGGCTCTAGCACTTCAATTGACAAAGCAGAAATCAGTAGCAAAGAATGACCCCGAAAGCACCAAACTAAAGCAACAGAACCCTCGACTCAAACGCAACATGCTGATATCGCATAAACTCGTTCAACTCTTCCAAGAACTTATACCTATGGTCCAGAGCCTCAGTAAGCGTCATAGGCATATTCCCCTTCTTATACTTATTCGCCAGCGCCAATTTCGCCATAGCAGCAGCCAGATCCTCTCCCTCCCCTTGCTCAGTCTCGAGCGTCCAATCCAACCGCTGAGGAGGAATGTTAGCCGTGGAGATAATGCGGATATTAGGATCAACGAGGTAGAACACAAGACAACTACTCGAGCCAGGCTTCGACTTGTCTTTCAGCTCGTACTTCACCATCCGGTGCTGCACTGTGCTGGGGAAAATGATTACACGGCCAACTGGGCACCGGATTGAGCCCGAGGACTGGACAGCTGGTTCGCCATTCTCAAGTCCGAAGATTTGTTTCAACCAGATGAAGTCGCCGGGGTCGTGCTCGACCTCGCTGAGCATGTCTGTGTCGACTATGTTGCGGAATTCCATGGAGGCCTCTTCCATGTTCTCATATTCCAGGAAGAGGAATGCTGCGGCGCAGATGTGTTCGTTCTAGAATACATTTAGTTATTAGTTAATTCGCATGCGATGAGTACTTGATGTGCGCTTGACTTACCATCTGTCCCTCTACATGCCACTCTGTTTCGTAGTAAGGCGATTCCGGCCACACATCCACAGACATCATACGCGTGATCACCTGCAATCCACGATCCTTGTAGTCCTTGTTCAGATTGACACTTTGCTCAATCCGCACAGGGGAAGGAAGATCCTCCGCCAATTCAGACATCATGCATTGCGGGACAGCCCAAGGAACAAACTGATCAACATCAGGCTGGACAGCACGATAATTCTCCATCCTCCATTTCTCAAAGCGTTCATCGAACACAATCTGTGCCTCCCGATCCAGAATCTTAGGCGCCTGTTCGCTGATTCCCTTCGTGACAGGGTAGTACTCAGCCTTGCTGTACTCGATTCGCGCTCGGGAATGCAACATATCTTTTAGCGGAGTCATTGTCATATTCCACTGCGGAATCATGCAGTTGAAGATATCTTCGATGACTTTGTATATATTACGGTGCTTAGCCGGGTGCAGGTTGTTGATGTACGTGGCGATATGCCAGCGGCCATCGCCACCGAATTCCCAGTCTGATGGCAGCATCTGGTAGGATCTGCTGTATGGCCGGACGGAAATGTCTGCGCGTGAAGAGACACGCCACGCGATATCTTCGCGGGTTATGCCTGTTTCTAGGGGCATGGGGATGGTTTTGCCTTGTCCAGCGTAGCGAAGTGCGTCGTCAAGACCAATGAGTTCATCTGGGAGGATGCGACTCTTTCCATAGACGAGTGGGTAGAGGGCCATGGAGAGCAGATCGCGCTGGTTGGAGAGAGACCCGGGACCGTAGAATTGCAGCTCCTCGTCTGAGTATACCAGGACCTTGGTTGAATTTATCAAGTCTTCAACGAGGCTACTAGGCACGTTTGAGTCGGACTTGGTGACGTCGCCGTTGTAGAGAGACACGGCATTGTTCACTTTGTATACCATGGCTTTGAACTTTAACTCTTCGATGATCCACTCGGACATATTTTTGGTGATGTCTGCACCGCTTCTAAGTGCCATTTCCTTCCACTCTTGTGCAGTATTGGAATTGTGGATCTATCCCAATTTAGTATTTGTATGTGTCGGACTAGAATAGTAAAGCAGGTACCTTCTTCCACCACTCAGGGATATCAGTAATTTCCTCCATCACCGAAACCATAGCCTTTTCTCGAAGCGTCTGCACAGGAAGCCTATCCATTGTCCAGTCAGTCATAGTGGTAACCCGTGGATATAGACATACTCGGTGTATCTGTTCTCGATATCCCTATCGTCGAGTGCAGATGGAAAAATGCTACGACTTTCAATGCCATAAATGTTCTTTTCCACAGGGAAGAAGTCCAATGGCCGGCCATATCCGGGAAGTTTGAAGCGGCAGTCTTGGCTTTGGCTACCTTTGAGGAACTCCTGCTCGTTTGCATTGTGTTGAAACATTGTTGAAATTGACCTAGCAGCTTCGCGATGAAAGGCTTACTACTTCTCACGGTCAGTAATCAGGAAAGTTCTGATATCAGGAACAGAAAACTCACAATAACTGATGGATCAGATAAATTAGCACTATAAATTGAAAATAACAAAGAGACACGGCTAAAGATATTAGAAAAGACAGCACAAGAAGCAAAAAGATCACACCAGAGGGGCCCGATTGGATTGATTGTAGTCGGAAACCCCGGCCTAAATTTACAGATATGATGCATTGCTGTCGTCGTGAGCCAACTCCTAAGGCAATTTCTGCGGTGCTATGGACTGGTCGAGGA
Source organism: Penicillium pulvis (assembly GCF_028828015.1). Lineage (NCBI taxonomy): Eukaryota > Fungi > Ascomycota > Eurotiomycetes > Eurotiales > Aspergillaceae > Penicillium > Penicillium pulvis. The sequence continues at coordinate 3,183,734 of NW_026643079.1, read as the reverse complement.
AAGGTGCGGAACTTTTGTCCGAAAAAGTGAAACCCTTATATAATATGATTGCGAACCATTGGACATACCGAAGCTTGCCAAAATGGTGATCATAGTGACTGAACTCCTTCATGTCCCCACTTTTTTCCGTTGCCAACGAACCCTAGTACATAATTAAGTGACTGGAATGCCCTGTTACTCTGACCTTGCAAGACACAGGCTACTCGAATTTTCAGTAATCGGATCTGATAATCATATGACTGCCTTTCTTTAGCTTACAATGAGCATTTCGGCTCTCCATCGATGTCTAGTGTACACTCATCAACGCATTCTCACCCAATCAAGCATGAAGTTTTCAATCCACCTCCATAACTGGGGGGAAGTGACAAACATATCGTTCCGCAATCTCGGTTCCGAATTATCGGCATATCGCGCTTTAAATTCGGACACGAGTGTCAGCTTTCTAGCAATGGTGTGTTTCCAGAACTTGCGTCCAAAATAGACATCTTCTTTCTTCTGAACTTTCGACTGCGGGTCGTCCTCCTTTTTAACTTGTCGGTGAAGCCAGGTGTAGTGAGGTGAGCGCTGTCGTTGTAAAAAGTATCGCTGTAGGTTCTTTTCGGACCCATACGCAGATTTCCAGAGCTTGGCAAAGACAATGTAATCTTGCGGCAAGTCCATGTTTAGAAGTCGAATCAAATCCCAAGAGGTTTGGCTTCGCTCGAATGATTCAGAATATCTGTGAATCAACGTGTTTTCGATTGATGCAGCTGGCATAGCGGCAATAAACCCACTGTGGAAGGGTGCATACAGCTCTGGATCGAGTTCATTGCGTTGTTGCGGTAACCCTGGATAGGCCAACAACATGGATTCAGGGACCGACGAAGCAAATGTCCAGTCGATAACGCAAGTGATGTTGTAATCGTTGTCCACAAATATGTTATTGATGCTCAGATCAGGGTGGAATAACGGGAAAGTCGCGATAACGGTTGGGAGTTCGAGCTTTCCTACAATGTCACGGAGAGCCTCGGCTGCGATCATGTAGTCAAGTCTGTTATCAGCCGTGTCGATTTTTCTTCCAACAAGCATAAAGTCAATCCAGAGTTTCTCGGCCCATGTGAATTGTTCCTCCGATTTAAATTCTTTCCGCATGGGAACGGGTGCAATGAAGCAATGAGTCTTTAACGGTAGAAGCTCGGCGTGCTGCGAAAATGCTTCAATAACACTATCATAAAATTCCGCTTCTGAAGTGAAAGGCCCACGTGGAATATCCAGCCGGTATCGTTGATGGGACATGTGGCCACGTGAAAGACATTCCCCGATGTTGATAGACCCATGTTCCTCAAAGAGTGAGCCGATTTTGTCGAAACGTAACTGCGAAAGCTTCCAAGTAATGCGTCCAAGCTGATAAAGAATCTTTGACTTGGTGCGGATATCTAGGCCATTTCGAGAACTGGTTGCTCTCCAGAACTTTGACAATGGCCTGCCAGATGCCTCACTCATCAAAATAAACGGAACTCCGATGGTGTTATTGGACGAAACACTAGACGAAATCAGCACCGAAACATTGCGGCCTGGGGAGGACCATTACCAATGATAATAAACTTCTGGAACCGGTATGTTGCTGTAAAACTTGACGCATCGGAGAGTGGCCACTTCACTGGCGATTATCTTTGCCCTCATCTCTACTGGCATTGATTCTTTCACCAGCGGAGATCTGAAGACCCATCGCACCTGGTCGGCAAATGAGATGAAGACAACCCAGTGATAGCTCCCTGATGCAGGAAGTTGATCGCGGTCACAAGCACATGGAATACCCCGCCGCAGTGCGCTCGCTAGACTGCATAAGGCTCGGAGGTCAAAGTCAGCAAAGGCGAATATTCTTGGTTTCCGTTCTGGAGGCATTTCAACGGAGAAGAGATTTAGGGATGGAAAAGGGTTGAGGAGGGAAAGTCGAGAAGGAAAAGGTGAAGTAAATAACTTTGCAATGTTGGGGGGTGAAGAGCTCGTAGAAATTCGGAAGGAGTATTCAAGTAGCAGCGCAAAACATTGAAAAATGCAACCTCACCTAATTGAGGAAACCGTACAAGTCCCGGGGGGCATTCATGACCGAGAGGTCATAATTTCAGGCTTATTTATATAATCTTGGTATATCCAGGCATGTATGCACATATGAAAAGTGATGTAGCCTCTATAAACACATTGGTCATAAGGCTCATTTGTACATTTTGCAGGAGATCCAAATCATACATATACACATATCAGAATGGGGACCGAGGTTGGTCATTTTTCAACAGGTATCAAATCAAGCGCCTTTACCACGCTTCAAGCATTTGTCGATGATAGCCCAGTACCTCTCCGGATCAGTCCTCATAGCCATAACATGCTGCGCATCCTTGAACTTCTCAGGACGCACAGCAATACCACAAGTCTCCGAAAACCTGATATGCGCCTCAACGTGCTCCGAAAGAACAATCTTATCCGCATCAGAGTAAATGTAGTACCGTACAAGACCCTCTTTCTCAGTAGACTGGTAAAGCGTCCTGTCGTTAATCCGCTGGCAAGCCACAGAGACCGTATTGGGGGCATTGATGATCTTCCCATATATTGCCATAGAAACCAAGTATACCCACAACGCAGCTTGAGAAACCAGTCTCCAAAGCCAGAACTTCGGAAGCTGGAAGGAGATAGCTTGCATAGCAGACTGGATGCTCGTGACACCAGGGGCACTATCAATAACCATGGACGAGACGGGCAGCGGCTCTCCTGTCGTCTCCTTGAACAGTCGCATCAAGTGAGAGGTCTTCACTAGACCACCATTGGAGAAGAGGTGGATGAATACGGGGTTCCCCGGGACCGCGAACGTGCGGAGAGCATTCACAGCGGGAGCGAGCTGAGCACTCTGTGTCTCATCACTGGAGCCGAGGAAAAAGTCATTGGTTTCTGAGCGGAGGATCACAATACGAGCGGTAGGGAGCATGCGCCGGTACTGATTTCCATATCGGAGTAAAGCGGAGGGCCCAGCGTTCATCCATAACGCGATGATGATGAGTGGGGGATTGATGCTGTCTGGGAACTCCTCAGGATCTGAGATGTAGACGTGGTCATTAAGCTTGTTGAAAGCTGACAGAGCAGACTCGGGCGTTTGCATGATGGGACGGTGTTTGAACCATTTGCTCAACCAACCAAGGAATTGCATGAATTGCATGTTTGCTTTCGGTATTACATATCCAATATTACTAGTGCGGTTTTAAATACACAAACCCACATCCCTTTAGACAAGCGCAAGTACTCGAAATCCAGAGCAATAATATTATCAAGGACATGTCTAAGTACTTAATCATACTCGGCAAATCTGGCATGTGAACGTGATTGGGTAGTGATATCTACTGAGCCGTCACCTTTACTTACCTGACGGGTACCTCAACTGACGAAGCTTGGCATGCAGGGGAAGTATGGGCGGGCACGTACTTTGCTACCAAGACTTAAAATGATTAATCTTAGTGAAAAATTAAAGTGAAGAGGAAGATGGCCTAAGTAAAACCATAAAATCATAAGTGATAATTTAAACCACACTCAGGAAACGCCAACCTCGCTATGCCGAAAGAATGGTCTGAGCCACACATCTAGAGGGTTTTTACCTAGCCATTTTCATAAAGAATCATCAAATACATTAGCGTTTGCTGCTGCCCAGGGTTCGTCCATTTCCACTAGTATTTCCCTTGCCTTTCTGGCTCTCAGCCCCACTGTCCGAGGTAGGTGTTGCCGAACCACCGAGATCCTTCTTCTTTCCTCGCAATGTTTGACCGATGCCCCGGAACGTGGGTTGATCTTCGGGCAAAACCACTTGTCCGTTTTCGTTGCGTGGCTTTACTGGTTTGATTTCATATCCGAAGAAGAGTTGATTAGGTGGGAGCCGAAGTGGTTGGGGGCCGTTGGTTCTGCGCACTGGTGGGGGATGCTGGGGATTGGTGGCGCCGGGAGTGGGAGTAGAAGCCTTTGGAGTAGGTGCCTTGCTACCCTTCTTGGCATTTAGGCGTTGCCCCTCTGACAAGAAGTTGGAGGATGTGGCCCGGGCACCTGTGGCAGCATCGGTGGACTCGGGGGCGATGGCAGCATAGTTGATAGACTGCGCCATGGAGCCATGGGGGTGCAGAAGCCCACCTGCGGGAAGTTTACCATGTTTCACCACACTTCCCGGGGTGCTGGTACCGCTAGTACGTTGTGGTTCCTCATATCCAACCGGAGTAGCGAAGTCGACCTCCAGATCGGTTTCCAGAACAGAGATCGCATTCTTAGAGCCCGCGGGCTTTGTCTCTAGAACGGCCATTTCATAAACCTGATCATTATATCCGAAAGTAAAGACATCGCCCTTGCTTAGGCAGGAGAAGTTGCGGAATGCATTTTCGAGGACGGCCTTGGGGTCACTGATGTCGAGGAATGAGGTAGACTGTGCTTGGAGTTTGATGAATTGGCCGGGAGGAAGGTCTGTTGACTTGATCTGAAGTAGATCTCCAGGCTCCAGTAGTAGCGTTTGCATAAGCTATGGACCAGATAGGGATGGTTAGTATGTTTCAAGGTCGCAATAAGCCATCAAGCTAGCCTGGCGACACTCACCCAGAATGGGAGATAAATTTTTCCTTCCTCTGCAATGAACTCTAAGACACCAGCATGTGACATCCTTTCTTTGGCACCATTGTGAAGCTCGAAGAGCATAGGGTAGGTAATATGAAGGCGGGTAAGTTTGTCCAATGCGCTGGGAGGCATGATAACCTTGCCGCCATGGTTCACGTTCTCTCTCTCAGGGCCTGGAAGCATCGCAACGGGGTAGCATCGGTAGTATTCATCGAATCGACGCGCAGCAGGACCTCCACGGAGCATGCCACCCCCCATGATGCCGTCCATGGGGTCGTCTGTCCAGTAGTCAGGTCGGAACTGGAGCTGTTAGAAGCTATTTTAAACGCAGGTAGGAATGATATAACGACTCAGTTCTTGTCTTACCATAATTTAGAGAAATCTTGAGCAGGACGCGTGTGTTTTAAGGTGAAATTGCAGAAGTGGTCAATGAAGATAAGGGAAGTTTGAAGAGGGACGCTAATGGAGGTGCAACTCGGCGAGATCCAAGTGACGCAACTTAGCTTCCGACTTGATTTTCCGTTCCGACCCCGGACGCAAAGGGTATGCATACTACGACACAGCTTGAAAACTACACGTTCAAATCTTTTTTTAGTATAAAACCCTGACTTGATCACCATGTCAAGCTCTACGCCCCACCCTAAAAGGGCAGCCGAATCTTTTGCCCGCACACATCATGCCGAAGACGACTCCCAAGGACCCGACAACAAGAAACCTCGATTCGATCTTCGCAACCCCTCCGCACTTGCAGCTGATGCCCCCGAAGAAGATGCGATTCTAGACGCCGATGAAATTGGTCGGCGTGGCCAACAAGTACGCCGTAAAGCGATCAACCTCGACGGCTATGATTCCGACAGTGACAATGAGGGGTTCTCGGCGCGCAAGGAAGAGAAGTCAAAAAAGAGCAGTGCGAAAGATGACGACGATGACGATATGTTCGCCGAACTAGAAGACGACTTTGGGGACGAGGAAAAAGACGGAGATGAAGCTTCGCGCAAGAACAAAAAGTCTGTTCGTTTCTTGCGCGACAATGAGATTGAAGGCCAGGAGTCTGCTTCAAAAGGTGGAAAAGCAATGCGTGCCGACCTAAGCAAAGCAGATGATATGGACGACGAAGATGGCGAAGATAGTGAGAGTGATGTTGGAGAAGAGGAACGCGCAAAGATCGACAACGAGTTGGACGAGGAGATTGGTGCTGGCGGAAAGAAGAAGCATGCCCCATTGCTTGATGCCTTCAACATGAGCACAGAACAGGAGGAAGGCCAATTCGACGAATCCGGTAATTACGTTCGCAAAGCCGTCGATCCGGATGCTGTTTACGATTCATGGCTGGACGGGGTCTCCAAAAAGGATATCCAAAAGGCAAAAGACGCTGCAGAGAAACGCGAGGAAGAGCGGAAAGAGCAGGACCGGGTGAATGACAGTGTGTTGACGTCTGACGTCTTGAAAACCATTATTATACATCTTGAGCGCGGAGAAACAATATTGGAAGCTCTAGCTCGGTTGGGCAAGGGTCTAAAGCGCAAGCCCAAATGGCAAAACAAGAAGAAGAACAAGAAGAACAGCATTACCGAAGACACTGAAATGACCGACGAGAACCCGGACGAGGCCAACCGGAAAAAGGCAATCGACGCCATCACCGGTGCCGCGGATATCCTCATGGGTCGCGATCAGCCCGAGATCTATGACACCGAGCGCGAGCTTCTGACCCGGCAATATCGTAATGAGACTGGCGAGCCTTGGGTAGATCCGCCTTCAGAGCCTGTGGTAGCGCAGGCCGATGGTCCTACAATGTGGGAGTACCGCTGGTCGGATGCTCGAGACGGAGGCGATGCTCATGGGCCCTACGATAGCAGCATGATGGCTTCATGGAACAGTGCGGGTTACTTTGGTGAAGGAGTCGAATTTCGCCAGGTTGGAAATACAGGGCCATGGAGTGCGACAGTTAGTTTTGTGTAAAAGACCAGGGTAACCGGGGTCTCAGTTCGATTCCAATAAATAAAAGTTCATAAACATAAAAGATCACCTCAACAAGCGCCAGTCCTATTCATACATCATATGATGCGATAAAAAAGAAGAACAAAGAAGTAAGAAACCAGTGTAGTTTTTTCAACCCGCTAAATCGTCTCCCCCGCGAAAGCAGTTAACACATGGCAAAGAAATGAGCACAAGAAAAATATTATGAAATCTCCATGGCATCACCGTTGGTGGCCGTGGAAAATGAAACTGTGCCCTGATCACCGATGAAACGCTGCTCATACTGGCTGACGAACTTGACACTGCGGGCCGGGTCGTAGAACAGTCGGAAGCTGCGCTGAACATCGTCAACGCTGACTTCCTTGGCCTTGCGCTTCTGACTCAACAGGTGGGAAGTGGTGATGATGTTGCTAGCATAACGGAGATTTGACTCCTGGCCAATCTTGGTCAGAAGAGCTAGGGCGTCTGGAGAGACGTCAATTTCTTCTTCCTGGGCACGAATAGCAAGGATTTGACGGATTTCATCACCGGAATATGGTGCGGTGCTGACAATGACAACCCGGTCAAGGAAATCAAGAGGCAAGCCGTGAGGAGAGGTGTAGGTGGTTCCACGGATGCGAGCTTGGCCACGGTTGCTGGCCATGATGACAATGGGTGCTAGTTCAGCTTCCAAAGCACGATTAATGTATGAGAAGCACTCAATATCGAGCATGTGCACTTCATCAATAAACAGGACACCCGGAATAATTTCCGCCTTGCCCTCTTCTTTCCACTCAGCCACCTTGGTGTTGATCTGGTCTCGGACCTCACTGCGAATCTCGCCAGTGTCACCCGAGAAGAGCGCCAAGAACCCTTGTGACCGCGAGTTGATCACGTCGATCTCGTGAAGACTAACGGTATGAACGATCTCCTTGCGCACCTGCAGCTCTCCCTCTGGACATTGGACAAACTTGGTGTCGGCGCCCATGGCGTCGTAGTCGCGCGAACGAGCGTAAGACCGACCAAGCTTGGTGATCTTGCCAGAAGACTTGTCAATCGAGATAACATCTCCAGCCATAACCCGTTCCTTGGTCATCGAATCAATCATCTTTGTGCCCATATCGTAAATCGTCTCCATGTCGGTGGTCTTGATTGTGAGCTTTCCTTGTTTGTTGCCCTGTAACCGTTAGCAGTCAGTCACCGATAGGTTAAGGGGTGGTGATTTTGCTTACCCCAGTGACACTGCGGTCAATCTGGATCTCGACAACCTCGCCCTCAATGATCTCACTTTCTTCCTTGATCCGCACTCCAATGGACTTGCGGAAGGCCTGGGTAAGAGCCTCCGTCTTGGACATTTCCATCGAGAAGATCTCCGAGGAAGCAAGCATGGTGAAAGGCACGTCAGAGCCCAGCGACTGAGCCATACCCATCGCGATGGCGGTCTTTCCGGTGCTAGGAGGTCCTGCGATGAGGACCGCGCGACCCGCGATCTTGCCTTCCTTCACCATCTGTAGAATAACCGCGGCGGCCTTGCGGGCCTTTTCCTGTCCAACCAGGCCCTGGGAAGCCCCTCGGGGCTGCAAAGAGTCCGCATCCACCCCAAGACCTCTGATATGCGAATGGGCGGCGATGAGGTTCAGTCCTCGGAGCTCCTTGCTCTCTGCGACAGTGGAAATTGGCTGGATTCCAAGTTAGATAGTTGATCAATGGCACCAAACAAGCACTGAAACTTACAGCAGCCATTATGAAAGATTTTTTCCCACAAGATCTCCGTCTGACTTTTGGGATGAAGTTCAAAGAGCAGTTGATCAGCGAAACTAAAGCTGCGGAAGAAACAGCCTTGGGAAAGGGAAGAATGAAGTTCACCGCCCGGCAGTACGTTTTTCTTTGTCGTCAGATCTAGCGCCGCGATCGCGACTGCTGCCGTATTGGCGTGTTTGCGGTGAGGAAACGACGGGGACACGAAGCAATTGATATCCTCGTCATATTCTGTTGTTATTCTCTTTCGTTACCCACCCTGCTCACATTGCTTCATTATTCTGTGCGCACTGCACAACACGTCCCCGTTTGTTGCTGCACGGTTCCGCTTACACACATCAATTTACTCGTTCACAAACCACAACCCACATATTCTTCAACTCAATCTAAATCTCCTCAAAGGCCATTGTGTCGTCCTTGGTATGACTCGTCCGCTCGTGTAGTCTAGCGTGATATGTTTACGTGAGTTCCACAATATGATGAATCAAGCACTACACTTGCCTCAAGTGCTCGATTAACATGATGGATATGGATGCGCCTCCTCCACCTCCACCACCACCTCCTCTTCTAGGCGCGACTGATCCTCGCTTATCCAACCAACCTCCTCGTTCTTCCATTAATGCCTCACTCCCTCCTCGTTCTTCCATTAATGCCTCACTCCCTCCTCGTTCTTCTGTCAATATCTCGCTACCTCCTCATTCGTCTTCAAATCCCATTCCAACTTCGTCCACAAATCTTTCACTCCCAACCCCGCCCAGCACCTCACGAGCGAAGTCTAGTCATGACATCCCTCAAGCTAAGGCAGGGGGCTCTGAAGCGTCGGGGCCTCAAGATTCCCCCATGGTGGATGCGGATTCAAGCAATATCCTGACAATATTGGCCAAGTTCAACGAGTCCCACTTCAATATCCTCAATCAGCAAAATGAAAAGAAGCGGCTGGAAGATATTGCCGCCCAAAACAAGCGAGACGTTGAGCGGGCGAAGATAATGAGAATGTATCCTGCCACGGCCGAGATGTACCAGCAAATGAAGGAGAGAAGCGACAACGATATCAGCAGGCTGAATAAGTCTCTGAACCAGCATCAGGCCATGTGTCAGCAAATCACCGCTGAGTTTGCGAAGCATCAGAATCTTCTCTTGCCCCCGGCCATACCCAAACCTGTTGAGCATGTGCAGTCTCCTCAGCCCTCTGTGTTCGAAATTGAGAGGGTCAATAGGCTAGAAGCAGAGCTTATAAAGCTTAAAGAAGCCAAGTCGGTCACACAGACCAGTACCGACATGCCTACCAAAATTCAAAATTCTATTGTGGAGCATTCCACCAGGATTTCCCGAATGCTGAAAGACATCGGTGAACTCTCAACTTGGCGAAATGAGATCAGAGACGGGAAAACAAAATTGCCCCTAGAGACTATGCCCCTGGAAGTGGAAACTTTGGCAGGGGAGGTGATCACGATTAAGGAAAGGGTGGAAATGATCCACCCCGACTTAGAGCGATCTCTTGCAGTTGTCGCGGAGGTGCCGGTATTGCAAGCGCGCTTTGACCTCGCCCAAGAGCAACAATCCACCTTCATCGCAACGATTGATTCGGCTCTCAAAACCGTCAAAGCCAGTGAAGCTGAAATAAGTGGTCTTGAAACCAAGATCGCTAATACCGAAACAATGACCATTGAGCTAAAAGAGAGATTTGGTAATATGGAAATTCAAAGAGCGGAAATTTCGCAAAATGCTGCAGGCAGCCATCAGAGTTCTGATCAAGGGACAGACAAATGGGCCGACCGTGTTGTGGCCCTTGAGACTGCCCACTCAGATGTGAATGCTAAAATGAAAGCATTACTGTCACAGGGGGCTGTCTGGACCGAAGCATGTAATTCGCTGAACCTTGTTTTGAAAAAGCTCGAGTCAAAGCAAGACTCTTTCAAGGTGGCACTCCGGTCCATCGAAATGCGATACGAAAACATCAACACGGAGAGCCTAGTCAAACAGATGACTCATGCTATATGTGAGATGTATCCCACCTTGCCCCAGATAGCGGAGCAAGTCAAGAACCTGAAATCCGAATTCAGCTCTAATATCCGATCCTTGGCGGATCGAATCGACAAGTTGGATGTGAATGTCTCGTCAATGCCTAATAGCCTACTAGTCAAGGCGAAGGATGCTGTCAAGGATCAGCTCCAACCGTTTGAGCGTCAGTTCAGTGAGTTGGTAAAGCTCGATCATGGTCTTACGGATAAACTTTTATCTGTTGAGGATCGGATTGACAAGTTGACAAGCAATATTGCCTCAATGCCTGATGATGTACTGGCCAGAGCGAAGGATGATGTTAAGGATCAAATCCAATCTTTTGAGCGTCAGTTCAATGGAATGTCAATTCCTGATAAGCTGATGGAGGTCATGGATGCTATTAAAGAAATAGAGCAAGTCCAAGGATCGCATTCCGATAGGATATCCAGAAATCTTCAGAATGTCAATGATTTGCAGGAAAGCTCGAACTCGCTTTCAACCGCTTTTCAGGAGTTGGCCGACGATCATTCAGACGACGTCAAAAAACTGACTGACACATGCGACCAATTGTCTTTTGAATCAAAAACCCAGGCAGAAACTCAACACTCACGATATGAGATTCTAACAGGGCAAATTGAATCATTCAAGGTCTCCCTTGAAGAGCTTCAGATTTGGGCAAATAAAATGAAAGTACTGGAGCCGGTAGAGGACATTGTCAACATTTGTGGAGCATTCGGTTCACCGGAGAGCATAGAGTCGATGCGCAAACGACTGGATGGCCAGGAAAACGTTTTTGCTGTAATCGATCAGCTGGAAGCACTGGCAACCCAACACTCCGAACAATTTGACCGTCTCAGGAACATGACAGAAAAATTGACCGAGGAAGCGCAGCCGCTACAAAACAGTGAAGCAGCTCACCCAGTAGGTGTGGTCGACGGCGAAAGTTCAACACGTGAGCTGCACATTCGAGGTAGCTCCACTCTGGCAGACGTGTCAAATCTCATCGAGCTCTCAAATGATTCAAATGGCATGCGGGATCACAATCAGCCTCTCCAAACGATAGGCTCTGGGGATGAATGCGAGACGTTGGCTGCCTCCTCAGTTGTGGCTGGTTCTCGTACCCCATTGCCTCTTTCCGCCGGCCCCTCTGAGCCATCAAAAAAGAGAAAAAAGAATCGCAAGCAGGACGGCAAGCGCCTTCGACAATCGACAGGCTCTGAGGATGAATCCTCCTCGGTTGTAACTGGTAGTGGTACCCCGGTGCCGTCATCCTCCGGCCCCTCTGGGCCGCCCAAGAAGAAGCCCAAGACCCTCAAGCAAGATAGCAAGCGCGAGCCTGGCGAGACCTCGACCGCCTCCACGGCCTCGGCTGCCAAGGGTCCCTCAATAAATGCAATCCTCTCTTCTGCCTCGTCAACGAAAAGGAGCAAAAGGTCGAAGAAGAAGGAGAAGGAGAAGGAAACGAAGTGAATATCTTACCGGTTTTCATCCGATGATATTTATTCATATGTACCTAATATCTTGATACCAGCATGTACTTAATCAATGGCGAAGGAATTACGCCCAACGACTTCGGTCGGATCCGACTTGTGTTCTATGTAGTCATAGGAAGTCTGGCCAAGCACTACCTAGTCAGTAGGTTTCTGACTAACACGATAGATTCCCGCTTCTTGAGGGCCAGAACTTCATTGAATGCAAGATTTATAAGCCCTCTGCAGGTAAATTATAATGAGCTTGCAACACTTCGCAGCTTGTGACGGGATTACCAACCTTGAAATACCAAGGTTGGAACACCCCGCGGGGTTGGCGGTCTGTGCATTACCATATATCAATAACCGAGTGCCAAACAAATTGAAGTTATAAAGCTCACCTGGCAGACTTGACATTAATCACACTTCCTAGATATCTTAGTTTTTGTGTTCTATCCAATCAGCCCAAAATGTCCCCTCCACCAATCCCTTACGCAATCTCAGTACCAGATGTTTCTCTCCAGGAGCTCCAGCAGCGTCTTGCCTGGGCCAAGCCTGCAACCCAGTTTGAGTCTTCAGAGCAAGACTCATGGGACTTTGGAGTCCCTGCGAAGGAGATTAAGCGACTAGTGGCGTACTGGAGAGATCATTTTGACTGGCGGAAAGCCGAAGCCCATTTAAATGAACTCCCTCAGTATCGCACTGAAATTGAAGTTGACGGATTTGGAACTCTGGATATTCATTGTCAGTGCGACTTGTGGACTGCGAATTTGACTGCAATCAACTGAAATCTGTTTAGTTGTTCATCAAGTTAGCCCTGTCAAAGATGCCATTCCCTTGCTCTTCAGCCATGGGTGTAAGTTTTGGTTCTGGATAGATTGAATGCAATTTGGCGAAAATACAATCTGATCTGAAAAAAGGGCCAGGATCATTTATCGAGGTGACAAAACTCTTGCCAATGCTACAAGGTGATGACAGCCAGCCGGCATTCCATGTTGTGGCACCTTCATTGCCCAACTTCGGATTCTCGTCTGGAGTCACCAAACGCGGATTTGGGTGGGCCCAGTATGCTGAGACTTTTAACAAGCTGATGCTCAAGCTTGGTTATTCTGAATATGGCAAGCCAACACAGGTACTCTATAGTATTACAGTACTAATGTCATGAATAGTCACGCAAGGCGGAGACTTGGGCCATTGGATAACCAGGAGTATAGGCACTTTATACCCGGAGCATTGCAAAGCATCTCACCTGAATATGGTCATTGCCCAACCTCCCAAATGGACCACCAATCCACTCTTAGCTCTCCAGCACAGCATTCAACCCTATACTACCCATGAAAAAAATGGTCTAGAGCGATCTGCATGGTTTGAGCGCGAAGGCTTTGGATACAATTTATTGCAAAGAACGAAGCCCCAGACAATCGGCACAGCATTAGCAGACAGTCCCGTCGCACTACTCGGCTGGATCTATGAGAAGCTCCACGATTGGTCAGATTCTTATCCATGGACCGACGATGAGATTCTAACTTGGGTGTCCATCTATTGGTTTTCGGTCGCAGGTCCAGAGGCCAGTGTTCGTGTCTACTATGAAGGCTCTCACGGTCACCCCGGCAAGGATTTAAGTTACGAAAAGCTCCAGGAGTATGTACCCAATGTCAAATTGGGGCTTGTGCATCTCCCACGTGAGCTAGTTGTGGTTCCTCGTACCTGGGCTGCTGCGCTTGGTCCTATTGTGTTGCAGACTGAGCATGATCATGGAGGCCATTTCGCTGCCTGGGAGGTTCCTGAAATTATTACTCGGGATTTGCAGACGATGTTCAAAAAGGATGGGCCTTGTTTTGGTATCGTGCCTGGAAGAAATGGCTATTAGTTTCTTAGATACGGTGGAATAGGGGTTACCGCTGGTTTCGAAAAACGAGCTTCCAAAGTTTGAGATTCTTGGAAATTGAACCATCATACGTAAAGTCTCCTCGCTGCAGATCCTTTCAGCTTACTGGTATATGGATTTACATCATTATCTGTTTTAAAGCCGACCTCGGAGGCTATGGCAATGAACATGGGTGTTGTTTGTCATGCCGGATGGCAGCGGGTGACACGCGGGCATCCGCTATTCATATGTCAAACGTATCATAGGGGGATTCCGAAGCTCCCGCTAGATTTGACTAGTGCACTCCGTAGGGAGCACAATTGGTATAAGCATTAATTCTCCGGATTTCTCTTTACCCGGAAAGATTAGGCAGGCTAACCTTTACTGTATGCGCTACTGCCCAATATTCATGTAACACAGCCCTCGAGGCAACATATTACCCAAAACGGCTAGGGCCCAAAGCCTAACCCTTACTTGACGACATTGAATCAAAGAAACAAGCTCCAGTCTTATCTCTTGACCTATCGCTTGTCACAGGGATGAATCCGCCAAGAGCAAGGAGGAAGCTGACTCAGTCGCTAAAAAAGCGCGCAAAGTCATTGTTAGAAATGTCTTAATTCCCCTTGGTCGAAAGAATGACGAACCCCCTTTTCTCCTCATTTCCCCAGCCTAAAGATCAGGGGCGCAAATAGCAGCAACATTACTCCACTTAGAAGGCGATAAGAGGCTGAGCTTTCCAATTTTGGGGACGCGGAGACCCCAGAAAAAGGTCTAGCCTCCAAGACAGATTTGCGCCAAGACATTCATTCAAGCGCTAGCTTCAATGATTAGCGGCGATCACTGCCTTGGCATACAGATTCCACATTCTGTCATCGCGCGTCGCCCGCGTTCCACATGAAGCCCCTGGGGTAAATATACGCGGGGCTTGGTCCTACGTAGTAAGTGGTCACTTTCCAAATTTTCCTTCTTTTCTTCTCCAGCGACGATGGTTGCCACCTCACTCATTTACCCTTGAAGAAACCACAATCGTTGGGTTATCTATATAGCGGCCATGTCTAATCGTATTCAGTTTGCGGAGCCAATTTCGAAGAAAAAGCAGTATGGGCCTTCTGGTCGGGGGAGAGAGAATTCAGAAAAGGGGTCGACACAGAGATCTCTTTCGCCAGGGAATGAGATTGTCTACCCTACAGGATGGAGACTCATCCTCACCATTATTGGGTAGGTGTTGGCTATAGTGGTATTCATGGGTTTTTGGATGACATGCGTGCTTACGAATGTTATACTGGCAGGCTCTTGATTGGGTTCTTTCTCTCAAACTTGGACGTTACAATCGTTAGCTCGTCCCTTACCAACATCACCGATAGCCTCAATGGATTCGAGAAACGAAGTTGGATTGTTACAGGTTACCTGGCCACCTACACAGGCTCCATGGCGATATGGACAAAGATCAGCGATATCATTGGACGAAAATTAGCGACTATTGCTTCTCTTTTCATCTTGCTTGCATTCTCTATTGGCTGCGGGTGCGCTCAGACTGTCAATCAACTGTGAGAGATACCATGCCTTGACTTTCAAACATGAATGAAACTAACTTTTCGGTATAGTATCGTCTTTCGAGCACTGCAGGGGATAGGAGGTGCCGGTGCATATGCCCTGGCCATTCTTTGCATTTACGAAATCGCTCCTAAAACGAAACTTCCGACTTACAGTGGCGTTATGTCCTTCTGCATAGCGGTTGCAGCGTTACTCGGACCAATCATTGGAGGTGCCCTTGCACAGCACGCAGCCTGGCGATGGGTATTCCTCATCAAGTATGTGAACATCACATGTTAACATGGTTGGATTATCTGCTAATTATACTGAATAGCGCTCCCTTGTGCGCAATTGCAATCCTTATTATCATGGTCGCAATGCCGAAACACTTTGGCCTCGACCAACACACTCCTTCTTTCCGAACACGGGCATCATATCGATCATTCGCCAACCTAGATATTGTGGGATCGTTTTTAATGATCGCGGGCTCATTTCTAATCGTTACGGTCTTGAATGAAGCCAATCTTGCTTTCTCCTGGGATTCAAGAGCCTCAGTAGCTCTTCTTGTCCTAACGGGCGTTTCTTGGATTGCCTTTTTTGTCTGGGAGTGGTATCTATCTGGTGTACCTGGTGCAGACCCGATCTTCCCAAAACGGTGGCTCTGTGACCGCCCATGGATGGGCATTCTCCTGTGAGTTCGCATTCGATGAACTTCATTTCGTATCAAGGCCTGACCAAAGTCTCAGCTCTTCATTCGTCACTGGTGCACCGTGGAATGTCGTTCTAGTTTATGTTCCCCAACAAGCACAGATTCTTCTAGGAAAGTCACCTCTCGAATCCGGTATCTACCTGATTGCATACTCCGCCGTTGCAGCTGCAGCTGCCGCTATCGTCAATATCGCCAGCTCTAAGGGGCGTATCCCCTTCTTTTATTCCCTACTCGTGGGATGCATAATCCACACGGTCGGTGTTGGGCTTCTATCTATGATTACGCGGTCCAAGGGCTTTCGTGCGGCAGATATTGGGTACGAAATTATTGCTGGCGCCGGCATTGGCATAACGCTGGGTGTATTGCTGCTAGCGACACCCTACATTGTTGAAGACAGAGATCTCGGTAAGCATTCACTGGGATACATGATAGTAAAAAGACATTGAAGAGATATTTGCTAATATTCCGTTTACAGCAATTGCCACTGGAACTATCGTTCAATTACGCTTCCTTGGCGGTGCTATTGGCCTTGCCATTGCATCAAATATCCTAAATGGCCGCCTCGCGCATCACTTGAAAGGTGTTCTGACATCACATGAACTCCACCTATTTCTCGAGAATGTCACAACGGTGCAAAAGTTGTCTCCACATCTTCAGGATGAAGTGAAGAGCGTTTTTGCGAACAGTTACCGTACACAACTGATAGTCATGATCGGCTTCGCAGCCGCTCAGCTGCCGGCAGTTCTACTTCTGATCAAACCTGGAAGGCAACTTGCCGCAGACAAGGAGAAGGTATTCCCGGCTAGCAGCTCGGGATAAGAAAACCAATTTATATCATATACAGGCGTTCAGGCGAGGGATTCATAAGCGTTCTTCATTACAGGGATTACCCCAGGCCCTCGCATTCCAATCAAATCTTTTCATTTATTCATTCGCCCGTAAACTGACTTCTGACGCCATGCCTTTACTCTTTCCGTTGGACTCCGAGAATTGGCTGATCCTTCTTCCTTGGTGGGTCCGTCGTTTGATGAACATGCACATCCCTTGGGCAACGATCAATCCCTCCGAACTTCGGTATCACGTCCTACGTGTCTACAGCTGGGAGTTGGCTCTTTTAGTCGGCCAAATAAAATGCCAATATGGAATATTCTGTTAATGGACTTCTATGTCAAGGTGATATCTGTGCCTAGCCGTGGTATCCCAACGGCTTCCGTTTTTTTGTTCGTTCATCTGTCAAAAAGCCGATTCAGTAGCAGCTTTTGGACCTCGGTAATTGGGCATCTGTTCCACAAATCCGTGGACCGAAGTTTCCACCTCAGAGGTCAAACAGTAATAGTCCAATCTACGTATTTACTCATCTCTGCCAAACACCGCTCAGGCCCCGCCAAGCAGAGCTTGTTACTATAACAGTCAGAGTCGGCACATTTTGGCAAAGAAGGGCTCGAAAGCAATCTTAACCATGGTAAGTCATTCCGAGTCTTAGAGGACTGTGACGAAAGAGCTCGCAAAAGGCGGCTGGGTCGTTTAAAGGATCAAATCGGCATCTGTGGGGTGGATGTTTCGAAAGTTAGGGGACCGGGCTTTTTAGTTATCTGATGGCCGATCACTTAAGTACTCCGCTGATCGATTTCCCACATCTCCTCACCTTTCTTTTTTTATTTTTTTTTTTTTTTTTTCCGCGCGATAATCAGATTTGTCTTCCTAATTCTGAATCATGGAACTTCAAATACGAGATGATGCAACGGGAGAGATTATCATGCATGACTTCCAAGTTCCAAGGTTGTGCGTATAATGGGAAATGAATATCACTCTGACCACCCTCTTCCATCCACACCCTCCACAATTTGCGGGGACTTTTTCGACCTGGGGATACAAACTGGGGCCCAAATTTCAAAGTAGTGTAGCAATCAGACTTTTCTTCCACTAGGAAACTCCACCGCGCATCCTCCAAGGCTTGGAGCCCCGCTGACCTCGTACCTGGGAAACGTGTGGCGGGCTCGAGAATAATGAAAAGTGGGCCACATTCGGCAAAGAATCACGCTCCAATTGCTTAGTTCCGGGTCTCCCTTTTCTAACAAGGCAGGTTGGTGTTCATCATGTTGATCTTTCCGCGCTACGCGGCACAGGGTGGTTAGTGCGAACTTACTTCCATGATCAGATTAGATTGGCATCACGCATCTCCACTTTTTCCGCTGCGAGTATGCTCATGCGAGTATGTCGTTTTTCGCATGTTACACTGATCCCTGCCGGGTAGTGCAAAGCCCCAATATACTTTGATTGTCAGGCATCTTGTAATTTTCTATGTTTTTGGAGTTTCATCTGCGTGCGTGGGGCTGTTGTACCCACAGCGGTTGGTGATTGATAAAGATGGCATGTCCTTGGTTTGATCAATGCAAGGTCTATAGGAAGACTGTTTTAATTTCCCTCTTTTTGTGTCATTAATTCGGTCATTCAATCGTTAAACTGCTTATCTGCCGAGATGGAGGAGGCTATCAGTCAGACAAACAATGTTTGGACTGACAAATATTTTGCCATTTCTATGGGTTCGATCATAATCTTGTTCGGTTTTGCTCATTGGGGAACTGTGGCATTCAGAAAATATGGACCGAAAGAGCCTGGGAAGCTATTAGGCGATACTATAAGAGCCTATAGGTTAGTCTTGACGATATTGGGAATGAGTGGCTCTGACAACAAGCAGGTCTGTACGACGAGTGCTGGATACGGTTATTCTGGGAAAGTCCCTGGACAAATGGCTACTCTATCTGACGTACTGGGCCATCGATTTGATACTCGTGTTGACAAGGCTTGATTTAACAGACTTGGGAGAGGTTCGTTTACCATCGAAGCTTCTGAAACGTAATTCTAACAAGACTTATAGGTCGCTAAACGCATGGGCTGGCATGTCAAGCGCACCCCACCCCTTCAATCACACTATAATGACATTCTCCTAGGATCTCCGTGGCGAACTTTGTTTTGCTAGTCTTCCTTGCTCTCCGAAATACACCTCTCGCGCCCTTATCCGGTCAGTCTTATGAGAAGCTACGCCCCCTTCACAGAGTCGCCGGGTACACATGTATAGTGAGCAGTATCGTGCATGGTATATTATACCTAAAGGAGGGGGCTGAGACTGGATATCTTATGTTGATGAGAGGAAGAGAGGATCTCGCTGGTGCACTTGCTGGACTATCGATGGTAATTATCGGGTTATCCACAATCAGCTGGTTTGCCCGCCGATACTACGAAGGTAAACCCCTGTGATCCCGAGCGACAGGGACCATGGCTAACCGTCACTCTGCAGCATTTTATATCATTCATGTCGTCTTGTTTATGGTCATCGTGATTCTTGTCGGGATGCACCGACCCGATCTAGCGACATCCACACTGGCTATCATTATCTTCATAGCATGCATGTGGCTATCCGATCGATTCCTACGAGCTTTAAAGCTTTCTTGGAATTTCTGCGGCAACAATGCTACTCTTGTTCCTATGCAAGATGGGGCTGTCCGAGTCAAACTTCAACGCGGTTTGAATTGTAGTCCTGGATCCCATGCTTTCTTGTGGATGCCATCTATCCGGCTTTTGGAGACCCATCCCTTTACCATGGTTTCTACGAATCCCGTTGAGTTCCTGATCCGGCGATACGACGGGTATACTCATGATCTCTACAAGCTTGCTCACGAGCGACCCGGTTGTGTTGTGAGGTGCTCTGTGGATGGAGGGTATGGACAAGTTCCGGACTTTATGGACTTCGATAAAATCATTCTTGTTGCAGGTGGTAGTGGTGCTACGTTTACCTTTGCTATTGCGATCAATTTGATAAGACAATGTGCTGCAGCAAATGTGACCAAGTCGATCGATTTTATTTGGACAGTAAAATATACGAGTAAGTTGTTTGATAAATGCGTGGTTCTGTGGGTCTTTGACTAATACTCTCGCATAGGCTCACTCAAGTGGTTTCAGGATGAGTTGCGAGAGCTTCAAGACAACCACTTTGTCAATTTGTTCATTCACGTGTCGCAGGACGATACAGCCGATGACAGTTCCAGTGGGGAAACAACACCAGTTGGTAGTGACATCGAGAAGGGCAGAAACAAGACCACACAATCATCAGAATACATGTCCTGTATTCGGAGAGGAAGGCCTAATATAGCAGATCTGGTTGCGAGTGGAGTATCTCGGTGCCCTCCGCATTATCAAGTCGGAGTAGGCGCTTGTGGGCCAATGAAAATCCTTGAGGGCACGCGAAAGGCGACATCTCAGAGAGCCTTTGATCACGGTCCATCAATTACGCTACACACCGAGGTACGTTTTGCCAAACATTCTTTATGCCAGTGCACTTCTAATAATACTCTAGGAATTCGAATGGTGAGAAAGTTGATTTGTTCGTTCATGACCCTACATCACCCATCAGCAGAGAGATTGTACTTAACAACAATGTGACTCCTTTCGCACCAGTGAGCCTTGGAAGGAAGCTTTTGATGTCATAAGATTGATAGACTCGGCGCGATCGTCTTTAATTCCGCGTGGTCGGAGTTACGTATCTCGCCCCTTAAGTCCGTGGACTGACGGAGTATGAATCTTGGCGCAGACCCTTAACTCCAGGTTATAAGAACCTATCTTGACTTCAAGCGAAAATATATTATCAATTTTCATTCTGCGATTCAGAGCAAACCCTGGAACTCTCTTCCTTGCTAGAAGTTTTGAGCCTAATATAATTGTCAGGATCATCATGTCGAACTATATCACGAAGGTCGCGATTGTTGGGGTAGGTGATACTCTGTGTTTCAATTGATTCTGACGAAATGGCACCTTCCCTCACCTGGCTTCTCCTCTCTCCTCTCATCTACGCCTTTTTCTTACCAACCATCCCATTCAACCTGAGGAACCCATATACACAAATCAGCTCTCCTCATTCCCCTTGATAGGGCTTATAGTCGATTAATACTCTTTTGTCGGATGCATACTAATTGATTTCTTTAGGCTACCGGAAATAGTGCCCGCTTCATAACAGACGCCCTACTTAAGACAAGAAAACATACTATTACCGCTCTGACAAGAGCTGGGAACCTGAACTCTCTTCCGGCTGGTGTCACACCCAAGGAAATTGACTATAGCAAGCCAGAGACAATCGTGGAAGCACTGAAGGGCCAGGATGCGTTGGTGATCTCGCTCAGTGGACATGCCCCGGAAGGGACCGAGCTGCAGCTCGTCAAGGCTGCGGGCGAGGCTGGTGTGAAATGGGTGCTGCCGAACGACTGGTCTCCCGATACAACGAATGAAGCCATGAACAATGATATTATGATATTCAAGCCTAAAGGTGACCAGCCTGGAAATCAAATTTCCAAAGACTGATGCTAACATCTGCGTCAAATGTCAGCTGCCCTTCGAAAAGCTATTACTGAACTCGGACAATGCAACTTCATCAGTATATCGACTGGCTTCTGGTACGAATGGAGTCTTGCCATTCCATCGGCCTTCGGTATTGATTTGATCAATCGCACGGCAACCTTCTTCGACGACGGCGAGACAAAGATTACGACCTCCACCTGGCCCCAGGTTGGCCGTGCAGTTGCCGCTCTTCTCAGCTTGCCTATCAAACCCGAGGGATCAAACCAGGAAGCATGTCTCGAGAACTTCAAGAATCAGGTCGTATACATCAAATCCTTCACTGTAAGCCAGAAGGACATGCTAGAATCTGCTCTACGTGTCACTGGAACCAAAGAATCGGATTGGACTATTTCGAAGGAACCAGCAACTGAGCGATGGTCGAATGGTCTGAAGGAGATGCAAGAGGGTAGTCGGATTGGCTTTGCCAAGATGCTCTATACTCGAGTCTTTTATCAAGATGGTGCGGGGAATATCGACCATAAGGGGACTTTGAATTCGTTGCTGGACTTACCAACAGAAGATATTGACGAGGCGACCAAGATTGCAATTGAGCGTTCGAAGACTGATCCTTGGGAGTAAGATACATTACCGTTTGAGCTATGCACTTAGCTACAATTATGATGTGCATCCCGAAATGTGGGGGAGTCACGAGCTTCCGATATCGGCTCCGCGCAGATGTGGGACGTGGGGAAGATTGTGGCTAGACAGCTACACTGGCCAACCCCGAAAGCCAATTTACAAAGCGATTGCCTTTGAAGAAATGCTAGTACAGTTTCATTTTCCAGAAATATATACATGAAATTCATGCGATCATGATCTAGCTGTCCAGCAGCACAGGGACCTTCTCGACAAGGTAATCGACGATAGCATCGGGGCCGTACTTGACCTGCAGGCCTTCGGGGATGGCGTGGAGCTTGATGTCGGGGACAACGGACCGGGCAATGTCGTGGATCTGCTTGGCCTGCTCGTCGGACCACATGGAAGCGCTGAACTATAGGAAAATCAATGTAAGCTGCTGAAATCTCTCGGATAACCCGGAGAATTCGGAACGTACCAGAACATTGGGCTGGTGCTCCTTGACCTTGGCCTCAACCTGATCAATGGCTAGAAAATGAAAAGTCAGCTTGGAATATCTAATTGACAAAATGGGTGTACTCACAGTCGCAGTTGTCGACGTGGATGATCTCGTAGCGGTCCTTGAGGATATCGGCGACACGGCCGATGAGACGCTTAGCGCGCTCGGGGGCGGTGTTGACAGTCACGAGACGGAAGGGACCCTTGGGAGCAGACATTGTGTATAAGTTTTGATGAACGGAAAATAATTTGAAATTGCGATATCGCGGGGTATTTATTTCATTCGCGTCTCACCCCTCCTTGCCACCGGCTCCCCACATTGTTGTTTCCGGCTTATCCAGGCGGCTTAGATTTACTCCGCTTTATCGGCCCGATAAGAACGAGTACAAGAGTCGCAAGCTTCCTGTTGTACCTTCCCCTCGGTAATTCTACATTCCTGCATATTTTCCACCATGTCTGATATCGCATCTACCTTCTCGCGTGAGTGAATTCTGTTTCGATGGCATTGACGGTTGGGACTGACCATTGCAGGCCTTGTGCGCTTCGTTCCCAAGTCGGACCCCTCCAAGATTCTCATCGGAGAGCCTGTTGACGCTGAACTCGATGTGGGTTTGGCTCTGTACAAGGGCCAGGAGGTCTCTGTGCGCCCTTTCACCGGTACCACCGTTTTGGCCCCTGGTAAGGCCACCACCGGTACTGAGGTTATTGAGCGTCTGCTCTCTCCTCTCGCAGAGCAGGAGGTTGGAGCCATCCGCTGCGTTGGCTTGAACGTAAGTGTTGCCTGAATAGCCAATATGGTAAATCGTATTCTGACACGGCCGATAGTACACTTCACATGCTAAGGAGATGTTCATGCCCATCCCAGATGTGCCTACTCTGTTCATTAAGCCTTCTGCAGCCCTCGCTGATCCTTACCCCGCTCCTACTGTTCTGCCCAAGATCACACAGACCGATAACACCGGTGACTACGAGTCTGAGATGGTCATTGTCATTGGTCGCGATGCAAAGGATGTGCCTGAGTCTGAGGCTCTTGACTACGTTCTCGGTTACACTGCTGCCAACGATGTTTCCAGCCGTACCTACCAGATGAACCAGACCCAGTGGTGCTTCTCCAAGGGTTTCGATGGCTCATGCCCCATTGGTATGATTCCCCCATCGTCTAGTCTCTCGTTAAGAGACTATAAAGTATCATTTGCTGACCTAACAATCAGGACCTACTCTCGTCTCCTCCAAGCTCATCCCCGATGTTAGCAAGCTGCACATTCGCGGTCTTAAGAACGGAGATGTCATGCAGGACTGCCCTCTCACGTACGTGCTCGCCAATCCAACTCATATAAAGATAAACGCTAATCACAAAGTACAGTGATTTGATCTTCACCGTTCCCCAGCTCATCGCCTTCCTTACCCAGGGCACTACTCTGCGCGCGGGTACCATTATTTTGACTGGTACTCCTCCCGGTGTTGGTGCTGCCAAGAACCCCAAGCAGTTCATTAAGGCTGGCGACAACTTCGCCGTCGAGCTGCTTCCCCACGTTGGTACCTTGATCAACAAGATTGAGCACCAGTGATTAGTGACGACGTTATAAATGATTGTATACGAGGAATTGACTTGAGGGGGAAAGACCTTGGTTTTGTATATATCTATATCCAGGTAGATACCTAAAATATGCACTTGAGACTTCTAGAACAAACATAGAGTTCTGACACCTGTCAGCCAACCACGGCGCATGCAGCATGTAGATCACTTAAAATGCCACCCACTATGCAGTACTTCCATATTGCATATAGCTCCGCTGCACCGATCATTAGCCGCAGCTGATCTCAAAACTTACCATGTCTATTAAACCAACTGGTTAGCCAGTGACTCAGTCGATGATTCATAGGTGAATACCTGAGGGTTGGTCGACCAATCACGATTGGATTCGGGATATGACTTATTCCAGCGCGGAATAAGTTACAGCCGCGAGAGTCCGGCCCACACTCCGCGCCCTTGGATGCGGGGGAGTTGATCATCCGGGTATTATTAGTCGCACATATGTCATAAATTATTGACACGCAAATATGGATTAAGGGACACTGTTGGAGATACTGACTAAGCTTTGGGCAATCTTTGGGATAGAGCACTTTTTCTGCATGTGTTAGGGACATAAGTCTGATTATAATATTATTGGATCCCATTATGTATCTGGTACTTTACCATTGCTTGCTGCGAAAAAGGCATCACTTTGATGAGCTCGTACATAGTACATCTTTTGCGGTATATCATCTTGTTCGGAATTAGCTTGGCCTTAGATACTAAAGTTATCCTAAACCGTTCTATTCAGGTTCGAAGCCGAGAGTCTATCCTAAATAGGGGATTGCTACAGAAACTCCCTTTCAGTTGGACATGATAGATGGATGAGTCTCCCCATCGGGCGCGCCATTATGCTTGACAAGTAGATCCGTTTCCGTGCCTCTTGGTTGATTGCTGGCAATCCTGGCAGGCCTTTCTTCTATCATCAATTCTCTTGAAATGCTTTGGGGTTGTATCCTGGGTCAGTCGAAATGCTGCCTGATGAAACTGGCGAGCGTCTGGATGTCTGCATTGGCTTGTCCAGTGCATCCGTCGACACCTCTTATACAGAAAGTTTCAGGATAGAATTAACAAGTTGGCCACCTACTTTTCATAGCGTTCAAACATATGAGTCTTTTTTGCTATATGTATGGAGTCATGAATGGTTCCAGGACTGGGCACTGTCGTGCCTTCTCTGCGGTGAAGAATATATATTGTGGCCATCTCTTTTCGGGATTTAACGCAGCAATTTCACCATTGACTAAGCTTCTCTACCTAACTAGACGAAAAATGATACCTCAACATCAATAGATTGATTTCCCCGAGAAATGAAGTCTCTAATTTGCATCATTGGTGATGATCTACTTCAATTCTTACATCCATGGAACTAAGTCCAGGCCAGAATACATGCGCATGTTGGAATGGTCGCATCACAAATCTTGGAAGAAAGGATCCACCAGTTGACAGTACATATCTGCCGTACTACATAGCACTTGAGATCATATTTAGATGGCAAGGTACAACATTTGAACCTTGCTTGGGAACCTTAAACCTCCACGGCTTCGTGTTTTAGTCACATATATACAAGTAGTCCTTCAAGGAAGGTTGCCAACCTTCGCAAACTCGGAATATGAAGCCATTTCACCACATCATACACTTGGATGTTTGATTTACCCAACTAAAGCTCACCCATAAGATTGCCCTCCAGCTGAAGATCCCAAAGCTGTCATCCACCACGCATTTTCCTTTTCAACATTCAAACCAGCCATACTCCGTACTCCGAATATCGGCTATCCCATTTGAAACCAGTTGCTAATACTTCGCAAAATTGCCGGAAATTAAAGGTCCAAGAGCCATTTAGCAGATAGACAAGCCAAAAAACATCGAAGTACTCCGTATTCGAGATGGAAATACGAAATCATCCACCAATCACTCGTATGAAAGGGCGGGTATAATATTTTCCCCTGGCGGGATAAATCAATTCCGGCATGTTTTCGGCCCATACTCGGCATCTTGGCCGCATGACTTGAAGCAATCCAAAGATGCGCCAAGAACAAATCAACAGGATTGATCATGAGACTAGTATGTATGAGGCCGAATCTGAGCATTTTGGGAATACGGTCTGCCTATCAATACGTAAAAGCGGGAAATGGGCGCTAAATTACGCATATGCAATGTGACATTGGGTCAATTTTAGGTCATATTCTTTCGGCATACCGGTAGTTTGTACCTGCTACCTCCTGGGCTATAGCCTGTAGGTATCGTATGATTGCCGTCTTTGACTAGATAAGTAGAGTAGAAATACAATCTAGAGCTCAAGGATCTACAAAGCGGCAGTGATGTCCGGGAGAAAAGAGAATGAATAGGTCCGAACCTGGAAGCCGATAATCGCATGATTTGAAAACTTCGTGGGCCTAGGTCAGGGGCCGATGGTTTCATTGGCGCTACGGGCCACTTTCGGGATCGAGCACCGACCTGTCCCGGTCGGACTACATGTTAAGACGGTCTGCGGCTTTTTGTTTATGCCGGAGCTTTCTTGGTCATATTGTTTTTTTTTCTCCTATTCAGTTTTTTCTTCTTGATATAATTATTACTATCCTTTCCTGGAGGTTCAGAATTATCAGTGAAATGGATAGCTTTATTCTTTCCGAGCTGTTTGTTTCCTGATGTCCTTGTTGGTGTATACCCACACAGCTCAACGAATCTATGCTTCAGTGAACAAGGTCCATTCTTTGACGACAAGATGAGGCAATCTATCAGGTCCATAACAGGTATTTGAATATCGGTTCAATCATATTGAAAATTATGAAATCATTGCTTGCTCATGCATCTATATACAGGCATAGGTCACGAAGAACATTCGTCCCGAGCCGAGTCCATCCAATCTAAAGCGCTTCGCCCACTCTATGTGTTTATACCCAATTGATCATCAAAACATGCTCGCAAACCCAATTGAAAAGCGGCCGTCAAAACATCAAAAACGAGAAACGAGAAACCCATCCAGGAGTCAACCTCGCCAATCTACTCTTCGTGACGCATTTTCCTTCCACGGATGTGCAAGAAGATGGTCGGAATTACACTAACGACAACGATCATTGCACAAGCAATTCCAGCGGCAGGCGCTACGCCAACATTATCGAACATAGATGGGAACCTGGATAAAAGTCAATACGATGCGGGAGGGAAGGGGACACAAGGAGGAGGAAACTCACCAGAATGGTCCGATGAAACCCCAAGTCTGGCGCACAAAGGTGATAAACACACCAATGCTGGCAGCCTCTTGGGGGAAACAGTCGATGGCATATGTGATCATGACGGTGGTGACAAGCTGATTACCAACAGCACCAATGGCCGTGCCGATGATGGGACTCACGCTCCAGTGACCGGTGGCGGAAGTCTCGGTGCAGACCAGGAAGACAATGACACCAATGATGGTCAAACCAAAGCCAAAATAGCTAAGCCATAACCGGTATTCTGGCTGAGGTTTGCGATCGAGACCACGGGCACCACGCTTCATCCACTGGTCGGACATGACACCACCCAGCTGCTCGCCAATCAAGGATCCAATAATGACACCAAGGAACTGGAGACCCAACTGCTCAGTGTTCAAATCGAACTTGCTTTGCAACAGTTGTGGCACCTCAACGGTTGCCAAAATACTGCCGAACAGGAAAATCATCGCATACGCGCAGGCGGGAATGAGGATGGACGGGTGACGAGCCATGGTTAATGGCCGAATGAACTCGTACCATGTCATGGGTGTCGGATCAATCCGGCGGAGCGAGATATACTCGCGCTTGAAGTTTGACTCAGTTGAGTCGACACCGCCGCCCAGGTAACGGGTCTCTGGTCCGAAGAAAAGATACAGAATGAACTGACCACCGTTGATCTATTGAATCATTTCCAGTCAGCTGAGGAATCCCATCTAATACGGGAATGATCACTTACCATAGCTAGGATCCAGTAAACCCACCCATAACCAGCACGGTAGGTGACAAATCCGAAGATGAGTGGTCCAATTGGTACACCCAGTGTTACCATGAGTGTCCAGATACCCATATAGCGGGCTCGATCCTTCTTGAATGTCGTTTCCATGACCACCGCACTGCCAATGGCCGAGGCTGGCGAGATGAAAAAGGCCACCAGGGCCCGGCAGGCGGCGAGCGATGCATAGCTGTTGCTCTTGGCACAACCGACGTTACACACTAGACTGCAAATAAGGGACAGAAGGAAAATCGGTCGGCGTCCAAAGCGATTGGAAAGGGGTTTCCAGAAGAAGGGAGCACCTCCCAAAATTGCAATCTGCAGAGAGGTCAAGTAAGCCGCGGTGGTGATAGAAATCCCCAGGTCTTCGGCAATGATGGAATAAGCCGGAATAATGGCGGCGGCGGTAAATGTACCCATGCAAGCGTGGAAAGCTACAAGGATGAGGTTTGCCATTTTCTATATGTTCCTGCATTAGTGTCTGGTTTGTTTTCACATGTGGTCCAGTCCTCCCCGGAATTCCCGGAGCGGTTTTTTCAAGGGATGCAACTCACCTTCCATTCGGGCCAATTGTACGGATCGGCTGCACCCATGCTAGGGATCGGGTCAAGTTCCAATGTGCCATGGCGTTGGAGCAGATAATCCCGATGGGCTTTTGGAAGACGCGCTGCCACAGACTCTTCGTAAGTGGCGGCTTGACCAGCGCCAGCTCTCTCGACGAGGTCAATATCGGCCTTAGAGCCAGGGTTTTCCTCGAACTGTTCTGCCCGAGAAGAGCTTGCGTGTAACTCATAGGATGTCATTGTGGCGACACCGGTTGAGGGGGAAGAGGAAGCAATCCCAGTAGAGACGCTTAGAGATCCTTCCAACGTTGTTGGCTTGAGTGGTATGGGATGATATTTGGGAAGGGCGTGGTACAAGGGATGGGGTGGAAAGGAACTACGAGTACAAGTATGCCAAAAGGGCTTGGAGGAAAATAAGGAGCCAAGAGGAAAATGGATGACTGATTAACCTGGGGGAAAATTCACCCATATGCCGTTGGGCGAGGCGAAAAGGCTTAAACCAAGGCTATGTGGCGTGCCGAGAATAGGGCCGGTGAGTGTGCATAACGACGCTAAGTTCACAAATGTCCGGAGATACGGCCTGGGGTATCTTTTGCCGGGCTCGGCTCGCCTGGAGAGAAATGCGGAGGGTCTCCACGGCCCACCGAGTGGACTCTCTCCATCGGGATCGGCGAGTCAGGAGCGAGTTGTTACGGCATTCCATGTCATAAAGATTAGTCACCGAACACTCTGGCACTTGAGAACGGCTAGCCGAAACAGCCTTTTGCTGGTCATGCGGCATGCTCACGCACGGTTAATTACCGAACCGTGACAGCGAAGGGTCTTGGCTGCACTTTTTCCCCATAGATTACTCCAGACTATCCAGCGTTGACCATGTTTTTCTATCTGGGGAGGATCTCGGCCTCGGCATCCATGGTTAGTGGCCTTTACCATTGGCTATTGTAGTGTCACTAAGTGACCCAGGGGGTAAAATGAAGCGGCAGATAGGGAACCGTCTGTCAGCGGGAGCAAACCTGAAGCAGATAATGGAGCCACACACTGGATGGGTTGGAACCACGCTCCTGTTTCCTACCCAGTGCACTGCATCCTTCCTGGTGGGAACCAAACAGATTGACGGGCCCCCATTTTTTTTTTCTCCCCAGTCTCCTCAATTCCCATCTCCGGTGTAAGGGATTGGGAAGGGATTCGTAATCCCCCACGCCCCAGTTTTCAGTTGCGCGGAGAGAGAACGCGCAGAGGGAAGAAGATAGTGCCACATCCCCACAAATCCCCACATCACCACTTTCTCTTCCCTTCACCACTTTGTCCTCCCACACTCCCCCTTCAGCCCCAAGGTAAATCAGATGGCGTCAATGGAGATCATGACGGTACCTCCGGCGTCTGCAGGGGTAAAGAAACTGGTGTGTCGCGTTTGCCAAAAAGGATTTACTAAAGCCGAACATCTAAGAGTAAGTTGTCTCCCGTCCCCACGATTTTGAGGGGCAGCTCCCCAACTAGATACCAAGAGGCAAAATAGAACTAACACCGGTTTAGAGGCATGAGCGGTGCCGTAAGTGCTTATTTGCTCCCCTTTATTCGTGCATTTGTTTTATTTTTATCGTTATTATGCCGGTCATGCCATTTCCTATATTACCGATTCCGAGAGAATCCGTCGGCTGACCGGAAATGGCTATACAGACACCGGATCTAAGCCTTATGTCTGTAAGGAATGTCGCCGGCCGTTCGCCCGGCAGGATGCCCTTACTCGGCATGAGAAGTTGCATCAGCGTGATATGAACGCAAAGGATGGCCCAAGTTCAGCCTCAGTTCCCCCATCTGCATCTCTAGATTCAATGGCTTCGTGGGAATCAAGCAGTGCGTCCCCAGCGGGCCCAGCTTCTACTTCTGCGACTAGTAGGTCATGGGATGAGTCCCAATCTGTGCATCATCCCGGCATGCACAATGTTGCATCCGACATGGATTTCGCTCTGGTCTGGCCAGACTCGGAGAATCTATTCCAGAGTCTCATGTCTTCAGATACCACTGATCAATGGCAGATGCCGTTGGGGACACTACCATTCCCGCCCGTCGTACAGGACATTAATGGCATGAACTTTGGATCGCCCAATTCATTTGACGATCGCAGTTCATCGATCGGCGCTATTCCCTCTGGTGGTGGACACCAGGCCGTGCGGGATGTGACGGAAATGATCAATAGCTCGGTAGGTGCCTTTAGCCCCTATCTTAGGCACCAAAATTCAAGCCTCGGTCGTAGATATACCGATAGAAGGAAGTGCTAATGATGATACTAGTCCTCAAGCGTCACCGCTGCCGTCAAAGCCACCTCCATCACATCCGTCTTTCTAGATGAGTGTCTTCACATGTTCTTTGTCCGTTTCATCCCAACATTCCCTATACTACACCGAGCTACCTTTGTATTCCGAGAATGCACTCATGCCCTACTCCTCAATGCCATCGCCATAGGCTCCTTGTATCTTGGCCCTAGTGATGCTGTTGCAAAAGGAGAAGCTTTATGGCGGCTTGCACATACTGCTATCGCCACCTCATGGCAATCCTTAATCACCCATAACGGCCCTTATGACACGTGCAAGGGTGTGCAGTTGATGATCACTGCACTTCTCGGTCAAATATACGGAGCACTATCCAGGAATCGTGCAGTTCGGACCACAAGCCAAGTGTTCCGCCCATTAGGCTTCTTCTGGGCTCGGCACTGTGGAATGTATGACAGTGAGCCCTACTCGATGGAGAACCTGCCTTCCAACGATGCTCCTGCTGCTGAAAAAGAACACCAGTGGCGGATATGGGCTGCGCGGGAAATACAGCAGCGTGCTTTGCTTGCATACTACGTGCTTGATGGTCTTGTAGCCCAAATGTCTGGTGACGGAGCATCGGCCCGACATGTGTCGAATTCCTTAATACTCCCTAGCAGCGAACCGGCTTTCGATGCGAGCAGCCCTGATGAGTGGTTGGCACATATGCACTCGCAAAAACCCGATCAATCCTCCTTCCGAGTCGTCTTCCGGTCCTTATTCCCGCCTGTTGGCAACTTCAGAGCCCTCGACTACCAATTCTCTGCCTTCGCTCTTCGAGTAGTATTGGAGGGCCTTCAGTCCTTGATTTCCGATGGTGATGATCATGACTTGGCAGTGGGCGTTCCCGGCCAGTCCGATGTACGCAGAGCATTGGCTCAAGTTCACGAGACTATATCTATGAGTCTCCATTTCTCCGCCGCGGAAAGACTAGAGATACTTTTGCGCTGGCACACTGTCTGCCTGGATACAATGGTCAACTCAACAGTTTTATCCCGTCATGTCTGTTCCCGTTGGGACATTCCACAATATGTATCTGGTGGTTGTCGAACAACCCGGCCCGGGTTTGACCTCATCAAATGGGCCAACACCGAGGACGCAAGGCGAGCAGTACTCCACGCCGTCGCTATTCAAGATATCATCGAGCAGTTGCCTCGTGGCCGTGCACATGTCGTGCACATGCCAAGCTCCCTGTTTGCTGCTGCTACGATTTATGTTGTGTTTACTCTTGCCGGAATAACTACCATCAATCTCCCCCGAACTATTGTTTGGCAGGATGCTTTGCTATCCCATTCAGATCTTCATCTAGGTCACGATGATATTCGTCCCCCGTCTGGCTCGGAAACACGGCGTTTCGTCGCAACAGACCAAGGAATACCCCCTGTTTTCGCCGGCGGTGCTGTTCGTAATCTTCTTTACGAGCTAAATTCCATTCAAAAGCTTTTCCGTTGTCTTTCATCACAATGGGGAATCGCCCATGACATGGAAGATATTGTCGCTCAATGGATTCAACTTTGCCATTAAGCTCTGGAGCTGGACTCCGCTTGTCAGGATCTTCTTTCCTCAACCAGATTCCATCTACCTGGCTATGGTCTCTGTTTATCTTAATGCGTCGAGTTGTAAATATATGACGCTTATTGCATATAATGAGTCACGACATGAATTAGGTATTAATCTATTTGGTTCGATACGAGAGAGAAAGCTTAACGGACTGAAAAGGTTCAACCATTCTTCCCAGTATCGATCTACCTACTCTATTGCTAGATAGATAAGTATGCGGTCTACAATGACAGGAACCGATGACCGCTTATACCATTTTTACCCGCTGAAGCCCCGGAGGTGAGAAAAATTTGTCGAGGGGGCAGCATTTACCGCAGCAAGATCATCCGCATTTCTTGTATGCATCGTCAAGCTCCCTCGATCAGTCTCCTCTGTATGGATTTACAATCCCCAGGCGGGCATCAGTAAAAGCCTGCTTTTTGAGCAAGTTGCATATTAAAACCAGCTCAAGGAATAAGGTAATCACGCATCAACTTGCCAAACCTCTTGCTAGCTTCACTTTTGAAGCAAGGCTTATTTACATGGTCCTTAATAATTAGCTCGGGAGCGCGCGCACTGCAACAAGTTTTTTGCCAGATTACAGGGTTGAGACTTGCCTACATATTTCCTTCAAGGGCACCATACCACACATATTATACAATATCTCAATCAAACATTGCCGGATTTGGCCCATCTCACCGACATATATAGAGCTTACTAGGCTTCATAAGCCACTAAGTTATAAAGCATATGCGACCGTACGAAAAGCTAGGAAGTGGAAAAGATTTACTCGAAACCTTGAGATCAGGGACGCACATACATGTGTACGTCCTATTGAACAACCCGCCAAACAGAATAATCATTCTGGAGGCTACATACGATAGCGTGCAGAGATGGCGGAAGCTAAGATGCAGCCTAGCGGACGCTAGTCCCGATTCGACCATCTGCTCATCTATCTCGAAGCGCGAACTTCTTCCTGTTCATCATCCTTCACATTCCTCAACTCTTTCAACCTTCCCTCTTAGAAAGTTCAGGATATCACCCATAAAGCTGCAGCTATGCCTTTCCATACGTTTTCTGCTCGCCCACCCAATGAGTTCCAGCCTCAGGGTCTCAACAAGGTTCCTGGTCATGGCAAACAACTTACTGACGATGAGAAATCTACTCTCGTTAAAGTTTGTCATGATCTGGCTCGTTGGGGAACTTTTTCAGAGCAACCAAAGAGCTTCTGGATGGAAGCATCACGCGTTTTTGAATCTCAGGTTAACCGCAGCTATGGTTGGCAGGCTTGCCGACGATGCATGGCTAAGTGGGAGGCAGATAACCGCCCTGCGTGCTTGGAACGACCATCAATCCCTTCTCCAACTTTGTCTTTCGCCTATTTAGGTATTTGTTGTCTTCGCGATAATATAATGAATCACGAGCTGACCGATCCTGAAGCAACTCAAACAGATGCCGATGCTGAGGGTCTTCCTCACCATCCGCGCCCGCTTGTTCGCAACAGCACAAAGAGAACTGTCTCTGAAACAATGGCCAAGAGAAAGGAATTTTGCCGTTCAGTCTCTGGAGCGGTCGAGGATCTCGAACGCAAGATCCAATACATTAACGACGCGCTCGATGACGACAACCTTGAGCACCGGCGGGCCATTGAGAACACCTTAGGTCTGTTGAAGCTCCAGATCGCGGGATCTATGGCAAGATTTGAGAATCGAGCTCCTGAGTGAGGAATGAGGAACCAGCCTCCAGGATGAGTTACGCGATAAAGAATGATTATGGAGCCTTTGCAGCACTTGTATGGCGCGTTTTGATTGCGGAGTCAGCTGTGATGGTGCACATCCCCAGGACTTTGAATCTAAGGTTCCGATTTAGATACCCAAAATAAAACTTTGAACGGTTCAAGACTCTCTTCCGACTACCCCTAATAAGTTTGTATGAAAGATTTTTCAACTTCACACATTATGAAACACAATTGAAAAAAAGACATCTATCATGAATAGCGAATAAGAGTCCTTTTAATTCTCAAATCGATTTCACTTGCCTTTCTCAAAGTCAGGGTCACAGGTCCTGTTTTACTTTTCAAATCCCGTCATGATCCGTATTCTTGTATAATATGCTTAATTTGTATACTTTATGCTGATGTTCCTGATGCAAGACAGTTCTCCAACTACTTAATAGTACTCACAAAGATGAATGTTATGCATCAATGAAATGGAATCTTCTGCTACAAGAACTAGATTCGGGAGATCCAGCTACATGGTCTTCCCTTTCGCGAGTTGTCTCCATGAGTGCGACCTCACACCAGCCTTTTCAAGCAGCAAGCCGTATATCATGCATGAACATTGCTTTCAGTAAAGAGAGAATGAGTGTTTCATCAGAATGATCCCGGCGAGTCAAGTGGTAATCGCTGCTTGTTAAGGATATTGGCACTTTGGGGTAGGGTTCGACGGTCACGTGTGTCATCGAAAGCTTAGAAGTTGAGAAGTACTCGCGGATTTCAAACGAATTCCTGCAACAAATAACTTGCTTTTATATGAGAATCGAGTCCTGGCTTCATGGAAGAGGCAATACATGAGGTGGTCTAGTCATTGTTTGACCTGTCACCTATGTCGATAGCTTTTCACGACATGAAATCGTTTATCATCGTTTTTCTGACTTCCACGCACGTTTCCGATATCTTTTCACCCTTCCTACCATCACTCTTTCTCTTCTAAACAATCTTCTCTACTCTGCTCTCTCAAAGATCACCTTTGCTTCCTCACTTTCCACTGACAAACCAACGATTGCCACGACTGTCGCCAAGATGGCTTCTCCTGAAAAGAAGCCGGCCAAGGCTGCCAAGACATGGCGGCCAAATATGAAATGGGATGAGCATAACAATGCAATTGTAAGTATTCTTCCTGGTGGTTGTCTGATAATTTTGACTTGGCCATCTTTCAGTACAATTACAAACCAGCATTCCAGTACTTATGACAAGTTTTACTGACACAAAGTCCACTCTAGCTGCTGTCCAAGCTTATTGAGACCCATAGCATCAAGGTTGATGCTCAGCTAATTTCTGATGCATGGCGTAAGTTTATTTCTACTTCTAGCGGCCGATATCTTCTGTCCTCCAAGTTTAATTAACTTACAAGATAAATCATAGCCCAGGAGAGTGGAAGCCCTAGTGCTCGTGCGATCAGAGAGCAAATTGCCAGGATCAAGTCAATGAAGGCCAGGACCATCAAGAGCTTCGCCGTTCCTGACGAAACGAGCGCAGGTGAGGCTGAGTCGACCCCTCCCGGCAGCTCAAAGGGACCCCGCAAGCGCCCTCTCACCACCGAGGAGCGCAGCCCACCCAAGAAGCCTGCGCGAATGACCAAGTCCAAGGCAGATATCTTCGGGCTTCACGACTCGCCGAAGGATGTGCTTCAAGGGTCACCTCAGAACAACGATCCCAGCTCAGACGCCGACCGATCTGCCCGTGAGGATCCTGATACCGACTCCGACCTTGTCTAGGCCATTATGTTAGCAGCCTCAACCAAGCAATGCTATCAATAGGAAAAGAGGGCTGCTGACTGTCTCTGGGGTTTGAAATGCAAATATGGCAGGACTGTACATGGTAGTGGGTCGCAGGCCTTGTTTGAACTCACCGCACCATTTCATGTTTTAAGGTTATGTCTCTCTTATCATGTATCTTAATTATCCTGTGATTATCTCCGGGGTGGCTTTCAGAATGATATTCATAGTTGATGAAAAGAGTCTCGAATATTCTAGCTTCTGCAACGGCCATTGCACTTCGACTGCTTTGTAACAATTTCCGAGGTCTCGAACCCCATCTAGGTTGCTATACTTCCGCTTTCTCATTGAGAATTGCTTATTGTAAATCGCCCAGAACTTCATAATCAAATTATGTGTTCCAGCTGTATCTCATTGGGTAATTAGGGTTGAACTGGGTTGATTGATTAAATTATCTCCAACCCCTCCTGATGTGGTGTTGAATTCCTCCATCAATTTTTGCCAATCCGGGTACGTACCAATATAAACTATTCTGGCGCCTTTTAACAGCCTTTTCTTATTTAATCAAGCTTTTTTTTACCTGCCTCCTTAATGTATCCCTTTTTGGGCTTTTCGCTTACTATTCGGTGGCGGCCTTGCTTTCTCGGTATTTCTAAAAGTGACTGCAGACAACAAAACAATCTATAGTAAATACTCAAGAACAACAGGATATCTATTCTTGACTACACATAACAGAGCAGTCCATAACCAAAGCTCGAAAGAAACAAGATAAAAGGTGGCCGCAAATAACCGAGCAATCCACAACAAATGCTCAAAAGTAGCAGAGTATAAAGTGACTGCACATAACCGAGCAATCTATTCTATAACAGGAGCTCGGAAACAATAAATGAACAGCGACCGTAGATAACTGGGAAGCCCATAACAAGAGCACGGGAGTCACAAATAAAGTCGTTGTAGATTACCGGACAATCCACAAGGAGGACTCAAAAATAGCATAATAAATAAATAAAAAAGATCAAACAGACACGCCTCTGGCAGTCTGCAGCACGGCAATAACACGATTATATCCCCGTGCATGAGCAGCCATCATCCACTCAAAAATAAAACAAGTTTTCATCCTCTTCATCTTTCTTGATTTCACCATAATCCTCAACCGTAGGTGTAACAGACTTCAAGATAGTCTTTCCGCCCCAAGAACGGGCACCAGAAGACACAGATGATGTATCATTGCTGGTTTTCATACCTTTTCCTGCGTGAACAGGAACGGTAGAAGCAGGGTTCTTCATACTGCGGCTTTTGCTGTTGGTGGTGGTGGAAGTGGACTTGGCTGAAGGACGGTCATCAGAGGACTTCACTTTGGCAGAGGTACTGGCTTTGCTCTTCTTAGCTTCCCGAGCGGATGGGATCCCGGCTGCTTCTCGGATTCGAACCAGGCGGTGTTTGATAGCTGAGACTGTCACTCCTGTAAATCTGTCAATATGGAGGAGCAATGGAACGTTAAGGTAGCATACCTTCTCCCATCGCCTTGGCGACGGCTTCGAAGTCGGGTGAGCCAGTCGTGGCTAACGCGTTAATAAGCTGGTATAGAAGTGAGCAAACGAATTACTTTGGGTCTGTAGTAAGATGAATGAATTAAATACCTTGGCATCCGCCTCGCGGTCCCATTGGATAGGCATGTTGGTTGCAACCGGTGCGTTTTAAGCACGATAGAAATGAAAGATTTGAATGCTTTGGTAAATCTGAAAGGTGGGTAAGTCTGAAAGATGCTCATGTGGAGCGAAGGTTGAGCGAGCTAGGGGATGGAAGAAGGAAAGAAAGAATCAGGTCGAGAAAAGTGATTTTATACTTCAGCAGGGGAAAGGAACTTTCACTTCACCTACTCCAATATTTAGATGAAGTGAAAATCCCTAATGTTTTCTTATTATCCCGAAATATATGTCGCGCTCTACCTACTAAGCAGTGGTCAGTACTCAAACTTGATCGCGCCGAGATCCAGCTCCACCACGCAAAGCCCGAACTATGATATACATTCAACGACTAAATAGAACATTCAAAGCCTCCTTTTCACGTTCCTTGTGAGCAAACACATACTGCCTGGAAGTCTCTATGCCAATATTCCGCTGCCTGGACATGCAGGCTTCTATGTGTATCTTTATGCATATACACCGAATAACGTCTGGCAATTTTTGATTTCCCTTGCCGCTTCTTGCTCACTGAGTAAAACTGAGCACTCACTAAGCACGCACTGAGCGTCACCTAAGCAGCCTGATCCACTCACTGCGCACGACCTAAGCAAAGTGCGGGAGCAGCCAAGTCAATAGCCTCAATAAAATGCATCACGCTAGCCCCATCCACATGTAGTCGATCACCTAGTACTTTTGACCATTGTCCGCTCAACGAAAGCTGGCGTCATTAATTTGGCGGTCGGTTGGAGTTGAGCGGATACGAACAAAAAAGGAAAAAAATACGAACTAAACTAAGTGGAGAAGCCAAAACGATATAAGATACGATTTCCAAGAATCATGTATTAGCATGGCGAAGAGACATATCCTTGGAATGCTGCATATGGAATTTGATGAGTTATTTGTCTGGCCACCACCGACAACAACCAAATTGAATCAAGCAATTATGGGGTTCCTTAAGACTTCATGGCTATTGGGAGCTCTCCTAAATGCTGCTGGTGCTATTGCTGCTGTTAGCAACGACACTGATTATTTTCAGAGCTCAGATTTGGTGAACACCACCGCATCGGCTGCCTGCCAGAAAGCGCTCGTCATAAATGTGACCTGCTACCGCGATTTGCTAGCCGCCATCACCAGGACCACCTCGTGGTCGTTGGACGCGCTATCTCAGATCTGCGATGATGCTTATACAACCTCACTCAATAGCTGGGTATCGTCTGTAAGTGCAACTATGGCGCAACAACCCAGTTGTACATTATTTCTGGCACAGTACAAACCGCAAGCTCGGCAGGATAGGAGCTGCTATAGAAATAGACCGCCTCCTGTGTTAAAGACTCCTCGGGCGAGTTCTATAATCTAGTGATCTAAATTGCGGTAATTAATAGTGATCACAGCTTGCTTTATAGTGACTACGCTCTAGATTGACTACCGTTGTCAACTCGCCTTGGGGACAGAAAGTCATAAACCTGGTTGCTGTGGAAAGTCAGATCTAGAGCTGCTCGGCAACTGCTTAATACTCGGTCACATACACCGCCACGACAACGTCGAGCTCGGGAACCGCATCGGCATCATCCACTGTCGATGCTCGATGCAACACGACTGACCCAGACACAACCACATACAAAGTAATGCGAAACAATACGTGTGTCAATATTTCCACTGCGAAAAATGTGTCCACACCGGCTTTGACCGCATTGAACGGGTTAAATCCTGGATGCAAGTACCTCACTGCTGGTCAACTCTTGTGTCTCCCAAGTGTCTGCCAAACATATCAGGTTGCAACAAATGGTTCCTACACGTCGATCGTAGGAAATCTTACTCGATCGGTTAGCGCCTCAAACTGTGGCCAATTCAATCTCATATCGCATTAATTTCATGCCGCAGCCCTAGCCGTTCATTCCCCACAACATCCACTACAGATATTCGCTACGATATTCGGTCCGGCTTCAGCGTCCCAACCAAGTTAGGCGCCCCGCTACTGAAGCTTTCACTAGTACATGGTTGGCCAAGGTTTTCTTCCGGCATTTTCCACTCAATCGATTTATTTATTCCTTGGACCCCTACAACCCTTTGGACCCTTAACGAACTTAATCACACGTTAGCCATGCCGAGATCGGTTCAGCACTGGCCAGGGGGAATCCCCACTTGCATCCAACCACACCCAGAACCAGATTTATCTGACGACGAGATCAAGGAGGAAGTGAAAGGTTGGCTACTATTTGTAAAGGTATTTTATAGAATTTAAAATTCCAAAAAGGACGTCTTCGAGTTCTACGCTAATATGAATCCAGGAGAATTGGGTTTCTGCAGCAAATGCAGGCGCTTCCTCCGATGCGGAATATGAGCTAAAGCACCGTCGGCAACTGGTGGAAAAGTGGGCTTCAGCCACACAGGAATTTCGTGATGTGAATCCAACTCGCTTAAATTCGTCCAATCTCCGAAGTCCATTGCACTGATAATTTTTGGGCCTAATCCAGTCGTACCAATCGCGTGCACCTGTGAGTCTTCCAGGCACGGAGGGGTCAAGATCAAGGGGTGAACAGATTGAAGGTCTTCGATACCCAGCCGAAGCATTGGAACGTATCTACGATACTCTCCAGCCAGACAATACCAGCGGCCTGATTTGTATTGCCCCTGTCGATGAGAACCATCCTGAAAATCGAGCGCGATTGGTGAAATTCGCGATCTTGTTGTACGACTATGATATCGAAGCTGGGCACTGTATCGATAGCCACATCCCATCGGAGGCTAACCTTAATCCAGCAACCACTAATGATTCATCAGTTGAGGATTTTCTGCCCTGGGCAGATCTCGAAACCGCAAACTTCCTGTCTATCTATCTTACGCATACTGGCACAGTGATCTATTTCGGTTGTTTAGGCATATACATGTTGGTTGATGAACTAGGTCTGCAAACCGGGCGCTTGACATTCGTCGAGTATGAAATCAATGGAACTGTGCAAGAATCTGTTGAAATCCGTCCATTCAACATGAAAAGCCCAAACTTACGCGCTCACCATTGCGGATCCCGGGGAAGACCAGAAGATATCAGGTGTGTTGACGGTGGTTATAGACACCAAAATCAGCCGTGAATATTCCTAAGCCTACCAAGTCAGCTCCACAAATTAACGCATGATATTAGACTTGACATGGACCTACCGATCGTCGATATTCTCTGTCAAGCCAAGGAAGTTGACAAACTTTCAAACACAATGTTTCTATGTGATCGAGAGCAGTGGACCAGTGATGTTGAGCTTTATGCCCCGGGATACTTGGCTCTGGAGGCCGAAGGGCGCGGAGGGAAGTACCCCCTGACCCGTCTCGCTGACCCAAACACTATCACGGGCATTAAGAAGCAGGTTATGATTGCGGTGGAAGACCCCAATTTTTCACACGCCCGTTTTACATGGCTTGCTCCGCGCCGACCATGAGTCTACTAGCTTCAAATGAAGAGTCGTTTGATACCTTCCAATGTGAGGATGCAGCTTCACCATCTAATGTATAGTATTGGAAAACAAATTACAGATTGGAAGCCCCATGGACCGATTGAAAGAAGCAAACACTCAAGCGCAGAAAGGCTGTGCAATCGAGTCGAATTAGGATTGGATGAATGTTTAGTAAAAGCAAATTCAATAGTTGTGGACTAGAAGCTTGCACTGACCAGCTTGAGGAACATTGGAAAGTAATTTGGTCTACGACATACGAAATAGTACAATTTAAAGCCAATTTGACGTCCTTTGAGGATACAGCCCATGTCAATAAATGGCAACATTAGAATGTTCTCAAAATGATCTGAGGAACGAGGGAGGAACAAAAAGTAGACCGGAGGGTGGCTGTTATGGGTAAAGCTAATATCCGTATTATCATCAGGTGACTCTCAGTCTTTCATCCTCCAAAGGGCCAGTGGACGTGTTATGAATGAGAAAAGTATTGCTAGATCGCAGAGCACCTTTCTACGTATTTGAAAACGGCGTCTAGACAGTATATGGGCTGATGGAAACACTATGCTCTCAAGTCCTTACACTGGGGGCTAATTGAGCTAGTCACTTTGTGAGAACATTCAGTGTTTCTTTTAGGGTTATATCCATGTGTGTCAATTAGAAGCTTTCTTTGTATCGATAACGTGCCCAGGCGGAAACTTCGAGTTCGAAACGATTCAATATAAGGCTTGAGTTCCTATGAGCCCAGAAAGACTAACAGCGTACTAATGTGGGGTATCGTCTCAAAACCTAAGGCAGGAGCACTGGTAACTAACAGGGGTATATTATCAACGATGAAGGACAAAGATCATATATCGGCCATGACTGATTCAACGATTTTGCGCTTGTACTGCGATAGGGCGCGATCCTTCTTCTGCATTTGCGATCGAAGTTTCATGAATCGTTGCTTCCAGGTGGCATCGGAGACGGGATGTTCATCATCATCATCATCCTCCATGTCAATGTTCGATAGATCGTCATTCTCCGAGAGCTTTCTTTGAAGACCGGGAGGTGGAGCTGGCTGTTGTGGTGCTGGCCCGACAAAAGCTATCGCAGGATTGATATTTCCAATAGCCGTGTAGGTTGAAAAGTGACCAGTAGGATTGTAATCAAACGAGACACTGTATCGAGGCTCTTTTGGACCCGATGTCTGATCACTGGCATCCGGGGTCGGGTGTTCAACATGAACAACCATGGGTACCTGCCGGGGTGCTGAAAATCCGAAATAGTGCCCCACGCCGAGATTAAATGCTAGAAGATAGGAATGTAGCTCAATCGGTAGCTTTGAGTACTGGGCGGATGAGTTGAATACCATCATGGCAGCGAGTGTGTGGGCCTCCTCAGGACTTAG
Organism: Penicillium pulvis; assembly: GCF_028828015.1. Taxonomy (NCBI): domain Eukaryota; kingdom Fungi; phylum Ascomycota; class Eurotiomycetes; order Eurotiales; family Aspergillaceae; genus Penicillium; species Penicillium pulvis. The sequence goes on along the minus strand of NW_026643079.1, from coordinate 3,141,411 downwards.
TGGCGTGGGTCTCATCACTCTTGCTGCTAGCAGCTCACTTGAGAGGGCGCGAATGATTTCGTCGAAAGGTATTTTTGGAGCATTGTCTGCGACTCCTTGATCCACAGCGGGACCAGGTTCGCCGAGTGCACCCCTGTGGTCAGCATGGTAAGACGCGTGGGGATGAATATGGGGATGAGCTTGAGTGTGTGGCTGAGGATGGGCTTGAGGATGGGCTTGAGGATGGGCTTGAGGATGGGCTTGAGGCTGAAGCTGAGGGTGGGCTTGGGGGCGTGCTGGAGCATGAGCTTGAGGATGAACTTGAGGCTCGCCATGAGATTCTGTAGGCTGAGAAATGACTCCTCCGTTGACACCATTGACTAATAATGTTGGGGGCGTTGCAAGTCGTACCGGAGCCCCCAGGTGCTGCGGAACCTGCAGTTGAAGTTTGCCTGGCCTTCCTTGAGTTGCGGGCGTTGGTGATTGATTATAGGATGATGTTGGCGCAGTGCTTGGCGTGCCATTATGATCCACAACAAGTGGGGACGATTGGGGAACGGAAGCTGGTGGAATCTGTGAGGACTCTCTGCTTGGTTGGAGTTGAAATGTTGTAAAAGATCCAGATGACGGTTTATTGGGAGGTCTGCCTCGACTTTTTCCATTGGATGAGTTATTACTAGTTGGCCAGGCGGACGAAACTGCAGGGCCATGTTTGCGCTTGGCACGAGTTTTTTCTCCGGACGATGGTGTCACAGCGGAGCGCGGCTCGGCCGACATGATGATATCTGGCTGGTGGCCTCGTGGAAGTATTGCGGACTGAGGATAGCCTGCCGGGGATGTCTCTCGTTCTGGAAGCCGCCAACGTAGATCCTGACCCTGTTGTTCTGATGCGCCAGGTTGTGTAAACGAAGAGTTTGCTGTCATCCACGGATCATCTTCAGGGAAAGCACTAAAAGGTATAGCGCTATGAGGAAAAATAACAGAGTGATTTTGAAAGCCACCTGGCGGTAAGCCTCCTACCGAAGTATCCAATGAAGGTCGTTTGGCCGACTTCTCCTCGTCAAGCTCCCTTTCGTCGGCTCTTTTCCTACCCCTCTTGGGCTTCCACTGAGGAACAAGAGCTCGAAGAGCCAGATCCTCCTCCAATGGCACCCCATCACGAGATTCACTCACGAATGGACCGGAGGGCGGTAGCTGGGTGTAGTATGCATGAGGATGCCCCAGACAATACTCAAAGAATGAATCGACGTGCATGGCACGCATCCAACGCTGCAGTCGGTCAGTGAAAAACATGCAAAATTTATAATATCAACCTACCTTAAGTCGAACGGCATACTGTTGGACTTTCTGTGTACTTTGTTTCTTTTCCATTGACGGGGGTTCGACGCCTAGCTCAATTGCCAGCTGGATCCATGTTTTAAGCTCCTTGTTGTCCAATTTTCGAATCAACTCGTATAACTTGAAAACGCTAAAGCTCTTGCCATCGCTGCGCGGAGGACAGCGAAATGTCTTTCGAAGCTCGGAACTGTCGACGGAAGAGGGGACATTGGGGTTGCAGTAGAAGATAAACATTACATATGCGTCATCAATATTGTCGTCAGTTATATCACGCGGCGGTAAGACTCTGGACTCTGCTTGGTCGGTTGCATCTTTCATCGGCGCATGACGCAGGGCATCAAACACAGGCGGTGACATTGATGGCCCTGAGCGCGCAGCCGATGCAGGAATAGCAGACCTCATCCCCCTGGGAGAAGACTGTACACTTCGGGGGGTTCCCTTGCGATGCAAAGAAGGTGATTTGTGGGCTTCCGCCTGGCTACGCGCACTCCCTAATGATGAGGCACTGCGGAGCGAGGACTCTAGCGTCTGCGGGTATCGCGCATACTGCTGAACAACCATAGGCGATGCCCCGAGTTCACTCCGGGTTGGGCGATCTGTTGAATCCATCATGACGGGGATAGTATTTTCCATGGAGTTAGACGGGGAGCCAGCCTTATCATCCAAGCCCCCAACTCAAGTGCGGGCCAAATGAAACCAATAAGTGGAGGCCAGCGATTATGGGGTCTCCAGGCGGGTCGCATCGATCATTTGTTTCTCGTGACCTGCGGCAAAGAGTTATGAAAATATATGGCAGGCAGTAATCCCATCCACAGAGCAGAGAGCGGATGCAATAACCTCCCACGAGGAAACCCCTCGAGGTGGCTGGAAGCGCTTTCAAGCTCAAGCTGAGTTCTATTTTGGGCGCATCTAGTGCATCTTAATTTGGTATAGCGCCGGAGCCTTAGGGCGGGGGTTGGTGCCTCACAAGGTCACATGCTGCACTAGCGTCTTTTAAATGGAGATAAATTAACTCCGTGTTTACGAAGTCGCTGCTCAAGTTGACTGTTCAAGCTCAGGGATGCTTTGATTGTTCTTGTACGCTGAATTTGCGGCTTTATTGCACAATATACTCCCGCCCTCAAACGATGGGAATGAAAGTGTGATGGTCCCTCAACATATGGCTTTGAAGTGATAATGACATGACAAATGAGCTATCGGAAGCAGCCATGAGCAAAACATGCACCTGTACAGGTACCTTGTACATGTGTCTTGTTGAAGAATTGACTTGAACAGCAAAAATCTCGAGTACAAAAAACCGTGTCACATGTCACGCTAATCTACATTCGGTATAGCGGATTTGATCTGCTTATCGATAACGTCGATCGCTCCTGCCGTCGCATCGAATGAAGATGGCGTTACAACCTCCTTCCTACTTCTTCCATCTCCCTGACCACGCTTACTTTATGCCAAGTTGGCCACGACCGCTTGGGACATGCAGGGCCATCATTGTTTGATCTAGCCCTGCTTTAGCCCACCATGGCCCCCGCTCGCTCTTCTCGGCCCGTTCGCCAGAGCCGAACCCAGGTTTCATCATATCATGAGGAGACCACTTCGGATGAGTTGGACCAAGATGTCTCCCGACGTGGCTCACTTTCTTTGCGCCCTCGGAATACCCCTAAAAACCGCCGGTCATATCGCGAGAAGTCCACTGATGAAAGTCTGGGGGAGCTGTCGGATGATGATGAGTTGAACGATGCAGCAACTGCCACTGGGCTTCCAGCTGCGGAACAGGTTCCTGGCGCTTCCCCGACTATTCCCCATGCCCTGAAGCGCACTCGACGTGCAGCAACCTCCCGGTCCACCCCAAACAAGAGACCGCGGCCAAAATCGAGGGCATTGGGTCAGCCGTTGAAAAAGCGATCGAAAGCCCAGCCAGAAGAACCGTTCTTCTTGGGATCTGGCGTGATCCCTCCATGGCAAACGCTGCCATACCATATACTTATTGAAATTTTCCTCCTAGCTTTCTACCCCCTTGACGACCCTAAGAACCAGGCCGCCAAAAAGACTCCTGGCAAAACACCGGAGACGAAGTCAACCCACAATCTACTCGGTATCGCGGCTCTGTGCCGTGGATTCTCGGAGGCAGCTCTTGCAGCTCTCTATTACCGGCCTCCAGTATTTTCCGCATATGACGGACATGGTCTCCTGAACCTTCTTTCGATGCCGCTGGACTCTCAATTCATAAACTACGCAGGGAAAATCAGGGAGCTTTACATCGACGCTGAAACAGTTCTTACTTTGAAAAGTGGCCCAACCCTCGGTTACTTTGATCTGCTCCAATTGCTACAAAAAACCCCCCGACTTCACACCCTACGCCTATACCATCCCGAGGATGTTGTGTTGGGGCTACCACGAGTGGCTCTTACCCTGGCGAAGTGGAGCTACTCGCAACCCCTTTTTTCGACCATTGACCAAAGCGGTATCAAAATTCGCAGTTGGGAGTGGAACGGGCGCTTTCTTGACACAGCATCGTTGCTTCCTCTTATGCTAGAAAAACATACAGGTGCCTCGTTTCAAGGAGTCAAAGACATCCGGCTAGTCCATCTCCTTGATCATGACCGAGAGGACACTGCTGCCAAGGAAACTGCTCTTGCCACCACTCTCAAGGCATTGCCCGAGATAGAGCGTCTGGAGTTTTACGAGTGTAGCATTTTGGCGGGTAGCATTTTAGAGCAACTGCCACCAACGCTTCGCTCACTGACAATCTCCAACTGCGATCGACTGTTGGCCAGCAATGTCACTGAACTCCTTAAAGTCCACGGAGGACAGCTTCTTGATTTGACGTTAAACCACAATCGCCACATGAATCTGGAGTTTATGCCCCATCTAGGCATTTGTTGCCCTCGATTGGAGAGATTCAAGGTAGATATTTCGATGTATGACGTTTCAAGCTACCATGACCTCGACCCCCATTTTCAGCAGCTTATCTTTCGGAATCAACATCCAACCTGGCCCGAAACTATTCAAGAGATTGAGCTGTATCAGCTTCGACACTGGAAGTTGGATCTGGCCGAGATGTTCTTCATGTCTCTTGTGGAATCTGCACCCAAATTGAAGGACTTGCGGCGAGTAGATATCAGTGCCATTCTCCCGATTGAATGGCGGGACCGTGCTCAATTTCGAAAGAAATGGGATGACCGCTTCAAGAGGGTATTCTTGCGGCGTAGCCCTCCGCCAAACCCAGACTTTCGTTCTCTGCGAAAACGACCATTGGCTCCTGTTCAACGTGCTCCCACTCCAGAAGCCTCGGCACGTCCAGGCACTGCGGACAGTGAAACGCTTACCCCCAAGCGGCACAGTAGCCGCATAGCACAGCAAAAGATCCCTGAAGATACCGACTTAGACGAGGTTAAGTCCTCTCATTCTGACACTGACACCCAATCTGCCGATAAAGATGATGTCCAGGGAATGTGCGAACATTTCACGATTCGCATTGACAATCAACGACCTAATGAAAACCAATACAACGAGAAAGATTTCCTCGATCCTGAAATCAGCGGCGATGAGGACTGGGACTCCGGTGCTGATTTCGAATCCGAAGATGGTCATGCGTGGTGATATTGCTATAGTATTTTTTTTCTTATTGTCTTTGAAACTGAGGTTTCCTATCTGGCGTATACATTTGGATGGGGTTCAGATTTCAGGTAGAGGGTTGGTGTCTTTGCTTCTGGGGTGATATCGGATCTCATCCTTTTTTTATATGCATGAACTATACACCTAATAGGAATGGTAGCCAATGCAGTGTAACAATAATTATTATGAGCACTATCTTGACTTCTCCAGAGATAACGTATCTACTCGTGATATACTCGTGATCGCCTTGCCAAGCCTAGTAGCCCCACATGATCGTCTTAACGCACCTGGAACATCGCCATTTCCTTCACCTGCGATGTTTTCTACATCCTCTGTAACCTGAAACCTATCTTTGCAGTGAGCAGAATGCCGCAAGATGCGCCGGCAGACACGGCTGGTCCGTCGTCACCACCTCCCCGAATGCCCGAGGGATGGTAGGTTCGCTCCGACCCATGTGTCCTTGGCCCGAATACTGACGGTCCACGCGTCCAAGGCTCCCTCAATGGGAAGGGGTCCAGCGCAAGTGGTATTACGTCCAGAGAGCGACCGGTAAATCACAATGGGAAATCCCCACCGAGCCTGTCGTTCTTACGCCATCAACAACGCCCACGTCGATCGGTACCGGCCCCTCACAAGCACCACCCTCGCGACCATCAACAAACAGCCCCCAAGTGACAGGATTGACAAATACATTGGCGGAAAGAATTGAAGCTGCCGCAGCCGGTGCGAGGACCTCCGTAGGGAATCGCGCTTATTATGTCTGCACATTCATTGTAAGAGTGACACTGATGGCGAGTTAGAGCTCCCTAGATGCCCAGCTCAATGGACAGCCTGCGGCCACGTCGCTCGGTTATCCAGGAAAAGCAGGATGGTACCAAGACCAGACTGGCCAGCACCTTGACCATACATACGGCCAACATGCTTCATTAACCGAAATCGGATTTAATTCGGTATGCCACGGTCTATTCCAATGTGCCATTGGCGTTATTTGACTGGGGACCTAGGGACTGCATCATCATGGAGCTTCCGGGAATATGAACATCGACTCATCTTCATATTACCCCGGTAATTCGCTTGCCAATCACGCTGTTGGCCAACAGCCATTTATGGGCAACTCCTGGGGCCACAATTCCAATCCACTGGCAGGATACAACCTCCAACAGCAACATGATCCCTATCAAAACTTGGTCATGGGGGGCTCTCAGCCATCACAACACATGGAAGCTTACCCTTCCTCGGTAGCTATCCCAGAGGGCCAAATTTCAGGTGTTAGAGCTGATCAAGCCCCGCCTCAGCCTCAATGGCGGGTGGAGCAACAATCTGTTCACCAAAACGCTCCACAATACACCGTCTCCACAAATCCTGGCTCCACCAACCCATCCCGACCATATCTTGGCTCATATCCAACACCACAAACAAACGGTTGGTCACCTGGAGAATTCACCTCACGGTCTTCACTCTCATCCGAACACTCGCATCCAGGAAGTGATTACAATTCGAACCGGTCCACACAACAGGCAGGCCATTCGATGTCACGATCTCAATCTCACCACAACTCGTTCCACCAGCAAGCCGCTCCATCCCACATGCAATACAGCGGTGCTAATATGGCAGGCTCTCGATCTGGGACGGGATTCAACTCTATGGTATTCCCGCCGGCCCCAGAAACCCAACCTCTCGGCCATTTCTATCAAAATTCTCTCGCTCAGCCCGGCCCCCATCAATACATGCCTCAACAGCAGCAAAGTAACCCCGGGGGCAACATGCCCGGCGTTGGATATCCGCATCAATACATGCAGACTTCCGGTCAATACAACGAGTGGCCTGGTGCCGATCTTCACCTATCAAGAATTTCGGCGTCGGATCCGCAATTTGTCAGTGGTCCATGGGGATCGTCGCCACCAACATCGGGTCCTCCACCCTCGACTTGATATGAATGATATGAATTGCATGAATTTTGAGAACTTGGCAGTTATGAAATGGTAGTTCTGCTTCATGTTACATATCACGCGCCGGCCCTTCTACCTCATTTCATATAATTGTTCCTTTTTTTTCTCGGTTGTTGAATAGATCGACAGCTTGGTTTGGCTTTGAGGCTGCTAAGGCTGTCTTGTTTTCTGAGCAGCTATAACTCGGTACTTTTTATTTTTCATACTCTTCGGAATGCCTTATATCCATGCAAGAATTTAGCGTCGGCCAATTTCAAACAACTTAATGTTCTTCGTAATCGATATACTGTCCACAGTCATCGACCTGAGTTAAGATGTCTCCTGCGTCGATCTATTGTCCCAGATTGGTAGATTACGTATAAAGAAGCTGATTCACTGATTGATGGCATGATTGAGAACCTGCCCCTGGATATAGGGGGTCCCTGAAGGGTGAAAAGAAAACCTTGAGTATCCGCACGTGACCACAGAAGCCCTGTCTGGCCCATGAACAAGATGGTCATTTATTTCTTCAGAATTCACCCATGAACATACATGCTCTATTCGATGTCATCAAAGCATGTTTGCAGGCATATTCATTAACAACCAAGCTACCTGGATAGAGGATATGGAGACATTGTATCAGTTTCTATCAAAAGAACTAATTACAAAGCCCGCGTCATTTCTGGCACAGCACGCATGCAATGTGCAAGTTAAAAGATAGAATTGAAACAAAATAAGCACTGTTACTCGCCTGGGCCACGCAAAACATTACGTCCCTCATGGCCCCCTGTCTATTCCCCGCGGTGTGTCACTGGAAATCCCCGGACTCAAGTGCCATGTTTGAAATGTAATTTCAAGAAACTGACCTACTTAAGAGGAACAAGAGAGATTAGGAAATTTCAATAAGTCAGAAGTTTTGATTTTAGCTTACTCACTTGCCGAGCAAAAGAATGCTGTGGAGCCTACAGCTCATCCTGAGCATTAGAGGTGTCTCCATTGGACAACTCGTTGTCAGGGACGTCATCATCATCAGACAATGGAAGGTTGTCGTCACTGACATCAGCCTCAATTGCGTTGTCAAGACTGGTGTTGGTGCCATTTCCAGGCTTGGTAACCTTGGTAGAGTTCTGAAGAATTGTCAATTGCGTAAAAGAAAACTGAAGGAACGGAAATTCCTACCTTGGCCCGAGTCATGTATCCCTCGACCTTCAGACCATGGGCCTTGCGCAGCCGACTGAAGGTATTGCCGGCGGAACGCACATTGGTGTATCCCATGAGGGCCGCGAACTCATGCAGATCGATCTGGATGTAATTTTGACATTAGAGACCAGTGTAGTAAGCGTAGGCATGGGACACGTTGTTACGCTTACCTTCTTTGCATCAGGATCAAAGGATCTCAGCACATTAGCGAGGATTCTGTTGTCGGATGAATCCGCATCGCGTGGGATCTTTGGGGTGGCGGGCTTAGAGCTCGAATTTTTGGCCCGGGTGGCTTTCTTTGAAGGAGTTGTCATAGGAGAAGACATCTCAATGGTTGGATCGCGTAATGTTGGAGGAACTATCCGTTGCTTACAAAATAGGAGAGATGTTGAAAGTGAAAAAAGGTCTGGGATGCGATGAGAAGAAATGAGAATCGGTTTAGGCAAGTAAGAGAAGGAATATTTTAATTAGGCACTTCATCGCAAGCAAACCCATTCGATCAAGCCTTGCGCAACTTGCTATGTAGATCGTGCCATCACTTGTCAAAAGTTCACTTCTAGCCGGTACTAGAGACATGCACAAAAAATTGGTTTGATTTGTTAAATTCTCATGGTACTAATGTCAAGACTAACAGAGACTTCTTGAAAGCATCAACAATATGCTAGGGGAGAATCTCGCAGTACCATCCATGAAAGTTCATAGTCGCGTCTCTCCCATAGCTTGTAATGACAAATTTTTGACAACCACACATCCTAGTAAAACCACTAATGAGAGGCATTAGATGGCATTCATCAAGATTGTTGGAAATGTGAAGTGCAGAACATACTTTGTACGAAGGAATAGCTGTAACACTTAAACAACTTCCTCGCTAGGGAAATCATCGGTGAATCCGTCAAAGGAACCATCATTCATCTTTATCTCCCCATCTTCGTCTTTATCTTCGGCTTCAGTGGGTACCTTAAGTAAATATTAGCTTCACATAATATGATGGCCCATGGGGCTATGCTCGGATTGACTTACCTTTCCCCTAAGGTTACTGCCGACAAGATGGGTGAACCCGAACTTTTTGCGCAATCGCAAGAATTGCATCTTCGCGTATTGAGTGGTGACGCCCATCGTGGTTGCAACCTTTGAGATGTCGACCTTATATTAAATAGAGTTATTAAGGAACCTCGGAAAGTCCTCGGGGTGCATACCTTCACACCCGTCATCATCACGCACTGGAGAAAGACGGCCAGCCAGTCTTCGTCAGAGAACGGCTTCTCGGGCTTGAATGCAATCATGTGGTCTTTCTTGGCGGTTTTCTTGGGCTTAGCAACTCGGGAAGACATTGTCAAGGTAGGGCAAAAGGTGCAGGTAACAGTGTGTGGGTGGAGAAAGGGAAAGCTTGAGGGAGCAAAGCTGTCTATTTATTACAGTATCTTATTAAACTAATCTCAAGCAATCGTAAGGGAACATGTAGTACTTTATTGTGTTTTCATTATAGTCTAACCTAACACCAGGCTTGAAATTTTGTTCACCAATCATGAAAACAACGAATTCCTTACTTACATATTTAGTAATGCAAAAAGAGAAAAAAAAATACTTCCAGTTTTTGATTCATACCATGGTCCAATAATGTCAGATGCCGCTTTACACAATTTGATATGTCTCAACTTTGACAGGAACATCTGGTTCAGTCTTCACCTGAACTAACTGAACATCCCCTTCAACATCCACTCCAGCTCGTGTGGTTTCGGACTGATTTACAGTAGTGGACTCCCAAGAAACGGCTGGATTATAGCTGAAACTTGGCAGGCTGGTGGTAAGCTCTTGGAAGGCGATATCCTGCGACATTCCAACTTTGATAGGAATATCTGGTTCATTCTTCACCTCGACTAACTGAACATCTTCTTCAGTCTTGACTGGTGGAACTTCAGGCTGATTCATGACGGTGGACTCCCAGGTGGCGACTGGATTGTAGTTACAATCTGGCAGGCTAATTGGAAGGTCTTGCATAGTGGAGTCCAGCGGCATTCCAATTGGAGAATAGAACCATTGCGAATTTGATGACATCGAGGGGAAGCCCGAAGGGAATCCCGAGGGTATGCCAGGGTATGACAGTCCGTGTTGCATTTCATGTAACATGAATGGGTTGATTTGGGGAGTAGGGTAATTTGTAATGCTGGTTGGACTTCCTTGGGACCACGGATATAGTTCGCCTATGTCAGAAAAGGGAACCCTCTGGTCTCCTTCAAATTTGACAGAGTTTATGTATTGAAATGACTCGCCGCTCTCCATGCTAGGCCCAGGGATAGGATGAGGCGGTATTTGCATTTCGAATACCATGGCTTTGGGATCTCCCTTTTCCCCTTTGTTGACATTGTCGGCCTTCTTAGAGTTTCTCTTTCTGCCCGGTCGCTGAGCCCCAGTTTTTCCTTCCATTTGGTTGCGAAATCGAGAGAATCGCATGCGAGCGGCATGGCCATTGGATATTGCTTGCTCGGTAGCCACACGGTTCCAGTCAATCTGTCCAATATGTGAGAAATTTCATTGCAAACAACATATGTCTCCGGAAAAACATCACTCACATTCTTGAGATCGAGCTGCTTGAGCATAGCATATAGAAATTTGGGTGTTGGCCCTTCAATCTCCAAAACCTTGCCTCGTTGAACCATGATGTGTATGTATTCAAATATCTTGGATGGAAATATTAGCGAAGGAAACTGTGGAAGCTGGAATGAGTTCACACGGGTGAACACTAGCCCATTATATAGGTATCTGGTAACCTTGGAAAGGCCGGCACCAAATAGAACCTTGGAACAAGTTTAGTACCTTTCGTGTAATCAGTCTCTGAATTCTGGCAATGAAGCACCTACGAAGGAGAGTTGTTGGTGAAAGCCAAAGATTGCCTGAAAAGACTTAAAGTCAATTGTAGAGCTTGGTTTGCTAGACTAGATACTAGATGATGCGATGCTACACTCCATGTGTGCATTGTACATCAAAGAGACAATATCTGCTTCATGCTTTGCTAAGCACCGCTTCCATAGGACCCCTGTTCTATTATGAAATACCAAAGGATCCCCTTCCAATGTGGTGAATTCCCTCTTGACAAAAGCAATACAGGAGATGTAAGCAAGCTTTTGCTAGAGATAGACTGCATCCGTAGATGCACGTGGCCTTCCGTGCCCTATTTGCAATAACACTCATATTTAGGTGGGCTAATTGCGGTCTAGAGGCTTTGAGGAAAGACAAACATTTTGAGAAGCTATAAAGGGCAGTCCGTCAAGAGATAAAAGCTGAACAATTAATAAGGTTGGTTTCCTGAATGCAACATGTCGATAGGTTGTATAGGTAATTTATATATATTGATAAATCATGCCGTTTCCAAGGTTTGCTGTTCCGAACCAGGCTATTAGGGTAGGTAGTTTTTTGTCTGTTTTCCTTTCATCCTCAGGAAAAGAAACGCCTTGGGAAGAACAAATCACGCACCAGACAATGGAACGATCTAAGAGCATCGCGATATTGACCAATCAGACGAAATGACTATGGTCGGCAGACCAATGAGTCATGACTAATCTGCCCCGCACCCGCCCAATCAGACTTGAAGGTAGATTCCAGCGAAGATTCCAGCGAACTATTCCCGTTCGTAACTTTCTGTGTTCAGTAAGAAGCTGGAGTGCTCACAAATTGCCCTATAGGAATATTCCATGTCTTTAGTCGCAATAGGTGCATACTATGTGGATACTATCCTCAGGTGCGTCATGTCCTTCCGCATGTGCAGTGGACCAGCGGACAAAATTGAACACTCATTATTGATCTAATTTTAGTACATCGCATTATCCAGGAGAAGATGAGAAGCTCCGCGCATCAAATATTACTTATCGACGAGGCGGGAACTGCGCAAACAGCCTGGAGGTCTTGCAACAATTGACAGCCACGTCCCGGCAACAGCTTTCATTGAATCTTGTCACAATATTGCCAGCTAAATCGTCGGTAGCCTCGCAACGACTCATATCAGCACTTGAGCCTCATATTCAGCTCCGCCATAGTTGTTATCGAGAGCAGTTTCAAGAGCCAGCATCATGCTACATTATCAAAAGTCAGTCAACGGGCAGCAGGACTATCGTGAACTATAATGAACTTCCCGATATGACACTCGAAGAGTTTATACAAATCACTGAAGAACTGGGTCCTCGAGCAACCTGGTTTCATTTTGAGGTATGTCTGTTTGTTGCACGTAGTACAATACATTCTGATGTACATTTAGGGTCGCATACCTGCGGTCACTTTTGGCTGTATTCAACATCTCCGAAAGCAAAACCCCTCTGCTCGCATCAGTGTAGAGTTGGAAAAACCCGGCAGAGAAGGTCTTCAAGAACTTGCGGAGTTGGCCGATGTGATCTTTTACTCGAAGACCTGGGCACAGGTAAGTTGAATCTTGTGAGACTTACAGTAGAGCATGGCTGATCTCTTGCATAGAGTCTTGGATATACATCTGCGGAAGAATGTTTGCGAAGCCAGTCAACCAAGGCACAGAATGCGTGAGACTAGTCGATTGCAACAACCGAAATTGGTAGGAGCTTTTGAACTAATGGATTGGTACTGCAGAATCTTGCTTTGCTGTACTTGGGGCCAGGATGGGGCCGACGCCCTTGAGCCTGGAACTGGAGAATTCGTCCATGTGGACGCCTATACCCCGGCGGACTTCCGAGTAGTGGAGTAAGTCTTGATTTGGGTACGATAGTCTGTGAACTAACTACGCCTAGTCCAATTGGAGCTGGAGACACATTCAATGCAGGAATGTTGTATGCCTTGAATTGCAAAGATAAAGAATGGGATCTTGGTACTAAGGTAAAGTTTGCAAATCAAATTGCCGGCATGAAGGTGGCGCAGGAAGGGTTTTCAGGATTGAGCCGGGTACTTGAGCTTTAAACTCGAGAATTCGAAGCTCAGATAACATAATGAAATAAATTCAACTATATTTCTCATATGGAAATGGCAGAAAAGACCAAGAACATAGAAGATCCACTTCGCGCCAAGATAATATATCTACACGTGACCCGAAATTATTGGGCGGTGTGAAACAAAAATTATTCTGCCACTAACTTTTCTCCGAAGCTTTTAGCGTTTGATCTAATTCAGTCGCACCCAACTAATCACAGTCACCATGGCAGCAGTCTACAAGGCAGTCAACAAGAAGAAGGCACGTCAGTCCATTGAGGATGACTCCGATAATGAGATGGAGGCTGGATTGCAGGAGCTTTTGAACGATGCCGACGATACCACCGACAGTGAAGAGGAGGATGAACAGCAAGAGGAGGATCGCATCATCGCAGCCAAGAAGATGCTTGCCCAAGGCTTCATGCCCAAGACCCGAGTTCTCATTCTGACATCTCGCGGTGTCACACATCGGTAAGAGTCAGACACTTCTAAATTCGAAGCAAGATCCATTTTACTGACCAGCGCAATTTTGCTACTCGTGCAGTCACCGACACTTGATGACTGATCTCTGCGCACTCCTCCCTCACACTCACAAGGAAACTAAGCTCGATACCAAGAAGAAGACTGCCGGCTACAACCTTTTGCTCAACTCACTCGCTGATCTCCACTCATGCAACATGATCTTTTTCCTCGAGGCCCGCAAGAACGGCCAGGATCTCTACCTCTGGCTTTCGCGCCCTCCTAATGGCCCTACTATCAAGTTCCACCTTAACAACTTGCACACCATGGCCGAGCTCGGCGCAGGATTCGCCGGCAACTGCCTTAAGGGTGGCAGAGGAGTTGTGGTCTTCGACCGATCATTCGACGAGCAAGGTCCCGATATGGGTGTTGCGGGCACTGAGTACCGCGCGCTGGTTCGTGAGATGCTGCGTGGTGTCTTCTGTGTTCCCAAGCGTGGTGTCAAGGGCATGAAGCCCTTCGTCGACCGCGTCATTGGTATCTTTGGTGTTGATGGCAAGATCTGGATCCGTGTCTACGAGATCCGTGAGTCCGAGGGTAGCGACAAGAAGGACGGCGAGCCGACTGCTAAGCCTATTCCCAAGGGTGGAGATGGCATGCCCGAGGTGTCCTTGGTCGAGATCGGTCCCCGATTCGTCCTGACCCCCATTGTTATTTTGGAGGGTAGCTTCGGCGGCCCCGTCATCTACGAGAACAAGGAGTATGTCAGCCCCAACCAGGTCCGTCGTGAGATTCGCATGGGCAAGGCTGGTCGATACACCGCGCGCCGGGACGTGCAAACCGATCGCGTGGCCAAGCGGACGGATCTTGGTCTTACCGACAACTCGTCGCAGAAGCCGCATGCTCTGGATTCGAGAAAGCTTTTCAAATAAGGGTCAGGGTGGGGTTTCAGCGTTCATTCATTTGATCCACTCTAGAGATTTTTTTCGACTACATGTATATTTGATGGCGACGATATCATGGTCTGCTATGGCGTCAAGGCAAAGTCTTGTACTGGTTAATTTTCATTCAAAAAGTATCTTGCATGTTTTACAAACAGAAATTTCAAAATCAGATAAATATTAAGGTTGTAGATGTCTCTATGTTTGGGCCTGGTTCGTTGCAAATTGGGCTAGAATGGACTAATATGAGCCCATGACCGCCACATTCTTATCATAGACGCATGATTCCTCATATTGTGGATCTGCAAGTGGGCCCGAGTCGTGGCAGCCCGTCTGGACTAAACACAAATTAACCGCACGATAAATTGCCGTATCCAAACATTACGTAGACTGCCAGCAAAAAAAATATTGAACTAATATACTGATTTCGTAGGAAAAGGCTTCGTACAAACCCATATAGCCACAGTGACGCCCAACCAAGATCATTGTACCGATCGCGGAGCAGGTGAATTCAAGAAGAATAGGTCCGGTGGAAAATAAATCAATTTCGTAAGGGGAAACCACGCAGAAAAAAAAAACAAACAAGCAACGGGGTAGGAAAGAAAATAAAACAAAGGTCCGACTATTGGGAGATATGTCCGGGTTACGATCCCCATCTTCCCCATGTGCTCTCTACCAGATCCTGCCTGTGTATCGTCCTCCGTGTTTCAAATTACAGACCCCATCACGGATCAAGCCAATCCAATATCACATTGTAAAAGAGTCGTTGCGGTCGGGAGCGTTCTCGCGGATCGTTTAGCAGCAGCCCTGCTTCTGCTCTTGATCCTGCTGAGTGACCTCGATGACGGGGCGGCCACCAGGGAGCCCGGCCGAGGAGCCCTCACCGGAGTCGAGGGCCTTGCTAGACACAATACGGTAGATTTCTAGAGAGGGGCAGGTCAGCTTTGCAGGTGGGGTATTTGGCGCTGAGTGGGGGCGTACCTGTGAGGATGTTCTGGAAGGCGAGCTCAACGTTGCTGGCGTCAAGGGCGGAGGTTTCGATGAAAGAGAGGTTGTTCTCGCCTATGGGAGGTCAGCATCATGATCAAACTCTCTTATAGTGGGTGCCTGAAGACAGGGAATAGTAGACGCACTAGCAAATTGCTTGGCCTCCTCGGTGGGGACCGCACGCAGGTGCCTCAAATCGCTCTTGTTACCAACGAGCATAATCACGATATTAGAGTCGGCGTGGTCGCGGAGCTCCTTCAACCACCGAGTGACATTGTCGTAGGTCTGGTGCTTGCTGATATCGTAGACGAGAAGGGCACCAACAGCGCCGCGGTAGTAGGCAGAGGTGATGGCACGGTAGCGCTCCTGACCGGCAGTATCCCAGATCTGTGCCTTGATGGTCTTCGAGTCCACCTGAATCGAGCGAGTCGCGAACTCCACACCGATCGTTGACTTGGAGTCCAAGTTGAACTCGTTGCGGGTGAATCGACTCAACAGGTTGGATTTACCGACACCGGAATCTCCGATCAACACCACTATACACTCCCGTCAGTTATTATCCTGTGGTGGAAGACCGTTGGTGGGCACGAGGTGGAGGAGGTTGCGCAGCGCTGCTCGGTAGGCAGCTGCACGAGGCGACGTTACCTTTGAAGAGAAACTGGGGCGACGGTCAGCGACGAAAACAATAACAGAGGGACATATGTACTTACATCGTATTCGTCGTTGGCCATTTTGAGGGATAAAGAAGGAATAGGAGAAAAGGGGGGTGAAATACAGAAGAGAAAAAAAAGCGGGAAGATGTAGTAAGTGAAGGCCGATAGGGAGAGAGTTGATGTCTCTAGGTGGAGTGTCTCCTTAACGCTCAGGTCACGTGGGTGTTGTTTTGCCGCTCGGCAACGTCAAAGGGTTTCTTCAAGTCTTTTGAATATTTGGGATATTTATACATAGATTGCTTTCACACAAGCTGAACCTGCAGACATGGCATTCAATTTGCTCTCGAAATGCCCAATTCTGTCAACTTAGAATGCACCAGGTGCCTCTGAATACTCATCTACTCCCGGAAACGGCCTTATCTTCATACAACATTCCGCACTGGCTCTGTTGATGACCTTAAAACACCTTAGTGCAAGAAAGTTATGCACCTGTGCACGTGTTTTATTATTTCATAACTACTTCCTGGGTGTCATTGAAACCCATCTTGTGCGCATCAAATCAGCTCGTGACAATGTTACTCAGGTCCGATAGGATGAGCATCAGCCCCGGCAATCAAGTTGGGAGGCCTTCCGGTGCTTCAGCTCTGCAAAATGGAGATGGTTCGGATCGAGGGTCAGAATCAGAGGAGGAGGTATTCGAAGTAGAAGCCATCCTTGAGGAGAAGCGCATCATGGGTGTTACGAAATATTTAGTCAAGTGGGCTGGATATGACCTGATGAACGCGACGTGGGAGCCAGCTGAGCAGTTCGACTCCAGTGATACATTGATGGACTGGGCAAGAAAGAAGCCCCTCATTGAAGCCGAAAGAGAACGTCGATTTGATGTGAAGAGATGGGAAAGGGACCAAAAAAGAATTCAGGCCAAATTTGAATCATCTGGGAAAGATTTGATTGCCGATAACGCAACGCTCAACACTGATTTCGACTCCTACTTTATCCCATTGCCTGTTCCAGCAAACATATCTCCCCCTCTACCCGCCAATAACGTCAGAAACAGGCGAGAAAGCCGCTTGTCGATCTCATCAGACGTCTCATCTCTGTTTGTTTCCGCCGAAACCGTTTCTCCAGGGCAGCTACCGGCGCCAGACCCGGTGCTACAGAAGAACCCCATAAAGCCTGCATCTGGCGCTTCCCAGCCTGCTCAAGACACAAGCACGCGGGCGCAAGCAGTCAAGGAATCAGGGGCAATAGCCAGGACAGCCCCAAAGGTAGTACCGCAGCGAGCAGACAACCAACCCGCCAACCAAGCCGAGTATCAAGCACCCAATCGAACAGGTCGAAAGTCACAGCAAGCAAAACCAGCTCTGATAACAAGCAACCCAAAGTCCAGGCCTCAAGTACCACCTGTGAAGTCTTCTTTATTCCAGCCTGGTCAAACAGCTCGCCTAAGCCATAAACGGCCGGGTAGTGATTCTCGGCGCTCAGGTCAAGAGAGGGTGCCCGATATCAGTCAATTGGAGCTCTTGAAACCATCCGAGTTCCCCAGCAGAGAGAATTACGGACATCTTTCAATTACGAACAAACCAGGCGTTGGCAACCAACTGCCTGGGAAGCTTCCCTCAGACGCGTCAGAGCCGGTGTCTACAGCATTGGCTCCTACAGATTCACCAAGCTCATTTCTATCTACAGGAGCGACCCAATCAGAAACACCTTCAGAGATCCAAGCTCCGGATACTACATTTCGACCTATACGACCTCCGCCCACTATGCCAAAAGCTGATAGGCTGTCCTTACGAGATAGGTCTCCGGATCGAGTCAACCCTGCAAAGCTGCCTGACTTTGCAAAGCGCCCTATCGCATCCGCAGGGAATATTCGTCGACGATCAACAGAGGCAAGCCACCAAAAAGCACCAAGTGTGTATAGCCGCCGAGAATCTCCAGGTGCATCTAGCTCTCGGCGGCGATCTCCAGATTTGTCCAGTCGCCGGCGATCACTAGATCCAGACAGCCGCAGACGATCTCCAGATCCACTTAGCCGACGAGGGCCTTTAGATCCATTTCGCGCAGGTGGAGACTGCTATAGACCAGGTGAACGTGACATGGATCCCTACAGGCCGTCAGATTCAGGCCGAAGAAACGAACAAATGCGGTCATCAGGCACAGTACTTTCAACATTACCCAGTGATCGCAGCCCGGCTGTAAAATCTCCCAATGTCACCACTACATCCGGTCACCAATACTATGAGATTGCTCGTCGCAATCCTGTTTCAAGTGAGGATCGAGATCTAATGCCACCTCCAGTCACCGTACCAAGATCTTTCAACCAATCTGGCCTCTCCAGAAGCGATGAAGAGATGTCTCCAGTCATAGCGCCGGGGCCTTCTAACCAACCCGTCATATCTGCAGAGGAGAAAGGCCAGATCGCCCAAATGCCACTTGGAATCCCAGATGACACAGTTTGCTTCGTCAAGAATGGCTATTTCTACAATCAAGGTGACCATGAGGTTCTGGCGCATGTTTATTTTGGCGTCGACAAGAAGTACATTGGCCCTGTGAGACTATGTGGTCACCGTGTTGCCGCTAAGTACGATCTTTTGCGCTATGGAGACCCCCGTGAGATGTGGTTTAAAGACATGTGTACTATGGAAGAATACGAAGAGCTCTCCCGTGATGTGAGTGGTACTTTTTCATTGAACATCCTACTTTACTAACATTTCCTTAGATAAAAGTCCCCCCGAGATGGTGCAATGCTTGGATGGAAGGGTTCGAAGACACGAACGAAGCACTGTTTTTAATGGGCGAGCGTCTTCGCACGGAAAAAAAGGTAGCCATATATTATTCGGCCAACATTCGCGGCTTGAGCTGGATCGCCTACTCCCCTTCGTCCTCTTTTTACCGTCGTCTTACGCATTTCAGCTGTGGGATGCCAGATGGTGCGGCAATTTGTCTTACCGTGACGGGTCCCTTGCTGGATTTTTCAACTCTGAGCACAAGATCTAGCAGACCCGGGCAGTCATACGCATCTGTCAATGTCCCATCGAAATTTGACGTGAATCAGGCTTCGCTACACAGCTCATCAATTATTCAGCCGGAACGTCGCCCCTGGGTACTTACAGAATTGAACAGAACAGATACACGGTTTTCAGATGAAACACTGCATGATGGTGGAAATGCCCCTTTAGATACACCAAACGGCCCTTTTGCCGACGGAGGGCTGATCTCAGTTCCTAGCCCTCCACATGTCCAGGAGCCAGTTGTTCTATCGCGAAAAGTGGGGGGCATTAACAAGGATACGGCGAACTCAACCGCCATCGGAATCGCTCAAATGCTCACCTTTTTTAGCACGAACCTTAAAGTAACGGTCAAAACCCTCGCCACCCTTAACAATGGCAGTATTGCCGACATGTTTTATCTCCATTTCCCTGTGGAAGACAAAGATGCCAGCGATGAACTGCAACTCATGGAGCTGTGGCTTGAACAGCATAAAGCTAGATGCTGGACAAGCCGGGACCCAAGGAGTTGGGAAAGATTCCAAGCCAATTGCAAGCGTGGTGTGGTTATCGTATGTGACACTAAGCAATTCACCAGCAAGGTATATAGAAGCAACTGACTTTATCTATAGTTCCATGAATCGTTCTTTGAGTACGATAGTTTACGGCCGAAAATTCGGTCCTTTCAATGGAAAGATGACTTCAATTTTTGGAGTGTCCGTCTCAATAGACCTTTGGATTCACCAGATCATCGACTCCTCAGCAAAAGCCCTTACATCCAGCGTCTTTTCCCTAGCGGTACTGCAATTCTCCTTACCGAGGATTTATTCTTGGATATGAAACGAGCGGCCATGATTGTCTGCTGGTTCTACCACAAGCACTGCATCAGCCCGGGAACATCCAAACTCGTGCTTTGGCCAGACGCGATGACAGAATTAGAAAAGAGATTGGACGATCCCCTGCGGAACAAGGATGATGACCCTTAGTACGTCCTCAATTTCGCTTTTTTCTTGCTTTTTACCACTAACACCTCTACCCAGCATTCTGAGCATCATAATCTGTATCAAGACGGTGAACTCAGTGGACCCAAACTTCCCCCTTTTCGAACCGAACAGTCTTTCCATCCAACACCTTGATAGTCTCAACAATAATGTGTTATGTCTACCCGTTGTAGGATATGGCCAGCGCACGGGCGCTGAACACCCAGACATCCCCAAGGGCCTAACACAAGATGAACGAAACGCAGATCATCTCGTCGAGGCTTTTGCTGGATGGATGCTAATGAATGCAACCCGCTTCCGAAGAATGGCTGTCATTTCCGACCAGAGGAACGAAGCCCTCTTACTCCGCTGGTCGGCTTGGGGACATCTTACTATCTTGGGCGGTTTCAAGGGTTTCTGCAAAGCATACAACACCGATGAAGCCGTCCTTCACGACAGGCTTCAAAACGGCCTGCAGCGCAATGTCAATTCTCCACAAATTACTGCTGAAGCCAACCCTCTTACTACTCCCCGGACCCCTCAGACCCCGCAGGAATCGCAGGATCCCTGTGAGCCTCGTAGGGAAAGCAGGGATCCTAGGCTTCGAAAGCTCAAGGACACCAATCCTAACGCCGGCCCTGTACAGCCTTACCGGTGAATGTCACGACCAATGAATGAATGTATGTACTAAAGCACCCTGTTCTCGCTGAGTCGATTGTCTGTATCCAGCTTCACTGTATTAATAGTATTTTCCTTTCCTGTCTACACCTTTCTGCTTTGTCGAACCTGATATCCCATCTGCCTTGCTGGACTACGTTGAGTCCATTTTAATTGTTGATAACCCACAATCTCAAGATTTATTGAGTGCTATCATAATCCTACCTTCCTCTACTTATATACTAGTAAGAGAAAACCAGCGTCGATGTAGAAGTCCAACATGATGGAATTTACAATTTCCAACGTAAATTGAGTTTGTGAAAATGAGCATATCCTAAATCGAGAATGTCCATAAACCCTGGGGGTGAAAAGAAAAAAGAATACAAATAAAAGCACCGGGTATGTCGTGTCATGATCGCCGAACCAGGTGAAGATATAAAAGTGGAAACAAATATTCAAAGAGTACCAGCTACCCTACTGCGCGCTTGCGATATTCCTGGAAGCTTGACGGATGCTCGCCAGAATCATTCTGTGAACCATTTTTCCTGTTCTTCTCATTCTTCTCCCGTCTCATCTTCTCTTCCCAGTTGCTTTCTTCGGATGATATCATAGCATGGAATTTACCCCCCTGACCACGGGCCAGATATACAGGCTTCTCTTCACGCTTGGCAACAGCCTCAGTTACAAGAACGAATTTCACACTTGATCCTGGGACTTCGAACATTGCGTCGCTGAGAATCGTCTCCATTTCTGTACGCAATGCACGGGCACCAGTGCCCATTTTGAAGGCATTCGATGCGATGGTGTGCAAAGCCGGAGTGGTGAAACGCAACTCAATTCCAGAAAGGGAGAAGAGGGTGGTGTATTGGACTTGCAAGGAATTCCGAGGTTCGGTGAGGATACGCATAAGCAAGGGCTGAGTTAGTGTCGATAGGGCGGCGGTGACGGGAATGCGGCCAATCAACTCTGGGATGAAGCCGTAGCTTTGCAGGTCTGCTGGAGTTAAGAGATCAAGTGCGTTGAAATAGGTGGGCTCGCTGCATGATGCGGGGGATGCGGAAGTGAAGAAAGGGAGATGCTTTTTGTATAGCTCTTCTTCTTCAGACCCAGGAACGATTAGAAGAGGTTCTGTGGAAGAGGTATCCGAGGGACCAGATACGTCGTGTGAACGGACGGGCTGCCCGAATCCCATCGAGCCACGGGAAATTCGGTCCATGACCAACTTGTGTAGACCAACGAAGGCGCCGGAGAAGATGAAAAGAATATTGTCTGTGCGAACATTGAAGACTTCGCCCTTGTTAGGGGGGTTGCCGCTGTGTGGCTGGAATGGAGTGTTTCCTAGTGGACTGTTGGATGGGTAAGAGTTGGGAGGACTATTTGTGCGAGGGTTCTTCTCGGGCTTGGCCTGCACTTGCACCGTAGTGCCTTCGATGATCTTCAACAGTGCTTGCTGAACTCCCTCGCCACCAACATCCTTTCCATGACTGATTTTGGCGGCGGCAATCTTATCGACCTCATCCAGTACGATAATTCCACGTTCCGCCTGCTCCACGTCATAGTTCGCAGCGGCGAGTAGTCGGTGTACACAAGTTTCGGCATCTTCGCCGATGTAACCAGCCTGTGTGAAGGGTGTACAGTCCGAGATACTAAAAGGCACTGACAGGACACGGGCCAGCGTTTTAGCCATCAGCGTCTTGCCGACACCCGAAGGGCCTAATAGTAAGATATTGGACTTGTCCAATTGCAGCGGGGATGTATCAGTAAGCTCGGCTTGATCCAAGGGTGTAGCCTGGCGGGATTTGGGCGTAGATGGCAGACCGACTGTTCGTGGTTGGCCTGGGTACTCATCTGAGTAATACACATGGTTAAGAACGTCCCCTACGTATTGAAGTAGAACGCGAGCGACATACCTTCCAAAGGATGAGTTTCAATTGCCTCCTTCCGCTGGCGCTTTGCCAAAAGCTCCTCTGCTTCTTCCTCTCGCCGTGCTAGCTCTTGTACTCGCTGGTAATGATTGTAGACTGCTACACTCAATACCTTCTTTGCGCGATCTTGCCCCACCACATACTGATCGAGATACTGCTTCAGCACTTTCGGTGTAATCCGTGGAGCACCAAAGGCTGGAGTTGAGCCAAGGGGCCCAGAAGTTGGGAGTCCGGGCTCATAGCTCCCCGTGTATGGTTGGTTCGTAAAGTCGGAGCGGTTAAACTGAGAGGATGTGGGGGAATTTGCTGGAGCCGCTGGATAGTCGGCGTGCTTGGCTGGCGGATAACAGCCCTGGCCGACATCGAATAAGCTCCCGATGCGTCAGGGCAATAGGAAGCCGGCGTTGAATTGGCCGCCACAGCATCGCCTAGAGACTCCGGGGTCTGAAGATCTGGGATCGGGAAGGGACAAGGATCAAGTCGTGCTTGTGGTGAGCAAGAGTTGGATCAGATAACCAATTGGGGAGCTTCCCCGCAGGTGATCTTATCGGCTTAGTCATCCGCTTTGCATCGGACCATGTTCGGAAGATCGGGAAATCAAGCTTCGACAATTTGGCCCTAGGTGACTCAGTCTTGGCGATAGAGGCTCAAAATACTTTCAGTTTAAGTCTGTAGAGAACAACTGCTAACTCCTTTCTTCAACAATGTAGAGGTTGAGCCAATTAAGAGGAAAACCTGAACATTCAGTCTTCTGCTCATACTGTGACGTAGAGCCTTGAAGGGATGTCGCGCAGGACCGGATACCGCGCCAAATTAGCTCCGCCATAATGCTACATAGGAGAATACGATGTGAACCATGGCTTGTGACTACTTGCATTATCGGCACTAACCTGTACCTATTGACACACCTCAATAATTTTGGGTCGTTCTCGCGAGCCCATTCCACACTAAACCCGATGTGGTAACTCGTTTTCGGCAGCCAAAGACATGATGTCATATGTTGACGAATACGAGGGAATCTACTCTTCAAACGCATGCAGCATCAAATGCTTTTGTTTCTCGCAGAGCTGTATACCACCTCCCAAGATGGGTCATTCGTATTCACTGGATCTCCGCGTTGGCATTGCACTGCCCCGGGGAAGTAGGAGATGGATATACACACATAAAAAGCTGCAAGCGCCCCCCCCCCCCCGGCAGAATAGTAGCTGTAGACCATATTGATCATGATTAAGACACTACTGGTTTCTCTCTTGTTGTCAGTGAATGTTGATGCACAACCGTCCACTCATTGCCGATGCCGTCTTAATGATAGCTGTTGGCCCTCACTACAGCAGTGGTCGACCTTGAACGACACCTTGGGCAATAAGCTGGTGGCAGTACGACCTGTTGCATCTGTTTGCTC
Source organism: Penicillium pulvis (assembly GCF_028828015.1). Classification (NCBI taxonomy): domain Eukaryota; kingdom Fungi; phylum Ascomycota; class Eurotiomycetes; order Eurotiales; family Aspergillaceae; genus Penicillium; species Penicillium pulvis. Next base: position 3,117,434 of record NW_026643079.1, on the reverse strand, counting down.
TCCTGGAGAATTCAATGCCGCAGCATGCAAGAATGTCAGGGATCTCTGGACAGACTCTGTCTGGCGATCGTCCCAGCCTGGTGCAGTTCAATGGGAGAATTGGGAGGCTTGGCCGCAGCAGAATCAATCATGTTATATTGAGACGGCCAATATGACATGTGGACAAGGACGTATCTCTTTGTATTCGGCCAAGGTACAGAGTACTTCTGATATCCAACAGGTTGTTCGTTTTGCCCAAGACCACAACCTGCGACTCGCCATAAAGAATACGGGCCATGATTTCCTCGGTCGTTCGACAGCCCCGGAGTCTTTACAGATCCTCACGCATGACATGAAGGATATCAATTTGGTGGATGACTTTGTCCCAAATGGAGCACCAAAGAATATTAGTGACGGCCCGGCGGTCCATCTTGCGGCTGGGGTACAATTGCCCGAATTGTATGCCGCAGTTGAGCGCCACAACCGCACTGTTATTGTTGGGTCAAGCCACAGTGTCGGTGCAGCTGGCGGATATATTCAGGGAGGAGGGCATTCGCCTTTTGGGGCCTGGAAAGGATTGGCCTCAGACAATGCGTTGGAGTTTGAATTGGTAGTCGCGAACGTGAGTGGTCAACAGAAGTTGCAGACAGGCTAGCCAAGAGTTAAGCTAATATGAAGTTTCAGGGAAGCTTGGTGACTGCCAACTTGTATCAGAACACTGATCTCTTCTGGGCCTTGCGTGGTGGTGGCGGAGGTACCTTTGGCGTGGTCACCAGAGCCACAATCAGGACCTTCCCCGATGTTCCGGTGATTGCCTATAATTTGAACTTTACAACTTCCGCCACCAATCCCCAGTTCTGGGATGCTTGGGAGGAATGGCATGCCGCCCTCCCCTCCCTCAACGCTGCGGGAGGCTCAGGTTACTACTTCACCATGCCGAATCTGCCATTGAATGCAAATATGAGCGTCTCCAGCATGTACTCGCTCCTCATGTTTCCAGAGAAGACCAACGTTACCGAAATTCAGCTTTTATATCTACCACTCATTTTGAAATTGCAGAAAATACCAGGTGTGGCAACTCAAAAGATGGCAATTCCTTTGCCAAGTATCAACTCCACGGTATTTGGCGTCCTCTTGGGGGGGCCACCACATGACAGTACAGGAAGCATTGCTATGCTCGCATCACGTCTCTATTCAAAGGACCTTCTGCTGTCTAAAGATGGCCCATCTAGACTAACAAGCGCCTGGAAGAGTATTGGATGGGCCCCAGGCTCAAGAATTGTGGGCCATGTAGTCGCTGGCGGGGCTGTTGCTGCCAACGGCGAGAAGATCGACAGCGCTGTGAACCCTGCGTGGAGAAAAACAGTGACGCACTTACTTTTTGGCAGAAGCTGGAGTGCCACTGCAACACCAGCGGAGCAAACGGCCATCATAAAAAACATGACAGAAGTACAGATTCCCATCCTGCGGTCTGTCGAGGGAGCGGACCACATGGGTGCCTATCTGAACGAGGCAAATGCATATGAGCCAGGATTTCAAAAATCATTCTGGGGTGACAACTATTCCCGTTTGTACAGCATCAAGCAGAAGTGGGATCCCAATGGGCTGTTCATTGCTCGCAAAGGAGTGGGCAGCGAGGATTGGGATGATGCGGGCTTGTGTAGAATCAAGAGCAGTGGCCCTTCAGTCACTGAAGGGCCTCGAGAATGGCCGTTGGGATATTAGGTGGACCATTTCCACGTTGACTAGATGGCTTTTAAATCATCTGTGAGTATAGTGAGGTTGTTTGCCATGTCTACTAGTGACCGCGAAGATATATATGAATGTTTGTTGAATATTTGTATAAATTGTTTTGATTGGTAGACTATTTTTCAGAGGATACCTCAGTGAAGAGTTCCCCGAAGTGCCTGAGAGCGAGTTCATCAGGCACTGAAGTCTTTGAGATCCAGAATCAGTCAAGAGATGCATATCTTGCTGCATGGTATCATCGGTGCAGGAGAATGTGAACTTCGATTGCAATGTTGTTGGTTGAGGCACGTGCATGGTTGTAAGGTCGAGCCATAATATCGTCCCGGGTTGGAAGTCGTATGTAGTACGAGAAATGGGTATCGTCAAGTAAAGTAGAGGGATTGGAGGGGTTGATTTTAAATTCCGATGTTGAGGTTCCCTCTCAATTGTTCGTCTTGAAAACCGGCTGTTGCTCCATCGTCGACGAGATGAAGTTTCGCAACGCAGCGAACCGACTGGCCGTGGGGTCGGCAGTTGTAGTTGTAGTGGTTTCACCAGCACTCGCTGTTGGGGCCTGCAGACCAGACATCTGGGCCATGTTCATCGCAAATCGATCCCGTTCAACTTTCTCCATCTTTTCCCTGCGCTTCAGAGCGCCAGGCTTGTGACGTAGGGTATTCTGCTTGATCACGTTGACCTGACTCGCGGCATCGTGAGACTCCTCTGCAGCTTCGGGTAAGGCATCTGCGAGGGATTCGAGGTTGGCGACCAATTTCTTCGAGGCACGACGCTTTTTCGGGGTCTTAGTCGCATTCTTGGCGATTTTGGACATCAGCCCCGCGTGCTTAATTTGGCGCTTGTCCTTCTTGCTTGTTCGGAAATCATCTCCAAAAGGAGTCGACCTCGGGGCGGTCCTTCCGGTCGTCTTCGTCTTCGCCATTGCGTGTGTGTAGGGACGAGAAAGATCCGGTTTGTGACGTGGAGCACACAACTGAATCCCGCATGTGAGATCGGCACCAATTTTTTTTCGTTTTCCGCCGCCCCACTCTGACCGCCCGCGCCCCTTGTCCCTGTGAAAAGCAACCAACGACACATCTCGTCTTGGATGTACCAGATCCACTTCTTGACTAAAGCACACCGAAAACCACAGGAACAGACGAAAATGCGCTCGCTGTGACGTGACCGTCATTGCAGGTCTCGCAGGCTCCGAATCTTCGCTCCACCTTTCGGGTAAACCCTCACAAGAGTTCTCTGGGGCAGTGACATCAGAAGTTGTATACTTGAACGAATACCCGGTCTAACTTGTTTTAATTGGGTCCCGGTCAGCCTTTTCTGGATGCCCTCCCCAACCCGTTGTTATCGGATCTGCTTTCCTGGCCTGCGTACCACGGCCGTCTTGCCTCGGTCGCCTCCACCCACTCGGCTCCAAAGTCCTATCAAGCCTCCCCGATTGCCCCCGTCCTCTAGCCCTGCATCCTTTTATAAGCCAGCGCCTCCCGGCTCTTCTCCGTGCAGATCATATTCATCGGCTTCTTTTTCCAACATGGGTTCTCTCACTCCTTATCAGCGCAAACACAAGGTGACCGTGGTGGGTTCCGGTAACTGGTAACTGACCCTTCTTACCGCTCCTTCAAGAAAAATAAACTAATCCTTTCCTTTCCATAGGGGTACCGCCATCGCTAAGATTGTCGCCGAAAATGCCGCTAGCAACCCAGATGTCTTTGAAGAGAAGGTTGAGATGTGGGTGTTCGAAGAGAACGTTGAGATTGCAAAGGACTCGCCTCACTATGACCCCGCCAACCCGGGGCCACAAAAGCTTACTGAGGTGATTAACCGCGCCCATGAGAACGTGAAGTACCTTGCAGGAATTCAGTTGCCGGCCAACCTCCACGCAAACCCTTCCCTTGAGGATGCCGTCAAGGACAGCACCATCCTCGTCTTCAACCTCCCCCACCAGTTTATCCACAAGACTTGCCAGCAAATTCAGGGCAAGATCCTGCCTTACGCTCGTGGTATTTCCTGCATTAAGGGTGTCGATGTCACAGAGGATGGTGTCCACCTCTTCTCAGAGACCATTGGCAAGTCCCTCGGTATCTACTGTGGTGCTCTTTCTGGGGCCAACATCGCCAACGAGGTTGCCCAGGAGAAGTGGTCCGAGACCACTGTCGCCTACGACCCCCCGCACATGGACTCTAAGGCTCCCACCCCACAGCTTTCGCCTTCGGGCTCCCAAACAAACCTGGTCGAGTTTGAGCACAAGGATGTGTCGGGTAATATGTCTACGGTCAAGTTGCAGGCACTGCCCTCGGACTACCCTCCTATCGACCACAGCGTTCTCAAGTCCCTCTTCCACCGTTCATACTTCCACGTGCGCGTCGTAAATGACGTCGCCGGTGTTTCTATCAGTGGTGCTTTGAAGAACATTGTCGCTATTGCCGCCGGCTGGGTTGTCGGTATGGGCTGGGGTGACAACGCCAAGTCCGCCGTGATGCGTGTTGGTTTGAAGGAGATGGTTCTCTTTGGTGAAATGTTCTTCGGTGCCACTATTGACCAGCGCACCTTCACCGAGGAGAGTGCTGGTGTGGCCGATCTTATTACCAGTTCCAGCAGCGGCCGCAACTTCCGTTGTGCCAAGCTCAGCGTCGAGCGCAACCAGTCGATTGAGGAGGTTGAGAAGACAGAGCTTAACGGCCAAAGTCTTCAGGGTACATTGACCGCCTTAGAGGTCAACAAGTTCTTGAAGAAGAAGGGCCTGGAAGACAAGTTCCCTCTTTTCACTGCCGTCTTCCGTAAGTCATCTACTACTACTATACATTTGTACATCTACTAACATCAGTTCTACAGGCATTCTGGATGGTAGTATGAAGGTTGCAGATATCCCTGCGTACATTGAGCGGTAAAAACTCCTCTTTTCGGCCTCTTTTTTTTAAGTGTGTGTCGTTAATTGCGGGAATTTGGTTCATTTTTAGCCCTCCGGTGTCGCGTACTTCGAATTCTTCTTCTGAGACTCCTGGTGAGAACGGCGATGATGGCGCTCGGTATGCTGCCCGACTTTAAGTGGGGGAAAATAGGGTTTGGGATGGCTTGTAGATAAAGATTACGATTGTACTTACGCATCTATACGAATGATTTACAATAGACTTTCACGATAACCTTCTGTTGCCTGAATCTTTCTCGCCACACTTCATCCACGGAACATCGTAAACCTTGAAGATGAGTATATTGCACCCAAAAGTATTGGCTGGAATTCTTGGCTCTACCTACTGGCACGAAGGTTGGTGGAAAGTTCATCCGTTCAGAATGGTACATTATACCTATACTATGTTCATGAAGTATACCCGCTGTATATACAAATAAACTCCATCCATGCACCACAGACGTCATAAATGCGGAATAGATAATCATCCTACACTCCAACAATAAAAAATGCATGTGTCAAGGTCGATCCGACGTACTCCTCTTCCACCCCCCACCTCTCATCCCAAGCTCAGGGATCTTAAAATCAACAATACAAGCCGCAAACGACGGCCTCCGCACAGATGTATCCTCCTCCTGAATCTGTAGAGCATTAACAGGTCGAAGCCCATCTAATGTCCTACAAGACACATATCGACTAGTCCCATATCGCCCCACAAAACCATCTTTCAGCGCCGACGCTTTGCGCTTCCGGGAGCCGGACTCGGGTTCCGCCCCAGTCACGGATACGGGTTCGGAGCCGAGTCCCCGCTCGGATATAGTAGCAGAGATGATACTCCCATCCGAGCCAAGAGTGACCAGCTTCATCGGGGGTGTAGTTTGAGATGGAGACGTGAACGTATCGATATCAAATATCCGAGCAGAACCAGATGACCCAAACGCCCAGATACGAGCGCCACCGTTCGAAGATTGGAGAGCGAGTTCGACTATATTATCCATGTGACCGATTTCCTTGCCGTAAACTTTAAACGGCCAAACCATCGAAGCGGGTTTATATCGTGCGCTAAGTAGGAACTCCCAGTCCCCGTTAGCATTTTGGAAAAGATTCTCACGGCGGCGGAATTCTTCTGAATCTCCCCAGTCCCGTGCTGGATCATCACCCATTTCACCATCTGACTGGCGTTCGCGTTCTCTGCGAACTATATTGAGGACATCAAGCGGGATTGAGTAGAGGATTATACGGTCTTGGTATGCAGCTATGACGCGCAGGCCCCAACGTAGATCTGAGGCTACAGCGAATGCGGTCGGGACACGAGTTTCTGGCTGTCTAGTCGTAGTTCCTTTGCGATTCGGAGGGACGCAGACGAAAGCACGGGTTAAACTTGTTGGGCCACCGATGGGGGCGTCGGATCCGATGCATAAGAGGCCAGTGCGGGGTTCTATGAATATGATATGGTATCCATCGTTTATGGGCATAGCACGGTAATGATGACAATGTATTGCACGGACCAGACTGAGGGATGGATTGTTGGGTGGATTGCGTGATCTTGCATCGAGGAAATTGAATTGACATTTCTTGGTATGGTCTGGGAAGGGGGATTGGCGACATGCACACTCGTGGACGCCTGGCCCGGCGAGTGAGGAGATGAGGCGCATTTCTGTTGGGACTTTTGGTGAGTTTGGGAGGAAGTGGAGGATTTCGGATGGTTGGGACATGGGGAAATGTCGGCGTTGGTCAGTATTTGTTTCGTCTACCCAATGGATTTCGATGCCTCCTGCGCAGCCGAATGCAATGCATCGACGGCCTGGACATAGGGCTATTGTTCTTGGCGGGTGATCTTCGGAGCAAACGTTGTAGAAATAATGCGGGGTTGAATGGGTGGTTGTTGGCATCGAGTTTAAATTGTGTTTAGATGGTTTGGATGACAAGGATTCTGATGCCTCGTCCACTGAGCCAGCAGTGGCTGCAACATCATGATTGATATTTGATACGTCCAAGTCACAAACCATACCAGCCCGATTTTGTAATAATGCGGCGATCACAAACGGCGACGTAGCTGTATCAATTGTGGCCGAGAGAACTTCAAATGGACAGGAGATGCTGGTTATTGGTACCACATTGGAATCTGCCAGCTCTGCCGAAGACATAGATCTGGATCTCCTGTAGACGAGACGGAACACATATACCACGCAGCCAGCTGTGGCCAAAAGATACTTGCCGCAGCTGCTAACACTAAACGTTGGGGTAGTATGTGAATTTCGATCCTCGAATGCTGTCGCTCCACGAGTCTTCATCCTTGGCAAGCTTCTTGCAAGATGAGAGAAATCAACAGACCCCGTTGCCACAAAACCCGGCTTCTCAAACTTTGTCCTTTGCCCGGATAGTAAGCACTCTGTCGCAAAGCGCTTGCTCATCCGCCACACTTCGCTCTCATAGCTGGATGGATTGCGATAGATCCGTTGCGTCGTACTATCTTCCTGCCATGCATCCCACCAACCGGCTCGCTTTAACATAGATCCCAGCAGTTCTTTATTCAAACTGACTCTCATCCATTGCGAGCAAGTTCGTCGCGCATTGTCAAAGTCCCGTGGTGTCAACAGAGAGTATATTTGCAATAGAATCTCCGCGGGTGTAGTATTAGCGGCGGATGAAGAACCCGCAGCCTTTGTATGCTCATGTTGCACCAATTTCGTGATTCCTTCAGGCCCACTGGATGACTCCGGATTGGCGATTGTCAAGTGTCCTGAGCAAAACTCTCTTGGTGTCCGCTTTGCAAAGCGCTTGCTCCGCGACCTCAAGGCCGGCATTCCGTCACCACTAATCAACCAAGGGTATCGACATGCACTTCCACTGATGGTCTGGTAACTGGGAGATAAAATTGAAGAAAGAAACATTGAGTCGACACCCAGGACCAAGCCGGGAAATATGTAAAAGCAGATCTGCAAATCCCGAGGTCTGCAACGTGGGATCGACGGTAATAGTTTAGACGAAATAGAGTACGGGACGATCGGGATAAACTTCCACAGCGAACGAGCCAGTAGAGTCGACGTAAATGACCCAGGTCAGATCTACCACGATAAGCAATGGTAGTAGCAGTCCCGCAAAATTCAAAGCGAACAAAATATGCACAAGGTTGTATTAAAGAAGGCTGAAAGCGGAGAGGAATCTGATAGAAGAGAAAACGGGAAATTGGAGGAGGTAAGGGTTTTGTTATTGCATGAAAAAATATACATCAGAAACAGCCTGAACTCTCATTTGCCAAAACCTTTTAACGTCAACACATCGTGTGAGACATGAGCCACGATGAACGGTGGACCCCGTCAAATCATAGAGTTCTACGCCATCGCCACGGAGGACGTATGGCTTTCCGCCCCGGCATTGGACAAGTCAGGGACTCCGAGCGCTAAAAACAGCGGAACTAGCGGTGGAATGGAAAAGGCAACAGGAACTTGTCTAGTTCAAGGCATAGTAAGCGGGGCAAGAAAGAAAAACGAAGTTCTGCACTCGCATTGGAAAGTGGTTCATGTGCATTCCGTGGTATGGGAAAGTCAAGAATGTGACGTTTCCGGATGCAGTGCGACTCCACTTCGTGGGTTTACCATGTAAATCTTGTAGTTTGTTGACAGGGTTGATCACTTTTACTTTGATTTTGACGTACGGTGTACGTAGATTGTGTTTATTCTGTCTCATGTGTCGAGGGTGAGGCACGGGGCAACATTGTTGTGATGCTTACCGCAAGGCCGTGGAATGTACGATCTCATTGCCATGTGGGCCCCTTGGGGGATTCCAGAACACCGTTCATTCCAGCTATGCACGCACTAGGGCTTAAAGGGAATCATTAGAAAGATCTTTTCCGGAGGTTGCAATCTAGATAGTTGGGATCTACTACATTGTTTCGCGATCGAGTCCATGGCTCAAGACTATGGTTTCCCTACGTATCCCTAGATTGATACCGATAGGAAAACCGATCAGGCAATAAGACACACGATTTTGAATACTGTAGCCTTGGCATGTCAAAATTTAGATTGCCACGTTCGCCCCGGGCCTTGAAACTACTGGAATGTCGGTTAGACTTAATAACGTTCACATGAGTAGTGCACATGGAAATAAATATGCGGAAAGACCCAGAATTAGGTAAAAGTCCGAAATACCAGTCAGACCTCGATACTATACAACTTCTTATTTAGTGAATGAAAGACACGAACTGGAAAACACAGTGACAAAGTATGTGCTCGATGACAGATAGATGGTTCCAAAACAACATATTGATTATGAACAGACAGCGCAGATGTATTCAAGGGTATTGTGATGTAAGCGAGAGATTATCAACAAGTAGGGATGCGATCGAGGGATCACGGTCGTATATCATCGTAAAACAATAACATCAGAAACAGGGGTCATGCGATAAAGAGGGGGGAGGTATTAATGGAGTATCTAGACGGAAAGATGGTTCAACGAGTCTTGGGACTCATGCAAAGATGCACCGTTGCCTTGGGGGCTGCGGCCCGGGATCCATGCGTCATGCAGCGGTATGATCAAGTTTGGGTGAACATACTTCTTCAATCGAAGTTCCAGTTCTCGTCCGCCCATCTGAATAGGCAGCGCATCGCGGTCCAAACCAGAGGGTGGCGAAAATGGTGAGGACGAAGGCGAAGGAGAAACTTCCCCGCCACCGGGTTGATCCCGGTTAATGCTTTTAAGAGCGATAAACTTCATTAGTGGTTCATACGTTTTTGAAAACCAGTAGCTGAACCACATGGTGAAGCCTAAAAGAGGGACCAGAAGCAGTGGACGAGCGATACTTTGGCGCAGGGCCAACACACCGATCATAGCCAGCTGGAATACAATCAAGCCGACATATACTCGGTTACAGATCATAGGCCAAGCCCGGCCAGTGGAGTGCTGCTGGTGATCCATCGCGTAAAGCAGCTGGTACTTGTAGATGAATTTGCCGATGGTGAAGTACACTAGCCCAAAAAAGCAAATGAGCCAGGAACTGGGGAACACACTGTACACAATACAGATGATCAGAATGAGGATAGTCTGCGGGATGGTGAGGCCGTAGCTGAATTCTGGAGGCGTTGACAATTCCGCATATTCCCGGGGTGTCCGTGCCCAAAGAAAACGCAAGGGGTACAGCGCGACGCTGCCAAACTCGAGAAGTCGGAAGGGAAAAAGACCCAGGCTTTGAAGGACCAAAAGGTTGATGTAGAATGGGGAAAGATTTTCCAACGAACTAGCCAATGCCAAGGCAACAGTTTGGGTGTCCTTGAACGCATCACGGAGGTGTTCCCAGAGACCATAGAAACCACTGGCCGTTCCAAAAACGGTGAAAAGGAGGAACAGGTTGAAGAAAGAGAAGAAGAAGTTCTTCGAGATGATAGACAATTCGACATCTCCACGGGACATCATTCCTTGTTTGTTGGAGAGCCATTCGTAGAGGTACGGGACTGCCACGGTCAAAAGGGAGAATGCCAAAGTAGGCAGACCTGTCTGCACCAAAGACTTGACAATAGGGTGTTCGGAGAGAAGTTCTGCGAGTGAGGGCACAATCTTGTGTAATGTCTGCAGGTCCAGCAAAGTCGCGACTGGCAGTAGAAGAACCGACCAGAATACAGTGAGGAAACCAATGACAAGTGTGATCAACCACGACTGTGTCATGCGTCGGGTACGCGAGACATAGGTATTCTTCCAAATAACATCTGCCGGGGCTGGGGCAAGTCGAGCGAACATTTGCATGGGATGCGGATCGAGAATGGCCTGAACGAGCATTTGAGAGGCTGCAATAGATTGCATGGTCACGAAGGCGATCTCGGTAGGAGGAAAGTCCTTCTCTCGAGTACATTGAATCTGTTCATCAATCTTGCGCAACTTTTCTTCATAGTAGTCAATCGCATCAATCGATCGAAACCGCATCTTGAACGGGCCGTACCAAACGCGGACTCGAGGCCTTTCGTTGGCGTATCCGGATACATGAGTACGTTCGCCCCCCGACAGCAGTTGGGCTCGCTCGTCTTCATCATCTAAAGGCCTATTTGAGATAACAGGCGGTTGGCGGGTCAGTGGCAGGGTGTTCCCATCGCTCCGTGGACGCTTGTATCCGATATGCTTGGTCCATGCGCGTTCTAATTCCCAGATGATACGCTTTCGCTCATCAATCAACAAATCTAGTTCCTTCCATTTGCGACACAGAGTGACACTCTCGACCTTGCCGATATGTATCGTCTCCACGAAAGATTTGATATCTTCTTCTGTTTTCAACTCCGGAGGAATTCCTGAAAGGCGAACCGTACGATCCGTTGTACTTGTTTGGTTTCCAAGATAAGTTTGCCGGGTATGGATGATCTTGTTTGTTTCCTGGAGGAGCAGGTAGATAGCCAAGCCGCTAAACACGTATGGAAATACGACATAAATCCACAAGTAGTTAGAATCTATAATTGCATCTTTATCACCCTTCCCGAGTGCTCCAATTGCGCTCATGGAATCGTTACCAGTCGAGTTATTATGGTTATCCCAGCCGGGCAACCCGCCAGGAATTCCAGAATTGCCAGTATAGCTGTAATGGACCGGTAGGATGATACCCAGGGCAAAGATGAACACGTAAAGTAAGAGTCGAGTCGCATACTTGAAAAAGCATAGCAACTATCCAACAGAAAGAAAAATTAAGTTAGCAGAGTACTTCATCCACAGCTTTAGATGTTCAATACTGACCACATATGCATCTAAACCAGCCGACTGCAACACCTCCTCATCGGTAATGCGATGTAACACAGGAATCCATCCAAACAGGCTATCCGGCAGTTCCGGCAATCGTGAAGCGGAAGATCGCTGTTTTCTTCGCGCAGCATAAAGTTCCGTCCATTTGGGTCGTAAAACACAGAATGACATGAAAGCCCCCAGTCCAAAGGCAAAACTGATCACAAGTTGCGTGTACAAATCCCGATGGTGTTTGGTCTGATCTTCCCATCGGGGTTCGCCTCCATTATCCGGGTCATCGGCTAGTGCGGTCCACACCGTTGCGGCCGCGGATGCCGTCAAAGACATCTTCTTCGATCAAGTGACGCCTTGCGCCTGATGAGTGTGGGGGTGTGGAATCGTCGTCCGAGGAATGCTCTAGGTATTAATCCATCAGAACATGTGGCGCAAGGGGTTCAAGGGCGAAGTTGGCGCAATTCAGAAAAGACTGAAAGGTCTATTAAGACAAGGGAGGACAAGCCAAGCACGGTCCAAAGCTGGGGGTTTCAAAGAAGGGAAGGCAAAAAAGGAGCTAGCTTCCCTTGTTTTTGCGCAATGACGATTGCCGTGTCGCTGACTCAGCATTTATGCACGCTGACCCTGGGGTTTATGCAGCAATATAGGCAGAGAGCAGTAAGTAAATTATGTGAGATTCAATATAGAATAACACAACCTAGCCTACAGTACCTGGAGCCTATGCACAGTGATCTTGGCAACTTCACCGAGCGACCATAGCGTGCTGATCGAAGAGGTGCTTCCAAGATCTTATCAACGATCGGGCCACTATCGGGCCACTATCTACCTCCACGTTCCGGGACCGGCCATTCCCTTATAGTCCAGGCCTGCAATAACACCACCTGAACGATATTCCAAGCTATCTACATCACTCAGGAAACTAAAACGCACCAGCCGTGGAAACTCAAATATCCTTAAATTCTTCAATATATCTTTTGAAAGTGCTATGATAAAGCATGAGAAATGAACTTCAAATGACGTAGGACGGAGCTGAAAGAAATATATTATGCATGAAATGGACAAGAAGGAAACGCTGTCATATGCTAAGTCTATGAGCAGATGATAATCAAGTGAGCTTGGCCGCATCGTAGTAGAGATCAAGCAGACAACCAGCAGACCAAGCCTGTGTGGGAGACTAAATAATACAATTAGCACCGGTCAAGAATATTTGGTAGAACTTTGGGATCAATTAACATACCGAGTCCCCACAATACTCTCCGTTCTTGTTGGTGAGCTCTGTCAGTCCCCTCCAGGGACTCTCACGCAACGCCTTCTTGCATCCGTCAAGTCGTCGGGTGACCTGCTGGAAGGACTCGATGCGCTCCTCGGGTGTTTTGCGGCGAAGCAAATCGAAAGCGAGCAGAGCACGGAGGAAGTAACCACGCTGCCACACCCACTCGGGACCCTGGTGGTAGTTGCGACCCTTGGAGGTAGCAAAGTCGGTCGACTCCTCGGAGTTGTTGTAATTAGGACGGTAGTTCATGTCGGACGGATCAAGAGTTGCCATTCCGACGGGACCAACTACAGCAGAATCGGCAATCGCAAGAGCAGTCAGAGCCTTTTCGGGAGTGAACAAGGCTGGGGCAACGGCCATTGCAATTGGGAAGTTGGATCGAAGCTGATAGTCCTCGAAAGGCTTGCCAGATTTGTACAAGTCTTTGTAGATACCACGGCGGTTGATGATGCTGGCATCCACATCGTACTGAGAATCATCCTTGGAGTCTGTGGGGATGTAGTAGCATCGTTCAAAGTTGGCCTTGATCTTGGAGGCCCATTCCTTGAAGGTGATTGATTTCCCGTCACCAATGTCCACACCCTCGTGCGGGTAAGTCTTGGACTCGTTTAGCTGCGTCACCCAAGCCAAAGCGCTGTAAAGAAGACCAGTAATTTCGATGGCTGCACCATCACGAGGGGTACCAGGGAAACCCTTGTTTCCAGCGGTGGTGCTCTCGCCCATCTTGTCTTGCCATGTGCCGCAGTTATCTTGGCTCCCGCCAAAGACAATGCCGGTTTCCCAATCGACATTCACGTCAATTTGGAAGCCCTCGGGCTTCATCTGGACATCAAGATCCGATCCCGCATTGTACTCGCGAAAAGACATTCCAAGGGCATGTCTCTGGAAAACTTCTTGAATGACTTCCAGAACAGTAGGAGACTTGGAATAGGCACGAGGGTCATCGAATGGGAACCATGTGTCGTCATAGGGCAAAAAGCGTCGAGGCACCTTCTCCTGAAGCAGACTGATGCCGTTCGGGGCCATGTTCGTGTAATCCTGAATGGCTTGCAAGAAGAACCAGACCGAGTCTCGCGAGTTGTACCGGGGCAATTTTCCGCTGCTGAGTAGGTTTGGAATCATGCCATGCTTGAGTACACTGGCAAAGGCAATGATATGCTCCTTCGCATCATCAAATCGTCCCGTGCAGAGGAAGAGACCACGAATGGAGATGAACACATCGCGACCCCAGCATCTGGCCCAATCAACAGCGAAATGGGGCAAACCAGCCGCAAGACTGCGAACCCGTTTAGTGGGCCACAGCGAAGCCGAGTTGACGAAGCCAGTCTGTTGAACGCTGACCATCGCCAGTTGATGAACAAACTCTTGGCCATAGCGCACATTATCACTGAACTGATGGATTCCTGCCTTCCATGCAGCATTGTAGGCCACTTGAATAATGATCGCAAAGTACCGCGGAAGTAGGAAGCTGGGCAGACCACGAACGGCGTCAAACTTCTCACGAAGCCATGCAGCAGGCTTGTGCAGCCCAACGTAACCCTCCTTGGAGGCTACCTTCTCCATGCGCCCAACAACGTAGTCTAGAGCCCATTGGCCTTCACGTAGATGATCGCAAAGTGCGTGGCCCAGCTGGTTGTATTTGATGATGTCCTCAAGGACGCTCCACCAGCCCTGCAGACCAGCATAAACCAAAGATCCGTGCTTGGGAATGCTGTACGCTCCGTCTTGACCATCGCTAGAGTCTCTTTCCTCGGCATCACAGCGATAGAGTACGAAGTTCAGATCGATAAGGCTGAGTTCACTGAATGCCTCATCGGCTCCGCTTGAGAGGAAGCTATCCAGTCCGCTGGCATGCTCGGCGCTAGGGATCCAAGTCTCGAAAAGGGCGATAGACCCGGGCACAAGAGTCTTGAGTACCGAGATGGTGACATCATTTCCATCACCCTCGATATTTGTACCTTCAATGTCCTTTGTGGTACTTGGCAGGCCCTTGAGATACTGATCATCTGCTAGAACCTTGGCCTTTGTGTCATCATCTGCGTTCGCCTCAAGAACCCAGGAACCAAGGTGCTTGGCCTGCGTACCCGTGATGTGAGTAGGAGCAAGGATTGCACCATTATCATTCCCGGGGAACGCAGTGTGGGCGATGAGGAAAATTCCCTTTCGGGTCTTGGGGTGGACTCGGTGAACAGTGATATATTCTCCGTCGTGGTGGATATGGGTTTCGTCATAACCCTCAACACCCATCTTGGTATGAAGCTCGTTCAAAAGCTTCTTGACGCCTCCAATACCTTCTCCGGCGCCAACTTCCAATTTCTGGTCGCTGGAAAAGGGTGATGCGTATTGACGTGTCTCATGAACGAGGTCAATAAGCTTGGGGTATACCTCATCGTATCCCATCACACTTCCAATCGCGGACGCACACATCGCGACAAGAGCAGCATTTGGAAGAGTATCCCGAGCGTCACGCTTCTGAGCAGGGACTTCATTGTCATGAGTGCAATCCATGAACAGTGCCTGGACGGGAGATGGTCGAATGTGGGTGATCTGCTCACCCGTACCTCCAGACTTGGCAGAGGCAATGGCGTGGCTACTACCGGCGGACGGCAGGTCCACGTCAAAGCTACCAATTGGGCGACCGCCATGGCGATGAACCAAGCGACTCAACTCCGCGGTGCTCCAGGCCTGCATGGCCTCTCGGATGAGAGCGTTGATACCCAAGCGTTTGACAAATACATAGTCTGCTTCCTCAGATCCTGTGAAGAGCTCCGCAAAAACGGTAAGGTTTGGACGAACTTGGCGTGCTTGGTCCAGGAGATATTCTGCGACCACCAACGGTGTAGAGTGACAATTGTCGATTCGGAAGCCCGAGAAATACTTGGCCATGAGACGAGTATACTTGGTCATGAACTCCCAGAGGAACGGGCTGTCCTTTGGTGAATCTCCGTACCGAAGCTTGACACAGTCACCCCAGACGATAACCTCGCGACGAAGGTAGGCTTTGGAGTTCGGCCCTGCGTTATCTTTCATCGCATCTGCATTCCAAATCCAGCCGTTGTTTGCCAAGGAAAGGGCCTTGGGGTTGTGCTTCTTGGTAACATCGTTGAGAGGAAGTCGAGTGAAGTAAGTCTCTATCAACGGGTTCTCCTTGGTGACAGGGCCAAGCTTTGGGCCGTGATCATCGATTCGAAGATACTTGGTGCGGTTAAACAATTGATCCATGATATCAGCGATATCTGCGTCGTATTCCTCGTAGAGAGGAAGGTTCACAGCATCCAGGAGCTTGGAGAGAGACGCCTCAGCGTCGGGGAGGGCTGACTGGTCTTTCTTGAACACTCCATGGAAACCTGTCAAAATAGCAGCACCGAAAGCGGGGTCCACAGCGCGCTCAAACCTTCCACGAAGTTGGTTTGAGTTCACCATGCCGTGAGTGCGGACGATCTCTGATTGCTCTTTTGATGACAAGCTCTTAAATTCCTGCAGATAATCGGCCTGGGCAATGGCTGGGTCAACTGGTCCACTGGTCCACGCATCCAAGATCTTCTTTGCGTTAGACTTGACGTCAAGGGCATAAAACTCCCACAATCGAAGTTCCTTGATCACTTGCTCGCGCAAAGCATTCATCACAGTCACCAGATCTTCTGTAGTCTTGAACTCGGTCGGCAGGCCCAAAGATTCGAGATCATCGCTGAACTTCAACAGAGCTGTATCCAGCTCCAGTGCAGCCTCTAACCAGGGCGCGGTCTCTGCACTGTATCCTGCCTCTGGGTGTTCTTCCAACCATTTGCTGTTGTTTGCAGTGTGGTTCCAAACAACATCGGTCAAGGTCAAAAGTCCATAATCTTTCTCCATTTTTGAGACGAGAGCTGCGACATCAGCCTCTCCATTGGGAAATAAGGCTGAGTCAAATGAGATCTGATCAAAAATACTGTAGGGAGAATTGGAGGCTCCACGCTGCATGAGCGGCGTGAAGTGAACCATATTGTAATTTCGCTGGCTGATACCATGAAGATGGTTGTCCCAATCGACGGGGTACTGTCCCAGGAATTTCGAAATCACCGAAAATATTGAAAGAGCATTGAGCGGCAAGTCTTTTCCTTGCAGTGTCAGCTTCGGCGACACGTCTATGTAATAGATTGGGCTTTTGATTGGTTCCGGTGTTTTAACAGCCTCAACAGAGAAGTCCGGTAACGGAGTGAACGTGGCATAGTATGCAAAGGCGCCAGCGCTCGGGATCCGGATGTCGATCTGGATGTTCTCGTTGAAGTTGGGTTGTAATCTATTTTGTTTAGCAACCGGGCTTTGTCTGACGTTCTATCTGGAAGCACAGGGTTCATACTTAAACTCGCGAAATGATTGACGATCAAAAGCCTTGCCCTCCTCGGGAATGTTGACCCACAAGCTTCCTTGCCGACAGATCGAGCTGGTGCCTTCAATGATAAAACGCAGCACATATCCCTGTTCTGGAGGAGATGGCAAGTAAATGTACCCACCGGGCACGTCGGGTGAACCGTCATCCTTCAAAGGAAGCAGGTAGACTTGGGATGAGGAACCCATGATGATCGCGATTCAGCGCTTGTGAACTAACCGAAATCTGGTCAGAATCAACCGAACGAGCTGGGAGAAGCTCAAATAGCTGAACCCAGTGATAACTGGGAGTTGCTAACGAGCGAATAGCCTAACTGAAGGCCTTGAGAGTTGTGTGAATTAGAAGAAAAAAAATCTTGGAAGGGAGGAAGGTGGTTTTCCCCTCATCTTGGTGTTCCGCGCCGGGTGACATCATGCATTTGGGCTACACCTTGGCCTTGGCCGCGTATTTTTAGCGTCGAGGCTAGACCGGGCGTGGCGCCGAAGACCAGGGCCAGGAACACTGCTAGCACCACATTGACCGTTTTCCTCCAATTTGGAGCTGCATTGATGCGCATTGGTTCAACGAGTATTCCAAGTCTAGGAATGTGGGGTGCCCCTGATCAACGGTAAAGCCCCCCACGTCAGACTGTGCGCTTAATGAAGACATTGAGGAGCGAGAAAGAAATCATTCGAGGAAAACGTATGCTAATAATATTTTTGGTCTCTATTGAGCATCAATTCCGGTGCGAAATCCAGCTAACTTCAAGACTGAAGCGTTATTTCGTCAAGATAATGACATCATGCGATTTGGTAATAGTGACTGAACAGGAACCACGGAATTATGAATTATCAATCTACGCAGCGCTTTTGGTAAAATAGCTTGGAAACTGAGATTTTCAAACTTTATAGAAAGCGAGGAAAAATGGGCCGTGGGTCCAGACTCGGCACTTGTTCTGACGGTTACGGAATGCCGATCACCGGAGAAACGATGTTTGTAGGTTTGTCTTCTAGACGACCAATGCCATTATAGGCTATTTTATGGTCCCCAAGACATCTCATGGTTTTGGACAGCGCGAAGCCACCCGCAAAAGCCTTGAAAGATGTGCGAAGTTATGCCTTAGGGATGAGGCAGCCAGTTCAATAACCACGAAGGACCATTACTAGGAACGTACCATCGTAGTTATCCATCATCATTAGCATTGAAGATTGTCCTAAAATAGCAATACTCTCATGCCTTGTATTTCCATATCACTGCTGCGTCGTCTGTCTCTGGCATCAATGGCTCTGAGACATGTCAGATGCACCAAATCTTCAAGTTTCACAGTGCTGCTCGACCCTTTTCCCAGTACTGCATCGCAAGGAGGTCCTCGACTCGCCATCTGCATGTATCACCATCCTGTAACACAGCAAGGAATGTAGCCTCCCCTGAGTCTAGTTGATCTAACTATTTCTATTCTCCTTCTACCCCCGTCTTATGCCGAAAACGTCAACACACTATCGGGTCTTCGCTTTTTACTCTCTTGGAGCATCACACTTACCTTCTGATCCAAGCTATTTCCCACTTAAGAACCCCCGGTCAACAATCTTATGCGATCAGTACTTTAATCAGAAGTTTCCTGTGTAGTATCATGCGTTATTGGTAATTTTGTAATGAAAACATCAACCCTATCTATTACTCCTAACTTTCCTTAGGCATCAGCCTACTCGCTTCAACTACTCACGAACCTCGAAGTGGCCGCTGGGACTTCTGGAGGTGTTAAAACACGTGAGGATACTCATCTAGGAGAGCGTGTTATGCTTCTTCTCTCACTTCTATAATTATACTGAGGACCTAATCTTTGCCTGTTGTTTTTAACAACCAACGTGCTGTTTACTGTTGTGGTTAAGATTCCAGTAAATATGCCACTGGAATTGGCGTCCAGTCTAGCCGGTTTTGGCGCTCATCTACCGTCCACGAGCGTTATGCTTCTGATCAAAGTCTAAATCTTGACTAAACACCATTGTGGTGTGGCGAGTAGGAAACATAAATAGTCCTTGGCCGCTATGACCTTGAACTACAACATCTCACCGCAATTCGACGCTTATCTGTTTTTTTTACTAATCTCTGGCTAGGTTGTGGCCCGTGGGAATCAAAGCTCCACATGTTTGACCCACTCCGGCATGATGCTACTGATACTAGTCAGTAGCGCGATTAGCCAACACGCAACACCAATGTGCCAGCATCGGGCTCATGTGGAGTAGACCGTCGCATGTTACGTGTTTCATGAAGGATTCCCTCAATAAACGGTGGCAAATAAGTAGTAGAAATTAGCGAGTACTTTTGGGCAAAAATGCCCTTCATGTCTCATTCGACCGAGGCTATAAACTTGTAAAGGCTAACTAGATACGTAAGCGGACTAGGTTATCTCGCCTGGAGTGTTGTTAATTGGACGAAGCAAATTGATATTTGGTCGAAACAACTTCCATTCTGGGATAAAATTGTAATTGTATTACAATTGAGTATTTTCACAATCACATGCCTCAAGTCACATCATCAAAACAAATACTTTCCACATATACACACACGCACACACACACACACGCACATGATATAATTTGGGCTCTCATACTAGCCTCCAAAATTTAAAAGGCGAAATCTGAGCTCAATACAGTCAAACTCAGCTAATAAAAGGTGTATGTTACTAGTGAGCTGTGAGAGTATGTGGGAACAGGTCATGTGATCGCGAAAATACTTGACTGTAATACAATTACAACACTTTCCCGTTTCGTCCAAACATCAATGTGCTTCGTCCAATTAACAACGCTCCTCGCCTGAGTAAGACGAATTTCCACAAAGGGTCTAAGGGCTGGAGACTACTCAAAAGAGGGTATATGCCCCGTAGCTCGGTTATATTGGTGCAATCATCTTGAAGTATGGCAAAAAATTACGCTAAACTAATGTGCCTCCAAGTCCTTAAATATCCCCGGTGTCCCCTCAATTTCTCATTTTGCCTACTGTATATCAAGGTTGATCCTTTCATCAGCATCTGGACAAGCATCCACATCTAAAGAAACAACACATAACCTGGTTGCGCCATTGTATCATCTAAGCATGGGATTCACCACGCTAGCAGCCTTGACTGCCGCCTTGGCCTTTTTCTTCTTCATTTTACGGACATTTTCCTTAGAACCAAAGCTTGGCAAATTACCTCCCGGTCCCAAAGGCAAACCTATTATCGGAAATCTGCTTGATCTACCCGCAGAAGGGGCACAAGAATGCACGCACTGGCTAAGGCACAAAGAGCTTTATGGTACGTGATACAGTCTCGCTCTAATTATTGTTACTGATTCGACAGGTCCTTTGAGCTCCGTCACAGTCCTCGGCCAAACAGTGGTTATTATCAATGACAGAGAGCTGGCAGTCCAGATATTGGAGAAGAACTCGGCTAAGCATTCATCTCGTCCTCGCCTTGTCTTCGCAGACGAACTGTATGTTTTTTCTTGCCACATGAAATTCCACAACTAATTAATGATAGCTCGGGATGGGGTAAGACACCCGTAAGTCAAGATAACACCAGTCTCCTTCGGACATATCGTCGGGCAATGGCTCGCATCATCGGAACTCGTGCAGCTGCCTCGAAGTTTGATCAATTGCTTGTTGTGGAGGCCCGGCGACTCCTATGGCGCTTACTTGATCGTCCACAAGACTTTATGAATCACATCAGAACGTGAGCTAAGTCTGTTTGAAGAAAATCGACGGTGTTCTCAGTGCTGATACAATCGTACTAGCGCCGCCGGAGCTTTTGTTCTGAAAATGACCTATGGATATGACATTGTTCCCCATGATAAAGATCCTCTGGTTAGCTTGGCTGATTTGGCACTGGAGCAGTTCTCAAAGGCGGTGGTTCCAGGAGCATGGTTGGTGGATATGATTCCAGCACGTAAGTTCACATTCATCCAGGTAGTCATAGGGCGTCATTTTGACAAGTTATTGCAGTGAAGTACATTCCAGAGTGGGCTCCAGGGTCGGGCTTCAAAAAGACGGCACGCTTTTATCTTGAAACCCTCACAAACCTTACCGAGCACCCATTCAAGTTCACCAAGTACAAAATGAGCCAAGGTTCTAATGGTCCATCGTTCGTATCCGAGCTGCTCAGCCAGGGAGAGGATGAAGATATCACAAAATGGTCAGCCGTGGCACTATATGGTGGTGGGGCAGACACAGTATGATCTCCTGTTCTGGCTTGCTACTATCCTGCTAATATCACGACTAGACCGTAGCCGCTTTGGCAGGGTTCTTCCTCGCGATGACACTATTTCCAGACGTCCAGCGCAAAGCACAAGACGAAATTGACCGTGTATTTGGGGAGCCAGCTTTGCCTACGCTTGATGACCGGGATAGACTGCCGTATATTGATGCAGTCGTCAAAGAAGTCCTTCGTTGGCACGTGGTCGCGCCACTTGGGGTGCCCCATCGAACCGATGAAGATGATATTGTGGCTGGATATCTGATTCCGAAGAACGCCCTTCTGCTGCCTAACATCCGGTATGGACCCTCACATTCCACCCTGTCTCTTTCATGCAATTAATGAGCCTTGCAGCGCTTTCAATCATGATCCTGAGGTATATCCCGAACCATCAGTATTCCGGCCTGAACGATACCTCCCGGAAGAGGGACGGGATGTTGAGCCTGATCCACACGGTACAAGCTTCGGTTATGGACGTCGCCTCTGTCCGGGCCGTATCGTTGCTGATACTTCCTTGTTTTTGACTATCGCAAATACTTTGGCTACCTTCAATATCACCAAGGGTGTCGGGTCAGACGGTCGGGAGATTGAGCCGCCTGTTGACTTTACGCCGGGTATTATCAGTCACCCTCTGCCCTATGAGTGCAACTTTACCCCGCGGAGCGAGAAGCATAAAGCATTGATTCTGGACTTTGAGCGTGAAACCCCATTCGAGAATAGTGATGCTGTGGCTTTGAGTGAGGCTCTCAAGCGCATATAGGACGTTGCAGTACAATTTTGAAAACTACCATTATGACGACCAGGTAGTTAAAATGCAAAAGTGCAATTTTGCCAAGACAGAAACGGAAGTCATGCAAACAAGAAGTGCATTGTGTAAAGTGATTTCAAGTTTCGAAGCGAAATCGAAAATTCCTCTGCATGGGCCACGGCTCAGGCCCGGGGCCTACTATTTCCAAGTTCGAGTCTAAACTGGGCAGTCATTTTATAAGAAATCAATGAATATTATCACATTTAACTTTTGGCTAAATCCTTAAATACAGTACGCTAGTCAGGTATCCCGGTGATACGATCCGGGTGTCATTAAAAGAAGATGACAACAAAATTAGGACAGAAGAAGAAGAAGAAGAGACAGGGCAGTGACGCCGCTTAGTTGCCGTTCAGCTTCTGCCGGCGAGCGCGCACAGCCTGTGCCAATACCTCCAGCACGGACTCGGTATCTTCCCAGTGGATGCAAGCATCAGTAATGCTGACACCGTACTTGAGGCCAGCCTTGCCCTCCGGTGGGACCTTCTGGTTACCTACTAGTTGTCAGTAAAGTGCGAATAAAAATGTGGATCATTTTGGAAACATACCCTCGTTGATATTGCTCTCAATCATGACACCCATGATGGCAGTCTCACCCGCAGCAATCTGGTCAGCCAGCACGGCGGCGACCTTGGGCTGGTTCTTGTGGTTCTTCTCAGAGTTACCGTGGCTGCAGTCTACCATCAGACGAGGCGCAAGTCCCTTAGCCTCAAGTTTGACTTTAGCATCAGCGATACTGGCAGCATCGTAGTTGGGACCCTTCTTGCCTCCGCGCAGAATCACGAAGCAGTCGGGGTTACCGACGGTACCCACAATGGAGACAACACCGGGCTTGGTAACAGAGAGGAAATGGTGGGGGTGCTTGACGGAGCCGATGGCATCGACTGCGACATCGAGGGAGCCATCCGTGCCGTTCTTGAAACCGACGGGAAAGGACAGACCAGAGGACAGCTCACGGTGGACCTGGGACTCGGTGGTACGGGCACCGACGGCGCCGACGGATAAACAATCGGCCAAGAACTGTGGGGAAATGGTATCAAGCATCTCACTGGCAATGGGCATGCCCTTATTTGTGAGATCAACGAACAGCTGACGGGAGGTGCGGAGACCCTTGTTGATCTTGAAGCTGTTGTCGATATCCGGGTCGTTAATCAGGCCCTTCCAGCCAACTGTGGTGCGAGGCTTTTCCAAGTAGGAGCGCATAACAATCAACAAGTCATCGGCGTATTTCTCCTTCTG
Source organism: Penicillium pulvis (assembly GCF_028828015.1). Lineage (NCBI taxonomy): Eukaryota > Fungi > Ascomycota > Eurotiomycetes > Eurotiales > Aspergillaceae > Penicillium > Penicillium pulvis. The sequence goes on along the minus strand of NW_026643079.1, from coordinate 3,094,207 downwards.
CTTCATCAAGCGGTCGCAGTATTCCAGGGCCATGTCCGGGTCGTGGATGGAGCAGGGTCCAATGACAACCATCAGACGCTCCCTCTCTTTGTCGGTACCATGGACAATTGCAACTGCTTCGTCACGAGCTTGCAGTACAGTCTGTCGTGACTTATCTGTCAAGGCAATTTCATGTTGGAGGACATTGGGCGCGGTGAGGGGGTTGTAGCCGGCAACTATGCGAGGAGTCAGTGTAGATTCAATTGAGCTTGGGATTGGGTAATACATACTGCGAGAGTCTTCCAGGTGATTGTGGTTGCCCACATTGGGGTTCTCAATGAAGAACTAATGTCATCAGGGTCAACAAATGCTCCATAGCTGGGACATGTTGTCATAGAGGGGCGGACTCACCGACATGGCGGGGCTAAGGTGTTTGTGATTAGAGAGGAATTGAGAGCTCGGGAAGACCGGGGAAAAGGGCACAAGGGTGATATTATATGGGGAAACAGAATTGAAGGGAGAAAAGAAGAAATAAGAAATAGAATTCTTTCGAAGTATAAATAATAATTCCCTGTAAATTAATAAAACGTAACAAAAAAGGTGTGGAATGAGTCAAAGGGCCTGGCCCCACGTGATCCTCCTCGGTGTACTCGGTGAGCGGGGACCAATCCCAATCACCACGCCCGCATTAACAAATAGTGAAAAAAAAAAGTATAATGACGTGGAATTAGCTCCGTCCATCGTCCCCACTTTCCTCTTTCCCACAGTCCCCCACTATTCGGAGTCTATTCCCCTTGAACCCGATGATCCAGATCCTGTAGACCCAGAACTAGTTCTTGACAAATCTGACGATGTTGCTCCTTCACCGCTGTCATCTGCCGCTGATAAAGGCCCATGCGAACTTGCTGGGCTTGGGAAAGATCATCGAGGATACGATTGCATCCCTGTCGATAGATGTGCAGAACCTGGCGGATCGTCTCCTGTTCTGCTGCAAGCTGACTTGACAAACGCTGTTGATTATTAACATCCGCATAGAAGGCAAACTCGGGGGGCTTTGGCTGGCTTAACTTACTTGGTTTGTCTCTAGAAGCAGGTCATGGGCACTTTTTTGGGCGGCCTGCAGACTTGTGATCCAGTCTAGAGGGTTAGACTCGCTCGGCTGAGAAAATTTCTGGGCTTCAGGAACCGCCTTGGAGGTCCTAAGCACTTCCGTAGATAAAGGCGCCACGGCATTTCGGTCGGCGTATGCACGAATCTCATCTGTAAATACCTGGTTGGGGCCTGATTCAATTTCTGCAGTCCGGTTTTGATCGATTCCATGAGCATGACACTGATGTATTATGGAGGTGCCTGGGACTGGTTCCACTGTTAAACCTTTGGTGTTCTGTTGGTCAAGAACTGCATTATTGTTTTCCGTGTTAAAGGCCCCCTTGAGTGGAGGCGACTCTGCTCTGCTTTTCTTCGTCGATGCATTTTGGAAGCCATACTCCATGAACATGTCACGCTGATATTTGGACCATGACACTTCGTCCTCAGAACTGTCAAGAGAGTATCCATCCGAGTCTTTGTCATAGTTACTGGAACTGGGGTCAGGAATATCGACATCGCTCGACAGCTGGACATCTTTCAGAGGTGAGTGAGCTTTATCAGTCGCCAGGTTACCCTGCAGCATAAGCCGGGGACTACCCTTTGAATCAACAATACTACTTCTGATAGCTGTCTTGAAGCCTCCCAAAATTGAAGCCGTTGCTTGAATGGGCGTTTGCAGTCTCAGAAGCGGTTTCTGGGATTCGGGGGTTTGATGGGTCCCGTTGTTTCTAATTCGGAAATATGTAGCTGGCAAAGTTTTTGTTCCTGTCTCCGGTGAGTTTTGGGATGAGCTATCTGTACCGTACTCCGATACAGCTCTAGGGGCCTGAATGACTCCTTGGAGAGCATTTTTCATCGCGTCGACCGTCTCGAGTGACCCCTGTGCATGGTTCTTTTGCAGATGATTTTGAGTTGGATTGTAGTCATCCACTCCATGACTGCCAATTTTGATGTGAACAACGTCTCTGCCAGTCAATAACCCTTGGCGTTTGGCAACAATCTCGCTTCCATCGGTGTTGCAGAGATTCGCCATCTCCGAGGTGAACAGTGTGGCACGGGTCAGTTGGAAGGCTCCTGAAAATCCTTGCTTATTTTGTCCCAAACCAAGGCTTACTTGTGTCTGTTTGATGCCATGGTCCAGTACCTGCGAATCTTGGCTTTGGGACCCATCGGTAGTAGGCATGCGTGAAGAGGGACTAGCAGCCTCTTGGCGATTACTCCCATCATGTTCCTTGTGAGTAGAATGTAAGGTAGTCTCAACAGCAGGCCGAAGTTGAGAATTCAGCTGTACTCCATGAAGGGCATCAGCCAGCTTTTGGCCAACAGTCTTCCCTCTGCCATCACTCCTTTTTCCAATCACTCGGTAAGTTTGCCCTCTGAGCACGTCAATGCCGTGGTCTAGGCTGGTGGATTCAGATACCACTGGGGAGCTTGTTATTTCAATAATGTCATGCTGCTGAATTGCTGGTTCATTCTGGTCACTCCCGTGTGACTTTTGGGCGGACAGGGAATCTTGGGGCCGTCCACCTGGCAAAAGGTCAACCTTTGTATTGGAGGCAATTGATCCTGGTTTTAGTGACATAGTGTGCTCCGCAGTTAGTGAAGTCAAGTGCAGTCGAGGCGGCTGACTGCTTTCCCTTCTGATATTGGCTGTGCGTTTCGCAGGCTTTCTACGTTTACCAGAATTTGTTTCAGCGTTGGATCCTTTCCGTTTGTGATTTAATTTCTCCACATATTCGTACGTCGACTCAGGATCCGGGCTAGACACCGACGTCCCCTCATCTTTGCTATTCGCATGGACTGAATCATCATCAGTTGGCCGTAGATCCTCGTTCCAGTCCACTTCGGTCTTGAGGTGAAGAGTACTCTTTTTACGGGCAGATCGCTTCCCCCAAGACTCGGGTTTCCGTGGCAGCGATAGGGTCAGACGCCGAAAATTAGTTTTCGGTTGGACTTTTTCACTCTGCATTGTAGAGCCTTTGTCATCTGTACTGCCATTGATGTGCTGCTTTGTATCCCGACTCTTCTTGGTAATTGGGGCATTGCCGTTAGCGTCAGCAACTGCTTTGCGTTGTGTGTCAATTCCAACGCTTCGGATAGAAGAGATAGGCTGGTGCGTATCGCTTATCTCTGTGGCTGATTTGTTCTTCTGCGGTACAGGGCCAAGACCTTCTGATTGGAGCTGTTGCGGGGCATTTGGGATTACGTGCTTGGTGATAGCATAACACGAGTCAGTGGCGCCATCCTGGCGTGCCAACGTGGGTGGGTCTTTAAAAAGTGGCAGCGTAGCTAATTCTAACTTCTGTTGAGGATTTCTCGTTCTTTGTCGACCCTTTTCTGGCTCTCCTGGGCCCGTTGTGCCTTTTGAGACAGCAGACCTTGGGACTGGCCCAATAACCTCCGTTGGAGAATGATGAATTTTTCCTTTGCCAGCTCGACTGAACCGTCGTGAGCCCGACCCTCGATCGTTCCCCATATTATATCCCAAATTCCAGCTGGACGACGAAAGATTGATATGCGAGGTCTTCTGATGCGTTGCCAAGTGGAGCAAAAGGTACGCAAACACAAGTGACAAGCCCGGCGACCGTCGAACGCGGAAAGGTTTCGGGTTTCATATGCTTCAGATCAAGTCAGGAATGATGGCTCGCCTACTCAAGGATCATCAGAAGAGATTCACAATGGCTCGGATTGACAGCATTTATACGACGGGTTTTGTGACTTGGCCTTAGAGAAACCTGTCTCAGTTCCGACAGTCCAGGTGGCAAGACTTGATGCTGAAATTCTTCAAGATGTTGACCATACTAAAACCTCGCAGAGTATGAATGATTTGAGATGAATCATGAGGGTGAGTGAAACTGAAGCAACAGCAACAAACAGCAATCACAGTCACATGATGCTCTTGAAGACAAGATAGAGCTCATCTCACGCGGGAAATGGGCCTCTACATGATCCTCTTTGGGTTTTCATACACATCTAGACTGACCAGTTTCGCTGGCGGATGATGACTTTAAGGTACACAAAGCTACCTTGGAATTTAAACAATGATCTTCTGTTATACTCCACTGCCAACCAATGGGTACACCGAATCTGACACCCATGAACAACACTACAATATACATTTCCATGAAATGTACAATATCACTGATAGTACCTTCCCAATTTTGGTTGGTTCAGTGAGGGGAAATATATACTGTACCTAATACATACTGTACTAGGTTGATTACCCAAGCGAGCTAATTTGATACCTAAATGCACCTAGAATACGATATGTACATATTCCAACGTACATATCGTGATCAGGAACAAGAGGCTCTAGGAACTTCGCTCTGAACCCGGCAGATGGTCTCGGATTCAGGAGTTCCGTTCACTCCGGACAAAATCCAATTGCTCCGTCACCCCGATTAATAATAGCGGGAGGCGGCTTAACAATCCATGTGGTTCGTTGCCAGGGTCCACCCGGAGCGGGCTCCCTGCAACTATCTCGCCGATCGAAGTACTTGAGAACCACCACAAAGAGCCATGCATCTGCTATGACTAATATTCTCCCACTAACTTCCAGGTCTCCCTTGTCAACTGATTTCCAAGGCTCCTTACAATAAAATCACACCATCAAAATGGCTCCTGATCCTACCTCCCAGCCTAACGAGGCGGAGACCATTTCACCGTCTCAGCGCCGGTTTAGCGCGGTTGAACCTCTAGACCGGCTCCAAGCTACCGTCCCTGCGGTCCCACCTCAAGCAGCGAAGCTCGATATCCGGTCAATTCCTACCACCTCTACTGAACGTTGTCGCGCTTCCAACATCGATGTATCCCCCGATCAGGATGTCGGACTTTCAGAGAAGATCGCAGCGCTGGAGGACAAGGGCCAAGGGTTACCGCAGACATACGCAGAGGAAACAGTCCTGTATCTAGCATACGGATCAAACCTGGCCGCGAAGACCTTCCTTGGCATGCGTGGCATCAGACCGATCTCGAAAATCCGCGTCCTCGTGCCAGATCTGCGCCTTACATTCGACCTTCCCGGCGTCCCCTACGCTGAACCTTGTTTCGCAGCCACCCAGTTCCGGGATCCTGATGTTGCATCCGAGTCAGAATCCGAATCCGAGGCCGACGTTGATGATGATAAACTCCTCACTGAAAGCGAATACCTATCCGAAAAGGCGTCGCTTCAGACTCAAACAAAGGAGATACGTACTGGTTCCCACGAGCGGCGATGGCATAAACCCCTCGTCGGTGTTGTGTACGAGGTCACACTGATGGACTATGCGAAGATCATCGCGACAGAGGGCGGTGGTCGTGGATACAGGGACGTAGTCGTTGACTGCTACCCCTTCGCGGAAGGCTACAAGCCCACCAATCCAGTCCCAGATCACCCATCTACCCAGGCCTTCAAGACACATACCCTCCTCTCACCGGCAGCGGATGACGCCCGAAAGAGGGTATATGCTGCCAAAGGTATCGAGACCACAGCATCTGACTCTTGCTCCACGTCCTCAATATTCGATATTCAGCCGCACATGCGTCCGGACCCGGAGTATGCGCAGCCCTCTGCACGGTACTTAGGTTTGCTTATCACGGGTAGTGAGGAGCATGATCTCCCCGTGTCTTATCGGGAATATCTTTCCGGCATTCATTCATATCAGATGACCACGTCTCGGCAGAAGATCGGGAAGGTGGTCTTTCTGGCGGTGTGGGGACCGCCTTTACTCTTGACACTGAAGCTTTCTAAGGTTTTCGCTGGTCCTGATGGACGCAGTCCGCAATGGCTAGCTTCCACAGCGAATCTACTTTTCTTGGGACTGTGGAATAGCTATGACTATTTCTTCAAAAAGGTGTTTGGGGATGGTGAGAGGACTATTGATGATACCCCGTCCTCGTGATATATTTTCCTTTGCGATAGCATAGTTTCGGGCATTACTTTATATGATGTAGAGCGGCCATAGTTGCGATATATTAAAATTCAATACACATGAGCAATGAATCTAAGAACATCCTCCATCTCAAGATATCAGCCTTTTTTGATCTCCAATTTTCTAGCGTCATATGTGCACGGTGATTCCACAGAAACAGCTGCATTCACAAAGGAAATTAAATTCGGTTGACTCCTCCAGCACAATTTTCGGAAGGGCAAAAAAAGAATATATCTAGGATACAGATACATGTGCCGGGAGTGTTCTAACAAAACAAGGGCCGCGACCCTAGACACAAAAAAAAAACAAATGACGAAAGAGATTTCTCCCAGGCGACATAACACACGGGGGGCAACAATGCATATAATGCCCGATGGGTCACGTAGCCTCGTTAACCTCTCCCATTTTCCAACTCATATAGTTCTTGCTGACTGGCGTTTAACGGCGGGGGGCGATCGGGGGGCTGTACACGACCTTGCGAGACTTGATCGGGGCCCACTTGTAGCGCTTGACCCAGACAGAGATGGCGAACAGACCGGTGAGGATGGCAATGGCCTTGACACCCATCTTCTTGCGGTCATCCATCTCGGGCTCGGCGGACCAGTTCAGGAACTCAGTGACGTCCTTGGCCATCTGGGAGGTGGTGGCGGGAGTGCCATCCTCGTACTCAACAACACCGTCGAAGAGAACACGACCCATGGCAATACCTATAATCCACTATTAGTAACCATTTCGGCACAGAGGACCTAATCAATTCCACACGTACCGGTACCGGGGAAGTAGGGGTTGAAGTTCATGCCCTCGGCAACGCTGGCACCGGCGGGAGCCTCATCGGGGTAACCGGTCAGCAGGTTGAAGACGTAGTTGCAGCCACCGTGACGGCCCTTAATGATCAAGCTGAGATCCGGGGGCAGAGCACCGCCGTTGGAGGCACGGGCAGCCTCGTCGTTCTTGTAGGGGGGAGGGATGTAGTCGGAAAGCTTTCCGGGGCGCTTCTCGATCTCGCCCTCGTTGTTGGGCTCGGTGTCGTACTCGTTCTCCTCGGCCATAGCCTTCATCTCATCGACGGTGTGCATAACACCAACCATTGAGCGCCAGGGGACACGGGTCAAGGAGTGGCAAGAAGCGCAGACCTCACGGTAGACCTGGAAACCACGGCGGAGACTGATGAAATGTTAGCTTCGCGCGATGGGGGCCGCATGGTCATATTAGGGGACTCACGCAGCGTGGTCGAAAGTCTTGTTGAAGCGCTGGTGCACCCAAGGGTACTGAGTAGCGTGCAGACTGGATGAAGAACCATGTGTTAGCTTGATCATTCCTCTATAACCTGATCGCACAATCTCGAGCTCGGGGCACCCGGGGGCGACCAGGTATGGGTCATCTCAACCCCAATGTAAAGACTCACCCCTCCTCAGCGGGTGTCATGGCGAAGGCCTCCTGGCCATAGAGGTGGTAGTACCACGCGGCGGAACCGGCAGCCGCGGCGGTTGCGAGCGAGGCAGTGAGGGTGAGGTGGAAGGGGGAGCTGGCGGCCTCGGCACCGGCGGCGGTGGAGGAAGCACGCTATCGAGATAGTCAGCCAAAAAATCCTTTCTCATCCGCATCAAGGTCTAGCGAAGCGATTGTCCTCGTCGATAAGGCTCAATTGGTCCGATGGGGGTGTTGGCAGCGTACCGTGGACTTGCCGAGCGTTTGGCGTGCGATGGCCCGGGAGGGCACGCGCGAAAAGGTACGGGCCAGCATGTCGAATTCAAACCCTCCAATCAACAAAGTGATGGATGGGAAGGGATTGGATCGCAAAAGCGGGAAGAGGGGGAGGGGGAGGGGGTGGTAGCAGGGAGAAGTGCTGGAAGTGATGCGAGTTGAAGTTCAGAAGGTTCAAGTTTCTCGCGGGAAAATGGGGTGTAAAACCCTCCCTCTGATTGGTCCACTCAACCCGCTCGGTGAAAACCGCGATCACTCGGAACAGCTGTCGGGTCACTGCTCTCTGCCTTTTCTCTACTTTTCAATATTGAAAGTCTGCAATTGCACATCAGAGCCTTTCGATCCAAACTACTAATGTATATAGCGATCCCCGACCCGAAGCGTGCAACGCCCACCCGTGACCGTTACTGCCTCATCCACCCGACGCACCCGAATCGTTCCAGCGACGCTATGATTGGTCGGTTCTGACTTTTCATGTACGATCACGACAGCCAACGAGAAATCGAGAGCTACCACTATAGCTCCCAGCATCCCATATAGTCTGGATGCTCAAAATATTTACGATAAGGCAAACACCCTTGGGCTATAGGAAGGAAATTGATTCACGGTGCTAAAACGTCAATGAACGTACACTGACGTGAATCACCTACCAAAATCGTCGGTTTCTGACCTGACTGAACAACAAATAGCAGTGTTGATCAGATGCACCTGCCTCTGCATCATAGATATACTAACCATATTTGATTTACTCGCTCTTATCCCCAATGGTTCAGAATTCGACAACAACAACCAGGAAATCAAGTACGGGTAGAGAATCTAGGATGGACAGGCGGACGCACCTGGTCAAGCTGGAGCGCTTTTGTCTTTTTGCGTGTGCCACCTGTTTTTTACCAGGTCGGATACCATAGTGCATCTTGGTAGGTGAACCACGTTAGTTTGTGTTGTGGTTGTACTGCTACAATAGCCTAATACAACTGAAATATGATGTCGGATCCAAATGTTGATATCCGCGTTCACTTAACAGATGTGCCTAATTATCATATTTCTCTAATATCTTACTATGCTCGAAGGTCTCATCCTTTCCTAGCCTGGACGTGGAGGATGGACCGTGGACATGATCCTCGCCCGCAGATTTTATCCCCTTCCGCATCCAGCGCCCTGTAACGAGCCGGCCCCCAGTGAATTGGATACTCCTTGTCATATTCCAAGGGGCGGTTCACGTTAAGCCTAATCTTTGACAAGGAGATCTAGCATATCAAATGTCTCCCGAGTAGACAAATTCCGACCAGAGCCTGCAACGATCCTCATCGCTGATGGGTTTCACACACGTGTCACACCTTAGAAGCATCTCGCCAGGAAGAAGTAGGTGTAAGAAGTAAGAGTCCAGGTGGAAATCTTGAAACCGAACGGCACAGTGAAGGGAAGGAAGCTATTGAAGTATAGTGTGAGCTGAATGAAGTTTTGTAACTACAGTGTAGGTTGTTCTAGTCCACAGTGCGACCTTGTTCATCTGGTCGTCCAAACTATAGTTGAGATGAGCTACGTTGATAAGCCTGATATGATGAGCATCAGGGTATGATGGGTGCCCGATATGGTGGACAAAACACATTTTCCCTCTATAGGACCATGGCTTCTCATCTTGCATTACAGAGGTCCATGCCCCAGTTTCATTTGCATCTTTTATAAATGGGTTGCAGTCTCCCTAAGTTTTCTCATCGATTTTCTATTGCCCTGAACTGAATTCAAAGCATCTTTATGCTGGATGTTGCAATATGAAATGCTACAAAATTCGGTATACTAAGATAAGACTGAGCTCAATAATAACATCATTGTTATGGCCTTAGAAGCCAAGGCTCGTGGCCCTTGCTTAAATACACTGTACATTCGGCGATCCAAACTCGGCGATTGAACCTTGCGCAGATAGGCGTCCTGCGTGACACAACAGCGGAACACTTCAATCGTGTCTATTTCTGCCCGGTTATTCAAGGAGGTATACATTCACCACATGACCCTCGAAATGACGCCATCTTGCAGGTGTTTGAAATGGTATTCACATACTATTCTTTATGCAGTACCTTTGCATTTATGCATGTCAATGCATTTAAACACACCAAAGAGACATAATAACGAGCAGTAATTTCCTGATGCTGAGCCTAGGGGATCTAGGTATTTAAAAAGGGCCCTATAGCCTATGAGTATGACCAGCAAGTAGTGATTAATTGATGCATTTCGAGTTATAGTGGTAATTTTGAGCCCTTATTCGGACACAACTTAGTGGTCAACATAGAATGGACTACCTGCCCTCAAAGAGATGATAGGTCAAATCATGTGGCCTGGAGCTGAGACTCTATTCTTATGTTCTAAGGTTGTTGAGGGGAGTTGACTTGGTATCTTGTATTCAAATGCAAATTCCCAGGTAGGCTCTTATATAATCATTCACTGTAAATTCCAGTTGAACTATTGGACATCCCAGGGGCCCTGGGTCATGCAGCAAATTTTATAGCAAGAAGCTGACTCGAAATGACAGTCCCACATAATTCGACGAAGTCAGTACCTGTGAGACTGACTCCTTAAATTGAACGACAAACTTGCTCAACTGAGTCTCTGGAGTCCCGATCACTCCAAAGTAGAGAGTAATGGACCTTGAAATTAGGCAAGATCTCAGTTTGGAATGGTCGACGGTATCACAGATTTCACGCACGTGCAACATCGAAAAGATAAGAGCGGACATAAGCAACTCCTGAGAACATGGCCACTTTGCTTTCAGAAAGCGACTCGCTGTCCTGTGACTTTCCATGTCATCCGCTTTTCCAGCTTTATACGCATACATTAATGAGAGAAATAAATAGTCGTTACTCTCAATGGAAGCTCCTATTCCGCACCGACGGCTGCTCGACAGCCAGAGATGACCCCAGCCTCGCAAAGCGAAACAAACTTCTCATATTCGCTAGTGCCATGAAACCCCCGCTCATTATTGGGCACAGGCAGATCTTCCGCCAGCAAGTTTTGTCTTATCGGTTCGATACCGGCAGATGAAATCGAGGGGGTGTATGATTCAGGCCCCGGGAGATTGGAGCGGTGGGCAAGGTTTTGGACAGACCCGGGTTTTGAAATCGCTATTGATGCAACATTGAGTATGAGCATAAAGAGAATAAACATTGGAATCATGCCTGCTGGATGGCACTAGGAACGACCGATGATAACAGAAGGTGAAGCAGAATGGCTGAAAGGCAGGTATAGGCAACGGGAAACCTGGGGAAAGGCACCAAAATTGAGAATACGGACTAAACCCTTGGCTATAGACCATTTAAAGCAGGGAAGATTGGGTCTGGCCTATCATTCGGAGATAAGACGGTCAATCCGAGGCTGACACCATTGGAGCGTGGTCTCACCAATCAAGAACATAGCGATTTCTTGGCTTTGCAGCGCCACACGACAATCAGATAGTATCGTATCGCTCGTTTAATATTATACAAAGCTGATTGGTTTAAGCATTGACCAGGTGTACAGGTGGGCCTCAGCATGCAGTAAAGCCTCGTCGGCACATACCATGGGGCAGGCAATCACTTTCATGCTGGAGAACGCCAAAAATAAATGCCGGGGGTCAACATGTCGATTCACATCTATCGTGACAATCTATTTCTACAAACAAGGGACTCCCACCCCCTTACCCTTCTGCAGTATTATCTAGAAGAAAGCATTGCTGGCGAGTCGCGGAGTGGCCATTTCCATGCATCAAAAATTTCCTTCGAAAGCTCCTAATTGCCCCCATGTATCACCCTATAGTGCAGTAGCGGTATTCTAGCTCTTTCAATGGTCTCTGTGCGGCGGACCATGCAAGTAGCTCCTACCCTTTTCGTAACACATTAAAAAATTGTAGGGTATGAGGAGGCGCCTGCGCGCATTGAAAGGTGCTGCTACGCACTTGTTCTGCATCTTGAGAGATATCGAGCAGCGAAAGTGCTGTGACATTCTGCTTAGCGCAATTTACTGTTCGTCCTAGATATCTTTTGTGATGCGATCGGCGACTGCTTCATTATTTTGACCAGCCAAGAGCTTAGCAGAAGGTAATCAAAGTATGGATGAAGTCGGCAATGCAGCTTGCTGACCAGCGACTCCACCAGAGTATCCAGGATCTGATCCGAAGGACCCACATGAAGATCATGTCTGCCTAGATGATCCTTGGCGTAACGCTCCTGGAAAAGATTTGATGAGTGATTGGGAGTAAGTCCGATTTCATTCATTGGTGCTTTCGAAACCCAGGAGGTGTCGGAATAACCGGGTGCATCGGTTTGTCACATTGCTACCGACGGTAATCTCAAGCCATGAAGATCTGAGGCGTGATGTCCTTGTTAAAGTTCGACTAATGCAAGGTGCTTACTTCCCAGACCCACTCAAGTAAGACAGTTGAGTAGAGCGGTAGTTGTGGCTGTGTTGAGGGTGTTTTGTGCTTCCTTTCGGGAGAATGCGTTTTGCAAGTTGATCATGAATCTGACAGTGGTGAAGTTTGCTGATGCGCAAATTATGGTTGAAAGTGTCTGTTCTGATCGCGGATTGCAGCATTGACCGGAATTGACTCAATCCTACATCCATGCCCTTATAACCAGTGACAATACCCTAGATTTTTCGAGCAAGTTTCAGTCATCTCTCACTTGCATCCTATCATATTCTTCTTGCCATTAACGATTGACAATACTAATGTTTACTTACCTATTCTACTATGAAGTTGAGTGATAGAGGAACAGTTTCACAAGTGTCGGGTTCATCCCATACATTTTTTTATCAAAAGCCAACAAGCACGCTAGTGGCATAAGGGTCCAGATTTCGGTGTTCAGAGTCAAAAATAGCTCTATCAGGAGACGAAGGAATGGATATGGTGTCTGTTTGTCCGTATTACTGTCTAAGAGGGATGCGGAGGAAGAGAAGGAAAAGGGCGGTTGCTACATACAGTAAGGATAAGACCTGACAATCAAAACGATTACGCCTACTTACTCGAAGCTCATGTTAGAATAAAGATTCTAACGTAATGCAGTTGGGAACGCTTTCGGCGCTGAGATGGCACGCGAGGAATGCCATCGACAGTGAGCCTGCCGTATCGATTCTCTGCCGCTCCGTTTCGTTTTTTTTTTTTCTCTCTCCCTTTCAACTATTCTCCTCAGTTATATTCCCCTCTCCTTACCATTTGGGCTTGTTGACATGTTTTGACGTCTTCTCATACAGTTAAGGGCACCTAAGTTCTAGAACGTGATTTCTGTTGAAAATGTCTTTCAAATTTAATTTTCGCGAGGGGTCCTACATAAAACTTGATATTATACTGTCCAGTCTTGTTGCGCAATAATCCACTCAAGATCATTACCGAACTGATCCACCTCATCAGCCCCCGAGGAATTCTTAGCCTTCAAGCCGAACTTCTGTTCCATCAACGCTCTCATTGGAACATTTCCGGAGTGACTACCAACCCGGATCTCCTGCAGTCCCAGCTCACGGAATCCATAATCAAACACCATATGAAGGGCCTCATACGCATACCCTTTGCCTCTCGCTGGTGGTTGAACAATCACTCCTGCTGCGCCAGCTCGCAATCCATCTTCTGGTTGGTCCTTATTGCATGGGCCAATCCAACCAAGCCCAGCAATACCAACAGGCTCATCTTCATGCCAAATTAGGAAGATGCGACACGTTGGTGGGTCAGAAACAATTATCCATCTCTTAGCAATTGATTCGAGATCTTCCGTGGTAGCTTTGGAGATGGATTTATCGTATTCTGAGTTTGCTTTGTTCCCAAGAAGATCAAGTAGAGTCGGTATATCATTGAATGTGGGAATTCGAAGGGACAACGCTGTATCCTTGGACCTAAGCTCGAGTGTCGAGTCACAAGATTGACCACATAGCTGGTAAGCAGGAGAGTTCGATGAGACGTGCGACATGCTTTGTTACAAAAGGCTGGTCTATGAGAGTCCAGATTACGAAGGAATTGAATCGAGAATGAGCAACATCATGTCAAAATGTGAAATTGCGGTTCAGATATGACCATGTCTAGGAAAATGATGACTCAAAATGACTCAACCTAATGGAGAGGGGTAGAGAGATATAGATAAGGATCATCTTCAAAGGGTCTTACCCCAATACTCGATCAGACCGATGAGGTGTAAGTAACTTAGGTTTTACCTAGCACTTTCTCAAATGGTGAGTTTAATACAATGTGATTGATCGAAGACTCTCATGGGTTCTAACGTATAGAGCTCTCAAAACATCTCTTTCCGAGAGGTACCTGACTACTCTTATTCGAGCAAAGACACCGCATGTGACGAAAGTCGGAAATTAATGAAGAAACTTTGTATATTCAAGTGCAATCTCAGAAACCAAAAGACCAAGCATACTTCTTTCTCAGAATACTGACAATCTAGAAACCCGCCAAGCCATGTGATGCATAAACTCTGTGTATCCGCTATACCTTCAAACCCGTGGTTCCTTGGTCACCTGCTGAGAGCCATGACCAAAGGCATAGTGCATTACAATATTGGCATCGAGGCGGCAATTTAGGTAAGTGTGTATGATTTACAGGCCCTATTGGTTAATGCGCGTGAAAAGGGGTGAAGTGTTGCGTAGGAGTCGTGCAGGGGCCAGATTCTCAATCGCCGAATGAGTCCCCGATATCACACAGGGAGAACAGACCGCCAGTTTCCAGTTGAAACCAAGAATCTAACGTACACGTAGCTTTCCTATTAATCCTCATTATGAGGCAAGATCACGCTATCTCCTCCCTTATCATAGATCCAATAGGTTCCCAGAGTTTCATTGACCGCTGTTCTACTACGCGACATACCACCAGGTGACAAGATATCATGCAGTCTAGATGGTCTATCATTTTCATGCGACCCCGCAAATGACCCAAATCGCCCCATTCTTGAGATCCTCACGTTATATTTCCCATCAGTCAAAAGTGAAGGACTCAGAAAGTACAAGGCATGGGTGCTGAATGGTTGACTCGGGGAAGCGGTGCCGCCCGGCGGGACCCAATTACGCCAGCTTTTGACTTGCACCTCACGTTTCAACAACCCGCTCACCATTTAATCATGACGCCGCGCTCCACAAAACAGAGTGGCTTGGCTTCATTAGCGTGTACCGAGTGTCGCAAACAACATCTGAAATGTGACGCGCGGAAGCCGACATGCTCTCGTTGCTTGCAAAATGAGTACTTCTGCCAGTACCTCCCTTCGCGACGCGGCGGCCGCAGGAAAACCCGGGAGCCCAATCGCCGAGCTTCTTTTTGTCCAAATGACCAAATCGACGTAAGTGTTTTATATGCTTCGTTCTAAGTTGATGCAAAATATGCTGACCGTTTAGCAGACATCTCTTATTGCCCCTGTGGCCGCACTTGGACAAACTAATACGCCTGACAGTACGTCACTGCCTAGGGCATCAGTAGGGGTTTCAACCGGCCAGGTCCCCTGGCCTTTGACCCCCCTACGAAATGAACTTGATCAATCACGGACAGAGCTGTCCCGCGACTCATGGTATCATGACGACCGCTTCTTACGGTTATTTTACGAAAACTTCCATGTTGCGCATCCAATCCTGGTTCCTAGCGGCTTATACCGCGACCGGCAGTATCCTGACTTCCTTCAAATGGTGGTGAACTTTGTTGGATCCCATTATATCTCGTCGAGTCCAATTCAACAATACAAAGAAAAGGTGATTGCAGAGCTCAGTTGCAGCACAGATCGATCGCCCTGCATGGTTCAAGCGTGGCTTATCTACTCAATTGCCATTTACGCCCGAGGCGAATGGCAGGAGGCACAGGATGCATTCTCACGTAGTGTGGAAATAGCTTTGGAGTTGGGCATGAATCGGCGGGATTTTGCTGCATCCTCACAGCCAGAAACCTCCATCGAGGCTGAAAGCATGCGAAGGACTTGGTGGGAGCTATACATCACAGACGTATTCATGGCAGCACCCTTTAAACACACGACATTTCAATGCAGCACGATGGCACCGGAAGTTGCTCTCCCTTGTGAGGATTCGGCATACACGGGTACATGCGAGATCCCAATTCCCCGCAAGATTCTTGATTTCAAGCGAAGGGTCTTTTCGCCCGATGAGACAGTCTTCTCGTCCTCCAGTTACCGCATTGAGGCAGTAACAATCTTATGTCGTGCTCTTGTGCTGAATGGCCTTCGGGACTATCATCGAGATCATCTGCAAGCCGTCGAGAACGCTCTTGTCAGTTGGATCAATCACTTACCTTCCAAAAAGTTGGATATTGTCGATTCATATGGAAACATCGATGAGATGATGTTTCAAGCACACATGACTATCGCCTATGCTACAATGCTCCTTCACCTACCCCGAAGCGATCTACAACCTGTTTTGTCACAATCAGATGATCAATTCTGGCCCGTTGCCACGCGCCATCTAGCATCAACACTTAACCGCTCAATTCACAGTATAAAGGCCACCGAAGCCTCTCGACGTCTATCAGACGCAATCTCGCTTTGTCCCAACGTCCCGAAACATACCCCTTTCGCCATCCCAGCATTAGCTCTCTGCGGCATGATCCAGCTTGCCACCTCTATCAAGCACAATGAGGAGTGCTTTGATCATCATTACAACCGTGTCACTCTCATTCTGGGGTGTTTGAAAAGTACAAAGCGAATCTGGAACCTAGCGGATGCCGCCTATGATCATTTAAGAGCCTCCGCGGCAGATAACCTGTCTGACTCTATGGAACGCTGGTGCACGGAACCTCCCAGGAAGCTTTTCCCATCGGATTCGACACCAAGTAACACAGAACGCCCTAACCAGCCTGTACGACCAATTTCGGCAATGTCGGATGGTCAGGAAATGTTGTTTCCTCCCCTTGTGTCGGCCTTCGTTGATCCGACTTGTTACAACGATTCGTTCTTCACTTCCCTCCCCGACTTCGATATCCACTGAATTGTACAATTAAAGATACCCATGAAGAGTAAATTGAGTCTACCCGTGAACATTTAACATGTTACAGCTGGCATCCATTACGCGTACCTAGATTACTCTTCCTGCCCGAGTCAATGTTACACGAAAATAGACATGTACAGGAAATATATTTCAGACCATAACACTGCCTGACACACGTTAGTGCTTTGTTGCATACCTAGGTACACCGCTTTAAAGATTTCCCCAGACTAATCACTAGTCCCTTAGATAGTGCATAACCCAAAATCGATCTGATCGAATAGAGTTATGTATCTAAAAGCCAAAGATAACAGATAGGAGTCCGACGGGGCTGAGCGAATCCGCGCGGCCTATCCATGCAGATAACCCCGGTCGGCGATCAAAGCCTGAATCGCCGACTAACCCACAACGTCACTACGCATCGGGGATTGACGCACACTTAAGTCGAAGCACATAAAACTCCTTTATAAGTGTCCTCAATTGATCCCCGAAATTCATTCAAACAACTTCACTACCTCTCCAACCTCATTCCAAAGTTTCTTCACATTGAAAGCAATATGTCGTCAACCCTCCTCTCAACCACCACCACCTTCGATAAGGGCTTAGCCCCAAGCTATCAGCCCTTCAAAGAGAAATATAACCTGGAGTGCCTGGTAGACGATATCAAACGGCATTTGGGCGAATCAGGCGGAATTTCTTCCGAAGAAGTCGATGAAGAATATCTGATTTCGCTGGCACGAAAATACATCTCCGACCCGAGTGACTGGATCGAGTATTTCTACAACGATACCAGCAAGAACTACACCCGAAATGCTATTGAGAACATCAACCACAAGGCGAACATTGTTTGTGCTCACCTCGCTGCTTTTGGTCGAATATCGCTAACGTAGCATAGCTTCTTCTCGTCTGGAATCCTGGAAAGGGCTCCCCTATCCATGATCATGCCAACGCACACTGCATCATGAAGGTCCTTGCGGGACAGTTACACGAGACTGTTTACCATGCGCCTGAGACCGATTCCAAAGAAGCCAAGCCTTTGACTATTAAGTCGGCCAACACCTTTGGCATGAATGAGGTGACATATATCTCTGATGATATTGGTCTTCACCGAGTTCATAACCCTCACCCCACTCAGATCGCTGTCTCTTTACACCGTGAGTGGTACCAGAGAACCTTCAGGGTTTTGGTTGCATAAATTGACCTTTCATCTAGTTTACACGCCGCCAAATGCAGCTGACTATGGCTACAATATTTTCAATGAAGCCACTGGGTCGGCTAGTTATGTATCGCAGGCCCACTCGGTTTCGAAGAAGTGAGAGACTGTTATGCTCTAACCGAAACAGAGACATCCTGTTGATCAGGTTTGATTTGCTTGATTTGCTCGGTGAGGATGTTGATCATTCTCTTTAGCGACTTGCATGCGATTTTCAAGATTGATATCCAACTCGTCGATTACTTATTCAAGACGGGAGTTCAGTGATAAGGTGCTACACTTTGAATAGCCATTGGAGTTTTATTCGATTCAGAGTTTATTTGGGGACTACAAAATGCAGGATTAAAGATTCAGGAGTCTCAGTGCCTTAATTAGTGCCATAGTGGCCGCAATAAGGGTCGTTATGACCAAATTTCAAAGTAGTCCACTAACAGACAAGTGAAACTGACTTAACATTCGGAAGCAAGCCCAAACAACAATATAATATCAGTATCTGTAATTCCTAATTTCCAATCTTCAACAGTCCATACTTGCGTCGAACAGCTTCACTGGTTCGACCTAATTCGTCCCCGCACGGGACGGTCGATCGCTGACTCATCTTGTGTGACGCCATTCCCCACTCGAGCTCCCAAGATGAGGAGTCACTACCACGAACTCATTCGATTCCTTATCGGTGAGGGAGTTGCTTTGCTCTTAAATTATCGACTCTCTACAAGCTCTAGAATGGCTACATCAAACGACGAGTAAGTGTTACCCGATAATTGGAACAGGGGACAAGCCGCCTAACGCTCTAAAGTGATGGCTGGAAGCCGGATCGCAAGTACATGGAAGACGTCGAGCCAGAAGACCAGCAGGTCCTCCTGGGCACCGAGGAGCGCCTGGAAACTGGAAACCATTCAATTGTGTACCGTGTCTTCAAGAGAGGTCGCGGTAATTGCCGGGGACGCCACCCTTTCTGGCGCGGCCTCCTGGCCTTCATCTGGACTTCTCTTCTGGTTTGGGGTCTAGCACGAATGTTCCATCGTAAGGTTCACGTGTATACGTACTTATACACTCATTACTGATGTTTTTGGAATTCCAGATCGGCCCCATCGTCCTCATCCGCATGGACATCATCACCCGCACCCTCAAGCTCCGCCGCCTATCTGTAAGACGCCTGAATGTGTTCACGCGGCGTCGGAGATCCTCTACAATCTGGATACAAACTATGAGAAGATTGACCCCTGTACCGACTTTGACCAGTATGTCTGCGGTGGTTGGAGAGAGCGCCATGATATGCGCGCTGACCAGGGTTCGGTCTTTGCTGGAACCATGATGGAGGAGGTTGCCCAGAGCCGCCTTCGTCATATTCTGGAGCGCTCAGAGGCTCCGCAGGATGACGCCGGAAATTTCAAGAAGCTGAAGGATGCGTACAGCGCTTGTCTGGATGAATCTGTTATCCGGGAACGCGGCATTCAGCCCTTGGTTGAAGTTCTAGCGAAGCTGCAAAGCATCTATCCTGAAAACGACGAAACCACCATGGGCACCGAAGATCATATCACTGACGCTGTACTGTTCCTCATTCAAACTAGTGTTGAGGCTCTTGTGTCTCCAGGTGTTTCGGTAAGGCCCAGACTCTTAATTGGTCCTTTAGTATACTAACAACTACAGCCCGACGATAGGGATCCTGATAACGTTGTTATTTTTGTGAACCCGCCTGGGGAAATTGGACTTCCCGCACGCGAGTATTACAATAATACGGACATGGTCGCCAAGTATACAAATGTCGTGAAGCAGATCTTCCAAGCGTTCGAGGTCTCTGACTTTGAAAAAGTCGCGGAGAACGTCGTAACCTTTGAGAAAGAGCTGGCCGATGTGACTCCGGATACGCAAACTTCAGAGGATGTCACAAAGTATTACAACCCACTCAGTATCAAGGAGACCGAGTCATTGGTGCCCCAAATATCCTTGACCGATATTATCTCAGGGCTTGCACCGCATGACTACAAAACCGATCGCTTGATTGTTGGGTCGCCTTCATACATGAAGGCTCTCTCCGAGATCTTGAAGCACACCTCCCGACAGACTGTGTCTTTCTTCTTCCAATGGAAGATCATCCAGGCCCGTGCCACTAGTATTGAGGATGACAAGATTTCCGCCCTCACCCGATTCAATAATGAACTCGCTGGAAAGGACGCAAATGCCAAAGAAGAGCGATGGAGAACGTGTATTCGCAGCCTCGATGAAGGTCTGGGCTGGATTCTGAGTCGATTCTACGTGTTGGATTCATTCTCGGAAGAGTCCAAGAAGCTTGGTGATCAAGTGGTGTCGGACATCAAGGAACGGTTTGCCTTCACTCTGGACCAAACCGCATGGATGTCTCCGGATGTACGGAAGTTGGGTATTCAGAAGGTGGAGAATATTGTTCAGAAGATTGGTTTCCCAACTAAGAGTCCCAACGTACTGGACCCACAGGATGTGGAGAAGTACTATGCTGCACTCAATGTGTCTAGCAAGACCTTCTTTGAGAACGAGGTTGCCATCGCGAAGTTTGATATTGCAAACGAGTGGTCCAAGTTGGGCAAACCAACCAACCGAGATGAGTGGGATATGACCGCGCCCACGGTCAATGCCTACTATAACCCCCCGGGGAACGAGATCGTCTTCCCGGCCGGTATCATGCAACCCCCGACGTTTTACGGGCCAGCAGCACCCTTGTACCTATCCTATGGAGCTTTTGGAGCTGTCAGTGGCCACGAGCTCTCTCACGCGTTTGACTCGACTGGTCGGCATTACGATGAGACGGGCAACTACACGAACTGGTGGGATGATGAGACCGTCCAGGCCTTTGAAGAAAGGGCTCAATGTTTTGTAGATCAATACTCCAACTTCACCGTCGAGGGACATGGCGGCAGGTTGTTGCATGTGAATGGACGCCTCACCCTCGGTGAGAACATTGCGGATGCCGGGGGATTGACCGCTTCGTTCCACGCCTGGAAGAAGCACGACGACGCAAAGCCCGACCTCCATCTTCCGGGGCTGGAGGCTTTCAGCAAGGAGCAGTTATTCTTCGTTTCCTACGCCAACTGGTGGTGTGGTAAAACTACTCCCGAGGCCGCGGAGAAGGCCATCTATACTGACCCACACGCGCCCAAGTCCGCGCGGATTATTGTAAGTTTGACCCGGTCCCATGCATGATCCCTGTCCATTAACAACTTTAGGAAACGATGGCAAACTCCCGCGAGTTCAAGGAGGCATTCCAGTGCCCGGAGAAGAAGCCGGTTTGCCAGCTCTGGTAGTTCGTTGCCTGGTAGTTCGTTGCCTGGTGGTATTCCATGTACTCCTCACTTGAGGATGATTTTCTTGATTTTCGGGTCTCATTTCACATTGCATTTTCCTGTGGTTTCTCGTATGCATAAGACACATTCCAAGGGATTTATGAAAATTTCGGTGTCCGAAAGTGTAACACACCAATCATAGTCAAACCTTGTAAGACATAAGCTCTAGATAATTCTACTTTCTGCGCTCACATCATCTCTTGCATGAAATACGAGGCGATCTCCCCTTGAGCTTGTCCATGCTTTTTGCATCCGGGTTGTATCGACCCCTCAACGCCGATCCCCGTTAAACTAGTGATTTTTCCTTCCGCGAGAATAAGCCAAAGGAAAAGAAAAAAAAAAGCAAAGGCCGATCCCCTCTGCAGATCGGGGCGGTATGATTTAGATCGACCAGATCCAAGTTTAATACGGAGCAACGGCCGGGGGATTAAATTATGTGACGATGGGAACCCGCAGAAGATCATGTGGATGGACTCAAAAATGTGACGCTGGGTTAGTAACACAGAATTCATCAAAAGTACATGTCTTGGCAAAAACAAAAATCAGACCACAGGTGGAAATTGCATCAGCTGAAGTAAAGTGGGCAGTGGGACTGCTTGCATGAGACATCCACTTTACTGGGAAACGGGACATGTCATAGCTGAGAGCTCCAGCTTTTTGTCCCAAGGGCGCGTCACTATGTGCCGAGCCAGTGGAGCCTGGCATAACGGCGGGACAAGCAGCCACTCAGCGGGCTGAACGGTCCTTCGCCCCAAAAGTAGTTCGCTTCACCGGGGCGAGGCGACATGGGTGGGTTCGACGTATCAACTGTTGTTCATGTGGTCATTGAGGGGAAGACGAATGTTGACGTGTGAGATGGAAACAAGGATAAATCAGATCAACAAGATAGGAATCAGATGAATCAATACAAGAGATAGATAGATCTTAGCATAGAGTAAATACACGCTAAAGTAGTCGTGTTATCGTATTTGGTGGCAACGTGCCTGGATCCGCCGTGTCGGGATCGATTCCCCAAACTTCCTGCTCCACTCGCGAAAAAAACAAACCCTTGATTCTTATTTCCTCCTATACACTCTCACCTAGACATCTGATTAACTCTCTGATCTACCTCATGCATTCGAGAGACGCCTGCCACTGCCTGTGAGCAAATATACGACCGCGTCGCGCGCGGTTCGTGGAGCTGTCATCGAAGCTCTCACGCCCGCCATGGAACCTTTCCCTTCCACCGTTGACCGGCCCGCACATTCCAAGGATCAATCCGGACCATCAGTGCGAATCAATGAACTGCCGACATTAGATCGAACGCGCAGCGCAGCCACCCCGAGAACTATCACCCCTCTCCGCCGCGCCAACACGGTATCACAAGGGAGTTTGATAAAAAAGAACCTGGAACGCAAGGCCACCCGGGACAGGACCGCAACGACTGGGACCGCGCTAGGAGTGGGTGTATCAGGGCTGCGGGCCAAGGATAGTAATGAGCTATTGCGAAAGTCACCATTGCAACGATCCCAGACGCACCGGGGCCCATTGGAGGCGCGTCCGGCAGGACGCAAAGCAGGCCATTTTACCGTTGGAAGTGTTGGACAAAACGGCAAGATCTTTCTCAGGTACGATCGCGCTACATTGTTCTGGATATCTAATCTCTCTGCACATCCCGTGTCGCACATCACCTGCAGTGAGCTGACAATTTACCTATATTTACTAGGCCGATTGCGAACCCACCCCAGAAAGATCCCCCTATAGTGCCCTTCTCATCTATCGATCAAGTGACGATCGATCGCCTTCAGCCGCAACGATATGCTCAGCCCCGAGATGATCCGTCACGATGGTCGAGCTCCCAGCTCTCCGAATTACGTCCGCGCGAACCGCGAGAAGATTACGAATCCGCAATGTCTGAAGTCGCGCGACCTGAATCTGCGAATCGACCCCGCCGTGCGAACTCGTTTTCGACAATATCCGATACTCATTCAGTGTCCGGCGCGGGCAAACGTGGAGAACTGCGCATCGTCATCGATCGATCTGAGGACCGGCCTAAAACCGCGAATGAAAAGTCGCCTGACACGGCGTTGGAGGTTCCTATTCCTCATTACCGGCTGGGCTCGCTATTCAATAACGAAGGTAGTGCGGCCCTGCATAGTTCCGTACACACGCGGACGTCAATGTCCGATAATTTTCGAAACTCGACCTTGCTAGGGGGCATGATTGATCCCATGCCTGGGCGTCATCCGAGTCCGTATCGAGATTCATACGCGCGCAACCGGGCGTCCTTCGCCGTTTCTATGTTCTCCGGGGCGGCCGCTATAGACCTCAGTCGGGCTTCGCCATTGCCGAGAAATTCGATGGTATACGAGTTGAAGGGGCCGGTTGAACCTTCGATATATGAAACCTTGGTATTGGACATGGATGGTGAAACTGTCGTGCGGTACATTCCCGGCACCAAAGATATCAGCGCAGCCACGCCCGCCCGCATTGTGGCTCAGATTTCTTCTGAGTCGTTCATGGATTATGAGCTGGTGTCAGACTTCTTCCTCACCTTTCGCTGTTATTTGTCGCCCAACCACCTGCTTGCTCTGTTGCTTGCACGACTACAGTGGGCAATTAACCGCCTTCAGGAGGATGGTCGAATTATTCGGATTCGCACTTTTGCAGCTCTGCGACACTGGATCCTGAATTATTTCGTTGATGACTTTGTTACGAACTATGATCTGCGGACCCACTTTTGTGAAACCATTAACAGCCTCTACCAAGAGGTCAAATCTCGACGAAATGGTGGTATGAGTGACCTGAAGATTCTTATTGACTTAAAACGATGCTGGAATGGCAAATGTTCGGTTTATTGGACCGCGTCAGATTTCTCTCGCGCCTATAATGACCCCGACAGCCCAATCTTGCCTGGAAGCGCCCAAATGGAGCTACCGAGTGACGAGCCAGTTCAACAGACTGTTCCGCTTCCTGGCATAGCCGCTCAGACAGACACCAGTTCTCGGAAAAGCTTCCCCGTCTCTACCCAGCATGATCGAAATGACTCGGCTGGGACGGTACACAGTTTACCGTTTTCGACAAAGAGCGATCAAAGCATGCTTGCGCTCTCCTGCTCATTACCTCCAAAGTCTCCAAGACGGATGTCCGGCCCTTATTCCAGGAGTAAAGCACCGCGCCCCGTTCCACTGGGCCTCACCAAGTCGGTTACCGCTAACGAAGGACATCCTGTATCGCCGATGCTCTCACGATACCCATTCCATGGCCATAAGCGAAGTGGCAGCTTCTCCGACTCAGTCCGAGATCCCATGTCTGGCGTGGAGGCGGGCTCCACGGCTGCACCGCAGGAGATAATGGACCCGGTCAGCTTCATTCGAGGTGTACTGTACCCACCTGCAGAGTCGTACATGACAATGATGGCCCCGGACTCCCCTCCTTTGCCTTTACCGTCGTCATCTAGCAATCCGGACCGCCGGAGTCAACCAGATGGTGGACCTAAACCAGCTCAATCAAACTCGGGGGTAAAGACCATCATTGGCTCAATCAGGCGGGCTTTGCACACTAGAAATGGCGGCCAGAGTGTTTCTGCTCGCATTGCCAATGCTTCAGAGAGCCTCACCATGCCGTATCGCGGGAAAACATCTGCAATGCCACAGCACATTGCCTTGGGGTCTGACTACTACCGCGAAAGAAAGATGGCGGCTGTTCCTAAACGACCCACCCGAATTGATGTGCTCTGTGAACAGGCTTTAAGGCAATATCGGGAGGCCATGGATCCCCCGGCCAAACGAGATAGCCAAGTGCAGCTCAATGCGCCTGAATTACAGATCCCCTGGGAAGATACTGCCTCAGAAACCCCTGAGGCCAATTTGGAAACTTCCAAGGATAATGCTTCGAAAATCAAAAGCGGGCTTACTACTGGTAGTGGGTCGATCGTGATTGTTGATGATACTGGATTTGAGTTCCCTGCTTCCATGTCTGGGGCTTTAGGAGATGATATGGCTTCCCGTCTGGGTGATCCGACACGTTTGAACCCCAGCGACAAGGCCGCGTACTCCAAGTCATACTTGTCAACATCGACACAAGGCGCAAGTGAACACACCGTTCCTATCTATTTCAATGGTGAAATCCCGGAAGTTCCGCAAAAACCGCATCCGTATAGCATTGCTTCAACTCGCAGATCGTTTTCCAATGAGCGCCAGACTACTCCCAACAAGAGAGCCTCGCTTTCCCTCCGACTCCGGAAATATGCCTCTTTCCAAAGCGGAATCTCAAGACAGCGGACGTCAATGGGTAGCGACGCAGGAAAGTCTTTTACGGGCTCGAATCTCACACAGGAGACAGATAAGCCATCTGGACGTGCGCTTCGTAGAAGACCTGGTGGAAACTTGCGAGAAATGCAATATGTGGATGATGTTGAACCCGGCTCGGGTCGTGGGAGCGTTGTGTCTACTCGCTCCTACGATGACTCGTTAGCAGAGACAACGTCTACCACCTCTGAAGCTCCGTCAAGGCCTCCGACTACCCTGATCCCGCCCAATCCTCGGTACTCCTTGATCCAAGCTCGATCCAACCGGAATATGAAACGCTCCTTTGAAGCAGCCATTGCCCGCTTTGCGCAGATTCCAGACGACGACGATGGAGGTGTTGAGTCGACCTTGTTGAAACTGGAGGGCAAGTGGCCCAGCTCACCACCGGCAGATCAAGAGATTGGATTTGAGCGCGTCCTCGCGCCTCGCGCTGAATATGGGGTTGAGAAGAGCAATGTTCCCTGGGATGTGATCGCCCGAAGGCGGCAGACGGATAAATCGGGCTATTCTACCGTTGGAGGGCGACTGGCGCCACCCAGGCCGTATTCAGACTCTGTGGCAGAATCTGAAGAGTCGTACAACTCGACTCCTCTTCTTGAGCGAGGGTTGACTGATGAGTCTATGAAACGACCACCGGCGAATCGAAGCCAGGCTCGCAGCCAGATTCTTGAGGTGCAAATGCCCCCTCTCAGTCTGATCTCCAGTCGGGATACATCTGAACTGGCATCATCGCACCCGTCGATCCAGATTATTCACGACACGGATAGCATTCGCCGCATTCCACGAGGCTCAACCCTACCCCTGCCCCTGTCAGGACAAGCCACCCCTAAACGGTTGTCGGCCATATCGGTTGATATGATTGACTCGCGCGAGGCCATGGAAGGCCGCTTTTCCACTGATACTCGCAGCCTGGCTTCGTCGACTGTGGAGATCCCGCCTCACCCCCTAGCACACCCACCTTCTCCTCCGATGACAATTCAACACCCCGGCTCTATTACTCCGTGTGTCTCGCCCATGGATAAAGTACTGTTTCAGGCTCAACCGCCTACTCCTGATACTTCTCCCCGGCGTCGGGGTACGGAAACGGCCAACTCACAGCCCAGAGACGTACCTCAATTTTCAAGTGACGTTCTTTCCAACTCTGAGAAAGACCGCCAATACGTCAACGATAATGGCCCAGACCATGTTGCCTTCGTCCTTTCCTGTGAGTCTCAGGTGCTTGCACAGCAACTCACATTGGTCGAAATGGCTGCGCTGAGCGAGGTTGACTGGCGAGATCTGGTTGAGATGCGATGGAGCAGCGGCTCTCAATGTATCTCTAGCTGGGTTCAGTTCCTCACTACCGAAGAACGAAAGGGTATCGATTTGGTTGTTGGCCGCTTCAACCTTATGGTGAAATGGGTCGTCTCCGAGATTGTCTTAACTCGTGAAATTCAAGAGCGAGCCCGCACAATCATTAAGTTTATCCATACGGCTGCTCATGCGCGACGCATGTGCAACTATGCGACTATGTTGCAGATTGCCATTGCCCTGTCTTCCTCGGACTGTTCCCGACTACAGAAGACATGGCAATTGGTTCCTTTGGAAGATAAGCGACTGTTCAAGGACATGGAATGCTTGATCCAGCCTGTTCGCAACTTCAATGACCTCCGTGTGGAGATGGAGACAGCCAATCTGCAAGAAGGCTGTATCCCTTTCATCGGTAAGATTTTTATCCGCACTTCTGGTGATCTTTCGCTAATTTCAATCCCTAGGTCTCTATGTACATGACCTTACTTATAATGCCCAAAAGCCAGCCCAGATCCCTCGAGGTGAGGGAGGTTTATTGGTTAACTTTGAACGATACCGCACCGCTGCTCGTATTGTCAAGAGCCTGCTGCGACTGATCGACGCCAGCACCAAGTACCGCTTCGAGCCCGTCCAGGGTATCATCGAACGGTGCCTCTGGGTTGCATGCCTCTCCGAAGATGAGATTCAATTTCGCAGCAAACAGCTTGAATGATCTCACCGGCGTGGCTTGTTTTATTTTCTAATGATTGGATATCTTATTCATACCCCTTTGCAGAACCTTTTGGTATCTTCTGCTATATATCACTGTATCTATATTTTGCATTTTCCCCCTTCTCACCTTCGTTTTAGGTTTCATTTGATTTTTGCGTTTGGAGCGAGCATTTGCATCACATTGGCTTGGAGATATCACGGCTTGAATGGCAGTCACATACTATTTTCTTTTATCTGTGGACCCACCAAAACACCCTTTGTTTCATAAATCAATACAGAAACCCCTCGAACTTAATATACAAACCTACGAACCTACTCAATCCTACAAATAGAATATTGTATCAGTTGATAGCTCGTTTCATAGTTTGAAAAAGTGGATTCACAGTGCGTCATAATCATAAAAAACCGCGGCGGAGTTGGATCTACTCGCGGAACACCATTTTCAGCCCGACCCCCATCTCTCTCCTTCGACCCCAATCCAAAGGTCTTCACCCGTTTACAAGTTCCTCTTTCGTTTGCTTCTTCGATTCCTTCGCACACCGACCAAGAATCTCAATTAACTACTCCCGTAATTAATGTCCCGCCCCGTGTTTCCCCGCTACGATGGACACGACCGAGCCGCGGCGCGGGGCTTCAGAGGAACACTTGGACAACACTGAGTCCAACCATAGCCCCACGACTCTGGAAATCCCACAAGAACTCCCAGATGACCTCCCCAAATCACTCGATGATCGCCGCTCGGTGCCAGTCTATCAGCAGGAGACGGAGATGTACGATGCGTGGCAGGGTAAGCAACACCCAACATGAGAACCTTCAGGTGGTCCGAGCTCGGGATGGTTCCTGGATAGAGATGTGCATCGCATTGTCTCTACCAAAGCCCTCAAATATGCGCAAAGGAACCGGATCAAAAGGCCGAGATATACTAATATATTGTTGTGCTTTACAGGACAATCCCAATTCCTGACTACACCCGTCGCCGCGAAACCGCTCACCTTCAGCCTAGCCCTGGACGACCACTCACACGACCCGGAAACAGATCTACGTGCTCAATACGGACGGGATCTCGAAGATAGCGATGCGCGTCTTATGGAGATGCTTGCCGCGCAAGCCGCGCACCGCGAAGTTGATTCACTAGCCGCGGACGAGGAAAGCATAGCGGAAGACGAGAAGTTGACGACAGCGGAGAAGAAGGATATCCTCCAGAAGAGCTTGAATATGGCAGCGAGTAATGGCGATGTCGAGCGGGTGCGAAAGCTGTTGTCTGGCGCCGCGAAGAACTTTGTGGATGTTAATATGAAGGACGAGGAGGGGACGGTACCGCTCATTTACGCGAGTTGCTTCGGACACCAGGATGTTGTCTCGGCGCTTCTTGACGCTGGTGCGTTCGTTGATCAGCAAGATCGGAATCAGTGGAGCGCGTTGATGTGGGCTATGACGAATCGGCATAAGACTATTGCTAAGATTTTGCTGGATCATAATGCTTCGCCGGATATTAAGTCCTCTTCTGGTGGGACGGCGTTTGATTTTGCGCAGCCTGGCAGTGAGATTTCGGAGTATCTGCACGAGAATGGGTATAGCTTTGGCCCGGGTGCGATTGAGGATGATTTCTATGACGCTGGAATGGCGCATGGGAGGTTTGAGGAGGAGATTGCAGAGAATGAGATGAAAAGGCGAATGATGATGGAAGAAAGTGCCATTAATTTGGAGGTGGATTTGTCTAGTCTTGGGCTAGATGAGAAGTACGAGCAATCGGATGAATACGACCTCGAAGAAGAACAACAGGAATTCGTCTGGGACCGATGTCTTAATGACCAGATGTTTGTGTTCCAAGACCATGAGCTCGAGCGCATTTTGGATATCATCATTACCAACATGACGCCTCAACGGTCTCCGTCACAGAAGCCTGTACCGGCAAATCTCCTATTTCTCAGTGCGCGTTATGCACACTATCATGCTAGCCCAGAACTGCTAGCAGAGCTCCTCACCTCGGCAGCGGAGAAGATTAATGATGTTGTCGAGCGCCACCAGTGGGACATGACTATGCAAGCATTCTGGCTGTCAAATGCCACGCTATTGTTGCACTATCTGAAGAAAGATCCCGGCCTGCTTGAGTCTACTGTGGAGTTCCAGCTCCACCTAGCAGAATTGATCAACGAAATCTTCGTCCTAATCATTCGTGACGCAGAGCGGCGAATGAACAAAGTCCTGGATGAGGCCATGCTGGACCATGAAACTATCCCAGGACTGGAGGACGTTGCCTTCCAAAACGAGTGGAAACTTTTCCGCAAGAAGAAGTCCGAGACTCCCGAGCCTGCAGAAAAGCGATTCCGTCCACCATCCCCACGGCGGCGAGCACAGATCTCTCCGCGGAATGTCACATCCTTACTCTCGTCAACACTTTTTGTGCTAGATCTCTACGATGTCCACTCCGTGATCACCACCCAGATCCTCTCTCAACTCCTCTATTGGCTCAGTGCCGAGATCTTCAACAGAATCATGAGCACAAGGCGCTACCTTGCCCGGACAAAAGCAATGCAGATCCGCATGAATGTTTCCACACTAGAAGACTGGGCTCGTACCAACAACCGACAACCAGAACACTACGAAAACGGATCTATGACCAGCACCGGAGAAACAACAGTCGATGCAGCCCGTCGACACCTCGCTCCAGTCATCCAACTACTTCAATGGCTCCAATGCTTCTCCTCCCTCGGAGACGACCACGAATCTCTAGTAACAACCTTACTCCAACTGCAACAACTCTTCCCAATTCAACTCCTCCATGCGGTCAAATCATACAGACCCGAAGTAGGCGAAAAAGGCCTAACCAAACAAGCCATGAAATTCCTTCTGGAAATGCAACGCGATCCCGAAATCCTTTTCCGGGAACAACAAGAAATGCAAGCCGAGAAGGAAAAAGCTGCTGCACCACCCAAAGATGACCGTCCGGAAACCCCCACTAAGGACGGAAAGGACGGGAAAGAAGGAAAAGCATCAGATACACCTGCTACATCAGATCTGGGCCCTTCATCCCCGGACTCTTCATATCCAGCCAGTATGGTAGCTGCAGCTCGAAGCGATGACCGACCCCACCCTAACAGCGTTTTCCTGGACCCCACACTTTTCCTTCCATTTTCTTTACCTACCAGTACAGATATGCTGATTAGTTATGGTGCCGGGCTGGGTGGGACGAATCGTGAACGAGCGAGGAAGTATATTCCTACTGTGCCACCGGAGGTACTGAGTCGATTTGATCGTGGTGATGCATAATCGATGAGATTAAAACGAACCATATGGTTGGCAAGTTCTTGTCCTCGTTCAACATACGTCTTGCACTGATGTGGTGGTAGTTGTATACCGCGTCTTCTTGGGGTTTAGTGTCT
This sequence comes from Penicillium pulvis, assembly GCF_028828015.1. Classification (NCBI taxonomy): domain Eukaryota; kingdom Fungi; phylum Ascomycota; class Eurotiomycetes; order Eurotiales; family Aspergillaceae; genus Penicillium; species Penicillium pulvis. The sequence goes on along the minus strand of NW_026643079.1, from coordinate 3,063,388 downwards.
AGCATGGAATGTGCCTTTGGCCTCTTTGCTTTTGTTTGGACACAGTATGCTTCTCCGGCTTGATGGGTGCTAGATGGGTTGATTGCAAGGCCCCAAGTGTATATACTCTTATCAATATAAAATTTCCAAGGTTTCATGTCTTTTGCAGGGTTGAAAGTTAGGATCTATTGGTGTCTTTCGTTCCCCCAGTCCATCGTGTTTAGTTGTCAATATTCAGAGACAAACCCCTATGGCTTATCTCGAAGGTGGATCAATATTCCAAGGTGTTGGTGAGACTCAAGAATTATTTGGCAAAAGTAGTGTATTGATTAATGCATATTATTGATTAATGCATATATTTCTACTTTGCAGTGACCCCACGAACAACCTTGAAAGGGAATAAAAATACACAGTCGTTGTCCTGGCGGTTTTGTTGTTGACCAGTGAGACGTCATAATAATGTTACATGGGCGAACACAAAAAAGGCCCAGATGCAGAGATGCTCAGTCCGTAACCAGGGGTATCTTAAAAAGACAAGTGATAACATCGAACCAATGATAAGAAATGAAAGTGGTGAACTAGGGTTTGTTTCCAGTCGCTCCACCAGATCCCGTGTCCTGTTCCGATGAGATTTCCATATCCGACGTCTCAGCCTGATTTTGGGATGGCGGTGGGTGCTGGAAGTCTCTCTCGGGGCTTCGAGAGCGTGAATTGCGTTGGGAATTCCAGACAGACCCTCGCTGAGACCTAGGGCTGATCTGCGGCGTGGACAAGCGTCGATGACCAATAGGGTCTACTTCAGTGACAAGTTCGCGAGAAACTTCACTTTGTCGCTCATGCTGGCCCGGTTCACCAGCGACTGGGCTCTGTGCACCAGATCGCATAGCCCGTCCAGCTGACTCAGACATACGAGCAGAGGGAGGAGCAACTGGAGAGTGGGTGTTTTGGGATTTCCTTTTGCGAATTGGGGAGCTATCTTGGGCCTGAGCTGTAGGCTCAGGGGGCATAGTTGGTTCCGCTGTCTGGTTTTGGGTAGGTGTTGCTTGAGGATGAAGCTGAGACGTAGGCTGCGGTAGACCTGGAGGAACCCAATGATGGAAAGAGATAGGAGGTGCAGGTCGACTGGTCCGTGAATCCTGTCGGACAGAAGTGGGTATGACTTGAGGCGGATGTGGAGGCATATGTGGAGAAGCAAGATTGGGCATGACTTGAGGCTGCATGTCGACGGGGCGTGGCTGAGCAGGCAAAGGAAGTGGAACTTGGGAGTTTGCCGGAGGTCTAGCACCACTATTTCCTGCTGGCGGCATCTTCACAACTGGAGGATAGGGATACAGGCCGGCACCCGAATGAGTACGACGAAAGTCCCCTTGGGAATCCGTTGCTGACACTGACAGATTCACAGATGGACCATAAGAAGTGGTGGGTCCTGAGCTAGAAAATGATTGCTGAGACGGTGGGGGGCAGTTGAGAAACCTCTAGATGCAGATGCATGTGTCATGTACTGGTGGATCGTCTCAGACCAGTGAGTGTTTCCACCATTTCCACCATTTATACCGGCGAACATCAGCGGAATCAAATGAGGAGGTACACCTGCACGCAAAGAATCGGCCAAGATCGTCTGTTCAATCTTGCGCTGCTCCAATCGTAACGTCTCCTGTCTGGTCTTCTCTTCCTCTTGACTGCGACGATCCTCCTCAGCTTTTGCCCGCAACCATTGCTGCATGGGCTCAGTTCCTTGCCACTGCGATGGCGGCGGGGGTAACGGAGTGGGCATTGCTGCAGGCATGCGAGGCAGGGCAGACGGTGGAGGAAGATCTCTTGAGGAAGATTCCATGGGGGAAACAACCTGGGCAAGAGCAATTTCAGATGAGGACTCAGAGCACGATGAAAGCAGCGAGGGTGGATTGGAGCTCAGTATGGCCGAGCTATCAGAAGGGTCTCCCGCATCGGTCTGCTGGTTGTGCTGGTTGAGGGTAAGTAACATGTTTTCATTTGGAGAAGCGAAACATGGTGAAGGAAGTTTCGCATGAAATGGGAGAGGGTCAAGTTGAAGGGAGAAGGAGCAAAAGGAAGAGGAAGGAGCAGCCGTGAAGGCCTCTCCAGAAAGGAAAGCACCTTAACAACATCCTCTCAATCCTTCTACAAGGAAAGTGACACTCACCAATGAACCGATCCAATGGCTGACTCAGCCAGGCCCCGGGGGCCCCAGGCCGTGCGTAATTGGAATTGGCACAGCTCGATTGGAGAAATTGAGACAGACTAATTCGTAGAAAGGGGTGGTAATAGCGGAAGAAGAGCTCGCGCTTTCACGAATCTGAAATGGATTCAAATAGGGTCAGAATGGGGCCAAGACCGTTGGATGTAGGGTCTTGAGATCGCAAAAACGGGCTACCCCAAGACTCAAATAAAAACAAGCCCCAGGTCAATACAAAGATTGGAGAAGGAATGAAGAAAGGGTCAGAATAAACAAGATAGACAAATTCGAAAATCAGAGACAAACAGGAGGAAAGAAGAGAAAACAGAAAAAAACCCATCAGATCGAGCCACGCATGAGATGGGGACCTACATTAGCCCGGGACAGATTTATTGACGACGACACGAGTGGACCATGCACGGTGCACAAATGAGGTGAATCGGCATTTGCCTTAGCCTCACGGGAGCCGCCTGTCTGCGGGCAAATCAAAGATCTAGCACCAATGACAGTCTCCAGCGGCGTTCAAAGAGTGGATGGATTACGGATTCCGCGCAAGCGCCTGGTTCCACTTTACTCGTGCCGATCTCACTGTGCCGTCTTGGACCTTCCCAGCCCGGGAGTTCCGGGGTTTAAGGGCCGGACCCGAAGGCCTGGGGTCGACAACTTGGAAAAGACTGAGGTTGATTGGTTGTCAAAGTCGAACTTGTCCGAAAACTGCAGAGGTTTTCATCAGCGATGCGACCACACAGTATCCCTGACTAGCTTTCATGTAGGATCGGTCCAATAATACCCAGCTAAGAAATTGTGTGCAGGGGTTCGTACAGTAGTTCGGTAATCCCATGAGACGCACTACGCCTTCAGAACACGCCTCAATGCTCACTAGGGTCTCGGCTCTTGCATCACCCGAGACAGAGGTCCATGGGTATCAGACCAAGGGAATAATCACTTTATCGCAAGATAAAAAGATAGGGATCTAGATGTCAGATGCTAGGCCAATAAGATTAGCAATGGAAAAATCACCCACGCGGCATCTGGTACTAGCTTGAGGAATCCTGATGAGATCTATAGAAGTTCATGATGTGATTCGTCAGGCGGTCACTGCTATCGAAGCGAGACCAATCGCTCGGGGCAAGCTCCAGATTGATGAAAGGGTGGGTCAGTCGCAACGTTTACCCGACCATTGGGAATAAGATATGATGAGTTCTCGCTTTGACCCCTGAAATGTCAATGTCAAGGCAATATAGATAGATTGTGGCTGTTAACGTTGTGGCACACGAGGATATGGCTCCTTAGTCAGCCATCCTGGTCTCGTGATATGCAGCAGCCTCAGGCGACACCAAAAGTTGAATTCCATCGGCATGTTTGAACAGCTTGTCACTCATGAACTCATTATATCTAATATGAAGTTATTTTAATTTGCTATCCTTAGGAATGGCATGGCATTTGACTGGGTATGCACCTAAGTAACTTCAAAGCAAATCTTCTTTTGGCTTCGGATGTCCCAAATGTAAACATAGTTTCAACTACGTAACTATAAGGTATACCTCGACATCACTTCTTGTCCATCATTCTGATCCTGCTTCACGTCTCAGAACTTCTCCGTCCAATCGTATTAGACAGCACCAAGCCTCACTTATTCATACTATTTACCTAATTAACGACCTTCGAAACTCATATCATGGCATTCGACGATAAGTGCGCCAGTATCGGCTCAGATATCACCACTATCTGCGTTTTTATCGGCTTCCAGTTTGGAATCATCCTACTCCACGTCCTTGCTTTTTGGAGCGGGCGGTACTTACCCCAAACCCCCACTATGCAATGTCAAGGTGATGCTAACGAAAGGTGGTATTTAGGTTCAAGCCATTAAAAGCTTCAGCCGACCTAGAACATGGAGTCGGCTTGAATAAAACATCTAATATAAGGCGGTTACAAACGATTGTCATTCAAAATGAATCCGTCACTGCTTTACGTGACGCTATCCACGCTGCCTTCGCGAAATCCAAAGTGACTACGACCCCAGCGGAAACTTCAAATGTGAGAGTAGCCATTTGGGACCGGGATGGGGTCTCATCAGAAGCTTGGTTGGTTTTGATGCCGTTTCATGAGATTGCTGGCGCTTGTCCGAATAAAGATGGGTCGATTGAGGTTTATTTGAACCACACGGGCGGTTGGAATAATGTGGCTACTCTTGCTCTCCCACGACCAACAGACTAGAGAAATTAGGGGAGTAGATTTGATTTGCTCTGCTTGCTTATCTATTCAAAAGCCTTGGAAAACCATCCACCTGAGCGGTGGAACTGCTTAATTAGGAGACTGATTACTCGTATGCATTGGTCTAGGCTATGACGTGCAGACATGGGATTACAAAAGCATCCTTTAGCTATGAAAAAAGAAAAAGAATCCATGATGAAGACCAAGAGAATTGAGTTACAACGCAGTCTTTCGTGTATCGGATTTAGGTTGAAGAAGATTGTAATAGCAGATGTTTTTCGGAGTGGGTACCTATTTGGCCCCCACTGCAGACCAACTTTTCCTTGGCGGAGCCAGAGCCGCATCCCCCAATGAACATGTCTTAGAAGATGCCGAACTCGAGCATTTAGCGCTTCTCCTGGTGTAACATGCCGTCCCACCAATATCGGCCGATCCTACGGATCTATCCCGTACCAAGTGGATTAAACCCTAGCCGACTAAGACTGTACTGTGAACTTGTTTCTCGTCTGTAGAGGCCGCCCATGCAATCCAAAAAACATCTTCGTGACTCATTTATATATTCAAAACTCATGATTAGTATTGCCAAGACCATGCTGACCCCCGCAGACAAGATATCTCAGAATTCACAACTCATACGAAAAGTTTGTCGGATTAAAAAGTTAGTCATTTAAGGGTCCTACCGACTTATCCGTACCCAGTTCCCTTATGGGGGCGCTAGTGCACCCGAAATCTTGGCGCGAGAGGAAGAAATATTCGCAGCCGAGCGCTTGGGGCTTGGAATTCAAACTTTGTGGCAAAAGTGAGGAAAATTCCGGCTTTCTAACCTGCAATTGGCTTAGAGGAAGACTGTTAAAATAGTCCATCCCACCTGAGCCCCTGAGCATGCATGATTTTATTATGAAAACTTGGTCCTGGACATGTGGTATAGAGTTACAGCCTCGCCGAAGTTTGGTCTAAAATTACCAGGCCCTCAAGGTGAACGCCGATCTTGTCCGGTGCTGGCTCTAGATCACCCGGTCGATCTGGGCACCGAAATCCCACCAAAATCTCAACATTGGGTCAAAGTAAATGTACAGAGAACAGCGGACCACGATACCGGACTTAGGTCGGACCCCTGTGCCAATCAAGCCACCATGCCCCTTTAGTGCCTTGGCTAGTGAGAAAGCGACCCAATTAGGGCAAATGAGCGCGATCAGGGTCCAAGTAGCTCCATGATAATTTCCACTCGAGGCTGACTGGTTACACTAGCGTTTGTTGCTGCCTTTTGACAAGGCTTAAAAAAAGGGTACAAAAAGAAGGATTTGTCTCTATTGTCTCGGGACTTTTTCTTCCCCTATTTCAAAAGTCAATACATACTCTTCCACCCCCAATTCCTCCTCCAAACAGAAAAAAAGCCATCATGCGCGCTACTTGGTTCCTCGCTTCCACACTCGCGGCCTTCGCCGCTGCCGATGCCAGCACAACTACCGTCAGCTACCTCGGCGCCTCTGCCGACGGCGATGTCGACTTGTCCAAGTACACCAGCGTCGCCGCTGAAGTCATCGCAGTCGACGCAACTGCCACTACATACGATATCCGCTGCCAGAGCGGCGTAGCCAAGTCCCTCTGTGCAATTGACAGCAAGACCCCCTTTAGGCTCATTCAGGGCCCCACGACCTATAGCTTCTCCGCCTACGAAGCGATTACCACCCAAGGTGGTACCGCCGATGTTTTCGCGACTGTTGCGTGCTCGTTCACCCACGTCTCGGAATCTGTCTCTTGCCGCCAGAGTATCTCCATGGATATCTCCGCTGAGGGATACTCCACTGCCACCAGCACCTACATTCCTAGCCAGACTATCGAGGCTGACCAGGTTAGCTACCATGTGCTTACCGTTACTGCTGGTGTTGAGGCTTTGAAGGCCTACGCTACTGCTACTTCGCCTGTTACTGCCAGTGCTGCCGATTCTACTGCCAGTGCTGCCGATTCTACTGCCAGTGCTGCCGATTCTACTGGAAGTGCTGCCGATTCTACTGGAAGTGCTGCCGAGTCTACTGACAGTGCTGCCGATTCTACTGTCAGTGCTGCCGAGTCTACTGGAGCTGCGCATCCTATGATTACTGCTGCCCCTATGGCCTTTGCTGCTGTTGCCGCTGCTGCTGCCGCTATGCTCTAAGGATGAGCTGCCTAGAATGAGCTGTCTAAAGCTGTGTTTTGTTATTTCTTTTATACCCTGCATGTGTGAGACTTGAGCATATTGTCTGGATGATTTCGATGGATCTAATGTATATAATCAACACCTAATTCGGTCCAAGTTCCAATGTCACGACCTACTTAAACTTCGGCTTCCAACCATATCTATTTGTACACGTTCATCCGAGCAGTGTAAGCATGCGCGTGAATATGAATCCATGTCATGCTGTAGCTTTTCAAATCTTATAAATACGAACATGTCATGTCTCTTGTCTTTGCTTGGTAGTTAACCTTTTTTAAGGTTTGATGTTTTGGCCCCTTGGAATGTTTGCATATCAAAGATTAACCTTATCAAAACCACGAAACCAAGCATATCTACCTAAGAAGGGACGATAACCACAGCAGAAAGCAATAATAGCAATTCTTACTTCACGTAAAGAACAAAGAAAAAGCGATCGCAGCCGCAGACTTATAGTCACACAGCAACATCTTCGCCTGAGCAGACCTTCTACGAGATCATGTCCTGCGGAGAGACAGATGAGGACGTTCCCCCTTTCTTGGTGGAGAAGGCTAAGACGGCTCGGTTCCAGTCCGTGTGCGCGCATCGGGAGTCAACAGGTATGATTTCAAATCGCATTTGGGCGGGAATTTAACGGGAGTGTTTGTTTTGTCTTGCGGATGGGGGTGCATGATGCGAAGACTGTTGATGAGATGTTTAGATCGTGGTTTAGGGCGGAGAAGGGCCGTGTGTGATGATGGATGCTGTGGGATTGGATACTGTTTACAGAATTGAGTTTGTTCATCAGGAGCAGCTTGAGTTGAATCCAAACGCTAAGAATTGCCTCAAGGCTGGTTTTGTTGATAAGGGGAATGTAGAGAATAAGAGTGGTAAGGGAGTGCTGAGTTCGACTTAGATGGTGGATTGCTCTGCTCGGATGTCGGTTGTGGTTACTGGTGGGTTTGAGCTTAGTATGGGCTGCACCTACAAATTGAAAATATATCGGGGAGAAAATGAAGATAAAATTTCCTTGAGACCGAATGGATTATTGCAGGCTTGCAATTCTAGAATAAAAATGCTTGGTATACATAGTCAACCGAAAGACAAGACAAGAAACATCTGATTCAATGGGTATCAGTCGCATGGCTCTCAAACTCTGGCTGGACTGAGTATGAGTGTTGTCGAGCACACTAGTGAGAATTGAAGTAATTTGACAAACGCGGCATTTTGTTTCGTGACATCGATGCGGACCAGCGACCAACAGTCGGTTTGCCACCAATACCAACAAACCAAGGTCAATTATTCATGAGAAAAGAGAATACCAAGGTTTTGGCAAAGTCACAGAAAAGAATGAAAGGGGGATATAGCGAGCGTAAGAATAGGTATAAGCCAAGCAGCAGATGACAGTCGTAAGGAAATGAGGACTGGACAGGGAGAAAAAGATAATGATGTAGGGAACGTGACAGAACACACATTGATCGGGGACAGGAGTAATAGTAATAAGGTGTATCAGGATTATTAGGGCGCTCCACTGGTCATTCCAATGATCCATATCGTGGTGCAAGACAAAGGTTGGGTATAACGGGTATTAGACATCAACAGTGACTCGGGATTTTGACCCGACCATTAGGGTATAAAGGCGGCCATCAAAACAGTGATTAGGTGGGTAGGGACATGGGTACTCAAAAAGAGAACAACATTAAAGGAACCCAGCAGATTAATGGGTTTTCTTGCGTCGGTGGACCTTGTATTCGGCTTTGGCGACACGCATGAACAATTCGATATCCTTGATTGGGACCCAGCTAGTAAGGACCTTCATCGTATTTTCGAAATCAGATTCCAAAATGATATCCCGCATGCCATCAATAAGGGCAGCAGATGTGGCATGTAGCACATCGAGGCTCTGTCCAAATGTACCAAGGCGGGGTGGGGGTGCCTTGGGTCCTCTTCCAGATGAGGTGGTTGGCCGTGGAGCAACGGGTTCTTCGGCGTCTCCAAGTAGCATAAAGACATCCCATACTCGAAGTTGAGCGGGGAAAGGAATAGAATAGTTGAAGAGGGTTAGATACCAGCGGGTACCGTAGGCTGTTGGCGGGATTCCGACTTCGTTCTGGAATAGTATATTAGTGCATATTACATTTTCAAGCAGAACTCAAGGCTAATTCTTACCAGCTGTGTAGCCACTTCACCACCGGCGAGCCACTCGCGTTCAAAATCGTCCAGAGCCTCCATCAGCCCTGCGAAACCAGACTTGTACAACTCTTCTAAGCCACGCAGGCGCCAAAGGCGGGCTAGCATCACAAAAGCTTGCTCCTCGTCGTAGTATGCCAATAGTGTAGCCGCAATGGCAGCCATGCCTTGAACATAGCCTGTATCAGGATAATATAATGACATGGCATGAAGAACCCGGAATAGAAGTCGTTGTCCACCGCGATACCGCCGACGGAACATGATATGGCTGGTGATTGTGCGAGGCACATCTATATCGATCTGCACATCATCAGGAGAGGAGACGTATTGACTTTCACGGAAAGCGTTCACAAGCTCCTCTTCGGAGGGACTATCTTTGTGTCGCTTTGCACTGGCCTCTAGGAAGGAGGACCAGGCTGATGCCCGCCACCGATCCGGAATGCCCTTCCATGTCCGCTCGATAAGTTTCGAGCTATGCGTATCGAACTCAAACTTCATGCCACCGCCGTCACGATTCTTCTTGATCGGTTTGGCCATCTTCGTCCATTTATCTTCGCGTTCCCATTCCTTCTTGCGCGCCGCACGTGCAGCCGGCGTGTCTTTGCCTTGCCTAGGGTCATCTGCGGGGAGAGTAAGCATGTAAGCCGCCTCGTCAGTAAACTTCCGGTCTCTGTTGTGCGGGAGACGATTAGTGGCAGAACGCAAGCGGGACGTTGAACGCCGGACCGGTGCGCTGATGGTGCTTGCGGATGAAGTTGGGCGCCCATTGTTAGCAGAGCTCTGGGACAAGTTGCGAGTTGGAGACCTTCCACTGAACGAGCGAGTACTAGCTCGAGCAGTGGGAGGGCGAATTGAGAGTTTGCGACGAGGGGTCTCAGATGCAAGCTGAAGGCTGGTGGTGACGCGCTGAATAGGATGGGGCTCGGTGTCGTCCGGTGCATGAATAAAGCCATATCGATCAACTTGGCCTGCGCCAATATTTTGCCAGCATTCAATACCGCCTGCCAGTTCCTGGGTCTCTCTCTTCATGCGCTTGCGCTCTACCTCGGCAGAAGCCCTGTCGGTCGAAGCTATTGGCGTGTCGAGATTTGAAGCGGGCATCGAAGCAGTCTCGAGATCTGGTGTTGTCTCCTCCCAGAGAACGCCATTTTCAGTTGCTATCGCGTTTGCGACATCCTTGTCAGTCACATTTTCATCGCCCTTCTCATACATGAGTCGCACTCGCCGGGAAAGCATATCCTCGTCGGCGGAGATGGCCCTGGATTGAAGGCTCGTCTGCCAAGGGCGAAGATGCGCTTCTTTATTGGAAGGCCGGGGTGTTGCCTCCGGGATACTATCGCTCGCACCATCGTGGCTCGTCGAGGGAGGTGCTACACTCGGCGCTATACTCGGCGCTATACTCGGCGCTTTGCTGGCTGGCTCTGAATCAGCCGGGTTCGATTGCTGAATAGATCCAGCGTCCGACTGCGCCTCGTGGTTCTCGACCTCCGAGATTGGCTCTGATCGAAGCTTCGGGTTCTGGTCTCGTGGTTTCAATATCGGCCGCTTTGAACGATCCCTGATCAGGCTGCCACGGTTGGAGAACTTCATTGTCTGCCCCAATCCCTCCAAGGAAGCCGTTGGTATATCCAAGCTAATCCCACTGAATTCCGGGTCAATTTGCGGTACCGGTGGCAAGTCCTCCGTGTTCATCTTGTCCTCCAAGTCGCTCGATCGTTTCCTCAATCCACCCCACTTGCGCTCCGACCACCTTGACCCCGGACGAGACCCTGGTCGCGAAACGGGGCGAGAACTTGGCTCATCAATGACGATGCTGGGGACGCTGCGCAACGAGGGCGTTTTCCTGCTGAAATTGATGACGCGCTCATCCATTGATCGCCTTGCTGGGGCTTCTAATGTTGGCGATAGCTGGCCTGTATGGGATGCGCGTGCGGAGGCAGGGCGGTAGGAACCACGCGAGGCGTCGCTGGCACTGAGGGAGCGGCCATTGGCAACCGGTAGTGAATCTGCGGGCGGCGGTAGCGAAACGGATCTAATACCGACAGGGCGTTCATCGGCGACCGAGGATTCGTAGGGCGCAGCTTGGGTCGATCGCGACTCCGATCCAACGGGGGATAACGATGCAGGAACCTCCACCATTATCCCGGCATGACTCGCACAATAAGGAATTAAAGAGTGTAGCAAGAAAAGAAATCTCTTAACGAACGATTTCACATCCCCGATTTTCTCGTCAGGGTCTGGAAATTAAATTTGGCCAGGAGAAAAAGACGGAGAGGGTGGAGTCGACCTTCTGTCTTCTTGGCGCCGCTGTTCTAAGGTACCTATTCTCAATCTTTTCTCCGTCATTCCACACGATGAAATGTACCAAGGGAAAAATGTGAGGGGATAACTATAACAACATTTGCGAGCTAAATTTAGGATCGTATAGGGGGCAAGCAAGTCTTCATCCCACCTTCAGGCGGCCGCGCGAGCAGTGGGCCGCAGACGACGACAAGGAGAGAGTGGAGACGCTAGTGGTGCTTAGATTAGAACACAACCATGGTGTCATGAAGAGTCTGGACTGATTTGTTTCCAAGGTTTTCATGTAACAAATTAATTCGAATCCACAAAGTCTCGTAGGGAGAAATCGAAGAATTGTGGAAGATCTGCAATATATCTCATGCTTTTTTTCTAGACGCTATAGACAAGACTAGTCCTAATATTGAACATGCAGGTTCCCAATACAAAGGAAATTCAATTTTGGGATCTGAATCATGTACACAAAGCACAACGCGTGGAACTCCCGTAAGCCGAGGCTGTAAATCCAGCAGACCATCAGCTGCCAATGCAATGGATGAAAAAGGGAGTTAAACCCCGAAGTATAACAGCGACAATCATCATAGTAAAGGAAAAAGAAAAAAACAGTGGAAGGAAAAAAAGAAAGGCAAAGAGATGAAGAGAAGGTCATGACCATCCAGCGGCCCACACTTGGATCGAGTCTCAAGCCACAGCGGTGTTGACTCCAGACTGGGTCTCCCGCGCAGGCCTGCTCCGTTCAACAGGCTCCTTCGGCAATAATTCAATCTGTCGCACGAGGAAACTCTTCTCGTCGGTGAATTGATCGTCATCAGTACGGTCCTCTAGGAACTTAGGCAGGAACCGGAGTAATCGATCGCGGTTATTGATCAGAATCCGCTGCACGGCCACCGATTTGTTTGGATTGGCTACAAACACCTGGGCTTTGTCAGTGCATGCATCCCCTGAGGATCGACGAGGGCGACATACCTTGAAAACGTGGAACCCCTCATACTGGACCATCTTGCGATCATCCCGCAGGAGCTTCATGCATAACTTAAGATTATCCCCACTCTCCACATAAGCCATCATCACATTGTAGTTTGCACGGTCCAACAAAATCTCGCCCAGGAGCTTGATGCTTTGCCGCTTCGTCACATAAGAGTCAGATTGGACAAGAACGTCATTGAATTGGCCAAAGAACAAATCATAGTTGGTAGCCAGATACGCGGTAACGAGGTTCTTATGCCGGGTCAAAATCTCCTGTGAAAACGGTCAACATCCACTCTGGTGCTTCAATTCGTTTTCAATCATGCTCTTACCCGGAAAGTTGTAAACGCGTCTGCGCTCACTTCAAAACTGCTTTTGTCGATCCAATCGAAAAAGCTCCAAAAGACTCCATCGCCTTTCTGTGGCAGATTTGGCTTCAAATCGGAGAGTCGCACGGCCGGCTCTCCTTCCTTCGACTGATCATACAGAAGCACCGCGGCAACCACGTCGAACTTGAGCGCTTCCCTTAAAATTACACCACATGGCATGGCACTCTGGCTCTCGGAATATCCGCGACATAATTCAACAAGGATCTCTGGTCGGTGGTGGACAATGTACGAAATGACAGGAGGGTCTTTGTCAGGCGCGTAATTGCTTGGACGGAAACGGAGAATATGAGAGAAAATGGTCTGTGTATCTTTCCTAGCTTCGAATGGCAGCAAATGAATTGTTCGTGATAAGTCGTAGAGGAGGTCTTCTTGGAGCGTGGCTTGAACAAGGGCGTGGACTTGGTCCGGTGACGTGTTGACCTCTAGAATCAAAGCAATGGTCAGTTTCCCATTGCTAGAAAGCAAATAGAATAAGTCAACGACCAAGCAATTGGCTAACCTTGTGTCCCTTGAACTATCACTTTCATCTGACTTAGTTGCTTTGCGAGGTCTTCCTCGGCCTGGGACTGCGTCAGCTTTGTATATGCGGATGGCGTCGGGGACCAAACCTTGGGCAAGTTAGGAGTCTCCTGGACCCTGAGTAGCAATTCCTTGGTAGAGCGGGCAACATCAGCCGGTTGCCGCGACCGACCTCGATTGAAAAAGAAAGCCATGGCCTCGAGATTTTGTGAGGTTTGGGTGAAAGAAGGGCGAGAATCGATGCGCCGGACTGATCACATCTCTGGTTCCGCAATAAACAAACAGGGCGGGGCAACCGTTTGCCGGCCTCAGGCAACTCCCCGATAACGATTTTTTTTATCAGTTCGATCTCTGCCCCTCCATGATTCCTTGTTTCTGATATTCCATTGGGTTTTATTTGTGAAACAATTGTACCCAAATATCACAATGGCATCCTCTAACCCTACTGCAGTTGCCCCTGTGGATGATGTTCACGCCGACTCACGCTCGGTGTCGGACGAGTCTGACTCTAGCAATGAGGAAGGCTGGGAAGACGTTGAGGCTGATGATGAGACACAGCCTGTCGTGGATCTGTTCTCCGATGAGGTCTTCCCTGATGCACGCTCTATGCTGAAGGCGTGCAAGGAGAAGCACCAATTTGACCTCTTGAAGATTCAGAAGGATCTTGGTATGTTATCTTTGATTAATGGGCCATTTCGGACAAGAACATTGAACTAATGAGGGACGACTATGATAGGTCTGGATTTCATTGACACAATTAAGCTCGTCAACTACGTTCGCACTCAGGTCAAGGCCGGAAACAAACCCCTCGATTTCGACTCCAAGTCCAAGTTTGACGACGATGTCTACTTGAAGCCTGTGATGGAGGACGATGCTCTCCTGTACAGCCTAGACGATATCACCGAGGAACAGGGTGAGGAAGCAGCCACTGGAAGCGAGGCTGAGCGACGGGTTTTGGAGCTCCAGGAGGACTTGGAGAGACTGCAGACGCAATTCTCCGAGTACAGGCTCGCAGTCCAGCAGTCAATGGAAGACCAGATGTCCAAGGACGACGATAAGCTTGACTCGAAGGCATCCAAGGCCTCTGGGGCCACCAAAGCGCAAGAGATTGATGAAGATTACTTTGCATCTTACGCTTATAACGGTAGGCACTACATGTTCACCGACAGGATCTCCACTTGCTGACTGAATATTTGTACAAGGAATTCACGAATCCATGTTGAAGGATGCTATTCGTACCGATGCGTACCGTGACTTCGTCTACGAGAACAAGAACCTTTTCAAGGATAAGGTTGTTCTGGATGTGGGCTGTGGAACTGGTATCCTGTCTATGTTCTGTGCCAAAGCTGGTGCGAAGAAGGTCATCTCCGTTGACAACTCCAACATCATCGACCGTGCGAAGGAGATTGTCTTTGACAACGAGTTTGGGGATGTTATCACGTATGAACTTCCCCGAGGTACTCTAATGAATTAATCCGCTAACAATTGACAACAGTCTCGTTCGCGGAAAGATTGAGGAGGTCACCTTGCCCGTAGACAAGGTTGACATCATTATCTCTGAGTGGATGGGCTACGCCCTTCTCTTCGAATGCATGTTCGACTCTGTCATCTACGCTCGTGACCGCTACCTTGCTCCTGACGGTCTGATGGTCCCCTCCCACGCCACCCTTCGCGTTGCCCCTTACGCGGACCCTGACTTCATGGCGTCGCACATCTCCTTCTGGGAGAACGTCTACGGTTTCAAGATGACCAGCATGTTGTTGAAGATTTACGATGAGGCCCTTGTTCGCAACATCCCATCTTCGACAATCGTTGCAGACTCAACAGTCTTTCTGCCGCTTCCTTTGCACACCATCACTGTTGAGGAGTTGACCTTCTTGAAGGAGTTCCAGGTCACCTTGAACCAGGATATCGATGCCCTTGATGGCTGGGCTATCTGGTTTGACATTTTCTTCATGCCTTCGCGAGACACTCCCATTCCCGAGAATGCTGTTCCCGCCGACATGCAGAAGAAGGGATTCGTTGGATTCACTACTGGGCCCTATGGGACCGAGACCCACTGGCAGCAAACTATTGCCCTGATTGACCACGGCAGCCACAAGCCCAAGGCTCTCAAGAAGGGCCAAGTCATTTCCGGCAAGATTGGCTACCAGAAGAGGGATCAAGAAGGCTCTCGAGGCCTGAACATCAACATTGACTGGCAAGGGGGTGATAACACCAAGGGTTCTCAGAAGTGGTCACTCCAATAAGCCGCTTGCAGCTATCCACTTTGGATGTTGTTTCAATGACGAGCTACGTTTTTTCTTTTAGCTGCTCCTCCGAGGAAGCCGGTAAAGAGCATGTAGAATGCTTTGTTATTTTCGATTTTGGGTGTCCTTTCCCCATGAAAAATACTAGGATATAGTTATGCATGCACATGGCCTTGGTGGCCCTTATACCCAATGACTTGTATTGAAACCTGTGAATATACCTCAAAGGGAACACCAATAGCAACCAAATCCTCATAACCATACAGTCATAATAATTATAATCACCGAATCCTTGGAAAGCATATCTAACGCTTCTCATAAACAGCTTCATTCTCCAACCTTCGGGGACGCTGGGTACGATCTGATGAGTGATGTGAGCGTCGAGATGAACTTTCTCGGTGCCTATCGCGGCTCTGGTCTCGGTGGTGGTGGCGATGATGATGCCGCCGTGAACTTCTATAATCTTTATCGTCTCGGTCTTTGACGGCTGGTACATCGAGCTTGAACCCCTCAAGGCTATCAGCGGACCTTGATCGTCTTTTTCGGTGATATTTCGAACGATCCCGACCTCCCTGCTCAGATTTGAGCGATTCAAGCTCCTTTCTCTTCTCATCATTCCACCGTTTTCGCTCTTGCTCCGTCGCTCTCAACTGCCGGACACCGCGCTTCATAGCTGCGAGAGGATCATTGGCATCCATCCTGAACTTCTCTCGTTCTTTACGCATAGGATCCTCATTACCCCATACATTTTTTGATCTTGTGTCCGGGGCTTCCACTGCCTGTGCTGAAGATGAATACCATGGTTTCTGACCGATTGACTGTTTGAAGCCCGCCGCATTGGAAAAGCGCATTGTATATTGATCTTCGTAGCTTCGCTTTTCTTTCTGGGCTTCAGCCTCGGCTTCTTTATTTTTCTCCACCTTCTTCTTGCCTCCTTCTGCGGGGAAGAGGTTGATATGGCCGTCGCGGTCCAAGATCGGGGCGTCAGACGTCTTGTTCTTCCGAAGGGCCGCGACTGTTAATTCCTCCCGTTTAGCACTGGCTTGCTCCGCATCTTCTCGTGCATAGCGTATATCTCTTTCCGTATCATCCTCCCCTGCAATACGCCTTCTTTTGCGGGTTCTTCCAGCATCGTCTGCTAATGTTCGTTCTGGTCGACTGAGAGCCTCTGATGCAGAACGCGCGGGCGGTGGTGGAGGGGGCGTAGGTACTCTTTCTCCGCGCAATATTAGGATTCTCCGATCGGCATCGACCTCCTGCATGCGACGCTCATCTTCCTCCTCGAGGGCCTTCGCTTGGGCCTCATCACGCTTGACGCGGGCGACGTTCTCGGGGTTGTAAACGTTCCATGACTTCTTGCCAAGAAGATGACTATAATATGTTAGCTAGGGCCAAAAGTAAACAGAGAAAAAAAGGCGACTTACAGCGGCATCGTGGTGGTGATTAGAACTAAATGTACAAAGTGTAGCTTTGGTGAGGAGCTCTAGACTTGGCTTATCGATAAGGCCCCCACCGCCTGACGCTATTGCGGTCGTCGGGGTGAACCTCCAGCTCGTGGAAATGCTAGCTTAACTTCTCCACCATCTAGATATTTCATTGAATGCGCCTGTGAATTCTCGGGTCACTCTTAATTTACTGAACCTGAATCGGCCGTGCTAAACCGAGGTCTCAAATACCTGGTTGCCTGCTGTGAAAACAGAGTGGCGTCACCGCCAAACTCCCCTCAACATACCTGACTACGTTTCCAACTACCAGATCTCTCACGATCCAAAATGTTCAATCGGAAGGACCTACCCAGTATTCAAAACCCTTTCGCTTCTCGACAGGAGCCGCAGCGTCCGTCGCCGCAGGGCTACGCGAACCCCAACCAAGGGCCTCCACGGTATGATTACGGCCACGTCCCCATGCCCGCGGGGCAGATCCCTGACGGCGATGTGCCCATGACTGATGCAAACTTTCCTTCAAGCGGATACGGAGCTCCTTCACCACAGAACATGGGCAGACCGCAGCAACCGATGCCTGGGCGCATGCCGTCTGCAGGCGGACAGACTTGGACTCTCAGCCCTACCAAGAGTCCCAACGACAACTATACCTTTGGTAACCTGTATGTAGATTGCAAAGTTAGTGGTTTCTGGCTGGCTTCAATAACTAATTGTGCGCAGTGTCGCTGTTTCACCCCAGGACATTCCCCCGAGTCGCGATGGCACCGATGTGCTCCTCCTCATCAATGACGTTTTCGTCTTCTCCGCCCGGCCTTTGGACGGCTTCCCGCCTGGATTGATGAGCATGTCGGACCCTCAGCGAACATGGGCGAACATCGGACTGAGGGATGCCATCAAAGTGCAGTTGTACGATCCATTCAGCCAAGGCGGCCAGGCTTATTTGGGCTCTGCGGACATTGAAGTCAGCTTCGCATCGGCAAAGAAGCGAGTGGAGGCACCATATGACCAGGATGAGTTGGCCAATGCTGTCATTAGAGTACGTCGATTCTACGCTCAAACAGATTTCACTTTTACTAATATCTACAGAATTTCGAAAACCAACTGCTTGCTCCGGGTCAAAGGGTTTTGATGGACCACAAGAGCATTCCTCTACTGTTGCAGGTTAAGACTGTTCAACGGGTTGACCTGACATCGGAGAAAGGCGATGCCAATGCTGGAGAGGTTGAGACCAACCCCACAGCTCGAGGAATCATCACACGGCATACTCAGCTCAACTTCTTCAAAGACTCCCAAACAGGTATCAACGTCAAGGCCTCTAACCGACGCCCGGCTGCCAATTCGATTATTCAGCCCGGGTTCAAGTTTGAGGATATGGGAATCGGCGGTCTGGACTCCGAGTTTAGCACCATTTTCCGTCGTGCATTTGCCTCTCGTATTTTCCCTCCCGGTCTGGTTGACAAGCTCGGCATCCAGCACGTCAAGGGTCTTTTGCTTTACGGACCTCCAGGTACTGGAAAAACTTTGATTGCGCGACAGATCGGAAAAATGCTCAATGCTCGGGAGCCGAAGATCATCAACGGACCCGAAGTCCTGAACAAATATGTGGGTCAGTCCGAAGAGAATATTCGAAAGATGTTCGCGGATGCCGAGAAGGAATACAAGGAGAAGGGTGATGAAAGTGGCTTGCACATCATTATCTTTGATGAATTGGATGCTGTTTGCAAGCAACGTGGTAGCGGTTCGGGTGGCGGCACTGGTGTCGGTGATAGTGTTGTTAACCAACTGCTGTCCAAGCTGGACGGTGTTGATCAGCTTAACAACATCCTCTTGATCGGTATGACCAACCGAATGGATATGATTGATGAGGCCTTGCTGCGTCCTGGTCGTCTGGAGGTCCACATTGAGATCTCCCTTCCCGACGAGGCTGGTCGACGCCAGATTCTGAAGATTCACACTGAAAAGATGCGCAAGAATAACGTCCTGGACTCAGACTTCGATCTTCCTGAGCTTGCAACCGTGACCAAAAACTTTTCTGGTGCTGAGATTGCTGGTTTGGTCAAGTCTGCCTCGTCATTTGCTTTCTCTCGCCATGTCAAGGTTGGCACCATGGCCAGCATCAATGACGATGTCATTAATATGAAGGTCAATCAAGCCGATTTCCGCCATGCTCTTGACGAAGTGAAGCCTGCTTTCGGTGTCTCGGAGGAAGAGCTTTCCAGCCGCATTCAGTATGGTGTTATCCACTACTCTGAGACCATCAACGAAATCTTGCGGGAAGGCGAGCTGTTCGTCAAGCAGGTTGGTCAGGCAGAGGCCACCCCCTTGTTCTCTGTCTTGCTTCATGGCCCCCCTGGTAGTGGCAAGACGGCCCTCGCTGCACGCATCGCCATTGATTCCGGCTTCCCCTTCATCAAGCTGATCAGCCCAGAGGACATGGTCGGCTTCAGTGAGCCGTCCAAGATCCAGCATATTAGCCGGATCTTTGACAGCGCCTACAAGTCCAACACCAGTATTGTCGTCATCGATAACATTGAGCGCATTATCGACTGGGTGCCTATCGGTCCCCGCTTCAGCAACAGCGTTCTGCAAGCCCTTATGGTCTTCCTCCGGAAGCAGCCTACGCATGGACGTCGTCTGTTGGTCCTGGCTACAACCACTGAGCGTGCTTTGATGAAGCAGCTTGATGTGTACAATTCCTTCAACTCGGATATCATGGTCCCGAACGTGCAGTCCTTTGGCGAGCTGCGCTATGTCATGGAGCAGTCCGGTGCCTTTGATGCACAGGAAATTGCCCGTGCTTTGGAGAGCGTTGGTGGCCTGGCAGATGATGGCCGTGTCAGCGTGGGTATTAAGAAGGTGCTCCTGGGCATTGAAACTGCTAAGCAGGATGCTGATAAGGTCGGCCGGTTTGTCC
Organism: Penicillium pulvis; assembly: GCF_028828015.1. Classification (NCBI taxonomy): domain Eukaryota; kingdom Fungi; phylum Ascomycota; class Eurotiomycetes; order Eurotiales; family Aspergillaceae; genus Penicillium; species Penicillium pulvis. The sequence goes on along the minus strand of NW_026643079.1, from coordinate 3,043,864 downwards.
GTGTCATTAATCGGGCCATTGAGGAGCAGTCATTTGCTTAGATATTATATAGATAAGGGCTTATTTAACAGCCGTGTAATGATGACTTCAGCTTCTAAGTCTGTTTGACTATATACCACACTTCATGCCTTCCATGTATACGAGAGGCTTGTTCTCTGCAAACTTATTCCTACTGTAGACCATAACAAGGCAGCTGATGTATTGCTTTGACTTGGCCATTCATCGATTGAAGCCCATTGTCTGTCATTCGTCTCAAATCTCTGGGGATTTAGTTACTTTAGTGAAGCAACGCTTTTGCTTGAAGATTCGTCGTAATTTCATGTACTCATTCTTGCATGGGCATTTGGACAAAAAGAAGAAAAACTAATGGGTTTCCTTTCCGTCCTCTTATTTTAATGTTTGGCAGATATTTTTCCCCCTTGAATACATGCAAGGAGCTAAAGCCCTAACAGGCATCACATCTACCAAGATTAACCAACGAAGTGGATACATGGATACATCACACAGCCTGTAAGCATATCTCGCTTCAGATACACGGCTTAAGGGCTCACTACGTATATCACCGACCTCGGGAGCCTTTGTACCTTAGTCCAATACACCAGTGCCCTAAATTTACGGCCACTGAATGGCCAGAAATCCTTATCCAGACCGGTATAACGGTAAAAACAGCGTATGATTCACGAAAACCACACCTATATAGATAGGAAATGCAGACATAGAGGCTATACACGCACAAAGAAACGAAAAGCCTATACACGTGTAATAAACAAACAGGCAGCCGCACCAAAAAAAGCAAATTAACCCGTCCCGAGCTAAACCATCCCAAGATTCCCAAATATTGCAAGTCCCTAGTCCCGATTTTGTCCGAAGTCGTCATAGCAGTCGTTAGAATAAGCAGCAGAAACAAAGTAACCCAAAAGCGGGTCTAGCCACCGAATCAGTAGTCGTCGTAGGTGTATTTCTTCGATGCCCGACGGTATTCGTCCGGGTGGGCCTTCTCAGCCTTAGACTTGAGGGCGCTATTCGTAGAAAAAAGATTCGTCAGCACTTCTAGAACACTGGGAAATCAGGGACCACTGCAGGAACCGCATGCGACGCTAATTTGGACGTCACTTGTCGATCCCCCGGTGCACGTGCCAAGATCTGGCCCGGCGGAGCGGAGATTATCTTGATTTCTCCCCCTGTCACGCGCGGAGCGGGGCGGAAATCTCGACAACGTCCGTTCAATGCCAGAGGTGTTTGCACTTCCTTTTTGGCGTGCTGCGCATTCCTTGCAGTGGTGTGGATTTTTTTAATGTATTGCTTACCTGACGCGCTTCTGGGTCCATTCGAGATCCCGCTTGGTTTCTCGGGCGGTCTTGAGTCCTTCGTTGAAGTTTGCTCGCAGACCCTTCATGCGGCGTTGTGCCATGGCTTGCAGCTCGAGGAGCTCCTGCTGCTTAGCGCGCATCTGACCGGAGCTAATTTTGGCGGCTCGTTAGCTTTCAATCCCATATCAAGTTTGACGCAAAGTGTGAAGATTGTGGTTTTAACTAGCTCTCTTTCGCATTTGCGAAGGCGAGTCGCCGGTTTTTGTGGGGTGGAGCTTCCGTCTCGTGTCGCAAATTCACTCACGTCTGCGCTTGGCTTGCCAGGCTCTTGTCCAGCGGTGTTGGGTCGAAGGCATTTTGCATGCGATCGCTCAGGACGTCGACAACATCCACACCGGAGTACGAGGCTGAGCTTGAATCATAATCTCCGCCAGCAGAGCTGAAGGTCAAGCCGCCGGAAGTACGGCTACCAGTAGTGGTGCTTGCATCAGAGTAATCTGTTGGCGATCCTGGAACCCTGGAGACTGGGTACATGCTGGCTGGTGCTGGTGCCTTGGAGGGCATGCTCATGGGAACAGCGGAAGGCTGGTAGTACTGACGGCGGGCAGCCATGATGGTTGATTGCTGATGAAAAGATGAATTGATGGATTAGAAGGTCTGAGTGTGTTAAGATAATGATGTATAGGAGGACGATGGACTCCTTGATGAAGTATGGGACAGCAATATAAAATGGATCGAAGAGACTTAGGGCTGTTGCAATCGGGGCAGCTGGAAGAGGTGGAAGAGGAAGAGGAAGGAAAACTAGGACTGCCCGACAAAACGAGGGAATTTATAGACTTCGACGGACAGTCTTCCTTCCGGCGGGGGACCCTCGTCGTGGCGAGGCGACGAGGGATGGCAAGGATATGAGGGCCCCGGACGGGATCCATTGGACCATTCGAGAGACTGGGACTCGCACCCCTCCTGTGTATCTCCCAATCTCCGGCCTTCGGCTGCACCTCTTTCTCCGTTTCTGCCCGCCGATTCGTCTCTTGGACCGCCCTGACCCCGCTCGAGTGGGAATCGAGTGTGTCTGGGCCAGGGCGCCATTCCCGTCCAAGGTTTCCGCTCTCCCGTGGCGGTTTTTTTCCCAGGATCATCGTACTAGGTCTACGTAGTCCCCCGAATGGTGTAATTACCTTGGGTCCGAGCGGAGACATTTGGGAAGCTGAAATTTGAGAAATGTTGGCTATGAGTGGAGTAGAAAGGGCTTTTGGTCATGAGGTGGAGTGGAGAGTAGAAGTATAAAAAGAGCTCCTTCCCGGCTCTCGCATTCTCTGCCTTTTTTTCTTTTTTGCCTCGCTCGAATTTTCCCCCACTTCCTCTTCAGCACTATTTTCTTTTTCTTATCTTTTCTTTACCCCTCCTCAATGGCTTAGGTTCTCGAAATTCGGTGGCTGGGAGGCGGATAGTCGACTCGAGGGTCAAGGTTGATTCGCTCGATGGAGGCCGGCCGGAACAAGCTGCGAACTACAAGCACCGGTATGACATAGCATTTTTTTCGCCCCAAACCTAGGGTCTCCCTCGTCCAGTTTGATTGCTAAGTGTATGTTAGTGTCTTACCACTGACCTCTATGTCTGCGTGGTGTTCAAACGTTGGAAAAGACCTGTTTTGACCATTCGACACATTGAGAGCCGCGGGTTTCTTTCCGAGACCTACTTCTCTCTGCAGAGAAAAAATAAAACAAAAGATGTCCCATTGCCTGACATCATCTGGGATTCAGCAACCCGAAACTCAAAAAGCAGGCCTCTCTAGGTATCAAGACCATGGCGAGGTCACACGGAATGAAGATCCATATGTTGGACATCACTGCATGGCCCGAACGAACCGTGGAGACTAAAGATCCCAACTTGCCGAGACTAGGGCCCCCAAGTCCTCAGGCGCAAACCCCATCTGCGCTAGAGTCACATCGAGATCAGCCATTCTCAAAAAAACGATTGTGTGACTGATGTGTGATCCGTTCCAGTCACGGAAAGTCAAAAGGCAATGAACAGGTATTACATCGACAGGCTGATCCCTGCTTCCCCGTTTGCCCGCCTTCATGCGGCTATTGCTCTCGGAGGGCACCAGAAGCCTCTGCACCAGCCCGCAAGTGGCTAGAAATGCAGGGAACTGTGAGCAATGGAGCACGGACAAGCGCTCTAGACGCCATTGGAAGAGGAGCATCTCCCCACTTTCCATGCACACGTTCGATGTCTTGCTTGGCCTCGGGCCATGCGAAAGAGACCACCTCTGCAGGCCGTCGGTAACGCAATTCGATAAGAAAAATTCACTCCCGGCGAAAACTCGTCATCATTGGTCCTGGCTCTTTGCTGACATAGGACTACCCAGGCTCCAGTCCGAAAAAGAAAATTCAAAAATCCTTGAAGAGCCTAAGGGCCCTGCCGCAGGACACCCATTGGGAAACTCCGATACCCTCTAACATACTTGCCAATGCCATCCAATGTACTCTGCATCCTAGCCGTGTTCTCTGCATGCCTTGCAGCCTGACAAGTGCCAATATGCCCCGTCGAAGACGCATCCTGCCACCGAATTACACCGTGTCACCACCCTCCTCCATTTTAATTCTTTGATTCTAATTGCCCATCCTTTCCCGAGGAATTAAAATTGAGAACCTGGAAAAGAATTGTTTTTTATTATAATAAGGCTTCGCAAGGATGCTACGCCAACAGACTACCTTCCACGCCCAATCTCTGTTCCGGTTCGTCTAGCCCGGGCATCGGGCAGCATAGCAATGACGCGCAGGGCACATCAATAGAATGAACACTGGGGGCAAGCCTTTTGTCTACCTCGTCCAGATTTCTCACATCGTCATAGCCCCAACTATCTGGCCATTCACCGGCGGCTGATCCGCCCCTCTCTGAGCCTCGCTATTTCGGTCAGACATCTCCAAGGCCCGGGTTATGCAGTTCCTTCAACGATAAAACCCCGGGAAACAAGTCTCACTATCTTCCCCATTCTCTCCTGTCGTCTTCAATGTATATATGCACCCTGTCAACAAGGCTAACCAAGTTGCATACGTTGCACACGAGCCCGGAGTTTTGGTCCGAGGGATTCCAGACAACACCATTCCCCACTCACATACACAGTCATGCTAGTTCATTTACTGCCCTCCAGTTTCTCAGCCCATGAACCGCGACCACGTCGGTTTTCTGCGCTCTTTCCCCCCCTCCCATAGCCCCCATGTTATTGAGCTATTGCCCCAATTGGCCTCGGGCTCCATTCTCTAACCTTGGATCAGAATATCCGGACAATCCCCAAGCCCACTGAGCCGATCACCTTGAATTTGGACCAGACGGGGCAGGGCGAGTGGGGTTAAGCGGGGATTTATTTTTTCACGATACGCTTCCTTCACCGCCACATGCAGCGTCATGACTGGACGGTTGCCGTCGCCAACTCATCCTACTTTGCCGCTTTGGGACGGTTTCTTTTTTTTTTACTCATTTATTCGGGCTTTTGCCTTTTTTCTTCCTCTGCACTTGTCCCTCAGATCTGCCTTGCAGAGTTTGAACGCCTGGGTGTTGGAGTCTGGATGGGGTTGTAAAGTTGGGCACGATCTAATTCTTTGTCGGATACTCACGGCCTTTTTGGCGTTCTTTACTCTAACAAGGCAGATTTATTCTTATGCAGGCTGCAGAATTGAGAAGCCATGATTCATAATTGAGGATTTAATTCCTGATTTTATCTATGGAATATATTACCTAAGAACTTAGTTCTTAGTTTTGAAGTGCTACTTATCCTTGATAGGCATTCTCATATGAATACATCCTGTCCTTTGTTCTCCAAGATTAACCTTTGCCCCCTTGATTCCCATTCTCTGTGGCGACTGTGCGAAACTTAGTTTCCTTCCTATCAGAGAGGAGCGTTGGTCCTTCGACAGGTCGGAAAGTATACCCAAGTACTCCGTCCATGGTATCGGGTAGATATGACCAACCTTCAAAGGTATTCTTGGTCTTAGAGATTAAGTACACAGAAAAACCTAGCTAAGAGTAGCTATATCGATGAAGAGGTTTCATATCAATATCAATATCAACTATTAAATACTCAGCCTTCATGTTGTACCACGTATATACTAGTAGTTACAGGATCCACGAGTTGAGTGACGAGGCTCGTGACTAAAAATTACGGATCCCGGCTCTAGTCACACCATAAGATCAAAAGTTAAAAGGTACCAAGGTGAATTATTATTGACAAATACAGATCCAGAAGATCAGTCCAAAGCTGTCGTTATGCGCTCGTAATCTGGTATCACAGGTTAAAAAAAAAAATAAAATAAAAAAAAGAAGAAAAGAAAGAAAGAAACAGAGAAGTAAAACCAGCAACATCATCTCTGGAAGGAATAGAAATAAAAAGACAAGAAAGCCCATTTCGGGCAGTAACGCCATGTACTCGGTCTCATAGGGCCAAAGCAAACCAAACCCTCCACACCGACGGGACATAGATGCGAAAAAGAAGTCAAATAATACACAAAACGGGGCCGTCCGATAAGAATGGAATGGAATGCCGTATGCTGTAAAGATGGCGAAGTGGCGCAATGTCCAATGCAATAAATGCGACGCTTATGTCTTCGGGAGTCGTAAGGAGGTGATTTCGATGCGATGGGGAACCAGATCAGATGGTAGTAACGAGCGCACCAAAAAATGCACATGCGCCGGGATATGCCCTTGGTCTGAAGTCCCCACCCCTCTTCCGTATCCCAAAAATCAATGACCAGTTGCACCGTGAACCGTAAATCAGAAACCGTGGAGTCGCTCGATCGTGTACTGGTGCAAATAAAAGGCTGAAAAACATGCAATCGAGGATATAGTGTCAAAATCAAAGTTAATCGCCATCTACAGAGCAGATAGAATAAAATAGTATCATGGTAGACGTCATCATGCAGGATTCGTCTCCACTAGCGGCGGATAGTGGTTTGTGGGTTGCCAGGATGCAACCGATCTCGAAGAAGGAGAAGTGGTTGGTGGCTGTTGAGAAGTCCCATCATCATTTTGCCCAGCTCGTTGTGCTTAATGGGCTTAGTGACATAGTCATTGAAGCCCGCACGTGCGGCATTCTCGATTTGTTCTGTCATTGCATTGGCTGACAGAGCCATGATCGGAATCTGGGGATAGTGGTTCTTTTGCTCCCAGGCACGGATGTCTCGACAGGTGTCGTAGCCGTTCTTGATGGGCATTTGGATATCACACTGAGATTTGTTAGCTAGGCTTCCTTTGGTGCACTGGTGAGTAGATTAGAACTTACAATAATGAGAGAGAAGTAGCCCGGCTCTTTGGAAAAGACCATATCAATAGCTTCTTGGCCATTGGATGCAGTCTCTGACATAAGCTTAATCTTGTCGAGATATTTTAGCATAACCTAGATATCTGATTAGCATCGTCGACATTCGAGTAAAGGGGATGAAACGCTCATACATCACGGTTGGTCTCGTCATCTTCCACAAGTAAGATGCGGTACCCCTTGTTCCCAAGTTGTTCCTTGACCATCTTGGACATGGACTTGAAATTGTTGTTGATCTCGCGAGCCATATCTTGATTGCGATCCTTACTCAGCTCGCGCTTGCTCTCGGGGTCAAATATAGTCGAGAAAGCAGAGGGTTTGACAGGTTTTGGCACGATGAAGACCTTTTTCCCCGAGGTAGCCAATTCTTTGACGCGAGTGCTGATCTGTCGTTTCTGGTACAAATCCGAAATTATCACGACCACAGGAGCTGTGCTGGGTTCACACTCGGTCACATGTTGGATGACTTCCAGTATGTCATCAGTTGCAGGCAGGTTGAGAACAAGATGGGTGCAGGGCACATTGGAGCCTGATTGCATCATGTCCTTCCACTCATCAATATCGGACAATGTGGTGATCTTGAAAGAAATCTCATGCGGTACGACTTGCTGGATGTGTTGCTTTGTCGATCGCCGCGTATTGTCAAGGGGACATAAGATGAAAATCGAGAGGGAACCGTGCGGAGAAACTTCGGCCAAGGGGTTGCTAGAAGCTTCAGAAACGTTGACCGGTGGTGGAGTCAACTGAACGGGAGCACTAGAAATAGAATCATCGGAATTCTCTCTGATTGGTGGTTTCGGGCTTGTATTCGAAGCTCCCTCGGTTTTGGGCAGATTCAATGGTGGTGACTGAGCAGTATGAGGATCCGCAGTTGGGGGAGCAGAGTAGGTCGATGATTGCAAATTCAGGCCCTTGGTGTCAGAGCCCGCGCCCGTACTGCTGAAGGTAGGTGAATGAGATCGTGACGCAGGAGAATCAAGCCCCGGGGAAAGGATGGAAGGATCTTGTAGTTTGGCATCAAAGTTGCGCAGCGGCGACAGCGCATATTGATCGTAAGATGTTGTCCTGGATGTCACTGGTCTTCTAGAGGCAGTTGAGGCTTGGCGGAGTAGATTGGGTCTCTCGGACGGCGAGGGAGGAGAGGGAGCATCAACCTTAACATTGAAGGAGAACTTAGCTCCTTTGCCTTCCATGCTGCTGGGCGTGAGCTTGCCGCCATGCATCTCGACCAATTGCTTAGATAGGAACAATCCAAGTCCACTTCCAGCATTTTGCTGTGATCCGTTCTCGCCCAACTGACTAAATCTTTGCATGAGACGGTCCGCATCAGTCTGGCTGAAACCTTTACCGGTATCTACAACATCAAATTTCAAGAAAGCCTCGGTATTTTGGATGTTGGGCGACTCGTCATGACTGAGATTACAGCAGATGAATATCTCGCCTTGGGCGGTAAACTTGACAGCATTGCCGACGAGGTTGATGAGGACTTGGCGGATACGGAATCGATCACCGATAACCATTGATGGCACATCTTGAGCCATCAGATAGTTAATCTCGAGGCCTTTATCAATGGCTCGAGAAGCGATAGTGTCAATAACATCTTCAATCATGGATCGGACATGGAACCAAGAGCTGACTAGTGACATCTTGCCGGCCTCAACACGAGACACGTCCAGGATATTGTCCACCAGTTCACGAAGGTTGATAGAGCTGTTCTGGATGGTATCCAGCATTCTCCTCTGGTCGCTGTCAAGCTGCGTATCAAGGATAAATGGAATGGTACCAAGGATTCCGTTGAGAGGGGTTCTGATCTCGTGTGACATGTTACTGAAGAACTTTGTCTTGGACTCCATTGTCTTATTAAGCTGACGCTCAAGGTTTTTGCGGTCATTTATGTCGGTACAAGTGCCGTACCACGAGGCTTCCTCACTGCCAAAGCTGCTTGTCTCAACAAGAACCAAGCGAACCAAATGCCATCGAAAATCACCTCCTCGGGAGCGAAGTCGAATTTCAGTGGAGTAAAAGACACGTCCATTTTCATCTTTCTGCAAGGATGCAACACCCCGCCTCACGAGTTCATCCAATGCAGATGAAACACCGTGCATTTCAGAAGGTACTTGGCCACTTCCTCCATCTGCGGATTTGGCTTTATCAATGGACCCAATTGGATTATGTTTCGTGGTTGAGGTGAGTCCGCCACATTTCTCCAGATCGTCGGGATGGACATGCTTGGCAAATCCCAGATCAAGGGCTTCCTCGAGCTGCTGTCCAGTGTACAAGTTCCATTGTTCATTAACAAATATCAACCCCCGGTTTTCAGTCGCCTCAAACACAACCTGGGGGATTGAATTCGAGAATGCCCGGTATTTGGCATCGGTGGCAAATTTCTCCCTCTCCTGAATAGCTGCCAGCTCAGCAGTATGCTGCTCATGGATGTCGAGGAAAGAACCAATCCAGTAAAGGACCTCTCCGGTTGCAGACAGCAACGGATTTGCTCGGAAGATGAACCAGCGGTATGCACCCTCATCATTGAACCGTCTCACGCGTACTCTTTCAGTGAATTGAGAGCCTGTCCGCAAAGCATTTTCCCACTCACTTGAGACATGATCGCGCTCACTGCTATGAATATTTTGCCAAGGATCTCGTAATCTTTGTTCTTGGGGCTTACTCCTCCTGAAAGCATCGAATTTAGCATTAGTCCATATCACTTCGCCACTCTGGGGTTTAGCCAAAAAGAGATGGAGTGGGATTGAATTGAGCATCAGTTGTGCTATAGTGTCAGAGAACGGACGGGGTAATTCACGTTGCAGCTGAGTATACAATGAATTCGTTGATGCCTGCCGCGACGAGGGTTGCGTTGGGGAGATAAGTGACGGCGGTCTCATATCTTGAATTTGAGATGCCATGGAAAGGCTCAGATCTTGGGAGTTGGCGTCTTCAGTATTGGACGCGTTTCCAGTCACTTTTCCGGGGGAGGTCGGAGTTGATTCGGCGACTTTCGTCTTGGCCTTCGGTATCCGCTGTCGATATTGAGCTCCATTCTCGCGGGGATGCTTGGGATGCTGAGCAGTGAAATAACTGTCTGTGGTGATATCGCGTCCTGTGATGGCCGGGGAAAGACCTGCTGACCCCAATCCTGCGTGGCCAAGTTCGAAACCAGGAGTTCCAAAGCTTGAGATAGCAGGGCTAAACTTTGTAGATGAGCGGTCACTGGGACTAGCGACACTGGCCCGAGCAGACCCTTCATCGCCAACAGAATAACTAACATGGCCGCTTAATCCTGCGACGAGTTCCAGCTCGCTGCTTGCGTCGGAGAAGGTACCGCCAAGTCCTAGTAAATGACCATAACGAGGAGTTTCGACCTTGGTCGCCAACTGACGTTCGAGCTGACTATACTGCTGAGCCAAGCAAAATGAGGTCGTTAAGTGAGGCATCAGATCTGTGAGGGATCTGCGGAGGTTGGGTGGGTATGGCACAATTGTGGACAGCAATGAGATGACGGCCACAGGAAACATTAAAGTTGACGAGGAAGGTTGATCAGAGCGACCTCTATGCAAAAGGGGAATATGAATCACGGTTTTAGATTGGTCGATTCCAATGGCCTCTAATGGGCGAGTGTTAGAGTAATCGTGGGCAGGTGGATTCTTGTCGAATGCACCTTCATCGACCGCATGATTCGTGAAAAAGGGATTCTGGTCGGCATGTGTGCGGGGTGCTGGTGAAGGCGCAGGGGATTGGGACCATGGTGACTGGGGGGCCTGCTCGTATTCATCATATTGTCGTAGCCCCAGGGCAACAAGGCTAGCCGCGGGTTCATGTTGCAAAGAAACACTTGGAGCAGTGACATGAGTTTTGGGCGGTTCACTCCCTGGTGTAACTTGGACGGTTTCTAGTGGGCTCCGACTTGGGTTGCTAAAAATGGGGGCCGAATTCTCTGAATATTCTCGCGTAAGGATGACAGGGCTTGTTCGGCCAAACAGCTTCACCACACCGGTACGTTTGATGAGAGGATCTGACTCCACCTCCAGAGGTCTTGACAAAGGAAACACTGCATGTCGCACAGGGATCAAGTTGTCCGGAGCCTCATGCACTTCGGCTTGCTGTTGGGGGGTGCGCTGACTGCTAAAAGATGGTGTAGTTTCGATAGAGAGCTCATCCGCAATACGAGCATGCTTTTTCTCCGACTTAACGCTATTGGACTTCCAAAGTTGATGGGACAAATCCTGGTCGAGAGGCTGCTTTTTGCCATGGCCAAATCCAGCAAAAGAGTGACGCGAAGACAGAGGAGGTCGAGATGAAGACTTCGCGGAGTTAGGGAAAGTCGTCGAGATCTCGTCCGATGTCGGGTTCGCCTCGTTGTTATAGGTCCGCACGACAGGTGTCTCCGGTGGCACATCGTCATGCAGGAATGATTTCTGGCCATTATCAACTAGAGTACTGCCATGTTGGTTGTAGATCGCCTTTTGACCCCATGGCACGTTCTCTAGATCTGTCGCATCGCCCGGTACGGCGAGTGATACTCGTTCGGCTCCGTAATGTCCTTGCAGGATATCAATAAGGTTCGACCACCATCCATCCAACCCCGCATCCGCATTCAACTTCAACGTCAGATCGTACAAATTGGGGGTCGCAAAATCTGGATCATCGGGTATAGCGGTTGTTTGAGCTGGCAGAAAGTTTGGTGGAATAGAACGTTGTACCGGGGTGGGTCTCTCCTCTGGTGATTGGGATCCTGACGACCTCACCTTTTCGGATGGAAGTTTCAATCGGAACTGGCCTTCACGTCCTGCTTGCTCCGAACTAGGTTTCATCGAGTCTTGTACTTTGGGGGAAGGGGTAACAAGGTGTTTGGACGGTGCTCTGGTTCGGCGAAGGGGCTTTGATGGTCCCTCCAGAGCCCAGTGAGCCAGATGAAGGATGCGCGATGGCGTTGGGAAGGTCTGTCACAGACGAGGTGGGTGGGCATCGTCTCTTGGGAGACTCGTTTGACTGTCCAGGGGGAACCTGAGTTGGGGCCTGTTGTTGCTGCATTTGTTGGTAGACCAGCAGCTCCTCCATCTGTCGTCGCAGTTCCTTCAAAGTTTGTGAACTCCGACCTTGGTCTTCCTGTCGCTCGCCGGTGGATCGTGTATCCTCTGTGATCGGTGTTAGGCTGGAAACCTGCTCGGCAGAATCGCCCCGCGAAAAACGAGGTGGTTTGCGGTTTGTCGACTTCGCCAACCCATCTAATCCGAGTAAGAATACATCCTGGGATCTACCTGCCTGATCATGGTCCAGGGGTGACCGCGGGGCTTGTAGGAGAGGAGGGTGCGATAGCGCAACGGGCGACACTGTCTCTGTTGGCGATGGAAATGGAGGGCTCCTCCTGTTATGCACGTCCCCCATTCTTTTCGACACTCCGAGCAAATCAATACTCCTGGGCGACGACGACAACGCGGGAGGAAGATGAGGCGTTCATGTCTCGGCCGCAGCGGTCGGTTCGCAAAAGTCGTGGGTGGGGGAGAGGCCAAGTCGTTCACGCAAAATGGGCTTGAAAGAAGGAACGAACTGGTGACACGAAAAGTGATGAGATACGCAATAGAAAAAAAAAAATCACTGTCAAGCAGTGGGATCATAAAATGGTGAGATCTGAGGGTTCAGATGATTAAGCCTCGGACTCTGTATAGGCCCTATCAAACGAAAGGTGTTTGGGGAAGGGCACAACAAGACCAGGTGTGTTGTGGGTGTGATTTGAGGGGGGATGATCGGGATCGAGGGAACCAGACAAGAGTGACTCTGGAAACTGGCGTCAGTACCCGCCAGCCCATTGCTTGGATCGACTTAGGAGTGGATGAAGGAGGGAAAAAAGTGGATTCTGAATGATGGACAGTCTCCGGGGGGTGTTATGACGTAGTGTGGCCCTGGTCCATAAAACAAAAAGCAAAAGCCAAAAAAACCTTGACGCCCTGCGGACATTTTGGTGGCTTGACCCCGTTTCTGAATTTTGATTCGTCTTTACAAGTCAAATGGGAAATAATTAGAGACTAGTTTGATATAGACGAGGTGATCACCCTCATTGAGAGATTAGGTGTTCGTGTTCCTGGTGTTCTTCCCAGGTCAGATGACCATCACTCTGGTTTTGAAACTTCCTGTTAATACCGTAGAGTCATATCCAAATACAAGGGGAGAACGGGGGAATCCTATCCCCGTCCATTTCCCAACCTCCTTTTCACCGGTTCTTCTTCGTTGCCTATAGTGATGGGTATTATTATCTTGATGGTGAGGCTAAACCCGATTCTCGAAATACACTATCAACGCACTGATCAATTCACCGACAATGTCCCATGTGGTGGCAAGCGAACCGCCCATTGAAAATAAAAATGGGGACGGATTCGATTTCCTTGAAATGGCTACTGCGTATTGTGTAATCAATCCATCCTGAGTACGTTATGAAGTCCACTGCATGGTCTGAAGGCATCTGAGCACTGGAATGTGCAAGAGCCCACCTTTCTCTCTTTCCTCAAATTCTAGGCCCAAGGCCAACTCTGCATCTGGAGGTCGATCAATGCCAAACTGCCGCAAAGTGATGCAAGCGAGAAGGTCCAGGGGTCGCATTAGCGGTGTTTCTAGAAGCCCCAAAAAAGAAATCCACCCCCAAAGTGGCCCCCTTGGAAATGAAGCGATCGACTGATGTGGCGCTGTCGGGACCACCGTGAACCCGCTTTCCTACCCCCCCTTTTGGAATGAAGTCAAAATGGCTTCGTCGAGGGGGACGGATCCCCTTTTTGACTCCCGACGATCGGTCTCCCTTTGGGGTCATCCGATCACCACCAGGTGTGAGTCCTCCCGCGCGGACCTGTCGTCATCTGGCATATTGGGCCATTCTAGCCGTGCCAACTGGCGCGCGACTCGAACCGAACCCATCTAAAAAGAGTCGAATCGAGGAAAAGGCTAGTGGAAAAAGGCTAGAGAAAAAGAAATCAGATCAACCACTGACATGATAATGAGAAAAAAGATCCCGTGGTACGTCATGGGCTGAAACCTCGATGAAGGAATCTCTTGGCTTTTCGGGGCGACGTCCATAGGCTTTGGGGATACCTAAAAGCCAATAAGGCTGACCAGCCCGGCTCGTATTGGTCCACGAGGACAGTCAGCATGGATTGGAGACAAACACTAGAGTCTGATTCGGACCCGAATTCCCCGACCGTGGTCCGGTGTACGGGTGTCACCCGACTGTAGAGTCGTAAATTGGAAGATTGGAGCATTAAATCAGGAGATGAGATGTCGGTACTCAGGTGGAGAGATGGAGTTTGAAGGGTTTCACTGCCGAGTTCTACGATACGGTGTTACCGGTAGATTAAGTCCAAAAGAAAGAAATAGAACCAGCCACCGATTTCAATCTGGCCTTGGTGGACAGGACAACATATTACCTGAATAGACTACCGATACATGTTCTCGTTTTTACAATTTTTACAAGTTTTGAAAGGGTCGGAAGGTTCGAAAGATTTGAGATCAACTGGTGTATAATGAATATTGAACGTTTCCAAACGGATAGTGGTGATGCACACATCTTCAATGTTCGAAATATATACTTCCCGAATTAAGTCGCTGTGACCCGCAAAATAGATTTCCCGTCCCACTATCGCATGCGCTGCGGTTTTTGCACGAGCTACATACTTGACTGTTTCCCGTTCCCCTTCTCTTGTGATTCTTCATGTGTGCCAGGTCCTGTTGACCCCTCCCTCTCCGAAGCGACATCTGGTCACCCTTGAATTTGGGGGCCGATACCCTCCATTTATCACTAGCGCCGCTTGGGTCCATGTCTATCTATCCCGCCGCGATCCCGCTCTACTTGAAGTCGGTAAACCCAATATTGGCTAGGCTTGGATGGCTACAGCTCTGTAGACATCTGCAAATTTCCCCTTGAGATGGAGGAGAGTCACTTAATTAGCGACGACCTGCCGCTACCACCTGCCCGACTATTTGAACGATTAGGCCACTTGCCTGGCTATACTTGGGATCAGTCCGTCGAGCCCTTCCACTCCACCTACAATCATTGGCATATATCAGGATTTCGCCATGCCATCGATTCAGACCTCTCCACCCCGATCGCGACCTCCTCCGGCCCTGCCTCCTCCGGTCCTTCCAGCCTGACTCGATTTTCCCCCCGCACCGACACTCGCCCTTCCGCGCGAGGCTCCAATCGGAGGTTTAGTGTGAGTGAGACGAGCAGTGAGCTATCGCTCTCACGAGGAGGCGACCATGAACCGGTCTGGATACCGGTCGTGGCCCGCGTTTCGACAAACTTCATCCGCCTTGAACGAGAGTTTCATATGCTTAGGTCGATTGTGCAATCATCAGATCCAGACTGCAATCACACCGTGCGACCGATCGACTTAATACGACTTCCTGCCGACCCCGTAAATGGAGGGTCCCTCTTGGTGGCTATCTTCGAATCACCCGGCCACGATAGATTGCGCGATTTGGTCACATTTGGCCCTGCATCCTTTGTCGCGGGGACTAAAGGCGATCATAATGTAACACCCAACGAGCAAGTCGACCTGTCAGCATTTTTTGATTTTGCAATTGGAGCGTGCGACTGCCTGGAAATTTTGCATTATGGCATGAAGACCGTTCATGGAGAGATTCGTGGTGATGCATTCCACTTTAGCAGCGAAATGGGATCCGTCAAACTCTCCAACATGGGCAACGGCGCCCGCTCCTTTGATAACGTGCTGAGTGAAGGCTGGTCCTCTGTTTCCCGGGAGCTTGGAGCCAAGTACAAGTTGCAATTTATCGCCCCGGAGCAAACCGGCAGGATGCCTACAGAGCCAGATAGTCGCACGGATATCTACGCGCTTGGTCTCTTCTTCTGGTCCATGCTCGTCGGGAAATTGCCCTTTGAAGGCAGTGATCCCGTTGAAGTAGTCCAGAATGTGCTGACCAAGAAGTTGACACCAGTGTCCGCCAAACGGATGGATATCCCCGACGCTCTCTCAGCCGTCGTCCAAAAAATGACGCAGAAAGTCGTGCACGACCGTTACCATACAATTTCTTCCGTCAAGCGGGACTTGGCAGAAGTAGCTAAATTGCTGGGTGATGGAGAAAGCGAAGCCTTGAATGATTTCAAGATCGCCCAGCGAGACGTGTCATCCTTTTTCACGCTGCCTTCCCGAATGATTGGCCGAAAGAAAGAATATGACACCATCATTGGTGTGGTCGAGAAGGTCAAAAAGCGCCAGGCGGCTGCATCTGCTAAGGCATATGTGCAAAGTCCGGCAACAGCCCACGCAATCGCCTCCAATTCTTCGATATCGGAAGGGCGCGTGGAAAGTTTCGACCTTGCCTCTGTCTCTAGTGACTCTGGTTCGTTCCATCTACCTCCCCGAAGCAGCTCGAATACCACTCAATACCACATTGCACATGTCAACGCCCAAGAGTCCATAGCGAGCAATGACACATCCCCTCCTCCAAGGTTGAGGCAAGCTTCGGCAGGCCCAGATTCATTAAGCCAAACACCACCTGTGCCAATTCCTAGCAACATGAAAAGCCCTTCCCATTCTCGATCTTCACACACCACAGATAGGGAGAGCCATCCTTCCATTGGTACCAATACCAACAGCCAACCATCAACCCAGGCCTTTAGCCAAGCTGATTCGTTGACCTCACTTGCGAAACAGAAAACGGGGGTCAAATACCGCCGCAATGGACGCTGTGAGGTGATTGCAATTAGCGGAGCTGCTGGCATAGGCAAGACGGACCTTCTGAATCGGGTACAGCCCCTCATCCGTAAGGGTGGGTACATTGCAATCACACGTCTGGACAGAGCCAAGCGGGTGCCCTTTGAACCGTTTGCAAAAGTCTTGGCCAGCTTGTTGCGCCAAATTTTCTCGGAGCAGGATGTCAATACCGATTACCACAATAGCATTCGATCAGCCTTGCGGTCCATGTGGCCCACACTCCATAAGGTGCTAGATCTACCGGAGCAACTAATGGCACCGGGAGCCAAGTATAAGCCATCTCCAAGGGTCTCTGTTGCGCAGCCAATTGCTAAACAGGAGGCTCGTGAAGACCCTGCCAAGCGGCTTCATATTCCATGGATGGACCAAGGCCAAACATCTGCTGACTTTTTCCTGTCGAATGCTGCTTCAAATAACATGCGTTTGATGGATATATTCATTGAAATTCTGAGAACACTGTGTCAGTTTAAGCTTATCACCGTTTGCTTGGATGATCTCGAGTATGCAGATGACGAGACCTTGGAATTGGTGCTGAACATCATCAAAACGAAGCTGCCATGTGTGCTTATTCTTACAAGCCGCAAGGATGAGATCGAGTCTGACCAGATTCGGTCCTTGTTTGAAACCGACTTGCCCAACGTCACGCGTATTACCCTTGAGTCATTACCAGAAGACAATGTCATGGAGTTTGTCGCTGCAACAATGCACCAAGAACCCAATCCAACCCTCACTCCCCTAGCCGCTGTTGTCCAGGAAAAGAGCCAGGGAAATCCTTTCTACGTGCGGGTAATGCTTGAAACATGCTACAGGAAGAACTGCATCTGGTATTCATGGAAGGACTCAAAGTGGCTGTTCGACCTTGATCGCATTTTCACTGAATTTGTTGCTCCTGTGTATGGAGAGGGACTTGGACTAGGCTTCCTCACCAAACGTCTCCAAGAGATCCCGGCAGCTGCCCGATCAATCATGATTTGGGGAGCTCTGATAGGAAGTCCATTTTCCTTCTCGCTCGTTCAAAGGATTTTGACTAGTGAATTTGTGACCTCAATAGATGATGATGACGAAGAGCTGGGTCTCACAAAACCTGGAAATGTCACTTTGGTCAGGCAATCAGAGAGTGATATCGTGGTTGGGTTGCAGTACCTCGTTCAGGCAAACCTGTTGAACACTGGTAAAACCGACGACGAGTTCAAGTGTGTAAATCTTAAGCTCAAGCTATCAAATTGACTAACCATCGCTTTAGGTTCGGGAACGATCGACTCGCGCAAGCTGCCTTTGCATTGAGTGAGAGCCGCAATGTGGAGAAGATGCATTTCATCCTTTCGCAGGCGTTGATGAAATACTACCACGATCACCGCAGCCGGTACTCCGTGGCTCACCATGTTGCACTTGCATCGCGCAGGATCAAATCCCGTGTGAGTCTCAGAATCGATTATCGACGTATCTTATGGGAAGCTGGGCAGACGGCTGCTCAATCTGGCGCTCGGCCAAGTGCTCTTTGGTATTTCCGGCACTGTATCGCACTCCTGCAAGACGATCCTTGGGATGATCAGCACGCGGACGTATATTATGACGAGACCATGCGTCTTTACATAGCGACGGCAGAAATGTCCTGGTCCCAGGGCCAGAACGAGGACGCTCTCAAGCTGATTGAATCTGTCTTCGCCCACGGCAAGGATGCGGTCAGTAAATCAAGGGCTTGGGTCATCAAAGCCAAGATCATGGCTCAAACGGGTGACCATCACCGTTCAATGGAGTCGCTGCTATCATGTCTCGACGAACTTGGCGTCCACCTCCGCGCCCCCACGACCTTCGAAGAATGTGACGTTGCTTTCTTTAAACTCAAGAAGTACCTCCAATCCGTCGACATCGACGCCATTGCTCAGAAGCCCATCAGCAAGGATCCCAATCTCATGACAATTGGAGCGGTCATGGCAGAGGCCATGGCCGTCACCTACTGGGACGATGCCCTGACGTTTTACCGAATGGCAATCGAGATGATGCATATTCACATCTCCAGGGGTGGATTCACACCTATTTCGATTGGCTGCTCCCATCTCTCCATGATCACACTGAGCCGTTTCAAGGACCTCGAATTTGGTACTAAGCTCAGCGATCTCTCCCTTTCCCTACTTGAACATTGTCCCGAGCCGTGGACGCAGAGCAGAGGCTCGATCGTTCACAACCTTTACGTCAGCCACCTTCGTGTTCCTCTGGCATCAACGTTGCCAGCTCTAGAGGCCTCGCTTGAAGTGTCCTTTACAATGGGCGACCCGTACATCACGTTGATTAGTATTTCTTCAATGGCCATGACTAGGCTTTACCTCGGTCAGGATATGGCCCAACTTGAAGCCTTCTGCTTAGAGGCTCCTGAAGATATCCCAAACTGGGCCCAAGATACCCGTGGCGGTGCCAGCATTATTGCTGTTCGTCAAGTCGCGCGGGCTCTGCAAGGCAAAACGGAATTCCGTTCCTCGGACAACGTCATGTCGGATGATGAGCACCGGACAACCTCATTCATGAAGTTTTTGGACACCCATGCTAGCAATGCTGACAGACCTCGTGACATCTACTTTGGTCTTTCCATGATCCCCCTGTTCCTTTTTGGACACTACAACAAAGCAATTCAGGTGGGTAATACGTTGCTTGGTACATCTTACAGACTCTGGTCTGTGCGTGTGTCCTATATCATTCATTTTTACCTTGCCGTCTCACTTCTCAGTCTACACAATGACTATCCTGCCCAGGGATATCTTGATGGGAAAATGGATATAATCCTTGGGTATAAGGCCGAGATAGACTTTGCTCGAAGTTGCTCAGAAGCGAACTATGGTATGTGGGCTTTCCTGCTTGAGGCCCTCATCGCCGAGGTGCGGAATGATCACAATGATGCCATCCAGAAATTTGAGGCCGCTATCGATCATTGTCAGATTCATGGATGGCCATTGGAGGAGGCTCTTGCACTTGAGTTGCAAGGCGAATTTCTTATCAGACGCGGCGCAAAACGGGCCGCTCGTGCGTTAGTGCAGGAGTCCATTGCGGCATGGAGCTCCATGGGTGCTAACGGCAAAGCGATCATGCTTGCCGAGAAGCATGAATGGTTACTCAAGACAGCGACCTCTGCTAGGACGGTTGATGTTGGATGCCAAACTCTTGACTCAATTATGGAGATTACTCGTGAAGCGGTTGAAGACGAGATTATCATACCATCTCAAATGGAGGAGGACGAGAGAAGGCAGCAATGGATCGAGCAAAATGGTGTCAATTCAGACGAGAAATCTATGGATATCTCAAGCGTGGGTCTAGATATTATCGATCTGTCCAGCATACTGGAGTCCAGCCAGGTCATGTCTTCTGAGCTTCAGATCGACAAACTCTTCTTGAAGATGCTTGAGATTCTATTGGAGTCGTGCAACGGTTCCGATTTTGCAGTCATTGCGACAAACTTTGATGAACAAGGATTTGCCATTGCGGCGGTAGCAGACTCTGATAAAGGCCAACGATCATACCCCGAGGGCTTACCCTTCTCTGAAACTGAGAGTCGGATGGCTCAGCATATCACGTACTATGTCATGCGTACAAAGGAAGAGGTCCTTGTGCACAATGTCCTCGAGGACGAGCGCTTCTCCAATGTCGATGAATCATATCTCGCCAACTACCCCCAGGGTCGGTCCGTCATTGCGCTGCCGATTGTTCAGGGCGACCAACTGCTTGGGGTTATACACTTGGAAGGCAAGCCGAATTGGTTCACACAGCGAAACGTGGTGGTGTTGCATTTGCTTTGCAACCAAATTGGAATTTCTCTATCGAACGCTTTGCTTTTCCGTGAGATTCGAAAGGTGAGCGCTAAAAATTCGTCTATGATCGAATCCCAGAAGCGTGCCCTCGCGCAAGCACGCGAATCGGAGCAAAAAGCGAAGTTTGCGGAAGCTGAGGCCAAACACAATGTGAAGCTAAAGGAAGATGCTGCACGCGCCAAATCCATTTTCCTAGCAAATATCTCACACGATCTGCGAACTCCGATGAACGGTGTCATTGGACTTTCAGAGCTGCTCAAGGGCACCAAGTTGGATAAAGAGCAAGATGAATATGTGGAATCTATCCGTGTCTGCGCTGACACCCTATTGACCCTCATTAATGACATCCTTGACTTCTCTAAGCTAGAAGCTGGCAAGATGAAGATCTCCACAGTGCCGCTCAACCTGAAGGAGACCATCACGGAGGTCATTCGTGCATTGCGCTTTACTCACCGCGAGCGAGGTTTGGCAACGATTGAGGAGCTGGATCGTGTTCCTGCGGAGCTTGTCGTTCTTGGTGACCCTGTCCGCTTGCATCAGATCTTCATGAACCTCCTTAGCAACAGCTACAAATTCACACCCAAGGGCTCGATCGTCGTCAAGGCAAAGACTGTCCGCGAGGGTAAGGGCCGCGTGCGCCTGGAATGCTCCGTGTCCGACACTGGAATTGGAATCCCCGAAGAGCAGAAAGCACGCCTGTTTCGACCCTTCTCCCAGGCTGATCCATCAACAGAAAGATCATATGGCGGCAGTGGTCTAGGCTTGAGTATCTGCAAGGCAATCATTGAGGATGTCCTTGGTGGTGCTATTTGGCTTGAGTCCGAGTCTGGAGTTGGAACCACTGTGACGTTCCACTTGGTCTTTAACAAAGCCCCGAAGAAGACGGCGGTCAAGACCGCATGGTCGCAGGACCTGAGCAAAGCAGAAAGCAAACAAGCTCCCCGACCCACCACTCGCGATCTCACGCAAATTCCACGCGATCAGATTCGCGTCTGCATCGCTGAAGATAATCCCATCAACCAGAAGATCGCGGTCAAGTTTGTGACTGGTCTCGGGCTCCAGTGCGAAGCCTTTAGCGATGGACGCCAAGCAGTGGATGCTCTCCGTGCCAGATCCAACGAAGGCAATCCGTTCCATATTGTCCTAATGGACGTCATGATGCCAACCTTGGACGGCTACAATGCCACCCGCGAACTCCGTCGCGATCCAGACCCCAACGTGAATGAAGTTCTGGTGATCGCCATGACGGCTAGTGCCATCGAGGGCGATAGAGAGAAGTGTCTCGACGCCGGAATGAACAACTACCTCCCCAAGCCGGTCAGATCGCCGATCCTGAGTGAGCTTCTTGACAAGTACCTCGCCCCGGTTCCATCCCACCCACGTACTCGGCTGGTACTCCGAGAAAAAGGGTCCAGATCAAGCATGGGCCATGATTCCGGTACGCCAACCAGCATTTCCTCATCCGGGTCAGACGAATTGGCCAAACTTCCACCAGCCCGGAGCTCTAAAGACATGATGACACACAACCCCAACCCAAATCCTCATTCAAAATGATACCCTGCACAGCTGCACCGAATAGAAGGGATGAGGCGCCATGGAGCCTTTGTCATTACAGAGCTCAGCGACGCTCATACCTGTTGATTTTCTTTTTGGTTCATCTTATCATTCCAAGCTTAAGTACTGGTTATTTTCGTTTTAGAATCCGTTGAAGTCTCCAGGGCTCCTCGTCGGTCACTAAACTTTGACATGTTTATGTTTTATGATAGGATTTATGAGTTGCATTTGATGTTTTTCTCATTTTAGTCATTGCCTACGTTTTTCATGGATGGTGTTTTGGAACTTCAGACTGGGTCTGTAATGTCCAAGTGGAATCGAATTTTTCTATCAAAGCATTCATGTGCTTAATAAACATACCCATTATTCCCTGCCATTCATGTTCAAAACAAACCAAGACGTAGAAGATTTAGCTTTTTAGAGCCCTCAGGAATTTCCGCTAGCGGGACTAGACATTCTGTTTACTCTTCATTGATTCGAACCTTGGAATCTGGCAAAAGTTCGATTTGATTTAATTGGTGCGGAGCGGTATCAAACACTTTTCTTACTGGCAAGTCTCCAAGGAATATATTTTGCTTGACCGCCGCAATGAGCTTAAAATTATTTTCATGATGGCCACTGCACCCGTACAAAGTGTCTTATTTTACCCAATTGTAGTTCGTCCAATTCCAAGGCTTCATTGATGTGTTGAGATTTGCGAAAAGCAGATTCTGGTTCTAATGGAAATATATACTTCGTGTTTTTAACACTCAGTCTCCCAGCACAAATGTCATGTGCAGCTTCATGCTGTGGAAAATGCTGCATATCAGCCCAATACTCCCGAATGCAATCCCTTGTTATGTCTGACTGTGCAGAGGATCAGACCTGGTACCTATCCAAGCTAGTGTCCGCCTTCAATGTGGTGATCGCTGGGTATGTTTGCTTTAGATAGGCTCCAAAGATAAATTGTTACAACTGTTGCAAAGTAGACCACGTTTGCTCTGTTGCTTGTACAACTGTGAGCGGGAATTCTTTCGAGTCCTGTCGGGGCCAAAGCTGTATGCTTGCAAGCTATGACGAAAGTGGGACAAGAGAGGAACAGAACGGTAAAGTCGCAAAGGAGAAAAGGCATGCGGTACGACAAAAAAAAAAACTCCGAACGGGCTTCTTTTACTTATTATAGGTGATCCGAAGAGCCTAAGAGACGTGAGTATTCATAATGCTATTTGAAATATATGGACAAAAGAATAGAGTGTAAGAGATACAATAAGGCCAGTGAAACAAGGGGGTTAAGCTAAGGAAAAAAAAAGGAAAAGGAAACCTCGACAAAGTTGCAGGAAGCTATTGCCTGCTGTGTTGAAGCCTTTTCATTCTAACCCAGCGCCAGAAATGCCATTCATATCGCCGTTCAAATGTATAGTCGCCAAAAAAGGACATAATGAACAAATCAAACAGCGCGTTTGCCTCGTCATTTGCGTTCAAGAATCGTTGGTCGCTGCTTTTTTCTCCAGCTCTTTATATCGCCATGCCAACTGCGCCAATAAACTTTTATCAGAAGGCGTAAGACTTTTCCCTTGTTCTACCAGCTCCTTCTCCGTCTGCCGCAACAATTCCCATCGCTTAAGCAGCTTGCCCTGAGCATCGGTTATTGCCGCCAAGTTACTATCATGAGACTCCATGCGTTGATCGATAGTCGCGTGATATGACAGCTTCGCGTGAAACAAGGCCATCTCCGACTCGTCGTATTTCAAACCTTGAGCTTCGGGCATGGCGGTGTCGTCGGCACCCTTTGTCGGCATTGCGGGTGAACAAAGGGGAAACGGCAAACCGAACAAAACCGAAGGTGATCGATCAAACGATTGGGATGCACCAATTCTAGGCAAGAGAATGACCTCTATCCGGATGGAATGCTGAAAAGCAGGTATCGACTGGACGTGGCATGGGCTCACGAAGAAAGTATTTTTGCCATAGATGGGCGAGAGCGCGTAGCGATGAGTCTGGAGAGAGATTGATCGATTGCAACGCAGATGCACGGACGAGCGATGAGCCGAGCGAAAGAAGAATGAAAACGACGATAACGAGAGAGTTGAAAGAGGGAGCTGCAAGATTGTCAAAGGAATAAAAAAAAAGACCGACGTCGGAGTGGTGTATGGAGATGAAGAATGGGAGGTGCTGCCATTCCCTTATATTGCAAGCTCACACACATTTCCCCGTGGAGAACCTGAACCTGGTCATCCAATACCCGACAGCCCCCTTAGTATCACCCGACAACTACTTCTAGGGTGATACTAGGGGAAAAGGGGGGGCTACGAAACACCCCCAACGGCGCAGGACCAAGCCAACCCGGAAAGAGGTTTAATAAATAGAATACTGTATAAAGAGTGAAACATGGAAAGTGCGAGAGTGGCGTACAGCTGATTGTATCTTGTAGCGTAACGGATATTCGAAGTGATGCTGAGTACCAACACATACAAGCGTTTGTCTATGGAAAAAAGAAAAGTGCTATCTGTCTCATGACGATGGCAACCGAGCCAATCGACCCGACCGCACTCAAGGCCAGGCTGTTGATTGGTAGAACTCATGGTAACACGATTTACTACCGCGCAACCGGACACGCATAGGAAGAATCTGCTGGAGCGTGGTCGAGAGATGCAGCAGTCCCGTCTCGGTCCGTATGGTTGTGCACGTAGGCTTGTGCGTCAGGGTCGAATTACTTAATGAGAGGAATTTTAGGCAACGTATTGATCAACGTCTGCTTTCCGATTGGTGGGTTCAAACGTTCATCTTGACTGGATCAACAGCTGTATCTACATTGTGGCTACGAGAGGCTGGTATCAATAGGGTATCAATAGGGAATCATTAGGGATAACCACCCCATCTCGTATCTTGCCACGCGGAAACCGAATGACACAAGCCGGAGCTAGTTTGATAAAGTCCAGAAATTACACGAAAATAAAGTTGATGTAGCCTGCCAGTCTTTCAGCCTTTCCGTCGTTGCACCGGCCTTTTTCTTCTCCACTGGCTATATTGTACATGGTCTACCCCGTATCCCATCGCTGCATGGGAAGAGCATTGTTATTTTCCCGATCAACGTCATTCTATGTTATACTATTGTTTTATGCTACGGAGAATTGAGTAAGAAGAAAGACACTATCAAAGGATATTACGAATCGAAGCATATAAGGCAGCCTCACTTACCACGAAAACCACAGAAAATCAGAAAAAAAAGAAGGACTAGAGACGCTTGCTACTTCTTCATTGTATACTTGCATAGTATAGGATCTGATCAATACTACAGAACATCGTGCCAATTTCCAAGGCTGTAACACTGTCGGATGCGAGGAGTCTGTTGACCATTTCATGTCCCAGCACACATGATCTGAAAGCCCATAAAGAGCAACATTGAAATGGCAAATTGACTTTAGATTGCAGGTAATCAAGAAGACCGGTGTGTTTGGTCAAGCCACTTAGCTCGGTACCTGAGCTGTTTGTGTGACGCTGCATGCCAAAGATATTAGTGTTTGAGTTTGATTAAAACTCAGACCAGGAATAATGGTGGAGATTCAATCATGTATCAAGCGTTTATGAATCAAACAAGATTCAAGACATGGCTTTTCCATGGTTGTTTAGGGCTGATGATATCATCTGATTTCGGATCGCCAAGATTCAATCCCATTGTAGGAACAAGTCACAGGACTCATCGCAATTATACCATCGTACCTGTCCAGGTGGAACTGAGGTGGAACTGCAGTATTAGCCTTATTCGACCGCACTACAGACCATGGAAGATGGATACAGTGCAACAGAACACGCATGCCTCCGTCGGAAACGTACAGCTGCATCGGAACCGACGCCGTTTCATCATCCACTTGGCATGGGCACCTTGTGTCAAATTTGGGCCCAAAGAGCCACTTGTAGCGCTCTTGCGTCCTGTCGCAACGTCCCAAAATTGTGGCGCATGCGAGGGGAAGATGTTTGCTTCTTATGGTTTCATTGTGGGTCTTGGATGGGCATCCACATGTATAAGGAGAATTATCTATGACTTACGGGTAGATGCAGATCCAGTGGTATTGAATTCAGGTGACGGCCGATGAGCTTGACAATATCCGGGATCGGATCTTCAATCAGAGGTCGGATAGAACACGTAATTTGATTATTAAGGTCTGCTACCGTTCAAACTCCGGTATACATCACAGTCCAGATCTGCCTTCCTCATCCCGTCTGGCCAAAGCCCTTTCTTTCTTTGCTTTTTCCATATCCAGGGACATCTTCACAGGTGCCACTCCAGGGGTCTCAAATATCGTATCAATCTCTTCTAAGGTCAGTCCACTGGTTTCAGGGAAGAAGAAGTATGACAGAACCAGCTGGACAGAGTTATATGCGATATACACCACCCAAATCTTGTAACCAACTTTGGCGATCCCCACGCTAATGCCATAGCTTTGAACAGCGCTTGCGCCACCTTGGATCAGACTGTACAGACCCATGCCCTTCGCACGGAGTGCCAGAGAGAGCACCTCCACAGGGTAAAGATTGTGCATCGTAGCGATGAGAGACGCAGAGAATGTTTGGTACAGGAAAATCCAGAGAATGGTCAGTGCGGCAGCGGCATGACTAGAGGTGAGGCTGTACTGCCAGGATGTGATGGTCACCGCAGTCTGGAAAATGATCATCGCGATCAAGCCAGAGAAAATAAGGGTTCGTCGGCGGAATTTATCAACCAACAGTGCTCCAACCGCGGTAAAGACAAAATAAGTCGCTGTGCTCCCGATTGTGATTCCCAGCTGTTGCTTTGTGGTGTTGACTCCAATGGTCTCCAGTGCCGGTGTCATCTAGGATTAAGTTGGTCAGTATTTGAAAGGCAAAGGTGAAGGAATCTATTCTTCTTACATAGTATGTGATGATACCGCCACCATTCCACTGCTGGAAGATCGAGTAGAGTGTCAGAACCAAAAGCCGGTAGCGAACAGTCTTGGTGAAAAAGACTCGATAATCCCAGAACTCAGAAAAGCCAGCTCGATCGTTTTCCAAAGACTCTTCCATCTGGGTGACCACAATCTCAACAATTGGCTCATTGATGTCACCACTGGTGGTGTGGTACTTGGCTATCACTTTCTTGGCCTTCTCGCGCTGGCCCCTCATGACATACCATCGAGGCGACTCCGGGGTCAAGAAGAAGATAGTCAGGCATACGAGGGCCGGGAACACAGCTTCGAGGATTAGAGGAATACGCCAGGCATTGTTTCCAGGCAGGTTGTCAAGCCCGATCATAGCACCGAGCATGACCAAACTGCCTACCTGGAAGCAGGCACCGAAGAAACCAACCATGCGGCCACGGAGGTGAACCGGAGAAATCTCACCAATATACTGAGAGCTTGACATCAAAGCAGTACCGAAGCCCATGAAGAACCGGCCCGCCATGAACATGCTTAGATTGGTGGCACAGCCCTGCAAGATAGCAGCAAGGATCACAATCGCATTTCCAGCGAAGTTGATGCCCCGACGACCGATCACGTCGGCAAAGGCCATGAATGGAGCACCGCAGACTGTTCCAATGCTCATCAATGCATTGATTAATCCGTAGGTACTTCCCGCGGTACCGAAACCAAAGTAGTCATGCCATGCCTGCAATGCGTCAATGCCACCAATCACACCCCAGTCCACTCCAAAGCCAGCCTGATTAAAGCCTTGAACGAGCATGATAAGGAACAAGCGAAAACCAGTCCATGACCAAAGGCTCAGTGACTCCTGCGAGATCGTCCACAAGTCTTCTTCTGTCAATCTTGCCAGAGCAACCTCCTCAACATACTCCTCGCTGTCAATCTTCGACACCTTCTCTGCTTGCGGCGTAACTTTCGCCATGGTAGAAGTACCGAAAAAGGAAGTCACAGAGTAGTCTCAAAATATGTGCCGAACAACCAAGCAGACCCAAGACAGGTTAGCTGTTGAGAAATCCGGGGAAGAACCAAGGAGCGATCGCTCGTATTTCAGCTCCAGTGAGCCTGGATAACCCGACCAGGATCATCATGGTGGCTAAAGATTCATGCTCAGAACCCTATTCGGCCACGGACACTAGCCAGGATCCGAGTCTAAACAGGAAAAAAAGAAAGATCTGGAGATCAATGACTGGGTCTCCTAGCTTCGCTAGCGTGACGCGACTAAAAAAAGCAATCATTGCAGTGAAATGGCGTTAGTCACATTACCTGTCAGGATGGAGAATCACCAATAAAGCCCTTGCTTCCACTAGGGGAGCATTATGAGGCGCGAAATGAGGAATCCTGGAAGGCGTTGATTGGGTTTCTCCACCACTTGCAAGCGAGTGCGGGGAAATATAGATTGAGCTTGATGCTTGACTTTCGCGCTAGTCTAAACGTCCGGGTCAAAGTCAATCTACCAAAGAAAGTCTGAATTTAACCGGGATCTAGGTTTGCGATGTTACTGCTAGAAAGAAGGCTAGCAGGGATTTTGTATCACGCGTTCCTTCTACGAATGTCCACTATATTCTCATGGCTCCACGGTGGTCGGGGTCCGGTTGCACTTTGAATCAGAGAAGACAAGGGAACTTCGTTTCCTCTTCATTTTAACATCTAAATTCTAACGTCATAATTAAAGCATCATGAGTGAGCTGTGGTACGAACAACCCGCGGCCACTTGGAATGAGGCTCTCCCCTTGGGCAATGGTCGACTTGGCGCCATGGTCCACGGTCGCACCGATACGGAGATGATCCAGCTTAACGAAGCTTCGTTATGGTATGGTGGGCCTCAACAACGAACACCCGAAGACGCCTTGGGCAACCTGCCAGCTCTGCGACAAGCCATTCGCCAGGGAAATCATATCGAGGCGGAAAGGCTCGTGACCACATACTTCTTCGCAACCCCAGCAAGTCAACGACACTACGAGCCTCTCGGTAATCTTTTCTTGGATTTTGGACATAAGCCCGAGAACGTTAACAAGTACGTACGTTCTTTGGACCTTACAAAGGGGGTCTTGCATGTCAACTACGAGCACCAGGATGTTGCATACGAGCGACAGATGATTGCCACTGATAATCCTTCAGTACTCATTCTGCGCGTTCGCTCCTCAGTGAAGACAGGTTTTATGCTACGTCTGACCCGAATGAGTGACCTTGAATTTGAGTCGCATGAGTACTTTGATTATGTCGAGACCGTCGGAAAGAGTCCTAACTTGAAAATTCCGGGTCGTAAGGAGAATACAATCACCATGCACATCACGCCCGGTGGAAAGGGAAACCCTGCCTGTTGCATCGTCCATGTTCAAACCCTCGATACGGACGGGAAAGGCAGTATTACTAAAGAGGGCAAGAACCTGGTCGTCAATTCTGATGATGCGGTAATTTACATCGCGGCGCGAACAAGTGTGAATGGGAAGAAAGGTGATAACCATGCGGAAGCCGATATTGCAAGCATTGCATCCGCTCCACGCGATACCTGGAGACAACAAGTCCAAGAGAACCAGAAGATATGGAAGCGAATGCATCTGACGCTCCTACCAGATCGATCAGACCTTTCTACAGATAAACGAGTTTTGGAAACCAGAGACCCGGGCTTGATAGCACTCTACCATAACTACAGCCGCTATTTGCTCATGGCCTGTAGTCATGAAGGGAGCGCGGCTTATCCTTTACCGGCTAATCTACAGGGAATCTGGAACCCTTCTTTTCACCCGGCTTGGGGCTCTAGATTTACCATCAACATCAATCTGCAGATGAATTATTGGTCTGCAAACCTTTGTAACCTATCTGAATGCGAAATGCCTTTGTTCACACACCTCTCCCGGATGGTAGCCAATGGCGAGAATACTGCGGAAAAGATGTACGGTTGTCGTGGCTGGACTGCCCATGCGAACACTGATATCTGGGCCGACACCGATCCTGTAGACCGTTGGATACCAGGTACGCTCTGGCCGCTCGGAGGTGCATGGCTCTGCTGTCATATATGGGAGCATTTCCAATTCACGGGAAACGAGAGCATTCTCCGAGAATATTTTCCAGTTCTTCGTGGATGTGTCGAGTTTCTCCTCGACTTCCTGATCAAAGATTCATCTGGAAAATATCTAGTGACATCCCCATCCGTCTCGCCTGAGAATTCATATTACGACAAGAAAGGACAGAAGGGTGTGCTATGTGAGGGAGCAACCATTGACATCCAAATAATTGATGCTGTGCTACGAGACTTCGAGTTAGCAACCGCGCAACTAGGCATGACGGATGATTCCCTCCTTCCCCAGGTTCACTCAACTCGCACTCGGCTCCCACCTATGCAGATCAGCCCGAAAGGCTACCTACAAGAATGGGCTGAAGACCATGACGAAGTCGAGCCTGGCCATCGACACACGTCTCATTTATGGGCCCTCTACCCCGGCAATGCGATCACGCCAGACAAGACCCCCAACCTCGCAGCTGGGTGCAGAGAGACGCTTCGCCGACGCGCCGAGCACGGAGGTGGTCACACAGGCTGGAGTCGTGCCTGGCTCATCAATCTGTACGCCCGACTCCGTGACACGGCGGAATGTCAAAAGCATCTCGACTTATTACTGGCGAAATCTACCCTTCCGAATCTCTTTGACAATCACCCGCCATTCCAGATCGATGGTAATTTTGGTGGGGCTGCAGGTATCGTGGAGATGTTGATTCAGTCCCACGAGTCGGGATTTATTCGACTCCTCCCAGCCTGTCCGAGCGACTGGACGGGAACCATCCATGGCGTGCGTGCTCGAGGGGGCTTCGAACTGGACTTTAGCTTTGAAAATGGAGCTCTTGTGGGTGATGTCATTATCCAGTCCCAGGGAGAAAAGAAAGTCACTCTTGTTTTCCCGGGTGGGTTTGAGTTGAATATTGAGTGTGCTGGCAAATCCAGGTTCCCGCCGGAGATTTACTCTAGATAGACTATTAGTACATGTGCAAGATACGTGGGACGAATAATCATTTGTCTTGCATGAGAATCTAGACAATCGTTTCAAGTACCTTTGTCACTCATAATCCCTGCTACTCCGGCCTTCCCTAAATAGGCACGGAGCAACCATCCGCATCAGCCAAGTCCTGGATAAAATGGAAATAATCCTAGTAAATACAAGAGCTTAGCCGGATGAACCCCGCATGGCTTTATTGATCGAGAGCTTTACCATGAGCTAGAAAAATATCAACGCCACCTATACACCACTCCAGCGAAAACAATCAAGCCCAAAGATGGATCTAGCTTCAGTTCACGACCTCAAAGGCGTCCTTCGTCCGGACTTTTTTCATGGTTACGCCACAGCCGCAGCCCAGATAGAAGGCGCCTGGGATAAAGACGGCAAAGGCGTCTCGATCTGGGACACATTCGGCCATACACCAGGCAAGGTAGCCGATGGCAGTAACGCCGACGACGCAACACGCGCATACGACTTCTACCGCGAAGATGTCGCCTTGATGAAATCCTACGGCGTCAATGCATACAGATTTTCACTATCTTGGTCGCGTATCATCCCGCTCGGAGGCCGTGACGATCCTGTGAATGAGCAGGGAATACAATACTATTCGAATCTAGTCGATGAGCTTTTAGCTAACGGTATCACGCCCTTCGTTACGCTCTTCCATTGGGATATACCGCAGGCGTTGGAGGATCGGTACGGCGGGATGTTGAATCAGGATGCGTACACCCCTGACTTCATTCGGTATGCACGCGTGTGCTTTGAACGGCTCGGCGATCGCGTTAAGCACTGGATTACATACAACGAGCCTGGAGTGTATACATTAGCCGGATACGCAGCC
The DNA here is from genome assembly GCF_028828015.1 of Penicillium pulvis. Classification (NCBI taxonomy): domain Eukaryota; kingdom Fungi; phylum Ascomycota; class Eurotiomycetes; order Eurotiales; family Aspergillaceae; genus Penicillium; species Penicillium pulvis. Next base: position 3,012,418 of record NW_026643079.1, on the reverse strand, counting down.
GGCGTGCACGCACCAGCACGATCTTCTTTCCGAGAACGCAATGCGGAGGGAGATTCATCCACCGAGCCGTTCATCGTCGCGCATACAGAACTGGTATCTCACGGTCATGTGTCGAAGATGTATCGTGAAGAGTTCCAGCCTCAGCAAAAGGGTACGATCGGTATAACGTTGCATGGGAATTGGTCCGAGGCTTGGGATGAGGAAGATGAACGCGATCAAGAGGCTGCGCAGCGTGCACGTGAGTTCGAGATCGCTTGGTTTGCTGATCCGGTTTATAAGACTGGTGATTATCCTGCTTCTATGCGCGCTCAGCTTGGTGATCGACTTCCCCGCTTTACGGAAGAGGAGTCGAAGCTTGTGCTTGGGAGCTCGGAGTTCTATGGGATGAATAGTTATACGACTTTCTTCATGAAACATACCACTGCGCCGCCGGATATCAATGATCATAAGGGGAATGTGGAGGTTTGTGATGTGAATAAGCGGGGTGTTTCTCGTGGGGAGGAGAGTGATACTGAATGGTTGCGAGCTAATCCTCAGGGATTCCGAAAGTTGATAAATTGGATCTGGGCGAGGTATCATACTCCTATTTATGTGACTGAGAATGGTACCACTGCGAAGGGAGAAGTGGCACCAACACCAGAAGTTCTGAATGATGACTTCCGCATCAAGTTTTTTGAAGGATATGTGGGCTATGCTTTGGCTCGAGCTGTGAAGGAGGATGGAGTTGATATTCGGTCTTATTTTGCGTGGACCTTTACTGATAATTGGGGTAAGTCTTCCTGATAAAATGTGCGATTGTCGAGATGACTAACTGGCTATAGAATGGGCCGCTGGCTATGCCGACCGATTTGGAAGTACTTGGATTGACTTTGAGTCTGAGAATAAGACTCGGTACCCCAAGCAATCTGCTTACTACCTGGATCGTCTGTTCAAGCATTTGATCCGTGAGCAATAAGCGTCGATAGCGATAGACTACCCATATCTAGAATGTCATTATGCGAGATTTAAGGTTTGCCACCAGTCATACACCTCGGCTGTCAATTTTGACAGGGTAACCATATTTTAAAGTAGATAGCTATTAAGCTTAGAAATTGCTAATATTTCGCCTTTCAAGCCATCCTACAATGGCAAAGTGGTTTACTCACGTATGGACAGTAGCATCCACCTTCCTTTCTGAGCGAAAGTATGAGATAAGACCACTTGCGGCAGGTCATTGCGATAACCCTATCGGCTAACCCCCTCATGACTCCAACCCTCGGCTCTATGATAGTGACCCCAATAGTCATCAGACATTTAAAATGAAGTATATGACCAATCGTGTTTGAACTTATACCACCCTCAACACCATCGCACAACACCATAATCATGCCTGCAGAGCCGATCAAATTGACATTGAGGGGAAGCCCCCGAGAGGTATTCCTTCTTCCCCATACTACAGATAAACAAATCTAATCAGTGCCTCAAGATTGGCGTTGAACATGGCCGCACTCTCCGAAACCAAATCCGCAGCCAGATCAGCATCTACGAGGCCATGTTCGAGTATACCTCGAAACTATCATGGCCCGATGTCCGTGAAGTCGCCAAGGACTTTCAACCCGCCTTGATGAAACTCGTCCCCGATATCTATGCCGAAATGGAAGGAATCGCCGAAGGAGCAGAGCTTGAAATCCTTGATATCGTCGCGCTCAACTGTCGTAGCGAGATTGCTCTTGGAAAATTCTCCGACGGCTGCACAACGCTATGCTGGAAGAAGAGCGATAATGCGCGCGTACTCTCTCAGAACTGGGATTGGGCTTCGCCAATAGGAAAAAACATTGCTATGATTTCGATTGAGCAGCTTGATAAGCCAACGCTTTATATGGTGACTGAGGTAAGGTATTCCCGAGATCATTGATGGACTCATGCTGATTGATGCAGGCGGGCCTTGTAGGTAAAATCGGCTTCAATTCTGCAGGTGTCGGTACCTGTCTGAATGCCATTCGTGCAAAGCCGATGATCAGCAGCAAACTTCCAATTCACGTTGCACTTCGACTATGTCTCGAAAGTGTATCTGTTGATGCTGCTGTGAAGACTCTGGAGGCTTTGGGAGGTGTTGCGTCTGCACAACACATTCTTGTTGCAGATAGCACAACTGCCCTTGCACTGGAACTCTCGCCTGTGGGTAATAAGTATATTCCAGAAGATGAGGCTGGGCTTATCCCGCATACAAACCATTTCATTGAAAACCGATATGTGGAGGAGCCGCCTTGGCTTTCTGGATCTCCGATCCGCTTGAAGCGGGTTAAGGACTTGGCACTGGGGCTCATCGCAAATGGGACTTCCGGCGATGCTATTACACCTTCTTTACTACGGGAACAGATCTTTTCTGATACTTTTAATGTTCCTCAGGCCATTTGTTGCCAGGAAGATCAGGCTGTCCACGTCTCGATCCGCGACAACACTCTATTTAATATTGTCATGAACCTGGAACCTGGGCGCGTGGGTGCTGAGGTTGTTTTTGGTCGTCCTGGTTCTGGTGAAGAGGGGCCTGTCTTCAAGATGCCTTGGGTATGATATAAAATGCTTGTCAATCGCTAAACTACAACTGGGGTCGGGGGTATTACTACTCAATCAATAGACAGGCTTCCTAGTTAATGGCAATACCTCTTAGTGAATGCAAAGACGTTCGCTCACTATTTCTTCCAATTGAGGCCTCTGATTCTTACTTTTCTCAACCCTCCGTCTTTGCATATTTTTCAGTCTGAGCGTTCTGTTGCTTGGATACTCCCCCACCCCACCTCATTCTTAACCTTTGCTTCTGTATTAGCTTGAAGGGCTCCTGTTGCTACTCTGAGTCTAGCATAGAACGTCAGGTTTCTCTTCAAGTTTGTCCACGGGTCTACTTTAATGCCTGAATTGGTCATACATTTTCTCTCGCTGCAGCTCTCCGCCCTTTTCAATTGCACAAATTGCACAGTCGCTACCCTCGATACCGCGTACGATCTTCCTCCCCTCCCTTCTCTTCCCTTTCAAGTGTATTAATTCTTACTGATCGACGGATAGCTCATTCACAGGCCCTGGTTTGTACCATCGACACCCTCGCTAGGCTTCGAGGCTTGCTTCGCAATGAACAAAACCTTGAATGCAAAAGCTGAGTGGGAGAAGTGCATTCGACTCATCACGCATGTTATCGTGGGACTGGGCCACCAGCCCTCTCAGCCCAGCCATGAGGTGTTGGAAAGTTTGGAATCAGTCCAATTCAAGTTCGAGGGCCTATTACTGATGGCGGACCCTGAGTACCAATACGCCTCCGACACCTTAACGACTGGCCGCATCACAATTCAAAGAGAGAAAGCCCGCCTCGCCAAAGATCCGCAGAGCTTTGAAGATGTGATGCGGAATATGACGGATATGTTGAGCTCAATGCAAGCTCGGAATATCTTCTAGTACGAAAAATCTAGTCAAATGAAAGAAATTCATTCCTCCTTAAGGCTCTTAAATCATCTCTTATCCTTCACATATAACTCAACGGTAGCCTGCTTCCTCTTCTATATCTCCCCCCTTCAACCTTGACATTTACTTCAGTCTGAGCTTGAAGGGCTCCCCTGACATGACCGAGCGTCTCGCTAGGCCATGTGACAGTTACAAGTTCAATGTTATAGGCCAGAAGATAGACCTCCAACGTGACCAACCGTTTCTTTTCGTTTACAAAAACATCGTGGGGGCTTTCAATATCTGAAGATGGTAATAGGTTTGATTAGCCAGGGATTTGAACTTGAATCTGAGGCGGACTTTCTTGGATGTCGGAGACTGAAAAGTCACCTGAATCCTACCATATTTGGAAGGCTTGTGCTTGATTGTTATGTTGGTTGTTCTGAATAGCCATCTATATCGTTATATATGCGATTGGCCATATGCTAAATCTACGAGTTGGAGATGATGACGAACCCACTTCCAGCCTTCTTATCGAAATTTCCCTTTTCCCAGCTATTCCCTGTTATCAATACCGTCTAGTCAGCACTAAGTTCACCTGTATAGTCTCTCGTGAAGTACCCTGTTTCTCCAATCTCAAGATTTCGACTTGTCTTCCTAGGACTAAGTCATACAAAGCCAACTGACAAATGAAGTCGCGAGCGGTAAGGAATGTCTTGGAATGCTGATCCAAATCAATAGAAAATTGATTCACAGAACATGCGGGGTCGCAACCCTGGAAGTGTGCAGAAGTCCACTGTACGATTGGCAATCGCTAGCAATCGACTGGTGTAACCGAGCTCCACTATATGCTGGGGGCTACATACTAATGCATGGAACTCGTCATTCTTTGCGGCGATCACGCCAAGTCTCACCTTCAGCTCTGTGTGATACGACATAATGAGAGGGGCTTGCATACCATATCTCGGTCAACGGGACCAACCTAAACACTAGTAAATCCATGGAAACCAGTTTAAGCGACGCTTTTATTAATGAGCCGGTTTCCCCACGTCTGAGAATTTTAGAATCAACTTCTACCTCAACACTGCGATGAGCTCCACCACTAATATCCCTGAAGAGCGCCCTGTGGCAAATTCATCAGAGAATGATCCTTTATTGGACCATTCAGGCGACGTCACCCAAGATGAACGGAACATATGGTTCAATCTGATCGCGGGTGAGGTCATATCAAATCTCTTTCTATGAGCTATTGTGAACTGACAATTTCGGCTTGACAGATTCCGCTGGTCTTGCTCAGATTGGGATCTGGGTTGTAAGTGTCTATACCAGGGTTTCGCAGTGTCACAGAAAGCATCACTGTAACACATCAAGGTCGATACATTGACTAAGTTCTCTAGTTCGCCGCCCTTGTATGGTCCAACATCTTAGCCCAACCAATCATCCTCTTCACGGCTCATCCAGTAAGCCGACCATGTGATTTTGAGCAAGGATAAACATCTCTGACCAATCTCCAGCTTCTCGCCAGCTCAGCTCTTCTCCTCCAGATCCAAGGAATCCTCATTCTTCAACACACGTCCATCGAAAAACCATCCCAAAAACGCACGGGAGCCCACATCCATTATACAATCCAATTAATAAGCACCATCCTCTTCCTCGCAGCCTTCATAGTAATTGAAATTAACAAAGGCTCCCATCCCCGCTTAACCTCCACGCACAGCATTCTCGGCCTCCTCACCGTCATCTTCGTCGTGCTCCAATCTCTCTTCGGAGTCGTCCAGTATTTCCTGCCAGAGTTGGTTCTAGGCAGTGTCGATAACGGAAAGAAAGTATACAAATATCATCGTTGGAGCGGATATGTGGCGCTGCTGGTGCTGGAGATTCCGGCTGCGATCTGGGGGGCGACGCAGACGGACTACAGCATAGCTATGTTGCATATCCCGTTGTGGGCTGTTCTCACTGCGGCTGCCGCGGTGATTGTTGGTGTGGGTGCGAGGATTAGGAAGCAGAAGCTAGGATTGGGAAATTGATTTGAGATTTGAGCCGGTGGTTGTTTATGATGAAAGTTGGTGTGATCGTGCGATCGTACGACTTAAAATGACCTGCTGCATTTCGGGTATTTCTTTGTTATAATTACAGTTTATGAATAGGCAAAGTCATAATTTGATATTAATTTCCCCCTTCATCTGGTCATTTCATTTGTATCACTGTCGGGCTTCACGGAGAAATCATATAGTTCAAGTGGATTAGATGATCCAATTACCTGCTCCACCGAACAGCTAATCCACACCCGCCAATTTCTCCAACTTCCTCACCTACAAACATCATGGCACTCACAAGCCCCTACATCTGCCTCAATTGCAGGTGGGCACCCCGATACAGACTAAATCAACTGCAACTCCGTCGCAATTTCTCCCTTTCCCCCCGCCACCACCAAATCCTCCGACCAGCAACAGCACCAAAGCAAACACCCGACGTCAAGCACATCCGCCAGAATGTAGAACGCTACGCCCAAAACTGCATCGACCGAAACTACGCCGGACACGCAGGATACCCCTCGCAAATCCAGATACTCTCCGATGAAGCGCGACAGCTTGACTACGACCTGAAAACGCCGCGGTCCCGCGCCAAACAGCTCGAGAAAACCATCGCAAAGCTCTCGATTGCAGCCCGCGCTACAGGAACCAATGAGCCGGCCGACACACAAGACCAGGAGATCGCAGCTCTAAAAGCAGAAGCGCAACGCCTGAAAGACGAGTCCGCAGTCATGACAACCCGCAAAGCAACCTGCACCGAGGAAATCAACCGCCTAGCTCTGTCCCTCCCGAACCTCTCCTCCTCCGAAACACCAATCGGCCACACACCCCGCCTAATAAACTACCTTAACTTCGATCCTGCAAACCCTCCCGCGTGGACAAAAAGCTCCCCATCCGACCTCCAGTCCCGCTCTCACGTCACAATCGGTACAAACCTCGGCCTACTAGACTTCACCAGCTCAGCTACAACAACAGGATGGGGCTGGTACTTCCTCATAAACGAAGGCGCAATGCTCGAACAGGCACTCATACAATACGCACTTAGCATCGCGCGCCGTCGAGCCTGGAAAGCAGTTTCCCCACCTTCAATCGTGTACTCCTACATCGCCGATGCATGCGGGTTCCAGCCTCGCGACCAGCATAACGAGCAACAAATCTGGAGCATTGAGCAGAATGAACGTGATCGCGACCATAAGCCACAGCGCTCATTAACGGGAACGGCAGAGATCCCGCTGGCAGCTATGTATGCGGGCCGCGATATTCAAGCTACCGATTTACCTTTGAAGCTTGCTGGTTCTAGTAGATGTTACCGAGCAGAAGCTGGTTCGCGCGGTGTGGATACGAAGGGATTGTACCGCGTGCACGAGTTCACGAAGGTAGAGCTGTTTGCTTGGGCGGATAATGTTGGGTCTGATAAGGCTACGGCTACGTCGGATGATCTGTTCGCGGAGCTATTGGATATCCAAACGGAGATTCTGACTTCCCTTCATCTTCCTTGCCGTGTGCTTGAAATGCCTACGGGTGATCTCGGTGCGAGCGCGACTCGGAAACGGGATATCGAGGCTTTATTCCCGTCGCGGCTGCGTCCGTCGGCAGCGGCGCCTGATACTGCTATTGTTGATCCCGCTATTCAGGAGCTCGAGTCTGCTTGGGGAGAGGTTACGTCTGCTTCTATCTGTACGGATTATCAGAGCAGACGGCTTGGGACTCGGGTTCGTGGTGGCGCTGTGAAGGAGTCGCGTTTCCCGCATACTGTGAACGGTACAGCGATGGCTGTGCCGCGTGTTTTGGCTTGCATTCTGGAGAATGGATTTGATCCTGAGCGGGGTGTGGTTGTCATTCCGGAGGTATTGCGGCCATGGATGGATGGTATGGAGACGATTGGGAAGAAACAGTAGAGGCTGTCCTGATCCGTGTATATTATGATAGATATTTTGGGGATGTGTACGTATATGGTTGTATTTATCTAAAACATTATGTTCAAGTGCGCATCATCTTGTAGATACTCTAGGTGCATACTGGTTGTCATGGATTTGATATAGATTCAAGGACAATTTTGTGACGATCTATGGTCCAGAACCATGGACGAACAGAAGTATAGAAGCGCCAATACAATTCATCAAGTCATAACACATTAACTAAGGCGCAGTAAGGACATCGCATCATAGGGAAAATCAAGACATAGGGATACATCCAAACCAAGCTCTAGAACAGACCAGCAGTTCAGAACGAGGTAAAATAACCAAAGACGCCAGGGTCACGACTCCGAAATATAACCAAATAGGTATCTGGAGAGCAAGCCGCCAATTGACGTGAAAACAACCAACAAATCAGAACATCGTAAACATAATAAAGAGAAAAACATAAGGCCCACATCTTATTGGGGCCAAGGCAGATCAGCCTCTTCGACCCGCGTGCAGGTCAAATACGGCAGCCCTACATCGGGAATATGCTCAATAGCCGCAGAACTTGCACTGCTGTGCTCCGCACCACTTTTCAGCTCCAACTCAAGGAAATTGCGCATGAGCGGTTTAACGATTTCACGTGCCAGCCGTTTAATCTCGTCCATCTTACGCTCGAAACGCTTCAAAGTTTCGCGATTGTAAAGCGAATCCGCTGATTGGGTCGGGTGGATCTTCAGGAAGCGTTTCAGTTCGTCGTGGGGCAAGTATGCCTGTGACGAAGAAGACCCAATCAACCGATACACGCGAGCAGAAGGATCAGGCGGGGTAACAGGTCTCGATGAACCGGCTTGTGAGCCTGGTGCAGGTGTTTGGGGAGGGTTGGTAGCGGTGTTCTTGAGTATGGGAGCTGGAGGAGGAGTGGTACTCTCAATGAGCCATTGGCGGAATAAAGAGACGGCCAACCAGTCTAAGTAAGCGTTGTTCGGACCGACCCGTTCACCGCGGGAGGTCGTCAGAGACAGACGGAAGAGCTTGGAGTCAACGCGGGCCTTTAAATCTTCCAGATCTTCGTATTTGTCCTCGATGAGATCGAGCACAGCATTTGGAAGGGGAGCGTATGAGCCGTTACGCAGGTTTGGCAGGGCGGCTGGCCACTGGCCGACAACATGTATGAGAGCTTCGGAGAAGATCACCCGGCTGCGGGCTAGGTATCCCAGTTTGAGGTAGCTAGGAGGGTATTTGGCAATCTGTTTGAAGAGTCGCGAGCCGAATCCTAGGAGGTGGTGGTCTACTCGGGGGCCAGTGACTGGTAGCGCATCGTACATGTCTGCCAGGGCGAGGAGAGACTTGCACTCTGTGTAAGCCGTAGCAATATTCACACTGTTTAGCACAGGCGGATGATTGTAGAACATGCGGAAGAGGTTCTCGTAGTCGCGAATCAATGGGTCGGCAGTATTGCGGTCTCCCCCTTCGGTTCGTGGGAGGTGCACTACTGACTGCATTCCGGCCAAGTTCGCCATAGATCGGAAGTAGCCCGCCTGAGCATTTGATGGTTTGGTCATCGTTGGAGGAAGCCCGTGTTGATCGCCACTGGTAAACATAGGAGCGTAGGTAGGTTGCTACTCAAGAAAGTGAGGTTAGTTATGGGCCTGGTACACCCCTTGCGACTCGCGAGTGCGACTGCGACATGAAGATTGGGACCAACCTTCTGAACAAGTATGGGCTCCTCGTCCTCTCCCATATTTTCCCAGTCCAACTCATATCTCCATCGTCGCTTTTCTCCTGTCCGCATCGATAGAGTCCCATTATCAGACTGCGCAAGCGTAGATCCATTGGATAACGAGTCGTCCTCGCTCACCCGAGACAATGTCCCATCGGGCTTCGAGGGTCCCGGCGTACTCTGCCCCGACCATTCCTCCTTTGTGCTTGCCTCGAAAAAGCCGGAGCATTGCGCCAGAATCAACCGGTGAAGAAGGTATCGTTTCTCATGCGACCCAGCACGGATCGCGATCTCGGTGTCGCCCGTATACGTGAAGATCGGGAAATCGTTCGAGGATGTCGATCCGGAGCCGCCGTGGTGGGAACGACCTGATCTATGACGGCGGGTCGAATGCGAGTGACGCGATACCACGGATGGGGCACTCTGGTTTGGTGCGATGCGATCGACGACTTGAGCCTGGGATACCATTGCGCGCGTGGATTTCTTTGTTTATGCTTCATGTAGATCGAAGTGAAAATCCCGTTAGCAACGAGGAGGTGCGCCGGCGATCAACACCTATTCGCGCAGCCTGATGCCGTCATTTAAAACCATGTAAAACGTGGGAAATGAGGGTGTGGGTGGGTGGATAAGGGAGTTGTGGTCAGAGAGTGGTATCGCGCCGGTGGATTTAGGATTTTATCCCCGCGATCCCAAAACAATGGTTATAGATAGATTGCACAATCCCACAAAGGCATGAATCTTGAAATGTACTCAGGATTTTTATTTGAGTGGTACCTGGAGGAAAAGCCGGAATAGTGTAAATCAAGTACTCTAGCCCAATTTGGTGGACATCGTACTTGGTAGTACAGGCCGCAAGCAGCTGAAATCGCAGTGGCAAAAGTCGCTGGCTGCAGGTTGAACCAATGAAAGCCTCTGACATAAAGATCGACAATAGAATTCCAGGAACTAAAATAGTTAAGTACAATTAATACAAAATTCTATAGACCAAATTAAGTAGGAATAGATGATCTGGGTTCGGCGGAGTTCGTCGGGACTTTCCTTAATTGACGCCCCTCCTTTCCCCTCGATCTCCTTTTTTTTTTTTCTTGGTAACTTCTACTTGATCATACTTGACGGAGTACATCATTCCCAATAACCTCGGCAGTTCAGATTTCCCCGTTATTCCAGGGAAATACACACACTTCCGTATACGAGGTCACACGATTCCTCGTCACGCTCCGGCTTACTTGAAACTCGACGCCCAAACCGCCCAACAGACAAACAAAAATCTGGCCTTGAACGCACATTCTCGGGACAGCTTCTATAGCTGTCCCGATCTGACCTCGCTGCAGATTTCTTCTCCCGTGATTTCTGCCGACGGTTTCGATCACGACATCAACACTGAGCCCTCTCGCTCACCCTCCCCCGACCCGCTTGCCCCGCGCGTCAAAAAACGTTCCGGCCGACAAACCGTCTCACGCAAAGCGCGCGGCGTCATCGGAAAGGTTCGCGCTTTGCAGCGAATCGCCGCTGCCAAAATGGCGCATCCGTCCATCAAGATCGACACCAGTGTCCAGAGCACTAAACGCGGCCTACCGGATAGCGATGCGGGAATCGATATGTTAAATGAGCAGGGGAATCCCCGGTTGGAGACAGGGGATACAGACGATGTCCCACCGTTCCTGTGCCAATCGGTGACAGGTGAGTCAAGCGGTGTTGCATGCGCCTATAGGAGAATTCTTGCTGCACGTGGGTGGTATGACGAAACTGACCGCTTCCGCTGATAGAGATTCACGACAAGTTTGAAGATCTCGAGTGGATACAGAGGACGCGGATTTCGGATGGTATGGTGTCTAATGACCCTACTCATCCGTATGCAATAGAAACCGACCCGAAAGTCAAGGCGAGGAATCGATACCTAAATGTGCAGGCCTATGCGAATTATCGCATTCATCTGCAGGTTCCCGAGGGCGAATGCGATTTCATCAATGCATCTCCGATTATCCTGAGGGACTCGGTGACGCATGAGGAACTGAAATACATTGCGACGCAGGTGGGTGGTTGTTCAGCTCTTTCCCCAGATATGGTTGTTAGCTAACGCGCTCCTCTGTACAGGGACCCAAGCTTGGACAGCTTTCACACTTTTGGCATATGGTCTTTCATGAGAGCAAGGAGGTGGGCGTCATTATTATGCTCACTCAGACAGTCGAAGCAGGTCGGGAGAAATGCGCCCAGTATTTCCCGCTGCATCAAGATCAACCGTCGATGGATATCTTACTCGAAGAGCCCTTCGATGCCTATATGGGCGATGAGTCTCAACCCGATGACCAACCCGGCATTCTGGGAAAAGTGACACTTTTGGAATCCTTTTATGACGAAAAATCTTGCTCCGAAGTCCGCAAATTAGAGTTGACTCTTGGTTCCGAGTCGAAGATTGTTTGGCATTTCTTGTTTGCGGGCTGGGCAGATCATTGCAAACCGGAGGGGCACGACCGCCAGGGTTTGTTGGAGCTCATTAAGTTGTCTGCCTCTAAATGCGACTCTGAAAGTCCACGAGTTGTGCACTGCAGTGCCGGTGTTGGCCGGACTGGAACCTTCATCGCCCTCGACCATCTCTTGCGTGAACTCGAATCGGGCCAGCTACTGCAGGTAACCAATACCGAGACCGATCCAGTTTATGAATGCGTCAACCAAATGCGTGAGCAGCGCATGATGATGGTGTATAATGAACTGCAAATGCAATTCATCTATGAAGTCCTCCGCGAGCAAACCGACGTCAAGCTGGGCAAATACCCCCAGGAGTCCCCCGAAAGCCCGCATGAGCCACGCTCTGCCAAGCTTCGCAAATTGAGTGACCCTTCAGCTTATGTACCGCCGTCGAAGCCCGAGCTGGAGCCCGTCGTGGACCGAATTCAGACTCCAACGCGAAGCTGGTCTGGGACTCCCGAGGTCTCTGATGAAGAGTAGCCATGGGCTACCCACCCCTTTCTTGCTTGTTATATGTATTCTTCCCTATCCTTCTTGCGATGTGATCACGACCCCCTTGGCTTCTCGATCTTGAGTTCCCCTGCTGCATCATACCATGGCATCCGGTGTTGTATCGGTTTTGTTGTTATCGTATTCAGTTCCCCCAATTGTTTAGCTGGTTTTCTTGCTTTTCGCTCTCGTTTCCTTGCGGAAGCTTTGCTCATCTTATGCCTTTTTTTTCTCCAATACCCCACAGCAGCTCGAATGTTGATGCCCCTTGCGCCGTATGTAGTTCTACCCCACTGGCTGGAATTGTCTAGGCCTGTGTTAGATGTGCTGTATATTAGCTCGATCCAAACCGTGTTTATAGTATATTGCCAGTGCTCCAGTCCAACGTTCTTCGACGGTTTTCAAAATAGGGAATCTAGGTACCTACCTCGGCTTCGATCTAGGTACCCGTCGGCTACCCATGGACGCAGGTATTTGTAAACCCGAGATGGATCTATACCTATCTCCAGGGCTTGATGTCTGACATTTAACATCGAGACCCGTGTGTTCTAAACCTTTGTCACAAATTCCAAGGTTTGCCAAGGTGGGCTTCAGATTTACTGAATTATTCTTTGGAAAACTCACGATCGGCCCTAATTCCAGGTTGTCATTAAAGAGCATGGTAACTATACACTACGGGGCTAAACCCCATCGCTCAAAAATCATTGCAAGTATAAACCGAGATCAGACTGGAACACGCACTGACATCCCGAGGTCCATCTCTCAATGAAGAGCTTGGGAACCATAAAAAAAAAGATAAACAAAGCGCTGCGGAACACAAAATGACTGATATCGTACCAACATGAGATTGATCAACAGATCAGTAATCCGAGCAGGATTGAGGGTAGAAATCGGCTCTCAAACAGGAGGGATAGCCATCAGGAAGAGCATGCTTTCTACTTGGCAGGTTGCTTCAAATGAAGAAATAGCCAATCAATCACTGCGTTTCCCGGCAGGTTCCACGACCGGCCCACCGCTCGCAGCGTAGGTTTTCCGGTCTTCCTGATAACTCGGGGGAGATGATGATGGCTCAGACGGCCCGGGGCCATCCTCGGTATCCCAATTATCAACGGCGTTCTCATCCCATTGATCTACTTCCCGTTCTAGGGACATGACTCCGGATTCCTGCGGACCGAGGCCATCATCTTCATGCTCAGAATGATTTCCTATTCCAGTACCAAGCTCAACATCTTCGCCTCCCTCCGTCATTCCAAAGCGGCTCTTCCGGCGACGATCCAGCATGCGGCGGTGGTACCAGCCGCACAGACCAACGGCGCCGAGACTTCCGACCACATTGGCAACAATGTCAAATGCGTCGAAGGGACGATCATTAGGAAGGAAACCCTGGACGACCTCAGAGCCAATGCTGAGACCAAGGGTACAGACCAGGAGAGTCAGGTGTAAAGTGCGCCGGCGGGTGGTGTCGAGGATCCAGTAAAATGTCAACGACAAGAGGAAGAAGGTGAGCAGGTGGAGGAATTTGTCATTTGGCTGTAGATTTGTGGGAATTGTCGATGAGACGCTGTGTGGAAGAAGACCAATGTACCCGGCGAGGATAAGTAGGAAGACAAAAGCTCCTAGAGATCGTGGTGTTTACTTATTAGCTTCTGGAGAAGTTGATCGTGCGATCGGAATCAGATTACGTACCCGCGAACGGATAGCGGATCCGCATGGTGGGTTCAATAGGCAAGAGAGTAACGATATAGTTTCGAACGTCAACAATTAATTCGAAATATTCAGCTTGTTTCCGTGGCCAAGCTGCTGGAAAGCTTCAAGTGGAGGTTGGGGAAAGCAGTGTGCGGAACGTGGATCAATTGGCCCCAGCGGCTGCCTTGTGCGTCATATGTGGAGAGATAACGGAGATGGAAAGGTGAGATGGTTGGCTTATGTGGTGGGTAGGCAGTCAAAACATAATGAGTCAACAATCCAAGCTGCCAACAGAAAAAGAAAAGTGAAGAAAGAAAAACTGGGGAAGATCGGAGTTATCAGATCGAGGTGAAGTGGAGAGAAGTGAATGTAGACTTGCGATCAGCATAAAACGCCCAAAGCAGATCGTCCCCATTTGCCGCGACTTTCCGCCTTCGCGCCTGCCGTAACTGTACTTCACCCTCGTCCAATCTTCCTTACAGAAGCTCCTGTGTTCTTCATCAAAACTCGCCTCTGTGCCATCGCTGTTGGCCTTTCCGACATCACCTGTCGCTTTGGCCGACCTTGCGGTTTCTCTTAATGCCTTTTTCTTCCCAAAAAACCACCTCCCTGTGATTTCTGGGCCCCGTGATCTTAGCCGTGGAGAATCGAGTCTCGCCCGACCCCAGAGCCGGGGTTTTGGAGCGAGCATGTCGCTCGGTCACAACGCCTGGCCCCCAGGCAATATTCGCCCCCCAGATGAACAACAGGACTCTCCGCGCCCCGTCAATGGCTTGGTCAAGACATTGTCCGGCTCGCGAACCCCCCAAATACGCGGTTCGGTCAGCGCCGAGGGCCCGAATGCCGCTAGTATGACTTCCGAGCCGGATATTACCATCGAAGAGGACCCGCGCATTGCTTCATTCCGCGAGCTATTCCGAACAAGCGAGGCGAAAATTAACGCGCTATTTTCGGGTCACTACATCCCCGACGAATCCTCCGATGCCGCGGTCGCGGAAATCGACTCGTCCGAGCTCAAAAATGAACGCGTCGATGCGCCGGCCGCCCCTGCTGCGGCACCCCCAAAGCCCACCCGCAAGCTTGACGACGACTACGACGACTATGACGAGGACGATGATGCGGATATGGAGGATTCGGTCGAATCGCCTTCGAAAGTGAAATCCGTACCGCCATCGCAGGACCCCAATTCCTCATCCGCCCAGCGCCCGGGAACAGCTGCCTCTATCAATGCCGATGTATCAAAGGAGCCCAAAAAAGAGTCGTTGGAAGACATTCGGAAACAACTGGAGGAGGACAAAAAAGCGACGGAGGAGGCCGCCAGGCGCAGCTTCCATACCCTGTTCTACACTCTTGAAAATGACCGAGACGCCATGATGGACCAGCAACGGCTGGAAGAGTCTGAACGACAAGTCGATGCAGAGATCTCGGGACAGGCCAATGCCGGTGGAAACAATGTCGCTGCTGGCTCGAATGGATACAGCTCTTTGAGTAACACCAATCTCGGAGCTTCCAGTTTGACCCTGAAGAACCTCATTGCCCGAATTGACAAAAAGCGCGACATGGTACAAGCATCCGATGCTGATCTCCGCAGCTTGCTGAGCGAGGTGCGCAAGAATCGTAGCAAGTGGGCCAGCGAGGATAAGATTGGCCAAGAAGAGCTTTATGAAGCTGCAGAAAAAGTTTTGAGTGAACTCAAAGCTATGACAGAGCATTCTAATGCTTTTCTGACCCGTGTCAACAAGCGCGATGCGCCGGATTACTACACAAGTGAGAAAACCCTTTCACCCCAACAGTCACGTCAAGCTATGTTCTGTATACTGACCTGAAACCCAGTCATCAAACATCCCATGGATCTTGGTTCAATGACTAAGAAACTCAAGGGCTTACAGTATCGTTCCAAACAAGATTTTGTGGATGACCTTAATCTTATTTGGATGAACTGTTTGAAATACAATACAAACCCTGAACATTTCCTGCGCAAACATGCTCTTTACATGCGAAAAGAAACGGAAAAGCTTGTTCCTCTCATTCCAGACATTGTCATCAGAGATCGAGCTGAAGTTGAAGCCGAAGAGCGTCGACTTCAGATGGCAGAGCTTGATGGTGCTGAAGAGAGTGATGATGAACCCATAATGTCTTCTCGCGGTAGAAAGGCTCCCGGGAAGTCGTCCAAAAAAAGCAGTGCCCCGTCTCGCAATACCCCCAGTGGCTCTGAGGGCCCCTCGGGAAATCGCACCAGTCAACCTCCAGCACCTGCTCGTGCAGATTCAGACACCGCTATGGAAACGAGCCAGAATGGGTTCGGTACTCCCCCACCTGGATCTCATACTCCCTCCGACCCAGCAGGCCCTGGAGTGGGTGGTACAGCAAGCCAGCAAGACGAATCTATGGAAATTGATGCACCTACCACGTCAACCGTGGTTCTTAGTGCTCTGTTGGGTCCCGGCGCAGAGTTGGAAGACCCTGAATACAAGGTCTGGAAACAAGTCACAAAGAAGGATCGGGCGCTCATTGCTGCAGAGCGACACCGTCTTCTCAAAGGCGACAAGGTCAATCCCGAAGAACCGGCTTTACTCCGAACCAAAGCTGGCATGCGACGATGGCTTCGCCATGAAAAGCAAGCAGCTATTGAAGGTGACAAATTGCACGACGCATCCCAGGCAATGGAGCCCGAGGCAGCCGGTGAAACACTAGCTGAAGGTATCGAGGGCGAGGAAGAGAAGATGATTCCCTATTACTACGACGTCATGTCGGGTGTACCTGACCTTCCAGAGCGATTGGCTTGGAAGGAAGATGCGCAAGGTAATGTCGTGGATGCTTCAGAAGAATACCTTAGAGTTCTTCCAAAGGGCTCTTTCCTGCAGCCCGACAGCAAGCTGTCTCGCAAATTAGAGGCGAATATGCGACAAATGCAGGAGACTCGCAAAATTTGTTCCAAGGTTGGCATCGTGAAGCAGATGCAGATACAATCCCAGGTATGTATAGCACCCACACTATCCCCACTCCAGCACGGAATCTCATTATCTACTAGATGTATCAAAACCAATTTCAGAAATACAACCCAGAGCCTTTTGCGGAACAGGATGTTCCCCCTCATGTCATGAATGACAATGGTCCTGTGATTGCTCCTGGAACTTGCCGGGCAGCACTGCAGCGCTCCGTTGCTAAGATATTCTATCACTCCGGGTTTGAGGAGTACCAGCCATCTGCTATCGAAGTTGCCACCGATGTTGCGTCCGACTTTTTCCACAAAATCGGTGAAACCTTCAAGTCATACATGGAAGCTCCTAAGGTTCCAATCACCGAGTCTCAGGAGGCCGCGACATCGGCTGCTGAGTGGAAGTCAGCATACACCGAGCCAGAGATTGTACTTCATACCCTTTCTGGTGTTGGAATTAGTATTGATGAACTTGAGACTTACATTAAGGAGGACGTTGAACGGCTCGGGACCAAGCTTTCTGCTGCCCACGATCGTCTCAAGTCAATGCTCACTGACCTGCTCCGCCCTGCCCTTGCTGATGCTGGCGAGGACGGCTCTAATGCGTTCAATGATGGAAGCGAGCAGTTCGTCGGTGGCGATTTCGCAGAAGATATCGATGAAGATTTCTTTGGCTTCAAGGAACTGGGGCTCGACCGCGAGTTTGGTCTGTCCCAGCTCAGTGTGCCGTTGCATCTCCTTCAGAACCGGATGTACAGTGCGGCCCAGTCACAAAACACCAGTACTACGCAAACAGTTACTATCTATCCCTCACCGCCATCATATTCCCGTGTCTCAACGGACAATCTACCCGAACAGATTGGGCTGGTGCAAGCCTTCTTCAAGGGCAAGCTTGACGCGAACCGCGATGAACCGCTCGTAGAAGATCTCGAGCTTCCACCCAAACAAAGACCAATGGCTGTCAAACCTCGTCTACCAGCCTCTGGCAAGATTCCACCCATGCCTGGTGTCTCAGCACCTAATACAAGCCCTCAGAAACGACCTGCCCCTCCAAATGCAGCCGCAGCGGTCAAGACAGGCGCCGGGGAACCGAGCAAGAAAAAGGCGAAGAAGAACAGTGGTGTCGCCCTTGAGGTGCCCAACTTCAACTTCGATGGAGATGCAGATCAAGGGTCTTCCTTCGATGCAAATAAAGATTTCTCGACCGACATCAAGCCTGAGGGTAATAATTTTCCAGATGGAACCGATGAACCCAATGCTTCCCAGCCGGATAATGTGCCCATGACCAATGGTACCACCGTATGAGCTGACAAAGAGCTTCGTTACTACACAAGGCTTCCGAACCTATATCTCACCCTTCATTCCAATCACAATTTCTTTCCTCCCTCCCGTTCCATTTTCGTTATTGTGTTCGTTTATTTTTCCACCATATTTATCTATATGCCAGCAGGACTGCTGGCGATGAAATCCAAAGTCCAGGATTCAATCCGTGATTTGATATTCTGGATGCATATGATGCCTCGAACGAACGATGATACCACTCAAGAAAAAAGAGATTCCCAGGCTATAGGCAGGAAAACTAATCGGTCACAGTGGATCGATTCATTACTCTTCCTTGCCCCGTCATTTCCGTTTCATGTATTATGTCCTCACTGCATTTTTAATCTTTTATTGACCACCAACCTTGGGACCCCCTTTGTCATGTTATATTCGCTGCGTGTACTATATCATACCATCCGTCGACTTGGCCTCATTATTTGAATCATCTTGGTTATTGTATTGGGAATGAATATCGTCATATTGGAGAGATTCTTCTTTCTACATTCATTGTGTATTCTTAGTATTTTATGGCAATGATACCATGCTACTTTACCCAGGAAGGTAGCACTGATTGATATAGGCTAGTCCCTACAACCATAGAAAACATATGAACATATCATGCACTTATACCTAGAGATGCTTCGTGATGACACACATAGTCAACACAAGAACCTGGAAAAGTTATCTATCTCTAGGGCTTGAGGAGCTACTACAAGACTTAGTCTCAAAGAGATGTCTATGCTTTACACGGGTACTTCTACGCAGACCATGGAAGACAATATTCAAAGTTAAACAGATTGTTCCTAATAACAAAAGACACGCTACCTCCCAAAATCGGTACTTCCTCGGCCTCAGTCCCAACTAAGGAGGATCAACACTGAATGAATTACTTCAATGTTCGGTTTGCTCGGTCTCGTTTGTTCCATGAAATATCGGAAACCCTGGGCATTACTGGTTCTTCAGCGTAAAAGACGAGTCTCGCAAGAAACCTGAATCAATCCATGCTGAAACTCGCACTTGCACGTCTTCAATAATCTTGCATGAAACCGAATAAGGGCAAGGTAGGTTCCTGTTGAAAGGTCCGTATAGGTCAGAAGACGCCGAGGGCCTTGCTGCGAGGCGAACTCATATGTAGAATGTGGACTCTTCGCAACACCATAACGCAAATATCAATACCCTTTCTAGCGCCATTATCTGCTAGTTCAGTGTCTTCCCCTGGAGTGCCAGAAGCCATCCTGAACGAAGACCATATTTTGTTTTTTATCTCTCGTTGGAGTTCTTTTCGCATTTTCTTTTGGAAGCTTTCGCATTTTTGACGACACTGTCGTCTTCTTTGGCTCTTTCAGGTTTTCCCTTTTCTTTCTTTTCTTTTTTCTTCTTTTCCTCTTTTTTTTTCGATTGGCTCAATGGCGTACCTTGTGTTTGTCGTTTCAGTAAGGATTGAGAGAAGGAAGCAACGGAAAGTCTTCAAAATAGAAGGTCACAAAAAACAAGCCTGCAAAAAAGCAAAAACAGTATCAGGTGTCATAGTCAATCTAAACCCACCACATTGATAGCGGAAGGTTGTTAGCCGAGCCCCTCATACTAAGGAGCTTAGTTTGGACCACATCTGGCTGTTCCAGAGAACGCTCATGAGGCATTCGCCCGCCACTCTGGGGTCCGTCAGAGGAGTTCACATTCTCGTGATGACGGGCACGAGCAGTGATTAGGTGCGAGTAGTAAATGGCGGGGTGGATCGACACAGGCGTCGTGGATCGGACATATTGGTAACTCTGTTCATAAATCATGTTCTCAAGCTCCTCCGGCTTGTGGCCAATCTCGTCAAGCACGACCTTGTAGTGGACCGGCCGGGCCGTGCCTTGGAGGGCGGCGTGAGCGTAGAGCAAGAAGTCCCAACCATGCGGGCTAGTGACTTCACGATCGATGAGAGTTCCGGGAAGTGGGTTACCATTGCGATCAGAGCCTTTGTCTTTAGGGTTAGGGAATGCTCGAAGGTGATGACGCTTGTTGGCAATGACCACGCATAGTTTCCCTTGCCATTCATATTCCTTGCAGGATTGGGCTACAACTTTGCGGATGGCGGGAACCTCGATGTTGAGAACACCACTAATTTCGGAGTCGGAGACACCATCACGGAAGTAGTAGATCTGTGTCGGGTGGGTTTTCTGGCCGACCGTTTGGTACCACTCTTGAACAAGAGGCCCAAGGATACCATTGATGTTCTCTTTAGAGATGATCTCGACCTTTGCTCCATTACACTGGCATCCGCCCATGTAGCTAACTCCATTTACATCATTAGAGATGCACATAGCCGCCAGAGATGGGGTCCAGACACCGAGAGCAGGGTGAGTCACATCGGCTCCTATGATGATGGAGCGCGGACGGAGAGTTGACCCAGTTGAGGTTGGGATGATGCGGTTGGTCACTCCACCGAGCTTGGCATTGACTTTCATGAGGACATTCGAGCTGTACTGGGGACGGTTGTCGATGCAGCGTAGAGATTGCAGAACCTGAGAAGGAACCCCAAATCGGCAATCGGCAGATTTCTTGATCCGAAGGTAAACAAATGCATCCTTAGACGGTACAATGATCACTAGAAGTTGAGGCTCCACTCCCGAAGCCTCCTTTGTCTTTGTGAACAGATCCTTCATCGCCTCACCGACGTCTTCCCTCATCTTACAGATGAAGGGCCGGTTTGTAACTTTGCCACCATGCTGCTTGTAGGCCTTGATAAACAGATCAAGCCATTGTTGAACCTGATCAGAGTTGATATCGTTACGATGACCAGTAAAGTATCCAACCCCCCATGAATTGAGAGACTTTGTGTTGGTCTTGTAGAATTTCTTTCCGCGAAGATCCCATCGAGCACTGGTTCCTGGATTATGCTTGGCATTGCCGAATTGAATCTCTGGATTGGGTAACAGACGAGCTTTGGCCATGACCATTCTTTGACCGATCTTAAGCCCGTAGTGTGCCAGGCTTGGGTCTTCATCATGGTTCAAGATAGTCTTGCACTTTCTGATATGCTCAAGACGCTCAGAGGGTTTCTTGGCGGTATACTTGATCATATCGCTAGTCTGAAGGTCAGTGAGCTTGAATGGCCATCGCTGAAGGTTTTTGATGACCAAAAGCTCAGCCGGGTAAATGACTCCCTCCTTCGTCATTTTGACAAGAGGCATGTGAGGATGTTCTAAGGCCTTGTTATACTTCCTGAGGAAGTAATCAGCCACGCTCTGTGACTTTTCCTTGCCTGTAGACTTGTCAGTAATCATCAGCTTGTACTCAGAAGCACTGGCGTCAAGGAGCTTGTCGATTATAAAGCTCTTATCCTTGAAAGGACATCCATTGTAGTCTGGCTGAACGCGAAGACCCTGGAGGTTCTTGCTGAGCTGGATAAAAGCCGAGGTGGAGTGTCGAACATTTTGTTTGTCGATCTTGGGCCGAAGCATCCTGGCAAGTTCATCATCAGCGCCGGCCTTGGTCAGTCCCTTCATTGTACCGAGGAGACTGATGCGGGAGAAGAAAACAGCATGAGCGGTATCAAGATTCAGCTGAAGACCATTGACACAAGGTCGGATCATCTGAAAGATTCCACGATAGCATGTGGCACCCGAGTAGGCCCCAAGCGAGTAATGGAATTCATGCGCAATGTTCTTGTGTGATGGAGTCTCTTCTAGGCTCTGGAAGAAGTATGCCCGTTTGTGTGAAAAGAATTGCTTTGTGGGCCAATCGCGAATCAAGTGGTCAAGGAAGTCTGAAAAGTCAGTATACACTGCGTTAAGAGTCTTGGAACGAGAGAGCACTCACTAAGTGCCTCAATCACAGAGTCATCTAGTTTGTGCTCCTTCTGTAGCCATTTGCCGATAACGTCCAGGTTGACCTTGCGCCGATACTTCATTCTAAAAGTCACCTGTTTGCCGAAGAGATCGATCTTGCCCATGCCGGCACCGCGGGTTTTACCTCCCTTGTATTCGAGCTTCTCTGAGATGTCTGATTCCTTGCGGATGCCGGACCTGGAATTATCAATATAGATTTAGAAGCAAAGCAAATTTCCGTCAAGCTTACCAGATAGTTTTTGCGCCATCGTAGATGGCATCGGGGAAGTTGACCTTACGGGTCTCACAGTCAAAGCATCGCCGAAAAACTCGTCTGTCCTCGTCGGCACTCACTCGATTGCTGCCGTGCTCAACGACCATCTAAAATAGTGAGCTTCCGATGTAATAAGGGCCAGAAAAAAGCCACCAACCTCGTATTGATGAACAGACTTGGTCGGAAATTCCTTGATCGGATAAGTGTTCATGATCACATCAATGCCCTTGCCGGAGTTGTTATAGCCCTGGCGATCAATTGGACGGGTTTCATTGCGCTAGCCATCATCAGTTTGTAAAATCTAAAGTAGTAGGAAATATGGCAGAGAGTAAGCTCCAGCCACCGGGTGGGAGTCTCAAGTATGGAAGGAAGTATCTGGCATGTACTCACCATGTCATACTTAGGTCGGGACAAAGCAGCATCGCGGGAGCTCGGAGAAGAGCTCTTGCGCTTATCCTCATCACGAATACTGAGTCCCGACAGAGAACGCCTGGTCCCTTCAACTCTTTCCCTGGGAAAGGACATTGCCTGGATGTGATTGATGTTACTATGATAGAAACCTTGTCAGCAGCTTTGAAAATGCGTATTAACGCGGTGTAAGGCCTGACATGGAAGATTGATAGGGGAAAATTGAAAAAGGTAAGACTTGGTCAAGTATCAAGGTGATTGTGGAAAAGAGAAGATGTGTGTTAGAAGGGAGAGGAACTCAATCAAGGTTGCGCATATAACTTACCCGGGAAGACAGCTAGAAGGCTGAAGAAACGTGTTTGGGATCCCTTGGGTGAAATCACACCGTAACTTGATGAAACGATTCCTAAATCAATGAGGAAATGGTTGTTGCTGATGGGGCTGGGGAAGTGATAGGTTGATATCAGCACCGAAATGGCTGATCAGTGTATCCGGTGTGAAGTTAGGTAGAGTTTGAATGGCGCTGATCTTGGAGTAGCCCACTTCTTGGACAAAGGCGAGCTCAGACGGTAGAAAAGCTTGTTACAACGTGAGAGAGCCTTCCTTTCCGAACTGGATGATGTCGAGTTTGAAGAGGAAAGAAGGAAAGGTGTAAAAGAAGAAATAAATCGAAGTATTTATAGTAGTTAGATAAACAGTTGCCTATAAGCTTGTTTGCTACGACTTTAATACAAGATATGAATGCAGAAGCTGGGCCATTCACACTGGCTATTGGTTTTGTGAAGCATGTGTTACGGGACACTGGAAATCAATAATCCTATTTCTCTACTCATTAGCTATTGATACTTATATAGTAAGTCAATCCTTGACGTTCATACAGTTTCATAAAATATATATAATCGATCCATCACTTCGACAGCCCAAGTGACCGAACGAATTTATAGTGGCGGATTGGATTTAAGGTACGGCTGATTTTTAGACCTAGTGGGATCTATCTACTAGGTATATAACTCTCTAGGGCCTATAGTCTAGGGCATTATCTTCTAAGGTTAAGCCAGATTAATAGGTATGAGCCTAAATACAGTATATATTTAATCGGTTTTTCCCTGTTCGCATAAGTTCATGCATATATGTACAGCATCAACTATGAAGTTCCAGATTGAAATGATTTTGAGTGCTCATACAAGTTGATGTATCAAGTGTAAAAAGAAAAATAATTCATTAATTTGGTAGAATAAGTGATGGATACATCTTTCTAGTAAGGGATTGATTTTCAGGCTAACGGGCTGGTATCTACACTTAGCCAAACCGATCAGCTATATATTTCCAAGGCCCCATATTCAAGGGCATCATCTTCCAAGGTTTACAGACTGGTGTTAATTTATATGTACATATATCAAAAGAAATGCTAATTGTTACTGAAGCTGATCTCACCACTCATACACACCGGCGAGACGCCACCCAATTCATATTGCCCCCCTTCGTAGATTACCTAGGTTTCTTTCCTCTAGAATCTATCCTCTACCTGTATACTACCTTACCTAGGATATCTCCGACCTAGCTTGCAGCTTTCTGTATGACTTTAAATGTTCCTCTAATTCCCTCTTCCCGCCCATTATATCCACAAATCATTCAGTACCGCTCTTGACACTATTAATACTATTGCAATGCCCTTTCCTTCTTGTTTCCACACAATATGTTCCCTTTAATACCCAGCATTACCCTAGATTTGAGCCAAGCCCCCTAATCGAGGATGTTCCCGGTTTCTTGGCTCAGAATCACTATTTGACCTAATCAATCTCGACCTAAATCGGGAGCAAAATCCCAGTCAAGGGCATGTCCTTCGAGAGCACATATGGAACTATAGCTAGGAGTGCCGAAAAATCACTCAAAGACAGCTTTATTTCACCCAGGAAATCTTGACCTTGGAAAGTAAATAATAGACAATAGCTGCGGGAGAATAATTATATATTGAAGTGGACCAGTTTATACTGTACCAACAAGTTTATTCAAGCTAATGCTGAACTATTACCGTTTCAAATATTGAAAGTCAAACACTGCCCATCCGAATGAACCTTGGAAGGTTGTTAGGCAGGTAGTTCGCGGACAATCGACATTCTGACTTTATAAGGCTAGGCTACGGAAGGCCAGCCCATAGACTGAAACGCAAAATAAAGAGATAGACATTGGAAGACAAGCAGACTCTGGCAAAAAAGCCTAGAATGTTACATTCATCAACAAATATCTGCCCTATCTAGGAAATGTACATATGTAGAGGAGACCCTCCTATTAAAGGAATCAAGCAAAAAATGAGACCTTAGGGCTCCCGATGCCCCGTGAAAATGGAAAATGCCCTTCAGACCGACGCCGACAGATGCAACGAGCTCTTGGACTAACGTGTGAATCCCACCACAGCATGAGAAGAATGAAAGCAGAGGGCAAAAGCTTTTCATGCAGGGCCATGGGATGTTAACGGGATAGAATCACCAAAGTTGCACCTCGAAGATTAAGAAAAATGAGACGGTATGATGGTGGCGAGATTATACACAGAAGATAGATGGAGATGATAGTGGGCGCCAGAAACATAAGGCTCAACGGTAGGAACCTATTATTCAAATGGTTAGTCAAAAATTACTGGTCGAATGTTGTTTAGAAAGCTTGCTTACCAGAGTACTGGTTCTGGCCCGCGCCAGGCCCTCGAACATTCGCTGGTAGAGGAATCTGTGCAGTAGATGCAGGGATATCAACTCTGCGAAGAAGATCAACCATTTTTTCTGGCGAAAGACGGGAGATGTTGTAGGCCGATGAAGGAGGAATAATGCTTAGAAGATGAACCACGTCGCGGGGCAAGGGAGCAGGAGATCCTTGCGGCTTGTATGACGAATTAAGTTGTCCGTTCAGTGGTGTGGAACGTTTCTGCTGGTCAACGCGTCGACCCTGGACGGCCTTCAGCGGTGACTCAGCACGAGCAAATTTACGGGGACGATCGGAATCATAGTCATCGTCGGCGGGGTAGGAGCGTTTTGGGGAGCTGAAAGAAGCATCCTGCGGGTCCATGCGAGACTCCGGCATAATGCCTGTTGCCAATGTCTTTGGCCTGGTCTGAGTAGGAGACAGAATGGGCTGGAAAGACAAAGGATTAAACGAAGGTGTGGAAAATCGGTGTGTAAATTGCTCCAGTGTGGGATCTTCAGGATAGAGCTCTCGCATACGAGCTTCTAGGTTGATCACCTGAACCAAGTCACCGTAACGGGACTCATACTCGTGTAGGAAAGAGAATATCGGCTTAGCCTTGTGCACACTGTCGGGGTTGGCGGCAAACCTCCTAACAGTTGTCTCAAAGACTGCCCTTGCGTCTATTAAGCTTGGTTAGTATCATTTTCAAAAATAGGGAGGATTTTGGCTTACTTATGATATCATTGATGTCAATAAGATGCTTAAGGTATTCGAGGGCAAAGTTTTCGTCTTCAGGGAACAACTTAGCACCTCTCTCAAAAATCTTGGTTGCTGCAGGGTCTTTGTAGCAGTGGTATTCCATAAGTGCACTGGCAATGTATACATCGCTAGTGATACGGCCTCTCTTGCGAGCCTCTGCAAAGATCTGGCGAGAGCCTGCCAGTTCTCCTGGTTTGCCTTTACCCTGAATGCGACGCATGGCACGCATCAGTGCAATCCATGCAAAGGAAACGCTCTTTGAGAGAATGTTGATTTGGACACCATGGGCTTTCCGAACAGCATCAATCTGTGCCTTTTTGGCTGCCTCCTGCTCCTTTGTCTCGGTTGAAACATCATCGTCGTCGTCGTTGGGTACGGCCTGCCCTTCGGGGATTTGCTTCGCAAATGCCTCCTCGATACGTGCAATATCTTGAGATTCCCGAGCTTTGGCCTTGGTGATCAACTCATAGAGGGAATCAAGCAAGGGGTCAAAAGGCTCCCTGACCTTAGCTGCCCGCTTGACAGAATCCTGTTCCGAGTCGGACGTAAACTCCAGCCTATCTGCTCGCTTGAAGCACAACAAGCAGCTCTCTGGGTTGGCTTCAATACCTTGCTTGAGGAAATCGTTCCCCTCGTTCTCCATATCATTCAAAAAACAGAACTCAGAAGCGTCAAACCAAATCTCGGGCAGGAATCGGAGAGTCATCAAGGCCTGCTTGTAGACATACACCACACGAGCTTTAAATGCGGCAGGGTCATCCTCTTTCAAGACCAACGGGTCCTCTTTCTCCCAAGCGATCCAGCGCTTCCAAATTTCAACCTGCTGAGCATACTCAACGTCACCCTCGGATCCAGCGACAGGAGGCAGCCGGGCCAGAGAAGTTCGAACCAAATCCCGGGTGATGTTCTGCAGCTCAGTATAAGAGCTTCGCGCTGTCATGTACGATGGCGAGTGTTCTTGCAAAAACTTGCGGCCCTAGAGATAAAAGTTAGATGGAAGTCTAAACACGAGACATAGCGGGACTTACAGTCAGTTTGTTGAGGCCCATCTCAAATTGATCATATTCCTTCCATAAAGCATTGACAGCCTGGGTCGGAACACAAATCGCCTTTTGGTACGCTTTTCGCAACAAGTCCATCTTCTGCTGATCCTGCCATCCGGTGCCTCCAACATTCCCTGGACCGGAACGAATGAACTCAACATAGTCGGTCCAAATGTTGCCGCCATCCTTGTCCATACCCACATATTGAAGAGCCAAATCATATGCCGACGAAATGACTCGTCTCGCTTGTCCGGTGGTATCGGTGGTTAAGGGGTTGCGGCGACGAACATAATCGAGATATACCGACCAAAGGTTCACACTGGGGATGGTAAGGAGGGTTCGGTTGAAGATCTGCTCCAGGCGGAAGAGTTCGTTGAGTTCGGATTCCATTGTCGCATAAGCTACCCATTGATCGGCCTGTGGTCCATCTATTAGTACCCTTGATTCTTTGCATGCAATTTAGTAGACATGAAGCTTACCGCCATGGGGAACACCTTCAAGAACTGCTCGTAAACCTCGCGCGCACTGTCGAGTCTGTTACGGCCTCTGTGCTCAGCAATTAACTCCAACCACGCAGAAAGATCACCTCGGGGATCCTCATCGACCCGATCTTGCAAGATGCCCACCCGGTCATGGGGCAAACGAGATCTGCTAACGGCAGAGTCATCAAGTACAGGAGTAGGAACAGTACTGCTTTGGTGGCTCGCATCAATCGCGGCCCCAGTCCAAGAAGCTTGGCCAGAAGCCGAGGGATCGATATTAGGAACGGGAACATGAGAATAAGAACTATTGGCAAGATCTGGCACTGCGGCCGTGCCCTCCTGGTGCGATACATCTTGGGAAGTGTTTTGATTTGCATTTCCTGAGCTTGGATCTTCAGACATAGTCATAGGCATGGCATTTGTGTCATCCACCCCAAGTACCGCTGGGGGCTCATAGTCCGCCTCATCTTTTTCATCCTCATCCTCATCATCCTCAACCACAAATCCCCCAATCGTTCTGGTCTGAGGTTGTGCCGTCGCACCTGCGGGAGGCAATGGCGTGGACGACTGAGACTCAGCACGCGAGGGGTTCTGGGAAGAATTCGGGGAGTCATCAGCAGGGCCAGTGTCGGCGTCTTCAGCGGCAGTCGGGTTGGGAGCAGCGGAATCATCTTCATCCTCCTGGGTGTATTCAGCAACCTCGTATTGGTCGTCTAGGGGTTTCGAGGGGTCATATTCTTCTTCGTCGTCGTCGTTATCGGCAGCTTGGTCTTCTGTTGAAGCCGCATTGTCTGACTCTGCTTCCATGGCTTGGGCTTGAAAGAAAGCTTGCTCAGCCTCGTTGTCCGCCATTTTTAGGGCGAAGTCTGTGATACGTTCAGTAAGAGGTGGTGAAGATCTGAGTTAGAAATGGGACGGGTTGAACACGATTGCGGGCACCGTGGTGAGAGAACCGTGAAGAAGGGGATAGGTGAAAGGAGGAGAAGGTTCGCCACTAGGATCTGGAGCTGACTCGCTGTCCCACCATCTAAAATCACCAAGTATTAAGTACAAGGCAGCAACTGGACTTCGTAGTGAAGGCGGTTCACCAATCCCGAATAGCACAAGCACGAGCAAGTTGAGTCTGCAGCTATGTCACGTGGGCGGTGAGCGCGCAAGGGACGCGAGGTGCGCGTTGTGGTGGATTTCGCGGGACGCTCTCCTCGCATCATGCTTTGGACTCGATCACTGCATTCCTTGCGGTGAAAAGAAAACTAAGGAAGTGGTGTTGTTTTCTCTTGAAATTGTTTTGTTGTTCCCCCAGATTTTCCCACCGCCTATAAAGTTGACCACACCTCCTTTTCATTCGTCCCACTATCCCACCTTCCTACACTTCCCCGTCCCGTACATAATCCCTCATAATGTCGGTCGTCTCCCTCTTAGGTGTTAAAATCCTGAACAACCCTGCCACTTTCACGGCGTCTTATCAATTTGAAATTACTTTCGAATGTCTTGAACAGCTTCAGAAAGGTATGATCGTGATCCTTTCTTGGAGCAAAAAAAAAAAATGAATCAACAAATAGCCCTTGCTAACAATTAATCCCTAGATCTCGAGTGGAAGTTGACCTACGTCGGCTCCGCCACTTCGTATGTTTCCACCCGATCAACAACACTGAAGAGCCCAATGGATCAAACCCACTAACGTCAATCTCAGTTCTGAATATGACCAGGAACTCGACTCTCTGCTCGTCGGCCCCATCCCTGTTGGCGTGAACAAGTTCATCTTCGAGGCTGATGCGCCCGACCTGAAGCGCATCCCTCCCTCCGAGATTTTGGGTGTGACTGTCATTCTTCTCACTTGCAGCTACGATGGTCGCGAGTTCGTTCGTGTTGGCTACTACGTCAACAACGAGTACGACTCCGAGGAGTTGATCGCCGACCCCCCAGCCAAGCCTGTTATTGACCGCATTCGCCGCAATGTCCTTGCTGAGAAGCCTCGTGTGACTCGCTTCGCTATCAAGTGGTATGTTCGCAATTCATCGACTATGTATCTCTTCATACTGATTGTCTCGTTTCTAGGGATTCCGAGGAGTCTGCTCCCGCCGAGTACCCGCCTGACCAGCCTGAGGCTGATAACCTCGACGACGACAGCAATGCCTACGGCCACGAAGAGGCCGAGCTTGAGGCCGCTCTCGTTAAGGAGCTCGAAGAATCCAACAAGCCTGCTGAGGGAGATGATCACGAGATGGAGGGCGCCGAGGCAACTGCGGGCAACGACGATGAAGATGATCTGTCTGATGCTGGCAGTGAGGATCTCGAGGAGGAGAGTGATGATGATGATGATGATCTTGACGAGGAGGAGGGCGGTGACGGTGATGAGATGGATGTGGAGATGGGTGATGATTCCGAGCAGAAGGATGAGTCTAAGCCTGCCCAACCCTCCCATCCTGAGGTTATGGTTCAATAAACAATGAGTGTGGATCCCATTAGCCGGGTAACGAATGCCTCACTTTCTCATGTCACCCCTTTCTATGCCTTTCAAATTTCTACGCACTTGATGACAAACAACATACTACGTTTATGACACCTAGCCCAAACTTGAACAAACCCCCTTTCAGCATTGCCGTTGATCAGGATCCCCAAATAGAACCCCCTTGTGGAAACAATTTCCTGTAGATCCATAAATGTTTGGCGTCGTGCTGAGATCAAAGCAGCGTACCATGTAGGTATGTAGGAGCCATTTTGTTGTTTGTATAAATACATGATGCAATGCATCTCCACGCCCTAAGCTAATGAAGGAGGGATGCTAAAGAAGAATTTGCCTCTACAGTAAGGTGACGATCCGTGTTTGAGAATGTGAAGACTAGTCTAGTCCTCATGTTTCAAGGTTGCCAAAGTATTTATCTACTAGGTACCTTTGTTAGATAGATCAGTAACGTGCAGAGGTAAGTTCAAGGGCTTAAAGCTGGGGGCAGTTCAAATATAAACACCTAAAGTGGTTACATAGCATTCATTATAATTCCGAGTACTATATACCCACTGCTTGAATGTCGCGAAATCTTTGCGTCGAAACCCTTGGAAGACTGAAGGCTGTTATTTTAAGTAACTATGTCTAGGCCGTCTTGGTGTTCAGAGAAAAAAAAATCTCGCTTAAATAGAAACTAGAGTCCGAATTTCGACCCGAGTACTGCAAAAGACCGGTCAGTGCGTGGCTAAAGGATGCAAGGGGGCGGAGAGGGGGCCAAGAAAGGGCAATGACGGGAAGCCTTTAGATAAGAGATCCTTGAAAGCGGGAATTGGGATGGAGTTCACTTACCGCCAAAGATAGCTTTCTTCTTTTGGTTTTGCACGTACTTGCCCACGTCTGTGGCAAAGTTACTGCTGTTCTCCTCTAGGCGGTCCATTGTGTCGCCCACCATTCCAAGGCGCTCTGTGCGCTCCTGGACTTGGCGAGACATATATGAACCCCAGCCCTCCTGGCTACCTTGTTGTTGAGGTGCTGCACGGCCTTCTCGGAGGGCTTTGCGCTGCTCTTCCTCGGTGAGCCTCATCTGTTCGAGCATCCGCTTTGAAGGGGGACGGTCTGGGCCTCCGACTAGATTATTGTTAGATATCACCCTGAGATGCGGATATATAGCTGGGGGAGAATGACAACGTACTCAGAATGTCCATATCGGTGGGTGAGACATATTGGGTACCGGAAATCCACTGGATATTGGTGATTGTAGGGCGCGGAGGGATGGCTTTCTCTGGGTCATAAAGACGATCTTGCGAGGGACTCCTACATAGATTTTAGCACGCTGCCTTTGTGACGCTGATGTGAAAACTCACATCGTAGTTCCTTTGCCCCACACATTGAACAGGCTGACTTCCGATGGCCCAACCCATGCCATAACACTACCAGTAGGTGTAATGCATGCCTCCGATAGACGGCGCATGTCAGCAAGTTGGTTGATGTTCTTGGATCCTATGTCTTTGAGAGCCGGGATAGAGAATGCACGGACATTTCCATCACCGAAGAGCCCAACCAAGCTGTAGCCTCGGCCTTCAGTTTTCACAACTTGAGCCGAGTCGCAGAGGTAGTCATCCCATGTCTTGTGGGCGCCCTTGGCGGTCGGTGGCTTGAAGATCCGACATCCGGACACAGTAACAGCAATGACAACACCGTTAATCTTCACACCGTTTCGCAAACCACCAACTGTATTCGCTGTGGCAAGAGCTTGGCCGCCAGAGTCCGCATCAATGGGAATTATTTTGATGACCTTGTCCTCAACGTTGGTAACTCCGACATAAGCTGCGGAGTATGTTCCATTGGCACCCGGAAGAATCTTGAAGGTGGCCAAGTTTCCTCTGTTTGTGCCGACGAAGCAGCAAATACTCGAGTAATCTGCAAATCAATCATATTAGCTTTATCACTAAGCATGAATTTCTCACAGTACCTACCTTCGCCTTCTAATGTCATTACGCCAAACTCGATGTGAGTAGGCCACTCAGCTGGCATACTCTCCGAACGACTTGGCTTCCGGAAACTGCCGCGTTTCGGTGCCTTCAGGAAATCGGATATTTGTGCAATATGAATAATGGCAGGACCTCGCAAATCAAGGATTACCAACCCTCCACCCTGATAGCCAACAGCGACAAAGCCGACTGGGCTATGTTTCAAAGCTGTTACTGGTCCTTGCTGCATATCCAAGAGGGTGAGAGGCAGCATTCCCGTTTTCAATCCGGGGTCGGTTCGGTTGGTGATGGGTGTCAAACGTCCAGGTCCTTGATTGGCACCAGGAGCCTCTTCTTGGCCATATGAGGCATTATTGCCCCATCTGAAAATGACGAGCTCGCCGCTTGCCAGTCCAACAGACAGCTCGCCTGTCCCGCTTGCTGCAAGAGACATTTCGGTTACTTCAACATTGCGAACCCGACCCACCGCCCGAGCCAAGTCCACTTGAATCGTCTCGGAATTTTCGATCTCATCGTCGTGGCCGCCATCCCATATGCGGATGGTACCGTCCGCATGGGCAGTAGTAATTATGTTTCGGTCCTCGTAGCGTTTGAGGGGATTCCTCGCCTCGGCACCGCCGAAGACAAATTTAGGGCCTTGAGCCCGGCGCTCTCTCAGTCCTAGCCAGGTATCACGAGAAACAGGTGTGAGCGTGACCTTGTTGACGAATGGATGAACGAATGTAAGGTAAGGGTGGAGCATGTTAGTTGGCGTAATTGCATGACCAGTTGGGAAACTCATGGTCAGTAGCTCGCCCGAGGAGAGGACAGTAAGGATGGCTATTGGGTCATGGGCCCCAGCAAAGTATGGCGAAGAGCGAGGAATCAAACAATACGTGCTGGCCATTGCACCGGGTGGGAACGGAAGGCTAACGTGTTTTCTTGTCCTCTCAAAATAAGCGGAGATGACCTGCCAAGAGGATGTCTGATAATTGGGAGTCGGTCCCATATCCAGAAAAGTGAGGCCCTTGTTCACATCCTGGGCAGACTTACCACCCGCAACCAGAAGACCCGTGTCATCTGGATTTTCTTTAGCGCACCACGATACTTTCGTGATCGGCTCCTTGGGTCCTGTGGCTTGCTCTGGGTCTGGCCGCCCGCCACCTGGCTGATCAACATTGGTAGCCTGAAGTGTCCGAGCATGAAGCTTGCGGCCGTCCTTCGAATCCCAAAGGACAAGACTGGTGTCTTCGTGGACAGTCAAAACGAAAATTCCATTCGGGTGCCAAATCGCATCCGTCAGTCTAGGCCTGCGCACGCCGCTGGAAGGCCTACTAGGGTCGCCACCTGGCGCACCAGCAGCGACCTCATAGATAAAGTACTTTTGCGCAATATTTTGCTTGAAGGTGAATGTCACTGCACCTTCCGGGTATCCCACTAGGATCTTCCCAATATCTCTAGTAGAAAATGCGAGTGACACCACCGGGCAGAGGCGGGACCTTGGGTTCTGTGCCAGCCAGAGGTTCGGGATTTTGAAAGCAGTTAAGGACTCCCGGTCTAGGTCGTACGCAATCACATCACCTAGATGGATATTAGTACCACAAGTTCTGGGTTCATAGTATCTTCAAAATCTACAGACCATTCGATAGACCGATGAACGCGTAATCAAGACTGGGATCCGTCGCAAGGCATGTGGCTTGACCGGGGGGCGCATAGGTGGTAACCAGACGCCGAGTGTCTAAGGAATATATGCTGATTTCATTTTTTGAGTCAATACTGACAAGCTTGTCGGCACAGAACTGAAGGAACTTCGCTGAGGCTTTGCGCGGAAACTCAAAGACCATCAACACTCGCCCTTGTCCATACACATAGATCTGGCCGCTTCCAAACTGGGTATCACTGGTGCCGACAGCGAGGAGGGATTGTACCGGTTCGTATGCTACCACGCTAATCTGCGAATTCACACCACAGCGCTCGAACTGGGCTCGCAATACGTTAGCTCACTGTCAAAGAGAAAAAAGTTGCCTGGGATGCCAAGACGAAGGAGACGAACGTCGTCGAGTGCAAAGAGCTCCGGGGACAAGCCCTCAGACAAGTCCCTTTGAATACCAGCCTGCTTTCCTCGCAGGAATTGAGCCATTTTGCGCACGCCGGGGTTGTGGCAGGCTATGTGCAGGAGGAAAATGAAGCAAGTGGAGCTTGGGGAATGTTAGCAGCTGACGACATGGCGGAGAGGCTAACGGATTGCCCCGCTTTCCGGGCGCCGCAAGGCAGAGCGGCTAACTGTTGGTCACAATCTTTAGGTCTTCTTTTTGTCAGATCTACGGGACTGATATCAAATAGTGTGTATTGAAATGATTGGAACTTTATTCTACATAAAATTCCATTGGAGTATTGGAAAGAAACGCTACGATTCAATTTGATATCGAAAAACACCAATTCACATGCCAAACTATATAATGGGGCCACACCGATTTTCTGTTATGCATAGAACTTGGAATTTGTTTGATTCGTGTGTATACGCCTGGAAACCGCAGTGTTTGGGCCTCGATCCTTGGAATAAGGCTTAGATTCTGCAGGCCTTTGGTTTATCTTAGAAGATCGAAGGGATTAGCGACCAGTTGACCAGACCGTATATTGGAAGGTTCACATTTGCTGTAGGCCGCATTGTCTTATATCGTAGTGATGTTTTTATTTCCTTTTGGTAATTTGATAGTTAAAGCCATGCGACATGACTGCTAAGGATGGTCGCTTCCGAGGTCAATATGTAGGTATCGCGAATAAATTAGGCTGTCATCTCTTTCTCCTTGGCTGGCGTATCAACTCCCTTTGGTGAAGGGTCGTAGATTTCAGCAACATTGAATCGCTTCAATTGGTCATAATCGCTTCCCACAACACTCATTCCGATCACGTTCTATGGAAAAGATCAGTACTTGCTGAGACAAGCTTTACGGCGAAACTTACCTGAACAACGTCGACCAAGATCATGAGGTCATAGTTTTTGAGGTTAACTGGATGTTCGGGACCAACAACATCGGCGACAGTCTTGATGATGACGTCTCGGTTAAGCTTGTTATTGCCTCGACATGTAGGCCTGATAGCGTACTATTTCAAGATTTATCAGCATCGGAACCCAAATGGACAAGCTCATGGCCGTCCTGTGATGTGAGGATGTGGATTGGAATTTACCTTCTTTGGTGGCCCTCCTGAATGGAAGTGCGGCTTAAGGACCTCTTTGGCGAAGGCTTCAAGATCCACACTAAGGGTTTTTTTAACCATTGTGATAGGAGTCAAACGCTTGATGTATCGGCTCTTCTTGGTGTCCTTGTTGGCCTGTGCATCGAGACACAGCTCGTGGACAATTTTCACAGGATCAACCGACTTATCGTTGAACCGTGCAAAGACCACTGTCAGATTTTAGCTTTACATGAACTTTTCAACGTTGATGACACAGATGAACATACCACAGGGTATGTCTAGCTGCATAGCTTGAACTGGACGTGTCTTTTTCTGACTTGCCTGCAGGCTCTCGAGTTCTCTGCGGATTTGCTCTTCAATGTCTGCATCGTCGTCATCAGAGTCTTCATCCTCTGACTCGGCATCATTATCAAGGACCTAGTAAATAGAGTTAGCAAAAATTGTCACACAGTAGCCATGGCGCCATATAACCATATAAGTTGCTGGTTTTACTGACCTGTGTGAGGATGTCTGTAATCTCGGCGACACATTTGCTTTCTCTGCCAATGTCACAAGTCACAAAAATCCCTACATCCCCAGCTTCGATATCAGTGCTTTTGCGCTGCGACTGAGTCCATTGTCCCTGCTGACCTGGTTAGTGTCCATTTGAACGCATTTCAAGTGAAGTCCCAACACTCAAAACGAACCTTTCTGCGCTTGGAAGACTGATTCGAATTATTCGGCATGGCTCTTTTGCCTGATCCGGCCATTGATTCTCTCACTTGATTGGATTTTCCGCCCCAAAAGTAGTTTAAGTCGGGTATCGCGGGGCGAAATTTGTGTGGTTGAATTGGGTTTAGCGGGTGCAAATCGTATGTGGATCAGCAGGTCAACCCGAGCTTCAAGCTTCATGGTTACACGGTCAACGTGTTTAAGCTCATGATTTGGTATCTACAGAAATACACAGAATCCATTCAGAATATTTCAATTGGATAGGAACTTCTCATGAGCCTGTGGTACCTGCCACTGTGATACAGTGTACCGGATGGCATGACATCAACGGTCCAATCATGACGTAGTTAGCAAGTCTCATGTTATCTGTCGAGCTGATCCGGCAAAAAAAGGTCCGAATTGCCTTGTTTTACAAGTGGGAAGATCCGGACTGACCCGTGATAACTTTGTTTAAAAGTCCTCTCTTTGTGTTCTATCAGCCTTTTGCATTTCCCCTCATCTCACTCAACTCACCACACCATGTCATCCACCGACATTGCTACGCAGGAGCTAAAGAATCCCGTGGACGTCGCAGAGTATCTATTCCGACGTCTCCATGAGGTTGGAATTCGTGCTGTCCATGGAGTTCCAGGCGATTACAATCTTTCAGCCTTGGACTACTTGCCCAAGTGTGGTCTTGACTGGGTAGGGAACTGTAATGAGCTGAATGCCGGTATGGCATGAAAAAACCCCCCGCTCATTGGTACTACGAGCACTGACATTCTTCCTTTACTTAGGCTACGCTGCCGATGGTTATGCGCGCGTTAAAGGAATTAGTGCTGTGATTACTACGTTCGGTGTCGGCGAGCTGTCTGCCCTCAATGCCATTGCAGGTGCCTACTCGGAATTCGTCCCAGTTGTCCATATCGTCGGCCAGCCAACCACCCAGTCGCAAAAGGATGGCATGCTGCTCCATCATACTCTTGGCAACGGAGACTTTGATGTCTTCACCAAAATGAGCGCTGGGATTTCTTGTTACGTTGCTAAGCTGAATGATCCACACGATGCTGCCACTCTGATTGATAGTGCGATCCGCGAGTGCTGGATTCGCAG
This sequence comes from Penicillium pulvis, assembly GCF_028828015.1. Lineage (NCBI taxonomy): Eukaryota > Fungi > Ascomycota > Eurotiomycetes > Eurotiales > Aspergillaceae > Penicillium > Penicillium pulvis. The sequence continues at coordinate 2,975,577 of NW_026643079.1, read as the reverse complement.
CCGTCCCGTCTATGTGACTCTACCCACCAATATGGTATATGCCAAAGTCAACGGAGATCGCTTGAAGACCCCAATCGACTTGTCATCGCCCAAGAACGACCCGGAGAAGGAGGATTACGTGGTTGACGTCGTTTTGAAGTATCTTCACGCAGCCAAGAACCCGGTTATCTTGGTTGACGCTTGTGCCATTCGACACCGCGCATTGGAGGAGGTTCATGATCTAGTCGAAGCCTCTGGATTGCCGACATTTGTCACACCAATGGGCAAGGGCGCAGTGAATGAGAGCCACAAGAACTTCGGCGGAGTTTATGCAGGAGATGGATCCAATGCGGGAGTGAGAGAGGTTGTCGAGTCCTCAGACCTGATTCTCAGCATCGGAGCCATCAAGTCCGATTTCAATACGGCAGGATTCACCTATCGGATTGGACAGCTGAAGACCATCGACTTCCATAGCAACTATGTGCGAGTGCGGTATTCAGAGTACCCCGATATCAATATGAGGGGTGTCCTTCGTAAGGTTGTTCAGCAAATGAACAAGCTCAATGTCACTGCGATTCCTCCGATCAACAACGCTCTTCCACAAAGCGAGAAGACCTCCACTGACCAGACTATCACCCACGCGTGGCTCTGGCCAACTGTTGGCCAGTGGTTGAAGGAGAACGATATTGTCCTTACAGAAACTGGCACTGCCAACTTTGGTATCTGGGACACTCGCTTCCCAGCAAATGTGACCGCGATCAGTCAGGTTCTTTGGGGCAGTATCGGATACGCCCTGGGATCATGTCAGGGTGCGGCTTTGGCTGCCAAGGAGCTACAGAATCGTCGTACCATCCTCTTTATTGGAGACGGCAGCTTGCAATTGACCGTGCAGGAGCTAAGCACTATGCTGCGCAACAAACTGAACCCCATTGTGTAAGTCTTCCACCATATCGCTTGACCTGTTTAAGAAAAATTTACTTACTAGTGCGTTGTTTCTAGCTTTGTCATCTGTAACGAGGGCTACACTATTGAGCGATACATTCACGGATGGGATGCGACGTACAACGATATCCAGCCTTGGGATCATGTCAACATTCCAAAGGTCTTCGGTGCGAATGATGGTTACAAGGGATACCGCATCAAGACCAGAGATGAGCTCCACAAGTTGTTTGCTGAGCCCAGCTTCAATGAATCCGACAGCCTCCGCGTAAGTTGAATTATCAAATGATGAATGGACCTGGCTAATGCAATGTGCAGCTGGTTGAGCTTTACATGCCGCGCGACGACGCTCCTGCTGCATTGAAGTTGACAGCCGATGCGGCGGCTGCGCGTAACAAATAGGCGACTTGCGCATCTCATCGCCGGCAAATGTTTCGAACAAGGGCTACGAATCTGCAACCCCGCGCGCAATGTAGCGCAATAGTTGGGATCATAATTTCGCCATTATTCTTTCTTCTCGCCCGAAATGACGTTCCCTAATTGATAGCGATTTAACAATTATCAATCTCTCCTCATGCAGATATGATGAAATGAAGTCTTTGTTTTTCAAATTGGGGTTTCTTGTAGGGGGGAATCGGCCTAGCTCCGGCGCTAGGGTCGTTCCTGGACCGGCCCAATGATGCTGTGCGCCACTAATTTCAGCTGTCAGTTCCCTTACGGGGCTTTCTGAGACGTCAAATTAGAAGGTTGACCGGTCCAGGCCCACTTATCGATGGAGTTTCTCCATAGCAGTACAGAGTTCCGTAGATATTTTGGGGGCCATCGAACAAGATCGGGGAAATGATCTATACGGATCTTGATAGTAATACCTGTGACCCAATCTCAGGTTCTCGGAGCCCAACCCTCTTTCTGAGTTAATTTTAGTCGGAAAAGATAGATGAGGGGAAGAGCAAAGCTGCATCAATCCAATAATAATGCTCCGATGCAATGAAATGAGCCCTACGGGGAACAAAAACACCTCCACTTTAGCCCACGTGATGTACCCAAGCGCTCGGGAAGAGCATCAAATGTTATGAAGATTTAACTCCTTTGTTCCCCTGTCACATAACGCTTTGCATCCCTGTGATCTTGTCTCGGTAGGTTCTTTTGCTTATCTGGGAGAAATATCCACTGCGGGTGGCTGGAATCTCAACTTCCCGTCGCTTGCACTTGCTTCCTCCACGATCGGAGGGGGATCGCCCTTTTGCCCAATTTCTTTGCGACACCCGGTTGACGTTGTTAACATTACGCCAGGATCGAGTTCAGCTTGAAACAGCTGGCTGTTTTCCGATCAGACGTATCGCGATCTTTTATTCCTTCCTCCCTGTTATTCTAGTCCCGGTCTGCATTTTCAACGCCGCCATTATCAACTTCGGGGTCGCCGAAGCTTATGATGCTGGGCCAACAATCTCGCGACTGAAAAGATTAATTCCTTTTCCACGCCACCACACGGGATGATAATAGTGACATATACTCAAGACCTCTATTCTCCGTGGTCTAGCTGCGAGAAGATCGATTGTGCAGTGCGTTAATCTTTAATTTGGACCGTCAAATCACTCGCTTCGCCATGGACGGTCAAAGACAACAACAATATTTCACGACGAGCCTTCCTCCACCCCCTCCGCGGGTGCCGGCGCAACTCCAGCCTGTTGGAGTGCCTGGCATGCCACCACCTCCACCGGGTCCACCGCCAGTGCAACCAGGGTATGTTCAATCATGGCAGCAGCAACCTGCCTACGCCCGTCAGGTCATGACACCCCAATACACTCTGCCACCACCACCACCTCAGCCTCAGCATGTCCCATATAAACCAGCCAACTTCTCTGCCGTGGATACATCCTACCCCTCGGCGACTTTTGTCCCTGGAGAGACACCCCTCACCTCGGCAACTTACGTCCCCGGGCATGACACTATCGGCGGGTTTCCACCATTATATGAACCCTTCCATGGGCGGTCTACCTATGAGCCTTATGGGCAGCGCCCTAATGGAGCCCCTATATATTCTGAAGGGGCCTACAATCCGCAGACCCCGGGAGGAGGACGAACAATGGCCACACCATTTGCCATCCACAATAATTTTCATGAGCTGCCTAATGAGCATGTGAACCCACCGCCACAGACTGTCAATCCAGTGGCTGATCTTACAAAGTCGCCAAGTCATCGCCATAATACCAGTGGCGCATCATTGGGTGGTCTTTCGCCAAGTGAGGCAGCGCAGCAATGGCCTCTCGAGAAGGTTCTGCTTTGGCTTGCTAAGAATCAATTTTCTAAGGATTGGCAAGATACTTTCAAAACTTTGGAGCTACAAGGTGCTGAATTCCTGGAGCTGGGCCTCCAATTCGGTGGGCGAGGCAATCTTGGAAAAATCCATCAGGTTGTCTATCCTCAGCTGGCTAAGGAGTGCGCCCGAAATGGCACTGGATGGGACTCGGAGCGTGAACGCGTGGAGCGTAACGAAGGTCTGCGTATTCGCAAATTAATTCGCCAGCTTCATGATGGGGCAGCAGACTTTTCTGTATCTACACCTCTGCGCCAGGATGCACCATTCATCGAGCCTGGACCTTCATATTTTCCTCGTGAACCCCGTTCAGCTATTGAAGGGACGAACGATTTCACTGCAGAGCAGCTGGCTGCCGCAAACAACACCGGCCAAAAGGGGAACACAGGGACGCGCTCTTTCACCACGCCAAATCCCACCGGGCATGGATCACCTTACGAGTCGCCTCTGCGTGAGACTGCTCCTGCACGATCGGACTTCACACGTGGTACTCTATCTGCAGCCCTCGGTGAACATCGCCGCCAAAGTCCATCTTTATCGAACGACGCGGCAAATTTTTCGGGGTCTACTCTTCGGCCAGAGAGCAGCCCAAAGAGTGGCAGTCCAGCTACCCAATTTGCGTCACCTTCGTATGGAGGACAGGCATCATCATCCACCGGGGACTTGCCATTCAGACACGACCACTCCCGTGGAAACAGCACTGACTCAGTTGCTGGCGTTGGCCGAGGCCCTTCCTCTGGAATTGGTGCCCGTTACTATGAGAATCGCAAAGGCCCCGAGGGTGCTCGCCCATCACCCCAGGATGCCCATGGTCGGCCGTGGAGTGGGGAACCTTCTTCATGTCACGCAAAGGATCACAGCAAAGGATTTTTCGACCGGCTCAGAAAAAGAACCAAAGGAACCGAATCAACTTATCCATCGCCTAAAGAATCAGACCACGAACCTCCGAGCCCGGATCCTCGCTATGTGCCTTATTCAGTCCCTGGTTTCAGCACCAGTGACTTGTCTCTGACCGAGCGTCCATTGTCAGCAACAACAGCTAAAGTTAAAAATTGGGTTCTAGTGACTGTGGACAGCCTCAACTACCGCTTGATTGATATTACAGATATGGACACGCCAGATTCCCTACGTGCAGGCATATGTAACAAGCTAGGGATCCCTGATTGGGGTAGTGCTCAAATTTCTCTCACTGAACCTGGACAATCTGACCATGATGATTTCATGACTGATGATGCTCTGTCTCGCTTCCGAAAGCAGAAACCAGATCATCATGGTTCCCTGAGATTGCTGTTTGTCAAAGGCAGAAAATCCCGCCCCTCTCCAATGGATGGTCTTGGGGTTTCAATATCTTCGGTATCCCCCGACAAGCAGGCTGTGTCTCCCACGGCAATGCACACCCCAATCATTCGGAAACCCGTGGGTGAAGAGCCAAGAATTTCGCCACAGACCCATGCCAATCCCAATTCACCTTTCTCGAGCTCTCGGCAGACAACACTGAAGGCCACACCTGGCGCCTCCTCTCAAGCGGATCCTCACAAGGACGACCTATCTGCTCGTCATGAAGCATACAAACGTGAGGTTGAGCGAAAGCAGGAGGAAAACCATATCTCGCGGCACCCACCTTCCCCGGGACTGCCCCGCGATAGTAGTCATCAAAATGGCTTTAGAAGTGCAAAAGTTATTGATTTTGACAAACCTCGTGATTCGCCGTTTGAAGCAAAGAAAGTCTCGCCGTCCGACGACAAAAAGTCGGAAACCCTGGTGCCCTTCCGCAGACCCCCCGTTGCTCCGAATGAGTCGAACACGCTTACCAAGGTCAATTCCCTTCGCAGGCCGCCTGGCACTCACAGTTTGGGAGCTGCCATTACTGGCGTTGGTCGGGTAATCAGTGCGACTGGTAACCCATCCGTGAACGTCTCTACCACTCCATCTTCTGCAAATCGCGATAGTGCCAGCTCGGATGATCGACCACCGACGATCTACTCTGCCGAAACAGCCTCAAGTAGGACAACATTGGGTACGTCTACACGCCAAACAGACTATTGTTGTATTAGTAGTTATCTTGTAACCAGGCCAGATGCTGACACAACACCAATTCCAGATTCTTCCCATAGTGGTCCCAAATTTTCTAGTGAGAAGGTCAACGAAAATTCGCCCGTTTCTTTTGCTACTTCTTCTGTGAAGAACCCCTCTGATCTCCCAGAGCGGCCATCCCTGCCATCCCGCAAGTCGTTCGGTCCAGCTTTTGAGTTCGAGGAAAATGAAGTTTCTTTCCAGAAGCCAGCGGCACCAGCCGAGGACTCTGATGATGACGACTCATCCGATGATGGTCTCTTCATGGTGCCTTTGGCTCATAAGAACGAGAGCAAGCCTGAGCCTGAACCGGAGACGAAGACTATGCAGCGCAACCTGACTGTGAACACGGATCTTAAGGGGCCAAGAGTGAGCTTTGCATCTCCAGTCCCTGCAGAGAGCTCTGGCGGGGAACCCTCCGACAACCAGGACACTGGAACTTTCTATCACGAGCCCTCGCCCATTGACGAGAAACCTCCTAACCGAAGAAACTCGTTTGCCAACGGAGATGTCTGGGCTAGCAGACCCCCTGTCGAGGGCGTTATCGACAACCTGGACAGCTTCTTCCCAGATGTTGATCTCGATGCGCCTTATCTGGATGAACCGGCTTCGCCAAGCTCCAAGGGCAATCATTTCGATGACCCAAACTTTCGAGGAAAACCGCTACAACCGCCTCCTATACCATCATCGAACTTCGATCCAAGCAGTCTTTACGGGACTGATACATCAACAATGCGACCGCAGGCAGGATCTAAGGTCGTTGCTAATAAGTTGATAAACCAAAGTGGTGGGTTTGGCAGCGGCAAAGGCCTTGGAAGAACCAAATCCATTCGACAAGTGGCGCATGATTCTCATCGCACCAAAAGTGTTAGCTCGTCTGGCCCGCAGCAGTCAGGAATGCTCCGTCGCAAGAGTACGAAGATGTTCGGCGCCAAAATCATGCAAATCAGCCCGAAGCCAGGCAGTCGAATCAGCAGGCTCGATCCTATCCCGCAGGGTACCAGGGAGACTGGGCCCAGTGGCTCTGTTCCCGAGCGCCAGCCTACCTTCCGTATCATTCGTGGTCAACTGATTGGCAAAGGTACATATGGTCGTGTCTACCTGGGCATGAATGCCGATAATGGTGAGGTTTTGGCTGTGAAACAAGTTGAGATCAACCCCCGGATCGCTGGAACCGACACAGACCGCATCAAGGAAATGGTTAATGCTCTCGATCAAGAGATCGATACCATGCAGCATCTCGAGCATCCGAATATTGTTCAGTACCTTGGTTGCGAACGAGGTGAATTGTCCATTTCCATCTACCTCGAATATATTTCTGGTGGCTCTGTTGGTAGTTGTCTACGGAAACACGGCAAATTCGAGGAGAGCGTTGTCAAGTCGCTCACTCGACAAACCCTGAGTGGTCTTGCCTACTTGCACGACAAGGGGATTCTCCATCGAGATATGAAATCAGACAATATTCTCTTGGATCTCGATGGTACATGCAAAATTTCCGACTTCGGTATCTCGAAGAAAACCGATAACATCTACGGCAACGACTCGACCAACTCTATGCAGGGTTCGGTCTTCTGGATGGCCCCGGAGGTTATCCAGTCCAAGGGCCAAGGCTATAGTGCCAAGGTTGACATCTGGTCACTCGGATGTGTGGTACTAGAGATGTTCGCAGGCCGTCGTCCATGGAGTAAGGAAGAAGCAATCGGTGCTATCTTCAAGCTAGGCAGTCTCGGTCAAGCTCCGCCAATCCCAGATGATGTGAGCGCAAATGCGTCTCTTGCGGCTCTTTCGTTCATGTGGGACTGTTTCACAGTGTATGTTCTTCCTCGGCCCTCATCTTTTGAAAACCAAGATGCTAATACAACCACAGTGATTCCGCAGAACGGCCTACAGCTGGCACCCTGCTCACTCGGCACCCATTCTGTGTATCGGATCCAACGTACAACTTCCTGGATACCGAATTGTATGCCAAAATTTTGCCGCCCTCCTAGTCCTAGAATCGGTATCGTTTCTTATCGCTGTGCTTCTCTCTTCGGATGAGACTTTTTTCAGCGCTGTTTTGATCATTATTTTGTTTTGCCTGCATCATATATACATACCCCTTCGAAGTTTCTTCTTTCGTTCGAGCGAGATTTGGAATTGGAATTGGTTGCGATGGATTAGGGTTATGGTGTCTATGGGTTTGGTGTTGCTCTTCGTTGTATATATGGGCTCAAATGTTCATGATAATATGCCTTCCGGTCTGCTGTGAAGCTCTCATTCCCTGGAGTACAGATCTCTTGCCTATACACAATCATCGCGTAGACGGACATTGTTATTTTATACAGCTAGACAGACAACACGATCTCAACCTTGGGAATGATAATGTGCACCTGATGCTTTAGTATAAAACTGGAATTGCTTCCTAATTTTGGAAAGTGCACTACATATGGTATCTATGCTTGCAATGCGATGAATAAAAGACTTACCGAAGATAAAGCAACAGATCTAAGAGGTCGTACTCGAAAGATCGTCATCGTCATCTACCTCTTCAGCCTGTAAACCCGCAACTCCAACTCTGAAAACACCCTCGCACCATTCAGCGAAGGTCTCAACGTCCCAAACGGCATCATCGCGACCTTTGCCCTTCTTACTAGCAGCGAACCCCTTACCCTTATCCGACGAAGCATATTTCTCCAAAAAGTCTTCGTAAATCTGGATCGTCCGATCTTGTACCGCACCAACCAGAGTCTCCTTCATCCGCGTATCATCGATATACTCATTCAAGCACTTTCTCAGCGCAGGAACTTCTTTCTCGATAGTACGGCAAGTGGGGTGAATGAGTTCTCCGCGCTGGAGGTTTCTCGTATCGACGAACTTCGCAGGGAGCGAAGCGGTCATTCGTGCTGCATAGGCATTGATGAAATCATTGATGACAGTGCGAAGACGGCCGTCTAGCTCGACTTTTGCGTCGAGCATGTTCTCCACGACACGGGGTATGAGACCATGGCCGACGAGGCGCATCAGGTTTCTTGGATTGAAGAGACCGCCTCGTTCGCGGAGTTCCCAGAAGGTACTTGTGACGCCGGAGAAATCGAAGGAGACTTCTGGAGCGACGTATTCAATGTCGAAGGCGACGATTTGTTGCTTTAGGATGAGGAGGTGGCCCATTAGGAATAGTTGGCCGTCTGATGGGGTGGCTTTGTTGGAGATTAAAATACTGGCGTTGTGAAGGGATAGGGTTGTTTGGTGGACGATGTTATGTGCTAGATCGTCGAAAACGGTTGACTGTAGAGTATGTGAGCAAGGGATGGTCTCTGGGAAAGTTTTGGAGAGGGAGGAAGCTTACATTTACAAGGCGATAGATTCGGCTTAGAAGCCAAATCGCTTTGCGCAAAGTTGGATACCACCCTTTGAGCGCTGTCTGAGTTTCAAAGTCCCATTTTCCGTCCTTGTCCTGTGTCTCGTCGCCATCTGTAGGTTTGGTCATGTCGATCATTGTAGCTGCCGTCGTGTCCTTTTTACCCGAAATTTGAGTGTCGGTCACTGTCGTCAATGACATCTGTCGGCTGTGCATGGGGTAATCGATGTCTTCAGGGCGAGGCTTGTATCGTTCAATTCCATCGCGAAGAGCAGCCTGGGCTCGGAATACCAACCGAGATTGGACATCCTGCAAAGCTGGCTGAATCAAAGTAGAGAAGTCGAGTTGGTTTAATACATGTTGTTCGGGCTCCTCTTCTGGGTCTAGGAAGTACCGGGTTTGTAGTAAGGTGCAAAGTTGGCACAGGTTGACAATGTCACCCTCATGGATGATTCGAGGACGAAGGTGGTCATAGAGAGGCTCACAGATGGTCTCAAGGAAGTCATATAATCCTCCTTGCCCATGGAACCATTCGCCCCATAGATCATACTCATCTAAGCAGACACCGCGAATGTAGCCGATACTTGCTCGAGCAAATGACACCAAGTCTTTTGTTGAACTGGGTGTCTGTGTGATCTCGACGAGCTTCTTGCGAACAAGCGGAATGATAAGTCGTGCCCGAGTGGCGGAGTAGTTGCTATGCAGTTCATTCATCAGACTCTGATATTCGGCCTCGCTGTTCTGCTCCGGGTTCAGGGGTGGAACGGCTCTCTTCTGGATCTCAATTCCAATCTGCTTCAGCTCCGGTGCTCCAACCCTGAATTTGGCGTACAGAAGTGCCGACAAAGCAGTTTCATTCAAATTTTGATCTGAAACTTTCTTCGAAACATTTTGGTAGATATCTTTGAGGGCAGTCACGAAATTGCCGCGGATAAGGGTAAGGGCGCGGGTGAGGAGAAGCCGGTATCTGGAGCGGTATACCTCTGCTTCCTTTTGCTCGGGCTAGAACAGAAATTAGTGGAGGTTCACCTACAACGAACGCGATACAATGGTACTTACATGGGTTTCCATGTAGTCCAAGCACACGTCAAGGCGCCTGAGCATGTCCGAGAACTCCTTATCGCGAACAGTATTGCCAGCACCGGGAGCATTAAGCCGCCGGGACGCGGGGTCCAAGAAATCATAGTAATGGAGATTATTTTGAATGCCATTTGCAAGCTTCGTATCGCGCTCCTGAGCAGACAGTAGTCCCTCACATTGTTTCTCGAAGTTCGAGGTCTGCGACTCGACGGATCTAAAGGACTCGGAAAGGCTAGATAGGTCGTCAAGGAGAGTCAAAGTGTTCATCAATATCTCATCAATGTGTTCTTTCGATTGCTGAAGGTCATCGAGACAATCCCTGGTTTTGACAGAAGGCTCAGATTAGTCTCGAGAATGTTCACCCCACGTCCACCTATACTCACTGGTATTGATCATAACTCTCTTCAACAAGATCATCCCTGACGCCATTGAGCCACTGAGAGAACTCCAATTCATTATTCCAGTTAGGAATACTCCATTGGAGCAGACCAGAGGGTTGTACCTGTGTTGACTCGAGGCGAGGTTGTGTTTCGCTGGCAGTTGGCTTCCGCGGCGGGCCCGATGGCGCGGTCTGACGGCGGGCACGTTGCTGCTTCGTAGATGGCATGGTTGCGGTCAAGGCCCAAAGCAGTTGTTGTTGGGCTTCCACCTGCTCATCACTCTTGCAAAGCCACAGGTGAAGCACAAAGCCAGTAACGGGGATTGCGAATAGCAGAGTAGGAGATGTGTAAGTGCATTGAACCGGGGAAGTTCTGCCCGGTGAGTCCGCCCGATCTGACGCAAACTACATGTAGCTTCCCCGGCCGCAATTTGTGACTCTAGCTTTCTTTTCATCCATTCGGTCAGTTCGAATCCCCAAAACGAAGCTTATGGATATGTGTTAAATTGCTATCTTTGACATTCATCATGCTGGCAAATCGAGTACGACAGCCTGCGGCGCAATTTACCCGCCACCTCCGTCCGACCCTCGCGACAGGCCGATCTCTGAATGCTCCATGGCGACGATTGGCAAGTGGTAAAGCGAGGCAAACACCCTCCAACTGGATTACTACTTCGCTCGGAGTTGCGGTCGCAGGTACAGCAGGCTTCCTTGGCTATTCATACCTGACCAGCAACTGGAAAGAAACATGGATCGACAGCCAGCTGCCTAAGAACGAAGTCGTTGATATTAACGACCTTCGCGCGGACTTTATTCAGGAGAAGAGAAGTCTCAAGAGCCCTGGGGTCTACACTTGGGGATCGAACGAATATAAAGTGGTGGACCCAGGATCGAAAGACACCGACGTCAAATCTCCCCGACGATTCAAGTATTTTAATGGTCAGGTGCTTCGGGATTTCAAAGTTGACGAGAAGTCTGGCGCTGCAATTGCAGAGAATGGTGATCTCGTGCAGTGGGGTAAGGGCTTTTCTGAGACCGAGTTCAAGCCCAGCAAGACCCTGACTGGCAAGAACTTGATTTCTCTTGCATTGTCCGAGAGTCGACTCATCGCTTTGTCCTCCGATGGAAATATCTATTCCATTCCTATCTCCAAGTCGGAACAAACCAGTGGTCCGAAAGCCCGGGAGAGCTCCTGGGTGCCCTTTTGGGGAGGAAAGTCTGCTTTGAGCTACCGCATTCTAAAGCCAGCCTTGAAGCTTGGTGAAAAGGTCACCGCGATCTGCGGTGGCCAAGAACATGTTGTCATGCTCACAAGCTCTGGTCGTGTCTTTACAGCGGCATCATCAACTGAAAAATATCCAAGCCTCGGTCAACTAGGTGTGCCTGGCTTGACCTGGTCCACTAGGCCTAGTGGACCGGCAGACCAATGCCATGAAGTCACAACTCTGAAGGGCTCTAAGGTGACTCAAATTGCCTCTGGTGACTACCACTCACTGGCGTTGACTAAGGATGGCCGTCTCTTTGCTTGGGGAGACAACTCATTCGGGCAACTAGGCGTGGAATTTGAACCCTCGGCAGCTTTCAAGGACACTCCTTTTACTCTTCCCGCGGAAAAATACTACCGAAAGGCATTTTATTCCCCGACCATCACGAGTGTTGCCGCTGGTGGAGCCACCACTTTCTTCACCGTTGACTCTAAGCGAATTCTGGGTAGCGAAGAAGACGCTACCAAGGTACGCGATCTAGGCACCGTCACTGCTGAGACCTGGTCTTGCGGTAGAGGTATCTGGGGCACTTTGGGTGCCGGTAAATGGATCCACATTCAAGACTCACCCACCAAAGTGAAGGACCTGAGTGGCTTGGGCGAATACGACGAGAAGATGAAGCAGCTAGCCCCCATTCGTCTACGCCACATGTCCGTCGGCACAAATCATGTTGCTGCGGTGTTGGATAATAAGACAACCATCAGTGCTAAGAACACTGACTCGCTAGATAAGTCAAAGGACTTCGGCTATGAGGTCTCCTGGTGGGGAGGCAACGAGCATTTCCAACTTGGAACTGGAAAGCGAAGCAATCAATCTCGTCCGACCCATATCAAGGCACCTTCGGAGTCGAAGAAACCAGAGCCTGAAGCACGACTACAGATTATGCCCCGACACAAAGGTCCCGTTGGTAAGCGTAATATGAGTATGGAGCAGCGGGTTGAGTGTGGCCGACATGTGTCTGCTATCTATTCAGCTGTATAACAGATTGTCATCAAAATTCAATGTATATTATGTGTTATTAAGCAATTAATTTGTGTGCACCCTTGACACCCCACGCCTACCAAGATACATATAGCTGTGCCAACGTCTCAGCACATACCTCTAAACTGTTCCAGTCTTTTATTCTCATGGACAGTACATTGCCTGCGAGCTCTTGCCCACTGATTCTGATGGGCTAAGCTGCTGTTTTCCAAACAATCATCTGTGGACGTCCCACTTACCGTTACATAGACACATATTCCTGTTCGTCTGTTCGAGTGATTACATCAGGGCAGATATTTAGCAACCTCGAGCTGGTCGGATTCCATGAAACTTGTGGGGGTTCTCCACCACCTCCCTTGATAAACAAGCTTTGGGCATAGTGACTAGTAGATTCTAAGGGATATAGCCCTGGAGGTTGGAATAGAAAAATGGAAAGTAAAGAGCACTATTAACCCAAAATAACGTAAGCACTGAGGAACAAAAGGAGAAAAAAGATCTTGCGAACTCCCGCCCATGAAGACTACGGTCTGTTGCTAACGAGAGTCTAAGTCGAAATTGTTTGAAGGTAGCACCTAAGACCACTCGGCCACACTTGCTTATAAATGTACTATCCTGAAATAAAGGATCATATAGTACACTCCCTATACTCTATGAGATATACGATGGTCGTCTCATGGAGCAGTAGCTCTTGCATAGAGCTGAGAGATACCAGAGATTTGAGTATTTAATTTCCGGTTGAAAGAAAAACGTTCATGTCTAGATAAAGGCTAAGAAAGTTGAGGCTTCTTTACTTTCTCCGTGCGTCAACGGCAAATACTAAACAGGGGTTGTCCTGGTTACCGCCACCGCCTTAGCCTTATCGGATGCAAACCGAGCAAACAGCGCCGCGGAGACGCTTGGACCACTGCTTATCCAGAAATTTCCCAAAAAAATCCTACGCCGTTTCAAGCTCCCAAAACATAGCCACCATGCCTCGTGCCCAGCAAAAGAGAGGCCGTCGGGCTGAGAAGAAGGCCCAGACGGACGGCGAACCCAAGCGCAAATTCGATGAAGCCCCCGAAGAACCCGTCGCAAAGCGCATGAAGTCTTCCGATGATGCCGACGCCAACGTTACCTACGATCATAACGCAGACTATGTTCCCCTCGATATGGAAATCCAACCGTTTGAACAACAAGAGGAGGGAGAACAGAGAGGGCCTGACGACAATGGCGATATGCCTTTCTTTGGTTTGCTCGACACCGACGAACAAGAGTACTTCTCGCGCGCTGGCGAGATGCTCGAAGCGAATGAATTTGAGGACGCCGAGCAGAAGCACTTATTCATTGAAAGTGTATACCGCGAGGCGAATGGCAAGGAATTGAAGATTGCCTGTAGTCAGGGTTGCTCGAGACTCATGGAAAAATTGATCTCGATGTCAGACGTTCGACAGATTCGCCGAATCTTCAGCAAGTTCATTGGTAATTTCCTTCACCTTGTGCAACATCGTTTCGCCAGTCATTGCTGCGAGACCCTTTTCATCAACGCTGCCCCGGCAGTTATGCAGAAGACATCTAAGGCACAGGCGAAGAAGACCGAGGAGGATGGAGAGGAGGAATCAGAGCTGTCTCTGGCGGAGATGTTTATGAGCGTTATCAAGGAGTTGGAAGGAAACTGGGGTTATCTTCTGACGGAGCGATTTGCGTCGCACACAATTCGAGTCCTTCTCTTGGTTCTCGCTGGAGAGCCAGTTGATGTTGATTCAAACGACTCGATCGTTGCTAGCCGTGCCAAGGAGAGATTGAAGCTCTCGACAGCGAACACACAAGTTGAAAACACGGAAGATAAGGAGAACGCCGCTCCCAAGAAGCGAAGTGTGCCAGAATCCTTTGAGCCTGCGCTGAAGAAGATCATGAATGATATGGTTTCAGGTCTTGATGATGTTTACCTGCGCGCTTTGGCCACTCACGCCGTTGGAAACCCAGTCCTCCAGGTCATGCTGACTCTTGAGCTCTCTCACTTCGGAAAATCGAGCGCTAAAGATCCCAAGTCTATTCTACGGAGGTTGCTCCCCGATGAGAATGTTGAGGAGGGCACGGAAAGCGCAAATTTCATCCGCGGCTTGCTCTATGACCCTGTTGGTTCTCGTCTTGTGGAGACCATGGTGCGCCATATGCCGGGTAAAGTGTTCAAGAATCTTTACAAGAATAATCTTCGTGAACGCATTGGTTCTCTTGCCCGGAACCAAACAGCCGGTTATGTTGTTTTGAAGACACTGGAGCGACTCGGAAAGGACGACCTGAAAGATGCCATGGATCTCATCATTCCTGAAGTCCCGGGCTTGATCGAAAGATTCAGGCTTATTGTTCCTCGGACATTGGTCGAGCGATGCGTCATTCGTAATGTTGACACAAAGCCGTTCGCCAAGGCACTCAAAGATGCCTTTGACCAAGACCCCGCCGCTCGTATTCGCCAGATGCTCCGACTTGACGTGACCCCGGAAGAAGTTCCTCAATACAATGAAGACCAAGAGATGCAAGATGCAGGTTATGAGGGCCACAATGAGTACAAGAAAAAAGCCACATCGACCCATTCTTCAGAGAAGCTGCATGGCTCTTTGTTTGCACAGACACTACTCTCTGTCCCGGGCCCTCTCAGCGACCTCGTCTACAGTGGCCTGCTTGCCCTATCATCTGAGACAATCATCCAACTTGCACAAGAATCCACATCCTCTCGTGTCTTGCAACAGGCACTGAAATCTAAAACTTCCACCACCCAATTCCGACGACAGTTTGTTCCTCGATTCCAAGGTCACTTGGCCGAACTTGCTCAAAACAACAGCGGTTCTCACGTAGTCGATTGTCTTTGGGATGCCACTAAGGATATCTTCTTTGTCAAGGAGCGAATGGCACAGGAACTTGTCGCAAATGAGATGCTTCTGCGTGACTCGTTTATCGGCCGTGCAGTGTGGCGCAACTGGTCCATGGACTTGTACAAGCGCCGCCGGGGTGAATGGGTTGGGCGGGCTAAGGGTCTTGACCAACAGCCTTCTTGGACCGAGGGTCAGGGAGAGCGACCGAAGTCTAAAATTGAGCTGGCGCGCGAGCGATATGCTGTGGCCCAGGGCATTCAAGATGTCAGAAAGGCTGCCACTGATGAGCAGGCTGCCGCTGCCGCCGAAAACTGAAATCAAAATAGAATTCTATACCTTGTTAATACCACATCCCAATTTTCTTCTTTATCACTAATTCTGCATTCTAAACAACCCTCTTAGGTGCATTATTCTTGTGTTCCATCCTTCTTTCAACGAACAAAGACTAGCTGACAACTTCATTGTCTTGTACAATAGGAATGACCTCTTTGTGAGTTGAACAATGTTTATTCCGAAGTCTCACATGTATTAAAAGGTCTATTACCATTTGAATCCCATTGTCAAGCTCTCCTTCAAAGACGTGATCTCGTGTTTTGTTATAAAAACAACTCGTCCCCTACCAATGATGACCTATTCACAATCAAATCCACACTCGCACATCCATTAGGATTTGAACAATCAGCTATTCCAATCACATAAGAACAAAATAGCCCAATATCTCTTTTTCAGAATGGGTGAGCTCCTCGCAAATCAATTAGTTGTCTACCTTTCGGAGCCTTACAACGGCACACTGATCAGTGACAACTGCTACAACTCAATCACTCTCGAAGTGCTAACCCCAAAAGGGCCCATGAACATCTACAACTGCATCATGCTCTCAATCAATGACCACCCATATCTGCGCCGATGGTACATACCATCAAGGGAGTACCGGCGACTGAATCCCTATGTTGAAGAAGACCAGGTATGGGTTGGCTTTAACATGGATTACGGTATGTACGAGAAGCCCACAGAGCGGGATTGGCTCACAACACTAAAGCATGCCATCGAACAGGGGCGCTTTCTTACAACCAAGGATCCAAAGCGTGATAGTAGACACAGTCGGACGTTCTGGATGCAGATGCGAGGCTACTTCAAGTATGATGACCAAGGAATTATCAAAATTGCAGTAGAGAGACATGTTGATTTGCTGAATCAGCTTATACATCACAAAATTGTAACTATTCAGAATGAGAGGATCCTCTCTCTCTTCACAATGTACGAATGACTAGGCTAGGGACTACTTGATACACTAATTTTTTACGCCGTCTTTTTCTTTCACGTTTTCCATCTCGTCCTTGCGATCGAAAATTCTCGAAACCTCCTCCAATGATCTTCCTTTCGTCTCCGGGAAGAGGAAATAGGCCAATAAAAAGAACAGTACCAGACAGCCCACGTAGACAAAATAATACTTCCACTGTAGAACGGAAAACGCTACCGGATTGACGTACTGGTTGAAGAAGCAAGCGACAGCATCCGTAGACAGCGTAATCGCCAGACCCTTTGCTCGGAGCTGAAATGGCAGGATCTCAGCCGGGTAGGCAATGAATAGCGGCGAGTACGCTAGATCGAAGCCAGCAAAGAAGAGGAATAGCATCGGGACAACGGCAACACCTGCAGCAGCAATGTGCTTCTCCTGGAAGAGACCGGCTGCGATGGTTGTGATGGACAGGAAAAGAAGCATGAATGCTGTCGATAGCAGCCACAGAATACGTCTGCCATAGCGCTCCGATGCGACAGCACCAGCTGAGGACAATATAAGATTCCAGATTTGCAGTCCCACATTAACAGCAGCTTCGTGGGAAGCATTGGTGATGCCGACAGAGGCAAGAATCGGAGCAAGGTAGTAAGAGATGATACCTATAAGCTGGTTAGAATTGAGTACTATCTTGTCATAAAGAATTTCTTCATACCATTTCCAGCCCACTCCTGCATAAATCCACAGATAATACAGATTGCAAGACGATGCATATCGCCCTTGGATGATAAGAATGTACTCCAATACCCAGGTTGCTGATGCTGCGCATTGATACTGATGCAAATCTGATGATACTCATGCTGAACAAGCTCATCGTTCGAATTCCCATTGGCATGGAATTCAGCTAGAACCGCAAGCGCCTCATCTTTCCGTCCTTTGGAGACCAGCCAACGTGGACTCTCAGGAACAAAGCAGAGGCCCAAAAGCTGGGTTATAGGGAAAAATGCCTGTAGCATACAGGGTATCGTCCATGACCAAGTGGTATGCATACTCAATGTGGCCATGGTAATCGCAGCGGAAGCAATAGATCCCACACACCAAGCTGCATTATAAAGTGCTGTGGCTGTCTGTCGGTGATGTGGATGGGCGATCTCCGTCGCCAATAAAGGCGCTGCAGTCTGTGCAGTTCCCACGCCCACGCCGGCTAAAACACGGCACCCAAAGAAGGCCCAGTGGCTATGTACAGCGGCTTGGACCAGTGATGCAATGATCACCAATATGGATCCTATTGTAACGCAGTATTTGCGTCCAAGGATATCGGCGAGGTATGATGCCGGGATGAAGGATATAAAGGCGCCGAGCGAGGTAGCTGCGATGAGAAGACCGAGGATTTGCGGTTTTAAACCGCCGATGATCTCTTTAACTGTGTCAAAAGTTTAGTCCATATTCCTAAATTCACGCGTAGTTATCCGGACTGACACTCAGGCAACACAAGCAAGCCATTCATCAAACTCCCGTTATATCCCGTTCCA
Source organism: Penicillium pulvis (assembly GCF_028828015.1). NCBI lineage: Eukaryota > Fungi > Ascomycota > Eurotiomycetes > Eurotiales > Aspergillaceae > Penicillium > Penicillium pulvis. Next base: position 2,957,609 of record NW_026643079.1, on the reverse strand, counting down.
GCAGATGAAGCGAACATAAACGCAATACCCAAATTCAGCTTTCGTAGACCTGGGTCCCTCAGCCAGCTCCTCTTCTCCACTTTCAAACCAGCCTTCAATCCCTCCGAACTATCTGACTCCATCATTCGTTCCATGATTAAAGTAGCGTAAAGATGTCGTGAAAATCCCGTTAATGGCCGTCGCAAGGCCGTCGAGTATCAGTCGCAGAACACACAAGATCCCAGCACCAGACATCCCTGTTCTATTAAGCTTTTTAAGCTACAGCTCCTAAACCCCCGAAAAAACAAGGGTTATCTACATTCTTACCCTTTTTCTCCATGAAGCCACACAGCGGCGTGGGAAACTGCTGATCGAAAATCCGCGGAATGCAGGGAGGAATGATGACCTCTTATTTTCAGAAACTGGGCACATGAGATGGACACAGAGTATAATCTGCTCTAGAAAATCTATCAAGGAGTTACATCATTATCTTGTGTTCCAAATTAGTTTTACGTTTTACTTTTACGCTTTTTCCTAGGAACTTTTGAAGCTTATCATCCAGAATTCCAAACAGATCAAGCCCTAACTTCAATCCTACTCGTCCGATTCTCCGAGTAGCGACGCATACCGATTCCCCAGCCCGCAGAACCCCTCGCACTGTTCCCCCACCTCCTTGTCTTTCCCTAAAACCTCCTCTAGACTCCACGCGATTCGCTCCGCGCCTATTCTGGCGCCCTCGAGATTGGGCGCTCCGGGTCCTAGACGTAGTCCGGCCATTCGTCCGGTCATGTATAGTGGTACGTCTTCTCTCCACATTAGATCTTCTGTTAGACATGGTAGACCCTCTTTGACCTCGACGGGGTATTGCTCGTTCATGTGACTTAATAGAGACATCTCGCGCACGTCTGCGCGGGCTCCAGTCGCAAAGTAGATGTAATCGATTGGAGGTAGATTTGGGATTGGAGGGTCCGTGGTCAAGGTCCATGCTTGAGTATCTGGGTCATAATTATGCGATGAGATCACTGTGTTGGTATGAATCGATGCACGGTTGTGCGCGGCATGTTGCCTCACAATCCTTGTGAAACGGGGCGTGATGCTGCCGCCGTTCCGAGCAGTTTTCATCATTTCAAGACGTTCTAAATGTGTATTAGAGATTGGTTCAAATCACATTCTTGACTTCACGAACCTTCGTCAGTGTCTGCAGAGAAAAACGCCGCTTTTTCGAAATTCTTGTATTTTCCCATCCAGGGTAAACTGATATCGAAATGCTTGACTGTTGATAGATTAGCAGGGCGCCCTTAGTATCAGATACAGTTTTTGTTGGTACTCACTTTTCAGATCAGAGCGCATCAAGAACCATACTTTGGTTACCCCCTTCCGCACGGCCATATCCACAATTTGTGCTGATGAGAGTCCGCCTCCAACAACGACCACATTTGTCTGCTGTCGACGCTGGATTTTCTCACGCACGTTGACACTCGGGAATGTCTTGATTTCCATGCTATGACAGCATGCATTAGAACCCTCCTCGGGACTAGAAGGCTTCCATGGGAAGATCTTGGACACGCCCGCTCCGCCAGCACCGATGGCGAGGACAACAGCTCGACTATAGAACTTCAAGCCCGATGTCGTGATCAAAGTGAAAATCTTGTCGTCTGACACTGGTGCATCTCCTCTATCAGATGGATAATCGTATGTCATGTCCGCAACCTCTTCCTTCTTAATTAGGTCTGCGCGATTCAGGCCGTATCGATCAATAACGGAATTGCAGTAGTCAGTGAAGAGATCAGTCGACGGGGAGAAATAGTCTTTGCGATCTCGCTCGTCGATCTCGACTCCAATCGTTCTAGAAAGAGAGGGTTGTTAGTATCGACACGTTTGATGTATGTATAGAACATCGGAGAACATATAAGATACTCACTGGTTCTTCCCTCCCTGCCTCCTCTTCTTCTTCTTATGTTTGCTCACATCCTTCCCAACACACCCAGAAATCTCCCAAAGGTCTCCCTCGCGTCCCATCTCCTGCGCATAAGCAAGCATTCCGTCCCGATCCCCGGGATCAACATGAAAAAACATGGGACTTCTCAATTGCTTAATCTCCAACGTCCGGAACGCATTATTCCACCTCTGCATCCACTGATCACTGGATCCATCCAGGACAAGTGTCGAAATAGTTGAAGAAGACGAAATGGAAGAAGTCGAAGACGCAAGCGAGGGAACCGATGATACCGAGTCTGATGATGCTCTGCGCTGTCTGTCTGGCGTCTCTCTTTCTCCATCACAGCATTTCAGTCCGCGATTCCATTTTTCCGCGCGGACACCCTTCTTCTTCGTACGGCCTGCTTGGACGAGATTCATCTTTCCTGCATGTTTCTTGATCCAGTGGTATCGCTGGTGTTCTTCATCGGTAAATACGGCCGAGGGTGTATCTTCGTGGATGCGAGCAGCGACACCTAGGCCGCAGGGTCCGGCACCGATGATGATTACATCGTGGATCTCGCTTTCGGTGCTATTCATTTTGAGTGATTAGGGCGATTTGAATTATATCACATATATAAGTTGCGATAGAGGGGGTGATTTATCAGAGTAAAAAAGTGCGTTTGTAGAATTTTGAGGGGCTCTCTCTTATATATGAGTAGCACAGCTTTTGACCATTCTGCAATGTCCTCATTGCGCATGCTGGCTATCGAGGTACTCTTACTCCCAAGGTCCTTAGGGCTCAATAGAAGAGGGTGAACCCCCACAGTAATGTGGATCCGATCGGCGGTTAGAGGTTGTCAGCCCATGGGGACCTTGGAGCTTGGAATTTCAGCTTCCCAGCAGTATTGCGCATATCGTACTAATACAGGTTACCAGATATATTACCTTCAAAAGAGATAAAGAAAGAACGAAATTACCATTGAAGTAGGTTCTCTCACTGCTCCGCTCCAAATCGAATATAATATTCCGATATGTGTTCCCCACTGCTCTATTGAAGCTAAGTTCTGGTAGCGTAGACTAGCTAGCAATACATCGGAGATCGGATGATTCTAGACTTCATATTATATATCTAGATCTCAGCACATAATTCTTATACCGATTATTACCTTGTTGCCGATAACTTCAGATTTTAGAGATCTCTGAGATTCCTGCTTATGCGCAGGAATCCATCACTTGACACAGTTTGACGATATACAAATACCAAACTCTACTATACAGCTTGTACGCTCAGTTGCTCTTAAGTATGATAGATCCCCCACAGAACAGCCTGAGAATGCACGTTTTCATTGCAATCCATATTGCCTCTTGCACCGACCTTGCCATCGCTGGCGAATCGCTGGACCGACTCATTGATCAGATCAATGACATCTTGCCCCCCAACCACAAAACTCACATTCCCATTCACCTTCGTGGCCTCCACGCCTAGCGCACATGTCCCGAACGAGGCAATCTCGCGCTGGTTCTTGCCAACAACCTGCGTAGTATAGTCCGTGCTGGCATCACCCTGGATATTCTGAATGATGACCATACAGTCGTCAACCAGCGGCGATCCACCGCTAGTCTTATTCTCAAAAGTAGAGTCACCACAGGTGTCTTTGCCCGGCGGGATGTCGCACGGGTAATTATCACTGGAACCCTTATCGGCGGTATCCCAGGACTTGAAGGCGCGCTCAGGGCTGCAAACAGGAATGCGCATGAATCCGGGTGTTGTCACAACCACGTCCAATAGGTTGGCGATTGTACCTTCGTTGGTGGGTCCGCAGAGCCTCCGCCGTTTGTCTTGCCATTCTGCTTCCATGTACGCACCGAGCCCTTGATCAGATCCTCCTTGGTAATGCCGCCGAAGTTGCCGTCGCTAAGGGAGTCAAGACCGGGAGGCATGGAGAACTTGTTGTCAGAGCACACTTTCTGACAGGGACCTTTGTCCCCCCATGTTGCACTCGTAACAGCTTTGCAGCTCGCTCAATCGTGACCGAAAATATCTGCCAAAGGCTAGCGAGAAATGTGGATTGTCTACCTAATAGCACTATCACTGCTGGGTAGGTTGCGGTGGCCTCTACCACTGGTTTCAGAAATCAACCTTTGGACCCGTGAATGGAACCCATGAGCAAGGATAAGACCATCGAGAACGCATCTCAAGGTCGTGTATAATTCTACTCAACACCTAGCCACTATTAGCGTCTGAGTATCTCCGCCATAACAGAAGTCAGCCAAGACATAGTAGCAAATGCCAAGAAAATGGGCGAATTGGAATTGGGAATGCTGTGTTGTTGGAGCTGAGAAAACCCCATCTTTGGTCACTCCGAGGGTGCCATGCCAAGGGAATCAGGCCGCCAACGATAATTACAAATTGGCATGGACTTGCCAATACTTACACTCGGGAATCCTCGGGGTTCCAGCCCTAAAGGGTATGTTCGAACTGAACTCCCGAAATTGGCTACGGGTCTTGGGTTACAGTGCGGAGGGACTCGTGCAATGCCAAGGGGCAAGGTTTACTCTTAGCATCGGTATTTTGCTCTCCGAAGGAGTCTGAAGTAGCTGGCAAGGATCATACCACTCAGCCGTTTGGTAAAGGGATGAGGACCGCTGCGAGAATGGCTTGCCTGGCTATCAATGCTTGTAATTACTGAATATCCCGTATGTCAAGCGATATATTCTAATCTCTGGCTGGGTTCTATCTGTCTTTCTATCAACTTCATTATCAACTTAAATGCCTTACTGGTTGTTGACTCTATCATTTCGCCATTAGGTGGAAGAGCCGCAAAATAATACATAGATAATATGACCTTATACCCAACTCAGCAAATATGCAGGACAGGTGTATTTACAGATAAGTCAAGGCTTTTATCCAAGTAGTCGAAGCCTCATGCAGGGGCTTGTTTAGGCGAGAAAGAAGCCTAACGCCCCAACTGCAGCTAATAAGCAGGAAACTCCAGCAACAGCCAACTGTGTCGCGGCATTCTTTTCGCAATACTCTGGCGGGTCAATGCCGCTGCATACACGAGCTGTGACGGAGGCATGGATGCTTTCAGCAGCAGCTTTGTCGATATGAACCCGGCAAGGATCCGGCGTAGATGTAGAAGTAGAGTTGGCCATCACCGCGCAGGTATTATTGTTCCAGGCCTTGGCAGACCACTCCACGCTCGAAGGGACCTTCAAAGTTTTGTCAGATACATTGATTATCATGCCATATTCATTTGTGCACATCTCGTTGGCTGTGGCAGCAACAAGATCCACTTGGGGGGCGGAATTGTCGATGGAGAAATAGGTTGCCCAGGTAGTTTTATTATGGTCCATTCTTGGTATGCGATCTGGGTTCTCGAAAGATTCTTCGTCGCAACTGTCCCAGGTCATGGACCAGCTGACTTTATAGTGACCCTCCTCGCTCGGGAAGCTCATAACCTCGTGCGCGAGATAGGTCTCTTCGGTCCAAATCTTCCAGCCGAGATCATGAGATAGCGTGAAGGATGTATGGTCAGTCTGCAAGTTCCACATCAAATACTGAATCGATGGGTTCAAATATCGCGCTCGCTGGGCATTCTGGAAAGCAAAAACAACGGGGAAGTCGTTTGTGGGCGCATATGTCGAGTTTCGCGGGAAAATGAGGTCCACCTCCAGTACACTAGTGTTTGTAGCACTAATGATGTTCCATATACAGGCAGCGAGTAGCCAGCTCGCGCGAGGAGACTGCATGTGGAGAGCGAGTCGTATCTCCACGCGTACGTGTTGGTAAGGTCGTCAAGAAGTCTGAAGTAAGGAGCACTCGTGGTTTGCCTCATATCATCAGCATACGAAATAATTTCCAACGTGGCAATCAACGGCGACGGCAAGGCGCCCCAAAGAAGGGGTCTTGCGCCATCTGAAGAAAAGGAATTGAGACAGGGTCCAGTGGAAGACTAGGTAGGACCTCTGATTCTTAGCCGCATGAGGTCGCGCCTTGGCGATTATCGTGCTAACCTCTCACAGGCTGGAAGGCTCTCAAAGGTTCTCACGGTGAAATGGACGGAAAGCGCATATTCGAGGACCGGCTACAGGCTTGGCAGGGTCTTGGTCCAGTCTTGGCTTGGCTCTGCGCGGCCAGGAGTGCAGCGTTACATTGCATAGGAGATAGTTCCTGACGCTAGCTTGCACTTACATGTCGACTCACACCCGTCCTTCTCGATTCGAGCGAATAGGATCTCTTCCTGGTTATGTATGCTACCCTGCGGCTCTAGCGGGCTCTCCCGCACTGGTTGTGATCCCAAACCTTGGCAATTATACTCCATTGAGGGATAAACCCGATCACTACAGCTTGGTCAACCCTGCCTACTCAACAATGTGGCGCTGTGGTGACAACTCGAATGGTTGACCACGTGTAGGAAAAGGTACGAACAATGAGGTGAGTCAAGGGCATCGGTGCCTATTAACCTCCGAAGCACGCTAAGAGACATGGATGCAACCGGATCAGACAGAGAAGTACCTCCTCGGGACTTGAAGGGTCTGATCATGAAGTATAAAGTTTGACAGAGATCGCAGTCAGGAGTCAAACCATCCCTCACCCAACTTCAAACTTACCGACATAATGCGCTTCACTTATCTGTTTACTCTTGGAGCAGCCCCAGCAATGGCTGCGGTCCTGAGCTACCGGGCTGTCAGCTGCACGACGACTGCTGATGCAGGAGCTACATGTTTGAGCTTTGCCAGCTCCTGGGGAATCTCTGTAGAGAGCCTCCAACAGCTGAATCCAGGAATCTCCTGCCCTAATCCCGATACCAGCAAGTCATACTGCGTGATTGGCACTGTCAAAGATGACCCGTCGAGCGCAACGACCACTACCACTAATGAGGCTGTAACCACCACCCATTCTGTGTCTGATCCCTCTCCCACCATGCCTGGTATCGCCAGCAACTGCAATGGCTTCTACAAGGTGGCATCCGGTGACCAATGTGACACCATTGCGGCGAAGTACGGTATCAGCGAGGCCCAGTTCAGAAGCTGGAACACTCAGGTCAATGAAAGTGCGTCTTCCACTTACTTCCCCTTTGTGCAGAGCTTTTGTGATCTATGGTATAAGATTCTGACATCTGTAGAATGCACAAATCTATGGCTAGACTACTACGTCTGCATACAAGTCCCCGGCGCAACGACTACCCCAGCACCCAAGCCAACCACCGAGCCCTCAGGGCCCACACCCCCAATGCCGGGTATTATTGCAAACTGCAAGAGCTACCACCTGGTCCAGGCTGGCGACAGCTGTTACTCGATCGAAACTGCTGCGAAGATCACGTTGGCGCAGTTCCGTGCTTGGAATACTCTAATTGACGCGGCGTGTAGCAATCTGTGGCTGGAATACTATGTTTGCGTTGGTGTTTAAATTTTTTGTCAATTCAGTATATATATCCAGCAACGCACACCACGCGGAGGGTTTGTAGCCAAACTTCTATACACAGTACATCAATCAAACACGAATCCATTTCTTTTCTTCCAATTCCATATCCTCAAAACAACCCCACACCTGGGCAGTCCCCCTTCCATGGTTGCCCGGGCATACAGAAATCCCACAAAATGCCAATTAAAGCTCCTCGCTCTCCGAATCGCAACCGGGTATTGACTCCCATAAAGCAAAACAAACTTATCACCAGACTTAAGATCTTCATGACCGATACCCGTGAATTCAGAAGCAGTGACAAAAGAAACTATATCCTCCCGAGGTCGTTGATATACATAGAAGAACAACCGTATCCCATTTAAAGCGATAGCATCTTCCCACTTGGTCTCCTCCATTGATCGAACAAGAGCCCATAAGCCCTTTAGGGATGGATTGACAATCGGTATCGCGTTTTTAGGTCCGCAGGCTTTATCTTATTGACGGGAATAGGCATTCATCATGTTGAAGCGTAGTCATTGCTCTGTAGTTGAGGGCATACTTGTAGAGTGTTGGTTTTCACTGGAGGCTTGGACGAGCTAGTATGGATTGAAAGATAATTTTCCGCTCGATAGCTTCGTATAACGCACGCTCCATCGAGTTCAAAGTCCACAAGTCAAATTTCGTAGTAAAGTCGCTTGTGGAAGTTGACGCAATGATATTATCCGCTTTTGAAATTGGGAGCCTGGTCTCGCGAATTGAAGGCTGTTGTCTGCTCACACCTCGATGCGATATTGGGTATCGACAAATTCCAGACCTGTCAGTTCTATTACCTGCGGATTTGAAGGGTTGAAAAGGGGCTTTGAGGTGCATATGCATGTATAATACATGCATAATACACCCCTTAATAGCTTTATCAGCGGTCTCGGTCTATAAAAACACTTTGACTTCCTAATATCTATTTTCAATACTGATTACTAAGTTTAAAATGCGTATAGGCATCGAACGGAGGCTTATCTACTAAGATTTAAGGGTTAATTACAGCGTCAACTACATCAAAAACAAGATCATGTGATGATCTCTCGAAATCTGTGGTTGTATGAAAATTGATTCAAAATTATAGAATATTACTGTTTGAGATATAAATACGATTATTTTCAAAATGGATTATTGCGTGTCCAAGTAGTGATTCAGCGGGCTTAAATACCAACGCTCTACATTATCAATAACAGACGAAGGGGGAATTAACAAACAGCCACCAAAAGAGAAAACCCGAACCAAAGCATAAATCGTGACAAAAATGAAGAGAATAAGAAGAAACAAAAAAGATAAAAGTACCACACAAAATTCCAACGCCTCAATCCCAAAGCCAAACACCTATTTATGCCACTTCTTCGCCCTTATATCGATGTTCCTTGTTGATCGAGGGACACCGCCCCCTTCCCGACGATGCCAAGCGTCCTGAGGCCAAACCCATCCCCGAACCCGCTTAGCGTCACGACGCTCGCCTATCTGCGGCTCAGGAATCCAATTATCTTTGGGCTCAGGGAGGGTACGCTGCCGGGTAAGGGCACCCGGACCGCCGACGTTGAGGTGGGCGGAAGGTTGATCTGGAAGTGGGACAGATTTAGAAAGCATGAGTAAGAAGTACAGCGCCAAGCTTGCTGTCATGGGAGTCTGATAATGATCTTCCAAGCATTCAGACTCAGGGACAGGTGACGGATGCCGTGAATATGACGAGCCGTGAGAAGAAGCGGAGAATGAGCGTGCGCTGATGGGTGTTGCCAGGGCCGGGACTTCCCGCACAGACGGGGGTTTTGTCGCTGCTGTTTTCAGTGGGATTGGGGCTGCGACTTCGAGGTACCCGAAATATGGGACGTCGCAGCCATCATCACACCCGGCGCGGACGCAAAGGAGTTCGATTTCGGTGATAATGAAGCCATAGCGGCAGGAATGTTCCCTCATGCAACGCTGCAGATGGGCTAGGCCGTTTAAGTATTCGACACGGCGGTGTGGTGCCTCATTGCGCATGGCTGAGTTCCATCTGTCGAAGCTTTTGACTATGCCTACGAGTCGGCCTCGTGGGAGTCCTGCGCTGGTGCATTCTGTGTCTGTGGAGTAGTTGGCTAGGAAATGTGGGTGCCCATGGTTTTTGTGTCCGGTATGACGGATATCCGGAGCTGGGTGGAGTTGAAGATGTTCTGCGCCTTGGGAAACAGCTAATGCTGCATTGACTCGAGGCGCATAAAGGTCCCGAATTAGGGCAACAAGACCGGGTTCGGACTCCGGGGATAGACGTGAGGAGGGAACGCCTACTGGAGGAGCAAGTGCTCCAGGGATCTCGGTCTTAAGGAGCTGGGTGAGTCCGTGGATGGCGTCAATAGTGGCAAAGGAGAAGGAAGTCCAGTTGCGAAGCTGACGGATATCCCACCAGAAGTAGTCATGCATACCACGGGTAGGGATGACGCTGACGTTACGGACCAAGTTGACTGCTTGGGTGGGAGAGGTCAAATACGAGATCAAGTTGGTAGATGGGGGAGGGAGGTCTTCGCGAGGAGTCATTGGGTGCATTGGTGATCTCTGGGGTCCATGGACTGGGCTGTAGCAGTACTGAGGTGTCGGTACAGTCAACGGATGACGTGGTGTGCGTACGGGAGCAAGTCGAGGTACCTCCACCATCGGTTGCTGGGGTTGAGACGGATAGACCACAATGTTTGGTGTCACTGGCGTGACTGGAGTAGTTGGACAGGTTTGTGCCTGCACATGCGGCACATATTTTGGGAGCTGTCGGTAGGTAGGATATCCATACCGATTTAGAGTAGCCGCATCAATACCGGAGGCTGAAACAGATCGGCAGTGACCAGAGCTCTTGCGCTTGCTTGACGTGATAGTTACTGGAGATGACAAGGCAGAATGACTGACAGGGCTCGTGATGATAATGGGTGAAATGGGAGATGGTAGAGGCATTCTATCCCCAGCTTCGGGTTGGTTTCGCCGAACAGATGGACGGCTGAGGGAATAAGGCGCAAAACCAGGAGTATTTCGTGTGTTGGACAAGACTCGCCGATTGCGCAAAGGGCCACCAGCAGAGACCGGCTCAATCACCACATCCTGGGGTCGAATCTTGGGCAAAAGTGCCGGGCCATGATGATGCCGAACTGGCGAGAGACCAGGACTAGTGTTACCCGTCATGGTTGACCATGGCGAAGATTCAGCTGAGTAAATAGAAGACGTAGATGCGTTGCGACTATGTCCTGACCCAAGATATTCCTCATAAGGCACACCCGGCGGCGTGGTAGGCTGGTAACGAGTGTGATCCCCAAACATGATGCGATGAGGGAATGTTAATTTGACAACTTCACTGAGCCTCAGATCCAAAGGGACAGGAAGGTGTTTCCCAATGACAAGTAAGAAACGAATGTATATCGAAGTAAGCTGTTCAGATCAGATCACCTTCCGCGTGAAGGGACATTGACATGATTGTGGAGGAGGATGCTTGAATGTTAAATGGTTTGGGATGAGTAGGCTCAAACAAGCTAAGCAGATATAGATATAGAATAAGGGCCCACTAACGAACCCCAAGCAGATCTTGAATAACATGAAACATGGAGAAATGCTCCACGGTGACGCCAACGGAGGCTCATATTCTTTTTTTGGGATCCTGGTCTCCGATCCAGGGCCACGCCTGCCATGCGATGAAACGCGAAACTGCCGACAATTATTCCTCATGTCGCGCGACAGGGTAGACTGAAACCCCGTAAAGGGCCTCCATCCGGGTATAGTGCGGTTTCAGCGGTCAGTCGCGCGTTAAGTTGTTACTATATTTTGCATCAGTTTCGACGGTATTCTTCAGATTCCATGTTGGGATTAGTGTGCTGCAGAGTGATCGAACACTTCTAAATTCAGTAACAATTAGGTCGCAAATGTCAGGTAATTAGCGGCCTCATCCATCTAGGGGTAAAGTCCAAGGTGGGAGCGCCATGCCTCAGGAATCGCCGGGGGAGGAGATGGGCGGTTAGCTTCAGCAGAGAGAGATAAAAATAGCCAGGGCGTGTGCTGTGACAATGCATGAAGCAGAACCTTCAACTCAGGGTAGATGGATCCGAGGAGTTTTCTCCATAGGGGAAGTTGGAAATGTGATTACTTGGTCGGCGGCTAGAGATGTAGGTTAAGTCTCAAGTACGCGCCGGACGATCGTCGTCACACACTTTTCAAAGTTCCTGCGACCAGTCACTCACGCCGAAATGTCCCATAATTAGCAGAACACCTGTTTATGGTTTCAAGTACTAAATTAGCTATCATTCAAGTCCAAAGAGGTCTAAAGAGTAATGTAGTTCATATGCACATTTCTTATGTTTTGATTTCCATACTAAAGGACTCCACTTTACTTTGTTTCAAGTCTGTGCTTTTTAGTGATGTACAGTGATAAGATTGCCTTGCATTAATGTGGAAGATCATACGACTGAGAGTACCTTGGTTCTGAATAGCTTCAACATCCTTTCTTTCGTACCAGATATGTAGAAATGTCGTTAAAATTGAATATACAAAGATATAACCGACCTGTAGCCCACGACAAAATATCCAATAGCCCTAGTCCCTGCAAGTATAAGTTACTAGCAAAGATAAGCACCATGGGCGCATAAGAATAATCCTTCAGAGTTCTCCCTTGCTTTCTGCGTCTCACTTTTGACTGTCTTGATTACTTAGCTGTGGATCATTCTTTTTTTAATCTGTCGGGTTAATGTCCCACCCAAAATTACAGGTTAACCGTGTCGAACAAAAGTTACCATCTACGACTACAGATTTGGTGGTAATTTTGGTCTGAAGCCGGTAAATCTCAGTTCAGCTGTGTGTCAAGGAAGTACGTAGACCCATCATGGCGCTTCAAATACTTTGACATATACTGTAAATTCTTTCGGGGTTCTTTGGCTATCTTCTCCAAAGCTCTTGAGACATTAGTATTTTTCTTTTTGAATGATTTGGAAAGGTTTGAAGGAAGCTGTTTGGCTGAATGGGTGTGGGCACCTTACTTTTTGCCTGAAAGGGTTGCAGCGGGGACTCAATAGCCTTCTCGTGGTCTGTGTGTTCATGTGTCCACATAAATATCCTTTGAAACATTCCCTGTAATGCCCAAGTGTCCAAAGTATTCCGGGTTCATCGGTAGCTCTGAATAGTTACAGTAGTTGGGATTTAATTGCTGCCCAGGGCCATATACATCTTTATGATCATCAGCTCAAGTGGGAAACAAGAAGGAATTGATTATTATGTTCTGGCATATAGCCAACAGTAAATATTGATATTTTAGCTTCTAGCTTATTTCATCATTCATCCGAAAAATTTGGCGTAACAAAACAAAGATAAGACAATAATTAGCAAGGGCTTTGCATGGTCTAATCCAACGCAAAGCTCATGAAAAACGCTGGTGGGGAATCTTTTATGAACCGTCTAAACAAGGGAAGGGGTCATATCCAACGGCAAAAGAACAGAACGGGCAGACCATCTAGGCCTTGATCTCGTACTTGCGGCGGAACATGTCATCGACCTCAGTGAGGTAGTAAGTTCCGGGCAGGATGGTCTCGGTGCTACCGGAGGGCTTGAAGTTCTTCTGCAGGTGGGCGTGCTCGCGCAGCTTGCACATCTCATCGTAGGCAGCGGGGGTGAGGACGTTGCGGGCCTCGAGGCGGCTCTTGAGGTTCAGCTTCTCGACAATGGTGGAGACGTCGCCGACGATCTTGGCGCTGAACAGAGAGGAGGCGAGACCGGAACCGTAAGAGAAGAGACCGATACGCTTGGGCTCGCTGGGGGAGAAGGTGACATGGCTGAGCAAGGAAGCAATACCAGCCCAGACAGTAGCGGTGTACATGTTACCGCACAGGTTGGCGACCTGAAGACCGGGGGAGACACGCTCAGCGAAGCGCTTCTTGGTCAGGGCCATGAAGGTCTTCTCAACGGCCTTGTCGGTCAGAGAAGCGGTGTAGTCCAGATCACGGAGCTCAGGGGCGACCTCGGCGAAGGCGGGGTGGGAGGGGTTGGCCAGGTAGTCGTTGTAGAGCATGCGAGCGTAGGACTTCTGGACCAGCTTGCAGGTAGGGGCGTGGAACAGGAGGTACTCGAAGCGGTCCAAAGCGGACTGGGACTCATCGGTGGCGCCGTTGGTGCCGTTCTGGTTGGCCTTGAGGGCCTTCTCACGGACATCGTAGGCCTTGTAGCAGGCATCGACAGCCTCAGTGTAGCACTTCAGAGAGAAGTGGCCGTCGACAACAGGGTACTCGCTAGTGAGATCGGGCTTGTAGAAATCGTAGGCGTGGGTCATGTAGGAGGCACGGAGACCGGCCTCGAAGACAATAGGGGCATCGGGACCGATGACCATGGCGACGCAACCAGCACCACCAGTGGGGCGGGCAGCACCAGCAGCGTACAGAGCAATATCACCACAGACGACAACGGCGTCACGGCCGTCCCAGGCAGAGGACTCGAGCCAGTTGATGCTGTTGAAGACGGCGTTGGTACCACCGTAGCAGGCGTTGACGTTGTCCACACCCTCGACATTGGTGTTTTCACCGAAGAGCTGCATGAGAACGGACTTGACGGACTTGGACTTGTCCAAGAGAGTCTCAGTGCCGACCTCGAGGCGGCCGATGGTCTTGGGGTCGATGTTGTACTTGTTGAAGAGGGAGGAGAGAGTGGTCAGGGACATGGAGTAGATGTCTAATGAGAGGTTAGTTTTGACTTTGCGCAATTGGAATGGGACATCACGTACCCTCACGGTCATCACAGAAGCTCATCTTCTTCTGGCCGAGACCGATGGTGTATTTTCCCTCACTGACGCCATCGTACTTCTCCAGCTCGGACTGGTCAACGCACTAAAGGAATTGTCAGTTCTTTGCCTCGAAAGGTTTAATTAGATCTAAAGAAAAACTCAGGGGCACAAACCTGGGAAGGGAAGTAGACCTCAATGGCCTTGATGCCGATGTTCTGGGGGCGGGCAGACATGGTGGGGGAGGGGTATAGAATGGGGAATTGTAAAGGAGTATAACACCACCGAGGGAAGAGAAAGTCAAGTCAAAAGCGAAATGCAAAGGAAAAGAGATCTTGGACAGAAGTTAAATCTGGAATCGAGGGCCAGTTTATAACAGAAAAAGGAGAATGTTGTGTACTCGGATCTACCGTGTACGATCTGTCACCCTTTCTTTTTTTTTTTCTGCCAGTGGAGATGCCACTTCTACACCTTCCTTTGAGCCGAAGTGGATGGATTTGGGATCAATTCATAATGGATTTTGAAATTGAGAAGCCTGCCGCTTTCAATTCACTGACATTAAAACGTGGTAGTAATTAAGAGCATTTGAATTGTAGATTGGTGCAGCGAGAGAAGAACTCAAAACCGTAGTATGTACCAGACTTGGTAGATCCAGGAACGAAAAGGCCAACTGGTGAATCCAAATCTACGGTGTACAATCCAGTCCATCTTATCAGGCTCCACTATATTCAGTCTTGAAAGAATTACACTTGTTTCCCTGGTAGCGGTGGATCAGATCCGCTCATCTCCGTATGCAATAAGTATGCATGGTGGCATCACTTCGGATATACTTGGTCCAGGGGTCGTGAATACGGGACATGGAGATACTTGTAGAGTTGGAAATTACCCTTATAATAGGAGGGTACAGGGGAGTATAACCGGATTAACATTCTTCAACATCAATGCCCGGACACTCCGCAAGTATGCCGTATGGGTGGGAACATTTTAATTAGGGAGTTACCAAGGACGATCGTCCATTATGGATTTCCCAGTTGGTTGAAATACCCTGAACTAGTCGTTGTTTTTATTTCGCTATAGTTCTTGTTGATTGTGAAATGGGTTACATAGAGACACGCGTTAGGCAAATACGAGTGGCCAAGCGTGGGTCACTGCGCCACGAGAGGACGAGAGCAGGGAGATAGTCCGGGGCATCCATCAACCTTCAACCTGCCAACCACACCCCAAGCCATCCCTCATTGACTCCGGGATGTGGCACACTCGTTTTCTATTTCTGACAAATAAATCATGATCTGGAAGATCTCCGCATCCGCGCCCTCCACTTGCCACGGCTCCTGGGAGCCCACCCCGTGCCACCATGGGCGACGATAAGTTCGAATACCAGGAACTTCCCATCCCCTCCTACGAAGAAGCGACCGGTCAACCCTCATCTTCTCGCGAACATCTCGGCGATGGCAGCGATGCCGAACGCCAGGGGCTTCTTGCTCGCGAGGCCTCTCATTATCAACCCCCAACCGTGGAGTCCGTTCGCGGCAGCCTAGATGACCTTGCGTCGTCGGCATCGGGCTCATCCCGAGGTTCAGCGGATGAATTACGCCGGGAACTAGATCAGATGGATGTCGATGACTCTGCAACATCTTCCAGCCGCCGACCCCGATTAAGACACCGATTTTCCAAGCGATTTTCCACTCTCACCCGAACCCTCTCCGCAATCCATCGGCCCTTACAACGATACCTACCGAGCCTTCCCAGCTTTCGCTTCAGTTTTAATCTCCAAGATGCACGGTCGCGCATGCGGGATCAGGGATGCCTTATGTTATTACGGCTATTCGCCCTGATGCTTGTCGTGACGTTGGTCTATGTGTTCTTCATCGGAGATGTCTTCAACCTCAACAATCGCATGATCATGGGTCAGACCTACAGTTCCTCATCGGTCGAGAATTTCATACAGGGCAACATCAATGACACCAACATCGCTGAAACCCTCAGACACATCACCTCATTCCCTCATATCGCCGGCACCGAAGGTAGCTTCTATCTGGCAGAATGGGTCGAGCAGGCAATGCACCGGGCAGGCTTCGACCAGGTCGAGCGGGAAGAGTTCCAGGTTTACCTGAACTACCCGCGCGCCGATGGTCGCAAGCTGGCTATTATTGATCCCCCGGCTTCGGTGTGGGAAGCCACCCTCGAAGAGAATGACTCGGAAACCCCAGTGTTCCACGGCCATTCCAAATCCGGCAATGTGACGGGACCTCTGGTATACGCCAATTTCGGCTCTCGGGAGGACTTCAAGCTGCTTGCCGACCGTGGTATCTCCCTTGACGGCGCAATTGCCCTTGTCAGATACTACGGCACTGAACCAGACCGAGCCTTGAAAATTAAAGCCGCGGAGCTGGCTGGCGCTGCCGGATGTATCATCTATTCTGACCCAGCCCAGGACGGGTTCGTCAAAGGTCCAGCCTACCCGAAGGGACGCTATATGCCAGCCGATGGGGTCCAAAGAGGCGGGGTCAGCCTCATGTCCCAAGTTGTGGGAGACGTTCTTAGCCCTGGGTGGGCTTCCACCCCGGATGAGAAGCACCGGCTCTCACCCGAAGACAGCCCGGGTTTGACGAAAATCCCTAGTCTTCCAATCGCCTGGCGCGATGCGCAGCGACTATTGCAGGCCCTGGAAGGCCATGGCTCTAAGGTTCCGAAGGAATGGATCGGTGGTGTACCCAAGATTCAAGGATGGTGGACCGGTGATCAGAATTCGCCGACAGTCCACTTGATGAACCTCCAGGATGAAGTAGAGAGAATGCCCATATACAACGTGCATGGGACAATCCTTGGACTCGAAGAGCGCGACAAGAAGATTATTGTTGGCAATCATCGAGACTCTTGGTGCCTGGGAAGTGTTGATCCTGGCAGTGGCACCGCAGTCTTTTTGGAGGTTATTCGAGCCTTTGGTGAGCTGCTCAACTACGGCTGGCGGCCACTTCGCACCATTGAGTTTGTCAGTTGGGATGGTGAAGAGTACAATCTCATCGGTTCGACAGAACATGTCGAAAAGGATGTTGAGAGCCTGCGGAGCAATGCATATGCATATCTCAATGTCGATGTTGGTGTAGCTGGCTCCGAGTTCCGGGCCGCAGGATCGCCCGTGTTTGAGCGCTCAATGCTGCAGATCCTCGGACGTCTCTCTGACCCCACTGCCAATAAAACACTGAAGGACATTTGGCTGGAAAAGGGCAACAAGCTGGATCCACTTGGCGCTGGCAGTGATTATGTGGCTTTCCAGGACATTGCAGGTACCTCCAGTATCGATTTTGGATTTGAGGGCGAGCCCTACCCCTACCACAGCTGCTACGAATCCTTTGATTGGATGGAGAAATTCGGTGATCCAGGATTCCAGTACCACAAGCTCCTTGCACAGTTCTGGAGTCTCCTCCTATTGGATGTTTCTGAAAACCCCATGCTCCCATTTGACATTCAAGCATATGCCAGAGCCATCACTGGCTGGGTGAAAGACCTTGAAGGGTTTGTCAAGTCTAAGAAAGCAAATGTCAACCTGGATGTCATGTACAACGCAGCAGCAGAGCTGGAAGCAAATGCAGTCAAGTTTGAGGCATGGAACCAGGAATGGCATGATACTGTCTGGGGCTCTGGCGGGTACGAGAGCAATGTCATGGCAATCCAGCGCGTGAACCACAACCTACGCATGGCTAGCTTTGACACGCATCTCCTAGATCTAGGAGAAGGTGGCGGCGTGAGTTCTATACCAGACTCCTGCTTCTTATTTTCCACTAACATAATTATCTAGATTCCTAACCGCACCCAATTCCGCCACGTCATTTTCGGTCCTGAATTATGGTCAGGCTACGATGCATCCATCTTCCCCGCTATCCGTGATACCATCAACACAGGCGACTGGTCTCTCGCCCAGCACTGGATCAATCGTGTTGCCGACATCATTCACACCGCCAGCAATGATCTCCTACACTAAATGTACACTACCTCTACCGACCCTTCTCATTTCTCTCCATTTGTTCATTTCCTCATGCATACCCCTCACGCTTGTTCTTCAGCATTTTCATTGCTGCCCCACCTAGGCATTGTACAGCCTGTCTTTGGTTGGAGTTCTCACATCTATATTTTTTTGTCCTGCATCTCATTTTTTCACCCTCATACATATACACAGTCACCTTCGCACGGCTTCAGAAGCGATTTTCTTAGATTTGATCTATCTCAGTGATAACAATGAATACGCTCAATCTTTCATATACAAAGACTCAAAATGAACTTGGGTATCACAATGGATCAAAACGAGAGATAAGGTCTTTAATCCAAATCTCAAACACGAGGTAAAGGTGGATCAACCGCTAGCAAAGCCGGATGATCCGCCAAAGACTGCCAAAAGCCCGCCTCGAAATCCCACAGATCCTGACTCAATAATGCAGCCCAGTCATCATTTCCAGCTCCCTCCTCGTGACTCCCAGGATCCGTCGGAGCCTGCCCACTATCAGAGTGAAAAGAGTCCAAGAACCGCTGGATAGTCTGCGTGGCTTTAGACAGCAGCGCATAATTCGGATCACCCGGCCGAACTATAGTACCAATCTGCACCTCAGCCACAAACACACTAAGATCTTGCAAGATCTTCGTGCGAGCGATATTCTGCGTCGTATGCGTGTGCTGCTTTAAAAGTGCAAGAAGAATGATTCCTGCAGCGGGCAGACCGTAGTATGCGACCTGCAGCAGAATCAGAGTTAGCACTGAAGCAACTAGTATAGATGAATGTAAAGAGCCTACCTTCCAAATAAGACCAGTACCAGAATTAGTCAACTGATCCCGTAGAAGAATACATTCCACGACAAGCGCGAGCATCTGCCCCGCCGTCTCGATGATGGGGATATCCGGTTCGGTCATGGTATTCAATAACAAGAGGCGGAGTAAGAAGAGGACATGTAGATGTTGGAGACGGGCATGGGCGAGGAAATCTCTGTCAAATGGAGTCCGGGTACAATGCTTTAGACTACCTCCAAGGCGAAGTGTAGCCGGGAGAGCGAGCCATTGTTCTTCGGCTTTTTGTTGGATTGCACTATTGCATAGCATACGAGTTAGGAATGAGGATAAAAAAATAAGCAATATGAAACAAACGTACCTGGCTCGTTGCAGACATGCCGCATCTTGCTTATCTTGTAAAAGTTCCCAGATTTCTTCCTTCAGGAACGCGCAGAGTGCAGACCACCGTGAATCGGCTCTATAACCAGGCTTGGAATCAAGGTCCCAGGTATGATCATTATTATTCCGGCTGTAGCTTGCTGTTGTGCCTGTTGTCGTATGACTATGTGAAGGTGGAGCCATCTGGCAAGACGGAATTTGAAAATGGCAGAAACGTTTGTTCATCCGTGGGGGACGACCAAGAAAGATAGCGATATTCTTGTCTGCGGAGTATATGCGCGCAAAAGCGGACTTTCGCAGTTCCATGAGAAATCGCGGGATACCGGGTTTAGCCTCGAGGTTCTCATGGTATCCCATTGCGAAGGTTGAGGAGATGACATCGCCGAGTTTGCGCCAGGAGTGATAACCTTTGTGAATTAGCTTATAAGGAAGGATCACATAGCGAGGGAAATATGAGCTTACTCTGGTCGCCATCCACGTACGAATGTATGATAAAATTCTCGTACTGAGCGATCAACTGCAAATCATTAAGGCAATCCAGCGAGAGTGATATCTCCAGCGCGAAATCACAAAGCTTTGTTGTAAGCCGCCTCAAATTATATTGATCTTCCTCCGCGGTATATAGTAGCGGAAAGAAGGATATATCAATTGTAGCGCGACTGACCGCCGCGAAGAAGATACCGATAGTTTCCCAGCGACAGTTATGATCCATAAATTGCATCGAGAATTCGGACAGGTTCATCGATTGATGGAACTGAAGTGGCTGCGCGGAGTTGTGGAGTAACCGCCGTGCATACATCAAATGCCAGTTCTCATCATTTACGGCAAAGAGCTGGCTCACACTTTCGGCGCATTGCGCAACGAAAGGTTCTGCGAGCGCAAGATTCGCTCCTTGGCGAGCCAGAACATCACGAGCTCTTTCATGGCGGATAGTGGATATGTAGTGAGCAGGTGCCGGAGGACATCGGCCCCCTGCAGGACCAAATGGTTATCACCGACCCACTGTGGACTCAGAGCTTCAGAGCCGCCGGTCTGAGCGCTAGCGCTCTGGTCTCCGTCTGTAGTGATGTGCTTAAATATCGCGGCATGGCTAGAGGAACCCAAGTACCCGGGATTTGGGTATGGATTACGGCGAGGAGTAAAAGATGGTGATGGATCCGGTGAGGATAAGTTGCTGAAGCCTCATTATTATCTCATCTCTCAAAATCCAGACATACAAGTGTATATTGTCGCATTGTTCGGTAGGTCCCACTTACCTCGGTTTCTCGATGCGCTTGCGCTTGAATGGCGTGGTGCGGTAGATACATACATACTTACCATTCCTGCATCGCGAACAGACAGGCTGCTGGTGATCACACGCAAGCTTTGCCTTTCGACAAGCTTCACAAGCAGCTAAGCGCGATGCCATCAAGAGTGGTAAGCGGAGTGTTGTCCGCAAGGGAAAAAGTTCTCGGCTACAGACGGTATCGGGGTTACGGCGAATCGGCGATAAGATGGTGGGGTAGAGCTAAAAGCGGGGACTAATATAAAAGCTCCCTTGCATCTGCACTTACTTCTTACATCTATCAGGCATCACACTCACTTCAATCATGGCTTCCACCGATACCGTTAAGCTCGCTGATTATCTGCTTACTCGCCTACTTCAGCTAGGTGCTCAGTCTATCTTCGGTGT
Source organism: Penicillium pulvis (assembly GCF_028828015.1). Classification (NCBI taxonomy): domain Eukaryota; kingdom Fungi; phylum Ascomycota; class Eurotiomycetes; order Eurotiales; family Aspergillaceae; genus Penicillium; species Penicillium pulvis. Next base: position 2,936,720 of record NW_026643079.1, on the reverse strand, counting down.
CCCAGGAGATTACAACTTGCGCTTGCTGGACTTTGTTGTTCCTGCTGGTCTGCATTGGGTGGGGAATTGCAATGAGCTTAATGCCGCGTATGCAGCAGATGGATATGCTCGCATCAATGGCTTATCTGCCCTGATCACTACTTTTGGTGTTGGAGAGTTGTCTGCTGCCAATGGTATCGCCGGCGCTTATGCTGAAAGGTCACCTGTCATTCACATTGTCGGTACCCCACCGCGACCACTCCAGGACAATCGCGCTTTGATGCACCATACTTTCGCCGATGGTGAATACAAGCGCTTTGCTGCTATGTCAAAGCATATCACCATCGCACAAACCGAGTTGCGGGATGCCACGACAGCACCAGAGAGAATTGACTGGATCTTGCAGCAAGCTCTCATTCACAGTCGCCCCGTCTATCTCGAGTTCCCCGACGACATGCCCCATGTCCTTGTTTCGTCTGAAAGGCTTCAGACCCCGATCAAGGCCTCAGTTCCTCCCAGCCCTGCATGTGAATCTGAGGTCATCAACCGCATCCTGGAGCGGATCTACTCAGCCAAGCAGCCCGCCATTCTCGTAGATGGCGAGAGCAAAGCGCTCGGTGTTGTCGACCAACTCGATAACCTCATCCAAACCACCAACTTCCCCACCTGGACTTCGGTCTGGGGTAAGGGACTCGTCAATGAATCCTACTCCAACGTCTACGGCCTGTACGCCGCATCATTCGGCGACAAGCCCGCACAAGAATACTTCGAATCGTGCGATATGGTCCTCACATTCGGCCCACACTACAGCGATACAAACAGCTACTTCGAAATGGCAGTCCCCATGCCCGCTGCCGCCATCACCTTCCGAGACAGCACCATCCAAGTTGGATCGGATATCTATCGTGACATTTCTCCTTTCAGAGTCCTCTCCGCCATTTTGACCAAACTTGACTCCGCCCGTATAAGCGCCGCCCAAGGCCCACCCAAACAAGTCGTCACTCTTGATGATATTAAATCTACCGACCTAGTCGCACAAAAGAACTTTTTCAGACTAGTCAATCCGCTCTTCCGCGAAGGCGATATCATCCTCGCAGAAACAGGCACAGCAGCCTATGGCGGCCGACACTTTAAACTTCCCCGAAGTCGCGCCTCTTCACTGCCGTTACATGGCTATCAATTGGTTTCATGCTCCCCGCTACCTTGGGCACAGCGCTCGCAAAGCGAGAACTCAACAAGCCGTCTGGTACACGAAACCAAGCAATTTTGATCATTGGTGATGGCAGTCTCCAGATGACGGCGCAGGAGATAAGTGTTATGATTAAGGAGAAGTTGGATATTCTTATTATTATCATCAATAATGAAGGATACACTATTGAGCGGGTGATCCATGGAAGAAAGCAGGCATACAACGATGTGCCATCCTGGAGGAACACGAAGGCGCTCGACTACTTTGGAGCGGATGAAGAGGCTGTGAAAGAGAACACTTTTACGGCTAGGACCGTGGGCGAACTACAGGATGTGCTGAAGAACGAGAGGGTTAAGGATGGGAAGGGAGTGAGGATTGTGGAGGTCTTTATGGAGAGGGAAGATGTGCAGGAGGGTCCTTTGCTTTGGGTTTTGAATAAGCAGCTTGCGGAGGAAGAGGCGGCTAAATCTGCTTAGATGCTTGATAATTCCATAAAAATTGAGTTTTCGATAGAATACATCGAAAGAGCCTGATTCCATTTTTCAGGGCATTGAACCACTATGCTTATACCATACCTATGTTTTATAGGAGGTTTCATGGGATTGTTGAAGTTTCAGTAGCGTAGAAATGGAACAATAGCAGCCAAAGTTCATTTCCGTTACCATTATAATAGTACACAATACTAGTTCCTAGATGAACGCTCGTTCCACCCGATAGCTCTGCCCGATAGCTCTGTGTCAGAATACCAATAACCCAAACGCCGATACCAGCAGCGAATGCTGAAGAACCATGGTGCCCTCAAAAGTATAGCCACTTATCAACAGCCAATGACCAGAAGTTGTATTAGCCTTCGAAGCCGAAAACAATCTTGCGCTGCGGCTACTTTAATAGTGCTTTAATAGTGATAGAGCAAAGCATCATGCAATAAAGCAGTAGATTGCCGCCGGGATTAAGGTATCCCATCAGGGGGGGGGGGGGGGGAAGGGGGGGGAACAATCGCCCGCCAAGAGCACAGATTCAATATCATATGCAATGTTTACATGGAAAATTATAGCACATGACATGATGTCTACTTAGACAAGTGAACTAGGTCCTAATGGGCAGATTGGGGCTTAGGCAAAATCCAAGGGGGCCACTTATGGGCTTTCCAAAGGTTAATAGTAGGCCGAAAGCCTCTACAAATTAAGGTACATTTTGCATCTCGACATTACCATGCACTTATGAGGATGGGGAGAGCGTTATGACCAAGGGAGAATAACAATAGGAAGAGTGTTTGAAACTTCAAAATGGGCTCTCGATTAGGTGTGTTGTTCGACGGGGAAAAAGTCACCCCACAAGAATGAGGCTCAACTGAACGTTCGAGATATTCCGTGCGATAAGCTTCCCGTTTTCGAGCCAATCTTATATAATTCCTTGATTTGTTCCTGAAAAAATTTGGTGGCTTGAAATTGGGCGAAGTACTAGTACAAAGCCACGCTAGATGACGCGTCTTTCAGTGCCGTTTGCTACTTTAGTACTAGTACAAAGAGGGTCACTCGCTTTTACTTAACTTGAAGATTTTCGGGATGGATAGATATCATGAACACCTTACCCTTATCTACAAAATTTGAGGGTTTATCTTTCTCTCCCGCCATGGCCCAACACTATCTCAAGCCCAGCTGTATAGCTAAAGAACCTTGTTCGACCGGCTGGTGGTCCATCGAAACCAGCAGAAAGGCTTTGAATCTCTCCCTAACCATCTGTTTCCCCATAATACTTGTGGCGGGTTTCATCTCTTGGTGGAGGGGACTCCATTTTATCTGAGAATCAATTCAAATGAGCTGAAAAATTGGCGTGAGTTGGTCAACCTAAAACTATCGAGTCATGACTAAGTCCTGAATGGATTTTTTTTTTTCAAGGTTGAGTCAGACTCTGGGATTTTGTGTCGCGCTTGATATACTGTTACAATCACCGATCGGCTCCCTCACCAGTTGGTGACCTATATATAGGTCCCAGGGAGGTCTCGGTGGCTCAAGGACTCGACATAATTGAATTGGCACTGCTGCTAGGATCAATGTGCATGTATAATTCCTTTGTGTATTGATAATGCAGATTGTGGTTTGAGAGAGACATCTGCAGATCCTTTGTTCAATGTGACAGAGTGTACCGGTTTACAAGGTAGATATCTCATAATGATATTTGCATAGCTTTTAGCTAATTTTGGATAATCATCAACGTCATGTGCCTCTATAGGCAGCGGAGGTCTCATGGACCACTTTTGCATCAACGCCAGAGTATTGTCGACAATCACTAAATTCAATTAAAACGTACACGCCTCCAACCTCCTTGGAAAACCTAGGCGCCCTTGGTTCGGCTGCGAGTGCGACTGCCGATTCCCTCGGTGGAAACCGCCTTCTTGATAACCTCTTTCACTTTCTCCTTCTTGGGACGGCCAGTCTTCTTGGAATCTCCATTGGTATCTCCGTTGGCGCCATCGGTTGTAGCTGGGGCTGAGGCCTCGGGCTCCTGGACGGGTTCCTTGGCAGTGTCCGGTTCTGTATCTAGCTTTTGCTTCTTGGGCTCAGGCTCTTCTGTCTTTTCGGCAGGCGGAGCAGCTTCTTCCTTATCTTCAGTGGCAGGAGGAGCTGGAGCTGGGATTGTAGTAGAGTCAAGGTCGCGCTTCTCGCCAGTCTGAGGCGCTTCCTTTTCGAGTCCCTCCGTTTTGGATTGCTCGTCCAGCTTAGGTTGTTCTCCCACCTTGGACTCTTCCGTAACCTTGGCTTCCTCTACCTGAGCTGTCACTGGAGCTTCTGGCTCTGAGGATGCAACGGGTCCATTTAGAGAGGATCCTGCGGCTGGAGCCTCGGGATCATCAACCTTGGCGCTCTCTTGGACCTTCTCAACAGCAATGGGTTCACTTTCTGGCTCTGCCGGATGCAGGACACTCTGAACTGGCTGAGTGGATTGGGGGACTGGAGCTATGTATGCTTAGTCATCATATACTGAAGTGCAACAAACATGAATGGCATCAACACTGGTATCTCCAATAAAATGAATAGTGCAATAAATACTGCAATTCATCTTAATGGACACACTTGCAGCTAGGAAACACATACCTGGAGCCGATGGGGAGTTTTGCGCGGGCACACCTTCGCTGGCCATGGTGGATCGATGATGTCAGACAGAGGCACGTGCCTTGGGGAAGGTTGAATTTGACAAGAATTGGGATCGCTAGGGTAAGGCGACTGCAATCAAAGTAATACAGATAGACTACAAGAGTAGAGTAAAGCAGGAAAGAAATAGATTTAAGTTGGGGGTGAGAAAGGTGAGGTTGCGCGGTGACGTTTACTAAGAAAGATGGAGACGCTAACCCGATTCCCTCCAATGCGACTGGGCCGATTCCCTCCAATGCGACTGGGCCGATTCGCCCCCCTGCGACCCCATGCTGAGACCACCGTCACACAGTGATTTGGGCCAATTCACCCATAGCTGCGCCATAACCAGTGTTTCCCATACACATGCTTGTTCATTCCCATTGCATCCCGGATCTATTGCTGTCCAGAATCTCGCTTCCTCATGTACTTGGTACCTGTATGCCAAGCCCATCTCGGAGAAGTTTATCCGGATGGCGCAGGGCGGGTGGGGTCTGAGTGCGGAGTACTGGAGCGATCTTCGTCATGGCGCACTGAAGTGCTCCGAGAGATGCTGGGCCCTGATGTTGACGTCGCTGTCGCTCAGAGGAACAGGAAAAACGCCCATTTCCTCCCAAGTCATACCAGTCGGGCCAAACCGTAAACTTGACAGTGAAACTTTGGATCTGTGATTCCCATGTCCCGGGGCATCCAGACGAGTACTTTTCAAATGTTGGACGTCTGCCTCTGGTTTAATAGTCGAACCTGTTTGCTTATTCCCATATAACGTGCCTTCTTGAGCGATAATTGTCATAAAGCCCAGTCCCAGTTAGACAACTCAGGTCAAGCTTAGCTCTAGGTGACTGAAAATATCTCCTTCTTCCCTGACGGAAGAACGGATGCGAGATCCCTCAGCATTTTCCGGCGCATTGTCCGGGAGCAGGACATGCACATTACGGGCCAAACTAGTTGCATCTCGAATCTTCTTCTGGTCGATCAGAAGCCGAAGAGCATCACACGCAATTCGAAGGAAAGCGTCTCGACGAGAATCATTCCAAGCCTGGACTTTGGGCGATGACAGGGACTCCACAAAGCGAACGAAAGGTGTTGCGTCGGGATGGGTCGGGTGACAGAGGGACACGCTCGCAAATAGCAACGATCGAGAGGATGCTAGGGTGGAAATAACTTCTCGGTATTCGTCGTAGACGTAAGGGGTAACCTTCTCGGTCAACGGTTTGGCGTCCATCGCGGCACGACTTAGATGGGCTCCAGCTGCGAGTAACATCGGCTTTCCCGTCTTAGTTTGTTGGGTAGAGATCGAATGTATGTGACAGATACGTAGATAATATTTCAAGGCCGAAGCAAGTCCCTCTCCATATCGAAGTTCTGCATCCATAAAGTCGGTGAGCAGATGGCTTATGCTTTGCTGGGCGACTGAATCGGTGATTCGACCGTTATATCCGCCCAAATCGCGGCTCAGAAGCATTCTAATCCACTGGATGATGGTGTCGTGAAGACCCTCGGCGACCATGAACTTGGTTAAGGATGAAGTGGTTGCTCGTGACTGCAGCAACATCTGCCGTGAGGCCCCATCGGAGGCCCAAAACCACTCAACCACGCGAGAGGCGGCCCGGGACGTCTTCATCGCCTCACTGGCACTTTCCTCAGCAGGAGAACGTACTAAAAGCAGCTGGGATTTTAAACAATTGGTGATGATTAACGGCGTTACAGAGCCTGAGGCTGCCAACTCGTCAAAGACGAGCATGGGGTCCTTGGCCATTCGGTTCTGTTCATCGATACCTCGGACACCATGATGATCCGGACTGGTGCCCTTGGGCGGTACGATTCGGAACAGCGGGTTGTCTAGGATAGTATGCAGATGCTGGTCGGTTGCATGACGTGAGGAATCAGTATTCAAGGGCTGTCGATCGCCCTGAGTGTCCGAGTGGGATGATGGGTACGCGTGGTCCAGCTGACGACGAAATGAGGAAGTGAGAGCGTTGAGCAATTGCTGAGACTCTCTTGGTGTCCGAGGAAGTGGCTGATTGATTTTGGGCCAGGACTTGAACTGGAAAATGGATGTACCCTTCATGATTTGCGGTGAGTCCCAACTCGATGTGACAACTCTCAAGTGTTTGGCCCCTTCTGAAGGGGAAGATCGCCGCGAGGGGTGGGCGGTGAAGATCCAAGATTGGGCGGGAGTGGATGACGAGCAGACCGAGTGGTGCAATCGGTTGTGAATGAGGAGTGAATTGGATACTGAAGCAACAGCGTAGAATCAATGGAAGGAGGAATGTAGATAACTTCAAGTAGATGACTAGAGAATCAAACAAATTACTTGGTTTAAGTCTATGTTCTTTGAAGGCATCAAACTGAAAGACCAAGCAACACACCAATAGGCGCCACTCGCTAAAAAGCCAGGCAGCGCCAAGACCAGCTGTGACTGGGAGCAACACATCAGAACTTAGCTTTTGCCTCTATTAACACTCTCCCCCCCCCTTCTTCCAATACCAACGCTTTTCTTGCTTTTTGCTTGTCTCTCTGGATTGCTATCCGGCCCGTGTGCCTGTGGTCCTTTTCTGGTGCTTTTCCTCTTGCGCGAGGGTGCCATCCTACACATTTTCACCCTACCTTCCTAACATCCTTCCACGATTCCCTTGCGACATCGTGACCTCCTTCCCCATTCCATCTCTTCCATCCTACATACCCACACACAATGTCCGACATTCAGAACCGACCCTCTGCTCGAGGCAGAGTATCCGCTCGCGGTGGCCGAGGTGGCTACAGCAACAGAGGTGGCCGTGGTGGAAACAGCAGATCCAATGCCGACAGCTCAGACCTCTCATCCTTTGATGAAGGTGAAATTGGCCAGATGAAGAAGAAGTATGCTGACACTCTGCCCACTCTCTTGGAGTTGTTCCCCGACTGGAAGGATGAGGATCTGTTATTCGCTCTGGAGGACTCAAATGGTGAACTCGAGGAGGCAATTGAGCGCATTACCGAAGGTAGGTCCCCCGAACCATCAACATCATCCAGCGCGTCGATATCCCACCAATTCCATGCCCGTTACTAAACCAATCCTTTTAGGTAATGTTTCGCAGTGGGGAGAGGTCAAGAAGAAGACTGTGGACCGGACCCGCCCCAAGCCCAAGGAGGCTCAGAGCACTCCGGCCGAGTCGAACGCAGCTCCCATCCGTGCAGCTCGTGGTCGCGGTGGATTGGAAAGCCGTGGTCGTGCTCGTGGAGACCGGGGTCGTGGTGGCCGTGGTGGCAGGGCAGGTGCTCAGACAAATGGAACTCGCATTGTTAGCACTGCAGAGTCTGTGCCTGCGGCTGTGGCGACCGAGCCCGTTACATCCAACGTGACAGAGGAGGTTGACAGCGAGCCTGTAGCCACAGAGTCGGAACCCCAGACCAGTGTGATCCCCGAAGGCTCAAAGAAGGGTTGGGCTAGTTTGTTCGCCAAGCCTGCTCCTCCTCCCCCCGCAGAAGAAGGCTCCGCAGCCCGCTCCTGTGCCTGTTGCTGAGAAGGCTCCTGAACCTGTGCCCGAGCAGAAGGCTCCTGAGCCCGCCCCTGTCCCCGCCCCGACTCAGAAGACCCCCGTTGCCAAGCCTATTCAACCTGTTGTCCCTGCCATCCCCGCCGCCAAGCCTCCCCAGGTTGACTTGACCGAGACAAACCTTGAACAGATCCCCGATGTGTCCGGCCCGGCTCCTACTGCGACTGCTGCCAGCACCGTTGGTAGTACTCTGGACCCCGTGGCAGCTGCTCAGGCTACTCCCTCTCGTGCTCCTCCCTCCAGCGTTCCCGGTAGCGGATACAAGCAGGGTGCTCGTGCTCCTGGCTTCCAGCGCCGTGTCATGGAGCAGCAACAGGCTGTGGTGATGCCCGGCAACCACGCGGTTGACCGTGCTGCTGTGCAGTTTGGAAGTATGGGCCTGAACGGTGACGCCGTCGACATTGATGAGAACCGCGAGGAGGCCGAGACCCGTGCCCAACCTCCTCAGCACTCCCCTGTTGCCCCTCGTGCTTCGCTCCCTCCTACCACTCAAGCTGTTACTGAGACCCCCACCGCCCGCCCCGCCCCTGGTCTTCCCCCAGTTCCTCAGGGCTCCGTTGCCGACTCCTCCTTCGACTTCGCCCGCTACTCCGAGACCCAGAAACCCTACGATCCCTTCGCCATTCCTGCTAGCCAGCCCCAGCAGCAGATCCAGGAGCCTTTCGCCAACCAGGCCCCCACTCAGCCCGCTGCTACCACCGGCAGCGAGTACTCTCCCTTCTACGCCGCCGACCAGCAGCGTTTCCCCTACAACTACTACGATAGCTACGGCCAGACTCAGAATGCCACTGCTGCTCCCCGTGCCGCTCCCGGATTCGGTGTCTCGAGTGCTGAGGCTGCGCCTCAGGTTCCCACCACTCAGGCTCCTAGCCGTTACGGTCCCGTCGATGCCACCAACAGTGGCCACAACACCCCCAATCCCACCATGCCTGCCGCCAACCAGACTCCTGCTTCCCAGCTCATGCCGGGTCAGCAGAGTGCCTACGGCTACGGTTACAACCCTTACTACGCCAACCCCCACTACGCTCAGTACATGAACCAGATGAACCAGCAGCCCCAGTACAACCGCAACCGCCCTATGTATGATGATGCTCGCCGCTATGACGACCCTAACCAGCCGCAACAGCAGCAGCAGCAGCAGCAACACTACGGCATGCCGCACAACACCCAGTACGGCTACGGTAACCAGTATGGTCCCTACGCTGGTAAGGGTGGCATGTACGGTCAGCCCCACGGCTTCTCCTACGACCACACCTCTTCCCCCGCCAATGCCGCTGCCACCTTCAACCAGGGCACCCCCGGACGTGACTCGGTCTACGGTGGTCGCACTGCCTCCGCTCAGCCTGCCGACAATCAGCAGACCGCTGCTGGCACCAATGCCTTCGGCACTGGCATGTCGGACGTCTTCGGTCGGTCCCAAGCCGGTGGATTTGGTCAGAACCCCTCTGTTGCCCAGCAGGCTCCTGTGACTGCCGAGGAAACCAAGGGCTTCGAGGCCCCCAAGGCTGGTGGCCCTAGCCCGTCTCTCGCCCAGGCTAACCGCCCCGGCTCTGCCACCAACAATGCTCCCGGTCAGCCCCAGGGCCAGACTGGTCTTCCCCCGCTGCAGGGTCAGCAGGGTCAGCAAGGGTTCGGCGGCTACGGTCACTTGAACCCCCAGTACGGCGGTCTCGGCGGCCTTAGTGGCCACCAGGGTGCTGCTTCGCAGACCGGTGGCTACAACAACTACGGCGCCGGATTCAGCAACTACTACGGAAACAACAACCGTGGTGGCTGGGGCAACAACTACGGCCACTAAGGGGAATGACTATTTCTTTTTTTTCTCCTTCCGTGCCATACACATATGGCGTTGCATTTGCAGGTGATTTGAGAAAATCAAAAACGGGCTGGGGTTTTGTTATATGTCGGGAAAGTTGATGACATCTTGTCCGGGCAATAAACAAAAACCCCTATCATTTTCTTTCCATCTTTCTTTCCTCAACATCTGTGTAATCTCTACTCTCTTCTGGGAGCTTGGCTGGCTTTTCCTTTTGGGGGGGACTGGGTGCGTTTTCTTTTCCGCTATTTTCCTTTTGCTACACGCCCGAGGCGGTCTGTATTAAATCCATCAATTTTCCCTGTCTACCCTACTCGCCTCTTGTCTTTTTTCTCTTTTTTTCTTTTTCTTTTTTTCACCCTAGCTCACGTCAATTGAGGGTGTGTTATTCGGTGATGGGTTTCTCTTTCTGTGTCCCTTTTTTCTTCCATCTGTCCTCTGTCATATGCATTGTCACGGGTATGGCCGAGGTTTGATCGTGGATTCTGCTCAATGAGCCTTCAAAAAGTGTGATGAGTTATGTACGCACCTATACGAACCAGATATTGCAAGACTCAATAGATTCTTCTAGGGCAGAAGCTCGATGATCCCGTTTTGTATTCGTATATTTCAAGTATAATCTTAATCCCGAGTTCACCCGGATATGCCTTTCAAGGTTTTACGTCTGTTCACGGGTTGACCACAGTCCACGTGTGCTTGCCCGTGCTTGAACGCTTACATGTCAATGGTTCCTCTCTTACAACCTTGAAGTGAATGGTGTATAGAATTCTGATAAAGCCTTATCTTGATAACTTAAATGTTTGTTTCATTTAGAAAGGATTGACCCCGCTCTGCATTACTATATATCGTTGCTCCACCCTACCTATGGCACCATTCCCGACGTCCGTTCTACACATAAACAACGAACTTGAGGCTGAATAAAAAAAACCCCCCAAGACCATTTGATTAGGTTGTGCAACTATTGATCTGCTCAACTCAAGCATATAAGCAAGTGGCAAGATCATTGGGACTATATACAATCGAAATGCATGACATGGTCCTCCAAATAACCAAGGACATCACAAGGCCAACTCTATGTGAAGACAATCGGGCTAAGGGGCAGGACTAGATAACCCGAGGGGGAGAGAGTATGTGATCCTGGCACCCTGGATCCACGAGAAAAAGAAAAACACCCCATAATGAAAACGAGAGCGCACGGCAAGGCGTCTCTCAATAGCCAAACAGATCTAGGCGTCTACGCATCAAGGCCGAGCCCCTCAGGGCCAACCTTGTGGTAAGGAGGAAGAGCACCCGCAGCACGAGTAGCGTCAAAGCGCCAGATTCCACCAGTCTTGTCTCCGTCAAGATCCGCAGTGAGTTCAAGCAAACGAGCAAGCTCCTGAACGGTAGCATCATCATCCTTGACTTCAACACGGTTGAAGAAGCGACGTTCCCATTCCCGATCCTCGGCCTTCTCTAAACGGCGCATCTCACGCTGGGCATGTTCGATACGCGACTTGTGGGCGGAGACGGCATCCATGTCGTTCTTCTGGATGTTCTCTGCAACCTCCTTCCAGGCACGACGAGACTCGTACAGATCTTGCTCATCGATCGGGGCCAGAGTCAACGGAGTAGTCTTGTTGTCCTCGACAGTCCAGGTATTGACGACATCCTTGGTGCCGGCCTTTTTGATGGTGAAGGTGTTTGACCATTGGCCGTCGATGGTGTACAGGGGCTTCTTCTCGCCCTCGCTGGCCTTGTACAGGCTGGCTGTGAAGGTGTTCTTCTTTCCGCTCAACCAGCCCTTGCCGGAGAAATCGATCTTAGAGACATAACCGGTGCTGCTGGCAATTTTGGCGGTCTTCTCGAGCTCCACGAATGGGGTGCCGTAGATCAGAGACTCGATGTGCAGGTTGGGGAGAGTAATCAGGTATCGCTCCTTCTCGCCGCCGGGCCGAGTCAGGGTGTAAAGAGCGTGTCCGATCTGCTTAACCTGAATGGTGCTGGAGAAGGATGCCTTCTGGGCGTTGTATCCTTGGAGCTGGTGGGACGAGAGTGTGTCAATAATTGGGATTGTGAAGGGCACGTGATAAACTTACCTCGACTCCGTTCTTGTCGTTTGAAATCGCATACGCGGTAGCAGGGGGGTGGTGGCTACAAAACGCTTGTGAGTATTCTATGGATCTAATTGAGACTGGGAAAGACCACGTACCTGACCTGCTCACTGACCAACTGTGTCTCGCCAGTCTCGGCATTACCCTGCCACTTACCAATGAACAGCTCACCAAGGAAGGGGTTCAAAGGCTTCTTCTCGCTACCAAGCTTCTCACTACGACTGCAGTATTGCTGGTGCAGAGTAGTCAGGAACCATTTGAGGACAAGGAGGGCCCGCTTCTCCGGATCCGACTCCTTGGCGGGGGCCACGAACACGTCGGGGTGTTCGGCCCAATAGGCAGAGTACTCGGTAAGGGAGGTCGAGGATAAGATAAAGGGAGGAGCTGTCAGGGAAGAGAGATCTCCGTTAAAGGAAGCGATGGACTGAAAAAAAAAAAAGATTAACTGCAGGAACTCGAAAATAGAGGTGGCATGCGTCTCACCTTGAGGAAACTAGTCCACGAGCCCTTGCTGTGGGCGGGGACGGCGCTCTGGGGTTCTTTGGGCGACATTTTGAGGATTAAATTGGAGAAAAATAGGAAATCGAGTCAAACAACTGAAACACAGGAAACTCCAAAATCTATTGAAGCAAGTGGGGGGAAAGTTGATGTCAACGGTTGGCGGTCAGAGGATAACGTCATGGCAAAGTTGCATCGGTGCCTATCGGTACGATTGGTCGATCTTGTGAACAGCCACACTGTCATGTCCCCCTATGAACGGTTCCCTTGGGCTTTCTGGGGTAGATTGCGCGTCTGAACTATGACTGTATATGTGACCTCTTAAAGACTTGTGATACTATGACCTCCATAGTGGGGATCAAGGTACCACAGAGATCGAAGGGCAGATGAAAAATCTCCGATACGATCAGCGTACAGTATCATCATGATGCATATCATATCTAATGCATTTGCCAGCACTTCTGATATTAAAAAACAACAAAAGTCCGTTGTTATCGCTTTATCGCTTTGCCCGGTTAACACATCGGATTCTTTTCCGCGCGACTCGGCTGTGGCAGAGACTAACAAAGTCCCCACGCTATCCTGTCTCAACCATTGGTCGCAATGCCGTGGATCGGACCCTGGAAGAGCCAGACTCAAGCCGTTTGTTCTGCAACATGGACGCTTTACTGCCTTACGGACTACAATCCGACGTTTTGATTGAATGTGACCCCGCCGGTCCTCGGCCAAAGATAGTCATCGCCGAAGATCCAAATTGGTGCAGACTTTTCCTTCTGACTCACTGTTCTCTGAATATGTTTTATCGATAACCGTATATCTTTCATGATCATTACTTTATATTGCAATTGAAGCATTTTCTGTCTGATTTCGGGAACTATACCCCCCTCAGTATGCCAACGGAAAGATCCCGCGATTGAAACTTGAGCCTGATCTCTGTCCCCGATCTTTTTCTTTAATTGCAAAAGAAGCATATGGCTTGGATGTGTACATATATTCTTCTTTGTGTTACCCCAAACCGCCGTATAGCACGCCAAAAGCATCAGAACCCACCATGTCTCCGACACACTCGACTTCCAGTATCGAGGAACTTCCCTCGGTAGAAGCGATACAACCCCAAAGAACCAAATCTCGCCGATCTGAAACTGGAAATGACCTTCATCTTGTTCAAAGTCACTTATCACATCATGATATGCCCGTGGCCAACGATGACGACGAATTCCATGAGGTCGACGCCGATCAGTATTTACGTTTCTCGCATACTCGCAAGATACTGATTGTTGCTGTATTATCTTTCTGTTCATTTCTGGCTCCTATTTCTTCAACATCTATCCTATCGGGTGTTCCGGAGGTCGCTGTGACCTATAATACCACAGGAAGTATTATTAATGCCAGCAATGCCTTATACCTGGCATTTATGGGTATCGCGGCTCCGTTCTGGGGTCCATTTAGTCAAGTGTGGGGACGAAGGCCGGTAAGTGTACCATGTGGTCATTATTCAGCATTATCTGCTCTGTCTCGATGCTAATCACATCTCCTAGATCTTCCTGACAAGCGCTTTTTTGTTCTTTGCCTTCAGTATAGGCACCGCACTGGCTCCAAACCTCCCAGCATACTTCATCTTCCGTGTTCTCACTGCCTTCCAAGGAACATCCTTCTTGGTCGTAGGTAGTTCCGCCATTGGCGATATCTATGAGCCTCGTGCTCGCGCTACAGCACTGGGCTGGTTCCTATCGGGTACCCTCATCGGACCAGCGTTTGGACCTTTCATCGGTGTAGGTTCATTCCCCGACCAGATCCTATTCAAGCAGACTAACCCATGCAAAAGGGTGTCATTGTCACATTCTGCTCTTGGAGAGTAGTATTCTGGCTCCAAACAGCACTAGGCGGCCTGGGCACGCTCCTAGTATTCTTCTTCTTCCCAGAAACATACCCCCACCTCACCAAAGCAGATCCAGCTCAAAAGACCACCAAACAGAAAGCCAAGTTCTTGTGGCACCGCGTCAACCCCGCACGTGTAGGAGTTCTTCTCTTCTCCTACCCGAATCTCTTCTTCGCAGGTTTAGCCGCCGGCGCTCTGGTCTGGAACCAGTACTCCCTCCTAACTCCCATCCGCTATGTCCTCAATCCCCGTTTCCATCTAATAAGCCCCATCGAGTCGGGTCTCTTCTATATCGCGCCTGGGTGCGGGTATCTAGTGGGTACGTTTATGGGTGGACGATGGGCGGACCACACGGTGAAGAAATGGATTCGCAAGCGAGGGGGTGTCCGAGTTCCTGAAGACAGATTGAAATCCTGTCTTGTGTTCCTTGGTATTGTCATCCCGGGCTGCATCCTTATATACGGCTGGACGGTTGAGAAGGCCGTTGGCGGGATTCCGGTGCCGGTTCTTGCGATGTTCATCCAGGGTGTTGCGCAGCTCTTTTGCTTTCCCAGTCTGAATACCTTCTGTCTGGATGTGATGCAGTCCTCAGGTCGAAGTGCAGAGGTCGTGGCGGGCAATTATATGTTCCGATATGTCTTTGCTGCAATTGGCTCTGGTGTGGTCCTTCCAGCTGTCGAGGCCATCGGCGTTGGGTGGTTTAGCACCATCAGTGCTTTGTTTCTTGTTGTCGCGGGCCTATGTGTCTGGGCGACTACCATTTTTGGTGATCAGTGGCGAAAGCAGGTTGATGCTAAGAATCAGCGGAAGGCGGAAGTTACTGGCGAGCAGCCTTCTCAACCAGAAAATGAGAAGAGAGAAGAGGTATGAATAGCATTTTTTCTCGTTGTTGGCAAAGCTCGGATAAAATACTCAGCAATAATGTTTTTTCCTTCTGATTTAAACATGACTGTCAAAGCTTCAAAATGTCTGTTCAATCTCATCTATCATGCTGTTCCTTTCCTATCTCTGTACCAGTTCACATAATCTCAGTAAGTGGGACTCACAGACTCGTTATCGGAATAATACTAATTGTCAGAATCGTAGGCAAGTTTCATCATATCACTGAGTCTCCAGTAGTCTATTGGGTTATCACGATCGGGACATGGGCGTGTTTGTCTGTAAGTGTTCTGGGCCTTGGAATTGACTTCAGTACTTGCTGGGAGTGGATGTATGTTTACGCCATTACTACTCTGAATAGTAAAGAATGATGGTTGTTCACCGTAGATTGAATCTTGCGCTGAAATAATTTTTTCCGGTATCAAATAGTACCTCCATTAATTCAATATGGCTACGTCTCGCAGCTAGGCACAGCGAAGGTATACCAACTGCTGAAAGCCATGCTTATATACCAAGGTAACAAATTACTTACAGTGTTTCTTCCTGTTCCGGTGTATGTATTGGGTAATTTCACAATGTTCAATTCTTGCTTACGTAGAGCGCCCTTAAATCAAGTCACAGGTTTCCTATCCTTCATGGGTGAGTGATTCTTGTGACTGAAATTAAATGGATTCACGCTAGATGTCGTCCTTGAATTCATTGAAGAGTTGTGGCAAGAATTTGGCCAAGTCTAAATTGGATTTAATCAATTTTCGATCCTTCACAATAGAAAATGGTAGACTCACGGGGCATTTCAGTGCCACAATGCACACAAATGTCATGGGCAATAGTTTCAGGGATGCCTGGTCCAAGCCAAAACCTGGATCTCATCTCCCGAGTGCCATCTGCTTTACGGCGAATCTGATGAACAAGATGGGAAACTCCATCAAAACCCTCCGTAATATGCGCTATGAAGCAGATTAGAAAGAAGAGTTCATTTCGCGAGTTTGTTTAAGAACATACCACCAATGCCCACCCGAGCGACAATCATAGTCTCAATGCCTAGAGCTGGCCATTTGGACTTGTCGATTCCTAGTTCAGCGGGATCAATGAAAGCGACAGTGACTTTAGCGTGGTCACCACCGATGTATTCATCGATGAAAGAAAACGTGTTGAAGTATCGCTCCGTGAAGGATTTGTTTGTAACATCCACGACTTCTGGGTGGCGCCAAGAGTACTGGTGGGCAGTCGGATACCAAAGTTTATACCTGTGAGGTCACATTTAACTGCCGAACGCTGCAAAAGTGCCGACATAAGCCAAAAATCTCACCTTGCAGATTCAACAGCGTGCCATGCAAACCACCAGTCATAGGCTTCTCCAGTCACTAAAAGGGCGTTAATCTCGAAGTTTTATAGTCTTGAGGACTTGTAGATTGCCTGGCTGACCTTCACCCATATCCGTGCGGCATGCAACCATCCAGGCCCCCCTTGGAGTCTTCAAATAGCCATTCTCGACGGGCAAATAACCCGGTCGCAGGAGGTAGTCATGTGCCTCGTTGGCCTCGTAGCCTATGTAGGCGTTAATAGAGCAAGATGGGCTGTGACGTAAGATGGGTGATCTTACCAAGGCCAGTAGCCCACGGACTACTGACTATGCCTTTCTCTACTTCATTGCTGATTGGACCGACTTGGAAATCGAAGTATTTTGCGAATGGCTTCTTATGGTCTGCGTCGCGATAGCCAAGGTAGTATGATGTAGGATCTGCCTCATAAGCGTCGATATTCTTCGAGAGCTTTTGACCTGCCATTGTTACACAAAGTTAGAGAATGATAATAATGAAATTTTTTTGCATGCTAACCTTAAAGCTACTTATAACTCTCTCTGACACTGTGTGGGGAAAGTGATGATGTACCATCTGAAATCCGCCATACCTCCGTCGATACATCCGTATAGCCAGACCCTCCTGCACTGAAATTACCGGGTCACTGATCATGCTCCGGCCGAATGTCCCTATGCATAACAGCGTAAAAACGGTAAAATAAAACTGACCGCCAGATAAATCTATGTGTAATTTTCAGATTTAGGCTGTTTTTGGGCTCGGGATTTACGAAGCGCGAGGCCGAGCTTGCAGATCATGCCTTTTCGGGCATCTAATGACCGATCATCTCTGCCAAGGCTGGATAGTTGCACTTGCGATTTTTGAATAGTTCTACACGGAAGCAAAAGCTTCCGTCAGAAGTGCATAAACACGCCTTTGCTGCTCAAATTTTACAATGGATTAGATCGGAGTGGGTTGCAATCACCTGTCATAGTAAGCCTGTTTCCATGCTGTAACAAGGCAAAGGAAAAAAAATATATATATATAAACTACTTCTTGTACCAACAATATTGCCATGAGTATCAGTGAAAAAGTATCAAACAATAATACCTTAAAGAAATCATCTACCGAAAATCCACCGAGCGATGGCATCTCAAACCCTCAAATACACAACGAAGCTTGTCGGCAAGCGTGTCCTCATCATCGGAGGGACGTCCGGCATTGGCTACTGCGTTGCTGAGGCCGCACTTGAGCACGGTGCAGACGTTATTGTGTCTAGCTCGAACGCCGCAAAAATTGATAAGACGATCGCAAAATTGCAGGACGAGTACCCGGAATTTACGCGCTCTCACAAGGTCTCCGGGTACGTCTGTGATCTCGCCAACCCTGTGGAACTGGAGACAAACCTCACGCGTCTCTTGGAGGAAGCGACGGAAGGGCGAACGTTGCCCCTCAACCACATCGCTTTCACAGCTGGCGATGCGCTCAAGCTCCCAGCTTTGCAAGATGTTGCGGTGGATGCCGTTAACGCATCTGGCACCGTCCGTTTCGTCGCACCATTGATCCTGGCCAAAGTCCTCCCCCAGTATATGGATAAATCACCCTCCAACTCTTTCACTGTGACTGGCGGATCCAATGCTCATCGGCCTCCTGCTGGTTGGTCTGTAATGGCTGGCTATGCAACTGCAATCGAGGGTCTTGTGCGAGGCTTAGCGCAGGACCTCAAGCCTCTACGAGTGAATATTGTGTCACCCGGAGCAGTGCATACCGAGTTGTTTGATGGGTTTGGTACGAAGCTCGATGAGCTTCTGAAGGGATTCCGGGAAAACACCTTGACTGGAACAGTCGGCACCCCGGGAGATGTGGCGGAGGCATACATCTACATCATGAAGGACAAGTTCATTACAGGCTCTCTGGTAGCGTCTAATGGAGGGATTCTCTTGGTCTAGTCATGTTTGTGATAAGAAAACATGGTCGGGCTTGTCGTTCAATTCGCCACCAGTCTAGGCTAGTTCCGACTTTGAGAATGAAGCAATTCAAACTGTTAGCCTCTAAATTAAGATTTGTTCTCAATGAAGCGGCAGACTTTTCATCTACTCTTGACTTTTTGCACAAGCAAGTCTGGAAGAGAAGCCTTGTTCGATATCTCCATTTCGTAGAGCCGAGGTATTGATAAAACAGCTTGGGGGCTATCAGACCTGGACCCTCTCTACCAGTCGCACCTGAACAATCCTGGTTACAACTTCTACTTCCACCAAAATTGTCTACATAATAATAAATCCAGTTACTCTAGACTGCCCTGATCAGGTGAGAGGCGACGCGCGGCTTGTCTAATCTTCCCGTCTGCACCAACTTCAAGCGCACTAGTCGAGCTTTTTGTGGTCCGTTCACTCCGTTCTTTCTCAAACAATTGATTTGCAAGAATTCCATGAACCAAATTGATCTGTTCCTTACCTTATCTTGATCCTTCCTTTGAATCCAAAGTGGGCAGTCAAAAACATATCGTGTATGGAGGTTAGTTCGTGAAAAGTTGTAACCCATCAGCACCTAATTTTTATATGCATACCCTGGCATGTTATATTCCGAAAGCCTTGGATCTCGATGATCAATTCATCACCAAAATCTCCGCTGGGCGTATGTTTAGCGTGGCCATTCTGTGTAATTGTATCTAAATTTTATCGATCTATTGGTCATCCGGATGCCAACTTCCAGGAAGACCGATTGGGTTACCTATACTGTGCATTGACCTTTATACTTTAAAGACCGCGATAACTAAACAATAAAAGGTAGCTTAACGGGTATCACTCTTTTATCACCTCAACAGTCCAGCGTAGTCTACAGGATAACGTGAGCAAATGGGTACTTAGGTATGTACTCAACAATATTACGCTCTGAATCTTGAATACTGCGCTACTTTGACTGCGGTTAGTGAGGGTGTTCAGCTAATTTTGTGGTGTTCAATTAAAAAGCTCCATACTTTAACTTGTTTACTTGCATGATGACGATACAATGAGCTCTGGAGAAAATAGAGTCACCGATGATTATAACCATTAAAATATCATACTTTTAGGGAGGTCTCCGCGCCGACAACTTTGTGACGTAAACTGAGACGAGCTCCATAAACCTGTAGCACGTCGTTCTTAGGTGTTTGCGTTTTAAATTCTGTTGTGTAGCCTCAGCGTGCACATATTGCAGGTGCCGGTCGGATAACCAGCATTTTATTGGTTCTTGTCCATTACTGGACTTCTGTGCAATCTACCAGATTCATGAGAGATTACTCTGAAGATTAGCGGTAGAGAATTTGTTTGGACGTATACAAACCCCACCGCCTAGCATATTCTCAATTCTTTTCTTAACTTGACTATCCTCAAAAAACTCCCACTTCTAAACAGAAATCAAACCCCAAAAGCCTATCGAAGCCGGATACCTCGAGCACACTGACAATTAAGTCTACGTCTTCAAAGGAGATCGTATGATTTGCATCAGAGTCATTCCTGGCACAATTATAGACAAGATCATCTGGGGATCAAAGCCATTCGCAACCGCTTATAAAGCCCTAGCCGAAGCCGGCTTTACCAAAATCGACGCAATTCTCCCAGTACCAGCGTACAGCGGGCAGATCTGGGTTTTCAGTGGAACTCAATATGCCCGGCTCAATGGTACCGAAGACACCATTGTATTTGGTCCTGCACCCATCGCAGAGCATTGGCCATCGCTCGTTCAGGCGGGTTTCCCTACCGTCAATGCTGTTTTCCCCACCCCGGGAGAATCAAATCACGCATATGTCTTCCACGAGGATAGATTCGCACGCATCACTTTAACCCCGGGCACAAATGATGATAAGGTCTACTTTGGTCCTGCTCCTCTTGCCAATCATTGGCCGGTCCTTGTCAATGCAAAGATCACTTCTGTTGATGCTGTGATTCCCACTCCAGGCTTTCCTAGTGATGGATACTTTTTTAGTGGTGAGCAGTTTATGCGTCTTACTGTCACACCCAATGAGACCCAGAACAAGGTTGTGTTTGGGCCTGCTCCGATCCAGAAGCATTGGCCTTGTCTCAAAGATCTGTGATCGCGTGTCACATGAAGGGACATGTTTGCTGGGCTAGAATCCAGAGAGAGAATTACGGATTATAGTATACTGCCAAAAGAGGGAAAGAGTAGTGTCATGAGGAGATGGTCTTGGGTCGTCGGCGGTTATTACAAGTAGAGAATCACAATGAAAGATGGAACTTGATCCCTGCAATCATCCAAGCCTCTAATTTACTTGGAGTCACCGATCATATTAGTCATTCGAAGTGTTGCATGACATGATGAGCCAAAACTGAGAGGTGCACATCTAGAGCTACCAAGATGATTCATGTAAATGGATGCGATATATAGGAAGTTTTGAAGATGAAACAAGGTAAATGAATGAATTTAAAGATCACCGTCAAAAAGCATATTCACCAAGTTTAAAGAGGATGGACTCCTTCCAAGGTTTGTGGGGTATCAAAGCACCCAGCATTACTACTATTACAATTCAATATCATCTGACCCATTCCCTAAGATGTAGGTATTTCTCAATGTTTATCGGCGATATAAATAACATCACCTAGAGATCATTCTATAATCTCTTTATTGAACCAAGCAAAGTTTGAAAATTAGAGTAATTACTGGTCAACCGTCTCGTGGTGCGCATGATGTGAAGTCTCCTTATCATGATCTGGCCCTGCTTCAATCTCAGCTTGAGTTTGAAGTACTTGCTCTTCGGCAGGGGCATCGATATGAGCATTGAACTCCTTTGATGGATTGACCAGGAACAATGTAGCTGCAGAGGTGCCTCAGGTTAGCAAACTGATAAGAATGACTGTCGAGAGTTGTCTTGAGTGACGATTACGTACCGATTGCTGCCACGAAAACAAAACAAGCAGCCGTGATCCAGGCATTGCGAAACGCGATACTGTATGCCTCTTTTAACGCCGCGAGCCCCGCCATAGCTATAGCTGGAGTGACACCTGGGACAGATTCGACCGCAGTGGCACTTCCTGATGAAAGAGCACCGATGAGTGCAGGTAAAGAAGCCTGTGGAAATCCCAAGGGCAATACGGCTTCCGCAATTTTCGGGGCCAGATTCTTCGAAAGGGAGTTATGGATAATTGCATTGTTGATTGCAAGTCCAATAGAGGCTCCGAAGGATCTGATAGAAGTCATTAGGCCGGATGTGATGGAGATTAACTCAGGTGGTGTATCCAATTGAGCGGCCACCATAACAATAGGTAGAATCATTCCAAGTCCGAGACCGGCGAATACGGGGTAACCCCAGAGGACTGTGAGATTGGTATGAGGGGTTATAGTTGCCATGAGGATATTAAAAATGACCAGACTTGAGACACCGAGGAAAAGAGGGCTTCGGACGACTTTTCTAGTGGACGACCACAACCCCGCCACTGGGGCGAAAGCGACGGACGCAAAAAAGAGGATGGTGAAATGAAGAGCAACAGTCCAAAGTGAGCCCCCAGTGAGTAGACCGGTCTCGTACGGGTAGTAGTTGTTGCAAGTAAAGAAAGAAAGGCCCTCCGCAAAGGCGATTCCGAGAGAAATTGGAAAGTTCCGGCGTTTAAAGAGGCCATGATGAAGCATCCCGTCGCTCTTCCAGCGCCATTCGTAGAGGACGAAAGCAATAAGGAGCACCACACCAATGATAAAAGGTGCAAGGATGTGAGCATCGGACCAGGTATATGGATTTTGAGACCACGCGAGACCAACACAAAATAAGGTCAGTCCGGGCGAGAACGTGCCAATACCAATCCAGTCAAGTCGCCGCAGTTTCTCACGAGTACTCAGAGCTATTTGAGCCTCTCGAGGAGGAGGATTGTAACAACAGACGCAGAGTACCGAAGACGCCATGAAAATTCCGGCGACAACGTACCAGTAAACTCTGTAATTCTCAAGGTTGTTGTAGCGGAGCAGTGCGCCACCCATGAGCAGGCCAGCCACGGCTCCCAGTCCCGCGGTCAGGTTCACTGTGGCCTGTGCGGTGGGTCGATGTTTTCGTGGTAAAACCTCCGAGACAACGGCGAAGAGTAGAGATTGACTACCGAAAGACATACCCAAGACGCAGAATCCGCCAATCACCATAGCCATAGACGTTGCTCGTCCGATGATAAGAGCGCCGGCGAACCCACAGAGCATCAGGAGAACGAGAAACCATTTTCGACCCCAATAGTCAGCAGCCTGGCTTACTGGTGGAGTCAAAACAGTAGTGAATATAGTAAGAATTGAGCTGGGCCAGACGCTCAAACCGCTTTCATTGAATAGCTCAGTAATGGGCTGAGCTAGAAAGCCGGCGCCGACGACAGCAATCAGTTGGGCTAAATAAACGAAGTTGATCGCCTGAAGACTGATTAATATATTATCCAATGGTTAAAAGCCAAGAAAAGGACATGATATCCGTACCGTGACAACCAGGATTGTTTTGAGGCCAATGTGGACTTCCTCGTGAAAGGTTGAAGATCGAACGGAAGCCATGTTGTTGAGGGTCCAAAATAAAAAAGGCGAAGATCTGCGTTCCTGCAGAAGACATGTGGATCCAGGGCTCTTTCTATACCCATGAGATGTACTATCATCATGTACATCGGCTCCCCACACAATTTAAGTTTAGGAATACGCGGGGTACACTCGGCATATCCCCCCTCATTCTCGAAACTCGCCGGTCTTGGACCTCGCCACCATTTCTTTCACCCACTCACAGCTGCAGTATCGTCCTTGGAAGTACCGAAAACCTATCCGAAATGATTCAGGGTAGTTCAGGGAATTCCGAAGACGGGCTCGACCAGTTCTATTATCTCCCGGCATCCAGCCACAATCTGAATGACCTCACGTGTAGGATTGTGCAGCTTTTGAACGAACGAGCATCTAGAACGTCATCACTTACAGCGTTCCGTCTTACTATAGCTATAGCTTCCCTATACACAAAGTAAAACCTCGCGCCACACATAGACTGCCAAAGGCTGCATGTCTTGACACATTCCGTGTGCAGTAGAATCACCGGGGAAAATTTGATCAAATACAATATACAGAGGTTCCGGCTATCAGAGCTCGAAACCAGAGTCAAAAAGGATTGAAGCCGGGTCTTTGATTAGATCAACAAGACAGGTACTTCTCGGAGATACCTCCTACGTGCAAGAAAATTTTGTCGGGAGATCCGAGCCGAAATGATCAAATCTAACATTGATTTTCTTTGCTTTATGCTTGCATCAGAGAAAATATTTTGCCCTGCGAATAGCTGACATATGCAACCTTGGAATTTGCTTAGGCTCACAGATGTCGAGGGCACTCTGGCCTTGAACGGTCTACATTCGCGATACTAAAATCATGTTATGCTAAGTTCTAGGTCAATAGGGCGGATGTTTCTATTCAGATTTCGGGAATTTGTATCCTATATGGCGGGGAAGCTTGGGTGGGGTAGTTCGGGAGATGATCAGGGTCCGACCATGACCCTGCGTTCAAGGACGAAGGGATATCGGAGGGAATTTTGACAGCCACGAGATGCAGATCAGATGATTTCTATGAACGTATAGCATAGTATGCAACTCCTGAGACAATAGATATGACTCTGGCTCTCTGTATACCCAAATACCGACGATGGTGCCGACTCGGATTTTCCGCTAAGCTCCTTTTGGCCAGTACCATGGTAACTGTTGCTCACGAGATAAAAGTTAGTTTTTATACGAGGACAATGTCTCCCCCACATTCCGAAATCAAGGAGCTTTGGGCCCAAACCATGGTTCTTTATGGGCACCTTTGAGTATCCCTCTAGACAGAGAGGCCGATCATGGCTGAATAAGGTGAAAATTATGTTGCAGAAGCAGCGAAGTTATTACTAATATTAATTTAGCGTATAGCAATACTATATGAAATTCCAAAAGGAAGACTCTATCGTCTATTTTATTCAGTCTCCTCTCTCAAAATAGCTCCAGGGTTTGCACAAATCTCCTTCAAGATCCCCCCCAGCCACTTGTAGTCATCCAGCTCCAAATAGATCTGTCCACTCAGTCGGATCCACAACGCCGAATCATACACAAAGATACCAAGAGACGCAGAATGATCCGTCACAAGCTTTTCATGCAGACAGGCTGCAAATCTCGTCGCTTGCAAAGTACTTAAAACAGGCCATTGCGCTGTTTCTTTTGTGCCTTCCCCTGCTTCCGAAGTATTAATAACGATTGGAAGACGCACATTGGCAAATGCACAGTCCCGAGCTCGGCAAGGTCTCTCTCCGTCCGATGCAGGCTCTCCTAGAACATCCGTTCCGAGGATTTGGGCGACAAGGTTTCCTCCTTTGAAGGCGATCTCGCGAATATATTTGAAAATAGCATCTTCGCCTCCAGGGACATGGGATCGGAATTGCAGCGCGGCTGGGACGGTCAAATACGGAGTATCGTCGGTGATTGCAGTATTCTGAAACATCAATTCGAATGATGATTTGGAAGCAGGATGAGTTGGATAGTCATGCTCCAGCTCTTTCGAAATAAGGACGTGAGACGTAGGGATTGTTGTGCGAATAAGGTTTTGATTGCGGCGAGGGACATGGAATACGGAGCATCCTCTGGGATTGTAGAGCCATCTAGACCAGGTTGTTAGGACTTCCATGTTGCATCAGTCAGACTTCAGGGGTTGGTGTTCTTACTTGTGAGTGATGCTCACGAAGAAATCAGGTTTGATTTTGCCAAGGTCGATAGGAATTTGGCCAACACCATGTGCACCATCGATGCAGCTGAGAACTCCATGGTCGCGACAAACTTCAGTCAATTTTTCAAATGGGAACCTGACACCAGGATTACTGGAAATAGTGTCAAAGATGGCGATTCGAACGTTGAAACCCTCTTCTTTAGCTTGCTGCACTGTCTGCTCGAACTTCGCAACAATATCCTCGTGGCTCATTGGGAGCACGCATTCTATCTTCCGAGCTTTCAACTGGGTAGTCTCCATGACAGATTGGATCGTCTTTTCACAAGCTGCGAAGATAGTAGAGAAGTAGATGATCATGTCCTGCGGACCGAAGGAAAGATTTCGAAGGACCGTGTTGATAGCAACGGTTGCACTTTTCACGTAAACAATCTCGTTTGTTGGAACATTAAGGTATGTGGCCATTGCCTTTCGAGATGTATCCAATAATTCAGGGTATAGGTAGCGAATGAACTTGTCCGGTCCAACTTCGACTTTGTCTTGGAGCTTGCGGTGCTCGGCTCGAACTACGGCAGGGAATGCGCCATATGCTCCTATTTGGATGTTAGTGGTGCGAGAGTAGAAGATTAATCAATGAAAGCTGACCATGGTTGAAGTTTTTCCATTCCTTATCCAAAAGGAAATGGTCGAGCATTGAGTGCCCTAAGGCTTGAGGCTGTTCAATCGACATGTTATGAAGAATAAAGGAAGAACAGAATATTACGATTGAGAAATGAACGCTTGGGAAACGTTATCTATAAGAATGGGCCAATCAGCCAGGTGGACCCCGGCCTCGTGATTGACTCATCCGAAGGGCGTGGATTTTTTGTGCGGATAAATAATTGACCGCAGCTTGGACCCTCAATTATCCAGGTGTATCCGTTCTAGATCATCTAGCATGGGAGTTATAGCTTTTGAACTTTCAAGGTGGGAAGTTGGGAAATGTGCTTTAATGGTTCACTAGTTGTCAACTTCAAGGCATTGAGGCAAAACCTTGTTGCCGCTATAAGCTCACTATAGCAAAGGTTAGCTAAAGCGGCGTTGATGATAGCTGATTTCCAGTACTGGTATCGTCGATCACCTTCTCAGCTAAGCAATGTGCAATTGCTACCCTATGCGAAATAGGCATTGCTACATAAAGTCCACACTTAAATAGACTGATATCCAAAATCGTATGATGCCTTCTAATCGAAAAACATACTCTAGTCAATCGAAGCATGGAATTAACCTGCCCTTACTATCGAGACGCTGCAGCTTCATGATTCCCACTCGCTACTCCCTTTCCATTCGCAAGATCATCCGGATTCAATCCAGCTTCCGCAACGACGCGATCTACCTTCCGTTGTTCGGTAAACTTCCGACAGTCCTCACGACCCTTTTCAATATCCACGAACCCGATTGCAATCATGGCACCCGTACAGACAGCAAACAGGAAAGGGAAGCCCATCCAATTGTTGCGGGTATCGTTGATGATGGCTTGAATAACATTCGGACCAATGATTGAAGACTTTGAATGAATTGACGTTAGTAGAGAAGAGATTTAACTGACGGTTCGCCACTTACTGCTCGATTGGTGATTCCGAACAACGCGAAAAACATATTATCATAACCACGAGGCATGAGCTCGCTGATCATTGTTTGAGCATACTGTGATAGTCAGCGATTAGTCAAGTTCGCGGATATGGGGGAGGCAATAAGGAACATACAGCATAATACGGCGCTTGAAACAGTCCGAATATGACATTGTAGAAGTAAAACTCCCACTAAGTTCAATTAGTATTGGTCAATTTGCTTGATCGAGATGACGTACCCTATGATGGTACCCGATTCGGCTGGTCCACAGCCCCAGCATTCCCCAGAATGGAATAAAGACACTGAAGAAATTGGTGATCATGAACATGGTCTTGGTTTTAAGCTTGAAGTATCGCTGTATATACCAGAATCCAAATGTTGAAGTAATAGAACAAACAGCCTGAGTAATACCGAGGTATGTGATTTGCAAGAAGGAAAACGAGACGTAGTCGTTCTGGATGATCGAGACCAAAGTTCCTAAAATTTATGAGCAGAGGAACCAACCATAGCAGGGAACATACCGGTCGTATTGAGCCCGTCTGCCAGCAAGAAATACGCCACAAAGTACAGAAAGGTCTGAGGGAGAGCCCTGATCTCTCTCATTGCGAGCCAGATTTGTTTGAACCCAATGGTAGCGTAGTTTGAGCCCTTGGGGACTTTAGGACCGGGTCGCTTCTGCTGAAACAAAAACCACCATATCCCGAGAATCACCCAATCTGTTCAAACGGTCAGACTCGAACTCGGTAAGCTGAAGGTCACCTTACATGAATTGGTCAGACAAAGTGCCAAGTTATTCGCGTACTGATTATTCTGCATCGGGAGTAAAACGCTCAAGTTCAGCACCAATGTGAGCAAATAGCCAATGTTGCTATGCGCAGTCGAGATATTGCTGCATACAATTTGTTAGTAACTTGGAATCAAATTGTTCAGATGACTTACCTAATATGATTCCTTTCCAAAGACTCGATCGCATCGTATTCCTGCTGATCAATCTTGCCTTCTCCAAGCTCATCTCGAGCCTTTCGGACATGGGGCATGTACCGCGCGAGTCGGGGAAAAACAGCAGCATAAAAGACCAAGGTTGCGCCATAGGCGATATATGCAACAACGTACATGCCCATGGCAGCGGGCCATTGACTAGGCTGTCGGATAGCAAGCATGCCGTACTGTAGTGCCCAGGCGACGACTGTCAGAACTAGAAGAAGCCATCGTCCGAAAGAGCCGTAATCTGCAGCACTTCCTAGCCAGACAAATATAACTGTCATGAAAGCAAAACAGAGACCATTAGCAATCAGGATCACCGAGGATGTAGATCGCGTGCCACCCGCCCAGGGCACCACGCAGGCAGATGAATCGGTGCAGGGCTGAGGCGGGTTGGTGTCTGGTATGAATCCCGCGTTTGTCAAGGCCCACTGAAATCTATCAGGTCAGCTTCATTTGTACTGCGCTTATATTTATGCAGAGATAGCATACAAGGCTTGGCTGTAGGAGCCTGGACCGACGCCATTATCACCTGATTTGTGCAATATCAGTCAGCTTCAGGCCTTTTACTTTATGTTGATCTCCAAGATTGAAGCATACCGTTATAATAGAGATAATAAGACCAGAGCTCTTTTCGAGTAGTAGTAGGTTGGTCATAGGCGTCTTCGTCGACGCCAAACAACCGCTCATATTCCTGCTGCGTGTCACGAGGCTGCGTAACTACCACTTCATCGACAGTGGCATCTTTGAATACTTGCCCTCCAACTGCTTCGTGAGTTGTTGAGCTCGCCATGGTTCCTGGGTGAGAACCTCTGCGTAAACCTCGGAATAAATGGAGGAAGAGAGTTTCGGACACAGAACCCCCTTGATCTACCCCGCATCTTTATGGGATAGGATACTTCTACTACCATGGCACTTTCCCCACTTATCTTAGCTTATCTCGATGTGACTGTAGGATGTTGCATCGTCTCTACTGTGTCTACGCAGATTAGTAGTGGCTACGTATTCTTGAACCTCCAACGTAACGTCGCGATCACTACAGAATACTTAATATTAGAACGTAAACAATAACATTGGAAACTAAACATCGTCAATCTTCATTTTGACCCTGAGCGCTAATTACCGCCATAGTGGAGCCGGTAAATCGGGCGGTTTCCACTTATCGATTTCATCCCCGCTTCGCCCGCGACCGTTGACTATTCACCATCACCTCAAGCCTCGGCATTATGGGCTCAACAGACCTCCAGAAGCAGGTCGGCCAGGTATGAGGAACTCAAGATGCCCATCTAGGCGCGCAGCTAATTGATAATAATAGTTATTTGCGGTCGGCTTTCACGGCCACACTCCTAGCCCGGAGATCAAAACACTGATTCATGAGTATCACGTTGGAGGCATCGTTGTCTTCTCACGAAATTTCCAAGATGCCGCCCAGCTGCAGGTAAATAGCAGCCTCCAAAGTGCCATCATATCCTTCGTACTAAATAATTTCTCGTAAGGCTTTGACTTTGGCCTTGCAAAACGAAGCAAAGTTGGCTGGTCATACGCGGCCTTTGCTCATTGGAATTGACCAAGAAAATGGCCTGGTCACTAGGATCTCCCCCCCAATCGCTACTCAGGTCCCTGGACCGATGGCCCTTGGTGCCACTGGCGACCCAGGGATGGCTTACCAGGCAGGCAAGGTCACAGGCGAGACCCTGGAGTTCTTTGGTATCAACATGAATTATGCACCAGTTTGCGACATCAACTCAGAGCCCTTGAATCCAGTGATCGGAGTCCGCAGCCCTGGTGACGATCCAGAGTTTGTCGGCAAATTCGCTAGTGCTGCAGCGCGGGGCCTTCGGGAGCACAATGTCGTTCCTAGTGTGAAGCATTTCCCCGGCCATGGCGATACCGCTACCGATTCACACTATGGGTTGCCAGTTATCCCGAAATCTCGCGACGAACTAGAGCGGTGTGAATTGATTCCATTTCGCAGAGCAGTTGCGGAAGGCATTGAGACTGTGATGACTGCCCACATATCCCTACCAGAAATCGATGACAAGCTTCCAGCAACATTGTCACCCAATGCACTCGGAATATTGCGAAAGGATATGGCTTACGACGGAATGATTATTACCGACTGTCTTGAAATGGATGGAATCCGAGCTACTGTCGGCACCGAGCAAGGTTCGGTTCTTGCAATTAAAGCCGGAAGCGATAGCATTATGTTGTGCCACACTTTTGAGGTGCAGGTAGCGTCTATCAAGAAAGTCTGTGAAGCAGTCCAGTCTGGAACAATTGAATCATCCCGCTTGGAAGATGCATGCCGTCATGTTGCCCATGTGAAAGACAAGTTCTTGAACTGGGACACTGCTTTGCGCCAAAATCATCTTACCGGACTTGATGCGCTCAACAACAGGACTGCCCCATTTTCCAAAGAGGCCTATGAAAAATCAGTCACTCTTGTTCGCGATGCCAGCAAAACTCTGCCTTTGAAGAGCACTGGCCAAATTGTGCTTCTTTTCCCTGGGAGTAAAATACCCGTCGGAGGTGCTGTGGATGGCGAGGGAATGGGCCGGCAAGGATCATATACAGTTTCCCCATACCTCAATGCGCTTCGATGTCACAACCCCTCTGTTACGGAAATCAAGTACAAGGACACGGGGCTCTCCGATGAAGAGTGGAATGTTGTTAAGGCAGCTGATGCTGTCATTTTTGTCTCCATAAATGGAACAGAAGCACCATATCAAGACGCACTCGGTCGTGAGCTTCCACGACAAGTTCGATCGCTGGTTGCTATTGCCGCTTGCAGTCCATATGACTTCCTGGAGGTTCCTGAAGTTCAGACATACATTACGACTTATGAACCAACTATCGAGGCTTTCACTGTCGCTGCAGGTATTATCTTTGGCCAGATGACACCAAGGGGATCTCTTCCCATCGCCCATGGTTCTTCAAAAAGCAGTGTGCATGTGACAACCTTCGATGCCGGGAAAGATCTGGATGAAGTGGTATCTGCATGGAGCGAAATCTTTCCAACCTACAGATTACCCATGGATAGTTTAAAGGCCTTGATTGTTCGGGAGAATGCGCATCACTTTGTTGTCCGGCTCGGCTCAGATTTAGCGGGATTCTGCCTTGCCTATCTCAATGCCTTCGGTCCGCCATCGACTGTGCATATAGCAGTTCTCGGAGTAGCTCCAAAGTACCAAGGCCAAGGAATCGGTACGGCCCTGTTAATGGAGGCTCGTTCATACTTCAGAATGAAGTTTGGAATCCAAAACATAAAGCTTGGTAGCTCGTTCCCTCGCTTTTGGCCCGGTATTCCTCGTGAACTTTCTGAATCAGTACAAAGTTTCTTCACTCACCGTGGTTTCCGACTCAGCCCGCCTGGGAATAGATCAGTGGATCTATACCAGGACATTCGAAACTTCCAGTCCCCCGAGAAGTATGTTCAGCGTGCACAGGATCGAGGCTTCCGCTTCGCCCCTCTACAATCCGAAGACTATGAGGCGTGTTTAGTTGGACAGAAGAAGAACTTTTCCGACAAAGCTGTACGTACATATAAGCCGTCACTTGATGAGCATGATCTAACTTTCTCTCCAGGGGTGGGTTGAAGCATACGTATGGTTACATCCAAGCAAATTTCCATCTTGCGTGATGACTGCCTTCGATTCTGAGGACCGGCAAGTTGGGTGGACATTGATGTTACCTCCATGTCCTGAGATGAATCAAAGCTGGGCATTTCCACAAATTTGCGGTCCAAATACTGGGCTGATCGGCTGTGTCGGTGTTGATGCCGATCACCGGGCATCCGGTATTGGTCTCGCGCTTGTCTGTCATGCTGTTGAGAATATGAAGCAGCGAGGGATTGAAGGGGTCTTTGTGGACTGGGTAGCTCTCGATGGATGGTATGAGCAGGTTGGCTTCAAGACTTGGAGAAGTTACCGACCCGGGGAGATTTGAGATGACTGCTTCAATATTTTTTAAACATCATCCTCGATTCGGACATATCTCAAAGACAAGGAGCGTATTCTTTAGATAATTTAACATGCTATACAGATAAACTTCCATAGTCTCACAGGCAGATCCCTCAATTCACTAAGTTCTGCTGTGCACAACAATGGCAATGAAACTTATACCGATCCCATCAATGCTTATCAGAATTCTCCATGGCATCAATCCTTGCCCGAGAATTCTTGAAACTCTCATTTCTCTCCGCATCCGTACGTCCACTGTCAGGAATATAAGCTCCCTTCTGCACAGCACCTCTCTTTTCGATCTCATCAACCCATTTCTTCAAAGCAGGGAACTCCGCAAGATCAATCTCAAGCGCACCAGGTCCACTACGAACCCAGGAGAAATTCGCAATATCCGCAATGGTATACTTATCACCAGCCAAATAGCGACTCTCCTGCAACCGGGACTCGAGAACGGCGTACAGACGCTTTGTCTCGTCTATATACCGCTTGATTCCGTAGTCGGAACGCGCGCCGGCAAAGAGACGGAAGTGGTTTGCTTGGCCTGAATTTCATCAATTATGTTTCCATGTATATATCACGCGCAAAGCGCACATACCTTGCATAGGTCCAAGTCCGCCCATCTGGAACATCAGCCAGGATAGCTGCTCGATGTATTCGGGTGTTCCAGGCGCGTAGCTGATCTTCCGATCGGTATCATACTTGTCAACTAGGTAGAGCATGACCGAGCCGCTTTCAAAGACGCGCTGTGATTTATCGGTAATGGCAGGGATTCGGCCATTGGGATTAATCTTCAGGAACCAGCTGTCGTCATATTAGAAGTAGCCTTATTCAAGGGATGTTCTCAACATACTCCTCTTTTTGAATGTTGGTGCTGATATCAATTGGCACGGTCTTGTATGATAGGCCCAGCTCTTCGAGAGTGATGGAAGCTTTGATGCCGTTTGGCGTGGGCCAGCTATACAGGGTAATGTCGGACATGGCAGTGGATGTTGAGAATGCACGAAAGGTCGATGAGAGTTGAGAGAGACGTGTCGTAGCTTTAAACGAGCTGGATCCTGTGCGGGGTAACATCATGATGAGATAATTGGAGCTGTGAAAGAATTTATAACTGGTTCTGGAGCTTAAATGTGTAGGTACCATGTTCTTAACGCCGTTGTTCCCCCGAGCTTCCAGCTCATTTGTCAGCATTCTTCGATGGCGTCATTTCCCTACAGCTAGCTCTGACAAACTTTTTAGAATATTCCGA
Organism: Penicillium pulvis; assembly: GCF_028828015.1. Lineage (NCBI taxonomy): Eukaryota > Fungi > Ascomycota > Eurotiomycetes > Eurotiales > Aspergillaceae > Penicillium > Penicillium pulvis. The sequence continues at coordinate 2,903,949 of NW_026643079.1, read as the reverse complement.
AGCTTGCATCGTCAGATTACTGATGGAAACTTCCTGTACACATTTCCAATGCTTTCATGGAGAATCACAAACTCATTTGGTTGCGTGGAGTTGGTACTGAGCCCGATTGTATATATTCTGCCACTCTTCACCGTGTTCGAAAGTGCTTGTGAATAGCTTCGTCTACGGCGGCCAGAAAGTCAGCCAAGCATCTTTCCATGTATCACACTTAATACTTCGAAGGACATCTGACTAGATCTTTGGATTCAGTAGGTTAATATCTATCTAAATGGACTTTTAGGACTTGCAACAAACAAACCCGGGGGCCGCGCCTCGGCGCCATACGGCTGCTTTCAAGGGGGTCTGCCGGGTGCCCTGAGCGATGTTTTCCGGTTATTGACACTAAACAACGCAGGCTCTGGCGGCTACCCACGTTGGCCCATCATATGGCAAGTGGGACGGTTCAGCCAAGTATCACGCGGTGTCAAGTTTGAGTAGAATACTCGGAATGGTCATTATAAGTTGACATTTTTAATTCTAATCAGGATGGGGTTCCTTTTGCACCTTTTGGGGCTCCATTTTTTTGGGGTTCCAAGGTATGTAGCTATGCAATTCTCGTTCATGGGCCTTTTCCAACCTTGCCTTTTGCTTATATTGTTAGTGCAGATGGCAAAGTTCTGGGAATTTAACAACAGAAGCGCCATCTCCTTTAGCTTACCCCTACCCTCGAGTGGATATGTATGTGTCCACGGGTCTTTCTATCTCTCAAGTAGGGAAAACTGCATCGAACAACCCTCCAAGATTCATTACAATATCAATTTAGCATCTCTAGTATGACTGATGGCAATTTCCTGTTCGTCAATTGTCTCGTTTGTCATGTGACCACTTGACTTTTCCCCCGATGCAACTCCCTTTTCCTTCAGACTGTTTAATCTTCGGTTCCAAACGATTATGGCTGCATTCAGTATCCTACATGGATGATCCCCACATGGTTTACGGCCACGAGGTTCTCCATGCTGTAACCCCCGGGATGAATCCACCCGCTCGAGCCTCGCCGAGATTCCCCGCGTGCTTCGCCGGATGCAGATGACACAGCAAAATCAGACCACTTTCTTGTGTGGCCTCACCCTTTTGCCATCCCTGCGCTCGGGACTGCTTGGCTGCTTGGGGCAAAAAAAAATCTTTCTCGTGGACATTGTGCTTGGCAGTGGGATACATGGAGTGATGGGAACAAGCTCTATTCGGCAAGCCAGGGTACAACCCGGAAGCCGAGCCGTGTCGGCTTTGGTGGTCAACATGACTATACGGACAGATGTCGCTGTTAATTTCTGTACCATGCATGGGCTAGACTCGCGGCTTTCGTTCGGGAGGGAAAGCATGTCCCGAGAGGGGGGGTCGGAGGCAGGGGCTAAGTGGATCTGGGCGGCCAGGGATCTTGTTCGTTAGCGTCGGGCACAGACTACCGTCGATTGGTAGCTTAAAGTATCTCCAGATAAATTACTATGGCATCTGGGGCCGACTCTTAATCTGGGGTTGGGATTGGTGTTGGGGTAGGTGACAGTGTCTAACCCCAGATTACCCCCACTCGCTCGTGGAGGATGCAACCCGATCTCGGTCAAAACTCCCTTGATTGTCACGAGAGAACGAATTTCGCCGGATGCAATCTTCTTCTCGAACCCGTGGAACTGGAATACAGGCATGAAGAAGCATCCCAGTCGATCTATTTCAAGCCACCAAAGTCAGCCCGTATGAACCTTGACGGCAGGGATCAGCCTCATTAGGCCGGACATAGTATGGTCATTTTACGTTCGGCCGCCGAGTCAGCCACAGTGCATCAAGGGGCCTCAATCAACGAATCACGAGCTCCCAAGGCTCTTGGCCATGAGCAAATTCCCAGCAAAAGATAGGAAAAGAAAAATTGTGACCTGGTTCTGTTCCGGATGAGGGCCGCACTCCAATGGACGACGACTGTGGCGTTGAGCCTCCACTAACATTTCATGCACTATTCCTTTGCGCCCCATGCAGCATGGTTTCGGCGATATCCCGAGTCTGGCGGTCATGGTCTGTCCCGTAGTGACTGACCCGATTGGAAACAACACATCGTCTTGAACAAAAGAAAACCGTTGATCGAGTTGATCTTTTCAATGTTCAGCAAGGGAAACTGGGGTGATCTTAGGAAGCATGGATAGTATCTAGAATGAAAGGAATCAGCAAATTCCCCGGAGTAGTGTTCATCAACCACAACTCTCGGAAGGCAGCCATCCGCATCTTCTGAGAACAGAGCAGCGCATCCCGCTAAGTTTGAGTTTGACTTCTTGTCTCTCCCTAGCCGGGCAACGTGCAAAATGCTCAAGCACCCACGCGGAAGTGGGCCAAGAGCTGTATTGCTTGACTGATTGGGTGATAACAATCCAAAAGACCGGAAGTATACAAGGCCTGTCCATGATTCGTGCCCAGACTCCCCGCTTCTGCCATCTTTGGGCATTTCCCCATGGGCAAGTGGACCCCTTCCCCACCATAGAAATCCTACATAGTAGCATTTGAAGTATGGAAAAAGCTATCTCTGCTCTAGGTCTAGCTGTAATAGATTGAAACAGGAGCTCCTATCGCCCAATAAGCGTGTGCTGACCTTGCCAACCGGCCTGAAATGGGGAAAGGAATATTCCTGCATAAACCATAAAAGCCGGCAATTCCCCTTCAGATTTACTTATTCCTTTGTCTATCTCGCACCATCTTGTGTGTTCCAGGCACTCAGTCGTCTTGTACGCCCTACTTCTTACTTTTTTTCTACTTTCTTCCTCTACCCTGTCACCCCTCCCGTGACTCCTCGACACTTAACCATCACCTTCGTCCCTCCATCTCATGATGAAGGACGACACTGTCGAGATCGAACATTCTCAGGGGTAAGTAATAGCATTCGTTGAGACTTGCAGATTACTAAGTATCGGTAGCATCGGCCGTGACCACAGCGATGCTGAAAAGGGTCATCTTGAGGATGTGAATCTGCACAACAATATCTCCGCGAGGTTCGTTAACGTGTTGCTCACACATCTAGATCTTAACCCCCTCCAAACATCAACTAACCCCAAAGAAAAATAGGATTAAGAACCCGCTTGCCCATCTTACTGAAGCCGAAGTCATTCGGGATGTTGACGGATTCATGCGTCAATATGATGTTAATCCCACCTACGGTGATGCCCTGAGACGTGGAGCTCTTGTTGCACGAGATCCTACCGCCTATGAATCTGTCCCACATATCGAAGAGTCCGAAATTGCTGCTCTTGATGATGAGGTGCTCCACAAATGGCGCCAGCCTGTAGCCCTTTACTTCACCATCATTCTCTGCTCCATCGGTGCAGCGGTTCAAGGCTGGGATCAGACTGGCTCAAATGGAGCCAACCTATCCTTTCCCCAGGCTTTTGGAATCCCGGAAGATGAAAGTGTCAAGAACCAATGGCTTGTCGGACTGATCAATGCCGCTCCTTACATCGCCAGTGCTGGCCTAGGATGTTGGCTATCCGATCCGGTCAATCGTATCCTTGGTCGCCGTTGGACAATCTTCATTTCTGCCATTTTTTGCATCATTGCCCCGATTGGATCTGCCTTGACCCAGAATTGGCCTCAACTCTTCATCACTCGTCTACTACTTGGAATTGGAATGGGTCTGAAGGCCTCCACCATCCCCATCTTCTGCGCTGAGAACACTCCTGCCGTCATTCGAGGTGGTCTGGTGATGTGCTGGCAGTTGTGGACGGCATTTGGCATCTTCCTCGGTTTTTGCGCAAATCTGGCCATGAAGGATACCGGTGATAAGTCGTGGCGTTTACAACTGGGATCTGCCTTTATCCCTGCTGTTCCTTTGCTCGTCGGTGTATTTTTCTGTCCTGAGTCTCCCCGCTGGTATATTCGACGGGGTGAGATGAACAAGGCCCTCAGTTCTCTCTTGCGCCTTCGTAACACTCAACTGCAGGCTTGTCGCGACCTGTACTACATTCACTCCCAGATTCAGATTGAGCAGAGCCTCATTGGTGATAGCAACTATCTCACTCGATTTGTGGAACTTTTCACCATCCCACGAGTCCGACGTGCTACTCTCGCCTCTTTCACCGTGATGATTGCTCAACAGATGTGCGGAAGTAAGACATACCCCCTCCGTCAAAAATACCAAATTTGCTAATCAGCTCTCAGTCAACATCATTGCGTTCTATAGTTCGACCGTCTTCAAAAATGCTGGCGCAAGTGATACTGCAGCATTGTTCGCATCGTGGGGATTTGGATTGGTCAACTTCCTTTTCGCATTTCCAGCAATCTGGACAATTGACACCTGGGGTCGACGCGCATTGCTCCTGTTCACTTTCCCACAGATGGCTTGGACATTGCTTGCGGCCGGCTTCTGCTTCTACGTTCCAGGTAACGGAGGCGCCCACCTTGGCAGTATCGCTCTCTTCATTTTCTTGTTCGCCGCTTTCTACTCCCCTGGAGAGGGTCCAGTACCATTCACGTACTCTGCAGAGGTATTTCCGCTGTCACACCGTGGTAAGTCCTCGAAACAGTTCTTTCTCAAATCAAACTCCAAGCTAATTTTCGCACAGAGGTCGGTATGTCCTGGGCTGTAGCAACCTGCCTGGGATGGGCAGCCGTGCTCTCAATTACATTCCCCCGTATGTTGGTGGCAATGACAGCAACCGGGGCATTTGGCTTCTACGCGTGAGTATTCCCAAGCTGTGCAGTTATTACGATAACATCTAACATTCCTTTTTCTAGTGGCCTTAATATTACTGCATTGGTCATGATTTTCCTTTGGGTCCCCGAGACTAAGCAACGAACCCTCGAAGAATTGGACTACATCTTTGCAGTCCCGACTCGGGTCCACATGCACTATCAGGTCTTCAAGGCCCTGCCTTGGTGGATTCAGCGTTACATCTTCCGCAGGGATGTACAGCTTGAGCCTCTCTACAAGTTTGACGATTTGCCTGGTCACAGCGAGGGTATCAGCGAGAAGGTCGTAGCTGATGTCGATACAAAGAAGGGTTATGGTGTAGAAGCTGATGCTTAGGGATTGATTGATTAGTTTTACTGATGATTTCGATGAGACTGAAACATGCGCATTGGCTTGATGAGAATATGTTAACTTGACGGAATGGAATATGTGAATTATGTGAAACTTGCAAGATACTTTAATCAATACAAAAAAATTGACAAACTTCAATTATTTATCCACTATTGTATCCTGTCTGCCTCATTCTGGTTTTTGTTAGTATTGAGAAGACCATTAGTCGTCTCAACAAGCGTCAGTTCAGTTCCTTTCATGAAATGATATAGCCTGAACTGTCTAGTGTACAGCACTGAATTTAATTTAGTCGCTTTCTTGCTGCGTACGCTTTCGTGATCGACAGAGATCTGCTCGGTGGAACATGGCCTATCAGTGGTCCTCAACAGTCCGATCCCCTCCAAGGCTCTTTGAGACAGGCCACTTTCCTACTCTCGCGATATCTACAAAGCTGATAGCTCAATTAATTGCGAAGGTGTTTGCGCGAACCATGGCGATGCGCACTCACTCAACATATCGAAGTTGGAAGCTGTCTATGCTGTTGGTGGCAATGATACCTCTGAGAATGGATCCGACTACCACTTTAATATCGGCAAATTCCGCGCTAGATACTCACAGGTCCAGGCATAGTCGACCGCGACCAGCCCGTACTACTTTACCAGTGTAGTTTGGACTATGCCGCGTATAGCTTCGTCATCAACTTCATGTCAAGCTTCTCGGCGAAGCCGGCCGGTCATCTCGTATGTCACACTGTCTTCTGTACTAGGATACATCAAGCGCTACTTGGACGATTCCACCTCAATAAAGAATTTGGTGTAAATGTCTCCCTTGTTATTTTCGTCTGGAACAAAGGACAAGAGCACATTCCTAACAATCAATATCGTCGCCCCTCCACTGCACCTTACAGTCGTACTGGACGTCGGCTTCGGATACTTCGCATACCCAGATACTCTGGAAGTTGTAGGAAATACTGGTTCGGTGAACTATTTTCCTGGTGTTGAAGTTCCTAATCTCACTGGTGACGTGTCAAACGCTTGAAAAATTGTTTGAAGGCGACAAGTTTGCGTGCTTCGCTCTCAATATTTTGCAACCAGGCATTCCAGACTTCCTCAAAAGGTCGCTGGCAGATTTTAGCAATGCGACCTCATTCTTGGATACTTATCTTTTTCCAATTTTAGGGAAATCGGAGTGTTCGGAGCTTGGACAAAATGATCAGAGTCTTTTGAATGACTCCTCTGGTCATACCTCAAACGAACGGGACCGGACACAGATTACTAGGGGCGATGCCCTTCCATTTTTGGAGGTCCCAACACCAGTGGAGTCTAGGGGGGTTAGTATAAGAGGGTATAACACATAATGAGGATAGCTAGACAGATATAGTACCTGCTAACTAGTTGATTCAACATTGCAGCAGTCTATTACCCGTGGACATTGATTGCCCTCAAGGCCTGTATTGTTCTTATCCAGATTTATTATTCCGCATTCCTCCCGGGAATGTCATCAGTCTCGTGTTATCGCGGTCGCCACTGGCACATACATCCGTGGACATCGGCATTATCCGACCAACTTCAATCATGTGATTGCGCAACAAAGGTTGGTTAATTCCCACAGTTTCTCGTGAATATAGTCATGATTGTTTCTCGCGACAGAGGAAATTTATAGAAAAATGCATGGGTCAAGTCTGGCTATTTACTGATCTCCGTTCCAAGTCGATCGAGCGGGCCCTGGGGCAACGCGGCTGATCCATGGTAAGGGAACAGCTGATGTGGGTACAGTGCAAGATGACGAGGACAAACCCTCTCAAGATAGAAGTGAAGTTGAAGTTGTGTCAGATGGTACAATATCAGAATCCAATAGCAAAAATAAAGCCAGATGGAGGTCATGCAGCATACAGTCATAGGGCTTGCACAAGTCACGCTCTTGACGACTAATAAGGTGTATCACGTGGGAGTTCGAGATGTTTTGGTCCACTTCCGCCCCTCACTCTCTCTCTTCTGCCTGAGAGCATTCCGCTGCGTAACTTGCTTTCTCTTGATCCCCATGGGCGACCTGGCGGCTTTTCAAGCTTCTTGAACAAATTTTTAGATATCCCAGAGGAAAAGGGCCTTTTCTGCGGTCATCGCCAGCTCCTCATTTTTCCTGCGTCCCCACAAAAGCTGCCCTCGCCCAGCCTCCGTATACCAGCAGCAACGGTGGGGTTCGGACCCAGTGGGCTGCTGGGTGCTCCGATAACAATCTAAAATACACTACCCTGACCGCCTCTTCTGAAGCTCCTTCACTCCATCGCGGGACTCCAAAAAAGGCAAAAAAAACACAAATTTTACTGAGTGTGTTCCCCGCCGTCGAATTTGAACTTTCCTGTCGGTTCCTGCCCGGGGAATCAACGTTCTACGTGTTGACGGAGAAGTTCCATTTCCCCTATTGACGTCTGCCTTGAATTCACTTTCCCCTCTGCCCCTCTGAAGCGCCGCCATGCCCTGCTTTAAAGGTCTCGCAGTGAGCATTCATACTCCGGATGGCCCGATCTCCGAATACTCCATCCAGCGACACTCGCGCGCCTCTCGCATAGGTTGCTTCATTCCGGTTCCTCCGCCGAAGGTCCCTGACTCCAAAAATGGCAAACCCGAGCAATCAACGTTCGCGATCTCTATCACTCTCCTTAATCCTGGCCAAGATGTCCCCTACTCTACCCCTAAACCGACGCCGGATTGCCCATCTCCGAAGCCAAAGGTTGTTGGTGGTCTACCGGGCCAAACAACCGAGTCCGGCTCGGTCGCGCCATATCAGGCCTTGACGAATGGGGCAAATGAGACCGTGGCAGCATATATCTACTTCGATGGTAGACAGAAGGAAGAAGTGGCCACATTGCTGCGGAGGGGTGAGGAGACATGGGTGAACTCGCGATGGGTGAGCGTGCCAGATTCTGAGGGTGGCGGCATCGCTGAACGCGAGTTCTTGTTCCGTGAGGTCGGTCTGGAGCGCTGGCTCAATGGGTTGGACCTAGAGGGCAAGGATGCGGCTGCCAAAATTGAGCGCCGTAGACAGAAGATGGAGAAACGTCGGGCGAAGCGCCTGGAGGAAGGTCAAACTGCTATGGAGATGGAGGCGAATACCTCACTCAAGCAGAAGAATATCATGCGCTATGGAAGCGACGCCAAGGCGCCGTTGGAGAATGTGTCCGACGATGATCTCTCGGATTCCGACGACGACGATGACCCGATCCCGGAGACAACTGGTCAGATCAAGGTTGCTTTGTTCCGTGTTCTGGCCTCTGGAGAAATCAAGCGCGGTGAATATTCCCCGCAATTTGATGCCCATGATGACGATGAGGAAGGAGGCCAGGAAAGTGGGAATGGAGCCGATATTGATCACACCACCAGTTTCGCAAAGCCCAAGACTCTCGATCCGAAAAGCATTAGTACCCAAACGGTTACTGGTATTGATCCGACTGACAAGCCTTATGCCACCTTTACCTTCATGTACCGTGGAGAACGTACGCCAACGACCCCACCTGTCTCTTAGATTGGAACGCTAATCATTTATGAAACATATAGGGCAATTGCAGAAGATGGGTATCCTGAAGGATCCCAAGGCGCCAGAAACCCCGGCAGCGAAGCGCAAGTCATTACAAGCGGACTTTTCTAGTATTGGTCCTTTGAAGCCTGGTGGAACCGTTGGATTCCTCAATTTCCGGGACCAAGATACCGCACAGAAGGGCAAGAAGGGGGAGGATGAGATGGACAGTGACGACGACGACACCGACAACCCGATCCTGAGCAAGGCCGACGATGAGGAGACAAAGGATGACGACCGATTCTTGTCTCCTGATGATATCAAGCGCCAGGGCGAGCTGGAGGAAGGTGTCCGCAAGATTCGGGTACGTGAATACCTAATGTTTTTTTTGTCCATGATCTAACAAAGCCACAGTTGAAACGCCAGCACTCTGCCGAGCCGTTTAGCGGGAGTGGCGATAACAATTCTACTGACACCCCGGCTTCTGGAGCTACACCCCCGGCCACTGAGCGCGCCATCACCCCGCCAAAGACTATTTCAGATGCTACTGCTGGTCCCTCTGAGCCACCTCAGCTCCAGGTTGAGCCACCTGCCGGATTCCTGGGCAGTCCTCTGAAAAAGCAACGAGCGAGTGTCTCTACGGCCGACGAGAATGCTCTGCGGCGTCGCATCGCCGAGTCCTCTGGTCGGATCAATGAAGTCCTTGGCGCTGGCACGAACGATAGCTTCTCTGCCAGTGTAGGGTCATTTGGTAATAAAAACACGACCACAGAGTCGACCAATCCCTCGAATGAGGATGAGGAGCTATAAGGCTTGGCATGCCAGCGCTTGTTTTGCTAGAGCTCCGGAATGGAGCTTGGATATGATAGAGTCTTGGAGCCACACGAAGGCATTCGCGGGCAATTGCCCACTTCTTTTCTACCTTTTTACGCCGTCATGTCCAAATCAACTACAGGAAGCATTCGGAAAGGGGATACATTAGCTGTGCCGCTTATAGGCGGCTTGTTTATAAATTCGTAGGGAGGTGTCAAAAATCATATGCACGTTCCACCAGATTCAAGTTTAGACTCCATTTAGATTCAAGTTTAGACTCCATTTAGATTCAAGTTTAGACTCCATTTAGAACGTAGCGACCTTAGAACTTTCCCACAATGCTTGTAAGGGGCTTTCAACGCCTCCGACTCGCGGTGCCTTACAGAAACAACATTCGGATTCGGCCCGCTCGCGTTCTCCACCAAGTGAATCAGCCCGGTGCGCTCTCTGTTCTTCGACACTGACGTTGACATAGAGTACCCCAACCTCCATAGCTACAATGGCTCTCGCACGCTCATCCGATCCCTTAGTCTGGATTGATTGTGAAGTAAGTACCTCGTGTAATCTGCCAAATGCGCAAATCGCGTCGCAACCACATGAAGAGAGAAGAAAAAAGCTCACCCGCAACAGATGACCGGCCTCGACGCCGAAAATGATCAAATCCTTCAAATCTGCTGCTTCATCACCGATGCTCAACTCCAAATCCTCGAGCCCAACGGATTTGAGACCGTCATCCACCATCCCGACTCCACCCTCAACGCCATGAATCCGTGGTGTATTGACACGCACGGTCGCACGGGCCTCACCGCCGCTGTCCGCGCCTCGACCACAAGCCCCTCCGTCGCTGCTGAATCGCTCCTTGCCTACATCAAGCGCTACGTACCAACCCCGCGCACTGCCTTATTGGCTGGTAACAGTGTACATGCTGATAAAGCATTCCTGGTGCGTGGCCCTTACGCTGCAATCATGGAACACTTGCATTACCGGATTCTGGATGTTAGTACTATTAAAGAGGCGGCGAGACGGTGGGGTAGTGATGAGCTATTAGCGTCTGTTCCACCAAAGCGGACGGTGCATCTAGCGAGAGATGATATTCTGGAGAGTATCGCCGAGATGCGCTATTATAAGGAGAAATTGTTCAATTAGAGGTTTCTTTCTTGTTCCTTGTTTTCCAAGGCTATGAACTTATGATACTCTTGGCGGGCAAAGTTGCTGTGGTCTGGAGCTCAGTGCCCCGCCCCGCTATTTAGGGAAAAGGAAAATAGCTTCGTAGAAAGTCAATGGACTGAAATTTTGGTGATAATAGGCTAGTCATGGGTAATTAATGAAAGTCATAATCAATTGGAAGCTCTAGAGTACTTATATCTCCGTCCAATTGGCTTCATAGTAAAACGCCATGTTTTGCATGTAAATTCGTGCAGTGGGGATGATCAACACATGACGCCGACCCCCCTCTCTTCTTCGTGTCGGTCAACTTCCTCTTCTTTTCTACACCACTCTCCAGTTTTCTCACCATGTCAGTTCAAACGGTCTCCTTCCAGTCTTTCGCTGACCAGAAGCCTGGCACGTAAGTGTTTGATCCTCCTTCCATTTTTACTCAGTTCTAACAATGCCTACAGTTCTGGTCTTCGCAAGAAGGTCAAGGTCTTCCAGCAGCCCCATTACTCCGAGTCCTTCATCACTAGCACCCTTCTGTCGATCCCCGAGGGTGCTGAGGGTGCCTTCCTCGTCATTGGTGGTGATGGCCGTTACTACAACACTGAGGTGATCTCCAAGATTGCCCAGATCAGTGCCGCCTACGGTGTCAAGAAGCTCCTGGTGGGCCAGCATGGCATTATGAGTACCCCCGCGGCCAGCAACCTGATCCGCGTCCGCAAGGCCACTGGTGGTATCTTGCTGACTGCCAGTCACAACCCTGGTGGTAAGTATCACACTTGATGCTCTTACCAATGTCAGTCTGCTAACAACTCATTCGAATAGGTCCCGACAACGACTTCGGCATCAAGTACAACCTGTCCAACGGTGCCCCCGCCCCGGAGTCCGTGACCAACAAGATCTACGAGACCTCCAAGTCCCTCACCTCCTACAAGTATGTTGACGTTGGTGACGTCGACACCTCCAGCATCGGCACCAAGACCTACGGTCCCCTGGAGGTCGAGGTTGTCCACTCCACCGCGGACTACGTGACCATGATGAAGGAGATCTTCGATTTCGACCTGATCAAGGAGTTCCTCAGCACCCACAAGGATTTCAAGGTCCTCTTCGACGGTATGCACGGTGTGACCGGTCCCTATGGCGTGGATATCTTCGTCAAGGAGCTCGGTTTGCCCGCCAGCAGCACCATGAACTGCGAGCCCAAGCCGGACTTTGGCGGCGGTCACCCCGATCCCAACCTCGTGTACGCTCACGAGCTCGTCGAGGCCGTCGACAAGAACGGTGTGCACTTCGGTGCTGCCAGTGATGGTGACGGTGATCGTAACATGATCTACGGTGCCAACACCTTCGTTTCGCCTGGTGACAGTCTCGCCATCATTGCGCACCACGCCAAGCTTATCCCCTGGTTCAAGAAGCAGGGTGTCTACGGTCTTGCCCGCTCCATGCCCACTTCTGGTGCCGTCGACCGCGTCGCCAAGGCCCAGGGCCTCGAGAGCTACGAGGTTCCCACTGGCTGGAAGTTCTTCTGCAACCTTTTCGATAACAAGAAGATCTCCATCTGTGGTGAGGAGAGTTTCGGAACTGGTAGCAACCACATCCGTGAGAAGGATGGTGTCTGGGCTGTTGTTGCCTGGTTGAACATCATTGCCGGTGTCGCCAAGCAGAAGCCCGAGGAGACTCCCAGCATTGCCTCCATCCAGCATGACTTCTGGAAGACCTACGGCCGCACCTTCTTCACTCGTTACGACTACGAGAACGTCGACAGTGACGGTGCCAACAAGGTTGTCGCCACTCTGGCTGACGTGGTTGCCCAGGGCACCTCCGCCGCTGAGATTGATGGTCGCAAGATCGTCGACGCCGGCAACTTCTCTTACACTGACCTTGACGGCAGTGTCTCCAAGAACCAGGGTCTTTACCTCAAGTTCGACGATGGCAGCCGCATTGTCGTGCGTCTGTCCGGTACCGGCAGCAGTGGCGCTACCATCCGTCTTTACATTGAGCGCTACGAGAGCGATAGCTCCAAGTTCGGTCTCAATGCCCAGGAATACCTGAGCGAGAACATTGCTTCGGCTCTTAAGCTCCTCCAATTCAAGTCCTACGTTGGACGTGAGGAGCCTGATGTTAAGACCTAAGCAGTCAACTCTGCTTTGGTTATAGTGTGACCCGCTGGATACCTGCTGGATGGGGATCACGGCTTTATTCTTGATGTGAGAAGACGATATGACGACCGTGGAAGCAACGTATGAGATAGAAATAGCAATTTGCTCTAGTAATATGATGTCTTTTCTGCAGCGTTGACAGACGATTGGAGTCTTCCGTAGGGACTGAGTGCGTGTGTAATTCAAGTTAAAAACGTAACTAAAGTGCTCTCATTGTAAATTTTATCTGGGCAGGGATTTGGTGTATTGAATGAGACCCGACTGAGTGACAGTCCTCAATTCACACCTGCGTTCGTGTGTGTTTCTGTTCAAGAATGTTGTCGCTTTTCACCTTGTGACTATAATTCACGCTGTCGTCCGAGTTTCTATTCGCTGTATGAAAATGTTTGATGTGCTCAAAGCCCTAGCCTTGACATAAGCAAATCCGTAAGATAGTTGAAGCAAAGTGAATCAAAGCAGCAGTCTAAAGCCATTACCTTATATGTGTTGTGGTGGAAATTAGAGCCTAGGCTTGCTGCGTCCTTTGCCAGTTGATCTGCCGCAACCTCGATTTGACAGATTTAATCAGCTTTTTGACGGCAATCTACCATTTTGACCTATTTTATCTATCAATCATTGAATGCTTCAACACAACATTTCGAACTAGCTTTGGTAGCTCATTCCCAGCTCATTGATAGATATTGTATCTAACATCTTGCAATCACCAACCAGTCTTTGATCAACGCATCTAATGAGAGGCTATTTATAATTACGGACGTGCCATTTTAGGAGCGTGGCGTCAATTTGACGAGGAGTGGCCCCTTGTCCCAAATGATATAGGCCCGTTGATCTGCCCAATTCGAGCACTGGGGAGACAACTCCAGATCAAACGCCCATATTAATCGGGCAAGGATCAAGCTCGCCTCTCCAAACGCTAGACTGTAAGAAGAATCAGCTTTCCACCCGTAGCTATCCACGGTGATAAGTGACTGACCTCCTCCCCGGACACCCTCTGGGGCCCATTGAGAAGGCTTGCAAGGCCCCTTTGACATCGTCACCTCCATCATCAGTATCTGACCAGCGTTCTGGAAGGAACAGCTGGGGATCCTTGAAGTTTGACGAGGACTGGTAGGTCGCCCAAGAAGCAACAGCCACAGAGGTCTAGGGATGTCAGTGATCTTTCAGCCGTCGTACTCACTGTAGATAATTTACATACATTTTCCGGGACAAATTGCCCTGAAACTACAGCGCCTCCATGTGGCACAACTCGCGGCATGCCAAGCGGTACAGGTGGGTACATACGCAGTGACTCTTGGAGGACAAAGTGTAGGTATGACATATCCGCTAATGATGAGAATGTCATTTCTGTTGGAGAAGAAAAGCGTTCCCGTATTTGGCAAGAAAGCTTCTTGTATACCTCTGGATGTTTCAGCATGAAAAATGTGCAACCGGATAAAAACGTCGCCGTGGTTTCACTACCCGCAATCATCAAAAAGCTGCTATTAGATAAGATCTCTTCCTTGGATAGAGTCGACTTGTGGTCATTAATAGCCCGCATATACGTGCCAAAGCCAGGGTCGCCTGATTCCGACACACTCTCTGCAGAAACTTTGGACGCAACTGAGGTGAACTTGGTGGACCGATGCTGGAGCAGGTCACGACGGAACAAGAACAGGGCAGCTTTGATTACCCAGGAAAGTGATGGGAAATACTTCGACTGGCTGAGGAAGGCCCATCCTTTGATAGATCCGTAAAGCATATCAACCCAGGTGTGAGATATCCCTTTATCGAGGCAGTGTAATGACTCGCCAAACAACTCGAAGGCCATGAAGTCGAATATGACATAATTGTACCATTCAGTCATATCTACGACGCTCTCTTCCTTTCCGCCCGTGGGATGGAGCATCTGAATGAGAGTATTGACAAAGGGTTTCAGGAGACGCTCATGAGACTGAAGTGCAGAGATAGAGAACGCACGGAGGATCGCTCGCTTCTGCCGGCCATGAATGCCATCAGGAGCAACCGCCACACTGGGAGCTTTAATTTTGGACGCATGGTAAAAGCGCATGTCTTTTGGAAAGTTTCTTAAGGGGCCATGTATGTCTTTCCATGCTTCCTCGGTGCGGTAGCTCAATTCGTCTGGGGCAACACGAACAACATCTCCATACTAATCATGGAGGCGCTGTATCTGCTTGTGCAGTTGGCCCTGAGCATAGGCAGTCGCATACGACGCCCTCGACACGCTCCAAAGGAACGGGCCAGGATAGCGGCTCAGAGAATGAAGATATCGTCTAGAGAATACTTTCCATGCCGAGAATAAAAGAGCCTACCATCCTTCTATCAGGCGAAAGGGCTTGTCGAGCGAGCTTGAAATAAACGTACCAGAAAGAATACTTTGTAAATGTTGGAAATCATGAGGTTGGATGATGAATAAAGAATGTTCAGTGATGAAGTTTCCCTACTGAGCAGGAGGCCAAGATGATCCTGTAGTCTACCAGGTATGTAGGAAAAGTACAAATCTTTCGGCTCTAAGGAATATATAAAAAAGGTGGTCGAGGGTTTCAAACTCAACGTACTCCATATATGCAATAGTGCGTACTCTTCCTGTTTCGTGATAAGATAGACCTTGGGAATGCTTGATGAACTTTGTCTAGGAATCAACAATTGAACATAATTGAACACCATAACTGATCGCCAGTGCTATTTCATCAATCTCCCATTCTCTTCCCATCAACTTTCCTGGAGGAAACCCAATAAAGATATGAAACTACGTAGTGAAACCCTTGACTCCGTAGAATCAGGCTCGTGTGTCCCAATGCCATATTGACACGTTGTGATTTGCGAATCTATTTCCGTCCTTGTCTTCAGCATCGGCATTCCGATGCGTGATTTTTGTGATGCCGCAGCCTACCAAAGTTGAGGTGTCGCCGATCTGGATGCCGAAGGGTTCGGACGGATACTCATGGGAGCAATTGAATTGATTGAAATATCATAGGTGTAGAAATCTATAGATATCTTCTAGTAGACAGCTATGATTTGTTATGACATACTTCCTAGATATTTCTCGGTCACCACCCAAACATATGACTTGGATATAACTCCCGGGATTCACTACGCTGCAAATCCCGCAGACTTATTTCCTGTACCCCCACCACTTCAGTAAGACAATGTTACTTTTCTCTGCCACAAGCATAATAACACGCATTTTGGAACCAGCAAGTGTGACTCATGGATGGCCGGGACATGAAGTGATCTTCAATATTGTAGCCAGCCAGAGTCCCAGATTTGAGGCTGTTTCCCGCAAACAACCCAATTCAGGTCTTGAGCGTCACCGCTCCTGGAGCGACCAACATAAGAACACACAGATACACACATGTGCACGGACATGTGGGGTGAGAACATCTGCACTGCAAGGAGTATGACAGTTATAAAGAAGTTTATTCCGTGGCGATGACTTGAACCACTGCCTTTGAACCACTGTCTTTGAACCACTGCCTTGGAACCAGGGTCCATGTGATAAAAGATCAAATGGTGACCCTTTTAAATGGTGACCCTTTTAAACACACCTCATCTTCACCTTGTTTAGTACTCACTTTCAACCTTTTTTCTTTTCGACCATTTGAGTCGCCCTCCAGATATGCCTTTACTCGACGCCACAATGGTCCCAAGCAACGCTATGAAACCCAAATCAACAACCATACTGGTTGACCTCGGGGGTATCTTCATGCACCCGGCAGCGGAAAACAAGCTCCAAGCTCATGGCTCTACTCTTTCTTTGCGAAGAATCATGTCTACTTCAGACTGGATGACCTACGAATGTGGTTTGCTCAGTGAGCAAGAATGTTTCGCGAAACTTGCCGAGAAATATCATTTCCAGGCAAGCGACCTAACGGACATGATCCGGAAGCTCCGCAAGACTACCACCTACGACCAGGCGGTTGCTTCTATCTTCAGGGAGATCAAACGCACGGGAGCACGCATCTTCCTGGTGTCAAACATTTCCAAAGAAGACTATGCTGCACTGCGGGCCTCCTGGGACGAAGACTTTTGGTCCATATTTGATGGCGTGTTTACGTCCTCTGCCCTGGGTGTCCGAAAGCCTAGCTTAGCCTTCTATCGTCACGTCCTGCGCGTCACACGGGCAGTGCCCCATCAGACCTTTTTCATTGATGACAGACCTGAAAATGTGCTCGCGGCGCTATCTATCGGAATCAAGGGGACTTTTGAAACCGCAACGCTCTACCGTACACTCACGAACTTCATCGGCGATCCTGTGGCACGAGGTCTTGCATTCCTGCGGCGTCAGAATGGGATATTCCCGACGACCACTCAGCAGAACGAGACGATCGCTGAAAATTATGGTCCACTCCTGATCCTAGAAGTGTTGAAAGACCGGTAAGTCTCGCCCCGATACTAGGACCCACGGATCTGCTAACAAGTTATAGGAGCCTGGTGAATCTCAAATGCCCACTTCGACTCTGGAATTTCTTCAGTGGTGAGCCCCCATCAGTTTTCTATCTAGCTATACAAGAGTTGACCATTTATCTAGGTGACCCAAAATACACGAGTGATACCTACCCTGATGACCTAGACACGACCTCCCTTGGCCTGCTGACGATCCCACCTGACCCAGCAATTGTCCACTCTGTACTGGATGAAATGCATGACTATATCGATGAAGATGGGAACGTGCAGGTATGCCTCAACCCTCTGCACCACTCTGTTACTGGAGAAGCTGACGCCGTCTGTTAGATATACTTTGACCACTCAAGGCCGCGTGTCGATGCTGTTATATCTCTCAATGTCCTTACCCTATTCCACAAATATGGGCGAAGCCACGAGATCCCTGGCACAATGGAGTGGATCTATAACATTCTGCTTAACCGGGCGTATATCAATGGGACCCGCTACTACCCCAACGCAGAGTGGTTCCTCTACTATTTGACACGCCTTCTGGGCGCTTCTAGTGATCCTACTCTCCAGGAGAGGTTCGAAGCTCCTCTTAGGAAGCGTGTGGCTGAGAGGGTCGGGGCAGATGGCGATGCGTGTTGCCTTGGCATGCGAGTATTGACATGCAATTATCTCGGGATCGAAAACCATCCCGATCGCAAAAAACTCGCAGATATGCAGCAGGAAGACGGCGGTTGGGAAGCATCTTACATGTATATGTTTCCCGGCGCTGATCGTAAGGTCGGAAATAGGGGAACCAGCTCTGCGTTTGCCGTGAAAGCGCTTGAGAATTGGACTGGATGATGACATCCTTCCATCACTTATGGGGCTCATAAAGGCTAGGGCAATGATTTATCTTGTTATGCTATGGTGGCGATCTTTGTCGCTTCTTATGTCCGCAAGTTTTATGATGTTTGAGCCTTCTGGTCTGCTCTGGCTTTTCTCACCCGGGGAAATGGTACTAGATATGAATAACTAGCATGCATACACTAATCTATCTTTATCAATCGAACCATTAAACCTGGCATTGGTTTCACATAGGCTGCCTCGGTGGGCGCAAAGGGTTGCTTTGGATTTTCCAGCGAAACTTGATAGTGGCTGGTAAATGCGGATGTCAAGCATGTCAGCTTCAGTCTTGCAACAGATCGACCGGGGCAGCTCCGTGGGCCATAAGCGATACCGAGAAAGTCTCTGGAAGTTGGGCAGCTGGTTACTTCCACTTCTGTCCACATGAGGGTCTTATATCAATAATTGCATTTTTCCCGGGATCTCTTTATGATGGATATATGAAATTGATCACTATCCGGATTTCCAACCCCAGAAGACAAAAAGGATATAAGACAATACACGGTATAGAGTCCCAATTAATGCGAGAAACCTGTGAGGTTAATAAGTGCCAACTTTACAAATCCCACACCGAGTAATGGGGGTGTACATACCCCATGTCCATCCCAGTTCTATCTGACTTGTAACCACTGAATGTAAAAGCGGACTGGACATTGTAAAGGTAAGCCACAGGGGCCGTGTTTTCCTGGTAAAATGCCTCTGAGAACCAAGTCTAACAGCAACAATAGGTAAGTTCATCTTCACTGTTTGAATAGAGCAGGCATAGCTTACTGCTGGCCAACAATACCAAAACCATTCCATATGCCACTCCCGCACAGTCGATAACCGGGGAGCGCAGCCACTCAGGGCTGAAACGATGAGACCTAGTAGCATACATAACATTGGTCCATCTTCTCGCCGCATGACGGCTGATACGACGAATCCAAGGCCGTAGATACCTGTATTGAACATTAACAGAGAAAGAACTCAGATTGGAAGCATGCCAACTTACAGTAGGAATATAAAATGCCAAGGCCAAGCTGCGAGCGAAATGGGATCATAGGAGCTGCTAAAACCAAATAGAAAGCGGTAAAATGTAAGGACGACACCAACATTCGGAAACAGACGGCTATGTTTTTGCCCAGAAAATAAGCACTGTGGGAATGACCACTCTGTGATTCTCGATGGAATGTCAACTTCTCCTCCCCAAATATCTTCACCCCGGGAGGTCCAGCGGCACAAGCTGGAATCAGGATACTTGATTAGCCAACGGCAACGGCAGTGAGGTCAGATACGAAGCAAAAGAGGCCTTACCAATGGCGAGACAACATAAAAGACCCTGTTCGGCTATCAGACGATAATCAACGGCGCTCGAAAGGACGTCAAATGGAGCGTGGTAGATCCCTTGGAAGAAGTGGCCTCTGGATTCAAAAGCGGCCAGTCCAATCATGAGACCAATTACTGCACTGGATACAACCTCTAAAGCGAGACCCGTGGTTTGTCGACTCTGTTGGACTATACTCCGACACAAGGCGAGCCAAAGCTGGCGAGGCCATGGTGCTCTTCTTTCCTTTATGGCCTTCAAAAGTGTAGTCAAGTCATCTGCTATTTCGGTTCTAGAAGGCGAGTCATCCCTTGGGAATACCTGTTGAGCGCTCTCTTTCCAATTTTGGGCATGAGGATGATTTAATAAGACATCAAGGATCACATCTGCTGGATTTGATGCGATGGGGAAATCATGGCCTAACTGCTCGAAGAAGGACTGTGCCTTTGCTGCTTGTCCATGATACACTTGGGTCCCAGCGTTCAGAACGAGGATATCATCCAGTAGATGAAAGATTTCAATACGCGGCTGGTGTATCACACAGATCACCATGATGCCCTGGCGGGAGATCGAGTGTAAAAGTTTCATCAAAGAATGCGCAGCTGTTGCATCCAGGCCAGACGTTGGCTCGTCCAAAACTAAAACCCTCGGTGCGGCGGTTAACGTGAGGGCGATACTCACACGTTTATACTCGCCGCCAGATATACTTCGCCCCCTTTGTTTCAGGAGATCGCCGACCAGCTGATCGCGGATACCTTGTATACCCAGTGACGATATCAGGGAATCTACGTATTCCTGAATTTGCGTATCGGACAGCTGCCCACCGAGTAACACACGGCCGGAATAAAGAATATTCTCGCGAACAGTCATGTCAGGAAGAATCATGTCATGCTGGGGAATATATCCGATCAGGTCCCTTAGCCTATTTCATGGACGAAGAGAAGTTAAATGGTCAGTGCCTACACTTTTGCTCTGTGAAGACATGGGAAGGGGATTTACTCTGCAGGTTGGATTCTTTGACCATTCATCGTGACCCATCCCTGGGTGGGTCGGACTCTACCTGATAAGATATTGACAAAGCTTGCTACAGGGCATTAAATTTATTAGCTTTGGCCTTGAAGAGAACGATTCAGCTATTCTCACATTTACCAGACCCGGAGGCTCCTATGATTCCGAGAACTGAACTGGAATGAATTGTTCCCTGAAGACCAGATAGGATCTCTCGTTTCGCACGCCGCGGACGGAGACAGATGTCGTTGAAGGTAAGATTCAGGCCAAATAAAGGGATATTGTCCTCGTTGAAGAAGTCCCGAAACGGCTGCAACCGAGGACTATTCGCTTTTGAGATATTCTCATTGGCTTGGGGAAGAGGGCGAGGATGGGTTAAGCGAATGAATTGCCTCAGTCTCTTTGACGGCGACGAAGACCGTAAAAGAATACAGACCCCTATCAACAACACGTCCAGTAGCAGACAAAGGAAGAATCCCAATAGTGGGATCTGATGGGAACTGCCTGGCCTGCATATTGACATGACTGTGCATCCAAACGGAGCTACCGTCCCCAAAGGGCAGAAATGGCCCCGTGGACACTCAATCTGCTCTTGCCCACCAGGCGGACAATAGAAGCCCGGCATACATATTACCGGCTCAAGTCTTCCTTGGGGTGCCGCGCATATGTTGGCATTGCTCTGAAGCCGTGTTAAGAGGCAGTCGGGCAAAGGGGGACAATAAGTTGGCAGGTTGTATTTGTTATTTGAGGGGCCTGAAAATGGTTACGAAAGTATAAAGCAATGGGAGGATCAAAAGCCGTACAGTAAAATCCATCCTGACATACAATATGGGATGACAATTGAGTTGGCTGTCCGCCTGAAAGGCAGGTATTGTTGGATGGATTTGCCATTTGAACTTCTGCAGTTGTGATAGAGTTTCGAGGGCCTGTTTGAATGCAATAGAAAGGAGCACGATGTAAGCCTTTGTGATCTGTGATTAAATTTTGCAGGGATATGTGTAGATTCTGCAAGGGGTGCACAAAATACTTGCGTACCTGAATGATGTAATCTTTAAGGGGCTAAAAAAAAGACACTACAGGCTAGTTGCATACGTACATTGACTGGAACATTAAAGCTTATTCAATCTTCGCGCGGGCTCCTTAGACTGGCTGCTTTTGGTTGCTTCAACTCCGCCATGTCGTGTCTCTGGAGGCTGGGAGCTCTTATGCTCTGCGAGTACCTAGTTTCTTCAGCTGCTTTAGCCTTCACTAGCAAGGGATCAAATCTACGCCGATCCTGTATACTCTGCCTCGTCGTCCTTGCGATCCCTGAAATTCGTCTCCTGTCATTTTTGCCCGGGCCGGAATTACTGCGTGGTGTCTTCGCATTCTCCTGCATCGTCAAACTTCTCCATTTCATTGGTCTCTTTTTGATTATCCAGGTGGAAATCCATCAACTGATTGACCCAGCCAGTTCCTATTTTGCTCGCTTTTGTGCTGGCCTGAACTGCGTGACAAGTCCGCGTGGAATCAGAACACCGTGGGAGGTCAAAACCTGGTCCGAATGTCGAGAGCTTCCCAAACACCGATATATTGCCCAAAATGTAATTATCCTCGGCTGGCAGTACTTGCTCCTTGATGTCGTGAATTTTTGGAGTCTTGAAATATTTCCACTTTCATTGGCCAGGTGCTTTGGCTACAGGGGCGGAGTTTGTTAGCGCAGACTCAACCAGGGAGCAGTTGATGACCAGGCTCCCGCTCTCCATGATTTTAGCAGTCAACCTGCGTTTACTTTTCGCGATGGTCTACAGAGTCCTTGCTACAATCTCTGTTCTCTTGGGCTTAACTTCTCAAAAGGACTGGCCACCGCTATTTGGTAGCATGCGACATCTACAAAGGTTCAGCATCCAAAGCTTCTGGGCGTAAGTTGATCAAGAATTTCTACTCCGTTTTTCCCCAGATTGGGAATCTTTTACAAACTCTACATGTCTATACTGCATTTGCTTATTCATTTCGACTTGAAGGAACTTCTGGCACCAGTTGTTACGTTGGCCCCTGGTGACCCTAAGTCGGTATATCCAAGGAAGTCTCACGACCTACACTTCACCTTACCTTCAGGCACAAAGAATTATCAACCTCTTATTGATCTTCTCCATATCTGGCTTTCTTCACATGCTGAGTGCCCTATATGCGGGAGTTCCTGACAATCTTGGAGCAATCTTCCTCTTCTTTGCTGTAAATCCCATCTTGATCACGTTGGAGGATGTTTGCAGAACTCGAGTAGGTAAATCTTCTCGCTTGGATGGAATAGGCTTCTTGAATATCCTGTGGGGGCTTACCTGGGTCTACGTATGTGTGCCATGGTTCGCGTACACGGCGTTGAGGCTGCCCATTGAGACGAACGCTGTGATGCCGTTCAGCTTCGTCGAGGAATTTGGAAGTCATGTTGTGATAGGCGTAGTCGCTTTGGGCGGAATCTTCTGGGCTTTCTCACCTGGGCAGGTGATGAGATATTGTAATTCTATTTCCTGGTGGTAACATGACTAGCTTGTCCCAACCCGTGGTTTTGCCCGAGAAAATGACCTTGGAGGCCTATATAACGCAGCTGGGGTATCAACATGATGGTCATGGATATTATTTTCTCGATAAAAAAGCCCGTATAATGGTATAAAGATCACCTTGAGCCGGAGAATATCACATCTTTGCCTCCTGTAGATGGGCGTCTAGATTATGACATGGACACTAACAAGATCGAGACTCGAGCTTGTTCGATGGAGTCCCTGGATATGAGAGGAATATACTCAGCTGTCATCCTCGTAACTTCGTCACATCATCGTACTGTCCATAGTATCACGCCAAAATCGCAGCCGAAGCCCTCAACTTCTCTTCCCACCAATTCCCCCATCGTACGACCCGCTCCTCACGCCTCGCCTCTTCAGCGGCAAACACAACCGCATGGCTCCGCACCGCCTCCTCCAACGTACAACCCACGAATCTCGCCTGCGCGGTCTGAATATCCATTCCCCCATTGACCACAGCCTCAACAGCAGCCACATACTGCCCAGCAAGCCCATAATCGCCACCACCATGCGACTCAGCCCTCTCAGGCGGCGGCTTCGGCACATCATGAACAGTAGTCTCCGCAGACGCAAAATCATAGATCGAGATCCGATGGCTATCATACTCGATCTCACCCAGCGTCCCATAAGCCCTTCCTCTCCGCTCACACTGTTTCTCCGTAGGTGCAATCATATGAAACGAAGCGGTCTTCGCAAGCCGATATGACGGCCCAACCTCATCATCCCACGAAACAGTAACAACTTGATCATCAACAACATCATTATCAGCCTCATAAACACACCGCCCATACCAAGGTCGTGCCGCAATTTCTGCATCAGAATGTGTCTTAACATCCCAGTCCTCGCCCAGCTTAGCAAGTAACTGTGCCTCCGCAGCTTTGACACCCTGTCCTTGAAATGCATCTTCGATATCAGGACAGACAATGTCAACTGGCCACCCTGTATGTCCCTTCGCAAGATGCCGATCATTGTATATCCGCACAGCACTGTAGTTGCAATCCTTCTCAGCTGGACAAGAAAGACAATTTGTAGCATCACCCGCCTCAACCGGCTTCCTCTTCCGCCGGAATTGCGTCAAAGACCCGGCTGACGAGATACTCCGTGGAAAATGCGGATTCAAGCCCTCTTCTTGCGCATTCTCGGCCGAAACGGGCGAGCAAAGTAGCCAAAGGATGAAATCGATATCATGGCATGATTTCGTTAGTAGAGAGCCATCTCCTTTAGCTGTAGCACGACGCCAGTTCCCGCGGACATAGCTGTGCGAGAAATGCCACCAGCCTACTGGTTCTGTATGTTCCAGTGAGACGATGTCCCCGATAACACGGTCTTCAAGAAGGAGCCTGCGGAGTAGCTTGTTATGAGGACTGTAGCGGAGAACATGTCCAATCGAGAAGATTGTTTTCGGAGCAAGGGGAGACTTATCCGGACCCTCGGGTGGTTGGAGGGTCCGGTAAACGGTTAAACAGTCATCCAGCGAGAGGGCAAGAGGTTTTTCGCAGAGAATGTGTAATTTCAGTGGGGCGATAGCCTGGATCACCTCGACGTGTGTCTCATCTAATGTGCAGATAAAGACGCCATCCACGCCGAGTGGAGTGGTTATATTCAGCGCGGCATGCTGGTCCTCGGTGCCATTTTCATTCTTGTTAATAGCTTTGCGTCGCTCCGTCTCCCACTGCACCCATTCGCGCCAATCTGTGAATTCCTGTCCCTCTGTGGATGACCCCGCACCCCAAATATAGTTCCGGCCAAATTCGCGTCGTTTGAAGGCGTGTGGCTCGGCGACGGCGTGAATGGTACCTGGTGTTGTTCTTGTGACAGCGCGAGCGTAGGCGTTTCCTCGGGACCCAGCGCCGATCACAAGGTAGCGGGTTGCCCTTGCAGGTTTGGATAGTTTGGTGATATCTGGAGGTGGGAGCTGGGGTTCTTTCATTTTGGTTCTGGGTAACGGGGAATGAAGGTCTATATCTGATCCAGGTGACTATATGAATCAATATCAAGGGACCTATTTCTGAATTGACCCTTGGCTGGGTTATCACTTATGTTGTTCCATACGAGGTTGCACTCAAGCAGTGCGGGGAGATGGAACATCAGCAAGATCGGACGGACGGTGATTGGCGGTCAACTGCCAACTGTCGTATCACGGAAATCAGCGCCAATCTCCATATTTTTGATTTTGGACTTCACATCCATGATCTATAACGAATTCCACGAGATTGAATTGGCTCATAATACTGTACCATAGAACACTCTATCATGGTGATGACTTGGGTTGGAAGCTATCAGAAGATGTAATGTCTAGGCCATTGTCTAGGCCAAGCAGAGTATCCGCCCATGATTTCCATCTCTTGTGGAGCTGCCTCTATCGAAACATGTGTATTTTCGACTGTCAACGTGATCAGAGGTCATCAATAATTATAACGCGCATGAAAAGCTGGGAAAGATCAGGTGTTATTGAGTATTAGACATCACTTTAGGGATGTTCCTTTCCTATTCTCTTCCTCTACTTCCTCTTGGTTTATCCTCGCATTCTCCCTTCTCCTACCTTACTACTATATTACTTCAATGTTATATCATTCTGACACATTGCATATACTATCATTGCATATACTATAGCGGAAATCTTCATGAATACAGGTAAATATGCACAGCTTATACAAACTCATCTTGGACAAAACATTTAGCTACTTTATCCTGTTTTTTATCTATATATGCCTGTGCGCATGTATATTCGTATGTCATTAGATTTCTGGGCATGTAATTTGGATCTCTAACTCTAACAATTCTGTGTACAGTAATGTATATATGTCTATGCAACTTATCGAGAGTTCCTACTCGGAGTAAAGGTGCTGGATTTTAGAAACTAGACACTACAAAGTCTATGTTGAAGACGAGCCGAGGAAATCACTGACCCGATCTTAATTTTTGCTCTTTGATAGTATGGAAGGTGCGAAAGAAAGAGAAGTTCCTTTTGCTAAAAACGTGTGCGGCGTGGGAGGTCATCAACCCCGCGTCAGCATTGGCATTGGGCATCAACATCATTGTGAGATTTACATATGGCAACGCCGCCACCTACAAGGTATCAATACCAAGCATGCCTGTACGCAATGGCATCAAGAGTATCTTCAGACGGTCTGTTAGGGCGTCAAGCCTACCAAGCCAGGACATATCGGCGGAATCATTACCTCAACAAATCATTTGTCCAAAACAGTCCCCTCATACTGAAGATCAACACAACGAAACAGCTACACCGCAGATTTGAGAGCTAAAGGGCCTTTGGAAGGAAGCCTATGAAGCACTTTACAAGGAAGACGCACGCTTAATCGAGGCTTACGAAGATGCACTTGTCCAACAAGACGATCTGGGATCACAAAAATCATTAGGAGAAAGCAATTTCGACACACGTTTAGGGTCTTTGGCTAAACGCCGATTTGCAGAGATTGAGAGCTCGCGGCTGAGAATCACCTTCGCGGGGAAAGAGATCACTATCCGAGAACAGGCCCGTCGCGCAATTGACCTGATCATTTCTCTCAAACCATCCATTGCGATTGCAGTGGGCGCAGACCCACACGCAGCATTAGCATGGGCTGGTATCATGCTTCTCCTAGCCCCAATTACGAGAACCCTGACCCAGGACGAAAGTGCCATGGAGGGCTTCGAGTATATACTGAAAGCTCTGATTCAATATCGAGTCTTGGAGTCTACCCACATTGAGATCTACTCGAAAGAACCAATTTCAATATCCAATAACATCAAGCCTCTGGATGAGCTTGGAGCATCGATCAGATCTCAAACTGTGAAGCTCTATGTGGCTGTTCTGCGGTATCAGATGCGGCTAGCTCAGCATTTCGCACAGTCGGGTCTTTTACAATTTTCTACGGATTTGAAGATGACTGACGACTGGGACGATATGCTCCAGAATATTAGAAAAGCTGATGAGTCGATAAATCGGGAGCTGAACACGCTTTCAAGCAATACTTTGCGACAGGTTGAAAGGGAAATACAGAGGCTCCACGATGAGATAGCAGACTCACGATATGTGATCAGAGAAGCAATAAGCGAAACAAAGGTGCGTCAAATTTCCAACTATTACTTGTTTACATGGTTATAAACTGTCTTATAGGCAGTCAAGAATATCCAGCTGCTCGACAACCTTACCACTGCCAGTGGGGCGGCTTTCAATTCCTATGAGAATCGGAATAAACCTCAATGTTTGGAGGATACACAAACCAGGGCACTGGAACGAATTCAACCATGGTGCATCTCTTCCGATCGGCATATTTACTGGCTCCGAGGGATGGCTGGTACAGGAAAATCTACAATCGCCCGCACATTCGCAGCAGCTTGTCTAAATCGGCAATCTTTGATCGACGGCAGTCCACTACCCGACAGTACATGCCTTGGTGCAAGCTTCTTTTTCGATCAAAATGAGCGAGATCGGAATAATCCGAGAAACCTTTTCACCACACTTTGCAGGGGCCTTGCAGACTCACTTCCTAGCCTAAAACCCGAAGTATGCAAGTCCCTCGAGATGCATCCAAATATCCAGAATGAGATGCTTATTAACCAATGGGAGCACCTGATCCTTCAGCCTCTTCTGGAGCTCGATAAGCATATTTTGACACCTCTGACATCTATTATCGTCATTGATGCATTTGATGAGTGTGAAACCGAATCAGAAAATGACATTGACACGATCCTACAGCTCATCGCCAGGGCTCAAAAGTTGAATACCATCCACTTGAAGTTTTTCATCACCAGCAGGCCAGAATTAGACATTCTTTCCAGCTTCAATACCATTATTGATGATCTTCATGCAGCTGAATTGAACAAGGTCTTAGTTTCCCGCGACAAAAGTGCGCCCAAGGACGACATAACGAAGTTTTTGAAGCATGAAATTGCCATCATTGCTCGAAGACAGATGCTCACAGCTGGCTGGCCGGGTGAGGGTAAGATTCAAGAACTTGCCTGGAAAGCCGACGGTCTATTCATCTACGCTGCAACGGCGTGTCGCTTTCTCGGCGACCGAAAATTAACCAGGGAGCGCTTAAAGTCGCGCCTGAACCTTCTTCTCGATGGCAAAGTAGTGGAGCGCTCTTCACAAAAGGGCTTGGATGACATTTACAGCCGAATCCTCCAGTTCTCGGTTGTTGGAGATGCAATCGAGGAAGAGAAAGCGGACATACGCGATCGATTTCAGGTAACGGTTGGAGCGATCATCATGCTGTTTGAACCTCTATCAGCGAATGCTCTAGGCAATTTGCTTTCAATACCGGAACCTACCATTAGAGAAACATTGCAGAGTCTCTTTTCGGTTTTATCCGTCAGTGAGGAAGATATGCCTATCCGCCTTCTCCATCTCTCTTTCCGGGACTTCTTGCTTGATCCACAGCGATGTGTCAACGAGGACTTTTGGATCTCACAGAAGAAGAAGCACAGTGAACTAGCTTATGCTTGCCTCGACTTTCTATCTAAAACTTTGAAGCAAAACATTTGCTGTCTCAGTGACTTCTCTTCTCTTGCTGCAGAGGTTTCACCCTCTCATTTAGGCCAGTACCTTCCAGCTCATGTCCAATATGCTTGCCGCTACTGGGTCGACCATCTTCAGCGGGCCGGCACAGATTTCAAAGACTACCAAGTCCACGTTTTTCTGAAGGAGCATTTTCTACACTGGCTCGAGGCTCTTAGTCTCCTAGGCAGTATTTCAGAAGGAGTTCGTGCCATCATAGTGCTCTCCGAGCATATAGGCAGTTTGCCATGGCTCTCCGAAGATATATCTAGCTCGGTAAGCAAAGAATTCCAATCGCAACCTTTCTTCAAATGCAGACCACTGATAATCCTCTGCCATTGAGCTTGATCAGAGACTCAAACTTTTCGAAATAGTCAATGATGGAAAGCGCTTTGTACTCAAGTTCAGGTCAATCATTGAAAATGCGCCTCTTCAACTCTACAGATCAGCTCTTCTCTACTGCCCAGAGCTGAGCATCATTCGACAAACATACAAGCACCTGATTCCTAAATGGATAATTGGCTTGCCACCAGTAGAAAGAAGGTGGAGCCCCCTATTGCAAACACTTGAAGATCAGCAAGCACTGTACGACGTTGCCTTTTCTCCCGATGGAAAAATAGTCGCGTCTTCATCGGTTTGTCTCTACGATGCAGCAACGGGAACTTTACTGAAGACGCTGGATGCCCTCAGCGAGGATAGCAAGCGAAGCGAAGGAAGCGCTGTTGCGTTCTCCCCGGACGGAAAACGTGTGATGTCAATATCATGGCAAGGAGCTCTCAGAGTATGGGACGTATCTTCCGGGATGATGATCTCCGAAGTGAAAAGTGCCATCGTTGGTGCAACAGCATTTTGGAGAAATTTCTCACGAGATAGAACTATTGCAGTGGCACTTCTTAACAGCAATACGATTGAAGTCATTGACATTGCAAACGGACGACTCTTGAAGACATTCCAGCCGCATGGAGAGGATGCCCTGGCTTCTTTGGCACTCACCCAAGACGGCAAGACTCTAGCATCTACATCTCAGGGTGGCGCGATTCAGCTCTGGGATACACTCACGATGACTCCCAAACATGAACTCAAAAGATCCTCTGATATCCCGTTACTGGAAACGCGAATCACGTTTTCTCCAGACGGTAAGTGGCTTGCGACATTGTCCCAAAAATCTTCAATCTCACTTTGGAACCCTGTCAATGGAGAGCTTTTGGGTGAGATACCCGGGTGGTTCTTGCTTTCTGCCTGATAGCAAGGTTCTTGTAACTTCTTGCAAGAACAGAGGTGGTGATTCAGGCCTCATCAAATTGTGGGACGTATCATCAAGAATGCTCCTGAAGACAATCCCTGCCGATTGCTTTGGGCTACGGCTTTCACCGGATGGCAGATTCCTGACATCTGTCCCTCTGCGACATGGAGCTTACGACTCACATGGAGGTGGCAGGAGAATAGATGTTTGGGACCTAAATATCGGAAAGCTTCACAAGGTTTTCCACAGCCCTTCTGATGATCTGAGTTGTATCTCGTTCTCCAATGATAACAAGCTTCTGGCCTCTGCGTCAGATTTGAATGGGACCATTCAGCTTTGGGATCTGTCCGCACATTCCCAGTTCTTACAAGATTCCCAACAACATGGAATCGACACCATCAAGCTTTCTCCTAGTCGCAAGGTAGCCGCTTCTGTTACGAATCCTTACTCGAAGGTTTTTCTATGGGATATGGAAACTGGTGCACTCCGGGGAGAAATTATCGGTGGAGCCTCCTCATTCTCGCCAGATGGGAAATGGTTCGTCACCTCCAACGGGAAAACAGACGACATATATAATCTGGCTACAATGGACCTTGTGCACGGCGCTGAGAAAATGGACCCCCAAAGACCCGGACGATTCGTATTCAGCCCAGACAGCAAGCTTCTCGCACAAGAGTGCCTCCACCCGGTCTCTCAAATGGATGAAAATCGAGCGAACGAGATGTATGCCGATATTCCCGATGAACAATCTCTAGTCCGAATATGGGAAACAGGAATATGGAAGCCACTGTTCACATTCGAGGCTCGCTACAACCGTATCGCAACGATGGAATTCTCCCCGGACAGCACCCTTCTCGCTGGTGCGGTATCCCGACCACAGGCAGAAGTGTTCAGCTGCATTATTTGGGATGTCATTACTGGGTACCAACAGAGAGTTGTCACTTTTCCTGTTGTCTCTTATTCTGAATGCTTAATTGCCGATCTTGCATGGTCGCCCGGTGGAACTACCGTGGCCATGTTGACCACGGGTCGGAAAATACGACTGTGCCATCTGGCGAGCGGGCAAGTAAAGACTCTGGATATGCAAGAGATAGGGGTAGCTGTTTCTTTTTCGTCGGATTGTTTACTATTGGCAGCTGGATCGAGACGTCATGGTTTCATTGAGCTTTGGGATGTGCAGACGGGAGCTAGCATTGGAAAACGTCAGGCTCTTGACTCTAAGGAGCTGCAGTTCTCAGAGGACTGCAAAGCGATAGAGACGGTGACTGGCCGTATTGATGTTGACGCTTTTTATCCTGATCATGAGCTCGCGAGGAGACGTGATTTTCTGGTTGAGAACGACTGGGTAGTCTATGGCGGAAAAAAAATCTTGTTGCTTCCGATAGACTACCGAGCTACTTGTGCTGTCGCCGCAGGTGATCTCTTGCTAATGGGGCATGCATCGGGTCGTGTCACGAGTCTTCGGATTGATGCCACAAGCTTTAGGTTTACATAGAAATAACCAAGTCCTTGTTAATTGACGAAGATTAAACATAGTAAATTCTATGTTCGATGTATATTATGCTAATGAGATGCACAAGAATCTATGCTTTCTAACTGCCAATCTCCACCCTGTGTCCCAGTACAGATCGAGCCTCGGCCTCAGTCAATGCATCGATCTCCAACTCAACAAGAACAGCACGAGCACTCTCGTTGTCCTTGAACAACCTTTTTTCCACATCCCACAAGCCTAGCCCAGCACTAGACTCATTGCCAGCTCCATCACCAGATTCAGCGACCGACGGAGTCAGGTTCAGAAGACGCAGACCCTCGTTGAGCTTCTTCATGATCAGCAACGAGCCGCCTGGATGGCCAGCCACGCCAAGGGTGTTATCAACCACGCTGCATATTTGTTCGACGTCACTGACTAATTGATTCGCACCGGCCGTGGAGAAAGTGTTCCTAGTCAGGACATGATCCCAAATGTAAGTCTGTATGGAGAGGAGAAGCTGGCGGGACACTCTTCGTAGGGGCGCCACGCCCAAGGCTTCGGAAAGAAAGGCAAGTTGGGAAGACAGTGTGCGCATTGCGTGTGCCAAGTCGGAGGAGAGGGAGAGGGGAGAGGTTGCTGAGCCAGCGGAGGGGACAGAAAGTGTAGCCCAGGTAGCTACACGGGAGTAAGGCTTCAAGGCTGCAGTGATGTTCGAGGTCAGGGTGGAGGTAATTATTGATTCGGACCGTTGTCGTAGACGACGGTATGCGGAGGCAGTTTCATCGAACAATGCACCGTCAGACGATGTTTGAGGACTTGACCCCCCATTGACTGCTGGCGAAGTGCGAGCGGCTACCTCGGCAACGGTCATGGAGCCCGCAACATTTTTCCCACCCTGGCGGACACGTTCTTGAAGCTCCGACCATAGTTCAACGAAGAATACATCGTTACTCCAGTCCTCCATCTTCTTTTCAAGATACTCTGCACTGCCAAAAACTCTGCAGAGCCGCTCTAGACCTGCAACGTCTTCTACACTGGCTTGTCCGTCTGCTCCTCGTACCGTCCGGCCTAGTGTAGAGGTCATCGCAAGATAGGCCTCCAAGGCAGAGTGAAGGCGCTCGTGGAATTGATCGAAAATCGTAATTTGAATGTCGATGAGAAATCGCAACTTCTGGCTGAAGGAAGAAAGCGGCTGGTAGCGTTCTGTAATGGTTTCGAGAAGGTCGTTGACTCGAATTGCGGATTTTGTTGGTTTAGTCGCGGTCAACTCGACGCCATCATAGTCAATCTCTCCACCGTCGGCAGTCTCGATGATATCCTTGTAACGAGCCAGGGCAAAGTCTTTCTCGATCTGAAGCCAGCGATCATACCACCCTTGTTTGGCGAGAACCTCCCCGGTCATGCCCTTCCAGTTTCCATCCGAGTAAGGGTCTGGTAAGTAGTTCCAAGTTTCCCGGATCTCGTTGTCAAATTTCATCAACTCGTGGATGAAATGACTGAGCAGTTGAGGATAGTCGGAAACTTGTGGAAGGAATAAGTCGACTTTCTCTTCTAACATTGGCATAAGAGCATTAATGAATGCATGCAAAGCATTATAAAAGTTCCATTCCAAGCTGACACCAGCCGACTGAGCTTTTTCATCAAGTATTGGCTGGAAGTATGAAGTAAAGAAACCACCAAATTGATTGATGAGGTCCAAAATGTGAGAAAGAAAGTATTCCGGCTTGTCGAGTCTGTTTGTCGGCTTGTCACCACTAAAGTGGTACTTGAATCGCAGACTCAAAGGATGCACCATAACATCTAAAGGGAATAAGCATGGAGGTTCGGATGTCTGGCTGATGCTCAATGCATCACGGTGTGGGAGTTCTGGTGTCTGCAAGTCAATCAGGAGCTCAACATCATGTCTCCATTGATCCAACAATTTATCCGTGATGTTCAACTCCCGTGTTGGCCATTTCAAAGACGTAAGCGTCTTCTGTAGCTGATCGCCAAAGAATTTTTTCAACTGTTCCCTCAATGCGGACGCCAGTTTCTCTGTATAGTCGATAAGGTGGGGCGCAGCACCCTCGGCAGCAGGTTGAGCCTCTTTCAGTGAGACCACAATATTCCGTAGCTGAGAATAGGGTTGCAAGGCGGCCCGGGGATCGGAGGAGATAACGGACAACGCTTTCTTGCTGTATGGCATTGTAATTAGCATGACTCAATTCCAGGTGTCGGCGTATGCGCACCTCAGCTCTTCGGCCTCCTTCAGCAATCCCACATATCCCTTAGAAATCTCCAACCGCTGAAGCCTCTCCATACTTTTCTCCAACCGCCGCACTGCCTCATCGCTCGTCTCTGATTGTGTAATCGCCTTCAGCCGCTGGTCGATGTCCGCCTGCTCGGCCGCGAATGCCTCGGCACGCTTTCGAGTAGCTTCGGCATGGTCATTTGATGCCTTGGTCGCATTTGAGAGAGCTTCGTGCGCATCTGTTAGCTAATTTGGCATAAGTCAGTTAAATGCGTTTGTGTGGAGGCCCGAATTGCGGGACACGAGGGGAAGGTACCTGCTTCCGCTGGAGCTCCTGTTGCGCGCGGAGACTTGAGAGCAGCGAGTCCAAACTCTCAAGATCAGCCGGAATCTGTATTTTATCATTAAGATAATCCTCGACTCGTGTCCGCTCGTGCGAAGACAGAGACGTGGGTGGCGCCATTGTTGCGGAGGGAAGAACACGAAGCGCAACGGTGTTCGCGATGTTGATCTCCGCCTTTCGGTCTGACGTCTTGCCATCCGCAACTGCTCCAGTGGCAACGCAAGTGCCTCTTGCGCACCCCTACATTTGAAAAATGTCCAGCCCCGCTAAGAAGCGCAAGCATAATGGTGCTGAATCATCGCCGCAAAAAACGCGCGGTATCGAGTCTTTTTTTAAAGGGCAGACTAAACAGCCTGTGAAAGTCGAGCCCGACGTCACAGAGCAGACCCTCTCGGATGAAGCATTGGCGCGCAAGCTTCAGGCTGAATGGGATCATGAAAATAACGATCAACCCTCTATTTCAAATGACAATCAAGCTATGACAACAGAGTCTGAATCAAGTACAGCTCCGCCCATCCCGTCAATACCTACAGATACAACGCCGGTGTCTGCAACGGCGCCCAAAAAGAACACACTATCGTTGCAATCATCATCGGGTACAGAGGACACAATATCTCTGACTGTACCATTTGATCAGAGCCCGCAAACATTTGACGCAGGCAAATATGCAGCGGAGTTGCGACCGCACTGGGCCTCCGAGGGCGGCGATGCCACCTACGCTCTGCTAACAAGGGCTTTTGTCCTGGCAAATTCAACCACAAGCCGAATCAAGATCGTCGATACTCTTGTCAATTTTCTCCGAGTCCTGATCGAAGGCGACCCAGATAGTCTCCTTCCGGCTGTCTGGCTAGCAACCAACTCCATCTCACCACCGTACGACGAGCTGGAGCTAGGATTAGGCGGCTCATCCATCTCCAAGGCTTTGAAGAAAATATACGGTCTGGATAACCAAAGTCTCAAAACGCTTTACAATCGACACGGAGATGCAGGAGATGTTGCTTTCGAGGCTAAGAAACGTCAAAATTTCACGCTGGTCAAGCCGAAACCTCTTAAAATTAAAGGTGTATACCAATCACTCCTTAAGATCGCCACGAGTAAAGGCTCTGGGAGCCAGGAGACAAAGCAGCGAATTGTTGAGAAGCTCTTGCAGGATACGCGCGGGGCCGAGGAGAGTCGGTATATTGTCCGCACTTTGGTACAGAACCTCCGAATTGGCGCTGTGAAAACTACCATGCTCATCGCTCTTGCGCGAGCATTCCTCTACTCGAAGCCTGCTGGGGCGGAGTTCAACGTTCGCCCACAACATGAACTTGCACGGATGAAGAAAGACGAACTCTCCGAGCTGTATACTAACGCAGAAGAGATCGTCAAGGCGTCCTACGCTAGACATCCAAATTACAATGACCTCGTCTCCTGTCTATGCGAGATCGGCGTGACCGAGGAACTACTTCTCCGGTGCGGACTGGTATTACATATTCCGCTTCGACCAATGCTAGGAAGCATCACGCGCGATCTCTCGGATATGTTGACAAAACTGCAAGGACGAGACTTCAGCTGCGAATACA
This sequence comes from Penicillium pulvis, assembly GCF_028828015.1. Taxonomy (NCBI): domain Eukaryota; kingdom Fungi; phylum Ascomycota; class Eurotiomycetes; order Eurotiales; family Aspergillaceae; genus Penicillium; species Penicillium pulvis. Next base: position 2,868,779 of record NW_026643079.1, on the reverse strand, counting down.
AGTATGATGGCCAGCGAGCTCAAGTGCACTGCGATGAGAACGGCAAAGTATCTATCTTTTCACGCCACCTCGAGCTCATGACAGAAAAGTACCCTGATCTGGTATCGCTCGTCCCCCAAATCCGGGGTGAGGGTGTTTCGAGCTTTATTTTGGAGGGGGAGGTAGTTGCCGTGGACCAACAAAACGGTGACTTGCAGCCATTCCAAACTCTCACCAACCGAGCAAAGAAGAATGTTGAGATTGGAGCTATAACCGTCAACGTCTGTCTATTCTCATTCGACTTAATGTATCTCAACGGCGAGCCGCTCCTAGACCGCCCCTTCCGAGAACGCCGCGAACTACTCCGAAGTCTTTTCGTCGAGATCCCTCGTCGATTTACTTGGGTGAAAAGCCTCGACGCAACATCCGCAGATTCAGATACCGTACTTGATTTCTTCAAAGGTGCCACAGACGTCAAATGCGAAGGAATAATGGTCAAAGTCCTCGATAATACAATAAACCCTACCAACCAACCCACCGAAACCAACCCCGAACAAAATCCTTCAATAGAACAAACACCCAACACAGCACATCCCCGAGAAAAAGAACTTCCAAAAAACCCCCGCCGTAAAGCCCTTCTATCAACCTACGAACCCGACAAACGCCTCGAATCCTGGCTGAAAGTCAAAAAAGACTACAGCACCTCCTCTGAAACCCTAGACCTAATCCCAATAGCCGGCTGGCACGGCCAAGGCCGCAAAGCGAAATGGTGGTCTCCAATCCTCCTAGCAGTCCGCAACCCTGAATCCGGCGCGCTAGAAGCCGTGACAAAATGCATGTCCGGATTCACGGATAAATTCTACGCATCAAATAAAGAGAAGTACAGCGCAGGTAGTGCGAATGTTATCTCGAGACCTGCATATGTGGAGTACTTCGGTACACCGGATGTATGGTTTGAGCCGCAGGAGGTATGGGAGATGGCTTTTGCGGATATTACGCTTAGTCCTACTTACCCCGCTGCTATTGGGCTGGTGAGTGAGGAGCGGGGGCTGAGCCTAAGGTTTCCGAGGTTCTTGAAGGTGAGGGAGGATAAGGGGATTGATGAGGCCACGACTTCGGATTATTTGGCGCTTTTGTGGAGGAAGCAGGGGGAGAAAGTTGTCGAGGCTGGGGGGAAGGATGGGACGGATGAAGTGGGTTGGGCGGAAGATTGATTATATATTCTGGTCTTTTTAAGGTTGCGAGAAGATATGGTGGAAGGTGTAATGTACTCATGCCATTTAGCACATGCGGATATATCAGATGAATAGATGAAATAAGGAGAAGCTTGGTAGACAGAACACATAGACTACAGGCTATTGGCTATATTCATGTGCCCAGGTGGTCAAAGACCTTCTGTATAAGAACAGGGAAGTATTAGGTACACGGATCACCACAATGAGGTCGGGTACAAAGTATCATAAAGGGCATGTTGAGTGCGAAGAAAAAATGCAAGCAGAACTGCCATAGCAGCGCAAGACAAAGTAGGAATATAAGAAACGTCATTCATGGAACAGAAATGCAGGACATGGGCCATGCAGAAAGGGAACGCCGTGGATGCAGGGGGACTGTGCTTGATAGGAAATCCGAGGCTAGTTTTGTACAACATGGCCTCGGCACGCTTCAAGACGGGTAATTAGAAGAAAAGGGCAGATAAGTAGATGCATACATAGCAAAATCGTCAAGCCGTAACAAGTAATGGGAAGCGAGGGGAATAAATGGACATAGAAGAGAGGGAAAAAATGTGGTAAGGGGAAACATATCAAGACGAAGGTGCTTAGGGACGTAGCTCGCCTCCAAGTTGGAGAGCTAATCCACCTGCACCTTCTTTGGTGGGCATTCGAGGCGAGCCGCTTGGAGGTACGAGAGCGTCAAAATTCAACCGTTTTCGAGCATCTTTGGTGGCAAGAGGGGTGCGAGAAAGGTTGCCAGGAGTTCGACTACCCCATACTGGCTGTGCAGGACTGGGTGTCACGTTCACGAAGTCCGCAAAGTTGAATTGCTGACCCGGGGTTCCAAGGACAGCATGCTGACTCGGCGGAGTTGACGGGGGGAAGATATGAGCATGCGAGCCACCTGCCACACGAGCCGGAGTTGGCGAATTCGCAAGGTAGAGCAACAAGCCCGCCCCATCATCTTCAAATTCACCAGGTCTATCCGTTCGTGCTAGTCGTGCGTGCTTTGGGGGCGGAGTGCGAGGGGGCGAAGAGCCCACCATGGAGCTCACATGTTGGAAACTATGCAAGGGCAGATCGGGATCGTTTTCTTCTTCAGAGTGACCGTGATATCCTGGCGAGGACATTTCTGGAATTGGTGCCTCGGACATAAAGGGGACTCGGCTCCGTCGTGAGGTGTGGCGGATACCTAGGCCTGGAGAAGACTCGGGCAGTCGGTGGGAGCTCTTCCATGACACTCGAGGCATCTTTGCTGGACGTTCTGAGTTGGAGTCTGACCGAACACGCTTGCGGCCTGCCGTCAACATTGGCGCCATGGCGAGAGAATCGAAGGTAACGGCATGCTTGTTTCGGGCGGATCGAGGCAGTTCCTTGGAATAGGTCGATGCTCGCAAGGGCGGCGACGTAAACGGAGTCTCACAACGGCTGCGAGAGAAGTCGGAAGAGGAATCGGAGGGCTTTTCAAGGTCAGGACGAGCCTTGGTGTCTGGAAGGGTTGAAGTCAACCCTTGAAGCCGGCCATGTTGGTACTTCAGTTTGGCCAGGCCCAAGCGGTCCTGCAGACTAAGAGAAACCTATAATCCCCACAAATCAACCGGTTAGCCAAAAGTGCTCCTGACAGGAACCAAGTATGCAACTTTTTGCGGTGGCAATTCTACAGTAGTGTTCCTGCATCAGGCACAAGACCCAACCACCGGCCCACTAGTTGCAAAATTTGGTCTTTCTCCTTCATTCCTTTTCACCAGGGATGTTCTTACCTGGGCAATATCAATCTTACGAATCGTCTTCTCTGCTGAACCAGGCTGTGGCAGGGTCATGGTGGGCAATGATGAAGAAGAAGAGAACCTGACGGAGACCCAGTTTGCGGGTTGGCAAGGCAAGGGCGGGAAAGGGAGCCAATTGGGCGATCGATAATGGAGCCGAAGACACACTAGCCCCAAACTGCCCTCGATCAGAGATGAAGAATATAATATATTCAATTGTATGGGGATTTTAGATTGAATGTGGAAAAGGCTAAAAAAAAAAAACCAAAAATAAAAAAGAAAGGTGAAGAGTTATGGTTCGACGGTTGTGTTGTTTGCGACGCGTGCCACGCGATCAATTTACGCGAAAGTCGTGTTCTTACCCATTCCACGGATCGATGTACATGCCCTGTGCCTGGTACCAACACGACAGGGAATAAGCTTGTTTGACCTATAATAAGACCTTTGTTGCTATCATCTGAAGTAAGCAACATGTACTCTGTGCATGCATCCAAGCCTGGAAAATTGAAATAAGAAAAAAATCGATCAATCGAGTGGGCTAAGGCTGGTTCCCCACCTAAAGCCGCAAATTGAATTTCTCTGATTCTTAGTGGGACTGCGACTGCCACAGAAATCATCTGGAATGTCATTCAAGATTCCTGATCCACTCATGAGCCCTAGCTTCAAGTCTTTATGTCATAAGGGCATAGCTCTGGGGTTGCCATGAGGTCAATGCCTCGATGCGGAATGCTAAGATCTCCGGAATTGAGTTACGTTTACGGCCCCTTCTCATGAACCACGCATCATGTAGATCTGACGGGAAAAAATGAAAAACTAAGATAAAATCCATAAAACGGTGTTGCCTCATGGGAAAGTGGAACAAGATTAATTGAGGGCCCTGCGGCTATTTAAGAATCGGCATTTCCGGGATGACCGTCAACTCGGCAATTTGACCCTGTACCTCGTGCATTGATTGATTGCAGTGATAGTGTGGCGTACAGAATCAAGGAAAACTGGAGCTAAAGTCGTGGATATACTAATCCTAAATCTCGGAATGCCTATGCAGATCAGCTTAGTCTAAGGCTTCCAAGACCCCCAGAAGTCTCAGATATGTGGCATAGCAACAAGTCTTATCTCAGGGGCCAAAAGCCGGTTTTTCTCCCGACCCTCATGCACAATGCACAACGCGGCGAGATTAGATTGAAATTAGGGCTTTTTCATTTGCAGCTTTATTACCTCCATAGAGCGGTTAGGTGGACCATAAATTGAAAGAGCAGGATGAAACCGACCTTCAACCTGGTATGTGAAGCCTTAGTCAACGCTAGATCGAAACTAAGAGCGTTAGGGCGATCATCAAAGATCCACCGGTGAAACATTGCGACTCTCGATAGTGCTGTCTCGCATTGGGGGTAAGAGGGGTACGTAATGTATTGGTTAAAAGTCCCTGGACCTTGGACTGAGAAAGATTGAAATCTGGTTGGGACTTGATACATGCTAAGTATAGACGGAGGCTTGAGGCGCTTTTTTTTTTTCCCTTTTGCTTCTTTGCTTTTCATTGATCTTCATGGTGGTTGCCTTCAAATCTGATCTCATCTTTCCTGTTCCCCCTTAATTCATCTGGCTTTCCAGTTGACCCTTTATTTCCCACTTCTTTGCGGGGCGAAACTCCACGGCGTCGTCACCCGCCGCAAACGGTCGCGCTCTCCTGTTCCTGACCCTGACGGCAACTGCCCCCTCTCTCTCCTCTTTTTCCAGGGCTTCTTCTACGAAGTACTCTTGACCCTGGAAATCCTCTCTGCCCCAAATGGCTTTCTTTAAACAATTACGTCGTCGCTCAAAGGCGAGTTTTCATAACGACTCAAAAACCGCAGCCGCAAAGGTGGAAATGGTCGGCAAATCTTCGTCCACGATCGACACGTCCTCCCACAGCTCCATAACTCCGCCATCGTCGATCAAACCGACCCTCTCCTCCCCCAATCTTCCTTCCTTGAACGAACTGAATAGCAATGCCTTGCCTTTACCCCCGCCCCCGCAGCGCCCGGGGCAGTTGGGGTCCCGCTCTCAACGAAACAGCATGGTGGTAGGTTGAAGCTCATGGTAATAAGGAAAACACTGTGCAACGAACTAATTGGATGCCAACGTCATTAGGGAAGCTCCGCATCATCGATCAATGGAGTTTATCGGACTCCCTCCAGCTCGCCACATGCGCCAAGGATTGTGTCAATCGCCGATAACTCCTGGGTACGTGTCCTGCATGTGATCAGGAATGCCAACACTAACACGGCCATTTGCAGGTCCACCAAAAAGTCCTACTCGTCTATGGCCAAGTTGGAGACCCAAGGAACCACCCGCTGGACGGAAATCTCACAGTCTTTCATCACCAAGATAACTTCCCATCGACTGGCTGGCCCGTCACAGAATCCCACTTCAAAGCCTTAGTCCACCTAGTACCCGGTCCCAATCGCCTTCGTTTCGATTTCATTTCCCCCAAACTCTCCACCGGCAGCACCCACCCCGCAGTTCACTCGCAATGGATTTGCATCAACTACCTTCCTCTGGTCAACACACCACCGTTACAGTTAGTCGTTTTACTCGGAAAGGATTCGGAGGGCACTTATGATGCCGTGCCGGAACGGGTGGAGCGAGAGGGCAATGATCTGGATATGGCAATACGAAAATACCGAACGGCAGCGTACTTATGGCAGGCCTTCACTGGGGAGCAGATGTTCCGCAACAACCTTGGGCGACGTTGCTTCCGGTTCGAGGAGGAGTGGCAATCCGGGACCCTAAGCCGTCGCGATATAGCGGCGGGACAGATGCGCAACGAAGCCAAGATTCACATTGTTCGCACCGATAAGACAGTCGCAGAGCTCCGGGACCTAAACATCGCCCAACAAAACAAAAACGCGCAGAAGAAAGACGAGTTGTTCACGATCGCAAAAGAAGCCGTGCGAAAGCATTTCAACACTCGACCCGGTCAGAAGCAGTATGTCTCGGTATTGCTGCTCGACTCTCACTGGGATACGGAGCAACAAATCATCACGGGCCACGCCGCATTAGGCTCCGGCGGTGACGATATCAAAATGGCCATCTTTGGATCTCACAGTCTGCAGACCTACCCATCGTGCCTCGAAGAAGTCGTGGACGCCTTTTCCGACTGCACGCGGACGGACACAGACTTCGTCGCCAACGACAATGGCGAAGCGGGATCAAATTGGGAATCTGCGAATATCGGCATCGGCGCTCATCTACATGAGGTAGGACATCTCTTTGGGTGCCCCCACCAGGAGTCTGGCATTATGCTTCGCGACTACGTACAGCTCAATCGCTCCTTTTTGACCAAAGAGCCATTCTGTACTCGTACCAAGGCTCAGGGCCTGAAGGTGTGTCTACCTAATGATGAGTGTGGTTGGCATCGGTTGGACGCCCTCCGTTTCAGATTCCACCCCTGTTTCCGACTGCCCAGTGACGCAACAGTAAGCTCGGACGATAGTGTCCAAGTCTGGCCCGTGGAAAATGGCAAGATTCTGTTTACTGCGTCATCTGGCGTCGCATTCATGGAACTGTACAAGGAGGGTGATGAATTTTGCCACACATCCATCGAATATCTAAACAGCGATTCTAGCAGCAATGGTCTTCCGAAACAAGTGACCATTACCGAAAGCGAGCTTCGAATGAAACTCTTTGGCAATGAGAAAGAGAAGAAAAAGAAGATCAAGATCATTGTCTACTCCGGCGCCCTGGGCAGTTACACCGTGGAGGATGTCGGAGCTTTGAAATCGAAGGGCTCTCTAGTCAAGCTCCCCAAGAGTCAGACTGGCTACAAGAGTGGGATCTTAGGTTTCTCCTCGATGGATGGCAGTGAACCTCAGCAACTGCTGTTAGAATGTGCCTTCATTGCGACCAAGCTCTTGACCTCTATCAAGGTGTACCATGGAAACGCTTTGGATGGTATCGAGTTTTGTTATGAAGATATGACCACTCAGCTGTTTGGCAAACGCGGCGGGAAAGCTGGTGGCGATGAATTCGTCCTCGGTAAGTAAATACAGCAGTGCCGCTATGAACCAGTTCTAATTGTGACTAGACACTCGGCGCGGGGAGATTTTACTTGGATTCTACGTCCGAGCTGGCCTCTGGATTGATGGAATTGAGATTCTCACCAGCCTGGGAAGGAAATCCAGCTTCTATGGCAACCCTAATGGTGGATCAGGGTAAGTTTAATATCTTGAGGAACTGCGGACTATAGCTAACTCCTGGTTCAGGCACACCTTGATCCCGCCTCTAGGCTATAAGATTGCGGGTATCTCAGGCTCCTATGGATCCTGGGTTGATGGTTTCTCACTTATCGTCCAACATTGAAAGCGATTCCTGCATACCTCGTGTTAATCAACACATGAACATTCCTTTCACCTTTTCTTTTCTCCTGCATCGCGGGGTTTGACCTTCTGCAAAGCAAAAACTGGCCAAGGACCGGCCAGTGCATATACACGAGGTTCTGTCGGGCCAGTGGGCCTTGTCCATATCTTTCGTTTCATTCCATTCCCTTCCTTCCAGCGGCGTTGTTGGGCTTCGTGCAGCTGGATTCATGTACTCATCGTACCATCATTCTTCTTTGTTGTATTTTTTTCAGACAGGTCCATGCGCCTACGGTGATTCGTGCAGCGGCTGCACCGGGACATTTTGTACAAGGGACATTCATATGGGCAGACTATAGATGAATAATATCACACAGCATGGTCGCCAGCGGTCAGTGCTTCACCTTCCAGATGCTTCCAGGAAATTTAACCTTCGGGGTGCCGATATTGCATCAGCCTTACGACACAAATGAGTCGAACTGCATACAGTAATATGACGAATTGACACAGCCACAATGTGTGATTGAGTTTATTCTCCACCGTTGGTTTATATTGGTTTACCATCTTTTATGCTGTACAGTAAAATGTATAATAAAGAACGGAGACTTTAAATGTCCAGTACCTTGATGATTTGTCGGTGAAGACAAGGCAAGTTATGCGAGCCAATTGACGGACATATAAATGTGGGGGTACATGTTTGCTTAACAGACCTCGATAAACCGAAGTCATCATATCTGCCGAAAAGGGGAACTATATATGTGATAAGCCTCACAGGACGGCATTTGTGACTCGGTTATGTCAATGTATAAAATCTACAAGGATATATTATGAGTACCTTCTAAGCGTCCGTATACAAACGTACGTATACCAAACCTGGTACATGGAGCATTTTCTCGCTAATCCACTAAGACCCATACTGGTCATGAGCGAGCTCCGCTGAATGTACATACTTGGACTATCATTCGTACTTCGGAGATGCAGTGTCCCATCTGACTGAAATTTGCCACACTTTCTTCCCCCGAGCACATCCACAACCTCTGATTGGTCCAGCACTGTAGACCCCGTTCCGCCCGTCCCGTCTGCCTTATAATGTACAAGAATTAGTCGAGAAGCACGGGTACTTTTTTTTTTTTACATACTGTACTCTTTCCTCCCCGCTTGAAACACGGGCTAGCCCAACCATACTTCGGATTATCCCTGTAGCTGCGCGGCGTCAGCTGGAACTCCCGATGTGGCGCGGTTGAGTCGGATACTGGTGTCCGCTGTGGCAACACCGCTACATGGCCTGACTGGCCAAGTCCCTCGGCTGTGGTCACACATGCTTCCACTACAGAAGCTAGCCTTTCTGTACATATGAGTTATTGCTTGCTATTGGATAGAGGAATGAATCTGCGTTGTCATAGACAATGCGGAAAAGGCAGCCGTTTTTCATTTTTCTTCGTTTGCGCCACCGTTGAATACAGTATCTGTACTGTATACCCAATTTCATAGGATAACCTCCGTGGCGTATATGTCGGTGATCGTCATCTTTAACACAATTAGCTTTCTAGAGTCGTAGAGAACCACGCAATGTTTATATTTAGTTTTTATCTACTGCACAGCGTGTCCTTCCTGTTCATTTGCGAGGATGGCCGTGTGTCCAACACCCAAGATCTCCACCGTGGCACCATCCCGTCAATCCCATTGGCTGCTCTAAGCCAGCCTTGATGCTCGAGTCCACCTCGTGGCTGAGGATCGCCACTGCGAGGGTCACGAAAACGAGCTGTGGCTCTAATATCAGGTGTTTCACAGCGATGGGCCAATGAGATAAACCGACCGGCAACTTTGGAAAGAATAGAAGGTACAAGCTACTACATAAAGCCACCGACCAAAAGTTCTCATTCTGTCGATTGCTATCTATTGATCAATGCTTCTGCTCTTTGCATACAGAGCATTGCAGTTCTCCTGGCCGTGCCACCAGCATTCCAATTCCTATTCGCGCTGGTGGCGCCTGCTCCCTTGTCGATCCAAACGCCGAACAAGTCTCGCATGACGGCGGTGGCTTTCTTTTCCACCCCCTCTCCTGGGTCCGGGATATATATCACAAAGAAACAAAGAACATCTCAACTGGATCAAAGCCTAGGCCTAGGATGTGTTGTCTCCAGTTATCTCAAGCTTTAAGAGGTCTTCGGGAGTATGTGAATACGGGAAACCGTAACATTGGAAGAAATTGACAGGGGTATCGCATTGTCCTTAAAGGGCGAGTAGCATTGTATACGAATGTACATGTAGATCGTAAACGACCTCAGGTACACGTTTACGTACACTCGCTTCTTCGTGTCACCACAAGGAGCAAGCCCGCATATCTGTCGACCCAAAGAAGACAAATTCAAATGTAACCGACACCTGGGCAACAACTACTCAAGAAGGGGTAGTGATATGCAACGAAAACACTGCGAATGACTTTCTTACCCCTCAAAGCCTCAAAGCCTCAAAGCATGAGAGAAAAATAAAAATAAAGAAAAAAAACACAAGGAGCGCCTCTGAAAACGCACGTCTATGCCAGGGGCGCGCGCATACCTTCTGGGCGTTTTCTGCTCCGGAAAATACACAGGATACAGTAATTAAATGTGTTATAAGATGAGGATGCGCCTTATGGGCTTTTGGGCTTGAGCTTACCGAAATGACTGTCTGTGCTGAGTCTGACAGTGGAGCTTTCAAATCGAGCATGCTGTAATACTGAGAATCACTACCGAATTCAGCAGATTCCATCGCGGGTCTTTTCAAATCCCTTCTCTTTTTGATCCGGCTTCCCATCCGGCGAATCAGATTGCTCAGAGACCATGTGACCTATGTCATTCCGTTGCGTCCTTTTGTATGCCATACAAAAGTACCTATACCTAAACAGATATATGTCGTCATCATATCTACGGGCTTCCACGAACGCTTCCAATGTGGATTAGCCAATTTGGTGCCGCCCAAAGTCAGACTGCACGGCCCTCGGAATAGAATGTCCCGTGCATGTAACTGTTGGTATTGGTATTGTGGATGGCACGTGCAATGAGAGTATTCTGGAATTCTGATTGGCGGGTTGGCAGCCCAGCAATCACTTTCGTGGGTAGAGTGCGAAGGCGCGTATTGTCAGGACTCCGTATCTCGAATTGCGTGGTATGGTACTCCCTAGCGTTCCCCACCTCTACAGCAATGGCGTACGCTGTATTTGTACATTTCGACACAAAAGTGGATTAAAGAATACACGATGGAGGTGCTCCGTACTATTTAATCTAATATATATTGCCTGTTCCTATGAGAACGCCAACCTGCATTGATCCAAAAATATCAGCTTGAATCATAGGGTATAGACCCTGAGTTCATACCCTCAGTTCGTGCCCTCGCGAACAGCCGAGCCTTCGGGATCCATGGTAACTCCCCGATGATCATACTATTCTATAGTATACCTACGTAGACTCTGTTTTGATGGCGATACCCGGAGATAAGAATTGAATGCTGACACCGATGCCAACGTACGCCTCTTTTTCTCTTAACCGTGGTATGTCCAATCGTCGATGATCGTGATCGTTTTATACAATGACGGAGCAAGTCCGGTCCGATCAACCACCTATCACACCGAGTCAGACCACGGCCACACCTCGACCCATGGAAAGGACCTTGAGCCACATGTGCTGCATATGCTTCTCTCGGACTGACAAATTTCAACAGTGACAAATCTCGTTGCCTGCGATCCTTACCGTCGATAGCCATCAGGAGCATCATTCGATCGGCGAGCCACACCGTTTTATGTGGGTTGTAGTTAACGAGGTATCTTTTTTTTACCGCTTCGACGCCACCAGCCACGTTCTGGCTCGGGGGTTTTTTTTGGCTTCACACTACTGTTAATCTATTGAAATTTACCCAATCATCATAGGCGCGGAAATTAGTTATCGAAGTTGACGAACGATCTAGCATAATATAGGGGTTGTTTGAATCGTTCGATTCTCTGCAGGATGCGTCTGTATGATACTTGTATACACTCGTTTTATCCAAAATTAGGCATGTCAACGTTAAAAGGTTGCCGTGTGGGGGAAGTCCGAGCCCAGTGACTCGGGTCGCCTTTATCGATAGACGGAACGACTCCGGCTGGATCATCGAGATGCTGATCATAGGGTTTAACATCATAATCGTGGAAATCGACTCTAAATGGGGCTGCCGTCTCATCGAGGGTAGTCCTGGCCAGAAGTTTCTCCAAACTGCTACACTCTTCATTCTCGGATCGATCGAAACTTCTTAATCAGGAAGACTCCGACAATACACCGTAACGTACGTTTTGGTTTTGGTCTGGAATCAAATTCAATTCGTGGTAATTTTAGTAACTCTCCACTTCATGGTAACCTTTTCCCTTCCAATCGATTTCCTTCATACTTGCTCTTTCGCCCGTTCCTCTTCCTATCCCCTGGTACCAATCATTTCCATTCCATAGAAGAAAGAACGAAATAGAATTTCACTCTCCACTCCGGAAAAAGGAATAAAAAAAAAAATTAGAAACCCCAAATTCCAAAAAAAAAAAAAAAAAAAAAAAAAATTAAAAAAAAAAAAGAATTTCCCAAAATTACACCCTCAAGCTACCTTCTGTATGCGACCCCTGGTCCTTATCGGCAGTGGCAACACCTCTCCAAACTTCCGAAAGCCTCAATATTCTCTCCCCACTACACACCCCTTCTGAACTGTGGCTCAGTTATGGTCAGTCGATCCTAGGATTTCCATGCCATTCGCTATTGGAGGCTCCATGTACCGCACCGTCATCTCTATTTTTTTCTTTTCTTAACATCATAGACCGTGTCCACCCCTCCTTCGCTTCTTTTCTATCTGAACATTCTCCCCTTCATCATACATTAGGTGTCTTTCCCAATACACATTGAACCCTTTTGGCTTCTTTTCAATTTCCTGTGGCAATTCGGTGACACAATCCAGACTCAAACGAAAAAAAATCGAGAGTATATTCTGGTCCAGACCCGCCGTCTTCCGTTTGTTCCTGTCTCCGCTTTTTTTTCTCGTGAAGTTCGCATAGACATTATCTTACGCACCCCCTCTCGAGCCACGACCCCCACACTCCTTATTCAATCTTCTCGACACTACCACCAACACCAGAGGTGCGAACACAACAACCTTCAAGCTTGTCCAACCGGTATTTCAGTGTATAAGTTTCGTTATCGAACCCTTGAAGATCGTCCCGTGCGAACCATACACTTTTTGCACGTATCCGTGCTGTCGGGATCGGGGAGAAGCCCCCTCTACGCGCCAAAAAGGACCACGACAATCTATTTTCGTGGCCACATCGTTTCGTCACAAGTCAGATGGTTAATACTTCGGAATCCCTGTGTTCGATTTTCTGATTCTCCCATTTCTCTGTGCATTTTACGTCAAGAATTGCCAGTAGATTCACTCATCCCCAATGTTTCGCAACCGGTGGGTACCGCCCTCGAACTTTATAATTCGGAAGCTAGAAAAAGAAAAAAAAAAAGAAAAAAATACTATGCAGATGCTAACTATACCATTCCATATAGAAACAACACCCAGAAGCCCGATGATGACTTCATCAGTCGCTTCCAACAGACCTTCTCTGATGTGGTACCACGTCGCGACAGTGAGGACGAGGGACAACATGGCCACTTCACAGGGATGGGCGATCCCATGATGGCAGGCAGGTATGCGGACTTCTATCCAGGAAATTTGGGACCAGAGACTGATATGGTGGATCGATACAGACCGAATATGCAAGGCCACGACATGAAATTAGAGGACCACAATATGAAATTCATGCCCGAGCGTACACCCCGGAACCTGCAAGATCTCAATTTTTCGCCTTCATGGATGGATTCAGCGTCAATGAATATGGTTCCTATGGCCAATCAACATCCTGGCTTCTACACTCCCAACTCCGGCGGTATGGGCGCCATTTTCCACAGCCAGGCAGGCGACCTACACACACCAACCGCCGGCTTGCACACTATGACTCCGCTTTCCCTCAGTAATCCCATTACAGGACCCCAACAGCATCCTGTAATGGGGCATTTCAGCCCACAGTACCTTGGACACCAGATGCCTGAAATGAATCCCTACCTGCAAGCATCCTACGCGCCGAGCGCTTTCATGCAGCGCGACCCTGGTTACGACGTTATGGATGAGACCGTGGATGATTCATCAGTCAATGGAATCCCGCTTGATCAAGCTTCAAATATCTCCAGTATGACAGCCTCAACGGAATACTCATCAGTTCCTACCAACCATCCGATCGGTGTAACATACGCCGGTGAAAAGTAAGTCTTCTGAAGCCAATGACCAAGAACGAAGTTTTAATTTGTCTCTACAGATTCCGTTATAATGTTTCCCTGCGTGCCCCGACTGCAATGGTCAAGCATACGCGAGAGATTCCTGTGTCCTACCTCAACAAGGGCCAGGCCTATAATTTACAAGTGGTGGACTCACAGCCGCCGATGCCCAGCTCCGGGCCACTACGTTACCGAACCTTTGTCCGCGTTTCATTCGAGGAAGAAGAGCAGAGGTTGAAGCCAGCTTCCTGCTGGCAATTATGGAAGGAAGGCCGAGGTACCAGTGAAGCACACCAGCGCGGAGGCAAACTTCTGGCCGTGGAATATGTTGACCCGCTCCAAGGCGGCGACGAACATAAGCACCGTCAACTGCAGATTGAGCAGATGTCGTTTGATGGATTCTGCGTGACCTGGACTGCCAACCCGGCTACCGGCTCTTCTGAATGCAGTATCCCCGTGCGATTTAACTTCTTGTCTACCGATTTTAGTCACTCGAAGGGTGTGAAGGGTATTCCCGTTCGACTTTGTGCGAAAACCGAGCTTCTCTCACCGGGAGAAGACGCGGGTGGTTCGCGCGAGCCGGAGGTGTGCTACTGCAAGGTCAAGCTCTTCCGAGACCATGGTGCCGAGCGAAAACTCTCCAACGATGTTGCACACGTCAAGAAGACCATTGAGAAATTGAAGCAGCAGATCGCACAGGCTGAGATGGGCGGTGGTTTTGGAAAGCGCAAGCGTGGCACTAATGCTTCAGCGACCGTTAAATCAACCGACCGGTCTAAGCCTCCACTGAAGCACAAGCGTACTTGGTCTTCGGGGTCACAAGATGGTTCCGATAAGCTATCATTGGAGGATGATTTACAATCCAAGCTCGCCATGATGCAGGATATGTTCTCGTCAACTCGGTCCATCAGCATTCTCGCTCTACGTGGTGAAGAGGGTGATGATCCCGATCAATACCCAGTTCGGTTACCGGCGGAAAGCGAGTTTGTTAAACCAGAGGGCCTGAACCTCCAAAACCACAGTGCTTCACAGTCTATGGAGTCTTTGATTCTATCACCGACCAGCAGTCATGCTTCCTTGAACTTGAACTCACCGCACTTCAGCAATGCTCAGTATTTGAAAGAGAAAAACCTGAATATGAAGGAGAAGAACCCAATTGCTATTCCAAGAGTGGCATCCAAGGATAGGGTTTCACAAGGATTTATCGAGGCTGTGGATATCGACCCTACTTATCGACCTCCTGCTGAGCGACCGCCAAAGCCGAGTAAGTTTATTCAACCCTCACACGACATACTCGTTGCTAATTGAATTATAGTTGCATGCTTCTACGTTCGATTCTCAGGGAACGAGCATCATCCCGGTGATTACTACCGTGCGATCTACTTAACAGAGCGCACGGTCCGGGACTTGATGAAGAAAATCTCAGAGAAGCAACAAATCGACCCATCACGTATTGTCCGCATTCTTCACGTCAATGAAGCCGGATTACGAATCATGGTCGATGACGATGTGGTCCGCGAACTACCAGAAGGCCAGGACATGGTTGTCGATATCTACGAAACGCCTGACGCTGATGTCAACCATCCTGACTCGCCTGTTTCGCCTGGCTCCCCGGTGGAGATCAAATTAACATATTAATGGACTACTCCATAGACCCTGCCACGATAATCCTCAGCACCTTTCCTCCCGTGCTTCTCATAGATTGACTGCTCCGCCTTTCTCTTTCTCGAACGATCGTCGATTCGGTTCCTCGCCTCCTCATCGGGCTATATGCTTACACCCATGAGCATACTATATGCCTTGAGATTTCCCTTGCACCTGGCGTGCAAGTGACAATGTGGCTTGCGCTTTTCACTATTCACGTCCGGTGGTCTCCCTTTTAATGGATGTCTATTATCTCCTATTGGTTCTATTGTCATTGAATTGGCGGTTAGCAATCATTTTAGGGGCGTTATTGATTACGGTGATAATACACGAATCTCCGGGCAATAATACCCTGTCACACTACGCGTTGATGAATTCTTGTTAATTCCCTTCCTTTTTTTGCTTGCATTTCATATTTCTTTCTGTTGAATTCAAAGGCGTTGGGACACCCTGCGACGGTATATGAGTCTACGGGCCGACCTGGTGCAAAGTTGCTGAGGTATACACATTGTCGTTGCTTCTTTTACTTTATTATTCATTATTCTCGAAGTTGTTCTCGTTGGCCTGGATTAGGGACGAAGCACACGAAGTTGATACCCCGTTCCACTTTTGGAAACCTGCGCCTATTGACTTATTTTGCGTGGCTTGTCTTGCTCTGCACATTGTGTCGTTGAGCGTTTGGCTTTCTGTATTCAGCTATTTTATCCAATTTTGGGCGCATTGTATACCTCGGATCTTCGATCCGACTAGGGACGGGGCTATGAATCCAACAAATATTCCAAATAGGTACAGAATACGACGACCTACCTGATAAGATCAAATACTCCTTAGTGAACCTCAGCTTTATGAACATAAATTTATTCACCCTCAAGGTACTATTCATGCGGGGCGCGTTCATCGCTATTCGGAGAAGATGCTTGGCATTTGGAGAAGTACGTAACAAAGCGCAAATTTTTAATTTCCCTTTTACCAATTTGCCTTAGTGGAGATACCAACATCCCAAAAATCCTCTAAGAAAAGTGGATTATATCGTGCGAGAAAGAAACGCAAATTTGAGCAGTTAAGGAATGACCTCCGAGATCAACAAGCCACAACTCCATATCTACCACGGATTTCCAAAGCCCACACGACTGCGCGTTCAGAATGAAAGCGGACCGCGAAAAACGAAAATTACAAAAAAAAAAAAAAAAAATCGACTGAAAGGACGGCCCCACCCCCAGAGCCGGTCCCAGCAACCAGGTAAACAGTCCACGGGACAGAGCGAGAAACCAACCACGGGCTCGACGGAGGCGAGCTTGTGGCGCCATGGACAGCTGAGTTCGAGTTTACCCGAAGCGGGAGACAGAGGTTGTCCTATCCGCTTGTGACAACTGGATATGATTGGCGGACTGAGCTACCATTGTATGTTGGCCAATCAAGATGAAAACTCTGATATGGGTCACTTTTCCTTCCTTTGTGGTTGGCTCTGGTCGTTGCATCATGAGTCTGTGCTTTGGTACGTGGATTTAGTTTGAAATACTCTTTTAGT
Source organism: Penicillium pulvis (assembly GCF_028828015.1). Lineage (NCBI taxonomy): Eukaryota > Fungi > Ascomycota > Eurotiomycetes > Eurotiales > Aspergillaceae > Penicillium > Penicillium pulvis. The sequence goes on along the minus strand of NW_026643079.1, from coordinate 2,852,012 downwards.
CCAGTGAATGATACGGTGATGTTCATTGCTTTTCGGTTCCATGTCTTTTGCTCAATGAACGGGATTTGAATCTTCAACTTCGCCAATGAATAAAGTTTCGGGGTTTGGGAAATTCTTCCTTTTGTGCTCGTTGGTTACATTAAGCGTGAATCTACAGTGCATGTGGGGTGCATCTAGAGCTCCTTAGTCGACCGTTAGAGCTACCTTGATTAACCAATGGCATCTAATTCAGTGCACGTCTCCTAATTCAACGGCTTATTTAATACGCTTGTTGCGGTTGGATGGCGTTGTAATAATCGGCCGCTTTAGGCCTAGCGATGCTGCGGGCAAGATTCACCACTCTCCTATTGTGGCTGTGGCGCTGCCGCAATCTCACTCACAATATGACAGCTATGGCTTGAGGGGAAACGATAAAGTAAACAGAAGGTTTCATTGTTTGGCCTCTCGTATACCGTATTGAAGGTTTACGTCGCCATGCACCTTCCCCTATAGGCTCAAGCTTTTTGGCGCACTTGGACTCCTTACACGTGCTACACGAATGCCCACAACGTAGCGCAATATGGGCACTACTTGAAACGGGCTTTGCTATGGAGCCAGACGCAACTAGCGATGCACAAAGATAATAAAAAAGTCCTCCGGGTAAAGCTCCGTCGAATAGGAATCCTACTTTCAAAAATCCCCACGCTAGGCGCTTAGCTATCAAATCAGGCCCTCGTACTGGCTGGATGAGAAGCCGGCGCACCCACCCTTCATGACGTCAGCCCGTTCAAACCAGAGGATCACATTCCAGACCGTATCAGCTTGCCCCGCTATCTCGTTTTTGAATCAAGCCCAATCTAGATCCAGGGAAGCCATTGGCCACGTTCCTGCCGATCCCATCCCCTGTCATATAACCCTTCCCTCTAGTTCATTCCACTCGCAGATCGAGATCGATCACTGCCCCTCAGTAGCCCCTCCTTCAATTCGGGGAAATCGTCTGATCCGGAGATACGGAGCGGAAATACCAACACGAGGTCTAGATCTCATTCTTTCCTTACTATTCTTTACGCCGCTATCCCTTTCCAAAAGTTTGAGCGCTGTGATAGCTTCGCTGGCACGTAATCTGTCCCTTCAAAACGCCAATAAGCCTCCCGCAAAGCCCCATGACATCACTCCCAACGTTCCTTGGAAGCGGAGTTCTGATAGCTGCGACACCCCACTTTATCTCTTCGCACACGGCTCATCCCGGTACATGGTTGGAACAGCCCTATTCTTGAGAGTTCCCGTACACGTACCGTATAATAAATATCGCGCTAGTAAACTGTAGCGGTCTGTTTTTTTTTTTTTTGTCTTTGTGTCCCCATTATGCTCTCTTAGCGACTCTTAGCGAGTTGGGGTATCCCTTCTCCCGATGGGACGCGGAATGGAGCGTGAATGAATCTACGTGTCCACTTGCCAGATCGCGGGTTTCTGAGTCGGCAAGTATTCGCTTGTGTTCCGAGGGCTTCGGTGGACCTCGCTATTTTTTGTTCCGGTGGTACGGTACTGTATGCTTCCGATAGTAACGAGCCCAGTTCACATATTAGGACTGAAATGGGCTAGCTTCGCTGTGCATATGTATTCTCTATATGGGCTCATCTGATATGACAGCTCTAGACAGAAGCTTGTAGCTGTCCCCGTGCATATAGGGCTGAGGATGTTCAGCCAATGAAATGCCAGTGATATACTTCTTGTATCCATCAACCCTAATCTTTTGGCTTTGGGGCTCTACTTGGATGTTTACTAGCTGTCAATGACATATGCCAAATCTAAGTGCGATCGTGCATTGATTTTGATTGTTCTTGTGAACGGCTTGCAAAGTTTACGCCGCCTGCAACTCTGCATGCCGCTGTCCTTCTATAGATAGTCGCCCTATGACTCTTGTTTTCCTCAATGTAACTCCATCAAGATCGTTCTCTGAGAATTTTCTATGTTGTGCATGTCATGTAATCAAATCGATGATATCTAATCTATATTGGTCCTCTTATTTCCCGAGAGCAATGCTTTTCGGTGGACATCGACATCCATGGAGGGTTCAACAACCATCCAGATATCTCCATGTTTCCCCGAATTCGGCTCTCAACCAACAAGTATAACTTCAATTACACATTTAATGCCATTGTCATCATACTGAAGCATACAAGTCACTTCTAGGCCGGTTCAGGCAGCTTTCCAGGCACATTTTGGTGGTAACCTCACTTTGTACTTTGAACAAGCAGAGAGTCCTTCCGTTAAGGTCGTTCTTTCTGAAATAACGGAAAACAGCAGCTTCCCAACCCCATCAGCGCTGTTTCTCTCGTTGTTTATCTTCTTCTCGCTCCTTTTCATCTTCCTCTTATTCTCTTCTCTCTTCATACTCTCCCACTCTCGTTCCTCTACACCCCTTGTCTCTCATTTACCACACTCGTTCCATCAACTCGTCCTACGTTTAACTTGTTAAACCTTCATGATGATTCTCATTCGCACCCCCATTCAGGTGGTGCTTCTTGTCGTCGGGTTCCTTGCGTTCCTGGCACAGGCCGCTGTCATCAGTAAGTTCATCCTTCTGCAAATGTATTCGACGCCCTCGACGCGTCTTTGTTTTTCATTCTTTTTTTTCACATCACCTTTCAATTTTACCTAAATGCTGACCTATTTCCAGATCGTGATGTCTCTGATGCTCACGCCAATCGTGGACACGGCAATTTGCGTGGTCGTAAGTAATCTCATTTCTCTCGTGCCGGGACTCAGTGCACTAACATGATATCACAGTTGACCACTTCCCTGTTCTTGCCAACAACCTCATTGCTCGTGGTAAGTTCCCTTCGACTAAGTTCTTTTCATTGTGTTCTTCCTACTGATACCTCCAAGCTCTGTCGACTGATTATGTCACATCGACCTCCACTGAGATCAGTTGTGCCCCAAATGTCCCAGATTGCCCTCGCACTCCTAAGACTTCTGAGGTCTCAACTGCATCTTCTACCTCGAGCACTCTCCCTGTGACTCCCGAGATTCAAACTGTGACTCCCACTGAGACTCCCTCGTCGAGTACCCCTGCTTCAACTCTGCTGACTCCAACTGAGTCCTCTACCTCGAGCAACCCAGTTGTGACTCCTGAGACTCCCATGTCGAGGACCCCTCTGGTCACTCCTGGCATTTCGACTTCTGGCTCGAGCACCCCTGGTCAGAACCCCGAGGTTAGCACTTCCACTAATACTGTTACGGAACCGTGCCCTTCTGGTTCCAAGACTGGCCAGCCACCTGTTCCTCCAGTCGTTACAGTCTCTATTGAGTGCTCCCACACCGATTGCCACACCCCTGCTCCTACTGTGCCAGCTCCTCCAGTAATTACAGTCCCCATTGAGTGCTCCCACACCGAGTGCCACCCGCCTATTCCCAGTGCTCCTACTGTTCCTGGTGCTCCTGGACTTGGCCCTGGTGCTCCCCCTACTCCCAGTGCTTCTACTGTTCCTGGTGCTCCTGGACCTGGCCCTGGTGCTCTCCCTGCTCCCAGTGCTCCTGCTGTTCCTGGCACTCCTGGACATGGCCCTGGTGCTCTCCCTGCTCCCAGTGCTCCTGCTGTTCCTGGCACTCCTGGACATGGCCCTGGTGCTCTCCCTGCTCCCAGTGCTCCTGCTGTTCATGGCGCTCCTGGACCCGGCCCTGGCGCTCCCCCTGCTGGCAACAATCCCCCCGCCAGCAGCAACCCTCCTGCTGGTGGGCACTCCACCCCCAGCGGAAGTGTTCCGGGCAACCCTACTCCTACCAAGGCATTTTCCAAGGCTGCCAAGGTCCCGAGTAACATTGTCAACATTGTTGCCACTGGCTTCATGGTTCTGCTTTTCATTAACACCCTGTGAGGCTCTACAAGCTTCCTTCTCTTGTGAGGTCGTATTGGACTCCTGTCCATTGCGGGATGACCATGACCTCCTTGTGGTGTTGATCAACTCGGGTCTTTGTTTCTGCACGATGGGCTAGTCTCGTGCCGTTAGTTATCTCTGTTTGTTAAATTGGGATGCAACATGTGCTGCCCTAATATTTTCGTTTTCATATCTTATGGCCAATGACATGGTAGCCAATTAGCCTAGCTAATCTATTTGTTTTCCCAGCAATCTTTCTTTGTAGTCCAATCTATTGAATGAACGTGCTGGTTGATGGTTGATGCGGTCACCCGAGCTTCGACGATCGCCGTGATGCATGGAAGACGACGCCAAACACCTATTCCCCCAATTTCTGGCTTGTTGGTTGGAAGTCCTTTGCTTTCCATCCACGCATAGCGCTCTGAATTTGAAGGGCAATTGAAATTCATACATGAGACTCTTGAGATCAAATTCTTTCTTAGTTGATTCTAGCGGCAGCTGGCTGGAGTATCCATAACAACACATTGAACCAGCTTCAGCTCAACCAGTACATGGAGTTATCTTGTGAGCCTCACTTGCATTTTATCCGACCTTAGTCAACCCCCCCCCCCCACCGTTCTTTTTCCTTTTTGATCTTCCTCCCCTACACAAATCGCCCATACAGTCATCTTTGATTCTTTTCGTCCTCAAGTCCCAACATCAATGCCATTGGACCACTGCTGATAAACTGTGAGCTTGTCGGAATGCAGGTTGCGCCTGAGTGGGGCATATGCACGTTCTTGGCGCTGATGTGTCAGCAGTTATCAACTTGATCTTTGTTGTCCCGAGAAGCGCCAAACCCCACATTTAAACAAGCTTGATATGGTCAGGTATGGAGGACCCGGCGCAAAAGACCATCAAGAAGCATAAGCGCGGTGCCAAACGTGCAAAAATTCAACGTCCAGTTATGCAAAATCCGACGCAGAATACCATCGTACAGGATGAGCCTAGTGCCAACCGAGCAAGCCTGCCCCCAGAGCTATGGGACATGATCATTCAATATCTTCGAGAGTCTGTTCGCAAGAAACCCAAGCACCTTAGCCGACTGTCGCAGACATGCCGATCCCTTTACCAGAGCATCCATCCATTTCTTTACGAAACACCTAGACTTTCATGGTTAATTCATGGGCCTCGACTTGCAGAAACTATCAAGAAACGCCCAGATCTGGCTCCACTCATTCGTGAAATTCGCCACGAGGATGATACCGGATTTGAAGATTTGATTGATTTCTCTGTGCCCTTCTATGAAATGATTGCTAAATTACCCTCTCTGGAAACACTTGTTTTCAGGAAACGACTTGGGGTTCCTTGGAGAAGAGACATCAAATGGACCGAGGAGGAGGACAAAGTGCGACGATTATCCGGTAGATGCTACCTGGATGAGGAATTCGTCCGAGAGGAGGTGGAGGACGAGACGCATGAAACTGTAGATGGCTATATCTCCCAAGCTGCTCAGGCTTTTTTTGAGCATGAGCAAAAAGGGACGTTAGGTCCAGGAAATGACCCATTTGGCTGTGGGGAAAACCCGTGGGAAGTCATGATAAACTTTCAGAAGTATCAGGAAGACCTCATAGACCAACGTCTTGAGTACAGTGCTGCTCTCACAAAGAAAACTTGGTTCTGTGGAGGTATTCTTGGCGATCACAAAAATGCTCGCCTGCCTCCCAATTTGCGAGTTTGTTAGTACTGTCCCACCCCTCGGCTCCTGGCAATCAGATTTCACTAATGAGATTCAGGCCATATCGGAACTGATTCTACACTTGATACACACAATCAGAAGGAGTATGATATTCCTACTTTTAATGAGACCATTTTTCTCCTCAAACAACGACCTGAAAAGATCTGCATCACGGGTGCGAGGTTTCAGTGGCTTTCAAAAGGGGATTCCATTTTTTTTTACGATGACATGTTGCCTTCTGAACATTCCACCGTGAAAGAATTGGTGATTCTCAATTGTGAGATATCAATGGAAGACCTAAAATTTATTCTCAGCTTTACAGAGGGACTGAAATCCTTTACATTCCGAGGCCCTCTTCCACAAGGCTTCGCAGAGGGAGGCGGCTTCCCGGATCTATTCATGGATCATCATGACTGCATCGAAACTCTCGACCTTGACGTCTACTGGGGGGCGGCCCTTGCCTCCGGGCTTCACAACTTTTCATTTCTCGAAAAACTTACAATCACACCTTACTCGCTGCTAGGAATGGGGACACGTCCAGTAATGCCCTTGCCAAATTCGCTCAAAAGCCTTACATTTCGATATGAACCGGGACAGCCTGTACCTCTGGCGGTCCTCTATAATTCATTGACGCGTGAGGGTCAACATTTATGTCTGCCGCTTCTTCGTGAGATAATTTGTGAGATACCGGATAATCTGAGCAATCCCTCCAGTGAGGAAGTCTGCTTCCAAATCAATAATTGGGTGGATTTGTTTCGACAACGGAATGTTTCACTTCTGGCCAAATTGGTTCCGTATCCATACACAATGTCGGAGTATGATTCTTGCTCTTGTGAGAACCTGCATTTTTACCACCGGTTTCCATGCCATAAGGAATCGAATAAAACAAATGCGAAGGTCTTCTGGCCTGGGTCAGTTGATTTTTCTGTTGCTCAATATGAGAGGGCTCTAAATGACGGCGAATTGGATGAGTGGCCTGGATTTTCGGATAGTGAAGACGACTGGTAGTATGACCAAATGTACGAAATAATTTAAATAGCTAGTAAATATTAGTATGTATGAACGGATCTGAAGTCGATATGTCGAAGTTTATATTCATGACCTTTTTCGCGTACTCAGGGCAATGCATCCATGGCTGTCTTCTAACTCTGACGGGCCTGATAGAGATGACAGTTCCAATATTGGTACCTCATTGGCAGTGACAGGGGTAATATAATTCAACTTAATATATTCTTATTAATTAAATATCTTCACTCATCACCAAGACTCGAATCCACAAGCAGCTCATCTAGTAAACTGGAACAGGCACTCCATCAAACTCGTACAACCAAGTATCGATAGAAGTCTGATCATACTGGCATTCAAGTTTAGACCCATTATCAGTCCAGTAAGGCCGCAGCGGCCACGAGCAAATCTCCATTATGTCACCCGCATTCTCACCCAAAGAGACCGTACCATTGAGCCTAACAGGCTCAATACCATGTTCAACCCAGTTGATGATCGTCTTCAAGCCAGTCTGCGGCCACGGAGCATTCGGCTGCTCATCATTCCAATCACAATGTGCCGCACCAGGGACAAGGTAGAGACGATACCACTCCTTGGTGGCCTCTGTGCCGTCAGCGACGCTCATATTGGGGTACATTGTCTTGCGGACAGATTCCCAATATCGGACTGAGGAAGCAGTGGGAACACTGCTGTCAGATTCGCCGTGGAAGTGGATGAGTTTGCCTCCATTGGCGTGGAAGGGTGTAAGATCGGGCCAGTTGACTTGCAGACTATCTTGGTATGTCTGCATACCTTCGATCATCCAGTCCTTGATTGTGTCGTAGGTGACACCATCAAGAGTGGGTAGGTTCTCAATGTCGAGTTTCTGGAGGAGCTGGGTTACATATTCGCCGCCGAGTCCGACAATGGAGATATCCCAAGAACCGGTCTCGGAGTTGTATGTCGTCTGGGCATCGTGGAAATCAGCGGAGGGCTGGTAAGAGACGTACACCCGGCGACCTTCTGAGTCGTGCAAGCCATCGATAATAGCCTTTGCAACCTCGACTCCCTTCTTTGTGATTTTTCCATTTTGAACCGGAGCTCCATTCGACGCAGCACAGTAGTAGCTCTTACCGACCATGGTGTCAAGGTCGAATTTCAGCTTGCAAAGATCTGTTCGGGCCACAACACCGTCATGTTTACCATCCAATCCGTCACAGTAGTTGATAGTAGCGTTGACGATCGTTGCCATCTCACAAAGGGGAGGGTTATATCCAATGGTCTTCTCGACAATATTAGAGAAGAGATGCTGGACTTGCTGGAACGAATAACGGAAAGCAGGAGCGCCAACTGACGCGCCATCCCAGAGCTCTCCATAGCGCTGAAGCTGACTGAAAGCCTCGCGACCTCCTTCGGAGCAAGCCTGGAAGTAGGAGTATAGCTTGGTCTTCTCGGACATTCCATAGAAGTTGCGAGTGAAAGCTCTGCCAATAACACCCAGCTCGTAGTGGGCCTGATAACCGAACAAGTTGACAATGTCAAGATCGACAGTACCATTGGCCAGGAGCGTAACCTCGTCAAAGGAGGCAGAGAAACTTCCAAATCCTCCATCTGTTCCGCCGTTCACAGCGCCGTATTGGATTCCACCAGCCAGACTGGCAACACCAGAGTAGATATCAAGTGCACCACCTCCCTGCGAGACATAGCGGTTTTGAAAACTGGCAGGGGCCGGCATGAAGTAATTGACGAGAACCTGGTCATCCTTTCCATTATGACTATAGCCAAATGTCACATTGCAGAAGCTGGAAACATTGTCTGGGAAAAACGGAGAGCCGGTGTCGTTATAGTTGTAGACAGCAGCAGCGGTGACAGTTGAAGGTTGCAGAGTGAGACCAAGCAACGCATCAGTGGGGAGTGTAGCTTTAACATGAGCAGCAGTGCACACATTAGCCATTGGTGTAGTATAGGCTACAGCGACTGATCCAGCAGCCAGGATGGCTGCCAAATGCAAAGCGCTCATGATGTTTGAGAGGTGAACGAATATGGATGGAGTAGAATGCAAGGATGATTCAATTGATTGATCCCTTCGCTCTATTTATATGATCTACTTTGCATGGGGAGCTATAGAGAGCTATCCAGAGCTGTAGAAAGACGGTTAAATAATTAACAGCCAACCTCCGCTGAACCGGCCTCGAATCTATTATAAATGACATATCAGGTACAGAATCCGGGGTAATGTAGTGGTCTTCTCCATGGAGCCACTTTCCCCGCGTTGTTATTACCGGACAAGCTTCATCTTCCCCACATTGCACACTTAAGTCCGAGCACACCGGCAAAGATCCTAAGCGATCCCACGATTAGTGGCTTACTCCAGGACTTAGAAGTGAGATGTTGATCGGTTTATTGCTTAATTGTGTTGCCCCACGATTATCCACCCTGGGGCCTAAGTTCCATATAAGTATAGCGCAAAACGCCCTGGGGTATAGAGTTTAATAAGCAGGCACGGGATTTATTCTGGTTCCGTCTCGCTTGGGGTCGCTCGCTTGGGGTTCCTTGCTTGGGAAGAAACCCTTGGGATTAGATTGCTTGTGCTACTGTTCATTGGCTCAACCTGGGAACCCTCCTGCTCCCCTGATATTGTCCAGCAGAAGGATGCACTTGCATAGCCGAGGTTCTACCGATTCCCCCTTGCAGTGGAGGGCGACAAGCTCTTATCCTAGAAGCTTAGAGGCAATAACGAATAGTAACTCAGCACGGTTTCTCAAGGGTATGTTTCCTAGGCAGGTGGCTCACTCGATGAATGTCTACGGGGATAAACACTGCAGTTGGGTATCTACAATTGTATTGGTAAATGAATAATGAAAATTGAAATCATGCATTGTTTTCCAACACTAAATTACGCCCCACAATGCACGGGGCCATCCGAAAGATGTGTGGGTATCACAAAGGAAACAATCGATATACAGCAGCATACACGAGTATGAACAGGTGAAAAAGATGGATACTATTGGTGGTCGAGATCCCGCTCCCGAGAATCAAATCACTCCTCGCCCTCGTTGCCAAGGGACTCAATTTTTCTTGTTAATGCGCAGATTCGACACCCTTCTCCAATCTTATCTCGCAAAAGCCGCGCGGTTGTCACCTTGGGACCCACGGTACGAGAAGCTGTTGACAAAGGCTCCTCGGATGGGGATGAGGGCCGAGGTGTGCGATCTGCCACGCTGCTCGTGCTCGAGTGTTGCTGCGACCCTTCCGGATGTAGGTGGGATAGATGGAAGACGTGGCCACAGGCAAAGCCAACGAGAATATCTCGTTCGTTTGTCTTGAATGGAGCATGGCATCCGCCACATGTCCCCCGTTTGGGACCGGTGGGCTTGGTCGAGCCACTAGACATCGATGCAGCGTCTTGGTTCTGGTTCTTCGGCATCGGGGTCAAGTTTGTGTTCTTCTCATCCACATCATCCTCGGCTATATAGAATGCGATTCCGCGGCGTTGTCCCCTGCGCAATGTATCCATTCCCAGGGCGACCTCACCATGCATGACCCGCGCGGCACCCTGGCTAATAATCGCTTGCAAGTCATGTTCGCGGATCAGGCGAGTGAGACCATCTCGCAGTCCTTCAATCTCCAGACCGCTCGGAATACGACGCACAAGCTTTATTGGATCAATAGACGTTCCGGCCTCAACGAGGAGTCCATGAATGAACTTAGGCTTGTCCATGGAGTAGTCAAGAAGGTCCTCCCAAAGATCAGGATCATCCTGTGACTTGGCGAACGAGATAGCCTGAGATACGTCCTTTAGATCTGACAAAATCAGGTTCAAGGCTCGCTTCGTTTGGCCCATCTTAGACAAGAGGAAGATAAGTTCCGGGGTAAAGTGGCGTTGTTCGCAAATTGAGGTTGCGGTCTCGAATGTGTATGAGATGCTCGTTTGCAGGAACTCCATCAGCAAAGGTCGATCGTAATCCGCAAATACTTCCACAGCTGTATCAGCGAACTTATCGATCAAAGCTTTTCCTTCGTCTGCAGCCAATTTGCTCGCTGCGTCTCTGGCATGGGCGCCGCGACCTCTAGCGGGCTTCGAGGCGTCTTGAGGAAGAAATTCGCCGCGCCATAACGCCCGCAGATAGAAGTAGACGAAAAGAACACGATTTGCGGCATTCAGTTGCTGGACCACAATTTCTGGGGGAACAATTCCAGTGTAGGCCTCTCGGGCAAGTAATTGAATTGGTTCTGCAGCAAGCTCTTCCAATTCAGACCTCGGTGCTGATTTCATCTGCGCTTTGGAGATCCGAATCATGATGAACGCTACAATCTTATCAGACACGGCATCAACCAATTGATGTTCCTTGACCAACGACATAGCAGCATCGGCATCCTGTAGTTTGATGTAGCAGTGTAAGGCCTCGCGGTGATGGCCACCAACAATGAACATCTTGGCAAGGCAATCCGTCAGGATTCTCCATTCCTCAGAGTCTTCGCGCATTGATTCTGTCTTGAGCTGGTCTTGAATCGCCAATGTCACGGTGTTGGAGTTGAATAAGTCAGACGGCCATGTCTCAATCAATTCTTTGAATTGAGTTAGGTCCCGGGAGACATAGTCGCTGAGAATAACTTCATAGATCTTCGCGGGTAGCGCATTGCGCCGGTCTGTGGGAATATAAGGTGTAATATCGTCCACTTTTTCGGCCTTAATGAACTCCCAAGCCCAATGTTCCCATCGCGCTGCATGGTTGAGAACCTTGCTGCAGACTTGAGCGGCTTCGCTCCATCTTTCCTCATGGATAAGCTGTTCAACCCAGAGTTCACCAAGCCGAACCTTCTCTTGGTCCGCAGCCGAAACCTGGTTACGACCAGCGGTCATTATCGATGACCTATCATCCGCGAAAAAGTCACCTAGGCTTGACTTAGATTTGAGAGACCCTGGAATTCCTTCCTTCAAGACCGAACCTGCAGCCTCAGGATGTTCATTGAGAAGTTTCCAAGCTTCTTCGTATTGCCCACGTGAGTCGAGCCAAGCCAATCGGTCAGAAAGATCCCTCTTCACAGCAACAACACAGTCGTATGGGCTATGAATGAAGATCTTGGCGCCTGCAGCGGTTGCAACATCCTGTACCTCTTTGGGAAGCTCATCGACAGGCAGCTGTCTGGGGCTGAACGATGGAGGAACTCTTGCAGAAATCCTGTCACCACTGCTGGCGGTACTTCTGACGCTGGCACCTGAACTAAACAGGCGTGCCGAGTACATGGTTGCATCAAGTAAACCATGACCAAGAGTCCCTAGAGCCCCACGCTGAACAACTTGCCCTTCAGGGGTTTTCCATGGGGGCAAGACACTTAGATGATAGTCTGATGCAGCCAGGCCTTCAAAGCGATGGACGGAAAGCGTGTCGGCGCTAAGCTCTTCCTTGGTCTCTATGTCAATGAGTCTTAATTCAGGCTCTTGACCTTTCTGGCGATGCCGGGACCCAGGGGAGCTTTGGTCGCCTTCTGCTTCAATATATGCCAGGATAACAAGAAGACGAGGCGTGTACAAGGAGATACCAGATATCATACAATCTGTTCTGAGACTGTATTTGTAAAAAGTCAGCATTCGAGTCTTTGAACAAGTCGGTGGTGTGGCTTACATTGTAGAAACTTCTGCAGAGCCATATTTTTCGCCCTTCGAATGCTTGCTTGCCCGATCTGGGTAAACATCAATAACCCATACAGTACCTCCCCAGCCCACGACAAGTTTTTCAACCTTCTCCGTTGGTATTGGGGGCGGTGGCCTTTGCTGTGTTATCCCGTCACCTGAGTCAAGGTTGTCATGATCGTCCAAAGCCGCTTGGTCAATCCATTCAGCACGCGCCTTCCAAACACTCGCCATTTCTTCCCATCCCGGTCCATTTGGCCGGTCTATGTGGCTGATACGTTTCCAAGCGAATTCGATCTCCGCGGATTCCAGATGCAGGTTGGAGCGCATGATCTTGATGCCCTCCTCATTGGCCCAGGTAACATATTTGCCAGACAAAGACCACCGGACGGTGCTGATAGCGCCTTCACCGCTGTGCAATATTGTATCTTTTCCGCTGCTGTTACCCAGTCCCATTGATCCTAGCCAACTTGATGCCGCAGCAGTTGCTCCTCCCATTGTAGTAGCATTTGAACTGACCCCAACACGACCGCCGGTGGTCAAAATCAACTCACCAGCTCGGCCACCGGAGATAAACGTTCTGTCGTTCTTATAATCTGGCGAGAGGGCGACTGCCTGCACAGGTCGTCCAAAATTCCGCTTCATAATATCTTTTGGATCTACCAACGACGATATGCACACGTTGCCGTCAATTGAGGCCGATGCGATATAAATTGCATTGGACGGTATGTTTGGGACAGCCGCTTGCTGGCTTGACCTGGGGTGACCCCGAATGCTGCCCGAGCTGGTGGAGGTACGTGTCGGGGGGCGAGGATCCTCCGCGGCTTGTCTGACTGCAGCGTCGAGCTTTGAATTTGGCAATGGTGGCGGGAATGGAGATATCGATATGGAAGTGACGCTTGCTGAGTGAGCATGGTATACACGAAGAGGTTGCATAAGGGGTAATGAAAGAACGTGCTGTTGAGGGTTAGCTGCGTCTCGAGAGTCGAGGTACGCCAGAGCAGTCTGCTTACAATGACACCATTGTGCGTTCCCACGATCTTAAGGTCACATTAGCTTAGTCCGTGTACTTTCAGCAGAGAAGAGCTCCCTACCATCTTGTCTCCTGCAACGAGGAATGTACTGGTCGCGTCCCCATTGCGATAAACGGAGCCCAAGTGCTTGGAGAGGTATGCGTACTTGAGCTTTGGCTCTTCATCTTCCTCGTCGGATTCATCCAAGTCTTGGTCTTCATCATCGTCTCTAACATCGCTGCCCTCGGACTCATCTTCACTGCTTTGATGACGTCGCTCGTGCTCGTCGGGGTTCGTATCGGAGGGTGATCGGCTGCGCGGAGATGCGTCATTCTCTGTGAGGCGATTTTCAAAGCCCCCATTCGCTTTTGTCTCACCAGGCGCGTCCATGGCAAGTCCCTTGTGGCGCCTGGAGCTCCCAGGCCGGTTTAGATCGAGATGCGACAAGCAACGGGACCTGGATTGTTGCAGCTTGGGAGCTGGGGTCGGGCTGCTCCACCGCATGACTAAGCGGAGGGGGTTCGGTTCTGCAGACCATGACATCGTTTCGGGCTTTTTTGTTTTGTACTAACGAGCAGTCACCATGTTTGCGAGAGCCTCTCTCTGCTCTGCCTGCAAGTGGCCAGTGCCAACGCGGCTCTGGAGACAGCCTCAGAGTCAATATTTACACGCGACACCCGCATTGGAGCTCCCGCGCCGGAAGGACTTCTTCTCATCCAATGCGCATCTTTCGCAGAAACAGTCCAGCAAGGAAGAAGGAGCTGAAATTTTAGAATCCCAGAAGCAACGCAGGCGTGCAGCAAGATCCCCGGCGGCTCCGACATCTCTACGGCGTGTTGCGGTGGAGGCACAAAGGTCAAGGGAGGGATCTGCCTCCAAGGCCCAGCTCAGAGAGCAGGGCATTCACCAGACCAAGGTAGGGTTCGAATAATTATTTTGAAGACCATTACTAACCCTTGAGGGTCTTAGGTAGTTACCGCCTATGCTGTCGCCGAGCAATTCGACATACGCAAAGTCCGAGACATTTTACAAGAGAAAGGATTTGAGCCGGATCCATTAAACACCGGACTTTACCCACAAGTCGTTCATGTGCAGATTCCCATCGATTCAATAAGACGGGTTGGGAACCCATCAACAGCGGATCTCTCGTCCGACGAAGTAGGCGACATTTTCGTCTTCCCGTCCGGAACAGTAGTGGCCTGGTCTCTACCCGAAGGATTTACATCTTTCCTGGCGACAAGAACTCTTCTCCCAGCAGCTGAGGGAGCCCATGTGGACGACTTGGAAACTGAAGACCTCGAGTTCGTGGAAGATCCCAAGCGAGAGAATAGCAGCATTAAGGGCGATACCATTATTCTAGGAACCAAGTCCGGAAACCAGGGCTCGGAAGTCCCGTTCCCGCAACAACAATCCATTGATACCGTCTTGACCAAAGTTGCTTTCTCATCTGGCCTGGCTCGCAGTACAAAATTGGCCGTTCTTGAGACGCTCCTGTCAAACTATTTCGAGTCAACACGCACCATCCCCACTCTTCTATCAAAGGGCTCCCGTCTCCCATATACCCGCGATTTCATTCTCCGCAAGACCGGCCAACTACTCAGTGTGCGCGCACAGTTGAATCTATACTCTGAGCTTACCGACTCTCTTCCAGACATCTTCTGGGACAGTCGGCATGAGCTTGGATTGGAGGGGTACTACGAACAAGTGGGCCGGGGCCTCGATGTTGGGATTCGCATCAAGCTCCTGAATGAAAAGATGGACTATGCGCAAGAGATTGCCAGTGTACTACGCGAGCGTCTCAGTGAGACCCACGGCCTCCGACTCGAGTGGATCATTATTCTGCTCATTGCCGTCGAGGTTGGCTTCGAGGTTCTACGACTATGGAAAGAAAGGGTGCACGAGCAAGAGGAGAAAGAAAAAGCAAAGGCGCGCAACCAAGGAAACTCGGTCATTTAAGACTGAATTTATGTAACATATATGTAACAGCTATCACAGTATAAAATAAGATACCCCTTCACTCTTTCTCCTTTGAGCTGATGACTCGTGATGCCTATCGGGAGTCACATGAGATAGGCAGAGAAGGTAGTTCTCTTATGTGCGGTAAAGCTCTCTGGTCACATTGGTCGCTATGCAAACTTACAATATTCCACCCTCCACTCCATAGGGACTGGTTCCATGTATCTGCCGCCGACGCATGCTTCCGAGTGGGCGTTGATCAACGTTTGTATAGATCATTGTTGTCGCGGACTGGGCTTCGGTGGTGGAGCCATAGTAGTATGATCGTCCACCAAGGCATTATCTGGCCATCTGGGGTGGGAATGATCACACCCGCTGCACTCGATCTTTAAATTGG
This sequence comes from Penicillium pulvis, assembly GCF_028828015.1. Taxonomy (NCBI): domain Eukaryota; kingdom Fungi; phylum Ascomycota; class Eurotiomycetes; order Eurotiales; family Aspergillaceae; genus Penicillium; species Penicillium pulvis. The sequence continues at coordinate 2,836,453 of NW_026643079.1, read as the reverse complement.
CGGCATCCTTTGATTATCTATTTTTAGGCGACGTATTCCACCATATGGTCCGCGATCTAGTTATCCATTGAACCTCTTTGGCGGATTCGGCCTACCGTGATCCGGAATCTGGGACATATGAATTCCTCGCGACGCGTCAGGGATTGGTCTATCATACCAGGGCCCCATATCAACCTTGGAACATTTGTCGCTTATGTATAGATAGTACTGTAGTCTGCTAGGAAGTGGAGGGGGAATGAAGAGGAATTAACCGGATTTAAAGGTGGGCTACGCCAGTGAATTGGGTATTTATGTAATTTTTTCACTAATGTGTAGATTTCCCGATAATATAGGCATTGCCGGACGACATGTTGCTTATGAGGCAAGTGACTTAATCCAAGCACATGCGGTTGGGATTTCATTCATGCACTCCATCAAGTAACTTGATTAAGTGAAAATGTCTATATGGTAATCAGCTGGGTTCGAGCGTGTCAATTTCTTCAGGCCAGGTACGATTGACTCCATACATAAACATACAATAAAGAAGGGGAAGAATAGGAAAAGACAGTAGAAGGAAAATGATGACACACATCTCGGCTACTTGTATCCCAAAAACATAATCGATTATATCGAATTTGATCCATAAGACGACTATAGTAGCCAAATCTGCCCTCACATAGTTCCACTCCCCGCGCCCCGCGCCCCACCAACCAAACAAACACGTCCAAGTCAAGTCTAGGCTCGGCTCTGGCTGGTGGAGGAGGCGAAGTTGGCTTGGTGCATAATTCTATCACGTGCGAATATCAGATCAGATGAGTGTCTTTGTGGTGTCATGCGTTGGACATGATGTCCTTCTACGTCGAAGATCGACGTCTAGGCCGAAAGGGGGCTTATCAGATGATCGCCTTAGTCATTTGGGCGATAAGAGATAAGAACCCCAAACCCCAACCTTGGGAACTCTATTTCGTTCAACCTGCAAGGTACCTGTTCAGGTACTTAAACCCTTGTCTTCGCAATCTATATAAGCTTGGCTCTGTCATCTCATCATCTCGCTATGTGGGGCTCATCACAACAGGTCCTGGAGTTCCCGGGGCCCCAGAAGATCCTCAAAACACTTGGTTCGCTCTTGCTATCCTCAACTGCGGAGGAAAGGACTCCGGGAACTCTGCGATCTTGCCCTCGGTCCGACGTCAGCTGCCAGGCCAGGTATAATGGCCAAGATACCTGTTGCTTTAACTATCCAGGCGGCCAGATGCTACAAACGCAATTCTGGGACACCGACCCTGCAGTTGGTCCCGATGACTCTTGGACCATTCACGGGCTTTGGTAAGCTATCAACAACCCTTTTTGACACCAAAATGAAGCGGAACGAATTCGAGACATTTTTTTGAAACATACATAGACTAATCCTCATAGGCCTGATCATTGCGACGGCGGTTTCGATCAATTCTGCGATTCCAAGCGGAAGTACAGCAACATCTCGCTAATCTTAGTGGATTCTGGTCGCGGAGATCTGCTTGACTACATGAGCGAGTACTGGAAGGACTTCCGTGGCGATGACGCTACCCTGTGGGAGCATGAGTGGAACAAACACGGTACCTGTGTCAGCACCCTTGAGCCACACTGCTACGAGGATTATCTCCCTCAGCAGGACGTGGTAGACTACTTTGATAAGGCAGTAGAGATCTACCAGCAGAGGCCATCATACAAGGTTGGTCTTACTCTTCTGTCGCATACACACGACTGTCCAAGGTTTGAGCTTAGTTACTGACTCCTTTCTAGTTCCTTGCCGACGCTGGTATCGTCCCATCGAATCGTCAAACCTATGCACGGGAGGATATCGAAAACGCGCTGGAGCGTGGACATGGTGCACCCGTTACCATTCACTGTCGAAGAGGCATATTCAACGAGATCTGGTACCATTTCAATATTGCCGGTAGTTTGCAGGCCGGGCAATTCGTCACCGCAGATCCTGGTATGTTCATTTAAAACATTTGATGACCTCATTTGTAGGAAAGAGCACAAAGCTGACTGTGATTATCACAGATGGTCAGAAATCAAACTGCCCCGCTCGTGGTATCCACTATCCGCTTAAGCGGGCCCAGAAGGACCCATCCAAGACCACCACCAGCCATGGATCGGAGCCGACGGACCCAGGAACTCCATTTACTGGCAGGGGAAACTTGCTGGTATCGACTCTAAACCAAAGACGTGGCTGTATCATCAGCAAAGGAACATGGTATCAATCTGGGACTTGTGCTACTTTCCGAGCAGAGAAGGAATCAGGTACGTATTATCTTTGCAATGTTTGATACTATGGTCTATGTGGAGCTGCCGCTGATTTTTTCTTTTCCTAGATGATACATTCACTCTGAAATCAAGCAAAGGACCATGCTCCTTTGACGAGGGTATCTTGAGCTGTGGAGATCATGTTGATATCCCTAGCGCCTTTACGGTATGCCTTCTCAACACTGCGTCATTTATTGTATGCCTGTCAATTCCCCTATCCTAACATCTCTTGTACAGGCCGAGGAGGACAAACTTGCTTATGAAGGTAAAACAACCTTTTACGCAGACAAGCCACCCAAGGGCTTCACACAGAGCACCGTCTACTCCGACCAGGAATCCCACCCGATTGAGATTGAGATTACGTGGAAGGCGTAGAACACGGGCTTCGGGCATTTTCTGATACTCGAGTTGCCCTAGCTACATTTGTCTCGCAGGTTATCATGGTTTTTGAATTTTATGCTCATTTAGGCACATAGCAATAGAGATACATACATACTACATGGAGTCAGATAGGAGTCATGGCAACTGCATGTGGAATATAATCATATCAAATTTACGTTAAAGGCAATGTCTGCACTCATGAATATCAATATATTTCTTCAGAGCTAATTATGCACATGCAATCATACATGTAACAATAGGTCATACATAGCAAATCTAAAGAGACTAGAATACAAGCCATCATCAGACCTCAAGGTAAGTACATCCCGAGAAAAAAAGATTGGATGGGAAGTAGCTAGCTACACATAATCCATTCAGAAACTCATGAAGTACATATCAAAAAATAGGGGGTGAATTAAGGGAAATTCGCCAGAGAAATAAACATAATGCCATGGATCCCACAAGTATGTCAAGGGGACCAGTTGAAAAGACAAACGAAAAACATAACAACGTATCCCATGAATCAATCGAGACCCCAAAAGGGCGAACTCGAGGAAAATATATGAAAAAAGAAATGAAAAACAAGGTCATAAAACAGGAACATAGGGGAACAATGGCCAGAACGCCACATAAATCCCAGAGTGTCCCCGAAGGTTAAGTCATGTGCGCTAAGAGAAGAGAAAGAAACAGATGTCCAGTGAAAAACAGCCAGGTCGCTCAAGCCGAAAGAAAGAAGAATATGTGAACGCCCGTGTTTTCGTTGTCATGAGAGTATACAGCTCGTCTCATATCGTAGAAGTCGGAAGAAGGAGAGTGCACGCCGTCTATGTCATGCTTTTCGTAAAGTGGAAGTAAACGCCAAGATCGCGCGAGAGGTGGTACTCGCGTAGTGGTGGTACAGTCAAGTCAAGTAAATAGGTATAATGAATGCTCAAGGGTCGATCAAGAATTCGCTGGAGAGGGAATCAATATGGTCGGAGTAAGGGTCCATTTCGAGAGCGCTGAGGCCGGAAATGGTCTTTCCAGGGACGTCGGAGTAGATGGCAAAGTCTGAGGAGTCGACGTAGGCATAGCTGCTGGGAAGGTTGGAGTAGCCCTGAGAGCTAATGGATCCAAATCCCTCCATCTTGAACTCTTCTTGCAGTCGCTCGGTGGGGTCCTGAGAGATGAAGACATCGATATCAGATCCCACGGTGGACTCTGCTAGGGTTGGTGCAGAGTGCGGTGAGGACATGTCGTATGGGGAAAGAGCAGGATCACTGTACAAGCAGTCCTGAGAGGAGATGTGGGGTTTTGAATCAAATTCTTCCATGGCACGAGCATATCGGTTGTGGGCCATTTGAGGCGGCGACAATGGCAAGGGAAGCATGTCGTCCTCGAATTGCTGGGAGCTCATGGGCATACTTGACATTGGTGACTCGCGGTCCACTGCGCGACCGGGGGATGTAGGCGGGGTAAAAGAGGACATAGACGTAGACGGGGCATAGTTGGGGGAGTTAAACATTGGCTGTTCGTGGAGCGTGTTGCTCTCGATCTTCACGGGCATAAGGGGGGCGGACTTCTGGGCAATGCGTTGACGGGTACGAGTAGACTTGATCTGACGGGTTTCAACATCGGGACGAGCTTTCTTTGGTGGGCGGCCACGCTTGGTGGTCTTCGGGACAAATCCGGTGAAGCCTCCGACGCACATATCACGTTGGCGGTGGCGGGTTAGGGCATCTTGACGAGCGAAGCTAGCACCACAAGCACAGGCAAAAGGCTTCTTTCCGGAATGGGTTTTCAGGTGACGCTTGAGATCATGTCCACGGACAAAGTCCTTCCCACATCGGTCACATACATACTGACGGTCGTTAAGGTGAGTCTGGACGTGGGACTTGATGTTCTCCTTGCGACCGAAGCGACAGTGGCAGCCAGAGAAGGTACAGACCCACTTGTTGTCTTTGGGGTCAGGGCCGGAGATGTACTGGTTGATCTCATCACTGGAAACTGAACTTTCTTTCACGGATGCTTTGACGCGGGCATCGAGGTCAAATTCATCCACGGGCTCGATGTTCTCTTCCTCGGACTGGCCACTCGACGACTCGGGAGACAAAGCGCGCTTCCGCTTGTTGTTGGGCGGACTAATCTTGTATGGCGACTCACCACAGGAGCCAGGTGAAGGCATAGCAGCGAGCTCGGCATAGTCGGCGATGGAAGTGGCAGGCGAAGGCATTTGAGTCATGTGGACAGTATCTGACCCAGGCAGTCCTTGGAGTGACTGGGCTCTTTGCATCTCAGCAGTAACAGGTGTGTGGGGGTATGAAAAACTCTGGGGCTTAGTAGGGGTCTGGTCATTGGTATACATAGATAAATCAAAAGAACCCTTCATTGGGGTGGTATCGGGGGTAAGGGGAGCAGTGTCTATGAGAACGGTCAGCGAGGTAGCGAATGAGTCAAGTATATGTTAGATCATACATGAGAGGTAGGGATTGATCTTAGGCGAAACAGTCTCTTGTTGAACAGAGAGCTGCTGCATAGCTCGATCATAACCATTAGCCTGATCTTTATGCATCATTGCTTGATATTGCTGGGGAAAGGATCCCCAACGCTTCTGCTCGCGGGCTTGAGAAAGCCGTTGACGCTCCTCTTGTAATTGGTGCATAGAGCTTTTCAAAGCCGAGTTGGAGCTTGGATTGTCACTTGCAGATCGTGCAAGAGCGGGAGCATTTGAAGTTGGGAATGTAGCAGAGCTGCCAGCTGTGTACATCTCCTGAAGTTCCTCCGGGTTCCACATATATGCGGTCTGATATTGGTCGGGCTGGAGGGGAAGACCAGACGGAATGAACCGCTGGTCATGTTGACATGAAGATGCAAACTGCTGGCTAGCCATTGCTTGTCGTGAGAAAGCTGCTTTTTCGTTAAAATAGTCCCGAAGTTGGGTGACCTTGTTTGTCCCACATCGTCGATCGACAGCGAGTTGTGGACCAAAGGAGCCATAGTCCACAGTCTGACCACGACGATGTGTTCGGCGGGGTGGCATATTGGCCATCACGGGTCGATCCACTTCGAAGCCGGGGTTTGATAGTTGGCGACGGTGACCGTGTAATGTCGACGAGGGGGAGATCATGGCTTCCAGGCCGCTCGAATTTCGAATTTCACGTTTCCTGTCGCAGTGTTAGTCTGTGAACACCAACAATCGCAATCGCAAACAAAAAAAAACGAAAAGAAAGTAGCTTAGATCCTTAACAAGCTAGTAGTCAAGCGTTGATAAGAGTCGTAAATAGATTATGTGAAGTTCAATTCACCGTCCCACCGAGGAAAATAAAGGTGACACGAAGAAGAGGAAAACTGGAGACAGTTAAGGTAGAAATGGACTCCAATAAAAGACCTTTGAAGCGGGCCAGAAGAGTTGACGATCTATCAATCCAGCCCACGGTTCACTATCAACAAGCGTGGTTGGCATAGCAACGCGCCGTGACGGGAGTCTGGGAAACCAGATGTGAGCCAGCTGTGACGAGCATGGGCCCACTCCCCGCCTGCGGATCCTGCATCTTTTGTTAGATTCATTTAGGCATTATCGACCGAGATCCCATCTATACAATAATTCCCACCTCTAATCCCTACACCCTGACTTCTTTTCCTTGCCCTCTGCAAGGGCCCGGATATCCGCTGCGAGGAGGATGAGCTTCACTTTGTCCCTAGTGAAGGGGTTGGCCCTCCTGTGGCCGTCGCCATGGGAATGTCCCTGATTGGGCAACTCTGATAGTCGATCAGATCTTGGGCCAACACTGGGGCTGAAGTTCCGCGATGCAGGGCTATGTCATTTGTTGCCTGAGGCACAATTGTGTACATAAGGCCCATGTCATCATGTGACCCTTATCGATAAGCCCTGTCGGCAGAAAGATTCTTCCGCTTGATTCGCACTAGTCTGTAACAAGCAGTGGGTCTGTCATGTGATCACACAACGATTTTAATCACGAACCGAGTCCCACCTACCTTGAATTTCTTCTCTTTGTCAAGGTTAAGGAAGACAACTTGTCGAGGTAAGTTGATGAACCCAGCAGAAGAAGGTTGTAAATTTCCAAAACATGATGTAGCGCCTTTGCGCACGCTTGTTTGGACTTACTGCTTTCTCTGCGCATGCTCTAAAGCAAAATCTCGGATTTGAGACTAACCGCATCGCAGGCCTTCATCAAGATGCAGATCTTCGTTAAGACCCTCACGGGCAAGACCATCACCCTCGAGGTTGAGTCCTCGGACACCATCGACAATGTCAAGTCCAAGATCCAGGGTACGAACGACCCTCCCAAACCCGTCGCAGTAGTGACAAGGTGGCAAAAATTCTAACACCCCGCTTCATAGACAAGGAGGGCATTCCCCCAGACCAGCAGCGTCTGATCTTCGCTGGCAAGCAGCTCGAGGATGGCCGTACTCTTTCTGACTACAACATCCAGAAGGAGTCCACCCTTCACCTCGTCCTCCGCCTGCGTGGTGGTGGTAAGAAGCGCAAGAAGAAGGTGTACACCACCCCCAAGAAGATCAAGCACAAGCACAAGAAGACCAAGCTCGCCATCCTTAAGTACTACAAGGTTGACGGTGATGGAAAGATTGAGCGTCTTCGCCGCGAGTGCCCCGCTCCCGAGGTATGTTTCTACTGTTTGCACGGATCAAACGAGTCGTATACTAACTTTCTCCCCTAGTGCGGTGCCGGTGTCTTCATGGCTGCCATGCACAACCGCCAGTACTGCGGCAAGTGCCACCTGACCTACGTCTTCGACGAGTCCAAGTAAATGGACTTAGTCTGATCGGGTTTCTGCATTGAATTCGAGCATAGCTAGGATGATATTATGATTTCCGGTGGATAATGGTTAAGCACACTTGTGTCAATACTAAAAAATTATTACAAAAACTTCGGCATTGCCAACCTTGATTACATGTTGTAGAGATGAAGTACAGCATACGCGTAGTGCTCATATTCTGGGTAATAGATATTCTGCAGTGTCGAAAACACGAGTGCTAGCCACTGGATATCATAGTGAACCTCAATGTTCAGGGCATCCCGTCCCTCAGGTTATCATACTTGCTTTCGGGGAAGTTGAGCGCATTGGACGACTGATCTAGAGCCCCAGTTCCACCAACAGCATCAACAAAGGTACCGATCAAGCTGCCATCCTCGGCATTCGCAGCCTTTCCTCCCTTGTCACCACTACTCTCCCACCACATCCCACCGCCCAGCTGGTTCTGCTGCACATACTGGGCCTTCAACCTACTCGTCGGTGGATCGTCAAAAGACACCATGGTGCGTGACCCAGAATCATAACACCACGAAGCCCCAATCTGCTGAATATACAGCTCCTCCGATCCAGGGCGCGGCAATGCCTTGTAGTCCCAAACGCCATTTTCCCAACTTCCCTCGCCAACGCCGCTATATGGCTTGCCCGGGCCGTCGGTGTTAGTGAACGCACGGCCGTACAGCGGCATGCCTAACACCATCTTGTCACGAGGAACACCGGAATTGATGTAGTGGTCTATCGCGGCCTGCGTGGAGAATGGTGTTGAGGATGGATTGCCGCTATCTGGGTAGATGTTGGCTTGGTGACCCGCGTTTGAGTCCCAGCTACCAGCGTAGTCATATGCCATAAGGTTAAAGAAATCTAGAAATTGGTTCATTTCGGGGAGGTGAAGGCGGTTGAAGTTGGTTGGGCCAGCGGGACAGGCAATTGTCAGGTAGAACTTGCGGTCTGAGCCTGCGGCTTGATCGAGGTGCTGGTTTCTGGTCAGTGGCGGGTGCAATCAGCGGGGTAATATAACACATACCTCTCGGCAGACTTGGAGCAACTCAACCATGTTCCGGGCCTGGTCATCATCTGGGATTGTTAGCATCTTTTAGATGAATGTCAGGAGCTATCGAATCTTACTTTGTGGATACTCCCAATCAATATCAATTCCTGTACATGTCATCAGTGATTTGCTCTTATTATAACACCAGATATTGCAACACACCATCGAATCCCAAGTCAAGAACAAGCCGGGTCGCCGTCTCAGCGAATTTAGCTCGCCCCTCTGCAGTGCTGGCAGGCTGGGCAAAGTTGGAAGAGTAGGTCCAGCCACCAATGGACAGCAGAACCTTCAGCTTGCGGTTCTGTTTCTTGAGGAGGTAAAGTTGTTTGATGCATCCATAAACATTGTTGCCTGAATCATTCCATGAGTCGCTGGGATAGTGCTTCTCAACATCAGACCAGCTATCGGTCAAGTATCTATACCAAGTTAGCATAGCTTCAGGAAATAGAAAGGCGGATGGACGTACACTTCACCGGATTCCGGGCGAATATTGGCGAATGCATACAGAATGTGGGTCAACTTGTCTGCAGGCAAGTCCTGGGGATTGTGGTTGCGACCATAGATAGCCTGTAATGTGGAGTGGTCAGTACATAGCCATCAAAAGCAACATCCACGGGCCACAGATGTCACATGTTAGAATGAGCGAAATTAAATTGGTTCATTCGGGCAGCAGACACCAGAAGACTGGGTGAACATACCCAGTTGACGAAATAAGCAACGGATCTCATGGTTGCTGCAGGCGGGGTCGTACGAGTGAGGTAGGAATATTGCACCAAGGCAGCCACGAGTACCACAAATGCGGTGAGATATACAACGGGCGACAGATGACGAGCCACACTGGATTTCTGATCAAGAATAATCAGACACGGTTCAATTGTATCAACTAGCTTGGTCTGTTCTCCGGATATAAATGGCAGGGTACCTAACGTCGCAGCCTAACTGTTAGTGGATGCATGTACCTGGTTATAAATAACAACGCCACCGAATCATAGGCCACAGGGGTCCTGTGGCTGTGTATGTGGCTGGGGAGGGGACCGGTACCTGTGGCTGAATGTCGATCTGACTGTGTGCGAACAAGTTCCACTAGAGGCTGTGCACTTTTTGTCGGGGATTGACATTTGACTCGAGCTGGACAGATGTGACAAGAAGTTGGAAATCCCTCTCTTATACGACGAGCGCACAATCGAGAACCAGTATGTAGCATGACTTCCACATCTGCACATGGCCCTTGTGGAACCTGAGGCACCAGTCATGCTGCGGTTTCATATCTTGATTATTGGGTTGGTTGGTATTATTCAAGGTACCTGATTCCTCTCTTTGCCGTGTAGGTCATTCATGAACCCTTGTGGCCTGTGACGGGCATGAAGGGCATGAAGGGCAGCCACTACGGACGTTAACTCATGGCTCTCCTTCTAGTTTCGGAATAATAAGCCTGGAGATGGGTACACATCGCAGTCATAAGGGCTGTATACACTAAGGTGTGGAGGGTGGTTGGAGTCAAGTTGTATAGAGGACTGAAAAGCACAAGGGTGCTTGGTTTGGTGTTACTAATAGACCACCTGGTCCTTACCAAAATGCTTAGCTACTAGATGCCGCTAAGCTGTGTAGGTTATACGACACCTGGGAAGTAAAGTATCAGAGTTGGCACTTGACATTTCTTGTCCACAACTCACGTATCAAATGAAGATTGTTCGAAGACCAGGCCAGGGATATGTGCGATAACCAGCATTCAGTGATCAACTTCTTGTATGAGGCAGACTCTTTGGCACCTGAATTGGACCTGCATTTGCTGGAGAGTTGTGGCAGGTACATACATCATTGCCTCAGTGTAATATTCCTCACTTATTGGGTTGAAGGACTCGAACATAAACTAGATAGACATGCGAAGCTGACTATTTTGCCTCTTTATAGGTATTATGTTATGGGCATAGATGGATCCACGAGCCTTGTGATTTTACTCGTTGTGTTGCTTTTACCTCCAACTATCTTTGCTCACCTGAAGGCACTGAGTCAGTGAGTTAGTATATTCCTACTGCGGACCAGGGTGGGGTATCAGTGTTCCTCGATCAACCATGGTGAGATTAGTGAGCATACAAGAAAAGGAAATTGTGGGGGTATGACTTAGGAGATCGAAGAGACGAGTAAGGGAGAAATAAGGGAGAAATAAAAAGAAAAACAAAAAGATGAAGGTCCCTGCCGGGGTCGAACCGGCGATCTTTCGGATCAAAACCGAACGGAGTAACCGCTGTCCCAAGGGACCTTGTTGAGATTTGTAAGCTTAGTTTAGAAATATAACACACCCATTTCTATGTAGTGACAAGCGAAGCGCAACTAAACCATTCGCAGACACTTAGATTAAGCTTTCGTATTTCCAAGTACACTACCTACCTGATGTTTACTTACCGTATCTTGATTTATGTCATAATCCTGGAGACAAGAATGAACCGGTGAGAACACTGAAGGGAGGTTCCCTCTATTTGGGGTTCGCCTGAGCCTTGTGAGCTGGAACATATATATTTACAGTTTCTTTGAAGAATATCGGACCTTTTGATTCACCTTAAATGCCAAGTATGGCATTTATCGGCATGGAATCCATGTAGGTATATCATAAAGGTAGGTTCGTATATACAAATACTCGTATTTTTTCTTTTTCTTTTTTCTCGGAAGACAAGCCTTGCTACAGATAGTAGCTCTTCCTTTTCAAGAGTATTACAGGTGCACGTTCATGGTTTGTTTGTTTTTTATGATATTTGTAATCAATCATTAGCTAGATTCCATGCTTATACTGTGAATAATCATGGAAACCAATAGCTCATGCCACACTGGAAATATCTGGAGGCAACCAATGCCATGTGTATCTACCGGAAAGGTGAAATCTATTTTCCCTAGTGAGAACTAGACAATGCATCCAGAGCCCTTCCAATGCCAAAGTTTGACGCTATACCAGCTGAAGTAAGACGCCCAATACATCCACATAATCAAAAGTCTGAAGCATGCAAACACCCGAGGGGGACACATGGCATCAGCGCACGACCCACGACCCTGAAAGCGCAGCCCGAGAACCGAGACCAAGAATCGATTAGGAAAAGAGCCCCACTAGTGAATGGGCCGTTTTGAAACGACGATCACATGGAAGACCTGAGGCAGCAGCTGAAACCAACACTAGTTCAATCCAGAAGTGCCGGGGAAGCAATTCCGTATCCACCGTGTGATTAAGTATAAGGTTAAATTCTTTTACTGAGAATTAAAATCCAAATCAAATTCAAAATAAAAAATGCAGATTTTTCACCAAAACCAAGCTCAGCTGAACTTCAGCCGACACGCGCCCGATCTGACCACCGATTGGCATAGCGCTCGCCAGACTAACGCCTTAGCCCCGGATCCACTTAGATTCAAGCCGTCTTTAGATTTTGATCATATCCCCCTCCTTCCACCCCTCATCCAGTCATAGTGACGGAATGGGCGAGAGCGGCGCCAAAACGGTTTGAAATGATGCTATATCCGCCACCATGGATCTTCCTTGATTTTTCTTACCCGTTTCCTCAATGCGTTCACTTACAGATGGTTCCACAAGTCACCTTCCCAACGATTACTAACTCAGCCCAACAGTTCATAGTATGTAGTAATAATAGCAATACTGGAGTAACAGTAATTAAATAGTAATATGATCAACATCTATTAACCAAATTACAATGCTCCATACTGTAGAAGCCAGCTTCTATTTTAGTCCCACGGAGACGCCGAATCCATACTAGTACTAGCACTAAAGCGTGCATAGCTAAACTGCCAACTTATGCATAGCGCCCAACCAGTCCAGTGGTCCCTGATCCATTTCACCGCTGGACAATAATTTTATCCACTCGTCATTTATCGAATTAATCCAGTATATTTTCAGCTGGCATGTCTGCCTCGCGGCCCAGGTGTCTGGATCCCCGTCCGTGCGGTAACCCAATCGCATGATCGGGACAGGGTCAATTCTTGTAAGTGGGCCTCCCCTAACTTGCAGTGGGGGTCAAGTTGCAGGCTATCCCGAGCCTCTGGTTCTGTATCTGTAGAATGCACTAGTGCGGTAAGGTTTTTCCCATCCGTTTTTTTGTTTACCGTGTTTCAGATGTGTAGATTCTTAAGGCTGTGTATACGTACTTGTTCTCTTTGGAGCCCCACGGGTCTGGCTAATAACTGTGGAGACTGGACAACGGGCTGATGATGCCTGAGTCGAAGTCAGAAGAAACGGTGGCTCCATAGTGGGTACAGTAATTTAGTCTGGTTTGTTTTCACTTCCATCTTGGTACCGCTGAGGGTTGTCGGTGTCGGTATCTCCGTCGGGCTCTTATTACAGTATAGAAAGTTCAGTGAATCAGAAATAGAATTGATAATTGTAGAGACTCGCCTGGAGGTTCGGATGCAAGATTCTCGTTTACTCCCACATACAGTACAATGAGTTTATACTCAATATGCCCATTCAAAGCAATAAAATCAATCACCATAAAATCCAAAATAAATATAAAAGCCCAAAAACAACAGGGGATATCTTCGCCATGCTCGAGAAACATTGATCTACCCTTTCTCTCTTTTTTTTTTGTATCACTTTTGTTTTGTTTCGTAAATCCCGAACAGCCACAGCGACCCGCGCTGTACCCGCCGGAGAGAAAAGGAAGATGTAAAGAAAAGGTCCCCGCATATCTTCGTATCCATCCCTATTAGAAACAATCCCAGCCTCGGAGATTAATACAATGCCCTCCTGAAGACCCATAGCTGACTAATGCGTCATAGTCATATAGTTCAATTGTGGGCACTACCGCCCGATCCAGCGGCGGATGGTATCCAGAGAAGGATCATCATCAAGCCAGTGACCTGCCCGTACGTCCGCGGCACGGAGATCAGCGATGACGTGTTGATCGGTGATGCGCGCTAAGTCCTGCTGTAGTGAGACGTGGCCGGCTTTTAGGGCGGCGGCATGTGCTGATGTTGGGCGTGCACCGCGGAGGGTAGTTGCGCGAGCCATGGCCCATCGTCGAGCGGCGGCGGCTCGGAGGTAAATCTTGTGTGCTTGGAACCGGCGAGCGCAGCTATCGATGATAACTCTGACAATATGTTAGTGTTTGAAACCAATTGTCCATCCAGGGCCAATTACCTTTGCAATTCTACCCTCTCTGTCTCCGCATTGCCTTGGCCAGTAACCGGACATGGGTGGTAATTCGCGGCCACTAAGCGCTGGGCAGCGGTATGGCATTCGCGGAGCACAGTGTATCCTTCCTCGTATTGGTCGTCTGGGTGTACTTCGACGTTCTGTTGAGAGATATGCAGCAGAAGAGTTCGGTAGTCGTTGATGAGTTCGGCCACTCGCACTGCGCGGGCTTGGTTGACTGTGTCTCGATGAAGATCAGCATCCTGGCGAAGGATTCAGGTTCAATTGGACGAATTGATCAATGCTTACGTCCGTCTGCCATTGAGATTCGTGGGTGTCGTTATTATAAGTAATTGTAGATGTAAATGTAGATGTAGATCTAGAAAAACGATGTGGCAAGGAGAGGCTCGTAGAGAACGTCACACCAAAAGGAAAGAGATCAATGAAAGAGGAGAATGAACGTAAGGTATAAGGAAGTAAAGTTAACAGAGTCCGACGAGTCAATGGTAAGAGGAAGAGATGAGATTGTAAGTCTTTTATAGGAATGAGTGTGTGAGAGAGAGAACAGCGTCATCCCTCCACGGTACCCCATACATGACAGCAAACGATCTCGAACCAGACCCATAGAAGAAAAAGAAAATCCAAACAAAAATCCCAAAAAAGACCTAATCCCAAAAAAGTAATTACTCCATGACAGCGGAGAGAGATCGATGAACGCAGCTGCACCAATAGACGGTGAAGAAAGCAAAATTAGGAACGGAGTCAAGCACAGCTGGGAGGTGGACCGGGCCACACGATAGCTCCCGAGAAAACCGTCGGCAGGGGAAGGGACCCATGGACCCATCCCTGGCGTGGGTATTTTTGGTTTAAAAAACCACGGTAGTTCTGAAAAATGGGGCGCTTCTAGCGTACCCAGTGACAACCATCAAGTGGAGCCCCGAGACAGAGATTAGGTTCCTGTGCGGCCGATGTGCCTCTCCTCGGCGAGGAGAGAGATGGTGTCTGAAGATCATGATTGGTGTAAAGCGGCTCGAACTACTTTTCGGTGCATCCGCGTGGGAACCCTGTCAATTCGAAAGCACTTTGTGGCGGATTGATTTCTCACGAAAAAACAATGGGGCCCGCACAAAAACAAAATCCAAAAAAAAGAATATACTTCTCGGACATGAACCTTGGAAGAGATAGCAGAAGTTCAGCTATGACTGAGGCCCGTTCAAGCCACGGTCCTGGCCGAGCCACATGTGGCGCCTGCACGGACAGCTGAGAAGCTGAAGAAAACTGTTCGAACCGATCCCCCTACGCACGGTCAATCCCTTACCTTGATACAATGTTCATTCCTATATGTGATTGATCCATAAGCAGGTGGCAAGGTATTTTTTTTTTTCATGACCCACCTGAACTGATACCCCCGGGATTCCTATGATTATTCCTGATGCGCTATCCAAGCGCATATCTATACCGTCACTGTAGTAGCTGCAGAATTGAAGATCCTTGTAGTGCGTCGAAACACAGCCGAAACACCAAGCCTTGCAGAAGGGCAAAAAAGCACAACGAATAGAAAAAAAAAAAAAAAAGAAAAGTTCAATGGAGTAGATTCATTCGTCGTTCTTTCTAAGATAGAAAATGAATATCACAATAGCACACTCTTCGGTCCATCATAGGTCCATCATACTGCTCCTAATATGCAATATCTTGCAAATTTGCCATTGCTTTAATCCTTCTCTGCGATGGCCTGCAGCCGTTCATCAATCTCCTCCTCTGTTAGAGCCCGGAACGCTGTAGTTGTGCCCTTGCCATCTTCCGAGGGACCCCCAACAATACCGACCTCCAGCTCGTGCTTCTTGAAGTCGACGCTCAGCACATTGCTGAGAGCAGTAATGCCCAGCTCCACAACTTCCTCCCAGGTGCCCGGTGCGGCATCCTTGTTCTTCAGCTTCTTCTCCAGGTGGTTCAGCGCCTCCTGTTGCTTGGGACCGGATGCAGTTGCCTTGTATCCAACATAGTAACCGGCCGGGTCACACTTGTAGAGCTGGGGGCCATTCTCATCGTCGACGGAGATCAAGGTCGTAGCCACACCGAGTGGCCGCATGTAAGCCTAATAAAAATTACAGATCAGTGACTGCTTGAGGCTTGGGGGAGAAGTCAAACGAAGCACTGGTGAAAGCACATACTCGTTGTGTGTAGACCTGGTTGATATTCGCCAATCGCTTCGCAAGAACGTCACAAGGCATCTCATATCCGAACTTGTACCGGAACTCGGCAGCCTCTCCACGGGCACGGTCAACGGACGCACGAGCATCTGCTATGGAGCCGGTCATGACGCAACCCACCGAGGGCGAGATCTTGAACACATGTGAGACGGAGGATGGGTCGATGAGTTTATCCTAACAAGTGGGTCAGTTGGTTTGCTTGTGCGGGTGGTCCAAGTGCGGCGACTTACAGCAACTTTCTTCTGGGACAGAACGACGGCACAATCCTTTCCTCTCACACCAATAGAGGTAATATTGGCAGAAGTGATGGCCTTGAATGCATACTCTACAGCACATCGATTGTCAGTGTCTGTGAGGATGACGGAGCATCACCGGTGGCTCGCCGGGGACGAGTGACGCCGGTGCAGTTGTAGAGAATATGAAGTACATACCGACTTGGTACAATCGACCCTGGTCGGAGAAGATGGTGATATGTCTATCGTAACCTGCGCTTCCTGATGCGGAGAAGAGGGTCAGTCGGGGCTGAGGTCATGGGGCTGGGTCGGTGGTAGCGGCCTGGGGAAGATATACCGGACATGGCGACGAATTATGAAGTCTTTTATGGCGGTAGAGAAGAAATGGGAGGGACGAAATGGGTTGGCAGCGATGGATGGAAAGGGAATTGACAGTGACGCGTGCCAGCGGTGCCTAAGCTTGAGCGAGAGCTTGAGCTTGAGCCTCACCGCCTTTGCCAACCTCGATATTGCTACCGGGCAGCCCTTGGGAGTGTTCCTTGGCTTCTATGATTTAATTCAACTTATGTTATGGCCACGAGAATACATAAGGAATAAATTATTCCAATTTTACCAAGCTGAGGTTGGTTGGGGATTAAAGCCTTGAATATGCTATTCTTAATAGTGTTACGCTGAAGCATCTCGGATCTAGAGCATTGGCCTTTCTTATTGCAATGATATACAGATCACATCCCAGTAGTTATCTTTTGATTAATCGCTGTACAAACGGCAGGATATATTTTCTAGTACATCTCATAAGAACAAAATTCCGTCACTCCCTAATCGCTATCCTCGCTACTTGAGATGTCAATCACAGCAGTTCTGAGCTTCCGCTTCTGCTTCTTCTTGTTCTTGCTGGGAACAGATGGTGTGGGTGGAGGTGCCAGCTTCTTCTCCTTTCTCAAAGCAGCCTTCTTCTCCTTCTTCTCCTGCTTGCTTGCAGCAGCAGCCTTGGTCTTGGACATAGGAGCAGGGCCTGTACTCTCAGCTGGAGACGGTTTGCTAACCACAGGCTTGGGCTGGACGGGCTTGGACTGGGTCTTGGTAGCAGTCGGCTTGTCCTCATCACTATCCGAGTCTGAGGAATCATCATCACTGCCAGAGCTTGAGGTGTCATCGTCACTGCCAGAGCTAGAAGTCTCGTCGTCGCTGTCGCTGTCACTCTCGCTGCTTGAAATATCGACAACAACAGTACGGTTTTTCCTCTTCTTGTTCACCGGCTCCACCTTTACAGGCACCTTCTTCGGGACCGACTTCACAATGTCAAATAGCTCATCAGACATAGCAAAGAAGACAAGCTCGGCCCGCACTCTTTTCTGAAGACGCTTATTTGCAGCTGGCTTCAGACCTTTCGCCGATCCAGCGGTATTCAGCTCGGCACCAGCACTGGCAAAGGAATTGCGAAGCGCATCCACAGCCTCCTGGAAGACAGGGTCCTCCTCCTTGCCATCCTTTTGCGCGGTTTCGATATCCTCCTTCAGAACCTGAACTGCACCCTGGCTCAATCTTGCCTTCGCCGCATCACCCCTCAGTCCCTTCAGGTATGACAGAAGCGCAATGTTATACCGAGAGGGAACATGCTCCTCGGAGTAGAGATGCTTGAACAGGTTTGTCTCGCGGTTCTTCTGAAACTTCCATGACGAACGATCGTGGTGATAGTGGCTTAGGTAAGACATGATAGGCGATTCATGGTGATGTTGTGTCGCCGAAGATGACGATGGCGCGGGGGCTGAGGAATCCTTGTTCTTCTTCGCCTTCTTCTTCTCGCGCTTACGCTTGCGCATCTCCTCTAACGCCTTCTCATTGTCGGTTTGCAATTGCTGTGCTGGGTCGGTGTCGGTTACCGTCTCGCTGCTATCGGAGTCATTGTCATCATCGTTTTCGGCTTTCGATGGGGCTTCGTCTTCGGCATCAGCGTCGCTCTCGTCTCCGCTTCCGTCTTCCGTCTTGGTCCCAGCTCCGAATGAGACTCTCTTCTTCTTGTCTTTCTTTTCCTTTTTCTTTTTCTTTGTGGGTTCCTCCTTCACGGCATCGGCTTCATCTGCAGCCTCGGAGCTATGCCTCCGCTTCTTGCTTTTCGTGATTTCCTCCGCGTCGTCAGATGACGACTTACGCTTTTTCTTGTCCTTGTCGGCGCTTTTCTTTGGTGTCGCTTGTTCAGACATCTGTACGTCTTCGTCGGTGCTCTCTTTGGTGTACTTTGGCTTGGTGTTGGTGTCTTTTGTCTTTGCCATGGCGGATGGTTGGATGAGAGGATCTGCAGCGCAGATACCTTGATAAGACTTCAATTTGTTCGCCCCACAATTGAGAAGGTCCAATTTTAAGTTTATGGGGTCTTCAAAGGGTCTCGGATTCTTTTCTGAGAGCCTGATTGTTGTGAAGATTTGTTTCTACGATGGCTCGAGGCGGAGTTGACTTTTTTTTCTTTTCTGCCGGCTCAGGCCAAGGCGGTCATTGATAAGATTGCCTAGGGCCTTGGAGATACCCAGGCATATTTAGTATGTACTCCAAAGCTTTAAGTCATAACAGATGGAAGATCTACGCTACTGATTGGACATTATGATTCCAGTGGTTAGTAGCATGGATTCGTCTCACATTAATAGGTTCCCCACTCCTATGCTTTTCTCCTACAGAAACGAGTGGGCATAATCTCACGCCGCAACTCCATTAGCACCTTGTTCAGGGACATCTTTTCGTTCCCTCCGCGGAATGCTATTCCCTTCAGTGCCCGAGCCCGTAGCCTGAGCAGCGGCAGCAGCCTTTCGCTTAGCACGCTCCCTCTCTCTTTCCTTCTCCTTATCTCGCGAGCTAGGACCTGTAGCTCGTCGTCGTTTTATAGGCTCGTACACATCATTGAAGTTCATGTTAACACCCAGGAAACGCATATCGACGTCAGGCTGATAGGCAAGGTCACCGAGTAAGATATTCAGGCGCGAGCGGAAATCAACGGAGAGATCCCGGAGCCGCACACGTAGAGACGCGAGCATGTGGTCATCAGCTGAGGAATCTTGCGCCGAGAGAGAGAACGGAGTATCGAGTCCGTCGGGGCCACTACTTGACGGCCGAAGATTTGGTGTTGAGGACATGGATGTGCCGCCACGGCTATTTGTGCGACGGGGTAAGAGGTCGCGATCTGTGACACCCCAGCGGCCCTGCGCGGTGCGGGTTTCGATCTTAGCATTTAATTCCTGACGGCGTGTGAATTCTGCAACAGAGAATGAATAGAGGCCATCGACGGCGTCCTTATAAGAGAGCATGATCTTGAGAATATGGTGGAGCTGGGAGAGGAAGCTTTCTTCGGGTTGCTTGGCGGAGGCGGAGGTGGAGGAACCATAGCGTGGGGAGGCCGAGCCAAGGAGACCCTTGTGTGTGATGGAGTTGAGGTATTCTTTGTGCGCCACGATGAGATCATCGAGCGTACAGTCAGGTTTGGATATGGCCGCCTGCAGCGTGTCCCAGCTGGACTCAATGACCTCGAACAGGATATAGTACTGGAGTTGGCAGACGAAGTGGATCATTTCAGCGATAACACATCGTGCACGCTTCCAGTCTGGTCCGACTTTGTCATCAACGTGGGCGAGTACACCTCGTGCACCGGTCATGCAACGGCGCCAGGTACTGTTGAGCGCGAACTCGACTCGCTTCACGCGCCAGAGGAAGTTGAAAACTTTGAGATATTGGGTTGATCCGTATGGAGTAATTACGACGTCAACGGGAGCGTCGATCTTATATTCCAGGGTGAAGCAGTCCCAACCAATCTCGCCGTGACTGAGTTCAAGCATACGTGCATCTAGCCGGCGGAGCACGTCTGGCGAGTCATACTGCGCATTTGAGGCACGGATAGCGTGTTCTAACTGTGCAGTGAGGGTATGCCGGTATTGTGAGTTTGCAGGACGGTCCAAGTTTGAGGCTAGAGACTCCATCAACAATGCAATAAAGTCACCTTGTCCTAGAAGCAGATACTTCTTCAATGCCTGTAAATGATCGAAGAGCTTAAATTTGTTGTCCATGAGGTGAATCAGACGTGCCATGGTGGTCTTGTAGGCTTCATCAATAGATATCTCCAGCGTGGCAGTATCGCCATATCTCAGCTCTTTAGAAGCCTCCTTGGAATATGCCTCCACCCATGCGGAATCGCCGCATGCATAGCGGATGAAGTTCAAGGACTTTCCAATCAAGAAGACCTTGTTCGCAAACTCCTGAGTAACGATTGAAGGCAGCATTTTCTCATCCAAGACATACTTGGTTTCCCAAACGCTAGTTGCTATGCGGCGGGGGTCCTCATCAGGCTTTCCCTTTCCTTCCGCAACAAAGAATTCCTCATACGGGTCAGATAGTTCACCGTCGTAAATCCATGACCGAAGCATGTCATAGAATGGTTGCGTTACATGGACTAGGAGCTTCTCTGCAAAGGCACATACAAAGGGGTCACCGTGGGATGAAGAAAAGCCATGAATCAATGATATCAATTGGCCTCCTTTCTTGTCTAGACTTTTTATCAGCATATGGACGACAATGGTAGCCATTTCCTAAACCAGTATTACCTACCTTGAGATTCTTCAACGATAAGGCTCATCAGCCGGAGCGCCATCGTGGCATCCCTGGTCCAAACCACGCATCGCTTCAGAGTAACCCCACCCTTTCGAACGCTTTTAGGCTCAGTTGCATTGCCAATGGCAGTGAGCGCCTGCCGAATCTCCGCTTCCAGGGTCGCGACCAAGCTGAGATAAGACCGCAGCTCATTAGCGATGGCAGCCCGGAGGCTTTGGTTCACTAGCCCACCCTCCGTACTTTCCACAAAGGCAGACAGTCCTTTATAAAGAAGGCACGGCTCAGCAAGAGAGTTGAGCAAGGATACAATCGGAGCTGGTAGATTAGGCGGCAGTTTCAGGATGGAAGCTGATTGAAACCGTAGGTTTGTCGAGGACAATCCCTGCAAGTTGAAAGGCAGGTCACGTAGGAGCCCATGTTCGAACCCCTCGGGAGCTCGAGGTTGAGCAGCCGGCGTCGCCGTAGACAGTCTAGGTGAAGCCGCATCCGCGCGCTCATCCTCGCGATCAGTCATCGCCGTTTCAAAACTGCTCGCCACACGACTAGCACGCTCGTCTCGTTCCCAGTCCCGACGTAGCGAACTCTGACGCTCCGGTTTAGATGAAAGTGGAACCCGTTGCGACGCAGAAGAACTAACAGCAGGACCCTCATCGTCCTCCGACTCGAACGGACGAGATCCAGTACCGCGTCGAGGACGCGTGCCCCGACCAAGCATATTCTGCAAATTGCCATCATCCATAAGCGGGCTGCGACTTCGCTCTCCGCCTTGTTCAGCTGCAAACTCGTTCTCGTCGGATAGCTTATAGAGCAAATACAGGATTCCCCATTTCTGTGAGAGCACGGGCTGCGTCAGGAGCTTCGAATACATGTTCGAGAACTTGACTGCTAGCTCTGGGCTTGCATTCTCGCGCCGCAGCTTGCGCTTGATCAGGTCTGCGGCATTGTTGACATTCTCTGCTCCTGCGGTACTACCCCGACGACCTGATGGAGAGCCGCCGTCCGCGGGATTAGAGGCGGTATGGGTGTCTATGATGCGCCAGGCACGCTCGAGGTAGGCGCTATGACGGCGTGCTTCGGCAGCGGCGAGCGCTTCGTCCGGGTCGGAGTAATCGTCGTTTTGGAGAGCTGTGATGGGGAGCGCGGGGGTCAGGGAGTCGACTAGTTGGGAGAGGGCATCGTCGATGCGGCGCGGGCGGGTGGGTTGTCGGGTCGATGTCGACATCTTCCTGCCCTTTCCCCCGCTGATTGGGAGTGATTGTCCTGGGTTAGTGGGTTTGGGCGGGTTTGGATTCGAGATTCGCTCTTGGGTAGTGATGGATTGATGGGCGTTGAAGAGCGTGGCTGGCGAGCCTAGAATTTCCAAGGCAGTGATTTTTTTAATGATTGCATCTGCCGGTGTCCAGTCGAACTGAGAGTGAGGGGTTTTTCTATAGGAATTGAACGGGGAAATCGCGGCGCATGGTATGGCGGCTTCAATGCGGAGTTCGTGTTTCTGATGTTTGGGTTGTTTGGCCAAGCGCGTCTCTTATCACTTATCACATCTCTATGGCCTGACGTACTACTACTACTACTACTACTACTACTACTACTACTACTACTACTACTACTACTACTACTACTACTAAATATTGCCAACCTACAATTACGAAGCACGGTTCAAGTCCAATTGCAGAGCTATAGGTATTCAATTGCTCCAGCATCCAGTTCAAGGAAACTAGTAAAACAAACGTAGGATCAAACCACCCAAACGCCATCCAGAAATCATGTATCTCAGCAACCCGGATCAGAAAGAACACATGCACCTGCGGGTCCTCCAAATATTAGACAAGCGAAAAAAGAGTAAAAGGATCTCCCAAACCCCATCGAGAGAAACAAAAAGATTAAAAGAAAAAGGGGTGTCAGAAAATACAACGGGGGAGGAAACGGGGGAAATAACGTGAGCCATCAGAAACCAAAATAACCTTGAAGCAGCCATAAAAATTTCAAGACGCCAAGAAGACGCGCCCTCCAAAGACTAACCGGAATTCGTTCGTTCCAGACCACCGGAATCAGCCCGTCCATTTTTGGGAATCATGTGCATCATAAACACCTGCCCATGCCAAAGTTTCGGTGGAGCCATAGCCGAAATAAAAGAGAGAGAGAGAGAGAGAGAAAGAAACATTTTGGGAAGTGCCTTCTCCCCAGAGAAAAGGCGAATTGTCGTATCTAAGCAAGTGGCTTATATTTTGCCTCGTCTGCAGTCGAGCAAGGGAATTGGAATAAGAGGAAAAACAGCGGACGTAAGGAGACTTTATAATTCTCGTGCTCACGCCCGGCGCATGCCCTGGGAGGGAATTGGTGCACCTGGCGGCATACCCATTTGGCCAGGCATGCCATATCCGTGTGGGTCATATCCGGCTGACATGCCATTCATCATAAGAGGGCCGAGTCCCTGGGCTTGAGAAACGGGGCAATCCTTGTGAGCGAGCAGAAGGGTCTTAAGGTTTACAATCTCCTCGCGAAGTTGAGTCACCGTAGCGGTCAACGCATCATTCTCGGTGGTGAAAAGCTCAACCTTAGCCTGCAGGTTGGCCAGCCACTGCTTCTTGCGTTGACGACATTTTAAGGCAGCGACACTGAAATATGTTAGTACTGATATGATCACGTCGAAATTGGGTACTCAGTGCGACATACCGGTTGCGCTCCAGGAAGTTACGTCTCTTTTCTTCATCGGTCATCTTCTTGGGATCACCCGAGAATTTCTTCATATCTTCATCATCCGAATCCATATCCGACGGTGGCTCAACGCTGTTGAGTTTCGCCTTCTTGTTAGGTCCCTTAGCACCATCGTCGGCCTTGCGACGGTTGTTAGCAGCCGGAGCAGCCTTGGCGGCATTCTTCTTGCCCTTGCCCTTGGGTCTAGAGAGTTCCTGCTCCGATCCATCACCACTCATCTCACGACCACTAGTGCCGTTTGTGTTGGATGAAACGCGCCGAGCAGCGGCGCGGTTATCATTCTGCATGTTCGGGTTCGCTTGCATATTATTGGCCTGGCCACCCTTGGCTAGCATAAAGAGACCATTGGCGGCATCGGCAGCATCATGTTGAGTAAATTGATCTGCGGGGACGGGCTGAGGCTTAGTGTCCATATTCGCGTTCGAGGTTGGGTCTTCGTTTCCTTGACCATTCGCGCTATTTTTCCGGGCAGTCAACGCAGTACGGTGGAACTCAATTGTCGACGGTGTGGCACCGCCGTTTTGAAGTTGTTGTAGCAAAGCCTGGGAGTTAGGGCTGGGGGCCGGGAACATCGACCCACCACCGCCCGGGGTCAGGCCAGTGCGGAGGGACGACTCGTTGGGTGTCGGGAAGCCTCTGCCAATACTGTCGAAATAATCATTAGATCCAGTGGGCCCGGGAAGCATGGCGGGGCTCAGTGGCCCTGAGCGCAGGGAGTTGGACCAGTTGTAACCACCGGCAGAACTTGCACCAGGCAAGGCCGGGGAAGTGAGGGACGCGACGGGCGGCAGCAGCGACTTGCCGGGGGTGTCACCGGGGTTGCTGCTAAATGATTGCTCAAAAGGGTTTGGCTCCAGCGAGAAGGGGTTGTGCACGGAGTTGAAGTAATCTGGGGTATCACTAGGGGCGGTGCCGGCTGGACGTCGGGGTGGCGCCAGCGAGGTTTGCGAATCGGGCTTCTGGTCCTTCCCTGAAGACTGCGAGTCTGGAAGGCGAGTCAGCATGAATGATGAGGGCATACGATGACGCGCGCGATAAAGGTACCAGAAGGATGTCGAAAACGAGGGCCCTTCATTGTGTGGGAGGAAGAGTGGGAGATCGATGACGCCAGTTGTGAGATCATCCAAACGGCAGAGGGGGGATGTTGAGTTAAAGTAACTCCAGGTGGCGGATTACCAAGAAAAGATAGAGTAATTATTATATTCGGCTATAATAATCATTCGTATCCTTTTTCTGTCTTCTCTTCACTTCCTTTTTACCCTCTCTTTTCTTGTTTATCCTGGTTGTGCCCACCATATATAATAAAGGGCAGAGGAACATCAGGTGTTGGTGCAGAAGGGGTACGACACATAAGGGAACACGCGCGCCTCATCAAGCATTCGACGAACCTTCTTTGGAATTTTTCTTCGAGTCCATAGCGGACAAAGTGTTTCTGATCGTAGTCGTACTGGGCGCGACGGCAGCAGACATACTTGAAAAAAAATTGTCAAATTTCGTTCTGAAGTCGAGCGCACACGAAAAGAGATAGAGATCACTGCGTGGCTTGCAGGCTGTCCCGATGAGAAGAAGAGAAAGAGGGAAGTGACGTAGAGGGGGGGATGACGACAATTTTAGGGGAGAGAAAACATTAAGTAACATGGGAAATTACGGCCCCGGGTCAATACCGCTGTATTACCACATTACCATACATTCACCATAAACAGGGTTGATGGTGATTTATAATAACCCCACGCATTTGGAGCAAAATGGTACGGTAAACCCGAGGTAACCGATGTAACTGAAAACTATTTTATAGCCGAAGCCGGTAAAGGGGGGAAGCAAAAGAGAAAAAACCAGTTGGAGATTGGGTATTGGCCTTGACCCCGAGTCTGGACTGGTTGCGCATTCGCATGCGAGTTGAAATTTTCATTCATCTCTTCTCCTTTTCGAAAAACTCTCTCTATATCACATCGATCTAGGATCTTCGCTTGAAAGAAAGAAAATTACATATCCACACATAAAACAGTTTCATACGCTAGAAAGAGAGAAAGAGTAAGAAAAATTGGTCACTCAACAATGGACCCTCGCAGAGTTGTCGAACCTGGAGAGACTCAGTGGATCCATTACCGTGTAATCAACCAATGAGAAATGACATATAGCATCGGAAGCGGAGTCGACCGCCTTTCCGGGCTAGAATGGGAACTGGCAACAAGATGAAAATTTTTTCTTACCTTTTCAATGTAATGACTCCTGACGAATCTAGTATATTCAAGTAGGGCCTACGGAGGATGACATCTATAATGGTGGTGTTGGAATGAAATTCCCTCCCTAGGGCCCTTTACATTTAGATTTGTCGCGGAAATACAATACAACAACATCTGAGGTGACAGGGGGGATGTATGATTTCACGATGACGACGACAGGAATGTGTCCCGGGTGCTGGGTCATCCGAGTGGGGCCCAGATGTAGGGCGTGTCAGCCAGTCAGATCTATGCACAGACGGGAGGTTGGATAATCGGATACCGGAATGCGAGACGCTGAGTGGCTGGTTGAAGGTCGACGGAGGTCAATTTATGGTGAGTTGGCGCACTAATCTTAATCCGGTTGATGACGCAATTCACGTGAGTGTCCCCGGTCCACAAAGTACGGGATGACGTGCGTGGCCTGTGAACCGGGTCTAGATCGGTTACAGTACACAGTTCAGATAACACCAGCACTATAAAATATAAATAATATGCAAATTCATTGGTGTATTATCCAACATTTAATAAATCATGCAATCCTATGCCAACTTTCATTAAAATAGGCTGACTAGAATTAATTGACTATGTACAAGAATTTTTTGCGCCGATGAAACCCTACCACTTACAATCTCAATCATGGACTGTAACCCTGGAAGATAACGCTTTATCAATTGGCCTTGAATTCTCTGAATTAAGACGAAACCGAGATAAAGAGCCAGCACAATATCCTCTGACATCCAGGATGCATGCCAGAATGATCAAGTCCGGGGTCTGGGGTATACAAAGTTCGAGATCGGTGGCGCATACTGATAAGAACATTTGGGCTAGCCCATATTAGACCCTAGTTGGTTTAGTGCATAAACTTTCAAGACTGTGCAAGAATCATATTATTAATGAAATTCTTGCACAGTATATCGAAGACTCGGCTCCCTCTTGTCAATATAGCCACTAGTATCTCAGATGATTGTCGGTTAAAGAATATCAGAGCTCCTATCTATTATCTTGTAGTGGCTACCTCCACCATTCTATCGTCCTTTTACTGGGGTGAAACCTCAGTGCGCGCTTACGGTTACATAGGCAGGAACTTACAGTTGATTCTCATCAACTCAACTCCCCCACGCCCTATGGACCGTTTCTGAAGTAGCAAATTTTCGAGAAGGGATATAATCTTCGAACAGCATGCCATACGAATGTTTGTTACAGTATAAAGGGAGCCCTACAAGGAATTATGCCTTCATCTCAGGTTTTATTTTTGGGCCTCGTAATATTACGGCGCCTTCCGCCCGTACTGAAACTGATATTGTTTTTATCTTTGGGAGCTATTCACATCGACGCGCAAAGAGGGCACTTCAGAGATAGAGATTGGTCCGATGACTTACTTCAATTTCCGGACCAGAGCGAAACAAATTAAAAAAAAAAAAAAATTCGTCCATTCTTCAATTATGAACAGAAGTACCGCATTGGATAATACTACTGAATCGTTTGAAGTCTAAAGACTTCGGGACGTGGCGCGCCGTTAGTGGGTCCTTCCATGCTGCTGGTACCTACGTAGACGAGATATTCCAACTATGATTTCCGGTTGAAAAGCCCCTTTTTTAGCTTCGAGTGAGCGTGAGCCAAAGGGCAATGTGGAAAATAATCCCATCGGCCAGAGTATAGATTGACCTTAACATGGTGGCTACAATCACAGAACAGAGCTGATTTCCACAGACCTTATTTCAGGGGCTAATTTTTCATTTCCAGATATTCATGCAATTCATAAGCGGCGCAATTGAGTGCTTTTAACTATTTAGGGGAAGCCAGTTACTCAGTTTGATGGCGGCCAAATCGGAAGAGGCCTTTTACCCGAAATCTCGGGAACCTTCGAAGGTATGAAGTGAAGTCATGCCTGACTCTACTCTGATATTCCAGCGCGTATTTCTATCTACCTACAATTATCAAATAAAGGCACTCGGCCTAGGTCTCGCTTTTTGATGAACAACGTTGTGAAGGGTATCAAATACAGTAACAGCAGCACGTGTATCACAAGGCAAGGTCAACAGCTGCGACTAGCTGTCAGGGACATAAATAGTGCACCGCAAGTGTTTCCTATACTTCAAACTTCATACAAGCACAGAATTATACTGTAAATGACTCAACCAGTACAGCAAGATCTAGTGAGGTTAGATTTCTTTAGAGAAGATTGGCACACCCAAGCCACGAGATAAGCACTATAAACCTTGCGTCTGGTAAGGCTGGTATCGGCTTTGGGAACTCTTCCATACTGCATTGTCACAGAAAAGTATTTCAGCAATCCTCGATGGAGCGTCTATATATATACTGATGACTTGGGATCATGAAGGCCTCGATAGTATTTGACCTTGGGTTTTCTCATCGTGGTCGAATCAATATCGTTGACTCTGATTTTGATTGATGATGTTTGTCATAAAAGCAACCCGGGGGTTGTCGAAGCTTCCCACAGCCAAAGACTCCTGCTCGTTCATAAGTCTGCCCACGTAGTGCAGATGTAACTAAGTATACAGGGGAGGGGGGTGTACGGAAACCGAATCCATGCTTGTCCGATATTATAAGGCGATATATAGATTTACTGCAGGGATAGGTGATGAGGCGATTAACAGATCAGGGAGATAATTAGGGGCCTTTGTGTGAAGATCTGACAACTAGCATCATATATCCAGAAAGGGAAGCTTATCACATTAACAGGCAAGATGGCCGAGTTGGTCCAAGGCGTGCGGTTCAGGTTCACCTGATCCAGATTTCCGCATCTCGTTTTCGGGGCGTGGGTTCAAATCCCACTCTTGTCATTTCTTTTGTCTTTTTTTTTGGTTTTTGTTACACCCACAATATTTTGCGGAACTAAGTTCGTTTCTTGGCTTTTTCTGATGTAGCCGCACTCATTTGGTGTCTGGTTCGTCCTTCTATCAAAAGTACCTGATTGGAATGTTGCAGTATACTTGCGTTGAGCTTTCATATCAACGTTAGCAAGAGGCCATTTAAAGATATGAACAGGTCGCTGTTCCTTGTTGCATTGCTCCGTTATGGGAGAAAGAATGATTTTGAGTCTTAGTGCCAATGGAATGATACGGAGTTTAGAGAATCGATTTAAAAAAAAAAAAAAAAAAAACCTATCTTGATATGTGGTAGCCTAAGTTGGAGTGGGCTGGTATCGGATCAAAAGATTTGACGTCTGCCTGGGGGTGAAAGATAAAACAGTTGAGAAGCTCTTATAGATGTAAAGGAGCTTGTCAAATCTGACTTTAATTTTACATTCAAAAGATTGCTTTGGGCCCAGTGTACCTGATCGACATCAACTCTGTCCGCTTTGTTTTGTTTGCGTTTCAGTGATTGACCGCCCGCCGCAGTGGCTAATCAGCCGCGTGTACACTTCACTCTTGAACCCTTCTCCCGAGTGAAACCTGCAACATCTTTCTGTGATATCAATCTCAACCCTCTTCTTTGGTAGCTGTAACCTGCTGCCAATTCTCTGCCCATAATGACGCTTGCCGAGGAGTTCCGTTCGCGAAATTTCAGTAAGTATCGCCCCGTGCTGATGCGGCGGCTATGCCGATCAGTAACCAGTGAATTACCTGACCCTGCTAACCTCACTTCCATCTAGGTATTTACGGACAATGGTCAGTATCATCAATTGTCGTGTCGCCTGAGGACTCTTTGACTCCCGATGTCATGGAGGAGTGATGCGCCGTGGCAATGGAAGGCCTGTGGCGCTCACTTTGACTACCACCTCCGAACCTCCACCTGTGTACAACAGAGCGTTAGCTGATCGAATTCTACTAGGACCGGTGTTCTGGGTATGATCCTTTGCCTGGCGCTTGGAATTGCCAACATCTTCACTGTTCATGTCATTCGGATCATCTTTTCCGTCCTTGCCCTGTAAGCCTGGAGCGCCCTCCAAACTGAAACCCTCTCCCGTTAACCGTGCAACAGTGCCTCGACCTTCGTCATCCTCTTCATTGAAGTTCCTTGGCTCCTTCGCATTTGCCCTACGTCCTCCACATTCGATGCCTTCATCCGCCGCTTTACCACAAACTGGATGCGAGCTGCCATGTACACCGTCCTCAGCGCCATCCAGTGGGCCAGTCTCTGCACGGGCGCTTCCAGTTTGATCGCAGTGGCCGTCGTCCTCGTTATCGCCGCACTCTTTTACGCCTTCGCTGGACTGAAGAACCAAGAGTTTGTTGGCAGCAAGACACTGGGTGGCCAGGGTGTTGTACAGATGATCGTTTAATGCGCTTGGTTTCTAATACTAGTATCGCGCTGCTTCCTTCGGTTCCAGATGTGTACGCGCTAGCATAACTCTTGGGGCTCGAATTTCTGCGTGGAATGATGAGATGCTCGATGCGAAATCCTCAAAAAGGCCCTCGGGCAACTTGCATTGGAATGCGCCATGACCTTGCTGTTTATCTGCCCTGTACTTGTATGTCTCTAGTTTGGGGCGAGCCTACTTGGCACTTTGATGTTTTCGCCTTGAACATATTTGAACTGTTTCTTTGTATGGTTTAGGGCTGCACTATCTCTTATGACTTAATTATTTGCCTGGGCGCACTTCATTGAATTTGCGACAAATCCTGCGAGGACTACCTCGTCCGGGGGCACCTATTCTTTCTTCGTCAAATCATGTATGGACCAGCTAACTATTTGTCGTTGAAAATGACGGTTTCAATTCTGGGGCTCCTCCCAGGTAGTTGATACCACCGTGTAAGACTGTGCATGGATGCCTTCCAATGTAGACAAGATTGTGCCGCTTCTCATGGTGTGTCGTAACCCATGATATGGCACTTTATCTGATTGGTTTTCCTCGCATATGTTTGGCTGAAACGTTCGCCGTTTGACACGTGGAGCCATCGAGTCAAATATATATTAACCCACGAAGTCGAGAGTACAGTATATTAAAAACAAGAGGATGAGTTTGACCTATATTTATGGGAAAGAGAAGCTATACATCACTAGTGAATGGAGTGAGCCGTACATTACTATTATAAATCCATTGATAATCAAATCAAACGAATTTGAAACCATTAGACAATTGTTTTGATTATCCAGTATGTTTTCCACTTGGTGGGCTTCTAGGTGAAGTAATACTACGTTTGTTTATATAACCAAGTTTGGCAACCTAACTTATCCACTGGCAAGATGGCCGAGTTGGTCTAAGGCGTCAGGTTAAGGTCCACCTTGACATCATTTCCTGATCTACGTTTGTAGGCGTGGGTTCAAATCCCACTCTTGTCATTTCTTTTTGTCTTTTTTGTTTTTAGCAATCTTTGATACTCTCACCAACTATATTGAAACAAGTATAGTGGTTTTATGTGCCATTCCGTAATACTATTCTTCGTCTCGACTACGCATACTCGCCTCCAGATTGGCCCTAACCGCTAGTAAGAATAAAAAAACTCATACGTTTCTCTTGAACCACCTGTTCTACACTCGTGGGCCATCAATTCCCTTCAACGCAATAGACAAGTATCCTAGGAAGACCTGGGTGGTATGACGGAGCTCACAAGAAATTAAATGTCCTCAAAGCGAAGCCGACTTTCAAGTCACATAGCATCTTGCCCAACCATCGTAGGTCAAACCCAACGATTACGATTCAAGCAGAAGAATAGCAAGTTCAGAGGTTCACATGAATTATCCAAGATACCTCTCTTCCTGCGATAAACGGGATTGCATGCATACATCTAAAGGAAGCGTTATATCATTTGAACCCTTGAAGTGCGCGAGCTAAATCAAATGAGGCCTCGCTTCAATTTCTAGAGAATAAGCAACATTTTCAAAATCCACCTTCTCAAAAGCCTTCACCTAGTGGCATCCAATTCCAGTCGGGCTTCAAGCTTCGGTTTAACGCGGTGGTCTTCACATCAAAGGTGATAAACGTGGCGCCGGCGCCCACCACAGGAACAACACTATCGCCTTGGATCTTTGCCTCGGTCTCATTTGTTTCTTTGCAAATTGGCGTCTTCTCTTCTTCAGCCTGTTCCTGAATTTTTTCTCATCACTATGTTCCCTGACACAGCAGGCATGTTGAAAGAAATAGGGAATCTATCAACGACTATTTGCAACAGAACGGCAAGAGCAAATATGATTAACAGAGCCACGGCTGTTTAAAACAATGTAGACCATTTTGAAGAATGTACCATGAATATAGACGCCTATAGAAGGTCAATTCAAGAGGGATGGCTCATTATGGACGTGTGGGGACTGAGGAGGCTTGAGTCTGGATGGCAATTGTGTCTTATACCATGATCTCAGCCCAGCTTTGATTTGGTGCAAATTTATCTTCATGACTTTTGAGTTCTTTTTATTTTTTTTTGTGGAAGATTTTGATCAAGTCAAGGCAGCGAAGGCACCAGCCTTCACGGCAACATACACAGAAGAGGTAGACAGAGCCTCGTGGTCAAGGACGCGGGGTTGTCGCTCATCGCACGTAGGTTGTAGCTGGGTATTGGAGCTCGTAAGAGATGGCAAATGTGGGCTGAAGACAGCCCTGAGGGCTGTCAAGGAGACGCATCAATATTGTAACGCGATATCTTCCGCAGAATTTCGTCTACTTTGATCACCCTGCTCCCCATCTGCCTAAACTAGTTCCTCGAAGGGATCGTCACCCCGCAAATACAACCGGGAAACCCCAGACCAAATTCAATGACTACCAGCCCCATGATCCCCCAAGCCACCCGGGAATACTCCTGACCTTCCACCCAGGAACCATGTCGGAAGAAACCTGTTCCAGGCCCTCGCATCGTACAAGACCGTGACGGTAATCGTCCCAATCTCCGTAAGGCTAGGGCCGGTTGAGAGTGGAGCTTATACCTTAACCCAAGACTCAACGAACCTGCTCGTGTGATTTCCTTATCGAATAGATGATTATGAATTCCTTTCACAAGAAAGACATAATTCTGTTCGAGTGTCCCCAAGCATTCATTACTATGCTTTTTCTTCTGGGTGCATTGAACGAGGGGTCTTTCATGCTAGATGATGCAATGCGGAGAACCATTCACACTCACCGCCTCGGCCAGGCAGTCCAATCAAGTCTCACGGAAATAATCGAGACCGATATTCCTTATCATATTGGAGCGATCCCTATGAATCTTCGATGCACCGCCACCGTATCAGAGATAGGCTATTAATATCCCTTCCCATGGTCTGGACCCAAATGAGTTTCGGTCCAATAGTCTGCGAAAAGGAGAGGAAAATAGGAGATTCATCGTTGTACAAAAAGACGCTAGACTGGCTAGACAGACCGCCATGAAGGCCACACGAAGCATGATTTGCCCCCGAACCTAAACGATCTCGACCACTCTCCACTCTTCGTGAGGCATTTGCTTCGAAAATGCCGCAGAAAGGTCCTCGAATTTGAGGTATTCCAATGATTCATTAAATCGCTCGTCCCATGAAGAATGAATGGGCGATCAAACACCTCGAATCGAATGATGTATGATAGAGTATTATAGATCCATTTGTTTAATACAATTCAGCTACTGTAGAAGAACGTCGAGACCCGTAATATTACGGTAAAAGACCCATGATTGATTGGACGCAGACTTTGGATGCGGTCAGAGCACGTCACGCGCTCGGTGGGTCGTGGCAGAACGAGGCATACATCATCCTGCTTTCCTGTCTTTGATTTCTCAAAGTATCTCCTTTCCCCTCATTTGGCACTACTTTCACCGTTTTGTGCTGTATTCTTTTCAATTGGCCTCTAGGCATTTGTGATATTCGACAGATCAATCTGGGTAAGCAAATCACCTGTGCATCTGCTTATCAGCTACCCGCCCCTTCCCCCTCCCCTACTGGACAGACCAGGGGCCTGGACCTATCCTGCATCTATAGACGTCACTTGTCGGGCTGTTGACCCCACAGAATCATGCCCCTCAAGCCTTGGCCTGCATGCTTTCCAAGTGTACAGAAAAAGGCCTAAAATGCCTCAAACACGTGGCCCTCGGGTGTAGTCGAGCCTAAGCTGATATTGAAATACGACAGCTTCAAAAAGATCTTCATCATGTCCTCCCAAACTGCTCCGGTCATTCCTCCTCGACCGTCTCGATCCCCACAGCCGCGTTCCTCTTTAGAAATGCCTGGTATCCCTCCACGCCCGGCTCACCGCCGCATCGATCGATCAATGTCTCCAATGCGGAGCAGCTATGCTCCATCTCCTTTCAACGAATGGAGTGGTCCGAGTTTGAGCCGGACCACGTCGAACGACATCCCTCAGCTTCCCCAGCGCCCCCCGAGCGTAACAATACCGTCCCTTGGCGAGGAAGGGATTGAGTATGCAGATCTAGATGTTGGAAACGTACCCGAAGGTCATAACCAGGACCCGACAGAGACTCGTAACGTTAGCAGTGACCTCAAGATTCATGCGCCGAGACCCTCCTTGCCTACGTTAAGTGCTAAGGCCAAAGTGCAGGCGGTCACCCGCACAGACTCTCGCCAGGCTGCTGCTGCTGGCCTGGGCCGTGACAGCGAAAGCTCCCCCGCACTCGAAGAGCCGGAACGGGCCAGTCGATCACTGCATTCCCGAGCCAGCGGTTCGCGGGCCGAGTCGTCCACCGCTTCCTCCGATCGCCGACTTTCCATGCAGCCCGGAGATGAACATGGCTTCCGAGTACCTATGTACCCTAATGCTGGTGATGTCCAAGCACCTTCTCCTAGCCCCTACTTGGACCAAGGCTCTCAACGCTCAGGTCGCAACCACCACCGTTCTCGTAGTGCCCGAGACTCCTCCTTGCCCCCGGGTAGTTACGGCCTGCACGGCCACGGTGTGCCAAATGGTGATAAGTTCGAGAAAGCCTGGTATGATAAGCACCCCGATGAATATGTTAAGGAGGAAGGGCAATACGGCCCTGGCGTGGGCACTCCTCGCCCCGATTGGGCTCTGAGCAGTGACGATCTGAACAAGATTGTTCGAGGCCCAGCTGGCTCTACACCAGGTAAGCGCTTAAATGGCAGGAAAGTAATTTTAAACAAGCCCTAATCTCAATTATCAAATAACAGGCACTTCTCCTGATGTTCAGGGAACACCTGAGGAGGAAGTTGGATACCTTGCTTCTGATGAATATATGCACCGCATGGCATCTCCCCCACCTGACAACCGCCTTGATTCTCAGCCCGCCATAGAATCTCCCCTCCGCCAGATGAGCTTCCCAGCCTCGGAAATCGAGCCTAAAAATGCGCCTGCCTCCCCGCTGCGTCATGTCAGGAGCAGATCCCATGGCAATCATGCAGATAATGACATTATCCACGTCGACAACCCGAGGCACCCTCTTCACCACCCAGATGGATTTGCTGCCACTCCAGCGCAAGATGAGCCAACCGTGGCAGTTGAAGAAAGATTCGAAGAAGATGAACCTATTCTGGCTGCTGATGAAGCACGTCCCGAGTCGGCATACCTCCACCCTGCAGTTTCACCTACTCGGGGAAGTTTTGATGAGGAGTATCGAAGCCGGACACCTAGTGTTTCACACAGCCGTTCTAACAGCAGATCGGCCAGTGCTCAAGGAGTGCCAAATTTGACTCGGTTTGACTCCCGTGAAATGCATGATGATAATCACACCCCTCTGGAGAATGTCGAGGAATACGAGCCATTGTTCCCAGACGATGAGACCAAGAAGGAACGCCCCGTTTCAGTTGCAGATCGTTTCAAACAGCGCCCTGAGCTGTCCAAGCACAGGTTCCCGAGTCAGGATATCTGGGAAGATGCACCGAACAGTCTGCAGCTCCATGCTACCGTCACAACCCCGGATCTCCCCAGACGCGACTCCTCGGATATTTTTGAGACACCCGAACAAGAAGCCATGCGCAGGATGCAGAACTCTAAGATTGATTCTCACCAAGTAGCCAGTCATATTCTTGAAGGAGAGAGTGCTCGTGAAAGCCCCAAGGCCCCCAAGCGCCCCAACGCTATCAAGCAGCGATTCCCAAGTCAGGATATTTGGGAGGATGCACCCGACAGCCAGCAACTGGTGACTACCGTCGAGCCCGTGGAAGATGGGGTGAAAAGCCCAGAAGTACCCGCCAAACCCAGTATCCCTACCCGCCCGCAGAAACAGCCGCAAAACACATCACCGATAGAGAAGCGTCAACCACCAGTCATGCCTGGTCGCCCGAAGCCCCAGGTACCGGTTCGTCCCGCAAAGGCTAATACTCAGGCACCGGCTGGCTCAGATACCAAAGAGGCTTCTCTTGAAGGCCCAGCCGTGCCCAAAGCAAAGCCAGCAGTGCCAGCTCGTCCCGGTGGCAGCAAGATTGCGGCTCTGAAAGCAGGATTTCTCACGGATTTGAACTCGCGTCTCCAGCTAGGCCCTCAACAGCCAAAACCCCAGGAGAAGGAGCCTGAACCCCCGGCAGAGAAGCAGCCACTAAGTGATGCCCGCAAGGGCAGAGCTCGTGGTCCTACCCGGCGAAAGCCCGCTGCGGAGAATGCCAATGCTCGACTGCCGACTATTCCAGAGATCAAAATTACAGAAACATGGAACGTCTGGCAGCTTTGTGAAGATGGCAATCTGGTTGTCGGTGACGAGAAGAAGGTCACCAAGGCGCCAGAAGTATCCATTCCCGCTGAACCCACCATGGCACCAGAGATCGCAAGGAACATTGCCGGTGAACCTGTTGACCCGACCCCGGCGCCTCCCGCGGTGATCGATGAGACTGCTTCTAATGATACTGGCGCAGCTCCCGAAATTGAGCAGACTCTAACCGAAGACGTAGCCCCAGAGCAAATTTCTGAGCCCCTTGTTGAGCCCCCAACTCAATCAGACGAGCCGCAGTCCGATCCAAAGGAAGATGAGCCCTTGACTGAGACCACTCAAGCTCTTGTTGAAGAAGTCTCCTCCCCCAAATTGGAGAACGCCCTCGAGGACATGACTGCTTCGGCCGATGGCAAGAAGGCATCAGACGGTGATATACACGGCGTGGCATCGTCATCTTAGTATCTGATTTGTTATGTCTTTCCCTTTTTATTCTCATACCTTGTCTTCTTCGTTCGCCTTGTTTCTTTTCTGCTGTTGATGGTCTGAATATGGGGACGCGTAGAAGTACATTCTACAACGTCAACACGCCCAGACCCTGCTAACATTATCCAACCCCTCCAACCTGCTCAAATTATTTTTGCGTGTTGTTTAATTAGTGATTATTGAATCACCAGACCATGAATCTATTCCATTATGGCATCTTGTAGAATGCCACTTGGTTGATTTGGAAGCTGTCTTGTTGGTCATTTGGCATTAGTGCGTCCAATGGCTTGAGGCCCAGTATTCTTTAGGTAATGTTTAACTAGAGTATATAGCCATGTAGACCGAATGTTGATGAGCGTCGATGTACTATCGATCGCTATTCCTAAATTGAGAGCCCTAAGCCACGATGGTCTGCAGTATACAATCATGATTTTTCCAGCTTTACAACTAGGGCATGGACCACGGAGAGCGAGTAATACAATTGGTAGTGAATTTGGTAGTTCTGTTTCGATGAATTACCCATGTGCATTAATGGCATCTTAGACTAAAGACAAGAAAAGCATTTTTGGGCTAGCAAATGGTCACTTCTGGGGTATTGAATCTGTCAAAAAAGCCCTTTTTTTAGTCACTTTCGTTTTTAAGGATTGGGACAAAAACCACTTGAAACCAATAGAAGGGTGAAAGCCACACATCATGATCTGCATGAACCATGTACGAGAGAATATACAGCGAAAATCAAACGGGGGTTCCCAGGTAAGCTTAGCTCACAGGAAGCTTAGACACGTCACCTCTGCCGTCTCTGATCCATTCCTTGTCGATCAAGCGATCACGCTCAGCATACAGCTGCTTGTAGGCACCGCGAATAGTTCCGTCGCTAACGTGAGCAACAACAGCAATCTCCTTTGGAGACTTGGGGTGACCCATAAGGTACGATGCCATGTAGATACAAGCAGCCACGATAGACAGGGGAGAACGTCCAGCCAGATCACCCATGGCTGTGACACGGTCAGACAGCGAAGAGGAGACACTGGTAACCGAGTATGGAAGATCGAGCAGGTTGCAGAAACGGCTGCAGAGGTCGCTTGGTTTGGTCGAAGTAGTAGCAGTGTAGTTATCAGTGGAATCAGCACCACCAGACGCGTTGTTGCGCTCAATATTTTGGGCGGTGAAAAATTTCTCAAGAGCCTTGTAGATGCGGCCAATCTCCTTGCGAGTGACTTTCGTCACAGCAAAGATCTCAGTGAAGGTACGTGGGACCTTGCACTGACGGCACGCAATGAAGATACACCCAGCGATAATCACATCCTGGGATTTGCCCTTGAAAGCTTTCGCATCATCCACGACCTTGAAGAGATACTTGGCCGTGTCGGCCACGTTCTTCTGGATATTGAAGCCGTCACAGAGAGCACCGATCTCCTTGTATGCTGCCAACAGGGCCTTGTTGGACTTCTCGTTGGACTGCTTGTTCTGAGCACGGTAAAGATCACGGGATCGACCAGTAGCTCCGCTAGCGATGGTAGTCTCAAGTTGATCTCCGTTAAGAAGCGGGTTCGAGGCATCTCCGACACGAGAAGGATCGTCATTGTTTTGATCGTCGTTCGAAAAGGTTCGCCACTCGGAATGCATATCGATTTCGCGATCAGCTAGAACTAAGCCGCAAGAGCCACAGACAGTCTCGTGGGAGTCCGGAAACTCCAAGTTGGGAGGCACTTCCTTGCATTCGGGGCAACAGAGCGTCGCAGAGAGGTTTTTCTTCCACGGGGTTGTTGCCGCATCGGCCGCCACACTGGAAAGGGTCGCCATCTTCTTTGCTTGCCGAATTTGCTCGAAGCGGGATTTCTGCCTCTTGGCAATCCTTTTGGCAGTGACGGGGATGTTGTATTTGCGATTATAGTAACGAAGGAACAGTGGCGAATACACCTTGGCGGATGTGCCACGAGTAGAAAAAGAGCAGTAGCTACCTTCTCAGGTTGCGCGCACCACTACCCAGGTATTCATGTTAGCCCATCCGCATCCAGCATGAAAACTACGACAAGCCGGGATGATGTCGCCGCCTGACTGGGGTATCCAGGTTGCGACACCACAAACTTTCCCGAGTCCTCGAGGCCGTCATTACCTTTCAGATATGGCCACGCGCAGCGAAACAGATCACCCCCCAGTGGTGAGGAAGCCTTCGCTAATCTGCGCTTTCTTTGAAAAGAAAGAGAGTCAGAGAGCCTCGATGCCTGAGCTTGTTCGACCGCGGGGAACCAATCAAGGTCTCCGTAAGAACGAGCTCACGAAAAGGGTCGTCGAACCGGATGGCTGCAGGAACGCGAAGAGCAGAGGAGTCGAGTTCCGGAGACAAGCTGAGGGTGGGGGTGGATCGAGGAGCTGGGGGAGAGATGAGAGGAGACAAAGGTGAAGTGAGAGACGAGACCGGCTGAGAACAATCCGGAGTATCACGTGATAATGACTCAGCGCCAAGCATTTCCTTCCGAACAGAAGTCGTTTTGAACTTCACTGCACCGGAACGACGGCTCAGATCTCCTTCCTGTCGAGCATCCCCTCATTCTACGTCTACCGACTACCCCCGTCGCCAAGATGATGTCCCAGTCTCTCCGGGCTTCGGTAGGTTACTACTGGCGATGTTTTATATTCAACCGGCTAACGCGATCACGAACCAGCGCTCCCTCTTCACCCGTGCCGCTCGGCAACAGGTCCCGGTCGCTCGCACCTTCGTGACCTCCGCTGTCCGCCGCGGTATGTATCGATCTTGAATACCCTAAGGGCTCATACAATATCCTTCAGCTCGACACTCAATCTCGCCTGTTCCTGACTGACATCTCCCAGCCGACACCATCCAGGACCTGTACATCAACCAGCTCAAGGCCTACAAGCCCACCCCCATCAAGGCTAGCGACGCCGATGCCCACGTCCAGAAGTTCGCTCTCCCCAAGGCTCCCGCTTCTCCCGAAGAGGCCAACCTTGCCGGTGAGCTCTCCGCCTACGAGCAGTCCGTGGTTGAGGTTGAGGGCCAGGCCGCCGCTGGTGAGGCCGCTCCCGTCGAGGAGAGCTGGTTCGTCGAGGAGGAAGAGGAGGCTGCCGCTGCCCACTAAATTTCTCTTTCTATCGTTTGGCAAGGTCTGGGGAAATATGGGGGGCCGGCTGTGCATGCCTGTGGCGTGACTAGATTGGCCGCCTCTCGGGTCCTGAAGCTTGTAAATTAGACCACCCTTGAAATGTTCAACCTCTTTTTACTTCGTTCTCGACAAGGTCCTTCCGTGGGTCTGCTTCAACCATTGTGCCTGCTCTTGAGTTAAGATATTCGCCTTCTAAGTCTGGAGCGTGACATGCGCCCGTGCACATGGTGCGACAGGGTTCCCGTATTATGCTAATTCTCGACACCGATCGTGCTATGCTACCATGTAACCTCAAATTATGCTTGAGTGAATAAGACCGGTACACGAATCCCTTAAAAAACTTGAATTGAGATCACTTTTCGAGCCATGTCAACAAAGCTCGAGTGTACAGCATCTGATAAACAGATTAACCCTCACGCGAATGCCTAGACATCGTAATTCTTTGAACTGCGTCAGTAGATCGATTGACTAGTCTATATACCTAACAGCCATGCATATGGCCAGTCTGAAATTAGAAGGAACAATCTATGCATGGTCATGATGCCCCCTGGCTATCCAGAGGGGTGCTCCGATGCCGGCGATCGTTGACATGTCTAGCATAGTTGATTTGATCGAATGGAAATCATAACAGCTCCAGGTAAGTCGGATCAGACCTGTCGGAACATTATGCTTTGAACCCATCCATATAAGTAAACAACGTGGTGTTTTGGTTGGCTTGGAGAATTCAAGACTGTACGTAGAGAGTTGCCATGTATATATCCGCCATTCTGTTGTTGATCAGATGTGGAATTCGAATTAGCCAAGACTTAAAGGGATGAAATAGGAACGGAGACAAAGGCAAAACTATGGGGTGACTACCAGGATGTAAAGCAACCAAAAAAAAAGACAAAAAGAAATGACAAGAGTGGGATTTGAACCCACGCCTACAAACGTAGATCAGGAAATTGA
Organism: Penicillium pulvis; assembly: GCF_028828015.1. Taxonomy (NCBI): domain Eukaryota; kingdom Fungi; phylum Ascomycota; class Eurotiomycetes; order Eurotiales; family Aspergillaceae; genus Penicillium; species Penicillium pulvis. The sequence goes on along the minus strand of NW_026643079.1, from coordinate 2,795,852 downwards.
TGTCAAGGTGAACCTTAACCTGACGCCTTAGACCAACTCGGCCATCTTGCCAATTTACGGAATATGGAAGCTTATCTGGCTTTATAATCTAGGCCCAGACCTAGCTCTAATTTGCTGGATGAGGCGTCTTGTTAGCTGTCGTCGTAACAAGTGGACCTGGGGCTGGACACCCTGCATAATGAGCCTAATGACGTGGTCCCATCAATGAATCTGGCCGAGCTTAATCCCCGCTTGTTAGTGCCTCTTCTAATTTTCTTTTTTGCCTTCAGCTCGTATCGAATTGCTTTTTGTCTCTCGCAGCCTTATGCACCACTTCGTGAAATTGTCCGTTCAACAGCCACCCTATTGATTGTTCATGCAGCCACTTTCTTATGGCACCTTTTTCGATCCTAGCCGAGACCGTGGCTGGGATACATTGACAGGGGGTGAAATATGAAACTATCGCCAAGAGCTTGCGCAATGCCCTGGAGAAGTGGCCCTGAGATTACACCAGCGGAACCAAGTCAAACCCAAAGGGCTCATGCTTAGCCAGGTTTATCCATGGGCCTTGACAGTCTTTTAGTGGCGGGAACCCCTGCCGAGTGGGTAATGAACGACGATGATGTCCCACAAGACAGTCTAGATTGACACATATGTCCCCATGAATCTGCGATGCCGATTCGATCGTAATCCTGGTCGAGTATGGTGCACCAGCTGTACCATTTGAAGTTCAAGTATTTTCAATTTCCCTGTAGAGGAATGTGGGGCACCATGTCATATCATTGTCGTTTTCTTCTTCTGGGTTTGATCGTGCCACCTGGGAAGCGACATTCCACAATGGAATGTATATACTACCATGGGTGCAGCCCTGGAGGAATGGCGTTGAAATATGAGAATATAGCAGATCTTGACCAATTGCTAATAGTGACCAGTGAATCTACTATAACACGGAAGTGGGCGGATCGGGTAACTTGTATATAAACCTAAAACCAGCTTGGACATGCACCTTATCTTTTCCCCTCTTTGGAGCGAATTCTATCTAAACCTTTCGGAGCCGATGTTATTGGCGCTGCTGTGCCAGGTTGCAATCAAGACCAAGGTCAGCCTGGAAATAGACCATTGAAGAGGGACACAAGATTACGCGAGAATGATGACTATATACAGAGTGGGTTATGCAGTGGGGAACGGACAGCGTGTCTCACATTAGCATGGGGAGATTGGGTCAAGGGGAGAGAGGATCTGAATCAATTACAGCATTAATCTTTTTCTCTGATTATCATTCGTTTTCATATCTTCTATTGTTTTACTTTTGGTGCTCTTCAGTTTGTTTCAACTTCTTTCTCTCCTACCTTCTATCAAACCTCCAACCTCTTCTCCTCCACCCCCTTCCTCCCCGACCCGATCATACCAATAAACAAACCTTGAAAAAAAAAAAAGACAACAATCCCAACCTCACCAATCATCACGCCTCATATAAACGGGGCTGCGTGTTATCCCTTTCATCAATTATTCTGTTCTACGTCAACTCCCTCACTTCCGCTTCCCCGCCACTACGCGACCGGACCCTTGTTCTGCCCCCGAACCGCCCGTTAAAGGATTTCCCGACGCCGATCATTTCACTCGGCCGCTGGCCCTTGTAGCTGCAGCGACGATCCATCTATCTACAGGTCACCGACTTCTCTACATTTTTTTGTCCTTCTCGGATGTGTGCGCGTTCAGCTTTTGGAGAAATCTGATCCCTCCCCGCGTGTGACTGATCGAAGGACCCTTTGCGCTTCCTTCACCCGTTGCTCCCGTTCTATTTTATTGGATTTGTTTTCCCTTTCGGAGGGGGGCTGCTGTGTTTACTTGTTGCTCCTGTGGATCTGGAAATGCTGCGCGTCTAAGCACTAATTACTGACCGGAAATCTTCTGGTGTATGGAGAAGCTGGTCTTCTTCAAAACCCTCGTTACGTCTGCGGTGCTCCCCCGGGGAAATGTCCAGTTCTAGACAGCTACTCCCCTGACCGCTTCCTCCTACCATGTCTTTGCCCTCCCTTGAAACAACGAGTGTCTATACGAAAGATGAAGGGAGTGACCTACTCCAACGCGCTGCCAGCTACACCGATCTCCCCAGTCAGGCAGACGCAGATACCGGCTCACCCAGCCTACGAAGAACGTTCTCCGACTATGCCGTCCCTACACAAGCCGAATCGCCGACTAAGCCCACGAAAGAAAGTGTAGCTGCCGGGAAAGATATCCTACGCCGCACATCCCTGCGATCTAAAAATAGAACCTCCGCCGCCGTCACTCACTTCACACTTTCATCGTCGGAGGACTTGAAGGACTTGGACCCGCAAAATGCTGGAACAAAACTACCGGAACACAGGGCACCGGAGCCCGCTGCTCGACCGTCGAAGAGCCGCTCAATGTCAGGTCGGATAGTCAGTCTTGCGCGCAAACCATTTGGATCATCATCGAGATCACCCTCTCCTTCCACGGCTAAGAGGGTGAAGCAGAGAGCAGAGGAGTCTCCAACGAGATCAGGAGGGCGCAAAAATGAGTCGGACTCGGATTCAGGACCGACGCGCAGGCGGACAATTCTATATAAGCGGCCGCGTCGCCCTATGCTTGCAGTGGTAGCCAAAGGGCACGAGGACTCTCCTGGATCACCAAGTAGTCCTTCTAGCAGTAGTCCTGGCAGCACTTTGCTGCGACACCGGACCTCCTTTGAGAAATTTACTGCCTCTCTCTCTGTCTCGACACCAGTCCTTCCTCCGATGCCCAAGGGGGCTGCTGCTACAGCTGCTGCTACAGCTGCTTCCTTTCAAAATACCGCACCCGAGCAATCGCGGAAGAAAGATGAGCTTTGGGGGATATTCCGCGGCCTGGAAGCGGATTTCCAAAAGTGAGTATCTAAACTCACCATACCAAAATGACACCATTTCTGACTAAGAGACACAGGTTCCAATCTAAGTCAACCTCTCTCAAGGCCAATGTTATTCGATCTTCACTCCTTCCTTTCCTCAGCCGTCATCATCTACACACCTCCTGCAAGAAGCTCAGACCCGAAGACTTGGATCGTCGGGTCAATATTCTAAACAAGTGGTGGATCGGGATGCTGGAGATGCTCAATGGGAAGCACAATCAGTCAATATCTGGAACGGACAGACCTGTCTTCTTAGAGGCAGTTGTGGGCATTATGACTCGGCCAGAATGGCGCATGCCATTTCCCACAGCTCAGCAAAGCAGTGGAGTCACAACAGACTCGTTGCAATATGCGTCAACTTCTGTGTCGGAAACCTCCGAGGGTTCAGGCTCATCAGGATCAGATTTCCTGGTTGAATCGATCCATCATAACATTCGGAACATTTTTGTGCAAAACCTATTGTCCCAAATGTCGTTTGTTGTAGATCGAATGTCCATGAGGCACGCACCTGCAAGTCTGGTCGCTTTCTGCGGCAAGGCTTGTGCCTATGCCTTCTTTTTCTGCCCAGGGGTACCAGATATTTTGGTTCGTCTGTGGAACATAGCTCCTGCCATGTTCCGCCGCGTCTTCGCCGAATCCACCGTGTCTCGAGTTGGGACCATGCGCGCATACACCCAAGAGCTCGCACTCAGCTTTCCTGCCGCTCTTCGCCCACTAGCGTTTCACTCGCATGCACCCTTATTGCGATATTTGCGAACGAAGCCAGAGGCCCCCTTGAACACAGCTAACATTGCCTGGAATGGACCATGGACTACACGCTGGTCTGGCCGCGAAACTGATTTGTTCTTCGTTTTCGTCAAATATATCCATATTCTCTATGCGGAGTACTTGCCACCAGAGACCGAGAAAGCCAAGCGAATTTTGGCGCCTGGCTTGCTTCTGGTTCATGCACAGCTTCTTGTCACGTTTGAGGACACGATCTACAAGCAATCAGTACAGCAAATGCCCGAAAATCCGTCCACAGCGGCTGCCGTTACATTTGACGATTATCTCGAATCACCGGATGCTTCTGCCTCCCCCCATCAAATTGGAGGTGCAAGAAACAGCCACCGCTCAATGGCAGAGAATCGATTGATCATTCTTTTGCGTGACTTGCTTTCTGAATCCTCTGCGGAACCGAACCGGGCACGCCTGCTGTATGCCGAGACATTCTGTGGGCTTTTAAAGATTGTTGCCCAGAAGATTTCCCTCTTTGACCACAATGCGTGTTTCCTGCTGTGTGACTTTACAGAGGAGGCGATCCCGATTATCACCCGATATGCGCAGTCAATCGAAACGGAGCTCTTCGACTGGGCCTTTTGGTTGGACGTATGTCGGCAGATGAATCAGAGCCATAATTCCCTGACCGAAGTTCGGGTGTTTTCGTTCATTTATGCCGTCTGGGGAACCTGGACTGCCAGTGAGGAGAGGAAAGCGAGTCTATGCTTAGACTTTCTATTGCACGAACCCGTTTTTTACCACTATTTTAACCATTGGAGTCCCATGGTGCGTGCCTACTTCCACCGCCTACTTTGCTGGAGGGTGGGCCGGTTCAGCGGGGATCCTTCGGCGCTTGATTCGTGAGTTTCACCGGATTGCCACTTCAGTCTTCATTGCTAATCAATACTTTAGGAACATATATGAGACCCTTTCAGATCGTTTAATGCGAGTTTGGGAGTATTATGTTGGGTTCCAATCAAAGGCAGAGGAAGGACTTACTGCACCCTTGTCATCCGCACCCTGTACACCTGCTCCAGGACGAAGAATCATCATCATTCGATGTGACAACCAAATCTCTCCTGTGAATCTATTTGTTTCATTTGACCGTGTGGTTCCACCCATGTCTTCCGATCAAATCATGACACATCGGAGATCCAGTTCCTCGGATTCAACGGGTTCAGAAGGCCAGACATCCAAACGTCGATGGGGTCTTCTTCGGTCCATGTTTGGCAGTTCGTCGGCTAGCCGGGCCACAGACGGCATCAGCAGCAGCTCTGACGAGCTCGACAACACTGGCATCGATTTAACCATGACCTCTGAGAGCAAGTGTCTAGAGGATCATGAGCCAACCCCAAACACCAGTTCGGATGATCTTGTCCGCCCCAAAACACCCCACCAGCCCTTCTTCTTCAAGTTCTCACTAGAATGGATGGATCGGCCACAGTGGCCTACCAAGAACAAGCGCCTCTTCACCCCCTGCCTCCCCGTGGCATCTCAAATCCATGTGCAGCATCGACGTTCCCCCTCCAAACCGTGCGAGTTCGACGACGACACCAGCTCCGAAGCTGTGACAGACTCCGAGATGACTCCTGGTGAAAACCCATCCGACCTTCCTTCAGAATCCAAGCTACTCTCGACAGAAACAGTTTCAGAAATGCAGAATCGAGTGCACACTACCAAGGACTCGCCATTGCCAGAACTGCCCTTCCAACCGGTCTACGACCATCTGGTGCCCAGCAAATATGCTGGTCGTGCCCTCGCGGAATGGGCACACATCGTCTCGGAATGCGACAGCTTTTTTGCCCGGCGACGTGATGAAGGTGTCCCATCCGACCGCGCCGTTGAGAACCCGACCCTGGGAGTCGAAAGTTTTCGAAAGTAACGAGCCGCAATTGCCCACCCCCATCTCCTTCACCTCTCTCCATCTACGCAGCCGGTCGGGCTATCACAAAATTACTCCCGACATAATACCTACCACACTCCTTTCCTTTGATCAAATATAGACTCCCAAAGCCTTCAAGGCCTGGGAAAGCATGTTCTCACTAGTTGTTCCACTTTTTCCCTTACCCTCTTCTTCTCTTTGATTCTACTTCTTCATTGCGCCGTGTGCATCGCGGGTTTGGAGCATAGGGTTTTGGCGTTCACAAGCTCGACCTTCGAGGCTGGTTTTCTTTCTTTTCATTCCCTTCTATTTCACCTTTTCTCTACTTTTCTTCTGTATTCCAGCGAGATGCACAACTTTGACTACCTATTCATTTAAAAATAGTTTCATACATGGTAATTGATCTGCTTACCATGCACTCGACCTTATAACCGTACTGATTCGTTCTCAAGGCTCTTGGTAGTGAAGTGAGGGCCACAGTATTGATAGAAGCGTATATCCTAACTAGGCAATGTAAAAATCAAATGTGTAGCGAACGCTTATGTGAAGTGAGATGAATGGCAGCAGTGACCTGCGCGCAGAGAAAGACCGACACATAACATACATACAATCTACTCCATATCTTATCATTCCTATAGATATTCATCAATGATGAAGTATCCAACGCGTCAAGAGATAAGATTGATCTCATCCCAAGATAATCGCGATCAAAGATAATCGCGATCAACATTCCAAGCGGTGGTCTGACGTGCCAACGCGCCTCATTCACGTGGTGTGGTATGCGCGTCGCGATCCGATCGACACTCATCCCAGCCTCCATCACCATTTAAAAGTCCAACCCAATACTCACGACTTCCAATTGAATCATCAATCTTCAGTGGATCTCTAAACTAAATTGAAACCCAATCCCCGGACTCGGGCAAACAACAACACACTTCCAAAATCGAACCACGGGACCCGAAACCCACTTACTCAACCACCCTACTCAAATCAAATCAAATCCACCATGTTCGCAACACAATCTCCATCCACACCCTTCCGCCAAACATCCCACTATACCCCAGCGCGCCCATCTCCACTAGGCCTCCGCAGCTCCAACATCGCAACTCCCCCATGGACAATGGGATCTCCCTCACGCGCCGGATCCGGACACCCCCAAAAGCCAACCGGCGCAAATGAGAACGCCTTCTCCCCAGTCCCATTCTCTTCTTTCTCGCTGCACAATGCTTTCTCGCTGCACAATGATAGCCCTCAGACACAACAGCTGTCGCAACCTATATTTGGCGCCCCTGCATCCGTTTCAACTCCTTTCAACTTCTCTCCAAGCCAAGCAAACATGATGTCTCCCACCTCACCTTCGCCCTCTACACGCGCAACCAAGTTTTCAGACCGCTATACAAACCAGGTTGCCAATCCTATGAAAAGTACTACTTCGCTTGCGCGCTCGAAGACGCGGAAAATGTTTATGAATCGCGTACGGAATGAGCGTGACGAGGGCCGGCATGAGGCGCGTGGCGAGCAAATGATGCATGCGGATTATCTTGCTGATAAGCGGAAGTGGGAGGAGTCTATGGCGCGTGATATGGATGTTGTGCCGATGCAGGGAGATATGGAGGAGGATGATATGCTTCCTGGTATGTTCTTTCTCTCTTGCATTGTTTGTATTGGATGATCATTTGGCTAATGTCCTTCGCAGATGATGATGCCCGTGCTCTTGATGAGTTTGTCTCCCAAGAAGAGGCGATGCAGATGGCTATGCAGGACCAACAGAACGGTTCTTTCAGTGATGATGAGTATGATGATATCTTTATGACGTTGCCTGAGCCTGCGCTGTCTCATGAGAGTCAAGATATGGATATGTCATGAGGATTGAGTGTTTGTGGATATTTTTATTTTTGAGCGTCTATTGTCATTGCATCAGGGTGGCGTTTATGGATATGGGCTAAGGTTAATCATCTGTGGATATCTCAGTAAATGATCGGGTATCGGTCGTGTGTATATGTACAGTACAAAGCAAGCCAATGAAGATGTGTATCTTCATATTGAAACCCTAACTCTTCCTTATTGCTGTGGACAATCAGGGACCCCTCCGGCAGCAGCAGCAGCTCCAGCGCCGCCTAGATCACCCATGTCCATTAGCGGGTTTGAAATCAGCTCCTCGGGAGGACTTCCAGCAGCTTGCATCTATAAAACCAATTAGCCGGATCCCGCTACCATAACCGCGAAAGACTTACCTCCTGCATTCGCTCCCACACATACTCCCGACACTTCGGATCATCATCTGAGTATCCTGCCTCCTCAAACTTCTTCACAATTTGACCCACCACCTTCGCCTGCGTCTCATACCGAGTCATATCCTCGGGGGGGACCTTGCCCTCGGCCTTATTTTTCTCAATCCAAGGCGCAAACTTGCCATCAAGCTCCTTCATCGGCTCATACAGCATCTCCTTATTAGACAACTGTTCCATCATTCCCATGAACATCTTCGATAAATCTCCCTCGTCACCACCTGCGGCTCCAGCCTCCACAGCCTTAAGCAACTGCGCAAGCATGTCATCGGACAATCCATCATCCTCAGTCGCAGCCTCCGTAGCCCGATCCCCGGAGCTCTTCATCCGCTCCATAGTACGCTGAATCGCATCATTAAAAGACTCAGTCGGTTGTTCACTAGAACCAGAGGCTCCAGTATCGGCCGATGCAGGCGCAGGTGTGGTGCTGCTAGGCGCCGCTTTCGCGCCGGACCCGGCACCAGCATCACTATTACCACTCTCTTCGGCCATCACATCGGCAAGCAATTGTTTCAAAAAGTCACCGGGTGGGATACCACTTTCCCCAAGCTGTCTAGCGAAGGCGTCGGCACCTTCTTCTACCGAGGCGAGATTGGGGTCGGCGCCTGCGCCGAACGGATTTGCGCCCGGGTTCGACATCATGTTTGCCATGTCTTGTTCCAGCTGTTTCAGGAAAGCATCTTCATCGAAATCGGCCGGAGCCTCGGTTGCTGGTGCAGGGGCGGGCTGCGCGGGTGCAGGCTTGGGTTTGGAGAAGTCATCTAGCACGTCTATTGCGGGGAAATATGCTGATTAGATGCCGATATGACTGGCGCAAAGGGAAAATAAAAGTGGGAGGGAGAGAGATATCTTACCATCCAATTCGTCCAATTCGGAGTCATCATCATCGTCATCGTCGTGATCGGCTTGCTGCTTCTGTAGGGGCTCTGCAGCTGTAGCTTGCGCAACGGGTTGCTCAGACGCGGGGTTCTCGGGGGCTGCAGGTAGGGTTGTATCCTCCCGCAGGTCGGGGGCTGAGACGTTGGCCATGGTCGCCTATTCTAGATGAAATTTATGAATGAAGAGCGAAAATACGACCAGACCCTGTTGGTTACGGGGAAGTTGGGAAGATTCACGGCATGTGACTTTAGTTTATGGCGGGGAACCGAATGCCGATCGCCGAGAGCATATTGCATGCTTTGCACATATGGCGCGCAGTAGTACGTCAGAGATAGATTTCGTGTCCTCCAGGGCTGAGATCTGATCTGATCTGATCTATGGTCCCTGGATGCAAGGCTTAAAGACTGATGCTTTTAGGATTTGACATCTTCGGGGGGTATATCAAAGTTAGTTCCTATGGGGCCACGAGGTACGGAATGTCGAGTATATAATCTGGGGATTCCCAATGGTTTAGCGTTTCATATACGAGTTCCAGAGCATCAGACCATGTACCAATCGGTCCACCTAGACGAGGTCGGAAGGACGGAAAATCTGTAACGCGTTCAATATTGCATCATGGTAGGGGGCCAAAGAAACGTGGGACCGCGGACCGCGTGATCCCAAAGAGGGTCAAGGCACCGTGGACCTTTCTCTAATGACCTGCCTAGATCGGTGCCAAGGCTAGTCTCCTGTATATGTTTGGAGACTAGCTTTGCAGGGCTCAAGTGAAAATTTTTCATTTCGCCCCTGAACCTCCGCGGTGAGCTGAACCAGCATAGGCGGAAAGCGCCGAACCTGACTACGCCCCGGTATCGGCTATTCGGCCACCTCTGCTCGTCGCTATGTACTTTGTTGTAGAAGTAGCATTCCACCTATAATTACTGTAGCTCTACATGATTCTCCGCGGAACTAAGTCCTGCATCCCCCCCCTGTTGCGTGGCAGGTTTTTCTTTTTTTCCAAATCCCCACATCCATATCCACCTCGTATGACCACTAAGGATCTTGAGACTTGGCCGTTCAACCAGTCTGGGGACTTGGGGTGGACCCGTGCCGTCAGAACCATTCATGGTTGCGAGCGAAGGCGAAAAAAATAGAGGAAAAAAGGAAAAGAAAAAAAAAAAGTCAAAACTAACTAGGCGAGCCCCTCTCGTCTGACCCTTTGAACAATATTATTATTCGTTTACTCAATCGTTTTACTCACATTTCTTCTCCTCCTCGCCCCATTCCGTTTATCTCAATTCTTCTGACTCTTCCTTTCTCATAATTTCAATTTCTTTTATGTCACTCTCTTGCCTCTTACTCGTTCCTTCCCTGCTAACCGCCGAGCCGCGCGGTTCTTGCGTCTGTTTCTGATTTTGTCCTCCCCTCTCGTCCCCTAAGCCCGTGGTTCGGCGGGAGGGAGAAACGAATATCCCTCTTGGTCCGTGTTGCGGAAAAGACGTGATCTTCGTTAAGTAACAGAAATCGAAAAGACACGGGGGTTAATCCAATGGTCTCTATGGTCGAGACCTCTCATCCTGATCAGAATGACATGGTCATGGACCCTGTCGTGCCTAAGACCGAGCCTATGCTAGATGGCTCCATCAGTTCGACGGTGTCAACGCCAGATCCCGAGGTCGAAGCCTTGACTCAAGACCCTGCGCAGACTCAAAAGCGTAAAGGTGGTCGAAAACCTGTACGTAACATCTTTGCATCTGATGCAATAATCCGGGGCCCCGCATTCCCTTTTATTTATTTTTCTTTTATCTTTCCATGCCACCCTCTTATCATGTCTTCTGTTTGGTCTATCTGCCCCCGGATCTTTTATCCCTTTTGGTCTCCTATGTGACTTATCTTGTTTTGTTATTAACGCATCTTAGATTTACGCCACTTCCGAAGAACGGAAGCAGCGCAATAGGCAGGCTCAAGCTGCTTTCCGTGAACGCCGCACGGAATATATTCGGCAGCTGGAGACCACTATCAAGCGCAATGAAGAGTCCTTGCAGAGCCTACAGCAGAGCCACCGCAGCGCCGCAGATGAATGTCTGATGCTGCGGTATAAGAACTCCTTGCTGGAGCGCATCCTGTTAGAGAAAGGTATGTACCTCCTTGCGTCTATACTTGCATACCTCCCCCGCTTCCGAGCTAACCCCAGACTCTTTCAGGTATTGATGTGCAAGCTGAGCTGCGGATAAAGACTGGGGCTCCAGGTGCTCAGCCAAAGACCACTCCTATGCCACCTAAGCCGCCGGGTCCCACAGGGTCTCGGCCCACGCCGAGGCACCCTGGCATCACGTCCAAACCTGATGCATTTGCCATGTCACAGCGTGAGGGCGCGTATGGTGTGCCGTCGCCACAGTTTCAGGCTACGCCAACGTCTCATGTGTCATCACCGTCGCATGCCAAGTCACCTGGCTTTGGCTTCCAGACTGGCATGTCCCCCGTTGACCAGCAAGGGGCAGGACGTCCACAGCTGCTACCTCAACCGAGGCCTTTCAATAACCAGACCTCACCACCGGCTATCAGTATGCCGCAGTCGGATCCGAATGAGCCTAAGCTTCGGGTGCCGCGTGGTCAGCAGCGAGTTGCAGCTAATTATTACCCATCTCCTTTCCAGAAACATTATGATCAACTGGGTGAGTCAATTGTTTCGGAACCAATCGCTAAGAAGCGAAAAAGACAAGAATCAACATTGCTGACTACATTGAACAGAACAAGAGTATGATGCACAAGCTGACATGGTGGATGATGACCATGACGGCTCAGTAAATACACCATATGTCCCCGGGTTCACACCGCAGTCGGTCGCCTCCGGCTCGCATAACTTGTCTGGATTCCCTCCTGCCGGCGGGGACGGAACGCCCGGAGAGTTCGGAAATGCAAACCAGCTTCTCGGTCAGTATGAACCGATGCTGGATGCTGATCCGTTTGGACTCAGTGCAAGCATGCATTTCCCTACGCCGTTCAACTATGAACAGAACAATCCCCGCAATTAAGCGATGCATCTTTTGCGGGTCATTTTGAGTGTATTTTTTCTATCGAAACCAATCCTATTCCATGTTTCGAGTGGAAAGAGGAAAACAGAAAAAAAGTATTGATCCTGGTTGGGTTACATTGGTTGGCTTCCAAAAAGTTTTTGATTTTCTAGCATTGCCTGGCGTTGAAAGTTGGGAATTTTGGTGGTTTTTGACATGTTATTTTGATACCATCGGGTTGTACAATGTACAATGGAATAAACACTCCTTTCCTGCATAGCCGAGGCAGTAAAAAGCAATTAATTGCAAAAGTAGACAGGGAAGTAATGGGATTGTAGAATGTATGATGCCATCTAGTGACGCCATGATACCCTAAGCCCTAGCCTGATTCGCTTAGTAAATGGCGCCTAACCGGATTCGTGCTGCACCACAAACCCTCAACCTTCCCTTCCTAAGACTACACCCCTTCAATCACTATCAAATTAAGAGGCTGGACTTGCTGAGGTTCTGCCTTGTGCCTACCTTTCTTACATCCTAGTGATCGTTGAGTGCCTTCCCCGTCGGAAGGAACTCCGCAGCACCAGGCGTCATGGTTGACGCCATCCGGTCTAAGGTACGTTGAAAGTGGTTGGAATTATGGGCGGAGCTCGGCTCTGCTTCACAATTGCGCTTCTGTAGCGAGCGCCGTGGCTAACATTATCGCCTTTGCTTTTTGCTTCGAAATAGAACCTCTACGAGCTTCTCGGTATGTGATTCTTCAAATTCGCTCTATATGAGCTCCCGCCTATTCCGGTTCCATGATCCAATTCATGGTCGGGAACCTGCCCCTCATTATAGAGCATCTCCAAGCTTCCCGAAGTTCATCCCAAACTAATATATCTTTCTCCTGCTTTCTAGGCAACGACCCTGAGCTCGACCCCAGCAGACCTGCTCCTCCCCCCGCCCGGGCCGTCGACCGTCCCGCTCCCCGCGTTGGCAAGCGTGATGCCCCCAAGGAGGCTCCCGCCGCCGCTCCCGCTCCTCGCTCCGAGAACAACCGCCGTGGAGGCCGTGTGACCGCCGGCAACGAGGCTGGTATGTGAAACCCGATCGATCCGTGAAGAAGTTGGTGGGGTGGATGAAGTGTGGGGAAAGCTTGATAGGAAGCATCGGAAGCTGACAAGCTTTGGCCCTCTTTAGCCTACCGTGACCGCAACGCTGGTCGCTCTAACAACCGCACCAAGCCCACCGATGAGGCCGAGGGTCAGTCCTCGCGCCCCCGTGGCAACCGTCCCCCTCGTGGTGACCGCCAGTCCCGCACTGGTCAGACGTAAGCGATCCTTTTCTCGAAAGAGGCCATTCCATCCAAGCAAAACAAGCCACACACGAATCGGGAGAACATTGAAGAGGAAGAAAGAGATGAGCAACAAAGAATGAAAGAGAAGAATTTCCAGTCGCTCTACCGACAAGCGTGTGGCAAATTAAGCTTGGACCCGCAGTGCAGCATAACTAACGATGATTTTCGATGACAGCGACACTCGCAAGCAGGTCCAGCAGGGCTGGGGCGGCGAGTCCGGTGAGAAGACCTGGGACGACGAGCGCGTTGGCGAGTCCATCGCCAAGGAGGACGACAAGGAGCCCCAGACTCCCGCTGAGGAGGCCGAGGAGGCCGACAAGTCCAAGTCTTACGACGACTACCTCGCCGAGAAGGCCGCCCGCGACAGCCTGGCTGCCAAGCCCGTCCGTGCCGCCAACGAGGGCGTCAAGGAGGACAAGAAGTGGGCCGCTGCCACCGAGCTGAAGCGCGCCGAGGGTGAGACCAGCTACATTGCTCCCACCGCCGAGAAGAAGCAGCGTGAGAAGACTCGCAAGGAGAAGAACTTCCTTGACGTTGACATGCGCTTCGTTGAGCAGCCCCGCTCCGGCCCCTCCTCCGGCCCTCGTGGTGGCCGTGGTGGTGACCGTGGTGACCGTGGTGACCGTGGTGACCGCGCTCCCCGTGGCGACCGTGCTCCCCGTGGTGACCGTCCCGCTCGCGGTGGTCCCCGTGGTGGTGCTCCCCGCGGCGGCGCTGCTGCTGCTGCTCCTCGTGGCGGCCGTGGTGGTGCCCGTGCCCCCGCCGGCCCTACCGTCGACGAGAAGAACTTCCCCAGCCTGGGCGGCAACTAAATCTTCCCTACTATCGTGCCCCCTTCTCATTTCGCCCCAGCGCTGACTTAAAACGGGAAACGAAACTGCTGCCCAGAACCGGCCCTTGATTTCTGCTTTGCTCCTCTGTTTTCTTTTTCCCCCCCTCTGTGGTGCCCCCTTGTCCCTTTTTTTTCATCTTCGTAGAAGAAGGGATGTGATGATTCTATCTCTTGTTCGTGGTCTGTGGTCCATGAAATCCGCAACTGATGCTCTATGTGTGGATTTCTTCCTATTTTCGTTATACGGGACTTGAGTGTGGGGGAAGGAAGGGAGTTCCAATGCGCAGACAATTGATGGTTGTTGAAATGAAATGAAGAAATCGGTTTGTGTTTTTAATCTTTTTGTTCTGGGTCGCGCTCTAAAAATATGGCCACACCTTGCCATTCTACTTTTATGATCTATCGGGTCCATAAAAGATGACTTTCGAGGCTGTGTCTTGTGTCTACTGTGCTCTTTTAACATGTGTGCAAACAAACGTGAATTGGATGAACTGAAATGTAAATGACGTCTATGTAAATCGTATGGCACACCGTACAGGATAAGGTTTATCCGATGGACTTCCCTTTGTCCTTGACATGAGATCTAAATGACCCACCAGGTCCACTATCAGACTTTTGGATCTACGGGGTCTGAAACCGAGTCAAGGAAGAAAGATTGCTCGGGCTGTTGAGGGGAGCATGCAGGAGGGGAAGGAGAACAACCTTAATGATTCCGGTTGAACATTGCATTTTATACATGAATTTATATGCGTCCGAGTCTCATTCTAGAAGTCTTGAAATGATACTGATACCTCGATGACCGTCACGCATATCTACATTGATTCTCATGCTCTGTTTCATCTCTCTTTAAAAGAGAAGATTGAATTCAAAAAAGAGGGGGGTGGGGGGGGGATTATACTCGAAAATCGCGCCTTCCTAAAACGATTTGAAGCCACAGACAAACGAAACATTCTGTGCACACCAATCCAACACATCGGACATTCAGAACCGGGTAGATGATAGCGTAATGACTCCATTCGCTTCTGTGGTCACAAAAATGTAAAGTCACCAGCGGCTTGCTCAGTACCCTTCCATTGTCAGTCTACCGGTAGCTACGTAGAAATGAGCCAGTGCAACCTGGAAGTATGATGCCTTGTTATCCAGATATCTATTGGATCAACTTACACGTATTAGTCGAGCAGAAACGTATTACGACCTATTTCTGAATTTTCACTCTGTCTTTCTAAAGTTCCTTGATAAATGCCTAATTCAATGATACTCCGTACATAATCCCGTGATAGCCGTATATGGGCGGTACGGACTCGGCTTTAAGTGCGCGGGGTTATGTCCGGCTCATGGCCGGAGACCGAATTCTCTGGCATTGTTTGAAAACACAGTGATTTTAAAGCCATTCCTGGAGACTAATTGCAGTTTGCCCGATTTGCACGATTTGCATCCATTTACATCCAACAACTCTATTCGCTGGATTTAGGAGTAGTATTAGTCCATATTACTTTTTGCCCCGAATTGCCTTTGTCCAGCTAAACGCCTCCGGATTTATCAACTTTACATGGATTTAAAGTCGATGGATCATGTATCAAAGGCTCAGGATATAAAACGATCATGTAGACCATCAAAGTGATTTGAGACAGATCAATATTTTCTGGGTCATATTCACAACGCATCTACAAAGCAACTCTACAAATCACATACAATGTCTTTGTCTGGAAAAGTAGCCCTGATCACCGGCTCCTCTCAGGGAATTGGCAAGGCAACAGCCCTTCGACTTGCCAGCGAAGGTGCCAGCCTAGTCATCAACTACCGTTCGGACTCAGCTGCAGCTAACAGCGTGGTTGAGCAAATCGGCCCGGACCGCGCCCTGGCCGTCCAGGCCGATGCCTCCAAACTACCAGATCTAGATCGGCTGGTCGAAGCAACAGTCGCCAGATTCGGCAAAATTGATATCCTCATTCCCAATGCGGGAATTCTAGCTATGAAGGACCTGGAAAATACGACGGAGGAGGACTTTGATAATTCTCATAACCTGATGGTAAAGGGACCATATTTTCTGGCGCAGGTACGTTAGCTCATGTCTTTTTTTTTTTTTTTTGAAGAATAACCACTGATTACTTCCATAGAAAGCTGCAAAATACATGCCGCCTGGAGGACGCATCATCTTCGTTTCTACCAGTCTCAATGCTGTATCGAGTATTGCACCTGCCTATCTTCTCTATGTCTCAACCAAAGGTGCCATCGAGCAGATTTCCCGTGTTCTCGCTAAAGATCTTGGACGGAGAGGTATTCTGGTGAATGCAATCGCCCCTGGTCCGACAAGTACTGAGCTTTTTATGGAGGGAAAGTCGGAGCAGATTCTTAAGGCGATCGCTGGGTCTAATCCATTCGGCCGCATTGGAGAGCCACAAGAGATCGCGGCCGTGATGTTGTTCTTGGCTGGGAAAGATAGTAGCTGGATGTCTGGGCAGGTTGTGAGGGTCAACGGTGCTATGGCTTAGCTTAAATCCCATAGTTGGGCTTCACGTATCTTAGAGCGATTTTTCAGATTGCTATAAACAAGAAATTGGTTTAATCCACATTGTTGAGATATGGATATTCTTACCATGCACTTGCTATATAAATGATGACATCGAAATAAGTAAGACTTTTTTTGCATTCGGGGACCGAAGATGCCGATGTATTAGGTAGCTTACTCAGGTGGTGATAGCCTTCACAGAAAGTTCCCGATAAAGTTGGACGATTATAAATCCAAGTGGGGAATTGTTGATGACCTCAACCCAATTTAAATAACCCGCCAATTCCGGTGAATTTGAGATACTTTCAACTCTTCAGCATTTCCTTAGAAATCTTTCAAATTAAATCATTGCCCACAATGCCTCGCCCTAACATCACTCTTTACACGGCCCAGACCCCCAATGGGATCAAAATTTCCATTGCCCTGGAGGAGCTCGGGTGGGTCCTTACCCCAGTAGTGTTGATACATGATGCCGTTTCTGACAGCTTGACAGGTTGCCCTATGAGGTCAAGAAGATCGACATGGGCGCCAACGAACAAAAGGAGGAGTACGTATCTCCATACCCGTGATCTCATCAGATACTAACCGGTACATAGCTGGTTCCTCGATATCAACCCCAATGGCCGAATTCCCGCCCTGACCGACGAGTTCGCTGATGGTCAGAAAATCCGCTTGTTCGAGTCTGGTGGTATCCTGCAGTACCTGGCGGACCAATATGACCCCGAGTACAAGATTTCTTTCCCCAAGGGCACCCGCGAACACTACGAGATGAACAACTGGCTCTTCTTCCAGAATGCAGGCGTTGGCCCCATGCAAGGCCAGGCAAACCACTTCGCACGATATGCGCCTGAGCGCATTGAGTATGGTGTGACCCGATACGTTAATGAAACACGCCGACTGTATGGTGTGCTTGATAAGCACCTTGCCCAATCCAAGTCCGGGTACCTGGTAGGCGACCATGTCTCCATTGCCGATATTTCACTCTGGGGATGGGTTGCCGCTGCTGGGTGGCCAGGTGTTGATATTGATGAGTTTCCTAACCTGAAGGCTTGGGAAGAGTTTATGGCTCAGCGACCAGGTGTGGAGAAGGGACGCCATGTCCCTTCCCCGCATACAATTAAGGAGCTGCTTAAGGATAAGAAAGCCGTGGAGGAGAAAGCCGCTGAGGCCCGAGCATGGATTGTGCAAGGAATGAAGGACGATGCTAAGAGCAAGGTTTAGAGGAGACGAGGTCTGAATATAATATGCAACATAAATTATTTCTTAATCAAGCCAGTGACGATAAGATAAACCTCATCCATAGTAAAGTATGTATGATGTTCACCGCCTTGGAAGCCCTTTGAGCCCACGTGATCGGGTGGCCACTTTTCGTTCAGAAGATCGTAACTTCAAAGATACTCTCACTTTCAACTTGTCTCTTTCGATTTAAAATTTTTTTGTGAACTTATTGAAGCCATGGCCTGGCGTAACCAAGGCACCACGGGCTCTAACAACATCCCCCTGGGGACGCGCCGTCGCTTCCAGGGTGACGAGGAGGAGGACAGCAGCACTGCGACTCCTTCCTCTATGCCCGATGGTCCTAAGCGCGGCCGCAGCCCTGTTCGAGGTATGTCTCATCCCTATTGCTGCCTTTCCAGCGTCAGTTCTAATGGTACTTTCTTGCCGAATTCAGCGGAAGCCCCTGCAGTAGATGGTGATGGCGTCAAAAGGCGCAAGAAGCGCAACCGTTGGGGAGATCAGCAGGAGAACAAGGCTGCCGGTCTGATGGGCTTGCCCACTATGATTATGGCCAACTTCACTAGCGAGCAGTTGGAGGCCTACACTCTGCATCTGCGTATCGAGGAGATCAGCCAGAAGCTGCGGATCAATGATGTGGTCCCAGGTGATGGTGACAGGTGAGTGCCGTCTCCTTTGATACCTATGGTATCCCTGCTAACACAGCATCAGATCCCCCTCGCCACCCCCGCAGTACGACAACTTCGGTAGACGTGTGAACACTCGCGAGTACCGTTATCGCAAGCGCCTCGAGGATGAGCGTCACAAATTGGTCGAGAAGGCCATGAAGACCATTCCTAACTACCACCCGCCATCTGACTACAGACGCCCTACCAAGACCCAGGAGAAGGTCTACGTCCCAGTGAACGACTATCCAGAGATTAACTTCAGTATGATAACTAACCCTCTAACTCCTAACTCCGCTGTATCTGTCATGACTCCCTGCTCGATTCGAGCTGACGAGACATTTTCTTGGATGTCCTCGGCCCGTTTCTTGATAACACCTGGTGCTTGATGTTGCACATACTTCATAATTACCGGATCACTAACACTTAGCTCTTTGCTACCTTTTTAAAGTTGGCTTACTTATAGGACCTCGTGGAAACACCTTGAAGAAAATGGAGACCGAATCTGGCGCCAAGATTGCCATTCGTGGAAAAGGCTCCGTCAAGGAAGGAAAAGGCCGATCTGATGCCGCTCATGCTAGCAACCAGGAGGAGGATCTCCACTGTCTGATCATGGCAGAGACTGAAGAGAAGGTGAATAAGGCCAAGAAGCTAATTCACAATGTTATTGAGACTGTAAGTACAGTCCTAAAACCTTTGGTCTGAGGGTTACCACTCACCATTTCAATTAGGCCGCTTCCATCCCCGAAGGTCAGAACGAGCTCAAGCGCAATCAGCTCCGTGAGCTAGCGGCTCTCAACGGTACTCTCCGTGACGACGAGAATCAGGCTTGCCAGAACTGTATGTTGATTTTGACCCAGTATATTGATTCTATTGATTCTAACAATTCACAAGGTGGTCAAATCGGACATCGCAAGTACGACTGTCCCGAGCAGCGCAACTTCACCGCCAACATTATCTGTCGCGTTTGTGGCAATGCTGGTCACATGGCCCGCGATTGTCCTGACCGCCAGAGAGGCAGCGATTGGCGCAACAACGGTGGCTTCCCTGGTGCCCGTGGCCCCGGTGGTCCTGGTGGTCCCGATGGTCCTCGTGCCATTGGTACTGGCGATGCTGTCGACCGTGAGATGGAGGTGAGTAACTCTTTTTGCCCTAGATAAGATTGAGAACGCCTACTAATGTTTCCTGCAGCAACTCATGAACGAGCTTTCTGGAGGTGCCCCTGGCGAGTATCCGCCTCGTCGTATTGAAGCCGGTCCCGATCAGGGCGCTTACCCTCCTGCTGATGACCGTGATGCGAACCCCTGGCAGCAGCGCGGCCCGCCACCTCCACCCAGTGATGTGGCTCCCTGGCAACAGAGACGTGAACCCCGTCCTCGTGATGATTACGGATCTCGCGACAATGGACCTGCTCCTTGGCAGAAGCGTGGCGGCGACTCTGGCGGCTATGGCGGCGGTGGCAGCGGTGGCTATGAATCCCGTGGTGGCTACGGTGGTCACGGTGGTCACAGCAACGCTGGATATGCTGCTCCCGGAACTGCTCCAGGCGCTGCTCCAGGCGCTGCTCCCTGGCAACAGCAGGCTGCCCCTGGTGGTCAGCCCGCATACGGATATGGAGGATACGGTTATGCTGCCCCTGGTATGGCCGCTGCTCCCCCGCCACCCGGCATGGCTCCTTGGTCCTACGGAGCTGCTGCTCCTGGCGCTCCTGGTGCTGGCAGCCCTCCGCCCCCTCCCCCGCCTGTCGATGGACCTCCACCACCTCCTCCCAGTGACCAGCCTCCTCCCCCTCCCCCTCCGGCTTAAGCTGTTTGCCTTCGTGCAATTGGTTTAATGGCGATAAAAATCTCGGGGCTGTCTGCTTTTCTTTCCCAGTGATACCGCAGATAGGCCTGGTTCTTTTCCTCGTTTATCTATGTGACGTAATACTTTACAGCTGTGAATTACCCTAAATTGGGTTTAAAATCTACATCCATGTCTCGTAGAAGTATACACGATAAGTAGAATATATGTACTGTGTGTAGTCGGAGCATTCCAGGACCATATTAGTGATGCCTCAGGCCATAATTTCAGTCTTGGCTCCAACTCTTTCATCCCCGCAAAACTCCCTAGCTGGATTACTCCCCGAGAACTCCATTCATACCACTAGTAAAACTGATATCGCCTTCACAGGTGGAACTCTGCCCTGATTGCTTGATTGTATACCCAGTTTATCAACGAAATTCGCCGCACGGGGGCTTTTCCCGAAGCCAATATGCAAGCCTCCGGCTCGTCAACGCACCGGAAAACGTCTTGGCAATCCCAGCGCAGAGCATCTTTGCGGTCAGCAGTATCAAGCCATGCCCCTTCTTCTTATCATTCAACCCATTCTGCAGCTCCAGCAGATACTGTGCAGGAGGACCAGCGCCGTACATCCACAGCGACCTCGTCTCATTCGTCGCAACCAAAATGGTGGCACATATATCTATTTCGAGGCATGATCAATGATGTTAAGCGCAGAGCTCCTTATTACTGGAGTGACTGGACTGATGCCTGGGATTACCGCATTGTGCCTGCGACAGTGTATATGTATTTTGCTAAGTATGTCCTTTGCAAACCACCGGGATGGTCTCAAATTGAATATTGATAACGACCATCTGTCTCCTGCACAGCAGAATGCTCACAGTATTCTTAGTATCTTACCCGCGCTTGCTTTCTCATTGGACATGTTCGAGAAGACCAACCAGAGCTATGGAGTCAACGAGGTTTTGCTTGCGTCTGTTCTCGGAGCTGTCGTTTTTGCTCTATTGGCAGCTCAGCCACTGGTTATTGTTGGTGTTACTGGTCTGTTATCTCCTGAAAGTAGCGCACAAAAGCTGGATCTAATGGTTTATAGGGCCCATTACTGTGTTTAATTATACAGTCTACGATATCATCAGCCCCCGTGGAACCCCTTATCTCGCATTCATGTGCTGGATTGGAATGTACGCTTTTACGCCTTTGAAACACTTGTTAGGCTTACTAATTTTCAGAATAGATGGTCATTGGTTATGCATTGGCTTCTGGCTATCACAAATGCGTGCAATGGACTCAAATTTGTCACTCGATTCTCGTGTGATATCTTCGGCTTCTATGTTGCCTGCATCTATCTGCAGAAGGGAATCCAGGTCCTCACTAGACAATGGGCATCAGTCGGTGAGGCTTCAGCATATCTCGCTATCATGGTGGCTCTTCTTGTCTTA
This sequence comes from Penicillium pulvis, assembly GCF_028828015.1. Taxonomy (NCBI): domain Eukaryota; kingdom Fungi; phylum Ascomycota; class Eurotiomycetes; order Eurotiales; family Aspergillaceae; genus Penicillium; species Penicillium pulvis. The sequence goes on along the minus strand of NW_026643079.1, from coordinate 2,774,365 downwards.
ATGGCTGCTTGGATCATTGGGGAGCTGGGCAACAGTAATCTATTCCAACGATATGTTCGAAAGTTCCTTGAAGATTATGGCACACCTTTGGTCATTGTTTTCTTTACGGGCTTCGTCCACTTTGGTCATATGCGTGATGTTGACGTTGCTGTGCTTCCCACCAGCAAGTCATTCTTCCCCACACTCGATCGGCCGTGGCTGGTACACTTCTGGAACATTGACGTTGGGGACATCTTCCTGGCTATTCCATTCGCTCTTCTATTAACAATCCTTTTCTACTTCGATCATAATGGTAGGCATATTCCCAGAAACGGTATTTTCTGTACCAAGACTAACATACACAAGTTTCATCTCTTATTGCTCAGGGCACCGAGTTTCCCCTGCGGAAGCCCGCTGGCTTCCACTGGGATATTTGGCTCCTCGGTCTTACCACCTTTGTTGCTGGTCTTCTTGGAATTCCGTTTCCCAATGGGCTCATCCCACAGGCACCCTTCCATACCGCTGCTCTGTGCGTGACTCGCCAGGTAGCCGATGAGGATGACACAAATAAGGGAAAAGCTATCCGAGTCACAGATCACGTAGTGGAGCAGCGAGTCAGCAACTTAGCCCAAGGCCTCCTTACCTTAGGTACAATGTCCGGGCCGCTTCTGATTGTCCTCCACCTCATTCCTCAAGGTGTCATGGCCGGTCTTTTCTTCATCATGGGAGTTCAAGCACTCCAGGGTAACGGCATTACCCAGAAGCTGATCTTCCTCGCCCAAGACAAAGAGTTGACCCCTGCATCGAACCCTCTGAAGCGGATCAAACGCCGATCCGCTATCTGGGTATTTGTCATTATCGAATTGCTTGGTTTTGGTGCTACTTTCGCAATCACCCAGACTATTGCTGCCATTGGTTTCCCGGTGATTATTCTCCTCCTGGTGCCTGTGCGGTCGTTCCTGTTCCCGCTTTGGTTCACGCGCGAGGAATTGAATGTTTTGGATGCTCCTACCGCTAGTCCGTTTACCATGGAAAGTGTCGGTGGTACGCATGGATCGGAAGAGCAGGAATCTACAGAGGTGACATCTAGTGGTGCACAATCGAGCAATGGAAACGGGGTCCTACGAGGTCGTTCCTCGTCTGAGGAATCTGCTGTTGAGGATAATGATCTTGAGCGGGGAGAGGCTTATGAGCTTCGATCGTCTATGCGGAGAAGAAGTACAACTAGTCGAGCTGATTGATATATTGATAGCTGTCAATAGAGAATAGAGGTAAGATTCTAGATCTAACTTCATTCCAGAATAATCAACCCTAGAAATTGCTTAGGACTTCATCCACTGAACTAGCAAAAAGGTCAATTGAGAGTCTACTCAAACTTTACAGGGAGCAAAAAGACAAAAAGAAATGACAAGAGTGGGATTTGAACCCACGCCTACAAACGTAGATCAGGAAATGATGTCAAGGTGGACCTTAACCTGACGCCTTAGACCAACTCGGCCATCTTGCCAGTGGATGAAAGATGAGACAAAAGTTGCCACTATAAACTAATATTAATGTTCACGATATAGAAACGTCAAAACATACTTGAATATGAACTGTAGCCTTATATTAAGACTCTCAGATTGGATTAAACGTTCCATGAGTCCCGCCGACTGAATTTTAAGATGTGGAGGCGAACATGTGTGCGGAGGTATCATATGTCTTGCCCGATATACCAGGCAGCAATATTCCACACCGCCAGATAATAATCGCATATTCTGCCGCAAAATTATTTCTCTGGCAACAATCATGATCTAAACTGCAATCACAATGGCGTCCTCACAGGATGATCTGAAGTCTGATGACTCTTATGCTTCTGATTCCTCAGAAGACAACCAGATCGATGCGCAAGACCGAGCTTCCAAGCGGCGCCGTCTCTCCGAGTCCTCGACCGACTCTTATGTTGCGCCAGCACCTCTCCCCACTCTCTCTCGTATTAAGAAGAAGGACGATACGAAGAAGCCCGAGTTGAACGATGATGAGAACCCAGTCACAATTAAGGATGCCCTTGAGATTGGCTTACAGGCCGAGCAGTCCACTTTTGGTGCGCTGGATGTCTCGCCATGGCTTGTAGGATCTTTGACTACTATGGCTGTCCGGCGGCCTACAGCCATTCAGAAGGCGTGTATCCCTGAAATTCTAAAGGGGCGTGATTGCATTGGTGGAAGTCGGACAGGTTCCGGAAAGACTATTGCATTTGCCGTTCCTATTATGCAAAAATGGGCTAAGGATCCCTTTGGAATCTTTGCTCTGGTATTGACACCGACGAGGTATGTTCATTTGCGCCGCATCATACAGCCTGTATTGTCTAACATGATTTCTCGTTCAGAGAGCTTGCGCTACAAATTTTCGAGCAGTTCAAGGCTATCTCGGCGCCACAGAGCATGAAGCCTATCCTTATCACCGGTGGTACGGACATGCGACAACAGGCAATTGCTCTCGCCGAGCGTCCTCACGTCGTGATCGCCACCCCCGGTCGACTTGCAGATCACATCAAAACCTCCGGTCAGGATACAATTGCCGGATTGGGGCGTGTGAAGATGGTGGTGATGGATGAAGCAGACCGACTGCTCACAGGCGGACAAGGCAGCATGTTGCCAGACGTAGAAACCTGTCTATCTGCTTTACCACCCTCAGCAGAACGCCAAACACTCCTTTTCACAGCTACCTTGACGGCCGAGGTCCGAGCCCTGCAGTCCATGCCCCGCCCAGAAGGCAAGCCGCCTATCTTTGTGACGGAAATCGGCACCGAGAATGAGGGCAAGATCCCCCCCAACCCTGAAACAGACATATCTCAAAGTACCCATGACGCACCGCGAAGCCTTCTTGCACGCCCTGCTCTCTACTGAAGAAAACATTTCCAAGCCTGTCATCATTTTCTGCAATCATACCAAGACTACCGATCTGCTGGAGCGTACCCTCCGCCGCCTGGGCCACCGCGCCACCTCCCTGCACAGTCTTCTCCCCCAGTCCGAGCGCACATCTAATCTTGCACGGTTCCGCGCTGCTGCTGCTCGCGTCCTGGTCGCTACTGATGTCGCATCTCGTGGTCTCGATATTCCAATCGTCAGCCTAGTTATCAACTTCGACGTTCCCCGCAACCCAGATGACTATGTCCACCGTGTTGGTCGTACAGCCCGTGCTGGACGAGCCGGCGAGGCAGTCACATTGGTTGGACAACGTGATGTCGAGCTCATCCTCGCCATCGAAGCTCGGGTGGGTCGACAGATGGAAGAGTGGGCCCAGGAGGGCGTCAACATCGAAAGCCGTGTCGTGCGAACCAACGTCTTGAAGGAGGTTGGCTCGGCGAAGCGCGAGGCAATGGGTGAGATTGACGAAGGCCGCGATGTATTAGGCCGCAAGCGAAACAAGTTGAAGAAAGTCCGGTGATCCGTTATATAAGTAAAATTTCGAAATTCGATACCAAAATGAATGATTGCAAAGCGTATATGTTCTCATGTATATCGCTCAAAATCTATTCCCTATCTATTGCATAAAAACCGGTGCCTTTCCCCCAATATCCTCTAAAACAAACTGAAACTTTCTGTAAGGCCGATTCCTAGAAACGGAATGTGTAAACGCGTTAGTCTGCTGGGTTGGCCTCGAATGAGGAAGCGAGTGCTTGCCAGCAGAAACATCTTGCAAGCAATCACTGTTCAACGAAAAGAACGGATCAGGTAACCGAGGCAAGTAATCCATGCCAGAGTCACTGAGGGGCCCACTCGGATTTGAAGGAGACGGCGCAGGGGGAACGGGGACAGAAGAAGGCGAGAAGGGAAAATTAGGTACCATGGAATCACCAGACACGTAAGCAGGTGCACATCTCCACTGGTCCCCAGCTGTGGTGTTGGAACGATCTAGCTCAGGGAAGTAGTGGAGTAGGGCTCTAGCCTGGGGCGAGAGTATATCAGGTTCACAAGCCATAGGGCAATGTTCACCCGCAGTATCGTGGAATACATTGAGCATATTTCCCTTCATAATCTCAGTTCCTATTTCGGCCTCGAGATTCTGTAGCATCTCAAACACCTCGTCGGGAGATGGCTGGAATGTGTTCGAGTAGATATCGGGTGTGAGAGTATTGTATAGTCCCTGCTCTGGCCGGGCTTGAGGGAACATCTCTGGTACTGAGGGCTCATCAAAGGCCCTTAGTACCTGTTCATTTAGCCATGGGTGTTGGCGCAGAGAAGTACTGGAGGCTGAGCTAGTAATTGATGAGTGGCGTCTATAGTTCCTCTCTGTGATTGGAGAGTTGAAAGTATAGACTTGATCGAGTCCCTTTCTCAACTGAAGGGAAATCATTAGAACGATGTCGTCAATAAACACTTTATCTAGATGGACATACCTTCTGCTGACAATGCTCGCAGGCCTGATTGAAGATCATTGTGGAATGGAACAGCAGGAGTATAGTGATTGTTCCTTGAATTGGGGAAGTGACTTAGTGTGAACTACAGAAAGCAACGTCCCCTCTTAATCCTCTATATAGTACTGCCTACCCTCCATAACGGCTAAATGATCACCGCTCGCGTCATGGTGGAAGTAGAGCCAAGGGCAATAGATTTAAAGGAAATGGTTCGCCACCTAATACGATTTCGTTATGGTGTTGCACATACGAATATTCAGGTGGTTCGTCTCCAAGTCGGGATTTATCGATCCTCCTCAGAGCAAATCCCGATGACCGACGTGAAAAGTATCAATCCTATTCGGGGAATGACCGATCGACATTCTGACAGGTATTACACTCTGACAGGTATTGGAAGGAATGATACACAGCCTGTGACTCCCTCGTTACCAGCCATTTGGGTATATTTCCCGAAGCTGTGTAACCATCTGTGCATCACACAAACGGGCGAGGTTTGATGCCGTGCACACACCAATCAGCACTGAAGATCGTGAGTATTATGGAAACCACGAGAATCTTGGGACCGTTCGTGATCCCTGTCTTAGGGAGTCATCACGATGAGGCTGGGAGGCTTGCATTGTGCTTAATCCCCAACCATTGGGTAATTGTTCGATCTAAACTATCACTCGCTCATCTGCGGCAACACAGAGCATGACGTGGTGATGTAGAACCGATGTATACTAGCGACTATCTTCGCTCATTCAGGAAGGACGAGGTCCATGCAATGTTCATTATTCACTCTTCCGTCTATCTGCAAGGATTTGTCACGTTTATAGCGGAAATGGTATCATTGATGTAATTAGTCTAAACGCCTTTCGCATTACCCAAAATTATAGCGCCCCCGTCTCCCTCAAAGCCAAGTAGGCGTGATGATGGCCAAAAGAGAGAGAAAAACCCACAGACAACTCTTATACAGTCGTTACAAGCCAACCAGATGATCGTCAACAAATGACAGTCCCGCAAGGAACCGACCCTTATCTGCCTCTGGAGACATTCCGAGAACCCATGGTCAATCGGAGCCTCCATTCACACGCATGACATCACCCACTCCATGCATCAGCGCTGGAACGTTGATCAGCCGTGCTCATCAACTTGAGCAACCCATCCACCGCATCCCCACGTTGAGACGGTGATAGGCCCTCCCGATTTGCGTCTCTGCTCTCCTCAACATCACGGGTACGATTGTGACGAATTACCGTAGCAGGAGGGCTACTGAGTTGCATAGGGGACCCGAGCGTACGGGGCGGAGTTCGCTGCGAAGCCTTGACACGTTCTGCATTAGCGAGCGGGGACCTGCGGCGGGGAAGATCCGGTGTTTGGTGACAAGGCGTCGAACTCATATCGGGCATCGAACCAATGCGGGGCGTGGTGAATTTAGGCGTAGTGGTATTGCAGAAAGACAATTGAGGCAGCGGTGAAGAGGAAAGGATCGACATGGAGACTCTAGGACATTTCCGGCTGTGTTCTTCTAAGTCGGAGACTCGGCGGTCAATTTGGTGGTCGGTCACATTGCGCATGGCGGTTTGGAGGGTGTTTCGGAGGAGAGCCGCTTTCTTAAGATCTCGTTAGTATGTCTCAGGATTCATATGAGTTTGTGGAGCGCTTACTTCTTGAATGAATATTTTTCGCGCGTCTGGGTCGTCAGGGATTGTTCGGGCTTCTTGGTTCGACGCGGTAGGCGATTGTGTATCCATATGTTGATTTTGGTCGCGTTCGGAGCGTGGAGGCGTGGCGACACGAGTATCCTGCATGTCTAGTTCTTGGTTCTGCTGTAACTTGCCATATATGTTAGCCAGTGTTCCCTTGTGCAGTGTTTAACCTCAAATAGCATATGCGAGCTTACCTTCGGGCTGACATTCTTAACAGAGCTTTCAATCGGAGAGCCCCGCGTCTGCACCGGTCCGTTCTCCTCTGTTTCGTCCACCTGGTCCCTAGTCCTTTTTTGGCCTGCAAACATAGGCGAGGGAAGAAGCTTCTTAGGTGATACTGTCGAGAACAGGGCCCGTTTGACTGGCGTTCCGGTGACCGGGAGAGACTGTTTGTTCTGGTGGGCTGGCGACAGACACGCGTTGGTATCTTTTTCACCAAGGATGCGGCGTCCATCCTTAACTGGACTGAGCTGGGTTCCTGTCGACTGCATGTTGGACTTTGATTGGCGCTAGCAGGGGTGGGAGAGGCGTAGAGAGAAGACAAGGAAGAAGGACACGAGCCGTGGCGGGGAAGTGGGCTCGGCGCGTGGGGGCGTTATGATAGTAGCAACACCCGATATGAACTTAGGAAGAAAGAAATCAAACGGAGTGAAGCTTGACAATGGAGAAAGAAGAATTGGGGAACAAAGAAGGTCGACAGAAAAAAACGGTCGCGTCAAGCGCGTATAGTCTTCGATACCTCCAGTACTAGCTTGTATAGAGCACGGACATGGGATCCACCCGACACACGGTCGTGTTGAGCACGCGTCCAAAGTAGACTAGCTACAAGCATTCTAGTCTAGGGCTTTCTGACCTTTTGTGCTTTTATGCAAACTATCTCATTGTCTTTTTACACGCGACATTGCAATTCCAAGGTTGTTTTATCTGATACTCTTTTGTCCCATCCGGACTGGCCAACATAGCAATCTTGGCCACGGTTCAATTTTCATGCAGCAATAGTTTACATAATAATTTGAAATTTTCATACTTCATCTTTGGCGTCAAACCTTGATTAAGAAAGTCTCGCGTGATCTCTAAAATACCGCGTCCAATTTAGTGTAGTGGCAGCTCTGGAGGCGCGTCAAATACGCGACACGGGGCTCAATTTGATGACCGTATCTGAAAGTTACATAATATTTAGATCAGTAGATCTAGCTTTACACCTAGTTGTCCGTAAAATCTAGTGTCTAGCATTCAATAAAGTAGTTTGTCCTTTTGGCTGGGACTGGGATGGTGACAGTATATAATATAGGGCGACATTCTATATTTGGTCCATGGTCATGCGGTAGTTTCTCTGGAGACACATGACCCTTCAAAAACCATCAAATATATTATCAGCCTTGGAAATTAAAAGGACAGCAAATATATATACACATCATACTATGCCAGGAAGTGAGCCTCGAAAGGGAAAAAGCTAGAAGTATAACAATTCAATAGTTATCGACTCCGCATGACATCATCGGAGAGGAATCTGATCTCTAATCTTGCATATAGAATAGTAAATCACCTTGAGGGCACTTTAGGATGTAGGAAGATGAGATGAAAGAGAAAAAAGATATTTCATAAGCGCAATTCATTGTTCTTCAGCCTTTAAAGTTCCTTGCGCCCCCATGTACGTAACAAAGTGCCCTGATCCGTGCTCGGAGTCGATCTCACCTGTGACCTCTTCCCCGCATTTCACATTCTAAACCCCCTTGGTTTGGGTCTGCTTCTGTCACACATCCATTATCCTCTGCTGACCCTTGGCTGGACTTACAATATTGTCGTCATTGAATTAAAAACCTGCCATGCAGCTGTCACTTGCCGTTCTGGCCACAGCCGTCTGTCAGGCGGCTGTGACGACAGCATCGAGCCTCACACCGCCGGTGCTGCCGCTCATCGTGCGCAACCCTTACCTTAGCACTTGGCTGGGAAATGCCCGTGACACACCGTGGGCCAAATGGCCTATGTTCTATACTGGACAGGAAGTAGGGCTCTCCTTGATGGCCCATGTTCCGAGCCAGGGCTCGGTTTATCCCCTGGTGGGCAAGCCACAAGATTCCTTGGGTGCAGGCACCGGGTAAGAATGAACCTCGGAAAGCTTGATTGTCTTTGGGTGCCTCGGAAATCAGTCGCTGATAACTTTTAATAATACAGATATAAAGTACGGTACCCTAAGTATTTGGGAAATAACTATGATGCCTCCACAACCAACTTTACCTATCACATTGATACCGAATCTTCCACGCCTCTTGAAATAACGGTCTCATTCCTGTCTCCCATCACGCCGACATCGACTTTGCGACAGTCAATTCCGGCATCCTATGTCACAATAGACGTAAAGGGCAACCTTGATGTCAATGTCTACATGGACATTGATGGGCGCTGGGTGAGCGGAGACGACGGGTCCAAGATTAATTGGGACTGGGACACTGTGAACATCGAAAATAAGGCAAAGCCAAATCTGCAGCAATGGAAAATCCGGAGAGAAAGTGAACTACTACTATCGGAAATTCGCGATCGTGCCGAATGGGGAACCCTTCATTTCACCGGGCCTACTGTAAGTCCTTCTAATCCCTTGAACTGGGAAGATATGCCTAACACTTTTTTAGAACACTCAATATGAGTCTGGAGAAGCAGGTAAGGTGAGGCAAAGATTTGCCAGTACTGGAATGCTCCGTAACAAGAATGACAAGGAGTTCCGTGCCATTCGGGATCGCTCGCCTGTCTTTGCCTTTTCCAAGTCTTTCAATCTGTCATCCAAGCATGATTCTGATAGTGTCACATTTACTATCGCTCTGATCCAATTCCCAGTTGTGCAGTATGCATCAGCTCGGGGACTCACCTTGATGCGACCTCTTTGGGAATCCTGGTATCCCACTACGGAGGAATTGCTTACTTTCCATTATAACGATCACGCCGTGGCCGCATCTCTGGCAGCCAATTACTCTGCTCAAGTTGCTGATGACGCGTATCTGTCTGGCGCTGATGATTATGTTGATATCGTCGCTCTCAGCGCGCGGCAGGTCATGGGCGCTACAACTTTCTCCGGAACCCCGGATAACCCTCTTCTGTTCCTGAAGGAAATTTCATCAAATGGTAATTTCCAAACCATTGATGTCATCTTCCCGGCTTTCCCATTTTTCTTGTACACCAACCCGCGCTGGTTGGCGTACCTTCTTGAGCCATTGATTGAGCATATGCTGAGTGGACAATACCCCAACACCTATGCCATGCATGATCTGGGGACCCACTTCCCTAATGCTACGGGTCATCCTGATGGTAAGGACGAGTATATGCCCGTGGAAGAATGTGGTAACATCTTGATTATGGGCTTGGCAATTGCAAATTCACTGCAGTACGAGGAGTCATCTGAAGCCGCGTCCATATGGTCCACACAAGGCTCCGCACCTCCAATCTCTTCTAGCGAGGAGACCGGCATCTTCCCTCTCAACAACCTCCAAATGCTTTCCGGTATTGCACACCTGGACGGCAAATGGGGCGGCGGTATTGAAGGTCAGCACCTAGCTGAGAAATGGGTCAAGCGAAGCTACCGTCTTTGGAAGCAATGGACCGGCTACTTGGTGGAATTCTCCCTGGAACCAGCAAATCAACGTGGGTTCAAATGACGAGTTAGTCCTAATTATGAAGTAAGGCTAATAGACACAGTTTCAACCGATGACTTTGCGGGCTGGCTGGCACTGCAGACTAATTTGGCATTGAAAGGTATTGTCGGTATCAATGCCATGAGCAAGCTTTCCAAGTTGACTGGAAACGACGATGATGCCTCACACTTCAAGGTATGTATCAATCTTCAACATGTGTGAGGACCAAGTACTAAACTCCTAATCCAGGGCATCGCCGACCAATACATTGCTAAGTGGGAGAAGTTTGCCATGTCCCGCGATGGTTCACATGCCAAGCTCGCTTATGACTGGTATGGCTCGTGGACCACTATTTACAATCTATACGCCGATGCTCAGCTCTGCTTTCACCTGGATGGAGTCGATACCTCCTCCAATAAATCTCCTGGTTTCGTTCCTCGTCACATCTACCAGAAACAGTCTGTGTGGTACCACTACGTACGCCAGAAATACGGACTCCCTCTTGACAGCCGACACCTATACACCAAGACTGACTGGGAATTCTTCTCCATGGCGGTGGCATCCAAGCCCGTCCGCTCGGAGATTCTTGAGTCCGTTGCGCGCTGGGTCAATGAAACCGTTACCGACCGGCCCTTCACTGACCTTCACCAGACAGAAGGCGATGGCAATTTCCCAGGTCCAAATTTCTTTGCTAGACCGGTCATTGGTGGTCATTTTGCTTTCTTGGCGCTGGAGCGTGCATGCGGAGGCCGTGCTATGCCTGGCCTGTCATTCTTGGATGATGTGGATCAGGAGACCATGCAGACTTGGACTAAGAATGCGGAAGCGGCGGCTGCAGAGCTTGCTGGCCCTTGGAAGAACCACCATGGCCAAGATGGAGAGCTGTAGGGTGTTGGTCCCCTACTATTGGACGGTGGATATAGAGCTCTTATAAAGAGTTGGCTCTGGCAGCACTCAGCTGCTCGCTCTCGAGGTGCTATATCCCATACACAGTTTATTTGGATGGCTAGTACTGGACGTCTATACTGTAGATACAACGATCTCTCGAGACACTCTCGGTTATTTTCTTGATATCTTCTCACAGAAAATGCAACAGGGGTAGTGAGCCAATCTCACTCAATACCCATTCTTATCAACGCCATTTTCCTCGTAAACCTGTAGACTATACCGAGCAAACTTACTCCTCGCCCGAATCTTCTTTCCGTAACGAGTGAACAGCGGAGGCACAATACAGAACACAGTTGCCAACGCTGCCAAAACAGAAGCAGCAACATTCGCCCCAAGTCCATCAAACATCTGTGTCGCAAATAATGGGAAAGCACCCGACATTAAAGACCGAACAAGCGATAAAGCCGCAAAACCACTTGCCGCAAAGCTCAAGTAACTATCCGCCAAATACCCCGCCAGCACAGCATCAAATTCATTGATAGCATACCCAATAAGCACCAACGAAGCGGTAGACACAATCCAATGCACATTCTCCACGAGGGGAGGTATAGTCCAAGCAAACCACCAGAGCCCCGCAGCAAACATGGGTGCGCCGATACAAAATCCAAGAAGCTTATGCTCAGGCTCCAACGGTAGACCCTCCTTGTCATACTTTGAAATCATACGATGATCCTGGATACGCGTGAAAAGCCCCAATATCAGCCCGATGATGATTGCCAGGAATGGAAGAGAGGAGGAGGTCTCGGAGAACCCCATGGATTGATACACCGGCGGCAGGGCTTCAGTGAACATATAGATCAAGGCAAAGGCGACAGCACTTATAGTCGCAACCATGCAGACGATGGGCTCTGTAAAGAAAAGCTCGATCGGACGAAATAGAGAAAGGCGAGCCCATGTCTTAAGATCAGGTGTATGATCTGGGTTCAAAGCGGTTAGGGTTGCGATACCACATTCCTCGCGCACCTTAGCAACTTCTCTAACGAGAAGAAGTGATGGCCGCGACTCGCGTATGCAAGAAATGAATGCAGTGAGAACTGCCATGACAATTGCAGCGATGTAAAAGACCCAGCGCCTAATACACATGTGTCAGTAAAGGTGGATGTCTGTCTTCAAGCAGTGATACTTACCAACCAAGATGTGCAGTGATGTAAGTGCTCATTATAGGGCCCATACAAAGACCAATATTTGCGACCATGGCCCATAGAAAGATCAACCAAACTCGGTCTCTAGAATTGAACATGTCTTCAATACTACCGGCCACAACGATCGTTGGCATTGCTGACAAGATCCCCGATATTAGACGACTGATGGCCACGGCTGTGATAGATGGAGCTACCCCCACGATAACGCAGAAGATACTATATAGAGCCGTGCTGATTATGTAGAGCTTCTTCCGACCAAAGGCCTCAGAATAGGATGGAAAGATGATTCCCCCGGTGGCTTGGCCAATCATATATCTGCACAGTTAAGGAAATCAGAACAAGCCGTTTCCTAATATTAGCCAGGAAAAGTGACTGACAGAGAGACGAAGATAAAAATCGAGAATGTATGTCCGATCCCGAATTCATGCTGTGCATGATCGGCTGCAGTACTCTATGAGAATAGGTTAGCTTCCGTCCCGTGCCAGTTGAGCAGGAATTGCTTACCCCGGCTGTACTTATACAAGTTCTAATTGGCATGAAAATTAGCTCTGTCAGCATAGAAGTGAATGGCGGCCAATTACGTACGTAAACAGATCCAAAAAGATAATCATATGACTGTCATAGATCTTTCGTCCCAGAGTCCAATTTCGTGGATGATTCTTATTCGAAGCAGACCAGCGAATCAATTGGCCATCTGGAGTAAACTCCAAGCCATATTCGTTCAGAACTGACTGGAGATCTCTATGACCAGGTATAGGCGAGATCAGAGGTCCAGTGTCCGTCTGAGAAGAATGCATATTTAGAATTTGAAGGTAACGAGATGAGTAAAAGCCCGTGCGATTCCTAAATGATAGACAAATAAAAATAAGAAAAGCAGCAGAAAAGCAGAAATATAAACACGGAAAAGAACAATTACTCAGGTACAAAACAGGAAGATCATCGTGAGGCAATCGGTCCCATACAGGCCCGCAATTTACGCTTTGCATAGCAAACTATGGGTCAATTCCTGGTTTCCGTTCTCCACTTGCCCGTGCAAATCAATCATGATATGGTTGGGTGTGAAGTGTGGAATCTCGTTCATCAGTTAGACCCAAAATTAAGATTCTACGTAATTTGAATATGTAAACTTCGATCGATCAACCAGTTGATGCTCGAAGATCAACGAGCATGGATCTTTTCAACTTAATACCATTCCAACATTATAATCCACGTAGCATTAGACTTGAACATTTCTATATGATTTTTCTACAATAATTGCCCTACGAGTTAGTGTTAATTCTATCCCATTAATAAATTTCCAATTACATCTTCAAGCACCTAGTCTCTCCACATGGTCCTTTGGTACAGCTTCGTACAAGCTTCACAAACTTTCCCCAAGCTTCAGATCTCCTTACCGACCTCATTTTTGGCCTTGTCTCATCTCTATCCATTGCAAAAAGTAGATCGGTCTCTGCCTAATTTGATGAATCGGAAAATTGGTTATGACGACAAGCTTTTTTTGTCACACGTTAGCCCGTGAAGGCTTACGAGTCGTCCTCGGATCTGTAGATCAACCGAATTACTCCACTCGATTTTGGCCTAGACACGCAATATTTTGCGGAGAAAACAGCTCGTCGTGTTTTTGATTGAGCAAGTTTATTTCGACATGTGTCTTCAAGAGGCTTGTGATATGAAACCAGGTACTCGATGCTGAGTGGACCGAGGATGAGGGATTTTTATGATAGACCGAGTGATGGTTCAGGGTCGGACTAATGGGTCATATAAATCGACGAGATAGATTAACATTAGCAAATGAAGCACAGCGAGGTGTTTGTGCAAGGTTTTCTAATATGTACAATCTATTAACAAAATGGCCTTGCCTTTCATATTGTCCCTTGTATACTTCACCTTGTAAGCTCTTGCCTGCACTAAAATCCATTGAATCTCCCACCTATATCACCAACTAGCCCTATAACCTTTCCATACTATTGAATAATTGTTTAAATATTTCAAAGCTCGAGCTCTGCTGGCTTGGTTTTTACCAGAGCAGTTGATTTATCAAAGGAACTAATATACTCGAACAATCAAGGAGAGAACTGTCTAAAAGGTATGCTATACTTCTTCAAAGAAGCATTACGTACTCCAACTCCAGAATTTAGGCACCAAGCTGAAATACCTTTTGGCCACAGCTTACGTAGACTACTCCAGTCGGCATTCACATCGCAATTTCAGAGATTCGAACCTGTACCTTATTTTGGGACTGGAAAGTTGCGGCTCCAATATTGCGTGCATCATTTCTCCCCATCTCATACCGCCCGGCAACACCGCCCCAATTCCCCCGAACCCCCGCTCTCCACCGCCCGATATACCCAACAGGCAAACATCGCGCGAACCCCCATTCCCTAATTGGGATTCATATACCAAATTCAAGCTCAATTACCCCTCAAACTCCTTAATCCCCACGAGATACGAGTCAGAGAACATCAAACTCCGCCATCATGTCGCAAATCAACTACCGCACCATCAACATTGACCAGCTCGACCCGGAGTCGTCGGCCAACTTCCCCATGGAAACCCTCCTGCCCCCTACCCTCCCTCAACCGGAAACCTCTAGTGACGCCGCAAACGTCGCAACCCAGGTGCGCCAGCTGCTGCGCGGCGGTGACACCGAGGGTGCGCTCCGCCACGTTCTGGACACTGCGCCGCTGGGCGGTGATGACCGCGCTAAGGAGGTGCACATGGCGACTGTTATTGAGGTGCTGCAGGGTATTCGGCAGGCAGAGATGACTCGCGTTCTGGAGGGAGTTTGTGCCTCGAACGGCGGTGCTGAGCGGGCGGATTGTTTGATGAAGTACCTGTATGTTTACCAATGCATCCTCGCTGCTTGCTTGGAAGTCAGCTTGAATTGAGTGTCTGTGACATGAGCTAACCTGAACTAAAACAGATACAAGGGCATGTCCTCTTCTGGTCCCAGCGGTGGGTCTAAGAACGTTTCGCCGCAGGCTACAGGCTTCTCGCAGATCCAGGCTCGGAACGTTGGTGAGGGTGGCGGTGGTCAGCAGATGAGCGTGCTGCTCAATTGGCATGAGAAGTTGGTGGAGTTGACAGGGACTGGATCAATTGTTCGGGTCATGACAGACCGCCGGACGGTTTAAGTGAAAGCAATCGTGTTTCATTTGCTGTTTTTATGGTAGAGGCCGGCATTTCATACAAGTTTCTTTTCTTTGTCCAAAATCTTTCTGTGGTTCAGCGTGACTGTTTTACATTGGTATACTAAAACATTATGTTGGCCTTACATCCAATCTTGATCCCCCTTGTACTATACATGCTGGAAGGTCTCAAGGCCTTTCAAAATCACCTCCGCCCAAAATATCCTTGAGATTGACATCACCACTACCGCGCTGCAATGGCTGCGGCTGGTCCTTGCCCTCTTTCCAACCGATCATGTAAATCATTCGGAATGTAGCAGGGATACCGGGTGCATCATCGTCCATATGTAAAGTCCGGTAGATAGCCTCGTTGGCCAACAAGACATCACGAGACAAGGGGCCAGCCTCTCGATGCATGATAGCATTGCTCTCACCCATAGCCTGTAGATCTTGCATGAGAGCGAATGTGTCCGGGAACTCAACCACAATATCCTCCACATCGACCGTGAGCATCTTAAATCCAGCACGATTAAGCAGACTTCCCACATCCTTAACGTCCGCTAACGGCGACACATGCGGACTGACTCCACCGCGGCGCTCCAGATCAGCCAGCTGCATCGACCCTCGGAGCTCGAACAGCGTATCACCACCGAACATAGCGCCAATGAAAGGGCAATCCGGCTTGAGGATGGTATTGACTTGATTGAGCAATGCCGGCAGATCATTGATCCAATGCATCGATAGCGACGAAAGCACAGCATCAAACTGGTTAGCCTGATATGGCAACGTCTCTAGATCCGGAATCACATCGCGATGGATATTGATTTCTTTATTGAAGGGCATATCCTCATCCCGGTGTAGCAAAGCCCGCGATGTCTCCACGCATGTAATGTTGGGGATTTTCTGCGTCAATGGTGGTGTCGAAACGCCCTCCGGCGCAGCCATGTCGAGGTCCGGAGTCGTCAGTGCTCTCGCAATGTTGCAGCTATTTGCGCCAAGATCAAGTACATTAGGGAAATTGCGTTTAATATCCTATACAAAGGCCACACCCCGTTAGTAATTAAATCAACCTCAAGGCTTCTTGTGCCTGTAGCCCTTCCGCGAGCTTCCTTACCAGCAACCGTTCGCATAACCGCCTTGCCACTTCATCTTTCAGGTAGTCGACCTTCCGGCTCTCCTCGACGTTCCGAGCTGCTCGGTCCTTCTGTAGGTGCTTTGTTTTGCGGTTGAATACCTCCATCATAGGGTTACCGGGGGTCTGGCTGGCGTACATCCGCACGTTTGCGGCAAGACATCGCCGCGGCAGACCGGAGCGAATGGTGTGAAGAGAGAACATGGTAGGAAAAGACAGAGTGCCTTCTTATTCGTGGAGATCAAAGTCGATCTTAGATCATTTTGGAGTTGCGGGGTGGAGAAGTGGAGGAGTGGAGGTTGGGATTGAGGTTGCAGTTGAGGGCCAAATTTTGTTCTGACGTCGATTGTTGATATCGACCTCCGCAGCTCGATCTCCGCGCGCTGCGATTTCTTGCGCCCGCAATTGTACCCCCGTTCCACGTGAACACCACTGCGTGGATCTCTAGATCAGATCTGGACATATTTTACAGCTGACTGGGTCTAGAGAAATTTAATCAGGCCTGATTTTGGTACGTATTCGCGTACGTATCGTTGATGCCTCCTTACCCCACGACCGGGGTTTTGCGGCGGTCAAAACGAAGCTCAAGACTAGATAGCGCATGCTAATGATCAAAATAACAGTCAAAGACTGTCTGCTGAGCTCTCATCTTACGTCCCGCTGTCTCTGCATCCACCCCTTATTATATCGACCCTGCCAACTCGAAGCATGAATTGACCGAGCGAAACACCTCATTTTCTGAAACAATCTTATTGAGTCGCCGTTCCCACCAACCCAGGATGTCGCGTCCATTCCCATACAGCTACATCTCGTGCCCTTGCGCCGACACCCCAATCCCTGACCCCGCCAAAAAGCGAAGGTCGAGAGAGTCGTCACAGAAAGCAACACCGGAGCGAACAGATGCCACAGATGATGCGACTACACCAAAACAGGAGGATGACCAAGATGAGGGAGACTCAGATGAAGAGCAGACATTTGATCCTAGATCTCTGCGGTCCAACTTCTCGCTGTATCCACCCGAGCAGCTTCTATACTGTGAAGATTGTCACCAAATCAAGTGCCCCCGATGCATAACCGAGGAAATCGTGAGCTGGTACTGTCCAAACTGTCTATTTGAGACACCAAGTAGTATGGTGAAAAGCGATGGCAATCGGTATGTTTGAAAATATTTGAATTCCAGTACAGTCTTGCTAACTACAAGCAGGTGTGGACGTAATTGCTTCAATTGCCCTGTCTGTACAGCCCCGCTGGCCGTGAGCACCATTGAGAACGTAACGGGCAATGGAAGCCAACAAGGGCCATGGGTTTTATCTTGTGGATACTGCATGTGGACGACACTTGACATCGGTATCAAGTTTGACAAGCCGACCAATATCCGTAGTCAGCTGCAAAAGATGACCGATTCCACTGCATCCCCAGCCTACGATGCCCGATCAAGACAAGGCTCTCGTGCATTCGGTGATTTAAAATCGCCTTTATCAACCTTGATCTCAGCCGAGGGACAACCCAGCGCGCCCAACGACAACGACAATGGCAACGGCAACGGCAGTGAAGAGCAAACAAAAGAGGACTCAACAGATGTGGCACCTGCCAACACAGATGCCCGCTTCGCAGCATTGAAATCCTTCTACCGCAACCAGATCTCAGAAACATCAAACTCACCCAACGATCCTCTTTCAGAATTCGGATTCTCCTCGCCCGGCGCTCTAAACCGCCTCATGTCCCTCTACGCATCCTCATCACGTCTAAGCGGACTATACGGCGGCAACAAGAAAGCCAAATCAAAGCCCCCAGTCATGCGTGAAGCCCTGACCGCCAGCGAGGGTCTCCGTGTTACACCCGCAGGCGAAGAAGCCGCTATAATCGAGCGTCTCGCCTCCCCAGAGGGCGGCTGGGATAGCATCGCATCACTCGAGCAGCGCGCACAGCAATCACCAGATGTCCGCTTTGTCGACGAGCTCCTCCCACTACCTGTCCTCCTCCGCACCAAGCGCGCAAAGCGCTGCAAGTCCTGCAAGCACATCCTCGTCAAACCAGAGACGAAGCCGCAATCCACTCGCTTCCGTATTCGTCTCATCGCCCTTAGCTACATCCCGCTGCCTACCCTGCGTCCTCTGGCTCTACCTGCCCCGTCATCGTTTACGTCGGCCACCGTAACGCAGACACCAGATCTGGACTCCTTGCCTCCACTTAGGCCCGTGCATGTTCTTCTCACGTTGAAGAACCACATGTTCGATCCCGTTCGCATCACCCTGGCCACACCATCCGTGACCCCAGGCCGCGTGGCTAGTAAAGTGACCATCCTAAGCCCGCAATTCGAGATCGGTGCAAACAGCGATGTATGGGACGAGGCTTTGGCAGGCGCCTCGGCTCCTGTCGGAGACTCACGTTTGACCGGTATACGAACCGCAGAAAAGGTACCGGAGGCCGGCAAAGTGTGGGATAAAGGCCGGAACTGGACGACTGTCGTGTTGGAGGTCATTCCGGGGACGTTGCCGGGGTCTGAAGCTGATACTACTAATGCTGGCAACGAGGATGCTGGAGATGAGGGCGCGATCGCTTTGAAGGAGGATGAGGATGTGTTGGAGATTCCAGTTTTCGTGCACATGGAGTGGGATGCGGAGGCGCAGCTTGAGCAGCAGAATGTTGGGAAGGCCTCTAAGCCTGATGATCTTGTTGCGAGGGAGTTGGCTTACTGGATGGTTTTGGGCGTTGGGAAGATTCAGGCCGCGTTGTAGATGGTACCGTCTGTCTTGTTCATAGATGTTTTGTTCATACCCCATAGTTAGTTCTATATATATTGGTTTTTTGCTCAAGTGCAATAGCTTTTCCTGCAAGTGACATCTCGTTTGAACAATCGCTTGAGCATGTGAGGATGGGCTACGGTCTTGAACTGCATAATATCCAATACGAGGGCATATGTTCCGGCTTCCAGGACTCAGAACAGGTAGTATTGCGGGTGATCCCTACGCATAATTGAAAGTCGGAAATGTTCAATTGGAATAGTTTATCACATATCCCATCCCATCCTCATTAAAGAAGAAACACGGTGTCCGGATGGAAAAAAATACTCAGCTCCGTCGCCTCGCTATAAAGGGAGGACAAACCATGCACCAAGTCAATGGAAAGGGCACACATAAATCAAAACCCGTGAATGCATTTTTTGGTCTTTTCACCCGTCATGCCTTGGATCTAGTTGAGTTTCAAGACCTAGAAACAAGTAACCCAATACACCTCCTTTCCTGTCCTGTCCCTCCATTCCTTCAAAACAACACAGAAGCAAAGCTTAAACCTGGTGGTTTATAGCTTAGTACTCAGCGCCGCTCTGGGGGAACTCGAAAACAACGTTGCGGCCGGTCAACCGACGGTAGACCTCGCCGTAAGCGTCGAGACGGTGGTCAACACCACCCTTCTCCTTCTCGTCCAGAACAACCTTGAGGGTCTTGCTGCCGTCCTCCTTGGTGCGGATGCGCTTGCCAACGATCTCGACGGGGTAGACGAGGTCAGTGAGGATGGAGTCGTGGACGGCGGTCAGAGTGCGGGAACGGGGACGCTTCTGAGTCTGGGTGGAGCGCGAGTTGACGGAGCGCTTGGGGCGGGGCAGGATGCGGCGCTGAGCCACGAAGAGGACATGGCGGTCAGAGAACTTCTTCTCCAGCTCGCGGGTGAGGCTGTTGTCGCAATTGGTTAGTCTGAGTTCTTTGTATTGATCCGTGGAGTGGTTGTTGATTTGTGTGCAAGATTAGGTGTCGAGTCTTACCGCTGCTGGATCTTGTGGAAGCCCTGGAGAAGGGGAACGGGGACGAAGACAACGATAGCCTTCTTGCCGTGGCCGACCTCAACCTGTGATAGGAATTCATGTTAGAATGTCTGATTTCAACGTGCGGCGGGCGCACACAAAAACATCAAAACCCAGATTTCAACCCCAGAAAAAATTGTCGACGGAATTTTTTGGTCGTGGTGTGTCGATTGTGTGTTCCCATTGTCGTGTATGCCTCCCTTCTATGTCGGTATTGCCTTGTTGTATTGTCTGGCAGGGAATTGAGGCGATTCGACATTGTCCATGATATCTTTAAATTTCCGTCTCTTGCTCCGATCACACAAAACCGCACAGAAAAATTCCGTCGACACATTTTCCAGGTTGATATCCGATAGGCGTGGGCGCAATTCTTACCTCACGGGCAGAGACGAACTGCAGGGGGCGAAGGGTGGCCTTCAGGTCCTGTGTGTTGCTCTCGAGGTCGAACAGAGCACCGGCAATCGCGGTCTCCAGCTCGGAGGGGTTCTGCCGGGACGGCGAGTTGAGGGCAATCTTGTTGACGGCAGCCATGGTGAGCAACGGGGTGCTGCGGAAGGTGCTGGTTGAGATGTCGGCGGAGGGGAGGTGTTCTCGCATCAAGAAGCCAAATGGGAATTTGCTGTGGGATCGTCACTTTCGCTTAGGGTGCGCTTGGACCAAATCAGGTTTAGCGTGGTTTCTTTAGGGGATTGGTGGTCCCGTGACTACTCTGCCCTCGGCTTCTTCTGATTGGTCGACTGTCAGTTACGTTCCAGACTTTCACTGCTTTTGCCCTTAGTGTTCCAATGTTTAAGAAACAGTGCGGCTTCAAGACCCAGACTCTCTATACACTCTAGAAGATTTACTGTATCATTGACTTATGAGGCAAAAATTGGTGATATACCACAGGATGTGCAGTGGAGACATTCAAGTGTTTCCAGTGATGGAAGCAACTAAAATGTAACTGGAATAACGAAGGAGAACAAGAGAATAGGTATGAAGACGCCAGGAAATTGCGGGGGATGTTGGAGAAGAAAAAAAAAAGGTGGAAAATGGGAAATGGAAACCGAAAACACAGATCAACAAGCGCAGCCCTCTTTGGCTGTCGCAGTATTACGGTCACCCAAATTAACCCGAGAATCTTCTCCGGAGCGGCTACCCAATGCAGTCTGGCCAGCTCCAGCGGCGCCCCGGCCGGTCTTCAAGCTGCTTTCTGGGATGGCATTGGCAATGGCTGTGAACACATCCACCACATTGGTTCCAGTCTTGGCACTGGTCTCAAAGAACAACAACCCCTCCTCTTCAGCATAACCCGTAGCCTCACGAGTCGACACTTTGCGGGCATCGCCGGGAGTTGCATCCTGCTCTTCTCCTTCCTCGCCAGCCGCTCCATCGCTCTCGGGGGCAGTCGACTCAGACTCGACATCTTGAGCAGCGGAGGCATCGCCTCCGTCGTTAGTCAAGTCCAGCTTGTTACCGACGAGGGCGATGACAATCCCGGGGCTAGCCTGGCGCTGAAGTTCGGCCACCCAGTGTTTCGCCTTGGTCAGCGAGGAGGGCTTGGTAACATCGTAGACCACGAGGGCGGCCTGGGCGTTGCGGTAGTACATCGGGGCGAGCGAGGCGAACCGTTCCTGGCCTGCGGTATCCCAGATCTCAAACTTGATTGTGCGCGAGGGGAGAGTGCATTTCTGTGTAAGGAAGGCGGCTGCATATTCATGTTAGTCCATCCATTTTGAGTCAATATAGAGTGTAAAATGGACGTAGTGGGTCATTTGAATGGATTGCCACTAGTGTAACACCATGCAAGGACTATTGCGACAGAGATAAATGTATGACCATGATAATGCGGTAGCATCTTCATTCATCTTTGGCGGGTGGTTGGAGGGGAGGGTGTGGGTAAGCAGAATGGGGGGCTGTCTTACCGCCGATCGTTGGCTCCTTGTTCTCTTGGAAATCATTGTTGACGAACCGAAGGACGAGAGAGGACTGTAAGCAAGCACCATGCTGATCAGCTACTAATTTCCTGTGTAACGTGGCGAAGAGAACTATACCTTTCCCACGGCAGCCTCTCCCAGCAGCACGAGCTTGACACTGCTGCTAGGCTTGGGGGCATTCGCGCCCGCTGATTCGGACATGGCAAGGGTTGACTGATTAAAATGAGGAGGAATGGAAAGGACCGGTTAGGCCGTCGTGCAGGAAGCGACGCCTGTCAAACAATTGGTGATCAGGCAGAAGGCTGAGCTGGCGAGATTCAGCTGGGACCTATGAAGCTGGCGGCCTGAGACGTGAGACAGAGGCTGATATACAAGAAATTGTATTTCTTGAGAAGGTCACAAGAGGGTGTAGTAGGAACTCCAGGAAATGTCGCAAGTGGAAGTGCTGGGAGGTTCTTGAGGATTGAGATGCTTAGGCGGAGGTCGATGATGATGAACTTACCCTATGTAGTTTAGCGCGAACTCCATGTCATATTGTCACGTGGTCCTGGCAGTATACGCTGCATAAACAATACATTGGAGGTGAAGGTTTGTAATCCAGGGTATTCGGGCTGATTCACTGAGGGCTGATCCTTTAGCATAATCGTAAAATTCGAGGTGTAGCATTTGGACTCAGTCCCTGAGTTTGTTCATTGAAGCTTTAACCGTTTGGACTCAGTCCCTGAGTTTGTTTATTGAAGCTTTAACCGACCGGGGCTACAAACCCTGAAGGACTAGGACCGAAGAGACCATTAACTCCAAACTATCAATCAATTAGCGTGTCCTTCTTGGTATATACTCCACAGTTGTTGATGGGCATCAGGGGGATTTGGAGTGGGGGATCGGTACTTTTGTAACTTCTAGAACGGAGCTCTGTAGTGCTACGTTGGCAGATCTCGTGAACATTGCAAGTAGTCATCCTCCAAATGACAATTGGGCGCCAATTTCCTTGTACCTGGGAGTGAATAAATAAACATTCCATGTTGACCTGGTCGCCAAGGCCGTCCGATCGCCAGAGGAATCAATCTACATAGCATATGCATCCAGTGCATTGAATTGTAGAACGAGAATCTAGAGCTTCACGTTCGCACAAACCTCGTTCCTGACCAGGCTAGTGCCCAACGGGTATGCAAGATGATGTCGGGTACAAGCGACTGGTTGGGATGCCTCCGCCGACAATCTGACAGGGCCCACATACAAAATCAGACCGGTTCCTGAACTCGTCAGTCCCCAAGCAAATCTGCCCAATGCTCAACAGATTCTACCTGCAGCTGACAAACCGACACGACAGTTGACAAGTCTGTCTGGATATATGGATTCGAACGTGGTCTAGACCGGGGATCGGGGAGAAGACAACCGATAGGCGCTTACGTTCAGGCGCGCGGAGACGTACAGATACACAATGCAAGTGAAGTAAAAATCCCAAATATAATATCAGTAAATCATGCTAATTGACCGTGGGGTCGAAGGTCTATTTCCTTCTGGTATAAACCCATGCATCCCATGCAAACAATAACTTCCTTCCCATCTAACCATAACGCCGAATAGTAAACAAATAACCGGATAAAATCAACACATAACAACTTTTTGAGAGATCAAAAGAAAGGCAACCCCGGAAAGTCATATCAGAGAGAAAAAGTGAGGGTGAGGATGTCGGAGAGAAGGACGGGGTGCCGAGAAAAAGTAATAAGGCGCACATGCGAAGACGAAAAAAGTCGAGAAACGAGATAAAAGTGTCGACGCTGGGGGAATCCGAAACCGATGCAGAATAAGAATTAAAAGGGGTATAATAGTTGGTCGCGCAAATCCGGTGGCGAAACGTAGACAAGGATATGACCGAAAATAAGACAAAGCAGAGCCAAAGTTCAATAGTGTTACAGATGTCTGATATCAGGATTAGTGGTTGTTCAGTTGGTGCCCAAAATAAGGCGAAGTCTGACTCACCGAAAGAAAAGTGTCAACTCCAACGTAGAGGCGTGATGTCCTAGCGCATCTGCGCTCAGGGAAATCCTTGATACCGAACAAGTATGAGGATCGGGGGTATCTTGGTAAGGCGATTATTTGGGTGGTGGTGGTGGACCGGGCTTCTTAACACCGGTTGTATCATATGCTCCGCGTCCCATGTTGAAAGCAGAGAGATCTCGAAGGATCATATTTAGTTCTGCAGAAGACATCATAATTAGGATCAAGTTTGCGAAAACTGGCGATTTGGAGGGTGTTGTAGTTTGGAAAGTTGAGGAATGAGATGAAGAACTTACCAAATAAACACGACCACGAAGGATCTTATATAGTTCAGTTTATCGGCCGGGGATTCGAGCGCCAGGCAAACGAGCTCCCAATCCAACCCCCCGAAGTCAAGAAAAAACGACGAAAAAAAGCACGGAACGGTTCTCGACAAGGATGACGGTGATAGACGTATGCGGTCGAGATCGGAAAGGAGATCCTTTTTAAAGATGACCACTAGGACGTTGCGGGCACCAGCAGATTGTAGGGCAGGAATGTGACGACACCCGACAAATAAAAATGGCGGTCTCGAATGGTGTAGAAAGAGGCTCGACAGGTCGCCGCTCGTTGCTTTTTATGGGCTTGATCGTATCGAATTTATTGACCCAAAGTAATTCGCAATGATAAGCGCGAGGGTGGCTGCAGAATCAAGTTCATGAAAATCGCGATCTGAACCAAGGATAAACGGCAGAGAAGGGATAGTTAAGCCGGCAAGGGAGGCCCTGGAAAGGAGAAAGTGCCGCGGAAGTGACCCGGTAGATCCGGTTGAAAATCCAGCAAAGACGTATCGCAAGGGAGAGAAGGGAGAGGACAGGGACAGGTAGGGGCGTAGTATTTGTTTGGTCGTCAAGTATGTCCAATACTCCAGGTCGAGGGAGAATTAATTAGGTCCGAGAAGAGAACTTGGAAAAAAGGGAACGATTGCGTAGATATATAGAAAACACATTACGGATGATCATCCTTTTTTTCCTTCTATTTGATAAAAAAAAATGAAAGAAAAAAAAAAGAGTTCAAAAAAGGAATCAAAAAATAAGAAATGAATTAAATCCGAAAAAAATTTAAAATAATGAAAATCGAAAAACAAATCCATCAAATCCGAAAAGGAAAAAACAGAAAAGTAAATTGCCCAAATAAAATCAATAAAACACTTCATTTGCAAATCCTCTTTGTTTAGAGCGGCTCTCCCGTGCCTGCGGTCCCGGGGAACTGTTCCTGTTCCCCTTAACGTCTAACGCCAAGGGCGGCCGATCAGATGCTTTTTTGCTATCAATCAAAACTGGATCCATCATAAGTGCTATTGATACATCGCCCTCCGCCACTCTCATATTTGACCTACCTTGCTCCTATCCTTCAAAAGTACCGTGCAGTACAGGTGATTTTCCCCGACCCAGAGCTCTCCACTTTCCCAGGGGAAGCTAGGAACCGAATCTCCGGGCAGCCTTTTGCATGAGTGGAGAACAGGGAAGCAGCCGCAGGAACAGAAACGGATCCATCCGAAGAGACAAGTTCTTTACTCTCCTTACGCTCTCGCGTGGTTCGGGCTCCATCGGACTGATGGATTTACTAAGCTCTCTTCGTACTAGATCCCCCATAGAAAGTTGGGAACTAGCCTGTCTCAACCATTCCCAGGGGTCCCTGACGCTGACATATGATGCCTAGGTACGGGCTACGTATCTGGGTATCATATCCCCTAGCCAACCTAACAGGTGCGATTTCACGAGTAATCAAGTTCAGACATCTGGTTTCGCCATCCTTCGCGCTATCATTTTTAGTCTCTCCTGATTATTACTATGTATCTAAATGAAGTTCCAACCGTCCTTCAAAAGATAAGTCGTCTCGGGATGCTTTTCTCTCGCCCCGGCCAATCGCTGCTCCTATCTCTTCCCCCCTTGATCTCGTCCCCAAACAAAGCCAATCGTTGAAACCACGCCGGACACTTTTTTTTCTTTTCTTTTCTTTCGCGCCTTGCACCGCCCTGTCTCATCCCAAATTAAGAGACTCTTCCCGCACTAATCCTTCAAACCAACCGATCTCGATCACGGTTCCCACGATCCTGTTGGGAGTGGACAAGTATCCATCATAGGGGGTGGGTCCCCGGGGGCGCGCGCTACCAGGCCCCGAAAACTCCATCATTACGGCGCGTCGATTCGAAAGCCAAATCAGAAGCTTTAACGAACCCACTTCTGGTCTCGGTTACGTATGAACATTCTTTTCGCCTTCTAGCCTTTCTAGTTCTCCCGGGAACTTGGGTAGAGTGGCCCACTTCGCGGTATGCGATGATACAAGTGGCACACTCTCCACCCCCCCCGTAAATTCTCCATCGAAATTTTTCTGAACTCCTTCCATTCGGGAACTGCAGAAAGCAGTTACGGGGGATCCACCCCCATATACCCCTATCTTTTTAAGGGTACACACAACGTACCCAGCCTCTTTTGTTACTTGCGTCAGCTCTCGCCACACTGGAGCCTGGATATGGCTATGGTCTTTTTTAGGCCTATATCACCTTCCTCTGTTAGATTAGGTATTAATCAAGTCCGCGTGCTCCCTATCTTTTCAAGCTACTCTCGCGTAATTGGGAAATCCTGTTTCAGCCATGCCTAATGCTGATATCATCTATAGTAGACCGGGATTAAGGCTAGGGTATAGGGTGCAATAGTGAAATCGATAAGTCCACCTACTATCTACCAGGCTTCCATCGCTATTGCAATCGGGCCTGAAGATCTACCGCGGAATTGTAGTCCGAGGCCGTTAGCGAGATCGAGTGGTACCCTAGACACGGCAGGGTGAAACTTAGAAAGGCTCCACGCCACGGGGAAGGCGACAGGCTACTCTCCGTACAATATTCCCTTTCTTTGCTCCATCTATCTCGCAAGTTGCTTATGTGAATGCCGCCTTTGCAAGCCACCTTGCTCCAGGACCATTTCCTATTCGTAGGACAGGGGAATTGATGATGATCCTCAGTGGGTCCACACGCGGTAGAAAGGACCCAAATAATGGGGACCTCACGGTATTTACGTTGCAGTAGACTGACCCGATCAGGAACAGTTGAATGGATACTCGGGCCACTTAGTCGAAAAAGGGTAAGGAAGAAGGAAGAAAACGAGCTTCCTGTTTCTTACAGTGGAGACGGCATGGAAAGTACCTCGGGAAGACCCCGTTTCTCTTACAGCTAGAATGACGCTAGAAACGGGAGAAGAGGTTGACGCCTTCCAGAATCAATTAGTCTCCAGTCTCTTCCCTTCTAGGTGTTTACTAGCCGGCCTAGATGTCCGTCCTCCCCGTCTGAATTCCCCTTTATTTTGAGTTTTTTTTTATGAAAATTTTAAGGTGTTGTGTTCGAAAATGGCAAGATTTGCAGTTAGACTATAACGGCTAGGATCCAGGGCTCTGGGTTCAATTTGCCTCTTGCTGATCCAGTCGGATGAGCTTGCCACAGCGGGTTCCTGAACGCGTCTCCAGACTTCGGCTCGATGCATTAGTCCACCCGCAAGGAACAAGGTTTAGCGAATTGCATGAACCGCTATTTTGGCTTTTTGGTCCGATGGTGATTACGCAGGGAATTGCAATATGGGGAGATTAATATGTTGAGTCGAAGGACTCCCATAGTACAAATTAACCTGACTCTTATCGAATCCTCCGATCGGCCATGCATTGGCAAAGGAACAGTGTCACGGAAGAAAAACCGCGACTTGGTCAACCGCCTTACAGCGCAGGGGTATCCTTGTTGAAAGATTTCTTTGTTTCAATAGATCTCGATACGTCAATTGCTCAAGATTGTGGCGGCCGTTGGGGATTTAATCTCGGACTGAATGGTCCAGACCATCTATCCCAGTCCCAAGTAGTTCACAATAGCTCATCAATATAGCGCGCAAGACCAAGACCAAAATTCGATGTCATTTTTTTCCGAGCTAGGGCTCCGCGGAAGAGAAGCCGGACGATCCTAGGTCCCAAAAAAATCACTCGACTCCATCGAAAGCTTCTGGAACAAGTGGACATTTGGCAGAGTCCACTTTGGCTGTGGTATTCCGGTTGTACTCCGTACGTTGTACTCCGCCTGCATTTATCCGATATTCTGGAACCCGGCATTGATCCGCGACCTCGAGTGGACAGGTGGAGATGGTAAATTCTGGATGTGTCAAAGAAAAAAAGTACTCTGTTTGCTTCCCCGGGACGCGATCTGTTAATTTTCTAATTCGCCCAGTTTTTGAGCATGAACTCCCTTTGTTGAGATCGCCGGAAAACCGCACGGCGACACCCGCAAAGGCAATCCGAGATCCAGACACCAGTGGATAGTGTTTTCCCGAGTGACAGCCTCAATTCTCGACCTGTTCCACGAATTACATCACAGAAATAGAAAAACAAGTAGGTGTACTAAGAAAGACCGAATGACGATCGTCGGCCCCAAAACCCATCGTGTCGGGTTTGATCGTCTCCTTTTCCTCCCTGGCGGGCCCCTGACTCTCATGACGCAGCATCAGAAGGAATAGTTATTTCAGATTTTCAGATGAATCGAGCCAAACAGAGTGCAATGTGAAGACGCCAATCTGACCCACTGGGCTTGTTCTCTCTAGGGGGCATTCCTGGGGCCCGGCTTCTTGCTGCACTTCCGCGGCCAGTTGGAAGATCGATACGGTTCAATGGTTAATGTTTCCAGCCACACTAATGTCCACCAGTGGAGCCATAAACCAGCTTCTCAAATGTGCGCCTCTGCCCCTTTCGCTTGGATCGTCGCATATGATGCACGATCACAACAGTACAGTCTACAGGTGCTATCTACCTGCACATGTACAGTCTGCATCTTTGACCTTGCTGTGTGCCATCATTTGACTTGCATGCGATCGATATGTATGCACTGCACAAGAGATCCAAGCAACATTGAACCTAGATGTGGCACTGAATCTGTGCAGATCATCCCTATCTTCAAAAGTACGGAGTACATGAGCCAAGGTTACAAATTCCTTCGATCTCATTCTCTCCGATCGCGATCCTCTCCCTTCCCGCCTGCATACTGATCGACAGAGTCTCGGGGGGAACGGGAATTCCGATGCAAGCTGTCGAATCCGACTACCAGGTTTGATGCATCACATTCATGTCACCCGTGGCACCCCCCACTTGGATCTTCAGTAGATTAGACTCAAAGCATTGCAATGGAATGCAGGGACATTTCTTTTTTGGTAGCTTTACTCCCAGGAATGACAAAGAATTAAAAGCCTAAAT
Organism: Penicillium pulvis; assembly: GCF_028828015.1. Classification (NCBI taxonomy): domain Eukaryota; kingdom Fungi; phylum Ascomycota; class Eurotiomycetes; order Eurotiales; family Aspergillaceae; genus Penicillium; species Penicillium pulvis. The sequence continues at coordinate 2,745,351 of NW_026643079.1, read as the reverse complement.
ATGACTGCAAGTTCCTGGTTATTGCTATCATGGGTGAATTTACGTATGTGTCAATCATTCTTAACGTTCATGTCACCTTAACCTGTCATATTTAAGATTTGGAATTTAATAGATCTCAGCTCTTTTGTGACTAAATCCGAAATCGATACCTCATCGGGTACAAACACTATACGCCATTTCAAACTATATTCACAAATCTCATTAGCAAACGAATACACCCTGCTTCGCGGATGCGGATGCACAAATGTAAAAGCAAAACAAGCCACAGTCTTACCTGTTCATTGGTTTGGCAAATCAGCACTCGAGGCCCCTTGCCGTCAAGGGAGATATCTTTGACTGTCTCGTCCCCCGGCCCCTTGTCATTAGCTCCCGAGTCAATCGCCACACCTAGGCTCTGGCATTGCTCAACCAGTGTCCGGCGCAATAATGCGCTCTTCTCGCCAATTCCGCCCGCAAATACGAGTGCGTCTACCTGTCCATTTAGCTTTACGTAGTAACTCCCGATATAGCCTAGGATCCGATCGACCATGATATCGAAAGCTAGTTTGTGTGTGTCAGGTGCGTCCGCAACAGCTATTTCTGCGAAATCAGTCGTGCCGGTTAGAGCTTTCCAGCCGGACTTTTTATTAAGGATTTCCTCGGCCTGAAATTTGGTGCATGAGCGATTAGACCTCTACTTCACTGGACTCTGATCGGATTTTGTCCTTACCGTGCTAATATGCATTTCCTTGGTGCTGCCGGGACTTAACTTCCCCGCCTCGCTCGTGTAGTGGAAGACCAACCTAGATCACGGTTAGTATCTCCACTAGGGCTGATTTCCGAGGTCCAGGTAGCTGGAAAGGGAACCCACGAGGGATCGATGCTACCACTTCGCGTTGCGCCGGGTAACCCAGCTAGGGGTGTAAGGCCCATTCTAGATGTTATCAGTGGACCGCACCATGATGAGAAAGGAAGATATGGCTCACGAAGTATCAATCGATTTTCCATCCTTGATCGCGCAGATCGAAGCTCCGCTGCCAATATGCATCGCGATCACATTAGTGGATTCGACGGGTTTACCCAGGAATTGTGCGACCGAGCGTAGAATGAATGAGTAACTGATTCCGTGGAACCCGTACTTTCGTAACCCGTTTGCTTTGGCGATTTCCTGGTTGATGGGATATGTTTTCACGTGGACGGGCATAGTCTGATGAAATGCGGAGTCGAAGAAGGTGATGCTGGCGACGCTTGGAAGCTCTTCTTTGCAGAGGCGGATGATTTCTAAGGCTGAGAAATTGTGTCTGGTTCGATGGAGTAAGTGACATGCGCGGAGATAGTAGGCATAGTTCACTTACAACGGAGCAAGATCTTCTAGTTCTTCAAGATGGTGTAAACTTTCGTCGTTGATCGTGACTGCTTCTTTGTAGTCTCCTCCATGGACTACCCGATGACATATATATGCGAGATCAGTCTCACTAGCGACCTCGGATAGCTCGGGGTCATTGAAGCAGCGCTGCAGAATGTATTTAAATGCATCCTGAGGCGTATCCAACTTCTCTTTCAGTTTCTCTTGAATTTTGACAGGGCCGCGCTGGTACTTGAGTGCAGGTGGGGGAGCAGTGATACCCGACACCTGGGCATCGGCGATAGCTCTTGGCGGGTTCTCGTATGTATAGAACGTGACTTTGACCGAGGATGAGCCGGCGTTGACGGCAAGAATGTATTTTGTCATATTAAAATGGTGATATCTCGCGCAATGATGAGCTATTGCTGTGATTTTGGATCTACCTGAGTGGTGGGGTGAGAGTGAGATGTGATGTCAAGGTTACGTTGGGAGCTGTGACGTCGTGAGGGACAAGCCGGATAATATACCTACTGTGCCCTGTATGGTATGACCCATGCATTAGGCAATTGTAGTTCCCACGTTATTTAATCTATTTCCCTGTGTGGCGTTTTCCATCGACCCTTTCCCCGCGACAAAAAAAAAATATCAACATTCACTTACTATATCGTCGAATTCCACTGATCTATCCACCCGTCATGCCCGGAGAAGTCATCGATCGGCCGAATCCACAGCCCTTACCATCACATCTACCAGATTATTTGGAGCAGCTGAAAGTCACACTTCCTCACGAAACATTAGATCAGAAAGCATGCGATTCTCTGCTCAAATTCCGCCGGGCGGCGAACTACATCGCCGCAGGTATGACATATTGGCATCTTGAAGTTTTGTAGATGTTAAATTCTAACATATACAAAGCGATGATTTTCTTGCAAGAAAACACTCTTCTTAAAAGACCCCTTGAGTTCGACGACATCAAACCCCGACTACTGGGTGAGTCACCTTGACAAAATTTCGGTGCAATCGCTAATTATTGCTAGGTCATTGGGGAACATGTCCCGGGTTGGTACTCGTCTACTCCCACCTAAATTACATCATCAAAACAATGAACCTAGATATGCTCTATGTCGTTGGCCCAGGACACGGAGCACCAGGAATCCTAGCCGCACTATGGTTAGAAGGGTCGTTGGAGAAATTCTATCCCGAGTATTCTCGGGACGCCCAAGGGCTTCATAATCTCGTATCCACGTTTAGCACAACAGCTGGACTCCCAAGTCACATCAACGCCGAGACTCCGGGTGCGATTCATGAAGGTGGAGAGCTGGGATACGCCCTAGCTGTATCATTTGGTGCGGTTATGGATAATCCCGATTTGATTGTTCCTTGTATCGTGGGTGATGGAGAGGCTGAGAGTGGTCCAACGGCTACGTTCGTGTTTGTCCACCTTTTAAACGAACAATGCTAACCCTGCGCTTGTATAGATCCTGGCATGCCATCAAATACCTTGACCCCAAGGAGTCCGGCGCCGTTCTTCCAATCCTCCATGTCAATGGGTTCAAGATCAGCGAGCGCACGATCTTTGGATGCATGGATAATAAAGAGCTTTTGGCTCTCTTCAGTGGATACGGATACCAAGTCCGGTTTGTGGAGGATTTGGATGACATTGATACGGATCTACACTGTTCAATGGTGTGGGCTGTGAACGAAATCCACCGTATCCAACAAGCGGCTCGCTCTGGAAAGCCCATTGTCAAACCTCGCTGGCCACTGCTGATACTGCGCACACCCAAGGTAGGCTTTCACTCCCGATTTTTATTTTGAAAACATGCTGATATGTTACCAGGGTTGGTCAGGACCCAAGATGCTTCACGGGGACTTCATTGAGGGCTCGTTCCATTCGCACCAGGTGCCATTGCCCAAGGCAAAATCCGACAAAGAACAACTGGATCTACTTCAAAAGTGGCTCTCGGGTTATAAGCCTGAGGAGCTCTTCACAGAGAATGGCGACATCATCGATGAGGTCAAATCCGTGATCCCGACCGAAAACTCCAAAAAACTTGGTCAACGCATTGAAGCATATAATAGCTACAAAGCACCGGACCTTCCCGACTGGAAACAGTTTGGCGTGAAGTCGGGCAATGAAGAAAGTTCAATGAAGGTAGCAGGTAAACTGATCAATGAACTCTTCATCAGGAACCCACATAGTGCGCGGTTATTCTCACCAGATGAGCTGGAGAGTAACAAGCTAGATGCGGTTCTTGAACAGACGGGCCGGAATTTCCAGTGGGATGAGTTCTCCAACGCTCGCGGGGGGCGTGTCATCGAAGTGCTCAGTGAGCATATGTGTCAGGGCTTCTTGCAGGGGTATACCTTGACTGGTCGCGTGGGAATCTTCCCATCGTATGAAAGTTTCCTGGGAATCATCCACACAATGATGGTGCAGTACGCTAAATTCATGAAAATGGTCAGTGTGAAACCCTCCCCATCTATCCATTTTGAGCATGCCCTAAAAACTAGCAGGCCGAAGAAACCAAGTGGCATTCCAAGAATGCCAGCTTGAACTACATCGAAACCAGCACCTGGACCCGTCAGGAGCACAACGGCTTCTCCCACCAAAACCCCTCATTCATCGGATCGGTCTTGAAACTGAAACCAACCGCAGCCCGCGTCTATCTACCACCAGATGCGAACACCTTCCTATCAACACTACACCACTGCTTACAGTCCCAGAACTACATCAACTTGATGGTAGGCTCAAAGCAACCAACTCCAGTGTACCTGACACCTAGCGAAGCGGAAAATCACTGCCGCGCAGGCGCATCCGTATGGAACTTCTGCAGCACGGACAACGGACTCGACCCAGACGTCGTCCTGGTAGGAATAGGAGTCGAGGTGATGTTCGAAGTCATCGCAGCTGCAGCAATTCTCCGCGAACGTGTACCAGACCTGCGTGTCCGAGTGGTCAACGTGACAGATCTTATGATTCTAGATAACGCAGGCGAACACCCGCACTCGTTGTCGGATGAGGCATTTGATCATCTTTTCACAGCTGACAAATGTATCCACTTCAATTACCATGGATACCAGACTGAGTTGCAGGGGTTACTTTTTGGTCGGCCGCGTCTGGAGCGTGTTTCCATTGCTGGGTATATGGAGGAGGGATCTACTACCACGCCGTTTGATATGATGCTTGTCAATCGCACTTCGAGGTATCATGTGGCGCAGACTGCTATCCAAGGGGCTGCGCGATTCAATCAGAAAATCCAGGTCCGGCATCATGAGTTGCTGGCTGAGTTGAGTCATAACATTGTTGAGTCGAGGAAGTTTATTATCGAGAACCATGAAGGTGAGTACTGCCCTTTAGGTTTGGTGGAACTTGCATGCTGACTGAATCTAGATCCCGAGGGCTTGTATGAGCTTCCGAAATTCAATTAGATAGATGAAGTAATAGTGGTAATTGAATAGATCATGTTATAGTACTTAATAGACTTTTAAAGATAATGTGTACTGTAAATGAAGCTGAGCCTGCCGAAGAAATGGCCTTCCATCTTCCTTGACAAGAACCCTTTCTCTTTCTGATTTACCGTCGTCTGTGAATCCATGGGCAATAAAGTCGTCCGCCCACTCCCGCAGCGAGCGTCCCTGTTCACGTACGGCGGTTGCAATCGAAGCGAGATCCTGGCCCAAAAGAGGAAATGAATGAAACAAAGAAAGGGGCTCGACTTACTGGAAAGCGTCTTGGAGGAGAAAGGCCTGAAATGTCAATGCCAGCCAGGCATTATAGGTGAAGCATGTTGAGCATAGTCTGTATAAGGGCAAAGGCAGTAAACATAGTATGAGAAGGTATTACGACAGAGGAAGGACTTGCAAATAAGCCCTTTATAGGTGGCAGGTATGGAAAAGATCTCAACCCAGGTCCGCGGGCGAAATTACCCTTTACAGCGATATATGGTGCGCGGAATAAGCACTCTATTGGTATATCCTGTTCGTGAGCGCCACCATCACTTATTACTTTTTTGCGTCACATTAGACGCCGAGTTCATGTCCACCTAGACCGCTATTTGTCGTCCAGCATAATTTAGAAACACAGGTGTGCATGATGGCCTAGGAGGATAAATTAGATGAGGACACTGATTCCCATATTTCAGTCACTTTTTAATCTACATGTCATCTTGGTCTGTATGTGAAATTGAGACCCAAAATTGGAGCTTAATCTCGTATACTGAAGATGAGATTAGGTATTGAAAACTGAACGTGTCGAGCATCAAAGTAATCAACTGATCAGGCTGCACGTAAACATATGAGTGGACAATTCTCGAAATGGATGTTCTCTCTGAAGATCTCGCTTTGGTTGGAGACCATGTCTTCCAGGTGCATTGAGGCTGCAAGCCATCAGTTGACAGATAAAGGCCCGCAGACCGAGACATCACTGTAACGTTGCCAATTTGCAATGTGTTAGAGAAGATAATAGCGGTGAGGCCCGTGCATACAAAATCAAATCTGCTCGTTCAAGCCTTCCCTTTACGTCAACGAAGCCCAGGTTTGAACGATCATGAAAGGACTCTTGGCACGTTCTTACTGGCACATTCCTACCATGTTTCAATTCCAGAAGAAACACTTCAAACAGACTGATAATGGCTTACGGATGCCAAGACAGAGGCTCCGGCAACGTCGGATCGGACTTAGGCTAGCGAGTGGCTGTCTCCACCGCACTAAACCCAGAATAGAGGAGCTTGCGAGATTCATGCTTTACACGCGGACAGACACGTCTAACCGGCCCGAATTCCTATCAGATCTGGTCCATTTTGCCTGGTTCCTGGGCCTGGAAAGTCATCGCTTACAGAAGACAATGCATTGGTTCCGCGAGTTGGTTCACCCAGGTTGTCTGTACCCACCTATTCAGATTTTTACTGCGGATTTGATACTGCATGACACAAAAATTTTCCTGTATACGGAGCCCAGAGCATGAAACGGGATTGATTTTGTCCGATGGACCGTCGGCAGGTCTGTAACGGAAAGAATTTGAGTGTCAGGTCCTGTCATTAATTCTGTCCACTATTCGTGGACCACCCACTTATTTATACTTGCATGATCGCAAGCTTTCTCTCTCGGGGTTAGCGTTGATGCTCGACTTTACTCCGCGTCGCTTTATATACGTCGCACCCATTCGTTTACTATCATCTATTTCCTAATCCCACTCTTTGTGGAGTACAGTACATCTTTCTTACCCAGCTGTCAGCTACCTAACAAACGACCCCGCTCCTTGTCTTCAGCCAATATTCTCGACTTATACCCCCTCTAGACCGAGTTCGCGCATCTTTGATTTTCATACACCAGTTCAGACTGGGTTGCATTCATCATGGTCGACAAATCGGCCTTGACGGTGGGCTGCCACGCCAAAATCGAAGGCGTCGGCACCTCCTATGGATATGTGCCGCATCTGTCAGCGGGAATTGTCTTCTGCGCTCTTTTTGGTCTGTCGATGATTGCGCATACCGTTCAATTCTGCTGGAAGCGACAATGGTGGTGTGTAGTTTTTAGCTTGGGATGCATGGGTGAGTGGGATGCAAAAGAGTTTAACCGACGCCATATAACTAACAAGTGATATAGTGGAATTGATCGGATGGGCTGGTCGAACCTGGTCGCATGAGTGTCCGTATAACGGTACTGCCTTTTTGATGCAGATTTCTACTCTTATTATTGGTAAGACGAATCATTTCCTGATGTATACAAACCTCCGCTCATTCTCCCTAGCCCCAACCTTCTTCACTGCCGGAATTTACGTTCTCCTCGGCCGATTCATCCAAATCCTGGGCCGCGAATCCTCCATCCTGACGCCCAAACTGTACCTCTGGATATTCTGCACCTGCGACATCGTCTCACTAGTGGTTCAGGCGGTCGGTGGTGGTCTCGCGTCAATTGCGGTGAACCAGGTCAACGGTGACACTGCACCCGGTACACACATCATGGTTGCTGGTATCGTGTTCCAGTTATTCTCCATCACCATCTTTGTCTTCTGCGCTGCAGACTTCATTCGCCGCTCCCTGCGTCACGGTCTTCTCCAGCCTTTGACTGGCTCCCTCCAACCGCTACTGTATGCTATGGTTTTCTCCGTGCTGTGTATCTACGTTCGGAGTATCTACCGTACGATCGAGCTGTTGCAGGGTTGGAGTGGGTATCTGATTACTCACGAGAAGTATTTCATTGCGATGGATGGTGCCATGATGGTCGCTGCGGTTGTGGTTTTCAACTTTGTGCATCCTGGTTGGTTATTGCCGAAGGATGGTGGTTTCAAACGAGCGGTTTCTACAGATGAGATAGAGATGACCCGCGCTTCGGAGAAGTTCTAGTTGCAAGGCTGACTCGTTTATTTCTTTCTCTCCTTCTGTTTTCCTATATACCTTAATGTGGTTGATTGGACTATCTAGAGCTTTAGCGATAACGACGACCATAGACTTGTGATTAATTCGAATAATGCAAAACGCGAATTACCCCAATCATAGCTCTCATAGCTGCTCAAATTGAAGTAGTATATTCATTTTTAAGAACAACGCAATTGGCTATCATCTTATCGTGATTTCATATCTAGATCTCCGGATGCGACAGCGATAAATATTGATACATACAAATACAGGAACGCACCCCGCATGCGTAATACCACGCTCATAACGCCGATGATAGCCGTAAATACATGTAACAATAAATTACATATCCCACTTCAACATCCCGCCCACAACACTGACTTCCTCCAATTCTAGTCTAACTCCATAACCTGTCGCATAAGGCATTACCACCATCAAAATGCCTGGTAAGCAGCAAATAAATCAGCCCAACCCAATAACGCTCACTAACCAACCCAGCCCCCAAAGATACCAGACCAATCGTGATCTCCGGCCCCTCAGGCGTCGGCAAAGGCTCCCTAATCGAGAAGCTCTTCTCTAAGCACCCCGACACCTTCGCTTTCACAGTCTCCCACACAACCCGCAAGCCCCGCGCCGGCGAAACCGATGGAACAAGCTACTTCTTCGTCGAGCACTCTGAATTCGACAAGCTTGTCTCCGAAAATGCTTTCGTCGAGCACGCACAATTCGGCTCAAACAAGTACGGAACCAGCCACAGGACTATCGGCGACCAGATGGCCAAGGGCCGGGTTGTTGTTTTGGATATCGAGATGAACGGCGTGAAGCAGATCAAGGAGAACCCTAGCATTCATCCTCGTTTTGTGTTCGTTCAGCCGCCCAGCGTGGAGATTTTGGAGCAGCGGTTGAGGGGTCGGGGGACGGAGAGTGATGAGGATGTGCGGAAAAGGCTTGCGCAGGCTACTTCCGAGCTTGAGTATGCGAATTCGCAGCGGGGAGTTGATAAAATTATCGTCAATGATGATCTGGAGGTTGCTTATAAGGAGTTGGAGGATTACATCTTTCAATAGAGTTGGGGGGTTATTTCTATAATTTTGTTCATTTGGTTTGTTCGATCTATGGATTCGCATATGAACGGATGGGATTGGAACAAAAGAAAAGCAAATGAAATGTCCAAGTGGACAGTCATACGAGCCAGAGGAATTCCAAACCAGCAGCCATGGGTATCAAAGTAAGAAAAGGTCGAAACGCCGAATTGAAACAAGCAGTCAGTGGGGAAGGTAGAGTTGTTAAGCCCTAGGGATAAAGCAGAAAATGTGTTGGATCAAGCCAACGTAGGTTTAGATGAAGCTAAGCTCATCGTCGCTGTCATCTTGTGAGCAAGGGATGACGGACTGACGTCGAAGAATCATGACCGGACTTGGAGCACGAGGGATCGAGGGCCGTCCAGGTCTTCCCCGGGTCTTCGATCGATGAACCTGTTTCTCAACGTGCTCCAAGACAGGCCTCGCAGCGGGCTGAGGCTGTCTTTTGTTGATAATTACTACCTCGACTTTTGATGCAGGCCTGGATGGTGGTACGCGTGTCGGATTGGCAATAATGTGGGTCGACATGTCGCGTAGAACACGACGATGAGAAGGAACTGGTTCCAAGGATGGGGATTTCGATAGGGAGCGATCAGACGGAAATTTAGATCGGCTGGGCTGTGTCTGATCAATCACAACCCGAGGGGCGACACATCGCCGTTTGAAGGGTCTGGTGGGCGAAGATACTACAGCCTCAATGTGCCGCTTTGTCCCGATAGAAGAAGGGGAAGAAGTTAGGCTTGGACTGGGATTCTCGAAACGATTTGACTCCGGAGAGCTAATGTCTGTTGAGCCGCGAACGCAAGGCGAACTGTTGGACATCGCAGAAGCCCGTCTCTTTGGTCCCGGGGTCGTTGAATTTGCTTTGACTGCTGGGGTACGAGCGACCCACTCTCCAATACCATCTTCCCAGCGAAACAGGCCTCTTTTCGGTCCCGCGTCCTCTGTTTCACTAGCCGACCCTAGGCTTGAATATGCTCGAGTTTGAATAGGAACGTTGGTTTCCTGGATTTCAACGGCCCACAGATGGTCATCGGGATCCCCAGTTCCTTCTGCAAACTCCATCGCAGCCTCTACGGCAACGCGGCCGAGAAGCATGGATAGTTCCGGGGCCTTAGTCAAATACGGGAGACGGGAGACAATTCGTCGAATTTCGCCTCTCATATCAGTATCCTCAGAACTGCTGAAACAGCGAAATGCCTGTCGAACGAACAGTGCCATTTCTTTGATCAAATCAGAGCGGAGCACAAGAGCTTGGGAATATTCTTCCACGGCAGTCGTTGATATCAGAAAGGGCTCAATTTTGTCAGCTAAGACTGCATCGTTGCACTGCAAAAGACAATCTGCCAGCAAAACGCAACCACGTCTCAATAATTGACGGGAAGGCAGTCTGAGAAAATGGGGGAGCGTTTCGGCTTCCATCTTTCTCTTCACTGCAAAACAGACATGATTGATGAGGTAGCCTGCCTTTGTACCATTGGCGTCATTTGACTCATCAAGCTTGCGAGATCGTGATATGTGCATGCCGCAAAGTGTTGCTAAGACACTTATAACATGGTTGCTCAAAGCATCCTCCACAGGCACAGGGCATGTCCGATTAATGTCCAGACAGCTTGCCGGCACTCTAGGAGTTCGTGTTGCTCTGGAATGAGCAACGCGGTCGCGGGTGGGTCGCTGTTGGGTGCGGATTTGCAAATCTTCATTTGTGAAAAACCCACAAGCAGAAATGAGTACAGCCTCAATTAACCGTGAGGACATGGCACAGTAATAATCATCCTTGGAGAATGATACCGTTGCTCGGGTCATCCACCTCGTCCATGGTGTGGTTGCTATCCATTCTGGAGGCAACACGCCCCGGTCAAGTAGTTTAGAAATCTCGTCGAAAATGTAAGCCTGACGATATGGGCCATTTTTAACATACTTATACAATAACCGAACGGAAGGTGTAGGAGACAAATTGTCGGGAACGGGCTTAAGAGCCACAGGAAGAGTGCAAGTTGTGCAAGTTGAAAGAAATGTTGAGAGCAGCGATTCAAAAGCATCTTCCTCGTGACATAACTTATCAAGCAATGCATAAGTAATTGAATCCGTCAGCCACTGATTTCGTATCATTTCGGAGACCAAATGAATGCCTTGGGCACGGACTGCTTCGCGCAATGGTTTCCACCCCTTACCATGGGGCGCATAGAACGACTCTAGCTCAGTGAAGTACGCATCGCACATATTCTCATCGCCTTCCTCATCTTCTGCGTCTTGCGCTTCCTGTTCGGTCGCCAAGTACTCTGGAAAGCGCCGGGCGACCATAGAAAGAAGGGATCGTGCACCCCGTTCCGGTTTGTTCAAAGTAGCAGTACGGCTTGTTTTGATAATCCGGGTTTTACCCAAAAATATTTGGACCACGCGATCCAGATTGTGTGCAATGTTGGCAAATCCGGTATCTCCAGACTGGTCAAGGAGTTCTTGCCACGGGCTCTTGTGCAGTGAATACCGATCACGAAATACTTGCACATCCCCGTATGATTTGGTTGTCTTATGTTGTTCTACAGACGGTTGCGATTGAGCGCTTGAAGGCAACTCCCACCTTTTGCCCGTGATCATCGGCGTTGCTAACTCGATCGCGCCAGGGAGGGTCCGGGTAGTTTCTGGGCTTTGAAGTGTGAGCCTTGTGCGCCTGCGCCCTGTCTTATTCCCTCCGCGCGTAGAGTATTTGTGCTTGACGCGGCGCTGGTCGAGCCTTTTCCCCGGAATCCATCCTGGATCATCTTCATCGGCGTCGGACCCAGAGTAGTTTTCTCTAGTACAGGGAGGTTGATATTCGTCAAGTTTTCGTTCCTGGGGCTCTTTGTGGCGCTCCTTGGCCCTTGACTCGGCCGCAATTATTGCCAGTGTCTCTTGATGCTTCTCGAGTCGACGGTAGATAGAGGTTAAAGGGCGTAGTACACGGTTTGCCCATTTCGCGGTGGCTTGTACTTCATCCATTGATGCTTTGAGTTGATAATTCTACCGGATAAAGGCATTCAGCTATAAGCAAACGCGTCAGTCTCGTCTCCAAAGGCGTTTGGTGGGGAGCTAGGCGCACTCAAGTAACGGAATGATCACAATCCTGTTTGCGACTGAGCGTGGAATCACCACCCTCAGCCTGCAAACATAGAAGAAGAGCTATGATGGTAAGATAAAATAAAATAGAGCTGCAAAGCAAGAATACCGCGCGTTAAAATGGTATGCAAATATGAAAGAGTCAAGGTGGAGGTTGGACTTGGAGGAACAAAACAAACTTAAGGTGGGTCATCCCAATACGGTTTAGCGTCAAGCATCATTGTGCAACTAACACTTTAGCCTCATGAGATATGTGCAGCAAGTAGAGCGAGATTATATTATATGACTTGATCGAAAGCTACTAGATATTGGAGATTGCACTATGTTCGTAAAATACACAGTCATATATGTTCTTAGATACTATCGTATCATCAATGCACGTCGAAGGGTTTTATAATACAACCAAATCCATGAAATTCCCATGCTATGCCCACCTGGGCAGAACAAGGCCAGTAGATCAAATCGTAAAGTGAACCAAAAAGAGAGGAGAGAGATCTAAAATACAGCAGTTTTCCGCTCATCAACCTTAACCCCAGCCCCCTTCCGTAAAACAATAATGGAGTATATTTTGTTGTTAAGACACGAGATGACCAAGAAAAAAAAAAGGATGAAAATCTGAGACTAAATGGAACTAAGAAGTCCAATCTTTATAAAACACAGAATATATCTATGCCTTGGACTGCTTGGAGCCCCGGAGCTTGGGGTTGGCAGCAGAGCGCTTCTTTTGCTTGGAGCCTGAAGCGTTAGAGTCACCGCCCTCGATAAACTTCAGCAGCTCGTCGATGCTGCGAGAGTCCAGAGATGAGCCAGAGGCACCGGCCGTGCCAGCGGTCTCAGGGGCGGTCTGGCCAACCTGGGGCTGAACGCGAGTGCCCATGGAAGAGGTACGCGGGTTGATATTGATGCGACGCAGACGACGAGCCTGGATATCCTTGGCGTGCTTGGCAATGGAGACAGCGTTCTGAGTCAGCTGCTCCAACCAGGTCTCAGCCTCCTTGGTGTTGCGGTCCTCGGGACCAAGCTGAGCAAGGAAGATGTTGTAGGCATCACGCATCTTGCCAACGGCAGCCTTGGAGTCCTGGTCGAGCGCCAGGGCCTGGGCCAGCTGGAAGAGGATAGTGGCAGTGTTGATAGACTCCTTGCCGAACAAGTTCTCACAAACGGAGAGAGAGGCCTCGAACCACTTGCGAGAGTCACCGTACTGCTTGAGGTGCTGCAGCATGACGGCGGCGTTGTTCATGGTGGTAATGGAGTCAGGGTGGTTAGCACCGTAGATGATCTTCCAGAGATCCATGGCGTGCTTGATGTACACCAGAGCAGTCTTGGTGTTGCCCGAGGCGTGCTCGAACAAGCTCAGGTTCAGGTAAGCAAGGATGGTGTCAGCAGAGTCAACACCCATGGTGCGCTCGGTGACAATGACAGCCTTGCGAGCCAGCTCCACAGCGGCCTCCTTCTCATCAGTCTGGTAGTAGAGCATGGACAACTGGTGGTACAGCTTGGCAACCTCGGGGTGGAGGATACCATAGATTTGCTCGTGCAAAGACAGAGACTCCAGAATGAGCTCCTGGCCCAATTGCTTCTGGTTCTGCATGAGGGAGATCCGGCCAGCCTCCAGGGCCTCTTCAGCCAGGGCACTGCGAGGAGAAGCATCCTTGACCAATGGCACAATGTTGAGAATATCATCTGCAAGAATGGTGACAGCAGGCTTGACCTCAGCAACCACAGGGCGGGAAGCCTTGTTGTCACCGCCCTTCTTGCCCTTACGCTTCTTGCCCTCATCGTGGCTGTTTCCGTTGGCATTGACAGGTGCAGGAGCCGGTGCCTTGACGTCAGCGATGTTGAAAGCGTAGTCGCGGGCACCAAGCTGAAGACCCAGCTTGATAGAAATGTCACGCAGGAGCTGCAGATGTCTGAGGGAGCCAGCCCATCCCTTCTCGAGAGAGAAGCGGTAGCGCAGAGTAACCTGCTTCTCAATCTCAGTCCGGAGGGACTCAGGAGTGACCTTCTCGAAGGAGAAGTCACCCTCTGGGTAAACCTCACGCAGAGACTGGTCAATCTCAGCCTTGGGGGCAGAGTTGACATCAGTGCCCAGGAGGCAGTTCAGCAAGTGAGCAGCACAGGGGGCAGCGAACGGAGCAGGAACGTTACGCAAGTAGCCGTTGGCAACGTGCTTGAAGGCACGAGCAATCATTTCCTGGACCAGCAGAGTGGACAAAGCTTGCAAACGGGCACCCTTCTCGGTAGAGAGCTGAGCCAGCTTACCGAGGTAACGGATGTTGATACCACGCTTGTGCAGCAACTGGGTCAATGACTGGCCATCCATGGGGAAGCCAACATCACCGTCGTGCAAGTCCTTAATCAAGTCAGGCATGATCTTGGACCGCAGGTGGTCACCGGCATCACGGACTTCCTGCTCATCCTGAGCCCACTGCTCCTTCTCCTCCTTGGTCTGGGGGACCTGACCGCTGAAAACGTCGGGGTTCAGAGACAAGTTGAATCCAGAGATGTCAACACGCTCCTGATCCACAGCCTCCTCGGTCTTCTCCTCAGTCTTCTCCTCGGTCTTCTCCTCAGTCTTCTCCTCGGTCTTCTCCTCGGAATCACCCTCGGCCTTCTCCTTGGGTGCCTCTTCAGCCTTAGCGGCACGGCGCTTCTCAACCTCAGCCTTGACGTACTGGCTCATCTTGTGTCTCCAGTACGACTCGACCAACTCCAATCTCAGAACCGACATGCGGTGGGGGTATTCGCCGTCACCAATCTCCTCCTGCCACTGAGCATCCAGAGGGGCAATACGGTAAAGGTCCAGAACATACTTGCGACCATCGGTTCCCAACAGACCCTTGGTTTCAACACTGCCCTGAAGATCGTGGCGCTTGTTATCCTTATCCCAAACAGGGTGCTGCTTAATGCGGAGTGCCTTCGACAGCTTCTCAAAGACAGGAACAAAGTCTTCGTGGGTGGCCACAACCTCCTTACCCTCAACACCACCGTAGTCGATCTGGTGCTCACCGGGCTCACGCTGCTTGAAGATTCCGGGGACAATGCTCTGACCGACAATACGCTTGCCCAAGTAATCGACAACCACGGTACCAGGGGTGAAAAGGCCAGAAATATCAAGCTGGTTCACAGCCTTAATACCGAGGACGTCCTTACCAACAGCAACGCGAGCAGCCTCATCACCACCCTCGGAGGTGAAAGTGCCAACACCATCAGCACCGAAGGAGTAGAAGATGTTGTTGTAAACGAAGATCTGAGCGTCCTGAGCCTCGGTGGGGTTCAGAGGAGCAACCTCGCCACGGGCGACCAGCACAGCACCGCGGGCGGCAGCCTCGTTGTAATCAGCGAACAGCTTGGAGGTCAGACGCTCCCGGAACACACGGTCCTGGACGGTGTCACGAGGCAGCTCACGGGTGGTCTGGAACTCCTCGTTCCAGTCACGCAAGGTCTCGGCGTTGTCCGCGCCGGAGATCAAGAAGCTCTCCTGTGAGCGGGTGATATCGGGCTGGTGAGCGTTCAGGGCCGAAGAAGTCGGGGCAACCAACCACGGGCTGTTGGGGATGGCATTTTGGAAGGGGAAGGTGGTCAAAAGATCCTTCTGGTTGTTGGCCTCCTGCAGGGCCTCGAAGGAAGCGTTGAAGGAAGGCGAGATGAGGGAGATCAGAGTCAGAAGAGAGTGGGCGCTGGCCTTCTTGGGGATCGTTCTCGGGAAGGGGTCGAAACGGCTGCTCGAGGACTTGTTCACGAAGAAGCCGGAGACGTGAGAGGTAATCTGGAACTGCTCGCCCTCGGTGGTCTGGACCTGCAAGTAAAGCAGATGACCCTTCTGGCGGAGGTGGTACGGAACAGGGTTCCACGGCGAAAGCGAGATTGACTTCACTGTCTTAGGAAGAGGGGCCTCAGACTGGGGCAGAATGGTCTGGAGCGAAGAGGGACCGGTGAGCTCGTACTTGGCGAGCGAGTGATCCTTCTCCGATTCACCGGCACGGGCGGCCTCCGCAGAGATGGCATCGTGCAGGGAAAGACCGGCAGAGATACCGTGGAGGATGTCAGTCCGATCTCCAGCAGCACCAACCAGCTCGCGCATGCGCACCACATGCATACGGGCCTCCTTCTCGGTGTAGGGCTCCTCAACAAGTACAATCTCGGAGTCGGCCTTCAGGTCGGGCACCTCGGACAGCTCGACGAAGTCGTTGACGCGGACGCCGTTGTGCTCCAGGTGGAAGCAGGTGTACTGGAAGGTACCAGGAAGCTCGACGATGGATTGGCGAACATCTTGAACCTGTTCTTGGCTCGAAACCTATGGGAAATTCGTTAGGGACCCTGTTTCATCAAAACCTGTTGCGATAATCTACCCACCATAACCTGGATCTTGTATGGTTCATGAGGAAGCTTCACGGTGATCTGGAAGAGACCTTGACACGAGTCAGAAAACCGCCGCACTCGTCCCGTCACGAATTCTTAAGCCATTGCACATACCACCAGCGTTCTCATCCTCCGCAGCAACCTCCACGTGGTCTCCGTTTTCCTGAGGAACCTCTATTTTAAGGAGTCAGAATATGTTCGTGTCATGTTCGGTCGTGTGCTTCTGCCGCAATTCGGTGTCGTGTGACAACTCGGAGGTATCGAGGGCGAACCAACCTTTCGAGGGCTCCAATTCCCCATTGGTGTGTGCCATTATGTCGAATTGATAAAAAGGATAGCTACGGTCGAGTCGACGAGTAGCTATCTGTTGTCGGGTCAAAAAAGAAAAAGGTAAGGACCTGCGGGGCAGGGAGAAAAAAGTCGCTATGATACAAGAAGAACAGGGAAACTGTAGCAGATCAGCAAAGACCCCGTACCCCGGAAATAGAGATGCAAAAAAAGAAAGGGTCCAGATGTATGAGAGATGGAAGGAGAAAATTTCGCGGATGCGGCATACCCTCGGAAGTGCTCGGGCGGTGGGTTCGGGGAAGGCACCGTGGATCTTCTCCACAAACCATGGAAGATGCGGAAATCGGACATTTAATGACTTGAATTTGGAGCAATTGAGCTTTGTTAGATATGTGGTCATCCATATTCTACCGTAATAATATAGAGTGCCGGTGTTGGACTTCCACCATGAGAGTGACGTACAGAAGGTTGAGGCCTGAGGCTTCCCCGCGGAATTCTTCATTTTATCTCATTGTGGCTTTGTACATTTAAGCGACGATATACTAACATATCATTCTGGTTTTTTTTTAATTCTCCCAGCAATTGATAGTTTATAGATTTGATCCGAACTCCTCGTTGTTCTGTCAACCCCTGGTTACGTATGTGTTGGGGCCTCAGCTTTGGGATGACTCCCGTGTTGTGGAGAGAAGAGACACCCACAAATAACTTTCAATTGTGTTGGCCAACTGGTAAGTTTCAATAAAAGCTTTTAGCTGTCCTCATCTCTGGAGCTGCCCCATAGAAAACATCGAGGTCTAGAAAGCTCTCCCCATTTTTTTAGGTAATAAATCCGATATGCCTAGCTTGAGACTACTAGTATCTAGGGAAAGAGACATAGATCGAAGGATAGGAATTGAGCCCAGCAAATTTAGGATATAACTTTTTCCCAATTCACTTTGCTAGAGCTGCCATGGAACCTTGGAAAGCTGAAATTGTGTTTATGGCCAACACATCTGCCAAGCCTCTGTAGTGTTAGAGACTCCACCGCTCAGCCACAACGCCTTCTTTGCACCCTTTCCTGGCTGACAACCTCCAGGGCCGTATCCCATTCCACTCATTGTCTCTCTTTCTTCATTTCTTTTCGTTCCTTACCTTGTGTGCTTTTTTCATTCCAATCATTAGGGTCTTTTGTCCTGTCCGCTCACTTCTTTATTGACGCGTCAGCCCCTGGAGGTGTGGCGTCGACCTCGGAGACAGGTCTATAACAGTCTAAAGCCGTGGCTGTTGCAAGAGTGCATAGGACCAACTAGGGCCCACAAATTACTCGTGGATTGCATATTGTTGCACAAAAAATAAATTCTCTTAAGGCCCTAATCCTTTTGAAGTCGAATTAGTGTCAAATAAAGGCGCCAAGGAGATCCACAATGCTATGGAAAAGGCTCGCGCCACCCTTGTCATCATTCGCTCGACAAGGCTTATCGAGACCTGTTAGACCTCATGGGCGAATTCTGCAATACACAGGCAAGAGGTTCAACTCGAATCCTCAAAACACTGGCAAGTATAGCCCGGATCCTGCCGAACAAAATGAGGAAGAGGATCAGGGACGAGGCCAGAAAAATGATTCGGAGCCCAATGTGAAATCTACAATCCTCAAGATGCTTGAGACTGCAGCAACTACAGCAGCATCGATTTTCATCCTAGGGTATGATTGTTGTCTATATACACGACTAGATCGGGCTTAGCTAAATCGTCTCATATAGTGCGGCTGGTTATTCATACCACCGGTACTACAAATACTTGGTCCTGGACAAAATGGACAATGCGTTCAACCCAGGTGATCCTGCTCTTGAGATGGCGGGTGTTGTGTCTGGCAAGCATGAATATCACCACCAAGAGCACTGGATCCCCAGGGATGAGCAACCTCGGATTGACGACATTGTTGCCGGGAAACGAGCGGGCCACTACTATCTGATGGTCGGTGAGAAAGGCACTGGAAAGACGTCGATGCTCCTTGAAGCTATGCGCAAAATCAATGGCACTGGCGTCGCTATGTTTGAGGCGCATGCTGATCTGGAGATCTTCCGCATTCGACTTGGCAAGGCACTTGATTACGAGTTCCACGAGGAGTAGGTGAAACTCTCCACTTGTCAATTGAAGTGCTACTAATAATCGAATACAGCTACATTGGCAGCTTGTTCAGTATCCGTGGTCCGCGGGACACCACCGCACTTCTAGATATCGAGCGGGCCTTCAACAAGATGGAAAAGGTCGCGTTAGCCAGGAGAGCCTCGCACGGGCGACCATTGGTTCTAATCATCAATAGCACCCATTTGGTGCGCGATGACCATGACGGGCAGGACTTGCTAGAGATGATACAGCAGCGGGCTGAACAATGGGCTGCAAGTGGCCTAGTCACAACTAGTGAGTTCCCTATACCGAATTGCGTCCACCTTGCATCAACTCACCTCCAAAATAGTCCTCAACAGTGACGACTACTGGGTATATGAACGCCTGAAGCGCTATGCTACCCGCATGGAGGTTGTTTCAGTTACAGATTTGCCTAAGCAGAAGGCGATGGATGCTCTGAGGAGATATCGTAGACAGTTTTGCCACGAAGACCTTCCATCCTCGGTTCTCGAGCATGTCTACGATACGGTGGGTGGTCGGCTTTCCTTCTTGAATCGAGTAGCCAAATCCTCCGACATCTTGAAAACCTGCGATGAGATCTGTCGGGCCGAGAAGGTATGGTTCCTCAACAAGTGTTGGATTTTAGGTAAGGAGATGGACGACGATGTCATGGATGAACAGAAGTATTCCGTAAGTGTCCTTCCGTTTACCATATGATGATAATAAATACTGATAATCTTCCAGTCTGCCGCAATGGTCTTGGCCAAAGCCCTTGTCGATCTTGAAAATGAAATGGAAGAGACCTACCACCCCGAGAATGGTCATATCTTGCCTGAGGTTGAGCTACATAAAGCTCGCGAAATTATGACCCGCGCCGACTTCATGCAATCCTACGATCACGAAAATATCTTCACCATTAATTCGCGAGCCATGGTGCGTGCCGACTCCGTTCCGATGCAGCGTGCATTCCGAGAGATCTGTGCCATCGAAAACTTCGACCAGCACCTCGAAGGCACTCTGGAGCGCATTGGCGACATTGAATCTCTCGGCCGTACTCGTGAGCTGACCATCAAGGACCTCTGGGACCAAGGCAAGTACCGAGTCGTCGTGAAGGACACCAGGGGCAATGAGAGTGGTACTGTAGAGTTCTCCGTGGCAGAGCGCAAGGAAGACTAGATATTCAATGTATTTTATGTGATATTTATTGTATTTTCTAATTCAAACATGTCATACTTGGAATGTGGATTCCTTCCGACATTGAGGAACTACATAGTGACATCATCAGCCTCACCGCCAAACATTCCAAGTTTCCTGTTCAGTGAGAGCTTCTTGTGACTCCCCCAAACCTTCTATTCACTTGTTATTCAATTGCACGGAGCGGATAATGTCGCCTAAGAAACAGTCCTCTTCTAAGAGCGCTAAAGCGCCCGAGCGCGACTTTACGGAGGCTTTGGCCCCTGCGGTCCCGCGACTGGCGCGAATCCCCTCACCAGCGCGCTTCTCCCTGGCTGTCCTGAGTAGCCTCATCTTGAGCTCGGTCGCATTTACTCTGACCTCTCATCTGACCGTCGGCGACCTTGGCCTGATCAGCAAGCACCTGGAGGAGTGGTGGGAAGTGGGGGGCCTTGTAGCTTGGAAAGCCGTGGAAATTGGTCTAGCTTGGGTCCTGGGATTCGACAGTAAGTGCAGTTCCATATGGCTGAGGAAGCTATGACTTCTTCACCGAATAATAAAGACCGACACCTAATTCTTACCATCGTATCTAGGCTGGGATGTCGCGTCTTTCCTATACATAACCCACCTCCCCACCTACTCGCTCTTGACATTCTTCTACGGTGTCCGGCCGACTTCCACGATTATATCCTACATGATCACGGTCCTTTCGACTGTGATTCCATTTTTCTTCCTTCGTCGCCCTGCATCTGTTCACGATCTGTCGCACGCCCCCTCGGGCGCAGTAGCCAACAGATCTATCCTACAAGATCGCCCCACTACGATCTACACTACCCTCGCCGCGACCTCGATTTTCACCGTTGTGCTATATGCTAGCTACGCATCCTGGCTTCCCGCCCAGCTGGTCGTGCACTTCGACAGCATCCCAGATATTAGCGCCGCGCATGCAGGCCCCGCCGGGCTCCCGGTTCTCTTCTTGACTCTAATCCCTACCGGCTATGCCGTGCGCGACTTCCTTTTCGTTAGCTCCACAGGTCACGCGACAGATGTGACAGTGAAAGCTGCTGATCACGAAGGCGAGCTGTTCATCAAGGCCGTGTACCGAAAGACTTGGTGTCAACTGTCGAACAAGACTCGAATTCTTATTTCTCGGACTCTCGTGCTTGCCACCGGCGTTTTCTTTAATACGATTGTGCAGATAGCAGGCACAATCAACAGTGTTTCTGTGGAGGGAGCGTCTCTCTGGGCTGCGGTCTGGACGTTCGCAACGGTGGCAGTGGGTGCTGTCTTTGGTTGGATTGAGGCGGTGGATGGTGTATGATGTATGATGTGATGAGATACCATGAATGTGCAGGGTGTTGGGGACGTGTACTGAAGATTTGATTATTCGATTCTGATAGCGCTTGGTGCCTCGGTGTTGGATGCAATCTGTTTGTAATCATATTTTTAATTGGTGTTGAAAAGATGAGATTATTTGTTTCAAGATGGCCATTGCAAGCATCATGACCAAGAGTTATGTTCTCTTGAACTGGCAAGTCCCGTAGCATCTAATCATAATTAGCTAAGACAATTCGACAGGATTAGCTTGGCAAGTTACTTAGTCTTGGCTACCCCTCCAGGCCAGGATCCTACAAAAAACCAAGTCCGGTGATGGGGCCGGAGTATTTGATGTAGGATGGCCCTCAGATTTAGAAGACACCTGTCTGAACAAAATACACACTATTGTTTCGGCATCTGAGGGGTTCTTATAGGCTATTTACTTGCTTTATCAGGATATACTGACATTGGTGCCTTCATTGTGGTACTCCTCTTTTCGAGGACAGCTTGAAATTATGAATTCATCCCAATTCAAGGTCAATCAATGTTCTTAACTATCTGATATGCGCCACAACAAATACTCCTGCAGTCGTGGGGGCTATCTGCACCGGGATATTGAGTATAAATATGAATTTGCACCTTAAGCTATGGCTGCTCACTGCTGACATTCAAATTAGCTTTGCTTCAGTCAATCTTAGAAGTTTTTAAAGCTGATGATAGAAATATAATTCAAAAGTAAACTTCGCGTACATCTTCAAAAGGATATAGCAGTCGAAATACTCGAAAGAAATCAAGACCTCCTGGGGCCAGCTCCAACAATGCCAACAGCCAAGTTATCCCCCACTCTGCATGTCGAAAATGCCCTCTATATATAGAAAAATTTGGAATCAGGCTACCTACGGTACAATGACAAAACAGAAAATTAGAAAAGGAGGACTTATAGAACAGAGCGTCCCAAAATCACCCCGGCGCATGAATATGATACTCAGGAGAAACCATGAAATACCTCATCATCCTACCCTTTATCGGGCTAAGTAATGCTAAAGATGCAGACGTCGAATCGAAGCCCGTCTGGTCCAGCCATGAACCCATCCATCTTGCAAGATACAGTCTCCTCTCGTTCAGCTGCACAGCATTCGCCTACCTACTATGGCAGCTCTTTTTCCGCTACGACAACCATCTCCGACAACTTTCAACATTCGGCCATGATAATCAACGGTACTTCGTAGGACCATCCAATGATGTCCTTTCCTGGTTAAAGGAACATCTCATATATGCCCCGCTCTTCAAGGTACGGCATAATCGCGAGTTCCGGCTTTGGAACAATATCCACATGGGAACTGTACCGAGTCGGTTCCATAGTTTGTTGATCTTCGGGATGGTCTCTTTGAATATCGTTCTTTGTTTGGTGAATGTTCCGTATCAGAATAGGGATTCTGCGGCAAAGGCTATTCGGAAAAATACGGGGACGGTGGCTACTGCTAACTTAATTCCTCTTGTTCTGATGGCTGGCCGGAATAACCCGCTTATTAGGGGGTTGCATGTCCCTTTTGATACGTGGATGTTGTTGCATAGGTGGCTGGGGCGGATTGTGGTGCTAGAATCTCTGGTGCATACTATGACCTGGGGCATTTCTTATGCTGAAGCGGAAAGTTGGAGGACTGTTTTTGCGGCGCTTGTTAGAGGTAGTTTTCTTCGGGACGGTTTTGTTGTAAGTGTATACTTATTGTTCCAGAAATTTTGATGATTTACTGAGACTTGAGGGTCTAGGCAACTTGTATTTTGACAGTCATTCTTTTGCACTCGCCATCGCCGATTCGGCATGCCTTTTATGAAACTTTCCTTCATCTTCATTTCGTCCTTGCAGCCCTTACTATGGCTTTTCTTTGGGTACACTTGGATGGCATGCATTCCCAGAACTATTTGCTCACCGCAATGATTCTCTGGGTCTTAGAGGTAAGTGCCCCTTCTGACCCTATCAATAAAGCGAGTGGCTTAACCCAGTCCTAGCGTGTTGTCCGCATCGTCGTCCTTATATACCGGAACTACGGTCCCAACTCCACCACAGCGAATGTGGAGGTCCTCCATGGTGATGCAATGCGCATTACCCTTCGACTAGCACGACCATGGACCTTCCAACCGGGCCAACATTTGTATCTCTACATCCCAGCAGTAGGGTGGTGGACATCCCACCCATTCTCCATCGCCTGGAGCGAAGACACACATTCGGACGAGTGCATACCTTCATCTGAAGACGATCTTCTTGGAAATCGAAAAAGCACTATCTCCTTGATAGTCCAACGTCGTGCCGGGCTGACAGATCAGCTTTTTCGAAAAGCCTCAAAGGGATCCATGACATACTGTGCCTTGACGGAAGGGCCATATGGTAACATCCATTCACTAGACTCGTACGGAACAGTCCTCCTATTTGCAGGCGGACTGGGAATTGCACACCAGATTTCTTTCGTTCGTCACCTTGTGTCAGGATTTGCTGAAGGCACAGTGGCCACGCGCAAAATATTTCTCGTTTGGGTTGTTCGGTCTTCGGCGCATCTGCAATGGGTTCGGTCCTGGATAACAAGTATCCTGGCTATGGATCGGCAGCGGGATATAGTTCGCATCATGGTGTTTGTAACTCAGCCGCAGAGTACGAAAGAGATTCAGGAGTGTTTGATGACTGTACCGATTTTTCCCGGTCGGCCTAATATTGAAACGCTTGTTGATATGGAGATTGGGAATCAGATCGGTGCTATGGGTGTTATGGTGTGCGGGAGTGGGAGTTTGAGTGATGATGTTCGACATGTCTGTCGGAGGAGGCAGTCTACATCGAATGTGGATTTTATTGAAGAAAGCTTCTCGTGGTAGTTGAGTATTTGTTTTGTTTTGAGCGTATTCTTGTTTTATATTTCACATGCTCTTGGCAGCTGGGTTGGAGTTAACAAAACCTGGAAGAAGTCCTTTGAGGATCAAGTCACACAATATCCTCGTATGTTCACGAGTCGATAATGAAGCTAGCTAGGGATATCACCAAGGGAATTAAATAAGTTTCCGACCATACATTATCCCATCATGCGTGAATGAACAAAAGAGAAGAACCAAAGAAAGATAGTACAACGCCCGCATGCATCAAATGCTTGGTAAAATGACTCAATGGGTTGCATGACATCAAGCTTGAACTGTCGCGTCATTCTCTGTCGCATGTTCGGCCTGCGCTTCCTTGGATGGATTCTCAGGAATGATACCGGGAGGAGCCACAACAGACGAGTCTTGTGTTTCTCGCGTTTCCAGTGGGTTGGCAATAGACGATTGAAGCGATGCGTGTTGCGAAGAGCTCCCAGTAGACGAGTTCACAGACGCATGATGCGAGAGGTCCTCGCTGGGCGGTAGCGTAGAGCCATGTTGGGACTCCAGCTCGAAAACCTTTGAAGGTTCAGTAGGCTCAGCAGGCTGAGCGGGCTCAGCCGACTCAACAGGTTGGATTGGGTTACCGAGGAGCTCTCGAGGGACTGTGTTAAGCTCCCTGGGTTTATGTGTGGTACCCGGAGCAGACAACCCACTCCAGTGGGCTTCAGAAGATCCGATTTCAGAAAGCCCAGGACCCAAATTACTTAAGTCTCCCATTTCCAGTTCCGGCGGCACTTCACGACCAAGAGATTGGAGTCCACTGGAATCAGGATTCACAATGGGGTTCACAACAGGGTTCGCAACGGGATTCGCACTGAGATTCGCACTGGGATCCACAGCAGGGTTTCCAATGGGCTTTTTGGAAGGACGAGGCACCATCGAATTGAGAATGTGAATCAGTGATTCAGCTTCACGAGGAGAAGGAATCTCCCCACCAGCCAGATGAACCGATTTGAGTTTCCGCTCATAGATCTTCTTGTTGGCCCGTGAGCGCTCAGTGATAACTCCCAATTCACCAGAGACACCCCCATACAACCCCCGAGTTTTTGAAAAGGAGTAGAAGCCCGACACGCCCTTAGCTCCAGCTATACCACCAGATTCCGCACTGCGGCCCACCCCGAACGCAGCCGAGACATTAAGGCCCAAATGCAGGAAACCGGATTGCATGAACTTCGTGACCGCTTCGTCGTTATAGAGAACGAACACAAAATCCGTTAACTCGGCTCCAATGAGCCCACCGAATCCCAGCCCGCCGAGGCCAATGGCTGATGGAGCAGACCAGCTGTCGTCGGGGAGACGAACCACGACAACCCCAGAACCAAAACGCACGCTACCCATAAATCCTATTCGAAATACGGTGCAGATAATCAGGGCCTAGAATCGTAAGCCTCCGCGTAGCTAAGAATCAAAAAAATCGCCTACTTTAGCGCGCAAAAGGATCTTACGCGGAATCCCGCCATCGCCGACCACTTTCGGGTTGATAAAGGAGTCGATAATCGCCGCTGCCTTTGCGCATTCAGCTGGAAGTTGTTAGTTGGGTTGGGAGCTAGTGCGGAGAAAGTTGGGTTTGTGTACATGAAAGCGAAGAGGGGATCGGGTTGTGGAACGGGTTCCGTAAACCTGGGGATTCTGCGCTGGTCGACATTGTTTCACCCCCGCGTACCACTCACGACGAGTTGGATGGATTCAAAATCAGAACACAATCCATGGATCTTGAAGCTCCACGTTTCTCAGGAGGGGGTTGCAGCTTTAGTCATGGTGATCCCTGGACTGGTCTTGGCAACAGGCCGCTTTGTTGCGAGCGGCATGCGTGGGGGCCAACGATAGGCCAATAAGCAATTCAAAGCTTTTTGTCTCACTAATTATAGATTTTTAACTACAAAGTATATTCACGGAATGAAACTCTTTTTTTGAGTTGGACAGGGGATTCGCCGACTCAGAACTACTCGACATCTAGTAAACATCATATCCAAATGGTGTTGGAACGAAATAACGTTCAGTGAGTTTCGTACCAAGGTTCCCCTGCCACTGTTCCTGCAGGTAATCTGATGTACATAATAGCTTCAGGAAGTTTATGTGAGATAAAGTTACTGTAATCTTGAGTATGCAGGAATCTTCTATGGTCGAGAATCATTATTGACTATGGGGGCTACCCAACATATCCCAAGGCAACAGCCCTGATGATATCAGAAGTCCTGCATTCTGGCCCCCATCGCAATCTCCACATGCGCATGTGTGCAATTTCCCCTTCTATTCTCATGGTTACATTGGTTGCCTTGTACCTGAAAGGGCTAACTCAACACCAAGACTAATTTCTGAACCCGGGATACCCAGCTCAAATAGAGTAGCAGAGATGAACCCCGAATTTAACTACCGACTTTCTTCCTTTTTTCTCTAAGAGATAAGATAAGACTCTAGGTCTTCTCTGGATTTGAGGGGAGATGATTAACTTGGTATCATATTGATCTATGTATCGTATAGGCATAAAGATGAGAAACAACAAAATGAAAAGAAAAGCACGCTAAACGCTATCAAAAAGTATAACAAACAGCCACTCATTCATAAATCTTAGGAATCTCCCTTGAAATCCCAAAGTCTATGGCGACGCGGTCACAGTAATCGGGGGTACCGATATCGCCGGTGGCGCAGAAGGACGCTCTGGGCTCTCCTCTCGAACTACCTTCAGCGCCACAGGATTCTCCTCATCAATAACAGGAGCATCCAAATCATCAGGAGTGCCCGAGGACTCTTGAGCAGACTCACTAGTCTTCACATGCCGACGAGAAAAGACCCGACGGGTAAATCGTGTCACGGGTTGAATGATCGCTTTCACACCACGAACAATAAATTTCCAGACCATCAAAAATGGCCTGAGAATGAATGAACATGCGCTAACAATAGCATTAAACACAACCCCGAAATGACGGTCTGGAATCAGGCGGAGGACCACAGCCCATGGCAGACATCCAAAGCCACAGATTATACAAACTGCCCACAGGGTGCCATTGATTCGGGTTACACCGAATGCCTGGCCTCCGACGAAAATAATCATCACTTGTCCGGCGACAATGAGAGTATTGATACCCAGGAACCAATAGTTGCGGAACATGCCTTCAAAGATGTTAAAGCGATTATCGAGGCGGCGGTTGTTGAGTTCGTTGAAGATTTGCATCCATACGAATGTGTTGAAAACAACTGTGGAAAGCTGTTTTGCGCGGAGCGCCGGGTCGTCGGAGACGAGATGTGCGTTGAGAATTTGATCACCAGCAAAGTATAACATGAAGACGATGGCTAGTTTATAAACGGATTGTCCAAGAATCATTTTCCACATTGTCAAAGTGAAAAGTGATTTAGTTTTCGGAACGGGCTTTCGATCTAAGATATCTTTTGTTGGGCCATCGGTAGCTCTGTTGATGTGTTAGCTTGTGCCTTTGTTTAGTGACGGTAGCCAAGAAATACTCACAAGGCCAGGGCAGCAAAAGTATCCATAATTAGATTGACCCAGAGCAACTGCACAGCATTCAAAACACTCTGGTTTGAACTGCTATACACAGATGAAACGAAAGTCAAGATCACAGCGGTGATATTAACTGTAATCTGGAACTGCAGGAACTTGGCCACGGAATCGTTGACAGCCCGACCCCACGAAATGGCCGTGACAATCGATCGGAAATTATCATCCAGAAGAATGATCGAGCTAGCTTCCTTGGCAACTTCTGTTCCAGCAATACCCATAGAGAACCCGACATCAGCAGTGCGCAGAGCAGGCCCGTCATTGGTACCATCACCTGTGACAGCGACGGTCTCACCAAGAATTTTCAGTCGTTCAACAAGGATCCGCTTGTCTTCTGGTGATGAACGTGCCAGGACTTGGAGACGAGGAATGACTTCGTTCATTTCTTCGTCAGATAATTGGCGGAACTTCGGACCTTCCATGACGAGACCATCTTCGGTCTTGATACCACAGGCTGACGCGATAGCTGTGGCTGTCGCGACATTGTCACCTGTCACCATCTTGACCTGGACTCCTGCGGAGTGACATTTGCGAATGGCAGATGGGACTTCTGGGCGAAGCGGGTCTTGAATTCCAACAACTCCAACCCAGGTCATGTCATGGAAGAGATCGTCGAAGCTCGCGGCAGAAGGGTCATCTTCCAGTCTCTTGGCATCTTGTGGCGGCCAAGAACTAAAATCCTTGTAGACGATTCCAATGGTTCGAAGAGACCCCTGAGCATATTGCTCAATAGTCGTCAAAATGACCTGTCTTTCTTCATCAGACAGCGACTCGGTGCATAGTGACTCCTTGCAGGCATCAAGATCTGTGATCTGCGCGGAACAAGCGTCAACCATTAGCTCCGAGGCGCCCTTGACAAGGAGACGATATCCTGCACCCGGTTGTCGGTACACAACACCCATGCACTTCCGTGCGGAATCAAAGGGAATAAGTTGGGCAATTTCGGCAGATCCACGCTCCGAAGTAATGTCCATACCAAGGTAGTCAAGAGCCATCTGGAGTAGAGCGACTTCTGTCTTACTTCCCAGAAATTCTTTTTGACCATTTTTTACCTCTTCAAATGCCGTAGAGTTTAAGGCGACGCTTTTGATAATGAGATCTCTAACCGGGCCTGAGAACTTCTTGAAGCTCTCAGCAGTACTCATTGGTTTGTTGCCAGCGGTGTCAACATCAATTTCAGTGGACTGGCTGAAGCTTTCGCTTGAGCCCCAGGTACCGGCAACCACTGTCATCTTGTTCTGGGTCAGAGTACCTGTCTTATCCGAGCAGATAACTGTGGCATTTCCCATTGTCTCGCAGGCCCGGAGGACACGAACGAGGTTATTCTCTTTGACCATGCGAGTGGTAGCAAATGCCAAAGCCAAGGTGACAGCCAATGGGAGACCCTCTAGATTAAAAGCAGGTATTAGTTTTCTGAAAGTATCATATTGGGAGCAGGATCTCTTACCAGGAATAGCGACAACAATAACAGTTACAGCCACAATAAGGATATCCACAAACTCCTTGCCCTTGGCAGCGGAATTACCATGGTTATCTGGCAAATCGGCTATGAACCGGAAAACCAAGATCAAAAATAAGATGATTGCAGCACTGAAGCAGCTCGTTAGTAAAAATTTTCCGTATATCTGCCACGACATTGTTCACTTACGCTGAACCCAAATATCCAATCCAATCAGCCAAGCGACCCAGCCTCACCTGAAGCGGTGTCGGGTCATTAGTAGTCTGCAGTGAGAGCATGATGCGCCCATACGTAGAGTAAGGTCCAACGCTAGTAACCAAGTAGGTGCCAACGCCTTCCAGAACTTTGCTACCAGAAATCATGAAAGGGTCGAGCTTCTTGGTCGCTCTACCCTCGACGATCTGTTGCCAGACCTCATTGCCATCCGTTTTCTTCATCTGATCAGACTCACCAGTCGCAGATGATTCATCACATTTCACACCATGCCCCGAGATCAAAATTCCATCGGCCGGAATAGAATCACCAGGTTCAAGGTGGAGGACATCGCCTACCATGATATCATAGACAGACACCATCATAGACCTGCCTGAGCGAATGACTTTGACATCCCGATCATCATTCTAGACGATGACATGTCAGCAAATGATAAAGCAAAAAGAAGTAACTAATAACTCACCCGTTTGTTTAGTTTAGCAAACTGTCTTTCCTTCTGCCAATCGTTGGCAGCAGTAACAACAGTGACAATCAAGATAGCAACACAAATAGCAACACCTTCCACCCATTGCACTCCAGTTCCATCATCAATAGTCTCGTATATGCCCAACGACAACGAAACAATAGCAGCAATAGTCAGCAGAATAATAATCTTATCATTATACGCAATCCAAAACAATTTGAAAAAGCCAGTCGACTTCCGAGCCGGCAGTTTGTTATGCCCGAATATCCGGGTCCGGTCTTCGAAAGGTGAGCCACCATCGCCAGAAATAATTTCAGGCGTCGTACTCGGCACCTCACTGCTCTTCCCATTAAGGGGTGTTTTAGTCGTCGAAGGCCGTCTATCGTATAAAGGCGGCGTGACCTGCTGAAAATCCACAGACCCAGCCAATCGACCTTCATCAACAGATAAGCCAGCATGGATATCTGTCCGGAGACCGCGTTCAATTCCCTGCAATCCACCAAGGGCATGAAAAGCAGCGAGGGATTTCGGATTCTGCATTTTATTCAGTTGGCCCGGTGAAAAAGCGAATCTGTTATCCTGGACGTGGAAATCGGCTTCTTCACGAGGATCAGGCCGTAATGCCTCAGAGAGCGGCACATCGTCGTATAGTATTTTATTATTTGTACCGACGTCGGAATTCGTTCTCGAGCGGGGCGTCATAGTATCTGTATTTGAGACGAATGAGTCCGAGCGTGGACGGAGGGTATCTCCGTCGATAGACTGTGAGGGCCGATGCTGTGAGGCATTGTGCACGCTCAGGTGGTTTGTATCTTGATTCCATGCCATATCTGGAGATAGAGTTGATGATGGACTATGGGCAAAATCTGTGGGACTGGGACATGATGAAGACGCTGCTGCTGATGAAACAGATAGCGAGCGCTGGGGGGTCGAAACGCATAATGTTAGTATGGATATTTTGGCGCCGAACTCATTTCGGATGCTGGGGATGTATAGGAACGCACCTCTCTGCCCGAAGTATTGGTAACCACAATCGGGCTCAAGAATGAGCCCTGATGGGCCGTGTTGTGATCTGGAGAAGACATGGGTGCCGCTAATGCACCAAGCTAGCTCCTTCAATTATGCAAGTTTAATAAAGGGTTCCAGTTTGTGATTTCGTCTGTTGTTCCTGTTTCAAATCTGGGGCGCAAGAGACTGTTATGACTCTGCAGGGTGGCTGTGTATAAATGCCCAGACTGCCGAGAGAATGTAGAGCCGAACATCGGTAGGACATCCAAGTCGCGCTAGGAGTTAAGAAGATGCCAAGCTGAGGTCCACAGGTTTGTTGAAAAGACCGGCGGCAACAGTATTGGCACGAGGGTAGAAAAACGCTGTCACCCGGGGTGATCCTTTCAAGATGACGTTTCCCAAGAACACAGCCTCTTGTTTAGGTTACTGGGCGGCCCAACTACTCATCAGACCAAAGGCTACAAGCATAATCCGAGGTACGGATAGCAGAAACACCGATAATACTTGGGGGCGAATTGGAAGGAGCCGCTAGCTGGGATGAAGTACACGGACACCAGGTTGACATATGCTTGGATCTACTAATCTTGACTGCACAATCTAGGCGCCGGCATACTATCTCTCAAACTCCAGCTTATTCTTTTCGGCCCGTGGCGCTGGGCCTGACGACAGGATCAGATATTGGAACTGGTTCCGCGAAGAAAGCCGTCCAATCCCCATTTGTGCTGACGGATTTGGGCTTGCCGCCGATTACTTTGGGTGGAGTGGTTTGCTTGCTGCGCCTCAATGAGAAACCAATGATATGAAATTTGACAAACTCCGCCTAACTCTATGCGTCAGATATAATGTTGACCCATCAAATTTTATGGTAATTGTTTCCACCAAGTAAGGAGACGAGAGAGTTTTGTCGAGGATGTCATAGCGGCTTGGTATACTGTAGCTTGAGATACTTAAGAGGTCTGTGCAGACAAGGTTTGGAAAGTCACTCGAATTATTAATCAATCTCTGTAAGCGGATGACAAGTCCTCATTGGCAGATGATGGCAGGGGTGCGAAGATCATGTATTTTGGCCACTCAGCATTGGTATGATTCAGTCTGCAAGGAAGCTTGGCGGTGATCTTGCCACTAGCCACATGTGGCTGAGCCCCGTGGCAATTAAAGGTGTGGCGCTGCGGAGATAAGGTGATGACCACCACGTCGGCTAGGCATATGCCAAGCTGAGCCTCCAGGCACTCGGGCACATGCGATCGTGGGGTTACATGGTGGCTGATCAGCAGAGGAGGCTGTAATGCACTCAGCCTGGAGTAAGCTGTCTTAAATTGTCGGCTATATAGGCAACACCCGACTCAAGGCAGATTTCGTATTCATGCCCTTATTAGGCGTGGATATAATCGCGGAGTAAACGCCTGGGCAAGACATTGCACGAATGTAGAACGTTTGAATATTTGTGATATTCCAAGATAAAATTTGTCGGTGTTTTGAATACCTAATCTTTGGCGAGTCCGTTGCCAGCTGCTATATGTTCAAGTGTGGTGACATATAGCTGGGCATTTGTATCATTCCCACACATAGATCCAAGTCCAATGAATCAAACAGTATGATTTTCTCTCCTAGCATACCGTAGTCGATGTAGATACTACAAGCATGCATATTCCCCTCAGCAGTCCGCTGCCAAAAACCCCCCTTCTCCCGCGGCAGCCTAGTCTTCGCAAGGGCTAGAAGCACAGCCCCCAGACCTAGACCCTGTGCCCTAGGATGAACAAAAAGTTGATCCAGTGCCTTTTCTTCCTTGTTTATTGCCAAGAATCCCAGAACCGTGTTTTTACCAAACTCGTTCTCAGTGACCGGTGAGATTTTGGATTCAGCCTGAGTAGCCACGTTATCTCGTAGATGTCCGGCCGCGACAGCAACTGCTCAAGTCGCTCCCGACAGCCTGTCAGGGTGTTGAGAGATGCGAGCGGAATATTGACTTCGGGTGGAAGGCTCTTCCATGACTCAGAGAATGTTTTTGGTGTCCCAGAAAGGTGGAGTAAAGACAGCGGAGTGAGATTTAATTCTGGTATCATTATCAATGTCTCTTGATGGGGATATGTTTAAAGTGAGATCGTTGGCTTCCAGGCAGAATAGTAAGCTGCGAGTTAAACCTTGAGAGTTAGTCTAAAAGTGGCCGACGGACAAGTGATGAGACAGATGACCTCGTACTGACTCGGATACCTAGATACTGAAACAAGTATACTTCGCAGCCACATCCTAGGCTTCTATGGTGATGATCAAAACGCATTTGCTCTAGGCTCAATTATTAAATTATCCTGGGCTATCCACACATTAATGGCATGACCGAAGATTGGCTCATAACCGTATTACTAAAATGTTCCTGGAAGCAACGACAAAAAAGAAATACAGACAGGTAGACAACAGATGGAGAACAAAATATTGACAAGTGAGGGGATCAGAGAATGGGTATCTATATGGAAGAAATGACAAGAGAAGAGAAAAGATGAAAAAAATGGTGTCAACGACAGGAATGGCTCAGAGAGTAGGAGAAGACGAAGCAAAGCAGAACAAGAAGGTGAAGGCGAAAGAGGACTGTATCCAAATCAAAGCGCTCAAATGGGTCGTGGCCTATCGGCAAGGCCAGATCGCCAAGCCCCGTAAATGCATCGGCTTTTTGTTTTGTTTTGTTTTTCTGGTTCGTATCGCATATCGCATATCTCGCAGAGGGTACTCTGGATCACAGATCTAGACTCTCCGTGAAGCGGCTGCCACGGCTTCCGTCAAAGCTTGGATGGCTCCGTCCCACTGAATCCGGTTGCTGAGGTACCGCACTTTGGGGCTGAGGGATCAGGTGTGGAGAAGAAGTGACCATTGTGGGAGAGCCGAAATTCACTGAGTTGGAGACGGGAAGTTGAATCTTGGGCCGTTCTGGGGGTGGGAATTCGTCCGCTTCCCGTGTGTAGTTCGTGTCAAGTGGTGAGCCATACGGAGATGCTGGAGGCGGACCATGTCCACCGGGAGAAGACAAATTTCCTCCACTAGGTCCTGCACTAGCGGATGGGAGAGATAGACCAATCAGACAGTCGGGGATGGTAGGCGAGTCACCATCTAATCCACCGCCAAAGCCATCTCCTCCGTGGGTGAGAACGGGAGGTATCTTCCGGCCCGAGATCTTTTGGAAACCGCGCTCGCTAGAATTGGAATCGACTGTGCTATCAGTCCTCGTTGTCATGGTCGACTGGCGCCAGCGCTTCATAAAGGCGGGAGCCAGGTACGAAGTGGTAAAGACGCTTGAAGGTCTCTCGGCCATTTCCCTGGTAGCAGCAGTACCGGCATCGCTGGATGGAAGGGCTTGGTTTCCCTGGTCTTTAAAGAAACGCTGGAAGTAGCCACGACGGCGAAGGATATAGAAGAGAAGAGCGAAAATCAAGGCTAGACCAGCAACACTGCCTATAACCCCGCCTACTATTTTTGATGTTCTAGCGGAGATGGAAGGTCCTGAGCCTGAAGACCCTGTGTTCGTGGATGATCCTGATCCATCACCGGACCCAGAGCCAGAACTAGTACCAGTGTGCACTGCACCTCCATACGATTCCGTAGATGAAGATGGCGACTGAGTCGAGGTTGAATAGTAGCCAGTCCACGAAGTGGTAGAGTCGTAGTCGTAGTATGAGGATGAGGATGAGTACAAGTATGATGACGATGAGGATGAGGAGGATGATGATGATATAGATGACAGTGATGATGTTGGGTAATAGTAAACACTGTTTGTAGTTGGGGTAATGGTCGTAGCCGAGGTTGTGGGGCTGCTGGCGTATGAAACCAGAGGAGTGGAATTACAAGGCTGAGAGCTAGCAGCTGAAGAGATCTTGGGCGACGAAATAGGTACACGCTGCTTGCTTGTGGCCGTAGTAGTGATCTGCGTGGTAGATGATGTGATCGACGTGATCGGGGAATCCGTTGGAGAGGTCACGAGCACTGTATCACCCACCGAGATCGTCACCCCAATAAGAGCCGTGCTTGAATTTGTCATTGGAAAGTCCGTTCCGATGGATGACCAAGTTGGCGAGGCACTCTCCACCACTTGCACTACAGTCTCCACTGCAGCTGTAGTTTGAGATGACTCAGCTTGTCGCTTTACCAGGAAGTCATCGGAGAGAGTAGCTCTATTCTCCAGGCAAGCTTTGTCCAGCAGCGGGTAGCATGGCTCGGCCAAAATTGTATCCTCTGACCCCAGAGGCTTTTGCACTTCGTTTACGTTCTGCACGATTGGGTTCGAGTCATCCACCACATCTCCTTCACTAGCCTCATGTCGATGCTTTGAATTGATGATCCTGCCGATCCGGGAATGGCGATATCCGTGGTGAGACATCGTGCCGATGGTTGTCAAAAGATAAAGAGTGTGGGAACAAAGGTTTGTCGTATGTCCTCACAGAGGTCGGGGCTGGATCGACCAGCACGATGGCGAATGGAAGTGAATGTTCCTAGGCGAGTACACCGTCGGGATAGACAGCAGCCGGGTCTTGCCCGCTAATTCGATAGAATGAATGGATCCAAAACTTCCAAAAGGAGGAAGCTGGCGGAAGAAGTAAGGAATGGATGTTGGCCGGATAGAATTAACCGCCAACGATTGAAGTTCAGTAAAGAGTGAATGGCATTCGTCTGAATATCCTGGTGGTTGGATACTATTAGCATGGTTCAATTCACCGTTGACTGAGGTGCGACATGGTAAACATTGTGTTGTTTCGTTTCTTTTTTCGGTCTAACTCGGACTCATATGCCCCACTAGGAACGTACCAGGATCAAAAGAGTGAAGGAAAAAACACAAGTGAAGAAGAGACCGCGCGGCCTAGTCCATGTTGAACATTGCAGAAGACGATTTTCCCTCCAAAGCGCTAACGATCAAGTGATATCAGCGTCGACCCGGAAGCGACGGGTTCAACGGTGATAAGCAAGACGCACTGGGCGTTTGTAACACGACGTAGTTCCGAAGACTTTCTTCCTGCAGAAACAGTGACTCTGTTGAGTATGTCTTGAGAGTGGGGGAAAGAAAGAAGAGAAGAGAAAAAAGCGAAATGGGTGGAACGGCCAGACCGGGACCCAGCGCTCCCCTAATCGAAGCTAAGTCCCGACCCGCGTGGATGACGAAGTAGCCCGACGGGGCCAAATTGTTTTCTACACTTAGGGCTTTCCCCTATACTTTCAGGGGGTCGGGATGCTCACAAAGAATTGGAAGATATCAAAGTTGAGAGAATCAAGATTGATTCAGAAGGCATCTTTGTTTATTTGGAAAAGGAAAATCCATAAAGATGCGAGGAGACCAACGGGGGGCTCGAAAAAGGAATAGTGACGCTGCAGGTACACGAGTGAAAGGACGAATCAGAGGGGAAGAAGTGGATAGTGCCGAGTGTTCTGGCCAGCCACTGTCACCCCCGCTAAACTGCATGCGGTTTAGCGTCTCACGCGGGTTTAATTATCATTCAGTAAGGACAGAAGCCCGTCCTATTAATATTACAGGTGATTACTTATTAAATGGGGCCCCGGTGCAACCAATCATCTAAACCCTGGTGAAACCACACCAATAATAATCATCTCTCTACTCTCTGTACTTCACAGGTGTAAAATCACTATCTGCGTTCTCATCTTGAGAAACACAAACGGGGGGTATTTAGTAAAATGGGACAGTTCTCGCGCTAACAGATTCCCCTCCCTAGTTTGCCGCTTAGAATGTCTCCAGTTCGTCGGCAACACCCTCTTCCGCCTCGGCCGGGATCTCGAATCCATCCTGAAAAACAAAGTTTAGCATGGAGCCTCCTAGCGGATAAGCATAACAAGTGACAGAATCATAAACTCACCTCAGTCGAGTACAGAATGCCCTGGATGTGCTTCACCAGAGTGTCCTCTTCCTTCTCCAGCTCAGGGTCGGCCTCAATGGCGGTCTGCAACAGCAGTTCAATGTCACGCAGCTTAGCAAAGTAGAAGTCCCGCTCCTTCTCAAGACCAGCGATGGCCTCCTTCTGGGTGGCAATCTCCTGTGTCAGGGCCGAGGTGTTAGGGCCTGAGGTAGCAACCCGGGGACGGGCAGCAGATGTGACCGGGGTAGCTCCACGGCGAGAACCAGCCGAGGGAGCGCGTGAAGAGGCAGAGGCAGCACCAGCAGGGGCACCCGAAGCCTTCCGTCGGCCAATGGCGTCATATTCACCACCGGGGTAGTGCTGGTCCCAGTATCGCTTGACCCACTGAAGGAACTCCAGGTTATCCTGCATGCGGCACTTGGTGAGGGATTGAACGGGGACGGGCTTCTCTACACCATGGCGGGCAAAGACGTCTGAACGAAGGTTAGGCACTTCAGATGGGGTCGGGGACCGAGATCAGGTTCGTCGGGACATACTCTGGAGGACCTTGAAGTTCTGCAGGTAGGCATATTCGGTGTTGACGTTGAACTTGACGCGAGACATGGGCACGTCCACTAGAAAAGAAAATCCACCGCATCAGTAAAGACTATCCAGCTTTATTTTTTTTTCTTGCCCTTTCCCCTTTCGCGTCTGACCGCTAGTCGGCGAATCTTGCAATCAAGGCTGAACTCACTGAAGATCGAATCAAAGATCTGGCATAGTGCGGCACTGTATCGAATATGCAGAATCCCACGTCAGTCACACTCTTCTAGCCGCCAATCCGTTGACCAGTCGTCACAAGAGGGGGCTTGTCGATCTATCATACCCGGTTCCACATTGTTCGATTTTGGTAATGTTCAACTGGAGCAGGTTGTTCAACCAAGCCAGCAGCTCTTGTCTAAGTAAACAGTATGGTTAGTATATCATTGACGCGTCGTACAACTAATTGACGATAGGGGGTGCCAGCCGAACCTGGATTCACCCATGGTGGGGTAGTGATAGCCGTAGCCGAAATTGTAAGGTAAACGGGGGGTGGGAGGAACGTGAAATGGAGCGTATTGGGCGAAGCGCTAATTAGGAATGTGTTATTCAGAACCAGGGCTCCTTGTCAGGGTTTGCCTGTCTGTGTTGATGCAAAACAGCGACGTGATTGTTTTGATGCCAAAACCCACGGATCACAGTGGCACTAGGCACCCAAACAACCAATCGCAAGGACTTTACATCATCTCACCGCCTTGCAGCCTCAGGCTTCCATCTCTAGCTTTTCAGTTCTATGGAACTATGTTAGACTATTGGAAGTATGTCTGGGAATATTTTTTAGACAAAGGAGTGCCTGTGGTCGATTGTATATAGTCCATTGCTGTAATCCAAAGCTTTAACGCATGAAAGCCCCAAAGTGAACGTGTAAAATATCTATGCCCCGAGTGCCCCCTAACTTTCAAATGTCAAATGTCCGAAGTTCCCAATTTTATACCAACTCCCCCATAATCCATCCATGAATGCCAGCCAATCTGTCCCAAACCAAAGGAATAACACGCTAAATATTATTTTCAGAGCAAATATATTATATGTACAGAGACCCGAGATCACTCTTCTAACAGGTCAATTCCGTCGAGGCCGTAGCCGAAATCCATGATCACAGCCCGGGAGTCCTGACTGGTGGCCACAATTCGGCGGTAGTCAGACTGGACATTCAGCATCCAGCTGGTAGTCCATCCGGGCAGATCAATAGATAATTCGCCAGAGTCAGCATCAAACACCTTGACACTCATATCGTAACTTCCGCTGACGATACGCTTGTTCATGCTGTCCAGATGTAGCGAGCGGATCAAGCCAGTGTGGCCCTTGAGTTCACTGACCAACTCGCCTGTGTTGGCATTGAACTGATAGATAGTCTTATCATTTCCACCAGTCAAGATGGTTCGACCATCGTCGCTAAACTCAACACAGGCTAGACCGCGGTCCTTGCTGGGGAACTCCTTGACGCAGTGGCCGGATCTGACGTTCCACAGCTTAGCCACGCCATCACCGCTGGCCGACACCACGAGATCACCCCGCAGTTGCACAGCATTAACCGGCCCGCGGTGACCAACAAGGTTCTTCAGTAGTTCACCGGTCTTACGGTCCCACACGCAAATGGTGCTATCCTTGGAGCATGAAACGATGTAACGATCATCGAAACAGACATCCAGTACACCAGCACGGTGTCCAGCAAGACGACGGATCGGCTTGTAATCATTTTTAATATCCCACACGATGCAGGTATAGTCAGAAGACCCAGTGACCATGATCTCCTCATCAAAACGCAGACAGAGGATCGAGGCGCTGTGGTAATCAAGTGGCTGCTCCATCGGCGAAATAATGTTCTCCAAAGGAGTGGACGGGGGACAAATGGTCATAAAGGGAGACTTTCCAGTCGCCTGTTGGGCTGGATTGTTCACTTGGCCAATTCCAGGCACTTCACCCGGAGGAGGACCAATGACCTTGAGGCAAGGCCAAGGATAGTGAGCATCCCATACACGAATGGTGCGATCCCGAGACCCAGTAATAATTTTATCCCTAGCAGGACATTAGCATCGATTGATTCAAAGAGATGAGATTAGCAGACATGTTCAACTTACTCATCAAACTGCGCACAGTAGACACTGTCTTGGTGTCCATGCAAGTAAATGGCTGCCGCTTTGCCTTCTTTCCAGCGATGCTCGAGAGCTCGCCGGACAAGAAACATTCTCTTCCAGTCTTGGTTAGGAATCTTCTTTCCCAACCCGAAGGACTGCTTTTTCTTGGTTGCTGTGGTACTAGCAGGACGACGGGGGTAGGCACCGCGGAACACAGGCTTCCAAACGTAAGGAGACGAGGATTGCTGGTTCCAAAGATGCGATACAAGCTCGGAGTTCAACAAGGAAGCAGGATCCAGGTGAGAAAGAATGTGTGTCATGATTTCAGCAGGCAAGTACGAAGCCGGATCTAAAGATCAGTTAGCCATGCAAACAATATGACGAAAATTGAGCTCGCGAGTCAGATCCTTACCAATGCGCATAATATCTAGCTCAGTGTCCGAGTCAGTGTGGTCCCGTAGATCGATTTCGATTCCACTCTCTGAATCCTGCGTCACAATCGTATCGAAAGTCTTCTCCTGTAGCGATCGGGCGAGTTGGAGCCTAGCCATCTCCATCTGTTCGTTCTGCGCAGCAGCCGCAGCACGAGCCGCCGCACCCGAGAATCGATCATTCGGTAAGATGGGCGGCTCCGATCCATGCCCTGGGATAGGGATTGGAATGGCCGAGGTGGGCGCATAGAAACCGTGTAATGCGGAGACGCTGTTCAGGGAGGGACGTCGGTTGACGCTGTAGGCGTTGGTCCACGGCTGAGCTTGCACCTCCCAGTTACCAGACGCAGCATTGCGCTTGTGGGAATGACCTGCGATCTGGTAGTGGCGTTCGGTCTCCTCCTCCTCTCCAGCAGCGCGCAGGTTATGCTTCGAAGATTTGTTGCGAAGGGTGACCGAAAGACGGCGTCCCAACGCAACTAATCCATCCATCGGATGGCGCAAGCTCGAGAAGCTCTTAGCCGCACGGCGCCGGGGCACGGCATGCGGAAAGGGCTCCATCTCCTCGACCACCGAAGCATTATTATCCTGGCATGCCTCCACCGGGGAGGTCTCTTGCCACTCGCCGAATGTACAGTCTTTGGGAAAGGTGATCTGCACTGCGGTGCGGGCTCGTGGGCGAAGTGATAGCGAGGGGTGGCGTCTCGTGGAGGTAGTGGTCTCTCGTGGCGACATGACGTCGGCAGTTCGGGAGTAACGAAAGGCGAATTAATAACAAATATACTGGCACTGATGGCCTTTGGCTGATCAGTAGTATATCTTCACAAAATGATTGGACTTTTTCTCCAATCCCAGTCTATATGGTGTTGATATAGAAAATGCAAGTGTACCGGGCTGAAGGGGGGCGAATCAAGGTATGGAAAGATTGTAACGACACAACGTGCCCTGGGAATAGAAGGAAATGAAGGGAATGAATGCAATGGATTAGAATACAGGAACAGAATCAAAGAAGAAAAATAATGAAAAGAGGGCTGCGCAAGGAGAGATAAAGGAGAAGCGGAAGAATTCCAGAAGGAAAGATTGAATGGGTCTGAGAGTCGGGCGGTGAATCGGCACCGATTGATTGGCTGTATCACAAAGTAAAGACAATGTACCAGTGTCTTTGAACTCTATAGTGAACACTACCAAGTTTGAGGTCACTGCTACTCGCCGCGCTACCCGAGCCTGAAAAGAATTGATTTTTTTAGGCATCTGGGGGCAAATCCTGGGGCTGACAAGAGTGTGGAGTACCGCTACCCAGAAGATCACTGGAGGTTGCCTTCCGATCCAAGTACCGAGTACTTCAAGTAGAACCAATGGTTGACCTCGGAGTGGCGGTTTAGGCCACCTCATCCAAGGTTTCTTCCAACTCTGATTACAATCGGGGAAAGTAGGAATTTGGGGGTTAAAACTTTTCTCGTGATTAAAACCTTTCAAGTCCGTTCATATCTGACTATATGAAACTCCGCTGAATTGACACGTGACGTCATCATGTAGATAACCAGCACTTATTGCTTCTTATCTTTCTTCCATCTATCCCATACTCACATGCCATATACAGAGAGACACACATTGATTGCACGATACTCATGGGGCGTCTCCCGATGAGTATTCTCATTAGAGCTCTCGCTATAAATGGCCCAAGAAGGAACCAATTTAGCGAGATCCAGTAATCAACACTCGTAATTCATTATTCTCCACTTTTGGGTGACCAAAAGCATGCTCCCGGTAGTGATTCATATCCTCAGGCGTGGTTTGGAAAGGCTTTAGGTCACAACGACGAATGTTAGAAGCAAGCCCAAATTAGATCTCCACATAAGCGAGACAGAATTCACATTAGTAGTCATGGATAGTATATGTTAATGTAGAGAATTTTGATGCTAATTCAAGCAAGGTTGGGTCTCTTCCTTCGGGTCAATGACTACTTTGACAATATCTTGAGCGAGTTTGCGAATTGGTCATTTACCTTCTGTCTTCCCTCCTTCTGGTTGATCGAATTCATACCTAAAAGCGAGGTTTACTTCTTGCAAGTTGTCTCGTCTCACCTGACTAGAAAGTTACGTCCGGAATGCATCTTATGTTATGATCATTCTATTATTATCCGGTCTTTTGCTAGTTCCAACTTTTGTTCCAAGCATTGTCTTTTGTGACAAGGTTTATTATTCGTCAACATTTCTCTAATCGCTTACTCTAAGATTCCATTCATCATTCCACGCCACCATCCTAAACTCCAAACCCATCAACCTTTTTAACCGAACATCTTCTCATAGCCAGTCAAAGTAAACCGGTAATGGACATCACCCTTCTGCATCCGCTGCATAGCCTCCTTCAATCCCGCCTCCCCAATAGCAATCTCCTCAACCCAGCCCTTAAGTCCCTTGTCCGCAGCCAGCTGCAGCATCTCCAGCATCTCCTTCCGACTACCGAGGTGACTAGCACCAATAAGCACACCATTATTGATAAGGTTCTGCGCCTTAATAACCTGTCCCTCCTCCTCAGGCAAGCCAACACTAATCCATCTGCCATGAACATCCATCATCGACAAATACCGAGCCAAATCAAAGCCCTCGGAAGAATTGGCACAGTTCACAATCAAATCGAACGAAAACTTATGAGGCAACTCCCACCCCTCCTCAGCAGTAGCAATGTAACCATCAGCACCAAGCTTCAGAGCATCAGCCTCCTTAGCCCTTGATCGTGAGATAGCCCAGACCTCCGCGCCCAGCGCCTTAGCAAACATGATACCGAAGTGACCAATTCCGCCCAGGCCAACGATACCAACCTTCTTGCCTGGTCCAGCACCGTTACGCACAAGGGGTGAGTAGGCTGTCAGGCCGGCGCACAGCATGGGGGCAACAGAGTTGGTCTCCAGTGCGTCGGGGATGGGGAAGACCCAGTGCTCGTGTGTGCGCACGTGCGAGGAGTAACCACCCTGGCTGACAATGCCGGTCTCGGGCCACTCGGATCCGTATGTGTCCATCATCTGCACGGGGCAGTAGGTTTCGTTATCGTTCTTGCATTGCTTGCACTCGCCGCAGGAGTAGGACTGGGCTCCGACGCCGACGCGTTGGCCTTCTTTGATTAGGGTGACCTTGGGTCCGACACGAATGGCGCGGCCAATGATTTCTGGAGAGGTTGTTAGCTGCTAAATTCGTGGATTGGGCGTTTTGTTTTTGGGAATCTTACCGTGGCCGACGCAGAGAGGGAATTTCTGGTCTCCCCATCCACCTGTGGAACAGTGTAAGTTTTTGTCATTGTAGTATGTAAGATGGTTTCGTACCACTAATGGTGTGGACATCACTGCCGCACACACCACATGCCTCGATCTTGACGTCGACGTCTGAATGATGTTAGAAATGAGCAATGGAAATTCAATGTCTCTTCGACGTACCATAGTCGCCGAAAGGCTTCAGCTTGAACTGTGTTTTGGTGAGTGTTAGAAAGTTTCATGAGGTCATGCGCGCGCCAACTCACGAATCGCTTGTGGAACTGGGTAAAGGAATCAGGTCCATCGACCTGGAAGCCCTCAGCTTCCTCAGGGTAAGGCATGATAGCAGAAGTTCAATTGGGTATAAGGGCAAACTGTGATATGGCTCAAAGTAGGTGACAAAGCGAATAAGAAGTGAGAATGGAGATTAAAAGAAAAAAGAAAAGCAGAGACAGTGGGAATTGGGGGGGTATATGAACCCAAGGAACAAAATCCCACTATCTCAAAGCTCGGCCCGTCAAATAATTCCCATGCCCCGTGTATCCATCTGGTATCCACATACGTAGTAGGTCCAGCGTCATTTTCGTGCGAGAGAAACCTACTCCGGATATACACTTCCAAGTATCCATTCTACTCCACGAATGACGATTAATAGCTCAGTTCTAC
Source organism: Penicillium pulvis (assembly GCF_028828015.1). Lineage (NCBI taxonomy): Eukaryota > Fungi > Ascomycota > Eurotiomycetes > Eurotiales > Aspergillaceae > Penicillium > Penicillium pulvis. Next base: position 2,701,836 of record NW_026643079.1, on the reverse strand, counting down.
AAGAAACTCAAATTGGCCGAACTTCTCAGACACATGATATAATTTTAGCTGTTCAGCTACGGTATGACTCTTGCTTGCATCAGGAAGCGCGCTGCTTTTAATTAAGTCACGTCCGGCACCTACTATACCGAGCATCTTTTTTTTTTTGTGGAATCACGTCAGGTGGGCGTGGGGTGGTTTCTGGGCGTGGGGTAAACGATAACAGTGATGTCTCGTATCATCTCCGACTAGGGTTTCTCCACCTATCAGAAGCGCTGGAGAAAATGGGACCCGTAGATGATGGGGCTTATCGATTACGATAAGGATGGTCAATAACAGGGGAGTAAAGCTAGAATTTCTGGGAATGAGGGGTATGAGGATTCTTTTTTTCTAGTGGTTTTAAGGTTCAGGACTTTAATAAGAGTTTGCAAACTTCAGTCATCATTTATGATCGTATACAGCTAAGTATTTCCCTATTTACATCATCAAGTCATATCTATACCACATCCTTCAACGAAAGCTCAACATCCAATGCAGGCTTAATCTTATCAGCAATCTCCTTGACCTGAGCATCGCTGAGGCGAGCGAGAGGTCGGCGGGGGTATCCACCGTATCCGTAGTAGGACTCAATAGCAGACTTGGTGCCGGGGATAGCAGCCTTAGTGAGAACCCAGTCAGCAGCGCTAAGTTGCTGCTGAGCCTCCATAGCCTCAGCAAGACGGCCCTCAGACCAGAGGTTGAAAATGCGCACACACAAGCGGGGAATAACATTAGCACCACCAGCAAGAATGGCAGAGCCACCGGACACGAGGGTCTGGAGACTGAAATCGGCAATACCACCGAAAGCAACATAGGGGTGCTTAGCGTTGGGCTTGGTAACAGTCGGGGCAGCACGCTGAGCAGGAGCCAATGGGGATGAAGGAACAATAGCACCAAGGGCAGCAGCAACGCGGGTCAGCTTGCCGGTGTTGGCGCAAGTGAACTTAGTACCGACGATGTTGGGGTGCTCGGAGATACGGATGATGAGGTCAGAGTCCATGTCGATACCGGCGACAGCACCGGGGTAGTTGTAGAGGATAAGAGGAACAGGAGAGCCATCAGCAACGGATGTGAAGTACTCGTACAGAGTCTCGTCGTTGCCAACCGCGCCACGGTAGTAGGATGGGGGCACGATCAGGGCGTACTCGCCGCCAGCAGCGGCAACCTGCTTGCAGAGCTCGATGGTGCCACGGATGCTGTTCTCGCTGGCACCGGCGATGACAGGCACGTTCTGGAAGCCGGCCTCGTCGAGAGCGGAGCGGGTCTCGCGAGTGACAGTCATGCGCTCCTCGTTTGTGAGGTGCACGGCTTCACCGTTGGATCCCATGGTGACTAGACCGACCAGACCGGCCTTGGCCAGGCGAACGGCATGACGGCGGATAGAGGCGACATCGAGGTTCTCGGTGACGGGGTCGAAGAAGGTCATAGTTGGCGCATAGACGCCGGGACGGAGGGGAGTGGGCGACATGATGCTAGTAACTGGTTAGCTAGAGCTATCAAGCAGTATATTTTGATGAAACTTACAAAGACTTTTTGGGTTATAGAGTGTACAATGAAACAACTTGAGAACAAAAGACAGCTGGCGGCATGTTTTCTTTTAATGGTCCGGCAGTCATTGTCCCTCCCCCACGTTCGGCGGATTCTCCGATGCATTGTGTATGGCGGAGAATTCCATTCCACCAATCATCGTCATTGAACGAAATGTGGGGGACATCGTGGAGGAGGGGTTCCAAGAATGCGCAAATACTGTCGCGCAAGATGAATGCCGAAGATGAGAATAATTGAATGCTTCAAGAAGGTCAATGACCCCGTAGAATTCATCTCAAGCACAGAATAGTATTATTCTTAAAAATATGGACTGAACATCGAGCGCGTTGAGCTTGTCGGCTCACGATAAGCTATGACATCGGCTATTGACGTTTTTCCATTCAAACGCCGGAAGAATTATGTCCAGCGACGTAACACCCCAGTCACAATTTTCTATTTCATTTTCTATTTACTCCTTGTAACCTTCTCCTAATATCCTTCAATCCTCTACTACCAAAAAAACAACATGGCTCCTCCTAGCGTATTGATGGTGAGAACAATTGCCCCGCACCATACAGCACAAGCTAATCATTCTCCAGGTCGGCACCGGCGAGTACACCACCGGCTTCGTCGGCGGTGGCGCCTCTGGCTCCGATAAGAAGGTCGGCGTAGTCGGCCTAAGTCTCTTCGATCTGCGCCGCCGGGGCAAAGTAGGCGACCTAAGCATGGTCGGCGTGTCTGGAAAGAAGTTCCCCGGAATCCGTAAGTAGACCAGGAAGCCCAACACAAGCACGAAACTAACGAATCCAAGGCGACCACCTGCACCGCAACATTTGCCAAGTCTACAATGGCCTCGACACATCCTTCGCCTCATACCCATCAGACGACCAAACAGACCCAGATGCCTACAAGACAGCCATCGATGCCCTCCCTCGCGGCTCCGCAATCACAATCTTCACCCCAGACCCAACCCACTTCCCAATCGCCCTCTATGCCATTGAGCGCGGCATCCACGTAATGATCACCAAGCCCGCAACCCAGCGTCTAGAAGACCACCTCGCGCTGGTCGACGCAGCCCGCAAACACGGCGTCTTCGTCTTCATCGAGCACCACAAGCGCTTCGATCCCGCATACTCTGATGCGCGGGCTAAAGCACGCACTCTGGGTGACTTCAACTACTTCTACAGCTACATGAGCCAGCCGAAGAGCCAGCTTGAGACTTTCAAGGCTTGGGCGGGCCGCGAGTCGGATATCTCTTACTACCTTAACTCACACCACATTGATATCAACGAGAGTATGGTGCCGGATTATAAGCCTGTGAGGGTTACCGCTACGGCTTCGCAGGGTACGGCTGAGGCCTTGGGCTGTGTGCCTGAGACTGAGGATACTATTACATTGCTTGTCGAGTGGCGTCGTCGTGATAACCCGGCTAAGATTGCTACTGGTGTTTACACTGCTAGTTGGACTGCGCCGCAAAATGCGGGTGTGCACTCTAACCAGTACTTCCACTGTGAGTTTTGTTTTTTTTTCAGTATTTAGTTTCTTGAGTGTTTTTGATATACTGACGGTCAATATAGACATGGCTGCCAACGGTGAAATCCGTGTGAACCAGGCCAAGCGTAGCTACGATGTGACCACCGATGACCAGGGTTTGATCTGGGTGAACCCGTAAGTTGAATTACCAAGATATATTACCCTGAGAAACCTCACTGACTCTTCTAGCTTCTACATGCGCTACGCTCCCGATGAGGAAGGAAACTTCGGCGGCCAGACTGGCTACGGCTATGTCAGCTTCGAGAAGTTCATTGATGCTGTGACAGCACTCAACGAGGGCCGCGTGACACTCGACCAGCTCGATGCGCGCCCCCTGCCTACCCTGAAGAACACAATTGCCACCACAGCTATCCTCGACGCAGGCCGCAAGTCACTAGATGAGCGCCGGCCTGTGGAGATTGTGTCCGAGGGAGACAAGTGGGAACTGAAGTAAATTTGATCGTAAATATGCAAATGTGATATAGATATGCATCGTTTAAATGAACAAAATTTGCAACAAGTATCAAAAGAGAAGAATAACTACGTAGGGAAAGATTAAGATATGTAGTCAAATTCGCTATCGATAAACCCTGGAGGAATACCCGATTCCTCTAAACTCCGAGCTCAATTCTACGCCAGATCACGAAAAACAAAATGTAAAAATTCACTTGAAGCAACGTTGTGTGGTATCATGCAAGAAATTTCACTCTTCAATCAAAACTTCAACGCCGCGATCCACCCTTCACAATACCATCTGAGCCCTTGCTAAACTTGACACGACACTCTGGGCAGTACCATTTAGCCGTGCGCGAAGGGACCTCGGAGAGGCCAATGCAGTCAAGGTGGAACCATTCACGATCACACTGAAAAATAGTTAGTTCACGAACCAAGATTTCATGAGGGAGAGACTTACGTCTTGATTCTCACAGCAAATCATCGTACCAAAGCTTACATCCCCACAAAGGCAGTAACGAGGCTCATTGGCATTAATTTCCTCAAGGACTCCATCCTCATCAACACGAACATCCTGGGAGTTGGCGATACTGATGCGCTTCTTGCTCGGTTTCGCCTTGCGACGGCCGTAACTAACAGCCGCACCTCCGTCCTGGCCAGATGAAACTGGGCCCGGAGCCGGACGTTTGCGTCGGCGGGCTGGAGCGGGAACGCTAGGAGCATGAGATGTCTCTCGAACTGGGGTCTTCCGTGCCGGGGTTGCACTTTTAATCCGTAGGTCTCGCCCGCCGGCGATGGAGATTGGGAAGGTTCCTTGCAAGCCTCTAGGCTCGCTTGTTGCCGCGGCTGCGGAGCGTCGGGAGGAAGGCCTAGTAACTGGTGGAGTGGGTGTGGCGGCATGTTGAACGACAGATTTGGCAGAACGCTTGGATCCAGTGGGTGATGGCAATGGTGGCGATACCTTTACTTCGGCAGGTCCTTGGGTTGCAATTTCAGGCACAGGGGCATTGGTAGCATCTGCTGATCCGCTGCTGGGAGCTCCTCGGTCGGATTTACGGCGTGATTTGGAGGATTGTGTTGGTACTGGTGTCTGTGTAGGGGCAGGTTCTGGGACCAAGTCCAAGAGATCATCCTCGACTGCAATCTCTTCCCGTTTTCTCTTCCGGGATGAGCGGTTAGCGGGGGTCCCCTGGGCAGGGACTGTTGGTTTAGTTGTGAGAGCTATTTCACCGCCGTTAGCAGCCGCTTCTCGGGCTAACAACTCCCGCTTGAGCTTCTTCGCTTCATTCAGTTTCATGCCACGATTGCTTAGCTTGGTCTCTTCCATCTCTTTCGGCTTTTCACCACCATGAGTCGCTGCAATATTGTCACAATCTAGGAACTCTGCACCACTCTCTTCCGCTAACAGTTTGGCCGCCAGGTATGCCTCCCAACCACGGCCTGCCAGAGCTAACTCACGGTGTATCATGACCTCGCTTGGCTGCCACATAGCGTTCTTCTTCATCTTTTTTCGCAGCCTAGTCATTTCATACTCCGTTAGTCGCAACCATGGTGCATCTGGACTGCCTGGCTTCGCATCTGGAGGCGGAGGCTTAAGCAAAGCAAGCGCATTGCTTGTTGAAATTCCAACCCCTGAACTAGGGCGCCGTTGCTTCTCTTTCTTCGGTGGTCTGGATTTAGGAACAATTGGTAATTCCACATCCGCATCAGATTGTTCGGTACTAGCAATCGGAGAGTCCGGATTGAAGTCTGCAAATTGTTCCGCAATGCCCACACGTCGCGATCTCGACTTCTGTGTTGCGCTCTTCTTGCGATTATCTAGGCGCAGGGTGATGCGCGTAGTGGAGGCACCCGATTTCTTGTCCTTGCGCACGCGTTTTGGGGTCGGCTCCGGCGGTGGGGATGGTTCCACTGAAGGAGGTCGCGGTAATGTTTCTAACTTCTGTCGAATGCAGCTCAAGCGGTCAAAGTGGCGATCCACAACATCGTACAGGCGGCAGGCCTCCGCATAGGCGGATTCACGGGCATTAATGGCGCGGTCAAGTTGGTGTGAGACATCTCGGCGCAGCGAGATCGCGCTTGGGCGCTCACTGGAGGGAAGGTCCGGGAGCTGGCCGTAGGTCTTGGTCAAATTGTGTACTTCTTGCGCAGAGTCGAGGTAGCGTTCATCGAGACCGTGGATAAGGGTGAGGGAGCGCATAAGATCGGCTGGGAGATATTCCGTATAGTCGATGTAATCAGTTACAGTCGCCTGCGCGTCAGGGTCAAAGGGGCCATCTAAGATGACCCCGCCACTGTGGTCGGTCTCATCGGTCATAGGCATCCTTGCGGATGAGGGACGCGTTTATCAGGACCGCAAGGATGAATGGGAGCCACGGGGTGAGTGAGATTTGTTTGGAAGGAGACAAATCGTCGGGGCGACTGAAGCGCACCAGAATTCAGTGGAGGTACGGAGTCGAGGTCAGCTCAAGCTCCTGCATGTGCCATGGGGTCCGAAAGGTCCATGGGTGGAGCCTGTTTGTTTGCGCTTAGGTAAGCGGCGAGACTTGGCAGTTGATCTATAAAACCATATCATTGCTTGACTTTACTTTATTAATTCCCATCATACATTTATTTGACAAAAGACAATTAGCTATCTCGAAATAAAAGAGCTTCCCAACTTCAGGGTGGAAGTCTTTATGTCATCCACGGATATCATTTCTGAACTAGAATATATTCTCTCACCAATAAATTCCACGCGGTCTGAAAACAATCACTGTCCATTGTTTATCACCAGATGTAAATATGTGCAGAAAGCTCCAATGCCTGAATGATAAAGTGGTACCCGTGATGTAGTCATTATAGAAGCACCGTCTGACTCTCGACAGGAATGATCCATCGATATTGCCTACTTACTCCATCGCAGGCCAGAACCGCTCCTCTAACCAAACAACCTGCCTCCACCACTCCAAACACCTTCCACGCATCATCTCGCACTCCTCAGCCCCCTTACACTGACTAGCCAAAACATTCAAAACCTCACCAATCTGATCAACAAAAGCCTCAAACTCATCACTAGACCAATTAGGAATAAACTTCTCCCTCAACGCACCCCCATCTGCATCATCGGACCCAGACCCAGACCCATCTTCCTTCTCAATTCTCTCCTTCAAGAACGCCGCAGCATACTTCCAAGCCCGCAAGTAACAAACCTCAGTCGCCCACAGAACAGTCAACCCCTCAATAACAGGAACTCCTGCACTTCCCGCAGACATGAACATATCAATATACGCGCGGGTAATACGAGTCGCAGCAAAGAAAACAGGTCCACCCCGGTCAAGCGGCGTCTTAGACGCAGGACGCCCACCACCAGAAGGCATAACAGGCTGACCTTCAGGCTTAGAGCCAGCAGAAGACTTATTCTTGGCATTGGCACAAGACGCGGGCGAAGGCGGGTGACAAACATCACCACCAGCCTGCATCTGACATTCACCCTGAGCACCACATTGACGGTGGAGGACACTGTCGCCAGAATCCAGCTCTCCAGATTCGATGGTCGAAACAGGGGGATCCATTTCTTCTTTACTTATCCCGGATCCACCAGTCTTGCTGTCCCCCATCACTTTACCACCCAGTGGGCCCGCAGCTCCGGTAAAGCCCGGACAAGATCCTGAGCCTGTAGTCGAGATCCCAGCGGAGGTGGTGATACATCCGGATCCGTTCCCGGCTAGACCGAGTCCGCCTTCCTCGGCCGAGATGGCAGAGAGATCAAGACCGTATTCCCGCGCTGTGGACTCGAAGAAGCGTAGTTCTGTCCGGATGTTCACGAGGGCATCGATGATGACATCGACGGCTTGTTGATCCGCTGTTGAGGCGGTAACAGCATTCGGGTTCGAGGAGCGAGAGTCGAGGCGGATCTTTGTGAGGAGTTGGCCCATGAAGCGGATGTAAGATTGCGCGTAGAGTCTGTCTTGGGAGAGCCATTGGGATAGGATTGATTTAGGGAGGGTTCCGCGGCCGGCGGCAGCGAGGAAAGGGTGGGTTGTTGCGCGGGTGAGAGATTCGGGGGAGCTTTGAAGCAGCCAGGCTGTTAGGGGCCCTTGTGACATTTTGGCTTTTGAAAGGTGAATTGAGGGGTGGAGAGGGGTGAGGGTTGTTTTGATATAGATAAAAATTTGGAGGGGCAATGGGGTAATTAAGGGCCTAAGATCGGAGCTGGAGTGGGGCTGATGTGGTAATGGCGTCAGTGAGACCCTTAATTTAGTGCACTCCTAGTACCTGACTATACTCTTATCGAAAGTATGTCGGTCAGCACGCTAGTCTATTAGTCAATTGCATCCCAGAAGATCTTCACGTTCACAGAAACGTGTGATGGTCACTGTTGAGAAACAGGGTCCGTCATGGTATCCAGCTCTGTACAGATACTGTACACGCCAGTCGATTGATTGATAAATAGATGGGAAATCGAGTAAATTGATAGCAAACCAAGATTATACATACACCAGCTGCAAATCTTGGAAATGATATCATTTGTCTCCTCCATGATCCTTCTTCCAACTGCTTAAGCGTACAGTTCACATGTACACTATCTACAAACTACGAAACCGGAAACAGGACTTTGCACATCGCACATTGTATGCTGATATCATACATTGATAACTACCCGTACATACAGGGCCACTGCGGCCTCGACTTGACGTACATAAAACAAGCAACAGCTGGCCCGCAAAAAGAACAATGCCTGATACCAGACAAACAAAACCCCCAAACACCAATCTCAGCACCGCGCTACACTGTAAATAATAAAAACAAAAAACCAGACCAAACATAAAGATAGGCAAAGCAATGAATCAATCCTCCCAACACCAGTGTATGCGGAGCATAATCAAAAACCAAACAAAAACGTAACAAGTAACATACAATCTGGGCAACATGTTATACATCATGAAAATGGTAGAGGAAGGACTAGGTTGCTGTGGCACGTGCAGCATTGCTTAGCTGTCGGTGGTATGAGCCGATAGGTTGAAATCCACTAAAGTCTATGTTAGAGACTCTTCGTTTGAAAGGTTGTTGAAAGGAAAAACAAAGGATAGCACTGATCTAATCAAAAACATAAAGAGCAGGGTAGCTTACCGAGCAAGATCAAAGCCATTATCATCCTCTTCCTCCTCTTCTTTCCGTGAGGCAGCCGGACCCATATCTCCAGCATCAGATTGCAGCGGCGGCAATGTCCTACTAGAACCAAGTCCATTCGATGTACCCGGCTTGCTGGGACTAGCAAGATTCGGTGGAGGTGGACTACTACTAGGGAAACCGCCTATGATCCGATCCTCAGTCTCGCCCTTAAGCGGACTCATATCCGGTACCGGGCGCGCGGGGGTGCTGCCAATATCGGCAAATTTCCAGAACTGAGCGGGTGAGCTCATGGGCATGAACTTTGATGGGATCTGTGCGGTGCTTGGGGGAGGGAGGCGAGGTTGTTGTCGTTGAGGGGCGGGTGTGATCATGGATGAAGGGCCGTCATCGTAATATGATGAGGAGAGCACTGGTGGGGACCCAGCCACGTTGTCCGAGAGTCCGTATGCATGGCTAAGATTATTGTTGGTATTGGGCGCTTGCGTGGATGCGGCACTGTTACGTGTGCGAGCAGGTAGAGGGGATGGTTCTTCGTAAGCTTGCGGGTTCATGTGTCGCAGTGGATGGTCGGAACCAAGACCACGACCGGCGCGCGAGCCTCGCTCCGGAGTAAAGGCCTCTACGGGCGCAACAGAGAATGAGCTGAAGCCTGGAGATGAGACGGGTGGGGACTTTTTGGCTGTAGCGGGGAATGAAGTATCGATTGAGGGGATGTGAGCGGCACGGGCTGACGAAGGAGGCTCTTTGGTTGCTGGCGATGACGGGGCCGACGATTGGTTACCCTTTCGTGCTTGTTTCTTCCGATACTCGTCACGGTATTCCACAGCAATCTGCCATTTCATTCCCTTGCCCGGTTCATCAGTCCGACGAGGAACTTTCTGGAAAGCCTTGTTCAATGAAAGGTTGTGACGAATAGAATTCTGCCACCCGCTCTGGGAGTGTCGGTAGAAAGCGTATCGGTCCATGATCCAATTGTAAATGCTGTTGAGAGTAAGCTTCTCCTCCTCGCTGGAGAAGATAGCCTGCGCAATCAATGAGGCATAACTGTACGGCGGCTTGAGATCCTTGTTCGCATCTTGGCTGTAATCGATCTCTTCGGTACTCTCCATCATCATACCTCGGTTGTAGAGTGGAGACTGCTTGACCGTTCGCGCACCCGCTGTATCCGGGGACCGAGGAGGCGGCGTGACCTGGCGCTTCAGGAAGTTCGGTGCTGGCGCCAATGAAGGCCCGCCAGATGAAGAGGGACGCGCTGACTCGGTTGCCTGTGAGACTTGCGGGTGGGCATGCTGCGACGCATCCCAGGCTACAGTAGCCGGGTCGGGCTCCAGGCCACTCGCAATGCGCTGCGCGCGCTCGACGAAGCTGGGTTGAATACTAGGGACATCGCCAGGCGTAACAAACATCATCTGTGTATTGGCGACCTCAATGATATCTCCACAATGCAGGACCGCATCGGCGCCCCGCTTGAGAATCGAGTTGTTATGACGAACACCATTGCGACCATTCACCCGGATATGCCAGGCTGGCGCCTGCTTGCCATCATAGAAGATCTCCGCATGAAGCCGCGACACGAATTTGCTAGGACCTAAATCCACGTCGACATCCGGGAGTGAGCGAGCGGCAATGGTGACCGGACTGGATTGTTCAGCGGGGTGTTGCTCGCGGTCCGGTTCGCGACCGATATTGACATGCAGTGACTTGACGTAATAGGTCCAGTCGCGGCCGGCGATTTTCGCATAGGCTTGAACACTCTGTTTGTTCTCGTTCTTGGTGTTTGAGTAGTCGCGCGTAACGCGCAGTTCTTCGCGCGCAGTGTTTAGGTATGAGATCACCAGGTCGACCACATCTTGGTGGGTTGACGGATCATGTTCACCAGCGGAGTCTTCGTCATCGTCGGATTCGGGTGCCGCTTTGATAGCGGATCGAGAAGGTGAGGCGCGGCGATCAACCTTTAAGTTTAACAAACAATATGTCAGCGTGTGTTTTTTTCTCTTTAACCGTTTGTCTTGGAGGATTCGGCCTCGGACCGACGGAACCTATCGCCACTGTTATCGAAACTCACCTTGCGCTTCTTTGCAGACGGCCGACTAGGCGATGAATCTGGTGCCTCTGCGTCGGATGTTTCCTGAAGTTGAATCTCCTTCCGGCGCGCACGCCGACGATTTGACAACGGCATCTCTATCACTTCTCGCACGGTAGTGGGCGGGTCTTAATTTCTTATGAACCAAGAGGGTTCCCGCAAATCAGCACCGGAATGGTGGCCGTGACAGGCTTCGGAAATTTCAAGAATGTGGGCAATGTAGCGGGTTGGAAGTTCGAATACTCCGCAAATATGAGCGGGGCAACAAAAGATGAAGTTCAGAGAGGCAAGATCCCAGACAAAGGGAAAATAAAAAACACAACAGACCAAGTCTGGATCCGGATTTCAGCGCCCCAGTTTCGGAGACACCTTCAGACAGGTAGAACCAGAGAAATGAGTCCGTCAGAACCACCCGATTGAGTCGGAGTTTGCCACCGCGACAAAAAAATTTGTGGAAGTAAGAGAGGGAAAAAATAATAGAAAACAATTCCCCAAAGCTCCAAAACCAAAAATCCCAAACACACAACAAAAAGTGGAGAGAGTTGAAGTGTAAATTGAAGTGGCTGGGGATGATGGTTATCGATAATCCCTACGATCGACGCGATGGCGTCTGTTTGGGGTGACCGCCTTGTCGCGTGGGGAGCGTGTGGGCTTGTTTTGCAATTCTTTCGGTTCCTTCAAGAGTTTTCAAGGGAAGAAAACATAAGAGAAAGAGAAGAGAAAAAGAAGAAATAAGAAGCTCAATGTATTCCAAAGAAATAAAGAAACAGAAACAGAATAAATCTAGTGCGCCGCTTTGGCCGTAAACAGTGGTGGAGTCTGGTCACGCTCTTGTATAATACCGACCGATTAGCAGGAGGGGGGGCGGGGCTTATCGGGTAATACCATTACATACACATTACGTGCTCAGCGTGGGATCCACGATGTTTCCGAGTGCAGTTACATGATCAGTTCATCGTGAACCATATCCTACGTTAGATGAGGGGCTGCCTTGGAAGTGATTAAGGTATGATTGAACACAGGGTCCCTGGACTCGGGTCTAGAATAACCTTAACTATGCCTCCCTTTGCAATAACAGACTGTTTGTAGGATTATCAGCTTCATATTTGCAAGTCTACTTACTAGTATTCTATAACAATTGTACACCTGACCATTGGATCAAGACATCTTTGCAGGAATCACTAAACCTCTGTTGACTGGGGGGTGTCGGTCGTTTGCGTCACAAGGCCCCGGATGCAGTTTAGTCTCACCCGTTGGAATGTTGCCATGCCCCTTTTGGATTTGACATGTCGATCGGGGTTCATATCGCCAAATCCGGGGAGACTATGCCAACAAACTATAAGAAACACAACATTACAATCATGTAACCTTAATCTTGCCAAGGGGTGATCTCGATCTGTCCCAGTTCTGGACTTGGTTACACTACTCTATGAGATCATTGGATGCAAACAACATGAAAGGCTGTAAATAAACAGCGTGTGCGGTTTTATTGCTACAGAGAGGCTTCCAGGAAGACAATTGAGACAAAAAGAGAACAAGATGGGAGGGAGACAGAAGATCAATATAAAACAGGCATGGTCCACCGATGAGAAGGGTGAAGGAAATGGCTCTAGGGCCGTGCTCACAAAGGAAAATAAATAAGTAAAGAAGATAGATGGGTAGAATGAAACTTAAACAAATAGTCGTAACGGCGTTAGATGAGAAAGGCCAATGGGATCAATCCAATTTTGATGCCCCCTATACATCATCACCCGGCATCTTAGCGTCTCCGTCTCCGTCCAACCCACGGAGGGTCGGGTAGGAGACAGTCTCCGCAGGTTCGGTTTTGGTGGGCTCCTCCTTGGCGGGCTCAGAGGATGCACGTGCACTAGCAATCTCAATGCCCTCCATAGCTCCATCAAGGGTGGGGGACCCGGACTCGCGCCCTGAGTCAGGGTTAAACTGACCGGCCTCCAAGAGCTCCGAAACTAGGCGTCGGAGGTTCTCAAGCAAGCGAACCTTCTCCACCCAAGCAACATTGACATCACGCTCAGCCACCTCGGTAGCAGCCTGAGCAGTCCGCTGAGCAGCTTCCTGGTCAGAATCGGGAGAGGTGCCCGACAGAGCAGGGTCAATCAGACTCTCCGATATGTTCATGCGATCCTTGGTTGGAGTGCGTTCGCCATCTGCCTTGCTATCTTGCGCAGTATCCATCTGGCCGTCGTCAACTCCGCGCTCTGCCGGGCGCGCCCGCTGCAGAGTACCTCCGGTGTAACGACGACGATCATCGTTGTCAAAGGCACCGAGAGTGGAGGGGGAGCGGCACCAGATGAAGTGGGGTAACCAGCACCCATGCTATCAGACATGCTGGCAGATGGGAGACGAGGGTACATGCCGGCGCCACTCTCATGAGGTGGGGAGACGCGGTGGTTGTGCATGGAGATGGGGGAGCGGTTGGAAGTGTACGACTGAGCGCTGGAGGGAGGAGTCAATGCTGGAGTGCCGACAGATGGGGAGTGTGCCTGCATCATGGGTGCAGAGGTGGTGGCTGTGACATGGCTAGGAGGTAATTGGCTTGGTGGGGAGTGCGTGGCACGGTAGTGCATGCCAGGCTGCACGTAGTGGGCACCGGGCTGCGCAACACCAGCAGCAGCCACGTTCTCATCACTCTCGTAAATGGTGTTCTGCATCTGCTCAAGGAACTGATCGATATTGATCAGATCGTTCTTGGTGCGGACGTTGGACATCGGAGGCAGGTGGTAGGCAGGTGCCTGAGAGCCACCGGGGCTATAACCACCACCTCCACCCACGGCGACACCGGTGGGCATGGGCTGGTACTCAGGCACAGGTCCGTTCAAAATAGGGAGCTGGAGGGCCTGCAGACCCAACAACCGCTGGCCAACAGCAGCATAGGAGTTGGGGTCAAACTGACGGCGCTTAAGATCTCCAAAGAACTCATTCAGCGCATCGTATCCGCGCTTGCGGTCATAAGAGGGGGCGCCATCATGGCCCTGGCTGAGGGCGTAATATACATTGCCGTAGGAATGCGGGTTGGCAGGTGGGGGTGGCGCCGGGTGTGTCTGGTAGTACTGGGGTGCGCCATGAGTATAAGCTTGGTTGGGGACACCGCTGATGGGACCCTCGAAGTAATGAGTAGCAGCCGCATAACCCTTGGGGTTCTGAGGGAACATCATATCAGGGTGGTGGTGGTGGTGCTTGAGCCCGGGCTCAGGCGACCGGATCTCGGAGTCATCCGCGTGGGTCTTGACATGCTTCTTCAGATCCTGAGGACGCTTAAAGGCCTTGCCACAGAAATCACACTTGTGCGGCTTCAGAGGCACATGAACTCGAATGTGCGAGGTAATGTGGTCGCGCTTCACCGTAGTGGTGTTGCAAGATCCCCACTGGCAAGTCAAATTCAAGTTGTTTGTGCTTTTGCGACCGACATGGCGCTCACAGACGTGCTCCTGATTAAACGACCGCTGATTAGTATTCCACTGGACGACAACACTAGATTTGCGACCAGCTTACATAGAGCGCTTCGGCAGTAGGACTCTTCTCTGTACAGCCCACCCATTGACAAGGCAACTGCTCGCCGCCATTCATGGAGTTGTTGATGGCAGCGGTAGCGGCGGCGGCGGTCGCCGTGACCGAGGCGGTCGGAGTAGTGGTGACCTGCGCCACGGGATGTGTCTGGTCAACGGGCGCCGACGGCGCCAGTTGAGGTGTTGAAGTTGGGGGGATATTGTTCTCCGTCATGATGCCAAGAAACGGGGATTCTTGTCGTGCTGGCGGGATGCCCAGGCACAACGTTTATCAAAAATGAACCAAGAAAAGAGGGGGCGAAGAACACCGGAATTTGTAATCTGGCCACCAACAAGAGGTCACACAGACGTGATATAAAATAGACCAACGTGTCCAAAAGGTTCAAACAGGGGGAATGAAGAGGAAGAAGTGGGATGGGAAAGCGCGTAAGAAGGGGGTAGAGAGTAATAAGCCGAGCCTTTGCCCAGAGTCTTTTTTACCGGGGCGGGACAAGAAAGGGACAAGCACGGACAACGGGCCAAGAGTTATTGCGGGGCTTCCAAGAGTTTTTGATTCTCGTTGGAGAAAAAGCAAGTCCGAACAGGGGGGCTGTGCATTCTCCTCTTGAAAATGGTGAGAACATATGATTTTAAAATATGGTCTCGTGTACTTATCTTATTTCAAGGGTGCTATGCCATCACACCTGGTTATCGCAACTCGTGTAGAATTCAGCCAAATGTCAGCCTTCTCTCATGGACCCGGTCTGTCGCCCTAATCGGGTCAAGCGCCAGACTAAAACTTCCCCAAATTTACCAAATTACCAAATCACCAAATCACTTCAACCAACGAACCAATGAACTCAGTACAAGCTGGAGGAGTCCTTGGATCCACGACCCCTGGGTGATGGATCGTTCTTCGTGCCACTTTGCCCAGTGGCAACTAATTGGAGGCGCCAAGCGTCGTCAGCCATGGCGATACATTCTTGGCAGCCAAGGTTTTCCTCTTTGCCAATTCCCGCTCCGAAGCCCCCAATCTATGTCTCGGCGCAATTGGCACTTGGCATCCCTTGTCTCCTGATGAATGTCGTTGCCTATTTTCATTGGCCCCCACCGTGATCTGTCTCGTGTGTTCTTCTGTTTATGGGGTTGAGAGACAGCCGGGGAAGATAGCATAGATCCCGGGGTGTATCGAAAACCACATTATGTTCAGACAGGTCTATGTATAGAACTATGTTACACGCTATATACCAATTGACGCCATATACAACGACTCTTGGAGCAACCTTGGAGCATAACTCCAACCAGTAGAACCGAAGCAGGCGGTGCAAATTGCACCACCTGGGCAGTGCAACACCAAGCATTCCATGAAGATGGCAACCCAAACAACGCCCCTCGAACCAAAGCTCTAAACCAGAAAAAATGGGCTATATACACAGATACACTTCAATTGTGTACCTTACCCTCTACGCGCCCGCATCGGTGGCTGATACCAACTCCAAATGTTCAAGCCCACCTTCGTCCCCGTCGTAACCGGGTAAGCCGCATGCCAAGTCTCAGGATACCCAGTCCCATCGGAACGCAGATTCTCCCAAAAGATCGCATTCCCCTTAATAGGCTTAAATGTGATCCCCGGTTTCTGCTTCGGTATTCCTCCCAAATTCTGGTCCGAGTTCGAGTCTAGATCCCCAGCTTGGATCTGAGCCTCGGCCCCGTCCTCCTCACACTCCAAAAATCGACACCACTCCTTCCCCGGCGGCATCGTCAACCGTGGGAAATTCGTACCCCCACCTTCACAGTCGGCTCCAAGGTACACCATGAACGTACTCAGTCTGTCTCCACCACGTGCAAGCGTGCCGGTCCAGTCGTAATGATGCCGGTAGTGTCCTGAGGCATTGTATCGCTGTGCCCACATGCGCTCGATGTATAGGTGCGGACGCCAGCCTTGGAATGCGCGGGCGCGGTCTTCGAGACAACGGACTGTGTCGTCGCGGTCGAGGAGTGCGCGGTCGGAGAGGCGCTTGCTGGGATCGACTTGTTCTGTTTTGCCGTCGTAGACGATGGAGGGCTTGTATTTGTCCACGCTATCGAGATGACTATGTTAGCTAACAGCTGTGCCTTTGGCTCTTCACGTGTGTGTATGATATGCTTACCTGATGTCGACTAGATGATTCGCTTCCTCGTCGCTGAGGAAGTTCTCCAGGTACAAAATGAGGGGTGCGCGTGAAAGCAAGTGTACTTTGTATCCGGCCGGCTCGCCCGGACAAGTTGTCGGAACGCCATCTTCTGGGCTTATGAAGCTATCATCTCGGAGATTTGGTGCTGGAATTGTGTCTTCGTCGGTCCAGTCGAATATGTTCACGTTCTCGGAGTTGGTAATGCTGGAGCCGAAGAATGTTTGCAGGAGCGGAGAGAGGATGAAGATATATACTGGGACAAAGTATAGAGCCCAAGTGACGACGGTGGAAAGTTTTGGGAGGGACATTCTTGCGGATAGATCGGAGTAATTAATCAAATCTTATTCAATATAGTGAAATGACAGAGCTTCCTGAATAGCTCATGCGACCGGTGCGCGTGGATGGCGGAAGACTCCGGACAAGGTATTGGAGGTCGATATGCTCAATTGCCAAGGATAGTATGACTGAAGGTCCCAATTGATGGGTTGTTGGTTGGCAAAGCCATGTTGAGTGGGGAGTAGTCGTCAGTCTCGATGGGGTGATTCCGGCATGCGAGGATCGCTGAAGTGGGTCTGGAGATGTCCGGGCTAAACCGTTCCAGGCATTGAAGATCAGTGAAATCATCTACGAATACACGGTGGTATGTGAAAAACATTACTATTCATTTAATGCGATTGCTAGGTCAATCGCCTAACTAGTCCTGTATGTCACAAATGACCTGTAAGAAAAACAAAAAAAAGAAAAAAAGCACGCCCACAACTACGTAACGCCGACCAGGTATAAACATATTTTTCTTTTTTGCTTTCCTTCGTAAGTGCATATCGTCGTAGAACCAAAGTCATTTGGTTTACACCCCGGCATTCATCCACTGGGTCCACTCATCGTTGGGTGCGCCGTTACTAGGGCGGCAAGTGGTATTGTTTCCGAACAGGTCATCGAATGAGATGCCCAAATCCATGTTCATACCCATGTTGTTCTCGTCAAGACCCATGCTGAAGTCTGGAATTCCACTGGTAGGCTGCTGTTGCTGCATAGACTGATCGGGAGCAATATTCCCGTTTGTCGGTTGGAAGTTATAACCTTGCCAAACAAAGTTCTGGTTGGGAATGGAAACCAGGTCGGGGCTGCTTAGAGCTTCGGTTGGGGTATGACTTTGAGAGATTGGGGAGTGGACGCGGGGCGAGCTCATTGATTGAGTGGGAGCATGAAGGCGACTGGGCACCGATGACTTGATTCCGGGTGTCCCAAAGCCGGGGAGGTTTGAAAAGTCAAATCCGGGTGTGGTGACACTAGGGTCGCTTGGTGAATTTACCATTCCGGTTTGTGAGGCTGAGTCGTATGGGTAGTGGGCGGAGGAGATGCCTGAATTATCATGTCGGAAGTGGTCGTCTTCTAGGGTGGACATGGGCTGAGTGGGATACGCGAAAGGATCGTCGGAGGGGAACATGATAGGCATAAGATCCGGCAGGTTGCTCGGGTTGGTAAACTGTTGCGACCACGCCAAGCTCGAGGGCTCTTGATTGGCCATCGAAGCGTTCATAGAGGACGCGGACATGGGTTCCGGGGTGGCCATGGTTTCTGTCAACAGCTCAGGTGTCTGGGCCATCCAGGCCGACTGGATACCATTATCAGAGGGGCGATTGTTCATGGCCTGGGTGGTATCCAGGCTCTTTTGTCGACGGCTCGAAGGGTCCAAGATCGGAGAATGTTGCATCATCTGGGTGGGGAATGTGCTTGACCGATGAGGTAAGGTGGTTTGCTCTGATGAAACATTGATGGGTTCTGGCTCTGCAGAAATGCTAGATGGCGCTGGTCGCTTGAGATTCACTGGAGTCTTAGTGCTCTGGCGATTCTTCAACATCTCTGGCAAGGTCTTGAACAAGCACTGCATATTGCATTAGCATATGACAATTTCGACGATAGGGTTCACACTTACAGTCAGGCTCTGAGAGCAGCGGTCCGCCGCCATGCTTTTCTTAGCTAGGCCAGCCAGTGTGGCTTTACCCTCCATAGCATCCTTGAGAACACCATCTTTAGCAGTAGGAGAATCAGGGTTCTCAACCACAAAAAATATCAAAGAAAGGATGGCAAAATAGGTTGTGTACATGGTGAACCAGAACGACCCATTGAGAAGGCCCCGCTTGTGCATCCCGGTCGTGATGTGAACGATATTGCGGGATACGCTGACGCAAGCCGCCGCACAGGCATAAGAGCGCTTGTCGACGCCACGGGCCTGAGACCCACCAGATACGTAGTGTAAGAATGGACGGTACATGACCATTTGCACGTGAGCATAGCTGATGCGGAGCAGCTGACGAATCCTAAAAAGCTTATTAGCTCATTCTATCCTAAGTGTAGGCTCGCGGACGTCGATTTCATACCTTTCGAGCTGTGGAGACACCTCCGTACCAGGGCGGAGAGCTGGTGGCAGTTCCTCCATCCAGTTTTGAAGATCGCGCTCGATTTCGCGAATCTTCGAGTGACTGACCATGTATCGCTGGTCAAATTTAGAGCGATAGCGCACGTTTTTCACGGGATAAATATACTTGACCACCTTCAAGATGATGTTGGAAAGGCGGGTATGCGCATTTGGACCGGCCATCAGAGGGGTGTAGTCTGTGGGCATCTGCATGATACCTTCCGCGGTAATGAACTCTCCGTCGATTTCCAAGGGGTGTTCTTGGTCAATATCATCGTCGCTCAGCATCTGCGGGAGACCCAGCAACGTGCTGACATAGACATCCATTTTTCGTACCACCCAGAATATGCGTTTACGCAGTTCTCGCTCAATCGGATTGAAGTCCGCTACCACATTGCGGTGCAAGCCCAATCGGAGTGCCGAGCGGAGCGCGATTCCCACATAGGAATAGCACGTACTAAGCTTGGCAGAAGATTGGAGGAATAGAACCATGAAGCAAATCGCTTGCAAGGAAGTCAGGTCTCGACAATCTGTGACCTCCAAAAGCTGCCGCCCAGCCTTGAAGAATTGGAATCTGACAAGAAGATCAGCTACTATTTGTAAACTCATCGGGAAAAAAAGTGAAACTTACCCTTGGCCAATAGCACCCTCGTACCCCGCTACATCGAGGGTACCTACCCCGTCATCGGAGAACAAACACCCTACTGCCATGACAATGAATAAAAGCGGCAAAAAAGAGTTCTCTTCGTTTGTGTATTGTTCAGGTGATTTGTCATATATGCGCTCGAGGCTGGCGTAGAAGGATGGCTCATGCACGAAGCGCATCAAACTGCAGGCGTCATCCAGCGCATTGTGACACAACCGTCGTGCAACCACCCGAGGAGGCAGATCGTGCGTCGGGGGCAATGCTGAGTCTTGCGGTGAATCCGAGACTGATTTGGGGCTTTCGAGCGATTGCGTAATGCTGTGGGCTCGTGTAATGGGCAAATCGGCGGCACCGAGTTGCTTGCGCAGCCGGCGGACAAAGATGATGCCCGACGTGTGGCCATGATAATCCCAGTGACCCTGGTCATCACGATCTAAACAGCCAGAGTTATCAACCATGGTCTCTAGTAGCGACTCGTCTCCACCCTCAGGGGTTGGTTCGACTGGCCCCGCAGGTGGCTTCGGCGCGGAAGGCCCGGTCGGCTGTTTCGCCTTCTGCGCAGCGACAAGGCGCTTCTCTGTGGCTTTTACATCCAGCTGTGGGTCATCGAGATTGATATCAGGAAGAATGGAACGGAGGAGGGCTTCTGCCTTGTGCATACGAGCCTCCAGGGCTTCGACATATTGCGGGGCTGGATTGCGACGGCGGTTGGAAGGCTGATCATACGTGCATTCTGTGGAATGTCAGCCACGTGAGACTGGAGAAGGGGGGAAGAATGGAATTTCAGTGGTTCGCACCATAACTATAGACCGTACAGTGGGTGCAGGGTTGTTTCCCGTCACACTTGATCTTCTTTCTACGGCATTCGTCACAGGCGCGACCAACTCGTCGCCTCTTTTGCATCGGTAAGGACTGGTTGGATTTATGATCTGCGGGGGAGGTATCATGCGGCGAGAAGTCCTCTTCATGTGAATAGGCATCAATCATAGAGGGATCATCCTCATTCTCGCCAGAATGAGGACCTGTGATCGTGGCCATAGTGTAGACAGTGGGAGACTGTGATTCATGTAAGGGAGAGCTTGGCGGGCGATCTATTTAGCAAGTTCTCGATCGCCCTCCTTGCCGGAACATTAAACGGAAGAAAAAAGAAATAATTAAATTCCAGCGACGAATGAAAAGTAGAGTTCAACACGGAGTACGAAGATCAAGAGTCGAGAGTAAGCGATGATGAAATGATTATTGCAAACCGAAAGCGGTGTAAGGTGGAGAGAACCTGTGGAATGTTCCTCTAAAGCTTGGCTTGACTCGCAAATACGGATCTTGAGTGCCCTATAGATTCCACCATTGGCCTTTTGCCTTTGAAGAAAAGACCGATGACAACCGGCTTATGCAGACTAACCGTTAGTCACCAGATACTTTTCGGACATCC
The DNA here is from genome assembly GCF_028828015.1 of Penicillium pulvis. Taxonomy (NCBI): domain Eukaryota; kingdom Fungi; phylum Ascomycota; class Eurotiomycetes; order Eurotiales; family Aspergillaceae; genus Penicillium; species Penicillium pulvis. The sequence continues at coordinate 2,680,936 of NW_026643079.1, read as the reverse complement.
GAGAGGAGCAAGGCCGACAGCGGCGATAAAGGGCGGGGATTTTCCAGGGTTCTTGTATTGAGGCATTTTCGCATCGGCTTCCCCTCCGATGATAGAATTTTCCTGTCTCCACCACGGGTTTCTTGACACGGCTGGAATCGGACTGTGAGCTTCGGTGGACCGTTTGACATGCCGAGATCTAGCAGATTTAGGCTGCCGATTATTCCGTCGGAATCTTCTACGGGAGCTGTAGAGACTATTTCACCAAGTAGTCCCAGTACTTCATATGCACTCCACCGGTACATTTCAAATCGGACTGCCGCGTGAAAGTAGCAAAAGTCCTCCAATTAAACTCTCGGGGTATTCGGTCAATTGCTTAATCGCCGAGATGAGTTGCCGACCATGCAAGATTGCGGCATTTTTTGAACTTCAATATTTGCCCTAAGTTTTACGTCAGACCTATATAGGCACGACATCTACCATATACTCTACGGTATAGAATGGGTTGACCTAGGATGATCAACTTGCATGAACCTGTGCAGCGAAGAACATCAAGGGGAGTAAAGGTTTACGATTAAATCGTAGTTGCCTCGGCACCCGACAAAGATTGATTAGCGATTTGCTTTTATTACGAGGCTGCAGATGATATATCAATTAATCTTGCCAAAGGTTCGATAGCCTGGCCCTTGATTGATATCTGCTTATCGTCATGAAGGGATCAACCATGCAAAGGGGACCATGACAAAACCCTGTGACGCGACTGGGAATGCCCAGTAGGAGACCAAACCATCGGTAAAAAAGCAATCTGAAACTACCCAATCATGACGGAGTAGGGAGTACAAACTTACACTGTACAAGGTCCATGGAACCAATATGAGTCTCGAACGATTGGCGATCGGCGGGAAAACTCAGTTCAGCTTTAAGCTTGTTAGCCCTGCAGGGGATATTATCTCTACAACCCCGATAATCCATTGAATAATCAGCGAGTCAACTTGTCTAGCAGGCTGTCAAGTTGCTCCCAGTTGCTCCCCTCACATCCTGCATGACATTCCAAGGTTCCAAAGCTCAAGGTTGAAGACTAATTTTTGTGATCGACCCCCCTTCGGCACGTCCCACTTCCCCAGTGTGGATCGCCACATTCTGCGACGCGCCCCCAAACCTGAGCTGAACCAACTCTTATATCCTGTCCACCTAGCTACCTGTTGCATGGACAATGGCAGTTGAGCTGCTTTAAATTATGGCTTACGTGCTAGTCACTCTCTGTTGCGCTTTCGCGGCCTTGGGGTCATTCCTGTTCGGTTATGACTCGGGTGTGATCTCGTCGAGCATAGAGCAGAATGCCTTCCTGGCTAAATTTGGGTCGCCTAGTCTATCTGATGCGGCCAGTGGTGGAATTATCTCCTCCTATACAGGTATCGTTCACTGCACTGGAAGATAAATGCAAGATCCGATTTCTAACGACTCTTAGGAGGGGCAATCGTGGGGTCTTTGCTTGCACCCTACATCTCTGATTTCAAAGGCCGGAGGATGGTCATTTTCATTGGAGGGGCTCTTGCTACACTTGGTGCTGCACTTCAAGGAGGTGCCGTCACTGTTGCGATGCTAATCGCTGGTCGATTTATCGCGGGCTTAGCAATTGGTCTCATGTCTGCAACCATCCCCGTATATTGCGTACGTCGGTCTAAATCACCCAAGATATTGTTGCCAAGGCCGTCATTGACTGATTTTTCCACAGAGCGAGGTTGCGCCACCCCGGATTCGTGGTATGCTGGCGAGCATGCAGCAATGGATGATTGGCCTGGGAATTATGGTGGCTGTAAGTGGCGTCAATCTCATTATTGTGACCCTTATCTAACTAGTTCATAGCAATGGGTCGGATATGGATGTTCCCGCTATACCGACGATTTTGCCTGGAGATTTCCTCTCTCATTGCAAACAGCACCAGCGATCATCCTAACATGCGGTGTCTGGTTTCTCCCCGAGTCGCCTCGCTGGCTCATCGAACATGGACAGGAAGCAGCCGGTCGGTCGGTACTGACTAAGCTCCATTTGAATTTCAGCGCGACCAACGGCCAGCTCGTTGAGGAAGAGATGGCCCAGATTCGCGAGAGTGTCGCTTACGAACAAACCGCCGCCGTCCGCTCCTGGCGTCAACTCTTACTATCCCGGCAGTGGCGATATCGGATTCTCTTGGCTTGTGGCTTACAAGCTTTCACGCAAATATCTGGCGCGAACGTCATCCAAAACTACGGACCCCGCCTATATAAGTCCTTGGGTCTCTCGACCTCGACATCACTCATGATCATCGGCGTCTGGGGTGCGCTGGCGCAGCTCTGGAATACGATTTTCATGGTATTCATTGACAAAGTCGGTCGGCGGAAGCTGCTGATTCCATCGCTGTTTGGCATGGGCGCAGCTATGTGTGTTGAGGCTACACTCGCGCGATACGTCGATTTCAGCGACAGCAACGCCAATCAGAGCGCACTTCGTGCTGCAATTGCCATGTTCTTTGTTTTCTCACTCTTCTTTACGGCCCTAGGTATGATATCATGGATTTATCCGGCCGAGATCTTCCCTACAGCCATTCGAGCTCGGGGGACTTCTGTCGCTACCGCGACAAACTGGAGTCTGAACTTGATTTTCGCGCAGTGCTCACCTATTGCACTCACAAATATTGGCTCGAAGTATTTCTACTGCTTTGTTGCTTTCAATTGGGCAGCCATGTTTATCGTTTGGCTTTGCTACCCTGAGACTGTGGGCCACTCTCTTGAGGAGGTTGAGGATGTCTTCACGGACAAGACTCAGGTTTCGCAGCCGGAAGTGATTACTGAGGCGCCAAGCCCGGATTCGGATCTTGTGCGACCTCGTTCGCATATCAAGCATAAGGGAATGGATCCTTTGTCTATGCATCCGACGAATAGTAGTTGGAGCAGTCGCGGCAGCAACACCTCGCCGCGGCTATGGTGTAAGAAGATGGAAGTATAAGATTATATATGTAACAAATTTACGATTCTTTGTCATTTATTGCACTAGATTTTGGATGAAACTTGACCACAATGTTCGTCTATGTTCGTTTCCTATTTCACATAAATTTTTGCTGTCGCAAGTGGATCTAATTATTCGAAATCATATCCCGCATCATATCCCCAATCGCATCCGCTCCGCCGCCGCCGCCCAACAACTTCTCATTCGTACTTTGAATGATAACACGGCGATAGCTTATAAGAGCAGGAGACCCGTTATCCTTAACTTCAAGAATCAGATGCAGTACTTGTCCCTTTGGCACAGCCACTCGACTGATAAGCTCAACACAACACTTATCCGGCGGCGGAATCGTAACATCCACAATACTACTAGCCTCATTGACCGGCTTGATCTCCAAAAGACTAACCTCATAATGGACAGACCACTGCGTCGCACTTGGATCACGATACTGATACCATTTGAAAGTGATCTGATCATTCGGGTCAGGGTCATAAGACGCAGATGCATCCAACTGAAACGTCGATCCTGCCTCCAGCTCAAACAGCAGCGGTTCAACCCCCTTACTACCATTTAAAACAACAACAGGATGATGATTAGCGACGCTCAGATTAGACGAAAGCGACCACTGCATTCGCGCTGCAAAATCAGTCTGGAAGGCATCTCGCCACCGCCAAATCGTTGCCTGGTTGGACTTATGTTTCTGTCCATCAAGTCCAACAACTTCATCAGTAGTATCGCTGAAATGGCCATTAGCCACTCCATCACCACTAACATCAGTGGCAATATACCGACCACCCCAAGATCCATATTCTGGCCGCTCGGGCACACCCAATCCATTCTGGATGAGATACAAGAATGTCGGGGTGTCACCCTCTGGAATAAACATGTAATCGGGGTACTTTGTGCCAAGCGGTCCAATCTGTATATTCTCGTTGATCCATTCCTTGCTAATCTTGCTTGGGTCCGGTCCCCCTTTGTCGAAGCCGTACCATTTGTCACCGGATATACCGCACCAGGCTGCCATGCCGTATTGATTCCAGCCGTGCACGGAGCAGATATAGAACAGGTCTGGGTAATGGTGTCTGATCCAGGTGCCCGTGTCATCTTGGTCGGAAATTGTGTAGACGCGCAGCTTAGAGCGTAATTTCAGGGCATCTGCGGCTGAGTGTGTGTTTTGAATTTTGAGGAGGACGGAGGCGAGGACGTTTGTTCCACCCCAGCAGAGGATCCAGAGGGGGTCTTCTGTTGTTGCGAGAATGCTTTGTAGGAGGAGCTCGCCTCCTTCGCTGAGGGGGATGTTGTCTCCTACTGCTTTCATGCCGTATGTCTTCGATATTACGCAGGTCAGGAGCTGGCAATAGATATGAATTTGAGAGTCAGGCGGGAAACAAATACCTCTGCACCTTTCTTAATGAGAGATCTCAGATATTGTGCTGTCGGATAAGGGTCGTTCGGATTTACGTGGGCGTTGAGGTTGTCGACTACTTTCTCATACCCATCCACGATCTTATGCATATCCTGCGGACAGACCTTATTCTTCATCCATGTCGACGTACAAGCGACCAGACCTTCCGTCTGAAACTGGTTGGAGTAAAGGAGGTAGCGAACCAAAGACTCTGCATCATCGGGTTCATTGGAGATGTCACTTAAAATGAATACACGTGGTTTAGAAGGAAAAGTCTGAAGTTGGTTGGGAGACGCCATGATTGATTGCGGCTCGTGGGATGTTTCTTGGTAAAGATATTATCAAGCAATGAATGACAACCATGAGAGAATCCGGCCTTATTTGAACCTGTCTGAGTACAGTAGCATGTTCCCAAAACCGCAGCTCGAGCCCCGCAGCTCCATATTGGTGATGCGGGGCATGAAAGATGCCGGAGTTCAGCCGATGCACTCTCGAACTAGTAATTGTAACCGCCAGGCACCGATGTTTAGCCGGTGCATCACCATCGAAGATCGGGATCCGCTTTCGTATCAAGTAGGCCTTGCGACCCATGTAGTTTGAGTTGCGCGGCTCCGGCCCGGGAATATGGGGTAGTGAACCACCTCTCAACGAACAAGATTCAGCACACCATGTAAGGATCATGGCTTGACGGAAAGCGGGTGACATCCACGGCCGCAAATTGGAATTATAGAAAAGAGGTCTTTCACTGCAAATATACCGATTGGCCATCAATGAAATAAGGATTCATATGAAGATCATGGCTCAGCAAAATTCACCCACTAGATTTCACCCACAACCCTCCACGAGACTGAAACCAGAAAATGGAAGTCCTTTAATTATAGATACTCTGATTGGCCAGTGTCATCCGTAGCAGAGATTACGTGGCCTGGTTTCTTTCTGTCAGCCTCAACTATAGGGCTGCATCCTACATACTTGACACCCTCCCAACCACCAATGATACTTATTATGTCTATAATTTAGTAATTTATGAACAGATGGCTACTAAGAACCTGGGATTGATGAGATTTCACCTAAGCAAGGTTGGAACATAGCTAGGAATTGAGAGACTTTCTGGATATTCAATTATCGAAATTGTTGATTCGGATCAGAATATGATTATATAAGTTGTACAGTACATATGATTATTGATCATTACATCAAAGAAGGCATAGTATAGCTCGTTAAAGGCGCCTCAAGGATCTCGCGCCGTAGATCAGTTTCCCACAGATATGCGGCAGGCTCCGACAACGTCATAGTGAGACAAGAGAAAAGGAAATCATTAATTCGGTACCACGAGTCCGCACTTAACCGCTTAGCGATTTTCAGCATTCGACCAGCAAACCAGGGCCGTGCGGAGGGGGATGTAGCAATGGGAGAATATTGTGTGAAATCCGGGGTCAACTCCGAAAATGCAGGGGATATGGTGCCATCACGATCAGTGACCCATTCTGTTGTATATCCGTCATTGCATGCAAGGAGGATCTGGAGGATTGCTTCGACAGAGCCACTCATGCTGACTTCACTGTCGATAATGGCTTCGTCCAGAGTTCTGAGGAAATTCCCTGCATGTAGGGGCGTGTATCGGTAGTCCCAGAAGGCGGCGTTCAGCATCATGAGCGCAGTTAGCCGGGCGACCATTTGCTTGCGATCTCCCGAGGATGTGAATCGGGAGCCAGGAGGTGCAGCTAGGATTTGGAATAGCTGGGATGTCTCTGACACTGCTGTGTGTCGAGATGGATCACAGGATTTTGGATTGTCTTTTTGATAGAGGGCGAGCTGCTCGCAGCGTCGGAGAAAATCGAGGAATTCTTCGCAATGAAGACGAATTTCATCCATGGGGTAGGTGGTCGATATTTGCAAGGAATTTGAAGGAGGTTCCACACAGGGTGATGTATCGGATATGGCAGACGACGTAGAAGACGGCGGAGAGGGCATAGAGGCGATGTTGTCAGAAGGCTGAGAGGGCGTAGAATCCGGCGGTAAGGTTGTGATGGGTGTAGGGTGCTCAAATGAAAAGCTGGGCCCATGTGTTTCATACCCCGATAAGATATAATCTTGCCAATTGATCAACATTCCAAGGCGGGTGTGAGCAAAGGCAGTGGGCCCACCGCGACTCCGAATCATCTCGCGCGCTGCACGCATATGAACCCAACTAATTTCTTTGTGACCTGGTCGTGGATCGAAGTCTTCAAGAGCAGCAGCGCTCAAGCAAGATATAATTGCGACATCGGAGTTGTCTCGGGGGTTCTTAGTTAGGTGCGCGCGAAGCATGCTGACAGCGCGATCTCGATGCAAGAGGGTATCTGTGGTTTCAGCCTCGCTGCGGACCCAGGCCCAGGTATTTGCCGCGTGGACGAGGATAGTGTTCTGGAATGCCACTGCGCCTTTCATTCCTTCAGGAACAAAGACTTGGGTATACCAGTTATGGGCCTTTGGTGATCGAAAATGTGATCCATAAGAGCACGCAGGCATATCGTTAACGTAAAAGTCGAACAGTCTTTGGCCATCTAGGTCCAGTTCCAAGGGAAGTGAATTGAATGGATCTGTCCTAGCAGCGCTCATAATAGTTCGTGGGGATCGCGCAAGTTCCCAAGGAGTTGATAACGCCGAAGAGCTCGATGACAGGCTAGGAAAGCTCGCTGTCTTCCGTAGATCGATATGGACAAAGTTTGATAGGAAAGGATTTCCTTGTGTCTCAGGCATTGGATCCCGAAAAGGAAGATTGAAAGACGCATCGTGTGGATGTGGTAACATGGGATGCCCGTAATACCAGCCCTGTACGTTTTCGATGTCGTCTGATGCATATCCTTCTGTAGATAGAGAACCTCGCTCATTCGTCGATGCGCTTGAAGCACCTTTGTCGTCTTTTCTAGGATTTTTGACAGATTTCTGTTTTCCTGCTCGATCCTTTTTTGGACGTCCGCGTTTGGGTGGTGGTCGACTCAGTTCTTCTTCGCTCTCACTTTGACGAGAGCCACCTTTCTTTTGGCGCATATACTCTTGCATCACATGACGCTTTACCTGTGTCAAGTTGCTCCGGCGGTTGTCGGAGGCGTCAATGAATTGCCACCGTGTGTTAGCAGCATCTTGCTGGCTGCTTGAATTTCCTCCATCGGAATTCGACATGGCGAACCAAATGGCGCTCGGAGAAGGCGAGAGACCCTTTGTGCTCCGATATCGCGTTATTTCAGGTAAAAATGGGAGGATGATGGATTGATGAAGCGCAGTCCCCTGCGTTATGACTGCAAATGCAAAGAACCATGAGCTGTCAAGTGAATCTTACTGCATCGAAAAAGTGATCCTTCGGGGCGGAAAGGTTTCAGTAGCCGAAGATCAGACAAAGCCGGGGGTGGAATAGCGGGGGGGGCGAGGAGATACGCAAAGGCCAGGGTTCCACCGAGCGCTCGTGCATTGAGCCTAAAAGGCGAGCTTGTTAAAGTAACTTCGCCTCCACTGGTCATTCAGGGCAGCAAAGCTGTACAGGCAGATATAAGCTTGGACAGAGAGATGATGATCCAATATGCCGGACCAACACGTGTGGTTCGAGCTGACAAGGTCAAAAGTCGGGATCTCCGTAGGCGAGCGAATCAGCGACCAGCAGGTTCCAAGTGGAAATGGGGCCAAATGAGTACAGGGCTATAATTAACGAGAATCCGACAACCAAGACTCTGCACCGATCCCATGCCCGATCGGGGATGGATAAGATCATTTGGTGCGGCCCGCGATCAACGATAATGATGATTGGCACAGATACATCGCACTCTCATCCCCAATTTAGGCTAAGCGTGATCCAAGGGCCACAATTTAGAGCGTGCTCCACAACGAAATTCTGCATGACCGCGAATACGAGGATGAATAAGCTATTGAACCCGTTGATATCTGCAGCTACCGGTTTCAGGGTGAATTATATCGTTGGCATGAAGTCGAGATGAACGTTCATGATAGAATTATAAAACTTGAAATGGGGCCTTGGAAAAGAGGTACTATGGACGTCGAGTCCTCGGAATTTCTCCGTGTCTTAGAATCAGTGTGTCAGTGTATGACGGCATTTACGGACCCGACAGACCGTCGCAAACCTTTTCCGGTGCTCTGCTGTAAGATGACGATTATCGAATGCTCCCCGCTATGATCCACTGTGTTTTGTTCAGTACATAGATAAAAGACCCCACATACCATCCGCGACATACCGTCTTCGGTATCATTTATGACGATCATTGCCAGGGTCTTCAATGAAGCTGGGAGTCCTCCTGACTACAAAGTACGGAGGAGTCAGGGTTACATCTGACAGCGCCCTATATCAAGACTGCTGCAGAGCGGGAACGAGGCGTGACTGACATGTTTATCTGGTTCAAGGCGTTATCCCCTTATTTCTCTGACGCACTGAGGCGATCTTACCATAAATACAGAAACTTTGATTTCAGTTGCTTAGTGTATTTTCGGAGGAGCCCCGGGCAGATTAGTAGTCTTTAAGGACGAGACACACCTGTGATTTCAGGGCCAAGGTAGCTTTGGTGCCGATCGTCGGCTCGTCCAAATTTGAGCTGGAAATAAATGCTGATACGGCCCCCCTTCAGATTTAGCACATGCAAGCTGAACTCATGGTTCATGATGCCCCTGTTTCGCCATAATCAATAGCCTATATCGTTCACAATCACTATTGTTCTGATCTTTCCCTAATTCAGCACTTCTGCGGATGCCACTTCCAGAAGAAATGGCCAAAAATCCCGGCGCATCTGTATCCAAGCCTAGAGATATGCTTCCTCACCGAGATCACTGGGATCTCCAGCGTCTTCCATCCCTCTGCGACCTTGAATGTACCGGTTTTGTTAGGTGTACATGAAAGTATCCATGTGCAGAACCTCCTTGCTACCAAATGTTTGCCTGCAAAGACAAGTGTATGGAGAATGTCTTGATGGTAGTTTGGCTGTATGAATTCGCATTTGTGTATTCGTAGGCCTAGGCGATCTTTTGGCGTCCAAGATGGGCAGAAGCAATAATTTATTCAGGGAAGCCAACAGGCTGTTTTGGGGGGACCTGTATCGTTCCGGGATAATGGGGAGCCCTGGAGCTGTTGCGTTAGTTATCGATCGTCAAGCTTGCAGCTCATTGTGACATTGTTTTGTCATTGTCAACTGCGACTTAAGTCCTTAAGTCAGGATGGCCTGGAAAGCAGATCATCCAAAGGCGGTGGGCCCTAAGGCGGTGAGCCCGCGCCCGCACTGTCGCGTGTTGAACAACTCACCGCCTTGACAGTCCGCCAAAACTCCGCGTCTCCGATCCGTATCCAGGATTCAAGGGACCTGACAGCGCTAACGTGTGTGGCTCTGGTGAGGTTTTGCATGTTCCAGCCTTCTCTCCATATTTATTTCTCCAACCTCCACCCCTCGAATACCCCTACAAAGCGAATTGGGCCCCCGCTGTCCCTCTCAAAGGAAGCGGCGGAGTCCACGATTTCTCGCGAAAGAAATCCCCCGGCGACCCTGTCCCGGGTGAAGGGCCGCCCTGGTCGCATATTCTTGCTGTCGCTGGGATATCGGAGCCTCTAGAGAGGGCTTAGACATTGTATGAATCGATCAAAGTCCCATGATGCCTCCAACCTTCTCCTTTGGGTCTATGTGGATTTAACTTGTCCCGCGCTCCCTGTGTTCTCGATACACCCTGAACCAGTCCCAGTTTTCTGGACTTGAGTATCGCACTTTTCCCTACGATATTTTGATATCTCAGTGGAAATATTCGTTACAAATTGAGTACGCTCATCGCTATTGTCATGACACCGGATATGGAGGCCGCGGGTCGCGTAACACATGTGAATGGGTTCGCCGACAGCGCAAAGACCACCAACACGAGTGTTAACCCGTACGAAACCAGCCCAGACCATATTCCGCGTGACGACCCCTTTCTCGCCCAAAGCGCACAATATGGACGTTACACCCCGCAACCCAACGATTTCACCCCTCACCACAAGCACTGGTACCACTCTGACCCCGATGCGAACGCCTTTTGGGTGGGAGTTGCCGAGAAATTCTGCACCCCGGAGCACTCGCTAAACATCACGGGGCCCAGGGAAGGATTCGCTGCAGGCAGCGTGATCATATGGGTTGACCGCGAGTCCGCTGCTGGCGCAGCTGCAGAAGTGTTTTCTTGCGTGAATGCTAATGAATTGTCTGCGGCACGAAAAGTTGAGGAGCCACTCAGAGAGATCGGCGTTGCAGTTCCAGTGACATATTTTTGTGGGACAATCGAAGGGCGGAACGTAACAGTGGAATCTCGAATCCCTGGAGTCTCGCTCGAAGTTGCAGGTCGATACCTCACCCCGAAACAGATCAATGTTTTCAAAAACCAGACTCGCCAAATCCTACAAATACTCGCCTCCATCGACGCCTCCCTCGACGAACCTACTTATGTCTGCCGCGGACTCAACTCCCAGGAACCGCCCTCCCGCCAGGAATCAGAGCGTACCATACTATTCGCCGAGAAGAATACGAAGGAGGAGCTGTGTTTCACTCATAATGATTTGGTGCCAGCGAATATAATTGTGAAAGATGACCGGGTTGTGGGCGTTACTGGCTGGCGACAAAGTGGATTTTTCGGCTTTGAGAGAGCGAAAAAGATACACCGGTTATTAAGGAATACAGATCTGCCTAAGCCGAAGGGCGGCAAGGGTACGACATGGTCAGATCTCTACGATGGTGATTACGATCCGAGCCAAGGTACACTGGTCGCAATCAAAGATACCCCTCTTCCATCAGTCAAAACAGAACCTAACGGGGATGATTTTGAAACCAAGTCTTTTGGGGGTGATGGCACGAATGACTATGCGACCTCGAAGAAACTTTCCAATCTCAGAAATGGCGTGAACTCCCGAGCATCATCTTCCGATCGGTCCTCGCCCGCAAACTCTGTGAAGCCCCCGGCAAAAAAGGGACCTGCCAAAAAGAAGCCCGTGGCCAAGCGCAAGGCGAATGAACCAGATGCAGATAGTCTGGATGGACGCCGATCCAATACTCCTGCATCTCGCACGACCAAAATACCTGGTCACAAGCAGGATTCTGTGTCTATTGCAGGATCTCCTGCGCCCGAATTAAAGAAAAACCCTAAAAAGCGTACCAAGCGGCCAACCGAGGAAGACGACGAGGAAGAGTCAGATGAAAACGCTCTTTTCTGTATCTGTCGACGACCCGACAATCATACATGGATGATCGGGTGTGATGGTGGATGTGAAGATTGGTTCCATGGAAAATGTGTCAATATCGATTCTCGAGACTCTGAATTGATCGAGAAGTACATATGTAGGTCCCCCTCTCTACCCAGTTTCCATCTTATTGGCCGGTACTAATCAGACGACAACAGGCCCAAACTGCAGTGAGAATGGCAAACGCTGCACCACGTGGAAACCAATGTGTCGTCTCCTTGAGTGTCGTAAGCCAGCGCGCGTTGCGCAGAAGAGCAAATACTGCTCTGATGAGCATGGTCATGAATTCATGCGCCGTCAAATTTGCAACCTCAAATTGGCGCCTGACAGAAAAGGACAAGAGGACCTAGGTAGCATGGGCGGTATTCTCACGCCTGGCGATCTCCGGGCAGCAATTCTCGGGGTGAAGTCTGTGGCAGAGTTTAGGCAACTTGGTGATAAAATTCTGTCACCGTCACCAGAATCCATCAAGGAAGACACTCCCAGTGGTGACATCCCCAATGGTGACACGAAAGAGAAGTCACCACCGGATACTAAAAATGAATTCGATATCGACGCACACAATGTTGAGTATTCAGTCGAGGAAGCGGCTAAAATCGAAAAGATCCGGGCACGACGCAATGAACTCCTCCACCGCAAAGAGATGCTTGCTGCTCGTACAAAATTCGTGACCCTTTTACGCCAGAGAGCTAAGGGCCTGGTAGAAAGGTTGAAGCAGCAGGAGCCAAAAGGCGGGTGGAAGGACATTTGCGGGTTTGACATGCGACTCGCATGGTCTGACCAAGAGTTCGATGATTGGCGTTTGTCCGAAGCTGGAAAACTTGCTCTCGCGGAAGGAACAGTTCAAGCTCTGGCTTCTAGCTACCCTGCTGACGAGGACACACCAATGGGCGGTACAGCAGAAGAGGAAATGAACTTCTTAACCCGCGGAGTCTGCATCAAGAAACGTTGCGAGAGACATAAGCAATGGACAAAGGTGCAACAACAGGATATCGTGTTCGAAGAAGATACCGCAGACCAAGATCTCGCTCAGTGTGCCATAGACGCACGCTCCGTCGCTGAGAGAGCTGTTCTGCGGAGGTGGGCGGAAAGAGAAAACATGCCAACAAATGCGAGCTAGGGGAAGATACCCAGGATTTCGTTGATTTCCTAGACCGCGACGTGGAGCATGTACGAGGATTGGGCAAACAAACCCAAAATCGGAAAGTTTGATACCCCTTTTTTTTTTTCTAGGCAGACAAAAGCTGGCTCATGGAACGGAGTTGGTATCTTGCAAAACCGGGAGAACTCGGCGGGGTCTGTCATTGATGACTCTTTTGCATGGATTCATGGCGCTTCAAGGGGTGAATCTGGATATGTATGTATGTCGAATTGTACGATTAGTATCGATTGCGCCGTAGAGCAATTCCAACGAACTTTGAGAAATTTTTGCAAATATCCACATCAGCATATTTAAGCTCATCTTTGGGCTGACCAAATCCCCCATTTTCCTAGCCCTGCCCCAGTGCGATCTTTTACGACTTCCGCCACGCGGGCATATTTCACATCGGAAAGCAAGATGTGCGTATCGATACCCTGATCCAACGTCCTCATCAACAAAGTTGACAGGAGGGAAGATCCAGGTAGCTGAAAAATAGAGTGAATTCCATCATGATCAGTCGGTCTCGCATCTACTTCCCGTCCAGTCGACCCATCATGCTCAACTTCAACATGAGGTCCTAGCCCGTTCGTATTGACAAGCATGACGGAAAGAAAGGAGCTGTATGTGCGAGACATGCGCGTCAATATCCGCAACGTACTCGCCAGCACAGCTGCTCCTCTGGCCGGATTAGAAGCTCGGACAACGCCTTCAGCTAATGTGTCCAGGCCGGCCACAACAAGGATGATAGCGGGGTTGGTCGAAGCTGCCGCCTGGTCCAACTGCTGTCGCTTTTCTTGGGCCTCTTGAAGTAGTTCCGAGACTTGCTTGATAGCCTGAGCGGCATTTTGCAGATTGTTCACTGGAAAAAGTTGTACTAAGTCTAATCGCTTCAGAGCATCGTCTTTGGATAGAGCTGAGGGGCCAGATTGCAGGTCTGTAAATAAGTTCCGGGCTGCAAAGGCATCGAAGTTACTTGGATAGATTATGAAGGTGTTTGCTTCAGCTGATGACGGGATTTTCCGCAGGTGTTTTGTGAGAAGATAGCGAGGAATCTGTGTCTTTGTTAAATGATGCGGAGTGAAATTTTGGATACACATGGTGGCTTTCTTACTTGTCCGATGTATTCATCGTTGTCGCTGCTTCTGGTTCTTAATCGTGAAAACCCGATGACACTTCCGCAGCGGAAGATTGCATCACTGGATGATTGTATGCCAGCGGCCCAGTCGTCCTTTAGGTTCCAGTCATTTGTCGTTGGTCTCTGGGTAGGTTGCTCGTTCTTCGTAGCTGTGGGTCCAGGCTCACCGAGCAGGGATTGAGCAAGAACTGGATGAGCGGGCTCTGCGGAGTAAACGTTGGAAGTCATGATCACGCATGTACACACAGAGACATTTAGTCTTTCATAATATGGGGCCTTCGGAGGGCATGCTGATATGCTGGGTGTTGGTAAGTCTTGAGGTGGGAGCTAGAAGAGTGAGTGATCCACCGCTTTGTGCGATTCTAGCGTTCCCGAAACCCACGAAGCTACAAAGACTCAAAGTCCTGTCTACAAAGAACTTCGAGCAAGAAGCATCGATGTATGGAGCAAATATTGGATATCTGATTGAATTCAAATAATGTCGATTCCCAGGTGGGATTACTGTTGTCTTAAAAAGCGATTGGCTCGTATAGCAGACGGTTAATCTCTCAACTCCACCTGGGCATCTTCGGCCTAATGTTCAATGGCGGTCTTCTCCTGGGTCGACTAATGGAAATGTCTTCGCTGCCACAAGGCATCGTATGTGAGATAGCATATAGAGAATTGTCCTTAAGAGACCTGGTATTAGTCAATACTCATGAGGTTTTCACATCACTTTCAAGGGGCAATAGATAAACCGTCATTATAACTAATCGTCAGCAATACCAGTGGATACTAGGCATTCAACGTGCTCAGAGGAAAATCGGTTGGTTCTTACCAACAGGATGGCTTGTTTAGCAGGTCAGGCTTTGGCATTTGGTCGATAATCATTAATCATGAATAAATCATCAAACTCAAGGATAGATAGATACCCTTTTCTGATTGGATAATGGATCTAAAAAGTCCTAATGGATATGCAAATGTCAAAGCCCCGTTGAGCGTAGATAAAGCTATCTAATAGGCCTGCATTTTTCCTTTGTTGTCTTGTGTTTTCTCTGTTTTACTTATCTAGATGACCGTTTCCAGATGTTATATAATCTTCCATCAAAGAAAAGAAGTTATGGTACAATATATTGTAATCCGTGACCAAGACTAGCTCCGGACGAGCCTGGATTTTTTTGGATTTCACCTGTGAGATTTATTCAAATTTAACCAAACAGAAGCATTAGGGTGCTTCCCTTCCCGATTTTTGGATCCAAAGTTCTTTCCCTTTCCCAACTCACACTAAGTGCAACATCTCTTTCATATACGGCATTTTCTCTCTCTTACGCTCTCCCAGCCTGATTATCTTTGATTCATCCATTCCACTTCCCGTGTATGGCCCACGCATGGCCTTGCCACATGTATTCTGACAACAGGCATCATAACCCACCTGAGATGTGACCTTTTCAACCCCAGTGAGCGCTCGATAAATACCCCGACAGCTCTCTCTCTCAGTAAGCCTGATTCTGAGCTACCTCATCACAGCGAGCGCAGCTAAGATAGGGAAACCTGACTGAGGAGGTAGGTATCCAAGTAGTTCCAGGTAGAGCTCTTAAATGTTCGATGGTGAGATACTTGATAACAAATCTCCGCCCAGAATATTTCTCACTCAGTTTTACAAGTTCTAGCTTTGGTCAACCTTTTTATACATCTGTATACCAAGTTCTTTAGCGATCTAGAAATAACTGGAGTACACCATGATCTGCCCAGGTGAGTAATGTTTGAAATTTGAAAAGAAGAGAACAGATACGGAAAACCATTGATACTATTTTGGCGGTGCCTGCAAGCCTCTCATTTAGCTGTTGTATCTTTGGAATTATCTGCTTAAAGGGTTGATGAAGTTGATGGTGGCGTGACCCCTCTGCCTGTAGATCTATCCGAGGGACCTTCCAGGGTTGCCCAGGTAGGTATGGCCACTCCAATCCACACGCTTCTCCCGGTCTCCATTCATTAAGAAACCCCCAAGGAGCTTCCTAGTCATGGTCAACACTTTAATGTTTACTAATGTTGCCATAAATGTCATTTGATCTTTCGAATATGTGACGTCATTATAGATCTCGCAATCAAGATAAGTGCGGGGCTCATCACCTACATGTAGTAACCAGGCACATCACACGTGCAGCGCGGTATATAAATTAACTAGGCTGCCCAGTCATCTTTCCCCTCACAAGAAATTCTTGCAATACTTTTACTCACTTCAGCAAAAAATATCAAACCCAACTTCATCATGTCGAGTTTCGTTGTACGTGCACATGTTGGCCTCATACCCTTTGACTTATCTTGTTCTAACCTTCAGCTACAGGTTACCTTCAAGCCCGATGCCCCGGACTCCGAGGTACAAAAGTAATTTAAACGCCAATCCCATTCAAATGTTCGTCAGCATGATACTTACTCCACTTTCCAACAGGGTCAAGGATGAGATTACCTCCGGCGGTGGTCAAATAGACCATGAATACAGTCTGATCAAAGGCTTCAGGTTAGTTATTAGTTTGAACAGAATGTTTCAGGAAACAGCTGGATATTGACCCAGGTTGAATACAAGTTTCACACGCCCTGAAGTTGCCACCTTCGACCTCAAATCACTGTCTTCGAGTCCCCATGTCGATAATGTCGAAGCCGACAAGGAGGTTACTACCCAATAAGGTGCCGGAGAGAAACCGAGGCAAACGGGCATGGCACAAGGGATACATCATGCATACTGAGATGAATTCTATATTGAAAAACATAAGAAACTATTTGAGCCTACACTGTGTGCTTTTCCAAAAGTTGATCCAGCAAAGTAAACAAAGATAAGGTGGAGATAAGCTAGTCTGAGAGAGGAGGTTCAAGGAAATCAAGGGCTCATGCATATTATGAGATCATGATGTCCGCAATTAACTTGGATTCCCATCCAGGATTATTCTTGCCAGAACCAAGTCCGACGATTCCCGTAACTCGTTAACCCCTCTTAACGATGCTTATCTCATGTGACTCGGGCACGGCTTCACTGAGCTGCTAGCCTCCTATGCAGGATGGATCGACATCAGTTTCACCGATATATTCTCATTGAATTGTCCTCAACCCCTCATCCGAAACACACTAATCCACCGGTTCTAGCTTGGCCTTAAATATTGAATAGTATTGAAAGGCATCGTCACGTGCTAAAACGTCCACAGATTTGACTACAATACTTGGTGAAAGTATTACATTTGGATATACCTAACTTAGCTCCCATTGTGAGGTAGAAACATAATGCTCTAAGATACCTCTAGTTGACACTTTTGCACCGCGAGCAAGAAGATCCTCGGCAACAGCCAAGCCGATCTTGCTAGCTCCTCTGGTGATAGCATAAACGCAATCTTCCATCATGAAGTTGAAGAGAAATTGGCGGTAGTTATCAAAGACATTATGCGGCATCTGCTATTATCAAGCATTAGTGTGGTTGTAAGCCAAATGGCCGATGTTCATATGGAACAGGTGGGTCATAACATGATGACTGACCCACTCCCCACTCCCTATCTCCGGCCTAGTCCAGGAGGGGACACACCGTTCATTCACCATGAATATTGACGCGGCTGACAATGCTGACCAAAAGTGGCTCGGAGGTAAACTGGAGAACGGGTATAGTGGCAAGAGTAGTTCCATTGATGACACTAATGAGTCGATTCGTTCCTCAACCCTCACTGTTGAGTGGCTGCCTCTCGCGGTTTAAATGAGAAAGGAATCGCCTCCAATTTCTCAGCAACCGCACTCATTGCGTTTACAGAGATATCCACCTCGAACTTTTGGTAATGCGTGCTATTCTTCTGACGCGGAAGCAGTTGGTCTAGCAGTCCCCCACGGTCTCGTTCTCGAAATCAAGATTAGCACCTGTATCTCGCTCGACTTCACCGCCACCAACACACCTCAAGATGCCGGAAACCCTCATTTTCGTGGTGCAAACAATACCGAACACAAGGTCCTGAAGCCGACAGCAACCTTCGTTGGCGATGTTTACCTCGACATGATATCCGCAGACCCCGCAGCCTCGTTGGCCAATATCACATTCACTCCTTGTGCGCGGACTCACTGGCACACTCACGAAGGGGGACAGATGATCAGGGTGATCTCTGGCACTGGTTGGATCTGCGATTTAGGCAAGGAAGCTCGTCGAATCC
Organism: Penicillium pulvis; assembly: GCF_028828015.1. Taxonomy (NCBI): domain Eukaryota; kingdom Fungi; phylum Ascomycota; class Eurotiomycetes; order Eurotiales; family Aspergillaceae; genus Penicillium; species Penicillium pulvis. Next base: position 2,662,903 of record NW_026643079.1, on the reverse strand, counting down.
AGGCTGGCGACGTTGTCTGGGCTCCCCCTGGTACCACCCACTGGCACGGTGCGGACGACAGCTCAATTATGACCCATTTTGTCGTCGGCATTGGCGAGACTAAGTGGCACGACCAAGTCACAGACGAGGAGTACAAGGCTCGCCAGAACGAGTAAAGGGTGAGCTGGTCACTGAGTAGGGGCTAAGGGAGGTCATGCACATGTGATGATACAATGACTAAGGTTTGGAGGAGGAAGGCAGCCTTATCTATGTCCAGGACAAAGCTATATTCCATGACAGTCATTTAGCCTTGGTTTCATAATTCCACTCATGTCTTGCGTCGCCTCCAAACACCACTACCCTCAGGAGTCCAATTAGTATCTCCCAGATTGGCATCAAGCTCAAGGGCCAGTTCCTCTCGGATAGCCTCGAAAGCAAAGTCTCGACTTCTAAACTCTACCAAAGACTCTTTATTGCGAACCTCGAAGCCAATCAAAGAATAGGAAGTTGAAAGCTCTGTCCATGGGTCGTTGGGATCCAAAGACCCACGTTGTTCCATCTCTAGAACATGATTGTGCTCCTCGGGCGCTAACTGCACGCTCAAAACTTGCAAATTCGGCATTACCGATAGAGAGTCAAGCACCAATTTCACATGGTTGTAAAACGGAAAAATGGCAGTATAGGAGAAAGAAGTAAGGCGACTTAGCATGGCCGATAAGTGCGCTGGTGGGAATTCCTGTGGATTAAGCTGGAAGCCCCATTCTCCGACCACCGAGGGAACGCGAGAGAGAAAGTATTCGTAGTGATTATATGCTTTCAGAGAGGATGATTCGTTAAAAGACATGGATGTCCACGGGCGGGCCAGAAGTAGGCTGTCGCAGTCATCCAGTCCTGAAAAAAGAGGTACAGATGGACCATCACGCTCTAGTTGTAAGATCTGCAGGTGGATATCAAACGACCAGTTGTGGCCGTTCATAATGCGGGTGTTTAGCATGTTCCCGATAAAGGTTGGCGGCGCTAGCACAGTGATACGAGTCGGGTCTAGATATTGAAGAGTCCGCTGCCACCAGTAATGATCAGCTGGGACAAGGGATGTATCCTCCGTGATAGCGACGAGGGAAGTCACGTATCGACCCAGATCTGATGCAATCATGAAAGCCTGAAACGCCGACTCATCCTTTAGGTCTAGGTATGCATGGGCGAAAAGCCGAGGTCGCACAAGATCCAGCAAGTGAGACGAACATTGCGCCAGATGCTTAAGTTGTTTATTCTGGGACTGGGTGATCTGGTGGGTTGGCGCTTGATGGAGCCGTGCCAGGGAGGGCGGCTCTGTGGTTAAATAGACGATAATTTGATCCAGAAGCTCATTAGGGAGCAGCTCGAGGGCGCACGGCATGATGCTCGGGGCCCTAGCTCACATGACGTGATTTCGTTTTAGCCTAAGGATTGTTCCAATGTCCGTGTGTGATGTGTGTTGCTTGGGTCGCAGTGGTGAAGTCGAGGTTTCGGGAATGCAGTCGAGGTAGATTTGCCGGTTCCCCACTTTGACTCCTCCACTTGGCACTTTGTCAGCCTTTACTCAGCCCGGGTCTGTGATGCCTTTTATAATTGAATGAGATCTGCGATCAGACAGAAGGGCAATGGCTTTAGTTTTGTCTACTGTAAGTTGTGTCAATGTGCAGAGCTCACCAGTGACTTAGCACAGGAAAACCTGGGGAGCTGATCCGGAAAACCCCCGGAGGAAAAAGAGAACTGTGGACCTTATGACATGATCCACAGTACAATGGAAGAATATTTAATTGCATTTTTGCCACTGACTTTGGTGCGCAAAATTTACTGCAATAAGGAGTCGCAATTCGGCATGATTTGACCAGAAGTAGACCTAGCGCATAGACCATTCTATGCATAGAATCAAACCCCGGTCTTAACCTACCCCGGCTGATGTGCCAAGCTACGCCCCACCGTTAGTCTACAATTGTATAGTTCAAACCTTTGCGCCCGGATGTTCTTGACGTCAGTCTGCTGAACCCAGCAATTGGACGAAAGGGCGCCTGTAAAGGGTTTCTGTTCTTTGATGTTCAGCTGCTCCATATACAGAATCAGTGCATTGACCGAAGATCACAGTGTTAAATCAAAAGAATCTGATAGGCGAGCCGTAGGTGTGGAGATGCTCATCTTTGCGACTTGAGGCCCCACCTGTCCGGACGCGAGCACAACGGCAGATGGAATCAAGATGACTTGGTTCCGTGCCCCTCTTTTGAACTCCGGCTTCGGGCTTGACTTTTCTTTCTCTTTCCCCTTTTTCTTCTACTAGACAAACCTTTTGATTGTGAGTAACTTGTCCTCCAGCATTGCGATTGAAGCTAATCACCCTGTAGTTCATTTCACCATGGCCCCCCAACTTCACCAGAGACCTCCCTTCCGCGCGGAGCACTTGGGCTCGCTCCTCCGCCCCCAGCAGCTTTTGGATGTCAAGATTGCCCACGAGGCCGGCAAAGTCTCTGATTCCGAGCTTGCCAAGGTCGAGGACAAGGAGATCACCGACATTGTCAACACCCAGCTGAAGCTTGGTTACCCGGCCGCTTCGGATGGTGAATACCGTCGTCACAGTAAGAATCCAGATCCCCGAGGACAAGAAAGCGACGCAATCCTAACATGATTTAGTGTTCTGGGGTACTTTCTTCCCCGGTCTGGACGGATTCGAGGAGATCACCGAGTTCGAGACCGACATCTTCCGCTCTTACGCTCCCGACATCGCTGCCTTCCTCGAGGCTGGCCACAAGCCTGGTGAGACCGTCATCTGCACAGGCAAGATCAAGCACGTTGGCAGCACCTATGTCGACCAGTTCAAGTACCTTGCCAGCCAAGTCCCTGCCGATCAGGTCAAGAATCTGAAGATCACCCTGGCTGCTCCTAACTGGTACCACTTGCGCTACGTTGAGGGCAAGGCCTACCCCAAGGACGTGTACAGCACCGACGAGGAGTACTTCGGTGACATCGCCAAGGCCTACCAGGCCGAGCTGAAGATTCTGTACGAGGCCGGCTGCCGCAACGTGCAATACGACGACCCTAACCTCGCCTGTAAGCAGCATCCCATTTTCTATGAAGTAGATCAAGAGAACTCACATTTTATTAGACTTCTGCTCCGAGAAGTTCCTCGACGGCTTCAAGGCTGACCCCTTGAACGTCTACACTGCCGACGAGTTGTTCGAGAAGTACATCAAGCTGTACAACGACTGCTTCATCGGCATCCCCGAGGACATGCACATCGGTGTCCACCTGTGCCGCGGTAACTTCGTCGGCAGCCGTCACTTCTCCGAGGGTGGCTACGACCGCATCGCCATCAAGCTCTTCCAGGAGCTCAACGTGCACACCTACTACCTCGAGTACGACACCGAGCGTGCCGGTGGCTTCGAGCCCCTCAAGCACCTCCCCACCCACAAGAACGTCATCTTGGGTGTTGTCACCTCCAAGTTCGCCACCATGGAGGACAAGGAGGAGATGAAGACTCGTGTCATCAACGCCGCCAAGATCATCGCCGAGGGCAACAACATCTCCCTCGAGGCTGCCCTGAACCAGGTCGGCGTCAGCCCCCAGTGTGGATTCGCTTCCCACCGTGAGGGTAACGCTATTGACTGGGATGGCATGATCAACAAGCTCCAGTTGGTCCGTGACATCGCCAACGATATCTGGCCCAACCAGCTGTAAGCGGACAGCAAAAAAAATTAGAACGACTTCAACGAATACCCATCTGTAATTTTTCTTTGTCACTCCCAAGAGGGGCCATGCTCCAGTTGCCTATTCAACAATGCGACGGGTCTGGGATTTTCTTTTTGTGTACAGCGCCGGTGGGATGCTTGGGACGAACGTCATGATTGATATTTTGGATGATCAACTTAACGTATGATTCTTGGATATAGTCAATGAACAAGAAACCCGTGTTCACGATCACAAAAAAATTTGCTGAGTAGAAACAATGACAAAGTGTGTGGAAGAATGTAGAGGTTGGAATAAGTACTCGTGGGGAGGGACGGGGTATTTGACCCAAACGGAGCTAATCCCAAGGTCCCCAAACTAAACTGGCCATGAGATATAGGCCTATTACTGCCTTAATAATCTAGGTATGGTAGACTTACTACAATGATAATTTCTATAGCAAGAGCTTACAGCATTGAGATTTAGAACGGATTACCTACTTTGGATACGCTTAACAAATACCATAAAAGGCACAGCTAGAACCCAAATATGCCTGGCACCCGTATTGTCCCAACTCCAGCTTACTCTGCGGGACCAATGATATTAGCCTCTTTAACAGCAGAGCTCTTGTGAGTTTTCTCATTCTCAATCTGCAAGCCAGTTAACTGTCAATACTCCTATTCTTTGATTCGCTTCAATACCGGATATCAACATACCTGGTAACGTGGCTCTTCGTCCGAGGCCACGACACTTCGGCCAGTCAGATTAGTCGGCTTGGTAGCAATCTCACGGATGATGCCAACACTCGCACTGGTATTGGAGTCGGGCCCTTGGAAGTAAAGACATTGTCAGATTGTATTCGAATGATAGATTATTTGCAAATTGGAAAAATTGGGCAATGCATACCGCCCACGGGCTTATAGCTCACTCGCTGTCCTTGGTGGAAGATAGGCATTGTGTCTGGGCGTTTCTTGGGAAGAACGAATTCGTCGTGGGGTGTTTATGGTGTGGTTTGAACTTGTACGTTTTGGCGATATTGGAAATCTGAAATTCACTGAATAGGACAAAGAGGATCCGAGGTATGTTATGGGATAGTCTTGTTTGACTCGATATAGCTCTATTTATAGGGCCTTGAGAAAAGGATTCGGGTTCCGGGGCTCCACGTCACATTTACATGGCTGGAACATTAGGACAACATTATATAGTAGCGGCGACTGCTCGGGTCGAAATTCCGAGCGGTTTACTCCCTAGTAAAGTGAAAGGTAGATGCCAGGCTTGTTCGGTCACGCGTATGTCATATTCATTCTGATTCTCAATCCCAGCGCAGTTTCCACTTATTGCATCTCTCTATGAAGTTAATCAACTCTATACACATCGGGAATCCAGAAGAAAATCACAAGGGAATCGAACAATGGTAACGCTGATATGGACCACTATACGAATTAAATAATTAAGTCGGAGCTCATGACGAGTCCCATGGGTAAGAACAGAGGGGATATCATAGAAGGAAAACGGGAAGGGAGAAAAAAACAGAGAAGTAACCCGCACACAAAGGAAAACATCCAAGGAAGAACTCCGAGGAAAAGGGGAAAGGAAATAGGGCCCAAATGCTGCGTCGTCTGGTCATCAAACACGGACATGAAGCGAAAAGAGATGAAGGCTTTGTCGGACAGTGCGAGGTGTTATACACGAGGCGGCGGAGGATGCCTCTCAGGATCATAGTCGGGGCGATCCAGGTCCCAGACTGGATGGGTATGAGTGATCAACGGCGTGGCGTGCCTGGTCGGGCGCATGTCTGGGAAGACCGGAGGTTCGACCCTTGGCGTTCAATTCGAGGATAGATGGACAGGTTTATTTCGCGGGTTGAGTCTTGACGTTGTTGGAGAGCCAGGCCTGGAAAGTGGAGAAATTGCGGGTCAGGGATTTGTTTTGGTTTTCATCAGGGCGAAACAGGGACAATTAGTACTTACCAGACCCTCAAAGATACCAGTACCATCTGTGGCCACACTGGGCGCAACATACCACAGCTTGTCCTTGAGCTTGGTCAGCTGGAGCGTGTTGGTAATTTCCTCCGGGCTCAGGTCTAGGATAGTTGGTCAGTATGGGCATGAAAGGGGGAAATTTCAAATTCCCCTAGATTGGAATAAACACGTACGACCACTAATATCCTGCTTGTTGGCAAACACCAGCAGAAGGGCATCTTTCATTTCACGATCGTTAATGATCTTGTGGAGCTCCGAGCGAGCTTCCTCCAGGCGAGCAGTGTCGCTAGAATCCACCACGAAAATCAAGCCTTGTGTGCCGGAGTAGTAGTGACGCCAGAGAGGACGAATCTTGTCCTGACCACCGACATCCCAAACATTGAACTTGACGTTCTTATAGGTCACGCTCTCCACGTTGAAGCCGACGGTGGGGATTGTGGTGACATCCTGGTTGCTGAGTTTCAATTTGTAAAGAATAGCTGGTAGAAGTTAGCTTTTGATCCCGTGTACCATTCCCTCATGGGAATGATAATAGGGGAGTCCTACTAGTCTTTCCAGCAGCATCTAGACCCAACATGAGAATGCGCATTTCCTTGGTGCCGAAGATCTTCCCCATCATCTTGGAGACTGAGCCACCCATCTTGGCGGTATCAATTGATTGTCGATTGGGAAAAGTCAGAACGGGGTGCTCTTGCACAGATAGACAGAAAATCAGCCAGGGATAATAGTGGCTTTCACCCCGGAAGTTGGAACTTGGGAAAACAAGACAGAACGAGATGAGGCGGGGGAAAAGGGGCAGGCTAGGCTGACTCAGCCCCATCTGCGACGCGGATCCACTTAATAACAAAGTACCTCCTACCGAACAACTTAATTAGGTTATCTATATATCGAGCATCGGAGCTCATCATTATTGTACAGCATGTCAAAAACGGAAGTCTACCCAATGATGGCCAGAGTTGAGGAACCGTGGTTGCATGATACTTTTCATACGTCATGACCGGGTTCTACCCCATATCTCACTTGTTTCCTCTGCCTTTTCTTTTGTTTCGTCTGACTTCCTTAAAAGACCTCATTTTTACAATTCAATTCAATACACATCCTTAGAAATATGCCTACCGATGGTCACAGGTATGAGCGCCGCGCCTCGGTGGTGCAGCAACGTCGGCTTTCCCAGCAATTCAAGAACTGCGCCTGGCTAGCTCCTCCATCAGATGTACGCACTCCAAGACACTATGATACAAAGCTGAAATTGACCTCCAAAGACCATTTATGCGGGTATTTCGGGGCATTTCTCAACAAGTCGGCCCTCAAGCGTCGCCATTGCCTTCCGTGATACCACCTATCTACTAGACTTTACAGAGAAGGTGTTTGATGCCACTGAGTACAAAGAAGCTGCAGAAGCAACGGCGGAATTCATTGTTTCTGAACTAAAAACATATGGGCAGAGTCATCTGGAGAAGATTATTGGCGTGACAATGCCTAAACATGTTGCGGACAGGTTACCCAAGCTCTGCTCACGCCTGTGGGCAGAGCTCGACATCCTTTGCCTGGTACTTCCAGATTCCAGTCTGAATGAACAATACACCTCACGTGCCCCTAATGGTACAACGAAGGGGGGTCCGAAAACGATCGACGAGCAGGCGGAGTCCATGTCGCGAAAATGTGTGCGGTAAGTTAGGATCGACAGGGCTGTGGAGAACGTATCGTTAAACTCTACCTAGACTGTTTGGCCCGGAGAACCTTCCCTTACTACAAGTGGGCTTTATGGGCCTCGTGGAAGTTGACACGAATTTTCATGTGCGAATTGCGGATCTTGATGATTTTAAATCAACCGTGTCTGGCAGGACGTGGTCTGCCGTGGAGCATTACGCTGCTGACTTGAAGGAACGAAATGTTCGCATTGCCTTCTTCAGTGCGACTCCTCAGGGAGGTGGAGTGGCGCTGATGCGGCATGCCCTGGTGCGCTTTTCTTATAATCTGGGCACAGACATCAAATGGTAGGCCTGGCACACGACCAAGGGTAAGAAACGTATTAATCTATTCGCATGCAGGTATGTTCCAAAGCCCCGGCCGGGGGTTTTCCGGGTAACCAAGAACAACCACAATATACTTCAGGGTGTTGCACGACCCGGCGAGCGATTGACTATCGAGAATAAGCAATTGCTGCACGATTGGATCGAAGAGAACGCAAGGCGATATTGGACTGGGTCTAGCGGTCCACTACTGCCCCCATCAGAGGGCGGAGCAGATGTGATCATCGTGGATGATCCCCAGATGCCAGGACTCATACCTATTGCCAAACAATATGCACCGGATCGACCTGTCATCTTCCGTAGCCATATTCAAATTCGCAGTGATCTCATCAAGCAGCCTGGAACCCCTCAAGCCGAAGCGTGGGAGTTTCTTTGGAACCAAATCAAGCTTGCCGACTGTTTCATCAGTCACCCTGTAAGCGCATTTGTACCAAGCGATGTCCCACCCGAGAAGGTGGGCTACATGCCGGCGTCAACTGATTGGTAAGTGGCCTGGTGGATATGCATTATCTTACTGACGTGTCCAGGTTGGATGGGTTGAACAAGGACATGCGAGACTGGGATTTAGCCCACTACGGCCGCATCTTCAATGCATCCTGCAGGCTTGCAGATATGACGACAATTTGTTATCCTGACGGTAAACAAGCTCTTGTCATTAATATATACATGAGTTAATGCAGCTAACTATTTTGAATCAGACAAGTACATCGTGCAGATCGCACGATTCGATCCGTCCAAAGGAATCTTGGATGTACTAGATTCATACGAGAAGTTCCATGACCGGCTGGCCAATGCTCGGCCTGATCTAGTGCCTCCGAAGCTTTTGATCTGCGGCCATGGCTCAGTGGATGACCCAGATGGAGCGATCATTTACGATGCTGTGATAGATCACATCGAAAATAATATTTCACACCTACGGCATCTGATCTGCATAATGCGGCTACGACCTTCAGATCAGGTTTTGAATGCTCTCCTCTCCAAGGCTACTATTGCACTCCAGTTATCCACCCGTGAGGGGTTCGAGGTCAAAGTGTCCGAGGCCATCCACAAGGGCAAGCCGGTGATTGCCACGCGTGCTGGTGGAATCCCGCTGCAGGTTGAGAACGGTAAGAACGGATTCCTGGTGGACGTCGGTGACACCGATGCCGTTGCACAACATCTCTATACTTTGTGGACGGACGACGCCCTGTACCACCGTATGTCGCAGTATGCACAAAGCCACGTCTCTGACGAGATGGGCACGGTGGGCAACACCTTCCTTTGGCTTTACCTAGCCTCAAAGTTGTCCAAGGGTGAGCCGGTGAAGCCAAACGGGCGCTGGATTAATGACATGGCTTTCGAGGAACTTGGTCTTCCCCCGACAAAAGACCTCCCCGACGTACCCCATCTCAAGCGAGCAGTGCAGGTGCAAAACATGGGGTGAAAAATTGTACTAACCCACTCATTTATTTTATCTTTCATGCCAGCCACATTCGAATAAAGTTGTCGCAGAAGAAGGTCCCACTCATCACCCCGTATTCCGTAGTCAACACCAATATGTAATTCAATTCAGGCAAGAAGTGTAGAAGGGTATCATCGAAAATCAACAGAAATCTTAAAATCAAAACCAAAACGACATCTCACGGGCGTCCAACAAGCCGATACCTTTCCCTAGCCAATCCACCCTCCGCTCCTTCAACCCCATAACCCTCGCCCACCTCACCAACAATGCGCGCCGGTCGTCCCCCAACAACGCACCAACTAGGCACAACCATACCAGGCGGAACAACGGCGCCTTCTAAAACAACCGAAAAATCCTTCACAATGGCCATACTCCCGATTGTCGCGCCCGCTCCAACATGAACATGGTTCCCAAGCGACGCGGCTTCCACGACAGCCGACTCACCCACAAAGACATGGTCACCAATTTTCAGCGGATAGAATGAGTGCACACCACGATGTAACCTGCTCGGCGGGCGAAGAACCACGCTTTTGGAGATATAACTGTACCGACCGACCGTGATAGCGACGCTGGGGGTATTGGGTTGCTGAGGCGGGTTGTTTGGGTCTGTAGAGACGGCTGTGGAGGGAAGACGATAAAGGTCACCGCGGATGACAGCTTCCGCTTGAATGACCGTCTTTCCGCCGAGGATAATGTGCTGTGTGCCGTGGATTTGGGAGCGGCGCGAGATCTTGTTTCCCGTGTCCTGTGGTATGTCAGTTTGGAGGTTTTGAGGAATGCCTTATGGGTAAATAAGGCATTGAGGGGTGTAGGGATGTACGTACGGTCTCGATGTACTCGCTCTTGGCGGCTTTGGGAGGCATTTTGGAGCGAGGCTGTACCTGTCGAGGCAAGTTGTTTGTTCGGTCTTTCCCCGATGTTGATAGACGCGGGTGCGCTAAGGCGGTGTGGGGCGGATTTGGAGTAGAGATGGACTACAAAGGTTATATTTACCAGTCAAGTGACGACAGAGCGCTAGATTGAAGGAGAGAGTGGAAGCTTGCATTTCCTCTCTATCCCATGTTAGCCACTATGATAGGCTGCGCTTCGAAGGCTATTCTTTGTATTCGGCCCCAGCTGCGTATGTGTAGCTGCGGTTCTCTACTCCAGGTCATTGCGCTTACAACTTCTCATTTTGGGAACTCCCATTTCATTTTAATGGAACTTTGTGCTGGCTGCCATACATTGCTACGTTAAAATAATCTCCGCATACAAGAATGAAGTTTTTGAAACGGTTGAAAATTAGGAGCAGGGTGCTGAGAAAGGTCTAGTAGTAAATAGCTTATTTAGGTCCTCATTTGCTACTCTTATTATATTGTGTGGCGTTGGGGTGTAGGATTGGGGGTTTGTCGAAATAGAGTGGTTCATAATTCTTCCAACTTTACCTTCATCTCCTCATGCTCGTCAGCTTTGACTCACCTAGCAAGCATACTGGTAATATTTACGTAGGCTTACGGACGGTAGTGTAGACTATCCATTTCTCCGTCAATTAATAGGTAAAGAGGAAGGAGGTTGAAGTGAGTACCTTTACCGCTGGGGAAGACGAAAAAGTGGCTTTGACAGGAATGGGAGTGAACACCAAAACGATCTTCCTTCAGTGGGTTTTGCATGCTCGTGGTGGGAACCCTGACAAAATTACTATTGCTCATCAATTAATAATAGACCTATCAGCCTCTCTATGACATGGTACAATGCTGCATTCAAGTATTCTTCTTGCTGTTGGCCTCTATTGCGTTTTTGGGCGATCTTTCGAGAGCCGAAGCCCTTGTGGCTACGTGTGTCTTATGGCCTCTACGTGGAAGGATTCGTGCAGAGGGGTATGCGGTTGTTTGAAATCATTGGAGATATCCAAAATCGAGGCTCGAGAAAGTAATTCTTGAGAGCGACTATTGAAATTGAAACCCTTTTTACAACAATGGCACTAGTATATTGCCCTCTAGACAAATAGACTGTAGACTTAAGGGAGCACCTGTGGTGAAATTGAGGTTGCGTTCAACCGCTGCCTCCCACAACTTCTGCAGTACGCTCCCAAGCAACTGGTGATGGGGAATCTGAAAGTAGGTATACATACGCCCGAGGTAATCCCGTATCTTATCCTGCAGCTGTGGAGACCGTGAGGCCTCATTGCCGATGACCGCCAGCGGCCATATCAGCGTGAGCGCCAGGGGTATATGATGCTTTTCGGCCGCTTGGATGATTTGCTCAATGCCACCGCACATCTCCCGGATATACTGATCGATGAAGAGTTCCTGCTCAGTGGATAACGGGGCCATTGGATCGGTATCAAAGCCACCGCGCCATAGATATATCAATGCAGCTTTTCGTATGACCTCCCATGCGGTGCTGAGAACAAGACTTGTTTCCAGGGGCATAGAATCGGGCATCGAAGGTGACTTCCAACGCGTAATCAGTGTCTCCATCACACGAATATACTTTTTCTCTGGCTCATTCATAGGCATGGTGCGTCGGGGAATGGGACTCACACTCAAACCAGCCGAATGAGAGGTCTGAAAAGTAAGTTGTTCGAGATAATCCTCACTGACGGGATAGGGGTTTTGGCCAGAGAGATCGTCGTCCACAACCGCCGATAATAAAGCAATGACTGTCATCAACGTCTCCGGGTACCCAGAGCTGATTTCCCACCCAGAAAGCATCTTCTCCTCAGACGGAAAAGCTAATATTTCTTCTGGGGGGCATAACCTCCACCTCAGCCAAAGTCGCTGGCTAGGGTCGGCCCTGCCAATGGTAATGGCTTTGATGTCGGCATGTGCGGCCGCGAACGACGCATATCTCTGGAGAGACAAAGGGAGCAGAGTCTCAAATGCAGGCAGTGGTGTGGTGTCAAGAAGTGCGATCAGACCATGCAAATGAATGTACCAAATCTCGTGCCCCGGAAGGCAGGAGATCCAGAGGATCATCGAGATCGCGATAGCCTCTTCAATATCTCCATGCCCGGACTGCAAACGAAACAAATTGGCTTGCAGATTTTTGACGGCATGTTGGTAACTGTCAGAGGCAAGATTCGAGCTCTGATCTCCCAAATTGGCGGGCTCGGACTCTTGGGTGCCACTGGGCAGTAAGGGAGAGGAGCGAAACCGGGTTGCTAGCGTCAGAAGTGCATCTAGACTGGTCGCGTGACGAGCTGCCAAAGGCAGTAAGCACTGTAGAATCGGAACGCCATATCCCGGGACTGCCACGAGCGTTCGCTGAAACTGTCGAATCACTGGATATGTGCCCATTCGTTAGTTTGGTCGTTTTTGCGAAGCCATTGTGACCAAAAACAGCAATGTACATACATAGTCGGATATTTTGGTTATCAATACCACTCAAACTCAAATTCCACTCGCTCACGTCAAAATAGCTCATCTTTGAGCATATTGGATCTCATGAGCACTAGTATTGAGACGGTGCATTCCCAAAAACGATGGAATTGTTAGCCCGGGTTCCCTTGACGTTGGACAAGGGCTTTGAGATGGCAAGCCACGGCAGATTTCAACATCTCGAGATCATATAGTTCCAAGGGGACTACTTGTTTTAGGGCCCATGCGCAGCGCACTGCCTCAAAGAAGCAATTCTAGAAGCCAGGTTCACTATCGAACGTGCGTAATTGCTGTAAAGTCATTGGCTGATTCAGTGAACGGACCGCCAAGGTAAATTACCGTCGGTCACTTTCTTTGGTACCATGGTGGAGCTTAAAGTCCTAATGTGGGGGTGCACATGGCTATCACCTCAACGAACAGGGCAAAACTCAAGTCTGATAGACGTTAGTCTCCCCTCTTATGCGTTTTAGATACACACAGATATTTCATTATTGATTGTAAGGCTCTGCGTACTATTGTGAAGTCTCCAAGTCCTAGATTTCCATTCCTAGCCCCGTCCAGATTGCAACCTTTTTTACTGTTCCGATGGTTCTTGCCGTGAAGATCCACCAAAAGCCTTTGCAACGTATGTCTATTTCCGCAAATCCCGAACCCTGGCAAACCCCTTGAATTCCCTGATTTTCCACAGTCGTGCGCAAGCCATTAGAATGTATGTTCAACAGGCGATTTCGAGAAAATTGGGTCAATTTTGTTGCACCCTCGCAGCATAGCCGTTGTGGAGTAAGGTACAACCAATTTGACCGGTACAACTGCTACCTTGGGGTCTTGAGACCGAAGCTTGGTCTGGAAAGGCCATTGAAGATCGCATAGTCTACACCGGGACTGTCATCGCGGTTTTATCGGATATAAGCTTCGGATCTTGGAGCGTTGGGGTAAGGACAACCGGAATTTGAAGCCAAACAAACTTGACTATCCTTCAGAACGCCAAGAATCTGGTTGCCTGATGCTGCAGCCCCTATACGAGATCTTTTGAAGTTTAACAGGCCTAATTTGAAAAAGCTCCACTTTATTTACGAGCTTTCAACATTAGTCCAAATGGAGCTTTTTGCATGAAGACAATCCTCATTGTCAATGTTTTCATCAGTGACCCAAGAAGGAACTATAAGATGCAACATGAATTGTAAGTTCAGGGCAAAAGGCCGAACATCCGACTTCGCCACTTAAAATGTCGAACTTAATCTCCACTTCGCGCAGCATATCGCGCGATTACATCAGCAAATGAACAATATCCCCGGTCCCACAATTTCGAGCGGATGAAGCACCGATACGTGGTATATGATTAGATATTCTAGAGTGGTTGGTTCGAATGGAGTCATGCTTTGCACGTGTGAGAGGAATCGAGGGATGAAGGTTCATTGGTGACGATAATGAGACCAAATGCTCGCCCGGGTGGGTTCAACAGAAAAGGCATGTATCATCAGTGGCATTTAGCAGTTGGTTGCCGAGATGCCATTTACCAGTACTGTATTGTTAATCATCATCACTAGGTACTCCGTAGATGTGATGTAAGTAGTTGGAGTCGCCAAGATTGGGTAATTTAAGCCCGTTGTGGAATGTGGATCCTTTATAGAAAGCTTCGGCACCTTTTACCGGGCAAATCTGCCCACACTAAACCCACATGGAGGTTTCTCCAACTATTGATTACAATGTGATCAAGTTCCATACGCTGCTCGTTACGTGCACTTCGAAAAAATGAGTGTGGAGATTATTATATCCGGAAATGGAGCTGCAATGCATCCCTAAATCCGGTCTGCAATGCCCGCGTGTCCCTCGCCTTCATAGCGTCCATAGGTTGGCTAGTCAGGACTATCTTATCCAAGGGTGGAATGGTCCTTCAAGATTCTTCTACGAGGCGGGCATCTATTCGTAATTTCCACTTTACCAATGACTGAGCGATGTGGGGAAAGTGTCTCGGTCAACGGGGGAGGTATGTGGCGTAAGTTTCCAAGAGAGAAAAAAACAAGATACAACCCTACATGTACTCCTGACTCAGATTTATAGACTAATAAGGTTCTCGTCGGGAAAGAACTAGTAATGGGCATAAAATAAGCATAAAGACCCAGCGTTTTAAACATACCAGTTAAGGAACCCATCAACCAGTCAAACTATAAATATTCAGCCAATGGAAGGATCCACAAAATCAGGCTCCCAAGTTCTTCTACAGATGAATGATACACTTCTTATCTCATTGGTCCATGCTGGATCAGGGCATTGCTTGGGGTCCAGGGTATTTTGTACCCTAGCCCACCACCAAGACTAAAGTGCAACCTTTCCTCCTCGGCACGCGGAGGGCAAATAACAGACTGCCGGGTCTCGCGATGGACATTGATTCGCCATACGAGGCCACTCCTCTTCGGGCGTGCGACCGATGTCACTCTTTGGTAGGTTTTTTAAACCCCCAAGATTTCGATATTGACTCAACCCCTCATTTAACCAGAAAACACAATGCCTGTTCGGGAACCCCTGTGGAAGATGTGAGCGACTTGGCTTGACTTGCACCAATGACCGACCACAGCGTGCGCGCGGTCGCCCTCCAAAGGGGACATCTAGATTCCGGGTAAGTCGATAAGTTCTGCTTAGCAACGCCACTCATATGTTCCTAGTCTGCATACGCCGTCCAGCTGTCACCAGAAGACACAAGTTCTAGATCGCCGCTCGGTGGCATTTACTCTACCGAGTCACCACCATTTTTCCAAGGTCTACCAGAAACGTCTCTGCCATATGATGTTCTCACCTCGATTATTCAGCAATTTCTCACTTCGGTCCCTGGATTGGGTCTGTATAGTATCATTCCCGCATGCACAAATCTGCAACTGAACCATGATAGTGCTTTCAAGCAGGTTCTTGACGATGTGCTTCAACCTGAGGTTCGATGTACTTTGGTTGCGATTGCCCTGAACTTTTATGGGCATCGTGTTCCGGGATACACGCAGAAGAGGGCCGTTTTTGACCAAGATGGCCTGCATACGAGCGCTCTTTCATCGATTCCGAATATCGCTTCCAGAAGCAATCAGCCTTCGTTGTCCAGTGTTTTCTGCCTCCTATTACTCAGTCATACCTGGGCTATTGCGGAGAATTACAAGAAGATCCCAATACAATGGTGCTCTCTTGCAAGGATCATTTTTGACAATTGCGAAAAGGGAGATGAGGGAACGTCTTTATACTCTAGGGAGTTTGCCCGTCGGTATGGAAGAGTGTTCCTTTGCAAAAGGTCAAACAATCTCTAATATGCATTACAGGATAGACATTGGGTTGAGCTTACAGGAAAGGTAATCTCCATGTTGGCCGTGCCCCACGACCAATCAATCACTAATTATGCGGAAAGTGCTCTCTCCCTAGTGAACAACTACATGCACATACGACCGCACTCCTATGAGTCAAATATTCCGCCACCATTCATATCCGATGAGGAATGGCATTCGTCGAGTGATTCATCAGACTTCGAGCATATCCACATCCCAGGTCCTCATTCCTTTTTTGCATTATTCCGACCATTCATCAAGTAAGTACTCACTTGCATCAAATTTCTCGTATTCTCTACTGACCATACTTAAGTATCGTGAAATCAGTCGCTCAAGAGCCTGGGATTGGCTCGCCACCTTGGATAGAGGTTGAGGAGCAATTGGAAGATTACTTCTTCCAATTTCCTGAACGTTTATTAAAACTCAACAAAATAAGCCATTTGTATCAGTTGGAGGCAATGATCTGGCTACATGGTCTGTTTATTGTGCTATGTGAGACTACCAAACCCTCAACTACGTATCAGGATAACGGTATTAACGGGTAATTGCAGATTCAACTCGGGACTTCATCAACCTACTCAAGGAAACGACATATCTCGAAGTCAATCGTTTCAATCACCTCTTCGAACACTCATTACTGCTCGGCGAGGTACACAACCCTCCAACTTACCTATATATATGAAACGTGGCATTGACAACGAACGCTCAGATTATACCCCATTTACTATCCACAAATCCCCACCTAGAAAGCGTCACCTCAACAACAATCTACCTCCTCTGTATCTCATCCGCAATTCACTGCCTAGCTCTCCGCCAGTTCATTTTCCAATCCGACTTCGCACGCATCAGCCCCCCAGCCAAACTTATCACATCCACAGAGGCTCATATAGAAATTTTACGACTGCTCGAAGATAAATATAGAAGATGCGATCTACAGATCATCCGTGAGTTTCTGCACATGCTATCAACATGTCTACGCGCCGCAACAAGAGGTAGCAGAACAGGCGTTGGAAACCTCTCATGCGAAAAGCTATATCTATATCGCTGGACTGGCGCGGGGACTGGTATGGTGCAGATGAGGGAGAAAGATGCAGATTTGGAATGGAAGTATGCGGAGCTTCCGAGCGATAAAATCTGGAATGGGTCAACAGGGCTGGAGACGGATTTGGTTGTTGCTATACTGCAGATGTGTGAACCGGCGCAACGGCTTTGTCGGAGTGGGTTTTTTGATTTGAGCATTATGATACCAATGTAAGACTTTATGCTTTTCAGGCTATTTTCGGTGTAGACCCACAAAGACATGACGTAAATACGTCAATGACCTCGAGATCAGGTGTCATATTGATAGATTGTCAAGACGTCTTGCTTTGAATGGGGAATTCCGTCAAGTCTCTGATTTTGTAGTAATTGAAAGGGTAAGTATGACGGACGGTTTTGAGGAAACTTGCAGAAGTATGAAGGGAGACTCTAGAAAACGTCTTTCAAGCCCGAAAGATGAATCAGGAATAATGTTTGATATATCAGGAGTCGGGCAACCACGAATGACCTAGTTCAAGTTTTTCACATTTCCATAGCCCTTAAATTCACATAAGAAACCCATCGTCCCCGAACAATTCTCTAACTGTTCACAATTTTCACCCTCGTCACATAGTCCCTTTTGCATCCACGTTTCACACAAGTTACCTTCAAAATGACTAAGTCAACCCCAACTCCGTCGCAAACGAAGCCGCAACGCTCTCGAAGACTCGTTGTTTTAGGAACCCTTTCGTTCACAACAGGAGTCATCATAATTGGTTATGCCATCTTGGACCTGGTTGGTCTTTCCTTCGGCCACTTTAAGGATGCTACGTGGATGTGGTATTCTGTGATCGCGCAACATATTCCGTTTGGTCTTTTTCTGGGGTATATTTGGTATGTTCTGATCTGCAAGAAGGGCTGTCATTGTTTAGATGAAAAAGAGAAAGAGGGTAATGGACATGCCTCGGTTTAAAATTTTGTGAAAGGATAATATCCTGGGATTTATGAGAGAGAGAGAGAGAGACAGAGAGCGAGAGCTATCCAAAATTATGTACATTTCTCTACTTTGAGACGGCTGCAAGAGGTCTTCATATGCTTACAACGAGATAATTACGTTTTTTAATACCCCCAGATGAGGCAAAATTGAGATTTCAATGAAAGCTGAAGAGAAACCTTGGAATCGAAAAGAACGAGGAGCTTCAGTGACGTAACTTTAAGAGGATTAGGAGTCGGGCAACCAAGATTGACTCAGTAGTCTGTACCACAGGTCCACAGATCAGGGGGTCGACCGTAGTTCCCAGGCTATAATAAGGTCATCTAGACTATCACTCTCAGAGGCATCTTTTCTTCCTCTCACTATATCCTCACATTATCATCAAAATGGCAACAACATCTACCTCGAGTAACCTTGAACTGACTTCATTGCCAGCAAACACCTTACCTGTCGAAGTGAAAGATGATGATGGAGACAGATACTTTCTTGCCATAGGTACAGCCTTTTTGCTGGGACTAATCTTGATGATGTTGGGAGCCTGCTTTGTGTTAGGTGCTATTTCATCAATAAGCCATGATAGCGACCCCTTCATGGATTGGTATGCTGCTCTACTGACTGGGACTGTTGTGGGCTTCATAGCCGTTGTTGGTCTATTCTTCCTGGCAATAGGCATTATCATACTCGGAATAAGCGTGAGTGCCTTGTACTCTACTTGCTGCAGGCGGGGAAATCATGTGGTGGAGTATCAGTCTGTTTGAGCATTGTGAAAATATCTTATTTTTGCTATTGAATTACTTGGATGGGGTCTCAAAATTTACGAAGGTCTTTGTTACTGAAACATTCGGCCTTGAATATTTTTGACTGCCCATCTAACTCAGTTGCGCATCTAGTAGATACGGCGGGGAAGAGGATTTGGACTTCTAAGGTTTACATATGTTGGAGTGTAACTTGATAACCTAAACCTTGCGAAAACAATAAAATGGCTCTTAACGTTTCGAGGTTCGGACGACGGCGGGCTTCCAATCTTAGAAGGGGAGAGCTTAGAATGGCTTAGCAGGCTTTATCTGACTCATGAATTATGCATGCTCATACTGTTTTGTGGTTATTTTCCTATCTCCAGATTCCCGCTTTACACACTCCATCTACAACACCATCAACATGGCAGAGCCAGGTATGCTTGACCAGCCATGGACGCCCAACACAGCCTCATGCGACATACAACTGGCGCCAGCCAGTCCGGAATAAAACACCAGCGCTTCCACAGAAGACCAATCCGATCACTCGGAAAGTAGTAAAGTAAGCGAAACTATATCGGGGCTGATTTTGATTGCGATGGGAGCTTTTATTATATTTCTTGCCACCTGCTTATGGAAAAGTTCTTCCATTCGCAGTGAGATAGATAATCACCAAAGCTGGCCCTGGCTTGAAGTTTTCTTGATGGGCCTCACTGGCGTTTGTTTCATTGTATATGGTATTTTCCTGGCTGCCAAGACCGATGTTACTGATTGGGGTCGTGGGAGAAGGGATCGCAAGAGTGCGGAGAATCTGCCTGTTTAAGCTCTCTTGAGAGATCAATCTGAGAATGCAGGTAGTATGATTTTGAAAGGGCAAACAGGGCTGGAAACGATTAGTTATTGCTAAGAGGTATTTACACGGGTGGGCGTGGGAAATGATTTTTGTGTCTCGGTGATTATACTTATGACTACATACGTCTTAAGGTATGATAGCCACCAGAAGCTATACATGGACGCGTAAAAGTGGCTGGAACTTAAATATTAGGGCAATAAAAAGTGGTTCTGAATATATCGGGTTCGGACCTTGGAAGGTTAAATTCACACAAGCTCTTGAGTACTTAGAAGTAATTATTTATCCCCCAGAAATTTCTTCCCACGAAACTCCTCTTTGCACATTCCAACCATAATCCCACCGCAATGACTGTCAAAATGACCACCAGACCGCCACCAGCCTACCCCCTGCGCGGAATACCCCTGCACGAGATACAACAGGCATCAACTACTTCGGTCCATAATACCCACTACCCTCCAAAATGCAAAAGCTCGACCAAGGAAATATCGGGTGCTATAGTAATGGTGCTGATGGCGCTGCTTAGCATTGCATGCGGAGGATGGATCATATCTCTTGCCGTAAGACCAGGGAGCAGTCCAGAGATTCACGAAGCTGGTGCTTGGTTTCTTATGATGTTATGGGCCTTTCTAAGTCTGTTTTTCATCGCATTCGGCGTTCTGTTGATTTTCGGTACAAGCGTTTCGATGATTACCGGGGTGGGTTTCGCGGAGTGGTGTATTGGGGGCAAAGGTCGCAATAGCGCAGGCAATGTGCCTGTTTGAGCTCGTATTGTGAGGAATGAATCTTCGAATATAGGTGTTCAGGATTTGAGAAGGAACTGATACCGGAAACGACTGGCTACTGCTGATACTTGCTCAGGTGGGGACTGTGAATGGTTTCGTTTGTTGGTAATTGAAACGTGTGACAGCTGGCCTTGAGAAGTATTTTCAATATTCACATTTTATCTACGAGCAAAATTCGGTTGGGCTTAGACCTAAAGATAATAAGCAGGCATCATTGGTGTGTCGGTTATCGAGAATCGTCAAGGAACTAGTAGTCTTCGCCCATGCATACTCACAGAACCCACCCAACTCCTAGCTTCAAGTACTCTGACCGTTCGCTTATATGCAACGAAATCTTCTCTGTTGTAATCTTGGATAGATGTCGAGATAGACTAACAGGACTTGAATACATGACTATTACTATTCAATTCTTAAAAAGAATTTCATTTTCACAATGCATAGTAATGTGAAAATGTAAAAAATGGCATTTTCCCAGTACTTCACAGCCTAGAATCGCCCTTATTGGACGTTGAAATCATGCACTCATGAGAGCACAGATATGGTAAAATAAGAGTAGTCATATATAATGTGTCATCATTGAACTATACACGGTGAGAAGCAAAGCTTCCAAGCTAGAAGCACAATTTCTGGATATCCTTGAAAACAATAAACTCAAAACATTAACCATGACCACCCATACGAGAGGCTGAACATTATTCCAAGCCCTAGACAGTAAGAGCCTAGTATTAAAAAAGTCGAGATGCTTTTTGCTTAGACGGCAGCTTATTTCTTCTGCTCGAACTTGAAGTCGCCGTCCCAGTGAAGCTTGAGGGCTGTAGAGGTAATCCATTAGCACGTATTCAGGGTGAAGATTGATATCAGAGGTTAAGTGTTGTGACTTACTCATAGGGAAGGGGAAGTAAGAAGTGCCATCCTGGCGGAGGTAGACGTAGTAGCCACCCTCCTGTTGGATCTTCTTGAGCTGGCCCTGAGCACCAGGGGCGCGGCGGAGGTTCTCCAGGCGGCCGACGACGCGGACCATGGTAACAAGAGCGATCTTGGTGATCTCCTGGCCAAATCCGGTGCTGGCACCCTGGATAGAGGTGATGTAAGAGTCCATGGGACGGTCGAGCTTGACCTCGCTGGGCTCGGGGAAGACGCTAGCATCGTGGTTGGCCTCGACGAAGGAAGCGAAGATCTTGTTGCCGGGCTGAATGTCGATGGACTTGCCGTTTTCCTCGACGGTAACGGCGTTCTGGGCCTCGCGGTAGGCACCGAAGGTTCCGTTGATACGGATGGCCTCCAGGCAGTAGCGGTAGATCTGCTCGTCGCTGGCGGCGGACTCCTCCTTGGAGAGACGGCTGATCTCGGCCCAGTGCTGCTTGCCAGCGCCGGTGTAGTACTCGATGACCTGAGTGAACACCTGGCCCTGGTTTGGAACCAGTGACACGATGGTGGGGATGACCTGAGACCAGGTGATCTCCGAGGCAGACAGGCCAGACTCCTGCAGGCGGCGGAGGGCACCGGTACCGAACTCACGGAGGGCGTTGTCGTGAGGACGGAAGTTGTTCATCAGACCGGACAGGAGGCCAGTGTTGGTGTCAGCCTTGACGGTGGCCTCAACAACGGTGCCGAGCTGCTGGGCAACGGCGGTGGCAGCGCGGTTCAGAGGGTATGACCGGGGGGCGTCCACATCGAAGAAGAGCGCGGAGTAGATGGTGGTGAGGATCATGTACATCTCGTGCTCGGTGAAGAGACCAGAGGCGTTCTCCTCGGTCTTGAGGGGCAGGCCGAAGAGAGCTGAGGCGAAGTAGACGTGGGCAGAGTTACCAACATCGCGGGTGATGTCAACCTGGTTGATGTTGGCGAGCTTGGCACCGTGCTGCTGGATGAGGTGCAGAGTGGTCTCCTCGTAGAACTTCTTAATAAGCTTAGGGAACTCCTCGGTGGCCAGAGCCTTGCCAATGGCTTCCTGCTGCTGGGAGTCAAACTTGCCCTTGCCGAACAGGTCCTCCAGAGCGGAGCTGAAAGCGGGCTTGAAGTCGATCTGGTTGCCCAAGATAAGCTTGGCAGACTGGTGCGAGGTCAAGTTGACACGGGGAGGAATGTAGGCAGGGGCATCGTAGGAGTAGTCGTTCTCACGACCAAGCGTCTTCATGATGTTGCGGTTCTCAGAGGGGATGGTCATGGGGTAGTGAGCGTAGATAGAGTCAGGCTTGTAATAGTTGGGGAAAGCACGGGTAGCCAGCTTGTAGAAGACACAACCCTGGTTGATGTTCAGGTCGTAGCGGCACTCGTTGTAACCCCAGTTTGTCATGTTACGGGGGTTGTAGTCAACGGTGTAGTGACGGTCACCACGGACAAGAGCCACAGCATCGGACAAGACAGCACGGGAAACGGTGTAAGTTGGGGCGATACCGACACCGGGAATCATGGGCTCCTTAGCCTCCTCAGAGACAATACCGGGGTACAGCTCGACGTAGTCAGGGTGCTCGTACAGGTGACGCAGAGTGTTGGCAATCTCTGGGTCGGAGTTGATCTCCTCGAAGGTTTCGTAGGTCTTCAGGCCGAAGTGCTTACGGAACTCGTTGAGGGAACCAACCTGCCAGCGACGGGCAGCCTCCATACCAAGGATCTCGATGGAACGCAGAGCCTTGGGGACATTGCGGGGTCCGAAAGAGCTGGCAACGTCCTCGGAGGCAGACTTAAGAATAGCGACAAGCTCACCATCGTCGAACCTACCGTCCGCTCCACGCTTCAGGTGAGCGAACTCACGCTTGGCGGGGTCAGCGTCAAGCATGCCCTCAACCTTCTTCATACCCATCAGCAGCTCGGGCATGGTAACCTGGTCAGCGGGCTTGCCCATGAGGTCGTAGTAGATCTTCTCAATCCACTCCTCATCTTTCTGGGCGATGGCCGAGTGCCAGCGGTAAGCCAGGTTGAACTCGACGGAGCACTGATTACCCAGACCGGAGGGGGTAGCACCGGCCTTCTCCATCTGGGCACGGGGGTCCAGACACCACGTAGAGTTGCTGCGGTTGAGGTTGACAATGGTACGCAGGTAATCATACAGAGTAATGTTAATGTACAGACCGCAAGTAATCAGACGACCAGTTTGGAACAGGTCCTCGTCGTACTTGGCCCAGGCCTTCTCAGCAGCCTCGCCAGTGACGTTGGAGCCAGGCTTGGAGAAACGGCCATTTTCGTTAATTTCAGCAAGCTGCTCAACAATGTGGTTGTGGAAACGGTTAAGCATGACCAGCAAGACACCGCAAGCAGGAGGAAGAGCCTGCAGGCGACCCTCGGAGAAGCAGTCAGGCTTCAGCTTACCGTCCTTGTGGGAACGGATAAGATCCTGCTGTTCCTTAACATCACCATAGAGAATAGAGAGATCAAGGTAGGCGGAGGTCTTATTCAGGTGTGGTTGACGGTAGTCAGTCTGGAAAATGTCTATAAATCATCAGTACTTTTGCGCTGTCTGGGTTGATGAATAATTGCTTACCGTGAATAACCAGAGAAGCCCAGTCGAAGAAGACACTCGACACCTTGTTGGGGTGAGGAGTGAATTCCTGACGGGCGAACAGGCTGTCGAAGACAAGACCCGCATCAGGCAAACCACTGGGCTGAATAGAGAGAGGAGGAATGGTGCGGCAGTAGGGGGTATTGGCAGCACCCAACCATGGTAGTGTGGGGTTGTTGTTAGATCCGTCAGCGGAACGGTACTTGTACTCATCTCCCATGAAGCTAAAGCTCGTGTTAGTCGCACGAATGCGTCAAATTTGTGGCGTAATTGGGGCTGCTTACGAGAGCGGGGGGTGTGGCAAGGAGGTCCACAGCTCATCAAGGAATCCATTTGTGAGCTCGACACGGTTCTTGGAGTGGCCGGGCATGTCGGCAACAAGCTATGATCGTGAATCTAATTAGTCTTTTTCTCAATTGCTATTTCAATCCCAATTCTCTTTGATCGTACCTGAATAATGCGCTCCATAAGGTAGGTCTTGTCGTCAACCAATTCACCAGAGGCCTTGTTCTTAATCAGGTCCTTGACGGTGTTGACGTCGCGGAATCCGAGAGACTTAATGTCAGCGATCAGTCCGCTGGACTGATCGTGCTTCAGGTATGTGCCATCACCAGTCTGGTTGGGCAAAGGCTCGCGCGAAGCGTGGATGGCCTGCGCATACTTCTCGAACACTGCGACTACCTCTGAACGCTTCACCTGATGTGTCTCGGTGGTGTCCTCCTTAGAGGCAACCTTCGGTGTAGATGACACCTTGGAGAAGCGCTTGTTCTGCTTCTCGGCCTTAGGCTCGGCATCGCCATTGGTGTCCTTGTTCTTTTTGAACTGGGTAGAGAATCTCCGCAACATGGTGATGGTAGTCTGAGGCTCACACAGACAAGTCACTCAAAGGGAGATACAAATAATTGAAGACAAAAAAAAAAAAAAAAGAAAAAGTGGCTACGACCTAACCCAGGGGGACAAGGTTAAGAAGTACTCGCGTTTCGGATTAAAAACGAGCTGTGCGGGCGACCTACAGTAGTTACCACAGCTGCAAGACTGTGGAGCACCCATAGGTGGCGGATTTGTTATCGCCAATAGTTGATTGACTGCCAGACCAGATCTGATTGGGGATGGTCAGGTTCACTAGCCTTGATCTGCCCGGAGGGCTGTAGCTCGGACCAATCAGCTGGATGGCCCCGCGTGGGACAAGCTCGAGGTCCAGCTGCTGGGTTGCCCCCACTTCAGCATTGCTGTTACAATGACGAGCAGCTGAACAGAGTAATTGATCACCCTGTTGACCCCTCTAGTGGAGAGCGTCATGAATGTCTGGGAAAGGGGGTGGGCCAGGCAATTGAACACGGCACGTCACCCAAGATGGAACAATGGAACCCCTAAGGCGTACTCCGTACTTCATCACCATAGAGACGAAGCTCAGCTGGCTACGTCACGGGTAAAGAATTGACTCCCCCCTGCGTTGGGATTTTTTTTTTCTTAGGAGAAAAAGAGACCAATTGAAATGTATCAAATTACAGTAGCGGTGTACTCCGTCTGGAACCGAATCTCGGAGTCGTGGAGTCAGAGCCCCACAATAACTTGAGATCCAGCCAGATGGGCCAAGGCAACGCTAAGTGGGGGGATTGTAATGGTAAGTTTGCGCTTGACGTCCCGATCGGAAAACTCGCCTTTCTGTTCCGTGGCTGGCTGGGACGATCCATCATCAGGTTACCAGTTAAGCTGAATCATGTACATGCGCAAGACCATGACCACTGTCATACCCCATTGACTGTTGGGATGCGACGCAAGGGATGCAAATGTAACCGCAATAAAGATACAGGCTTGTAGGACATACTGCAACTGCATGTTTTCTTTCTCACCTTTTCCCATGATGAGATGGATCGGCAGCGCTGACCCACATGTTCTCCCACTATGGGCTCTAGCGTGCGCCAAGGATCGTGAATTGGTAGCACGAACCGCTATGTGCTCCTGGTCATTGGCGGACCAATCTGCTAGTCATCGTAAGTAATATGATGCATCGTAACTTTCCCCACCCCCTTTTTAGGGTCCTCATCGTACAATTGTGCAATTCAGGTTTTCAACCTCGTGGATAAGATGCATCAGGCCTATGCACGGGGATCATAATCTAGGGATAAAAAAGAGAAGATCAGGAGGATCTGACATATAATTGCACGGAGCCTTCCAAGGACGAGACCCTGAGTCTGCAGTCATGGCACTAAACCACGGGTCGGGCAACAGTGGCATGTCCGGGGAACGCGGCCACTCCCGGGAGCTTTGGCACGATAGTGAAGAACAGTGCGGAAACAGATTCATAATAGCAATCGTCATCAATGACAATTAAAAATCAGTCAATTCCCATTGTGTTCAGCCGTAATGCTCTAAGCACTAAACTTTCAGGAGAAGGTTTTGGAAAGCTGATCGGGTTCCACCAGAGAAAAACTCTTCTGTACAGTAATTCCCTGAACCCGTACTCGGTCCGCGTCATTCGTTCCCAAACTCTGGGAATCTTCAGGTGACGGCAGACAGGTGGGTCCCGGGCGGCCCACGATGTGGGAAAAGTGACACTTTCGGCGTAGCGGCGGCGAAGTCTCGATCAAGATGAGGAAAAAGGATAAATTACAGACGAACGCCCCCTCTTTTCTCGCGCCCCTGACTTTCACAGATTCATTGGCACAGAGCTGTTCGGTGCGTGGGGAAAGATCGACAATAATGTCCCGAGTCATACAATCTCATGTGTATCTTTCTTTCGTATACGGGTTCTCATAGGTCCAACCTCGTAAACCAAGTCTCCATTGATGTCGCGTTGTGTCTCGATTTGCACGGTCTGCAGATTTGAATTTTGTTTTGTTTTTTGGTCTCTTTTTCAGAGCACCCGGGCTTGTGAGCCCCCCACTAAGGGATGCAGCATCATTTGAGTGACCAGTTCAGCCCAGATCAAACTCAGGGTAATGCGATCCGAGGCATTATGGTGATTGGATGAAGTGCGCCTCCGTTAGATAAGTGTGTTGTTCCTGTACAACATCAGCTAACTTAGGGTCAGCCTTGTTGCCCTGTTTTTCGGAAGTACCCTTTGTTTGATTTCTTTTTGTTTTCTGTGCTTTTTGGCGTGCATAGCATTGGCGTCATAGGGTAAAGAATGGAGGTTAAAATAAAAGCCGTAAAATCAAGTGAAAATCCCAGAAAACGCGTGATGGATCCATAAATGGAATGTGCCAATTTCGAGTCCCACATCTCACTTGAACTTGACGTATTCGGGTCTGCAGGGATCATCGCAGTGGGTGACACGCTTGGAGCATTCTTATCCAACCCCCTCCTGCGGCCGCCAGGGCCCTGATTCGCGGTACTTGCGCCCCTCTACGCCGTAAAAGCTGCAGCTTGTCCTCGCAACCCCCAGTTTTCCTTTATAGTTTCCGTGAGGGCCACTCTTGGGATTATACATTTCTTTTGCAATCATGGCTCAGCACGTACCGCCTTCACAGGCCCCGAAGCAGTTTGTGCTCTGTTTTGACGGAACTGGCAACAAGTTTGCCGGCGATGAGTCGGATAGTAACGTCTTGAAAATCTTTCGCGTAAGTCCTCCGATTGTCGGACTTGAAAATTCTCGCTAATCAAGTAGCAAACAGATGCTGGATCGCAGTAAACCGCACCAGTACCATTACTACCAACCAGGTATTGGTACCTACGTGACAACAAAGTCACTCAGCAGTCATGGTCGCATTCAGCGCATTAGATCCTGGTACGAAAAGGCCAAAGATTCGGCCATTGGATCTTCTTTTGATGAGCATGTGATGGGAGGGTACAAGTTTTTGATGCGATACTATTCTCCTGGTGACGAGATCTTCTTCATCGGTTTCAGTCGTGGATCATATATCGCCCGTTTTTTGGCCGAGATGCTCGACTACATCGGTCTGCTCGAGGCCGGTAACGAAGAACTGATCAGATTTGCTTGGAAGACTTTCGCCAAGTGGCAACAACGCCAAGGTGATTCTGAGGATGAGCACGAGGAGAAGAAGAAACTCTTCGAGTATATGAAGGCTTTCCGTGAAACATTCAGTCGTCCGATCACGCGCATCAAGTTTATGGGGCTTTTCGATACCGTCAACAGTGTCCCGCGATTCGAGAATGCCTGGATGCAGCGCAGCAAGTTCCCCTATACAGCCCGTAGTTCCGCCAAGGTCATTCGTCATGCAGTCGGTATTGACGAGCGCCGTGCCAAGTTCCGTCAGGATTTGATCTCTGGAAAGCGCCCACAAGACAAGCATAAGCACCACCGTCACCACCTTCCTACACCACACATGCCACACATGCCACACATGTCACACACTCCCCACAACGAGAACCCCCTGGCACACCACGTTGATACCCAACACCATCTGCATGTCCACCAGAAGGATGCACCCCCGGATGAGGTGCCGGCTATCCGTTTGAATGATGATTCTGGAACTCCTGGAGCGGAGAAAGTGGCCCCAGTTGAGGGAGTACCCCCTTCGGAAAATCCTGGATGGGGTCCCAACCCAGGCGAGTCATACTATCACTCTCACTCTCACCTTCACCCGGGCTCCTCAAACCAGGGTAGTGACAGCAACTTCGGAGAGAAGCCTCACCGATACCGCGCATCATCTCCTCGACGATCTGGTCTGACTGTTCCGAACGGAAGGGTATCCGTGGATGACTCCAGATCAGTTCGCAGTGGTCAGTCTGGCCACCTATCTATCCAAGTTCCCAGTCATGCCGGCGATGGCTATGACAGTGATGATGAAGAACAGGACATTCACGAAGTGTGGTTCCCAGGATGTCACGCTGATATTGGCGGAGGATGGAAACTCCAAGGTGGAGAGCTATGGGCCCTGAGTCACGCTCCATTAGTCTGGATGGTGCAAGAAGCCCATAAAGCAGGTCTGGAACTGGATGAGCGCAAGATGAAGCAGTTCCAGTGTCTTGAGGAGTTCGATGGTGACTACACTCCCATCCAAGAAACTATAGGCAACCGCCGCGGTAGCCGCATCAGTCAGCAACCGGGCCAGGATGACCCCAACGCCTACCGTGAAGCTCCCAATGAGAAGCAGCGTTCCGCTGCCAGCCGTGACTTCTGGCATGCGCTGCACACATCCAGCACGAAGGGTCTCCTGCACGACTGTCTCGAGTTCAAGCAAGGCTTACCAACTACCTCTGTTATCTCCTGGCGAATCATGGAGTGGCTACCGTTCCGTCGCATGGATCTCCAGGGTGATGGTTCGTGGAAACCCATTCGCTGGCCGCTGCCGCGTGGTGAGGTCCGGGATGTGCCGCTTGACGCTGAGATTCACGTGTCTGCCATCCGGCGTATGCAAGCTGACCCCAAATACCGCCCTGGTAACATTATTGTTGGTGGCGGTGGTCGTGGTGTGCGTATTGCTCCCACCTATCTCGGTATGGGAGAATGGGAGGTGCTCAAGAACGAGGGTGATGGAGTCCGCGAAACATACGTGCGGAAAGACCAAGCCACCAAGTGCAAGGATGAGGTGCCACACGAGCACGAGCACGCTCAATGATGATCTGATGATCTTTCTTTCGATTACCCCCTTTTCGTTCTTTTTTTCTTTTTGTCTTATTTTCTACCATTATTATACATTGATCTACTACCCTTAGTATAATACTTAGTCTCAGTCCGATGTAACATGTCTCAAAATGTCAATGGCAATCACATCTGGAACCATACGCAGCAGTCTAGATTCTTGTAGCCCAGATCAAAATCTCGTAATATTGTTTGCCTTACGCCTCGAGTCTGTTTACTGGATGCAAACCGGTTCCACTGCGGTGCGGAATGGAGATAATTAGTGAAGTCAGGCACCAAGGCATGGAATTGTGATTGTCCCGGTGTCTCACGCTGACACAGTGTCGAGTTGAGCCCCCACTGCGGACACTAGTCCTTGGTGGGGATTTTAATCCCCGATCCAAGGTTCTTCTCGATTTTTAGACTTGGCTTACCCGGTAAAGTTGCCAGGGAAGGTAAATGAGCTTCTAGGCCCGAGAAAAATCTTCTCATTACATGACTTTCATACCTTATCTCATACTTGCACCGACGCGTAAACAGCCCCGGTCATGCCGAGAGCTAGAGAACGTGCGGTTTCGTCGATCAGTGTAGATTTCTATACTTAGCTATCGGACTCGCCGAACGTCGTGCTTTTTTATTGATGAGGTCTGGCCATTATGGCGTCATCTAGGAAACAGAGACCATGGTTCATGCTATATAGTCCCTTCATATGGTAAGTCTAGAGCCCAACATGCCATACAATGAGAGGAAAACTTTGATGTCAATATTGATGTCAACATTGGGTATAATTAGATCAGGTCAAGGGCACACCGTAGTATCCTACGTCACATTTGATATACTATAATCCTACAATGTGTGGGAAAGTCATGTTAAAACAAATCCACAC
This sequence comes from Penicillium pulvis, assembly GCF_028828015.1. Lineage (NCBI taxonomy): Eukaryota > Fungi > Ascomycota > Eurotiomycetes > Eurotiales > Aspergillaceae > Penicillium > Penicillium pulvis. The sequence continues at coordinate 2,632,819 of NW_026643079.1, read as the reverse complement.
AGTACTGAAACCCTACGACGTCCAGATAAACTGCGGCGACGGGCTCTTACGATTGGTTGAAGGATCCTATCTCCGTTGTGAACCGATCCATGGATGAAACCCCCGTCGCTCTCCGAATCTTAGATCTCAGTAGTTTCACTTAGAGCACTCAATGTGAGCCCGATTTAACCCCTTAATACTTCAATTGAAGAAAATCATTTTTGTATTGAGACAAGCACGAATTCGTCGAATCAAAAGTATCAAAGGCGATGCGTGTCAGGGTTCCGCGGTCTGGACCTGCCTTTTCGCCTCAACTCTTTTAACTTCTTTTTTTTCTCCTCCACCCTTTTCACCTTTCTTCTCTCCAACGAATTTTGTTCAAATCTCCAAAGCTTGGCCGGCCCAAGATTTCTGATTTTTGTTCCCTTGATATGATGCGCCCGTGATCGCCTTCAAATTTCGCCCCTCCCCCTTCCCCTTTTTCTCGACCTGATCGACATGGAAGGTTCGCAACGACCGGAGGCCATGCGCCCTCCTCAATCAGACTTCAGCGAACTCAATAAACGCAACTCTGATGTCTCTTCGGAACAGATGGGAAAGGAAGACGTCATGATCACTTTGTCTGTCTCTCCCGAACCGCCGGCACCATCTCGGACCCGGTCCCCTTTGCCCCGATCGCACCTCCGCTCGCGATCACTGGTGGGAATCCCCGGCATGCCATCCATGACGCGCGCATACTCTTCCCCAGGGCTGGACTCTCGGGGAAGATATATCTTTGTTAACGGCCGTGGGGTGCCTGCCTCACCAGCCGATGCAAAGCGAGTGCCCTTGCAGATGCGCATGGACGATCACATCGAGACCCGTTTGGGGTCGCTCAACATTTCCGAGACGATCTCTGAGAACGCCGAACTGGAGACCGTGCCGAAGTCGCCCTCCTCGCAGTCGGGAAACTCTCCGGTCTTGATGCCGCAGACATTCCCCCGCATCGGTCGCATGCGCTCAACATCCCCCCTTCATTTTCAACCCCCGATTAGCAGCCCACCCTCCATTCATACGTCCCCCACTCTCACCGGGAAATACAACGAATCATTTCCCGGCCTTTCCGCTTCTTCTTCTTCCTCTGTTCCGTCAACCCCGACCAGTCTTCGATCCCGCAGTCCTAGCATTTCCTCTCTGGAGACTATTCCCGATATTCCTGACGCGGAGGCGGAGGCCGTTGAAGATGATCGGATCGCCGAGCTTAAGGCTGCGGCCGATGCGGCCGATGCAGCAAGCAATAACAACCGACGACGCGGTGCATCCGACACTTCTAGTTCCAACTCTTTCAACACCGCGCGCGGTGGTCGCAAGCGATGGAGTGTCTGTGGCGCAGAGCGCCGGCAGGATCTCGACCTGGAGACTATCTGGGAGGACTAAAAAGCCTGCATTACCAATGTAAGGCTTGTCGCCCTTACCTTGTGCGGGCGCCACAGCATCTTCGATTCGACCACAACCCTCACCCGGCTTTCTTTCCCTCTGGAGTTGATCTCTACAGGTGCAGCCTAGCTGTCGGCTTACTTTCCCCTACGCCATTCCTGACATCACTTGATACCCTCCACTTGTATCCGACACGTACATGTTTACTCCCATTTCTCATCTTTCTGCGATATCATCACACTAAAAGGAGTTTGAGGGTGCTTTGTCTTTCCAATGTTTTTCTGCTGTTCTTACTCGGCGCGTGAGGAAGAGTGACTAGGCGCATGGCTTTCTCATTTATTATGCTGAGCATAATTTTTCTCTTTTCTGGGTGTAACATTTGATTTCAGCTTTTGTTTTCTTTGCTCAATACCATGGTCTCGGAGCATTTTACTTGTGGGCATATCTGCATTGTGTTTCTAGTTACGGCCCCAGGCTCAGAATTGAATGAAAGGTCATTTCCCGGCCAGATGAATCACGTAGGGCTTGATGATGATAGTGACAACAATATAGATGTCATAATTGGTTACCCAATTTAGACCTGGACATTCCAAGGTACATACCAGACAGTGCAGAATAACAGCGATGACTATCGGCCGCATCTCAGCATCTGCTGCCGCTAAAGCGACAAACAAGCATTGTATGCTCTACTTTGGAGACAACAAATAAACATACATAATTACATAGAATGCCTCGGCATCCTTAGAGTCTACCTAAGACCAAGCGGCCCATAGATCAAACGTCAGCCAATCACCCGCGAACCCTGGTCCCACTCCTATCAGTGCCATCAACCGCGGAAACTTTACCACAACTTCGACCAGCCGGCATTTTCATGTTCAGGGCAGCAATCCAGTTCGCTAGTCGAAGGTCTTTCAGTGGTCGCCATTTCTTTACCTGCTCCGCCATCATGAGTTCTCAGCCGCATGTTGGCATCATTGGCGCCGGCTTTGCGGGTCTACGCTGCGCCGATATCCTCATTCAAAATGGGGCAAGAGTCACCATTTTAGAAGCTAGGGATCGCATTGGTGGGAGAGTAAGTGAGGTTTCAACTGCTTCTGGTGGATATTATCGAAAATAAATACAGTGCATATATCGGGCCTTTGGGCTAATGTTCCTGGTACTTTGATAGGTTTATCAAGATGACTTGGAAGGTCAATTAGTTGACATGTAAGTGGCTACTTTTCTTTTCTCCATTTTCATTTAGAAATGAGGACCCATGGATATAGGCTAATACTCGTGACAGGGGTGCAAACTGGATTCATGGCCAGGGCGAGAACCCTATCATGACCATGGCTCGGGAAACTCAGACTGTCACTTATGACCCCGAAGGTGGAAATTTCGTGGTTTCCCGCGATGGGAAATACGTCAGCGAGGATATTGGGACTAAGATCTCGGAGTTCGTGTGGACTACGATTGCAGATGCCTTCACGTACAGTAATGAGCGTGGAGAGAGCATCAGCCCGGAAGAAAGTCTCTACGATTTCTTCCAAATGAAGGTCCGGGAATCGACTTTCTCGGAGGAGGAGCAGCAGCTTGTTCTGGACGCATGCAAGCTCTGGGGTGCTTATGTGGGTGAACCTATCCATAGACAGAGTCTAAAATTCTTCCGCTTGGAAGAATGCATCGACGGATGTAAGTCTTCATCTCCGCATTGCCTGTTTGAGGCATTTCCTTTGCCGAACTAACCAATCAACCAAAGATAACTACTTCGTGGCGGGAACCCACAAACGCATCCTAGAGCAAGTTTCCAAGGCAGCTCAAACCCACGCCGACATTAAACTGAACCACCCAGTCGTGAACATCGAAGCTCCACCCCGGAAAACCGACGAATCTATAAATCAGCACCAGGTAACTGTGACAACAGCTTCAGGAGACCGCTTCACCTTCGACGACCTGGTCATCACCTGCCCACTGGGCTGGCTCAAGAAGAACCTGAACACATTCACCCCTGTCCTCCCACCTCGCCTCCAAAAAGCAATAGAAAGCATCTCTTTCGGCCGCCTGGAGAAAGTCTTCGTGAAATTTCCTCGTGCATTCTGGCAAACAGATTCCAAAGACAGCATCAATACAGCCCTCCCTACAAACCCAACCTTCACCCAATTCCTCGACCCATCCTACGCAGAGCACCCAGCCCATTTAGAATGGAACCAAGAATGCCTCTCAATGGCCTCATTCCCATCTCCATGCGCCCATCCAACGCTCCTATTCTACACATACGGACCAGGTGGCGCAGAAATAGTCCAAAGCATCGCGTCCCTCGATCGCTCCTCAAAAGAATACAAGGAAACACTGATCAAGACTCTCGAACCCTTCTACTCCAAACTACCCGGTTACGACGCGAACTCGCCAGATTGTGTACCAAGTACCATTCTAGCGACGAAGTGGCAGACAGATCCGTACGCTGGGTATGGATCTTACTGCAATTTTCAGGTTGGGCTCGAGCAGGGTGATCGTGATATTGAGGCTATGCGGTCTGGGGTCGGCGTTGGTGAGGAACGGGGCTTGTGGTTTGCTGGCGAACATACGGCGCCTTTCGTGGCGCTTGGGACTACTACTGGTGCTTATTGGAGTGGAGAGAGGGTTGCCGGTCAGGTTTGCCAGAGGAGGGGGTTAGGGGTTGTTGGGGTTTCTGCAGCGAAAGATGATTCTTTGCCTTCGGCTGGGAAGCTGTAGTTCGATCATAGAATGGGTTGCGAGATGGGATATGTGAATATGTATGGAAACCTTGTCTATAAGGTTGCTTAATGCATGCATGTAGAGGGTGTGACTTTTGACGGTGTCCGTAATGGATCGAATACCGATGAACAGAACTAGGTAGTGTAAGTCTGGGATTTCAAGCCGGCACAGTATTTACTTCATTACTTTGTGGATATAAAAACTCATATTCAAAAGTCTGTATCATTGGATCGTTACTGGTGTTTCATTCCAGGATTAGTTTTATCTATACCGGGAGCCATCTCCCACAGTTGGTCTTAACAACAGCGACCAGCGACAGAGACAGAGCCATTTAGGCACATCACATAAATCCACCTCCCGCGCAGCGAGCAAAACGAAACTCGCAGGGAGCAGATATACACAGAAAGAAGGTCTCAACGGACCTAGGATCAAGGGATCATGTAGTTCACGTGACGAAGATGTGGCGAAGAATCGCTTGCAAGCACACATCGCGAATCAGAATCATGACGAACAAGAAAAGAAAAGACATAGGAAAAGGGAGGAAAATCCCCGAAAATATTGGTGGGGAGAGGGGAAAGTAAATGACAACGCCGAGAGCAGATACATCATCTGTACCTGGACCCTTTTTTTATCCCCGCGAGTGAAGCGGGCAGGGGCTATCGCTATCGCCACGCCCCTTGACTCAATGAAAGGAGTCCCTGGACACAGTCCAAATCATCTTCTTGGCTATCCCCTGTACCACCAGACATGAATGCAGATACCTCTGCACTCAATTCCGGCGGGGCCTTGCCCTGTGCGCCAGCTGCGAATGGTCGGTTGCGTTTCCCGGTTGTCAGCCCTAACCCGTGATTCCGGTTCGCGTCACGAAGAGCAGGCCGAGTAGTATGAGATGCTGTTCGACGACGAACTTGAGATGCTCGAGTTCCTGGTACCCAGTTTTCTTTATCTGAGTCACCAGGATCCATCTCCAGGTCTAATTTTCCGGGCTTTGAAGGTGTGGTGAACTTGGAAAGCTTGGAATGAGGGTTGAAGCGGTTGCGCTCAGTCTCTAACCTGCCCATGGATGAAACAGTGCGAGAGAGTTTTCGTCGCTTTTCTCCCATCGCCTGTGAGATAGGGGTACGGGAAGGGTCGGCGTGGGCGGAGAGGAGACTATGTCTTGTTGATGCACTGCGGGTGAGGGAACGCGGGCCGCGGGATTGGAAGAGGCTAGGAGATGAATGGGGGTTGGGCGCAGTTTGGGAGCTGGCGGGTGTGGATAGGGCGCTCCGTGCATCTGTGTCAAAGAATGACTCCCAGTTACGAGGATCACGCGATCGGCCAAAGGCGCGATCATTCTCGGTCATGCCTGCCCGCGGTGTGGTCGGGAAGATAGCACTGCTACTGCGACGAAGGCCTGAGAGTTTTGTGCGGCGTACTGAGAACATGGCCACTCTATTCTTGGACGGGGACGGTTCGTTCTCTGCACGGATGACGGCCTTGCCATCGGACGACATGGCAATCCGCAGCGCGTTTCGACCCTTGGGCGGCGAAGGCGTCATCTCATCTTCCTTTCTCACCATGGCCTCTCCATCAAACGACATCGATAGTCGTAGTGAGGGTGGTGACTTGGTCGGAGTTGACATGACATGATCTGTGCGTGGCTCTTCTTGTGGTACTCCCTCATCCTGAATCTCAGAATTCGATCGCTTTCGCGTCGGCGTCGGCAACGATTCCTCTAATTTTGTCTCGTTCGGGTTGTGTCTCGAGTCCGCGCCGGGAAATTCTTCCTGCGTGGTTGGTGGGGTATCGTCCAAAGAATCTGCGGTGGCCACACTAGTCTGTGTGCTCTGCGGTGGCAGCTCAGGCTCCTCCCTCTCACTTGTTACCGGCTCCATGTCATCAGATAACTGAAGCAGATCACCACCCCACGATTTTGGCCTGGATTCCTCCGGTCGGTCTTGGGTGTCGACCAGCTCTGCCCCACTCGACGACCCAGGTTCCGCGGACGCGTTATCATCACTAGAAGGATGTCCCACCGAATCAGACATACTCGATCGAGGAGCGAGCATTTCGTGCGGCTGGAGGGGTCGTGATTTCCGTCGGTCGTTCTGGCGGCGATTTTGAAACCAGATCTGCAGGAATCAGTCACGTTCTACGGGGTGGATTTTTGGGGCGTGAGGTCTTGGCATCACGTACCTGCACCTCTTTCTCGCCGAGCGAGACGCGATTCACAATATTTGCGCGAGCAACTTTATCCGGCTTGGGATCTTTTTGGTATTCGGTCTCTAGGATTGCGTGGTCTTCGGGACTATATCCAATCGATCATGCTGGTTAGACAAACACGCGTCTGGGGCAATCCATTGGGTCGACCAATGGCAGCCGAACTTACCTCGTTCGGCGTCGTTTTTGGCGAGCTAGCAGCTTATTATCGACACGCGGTGGAAGGTTTTGAGTGAGGGTTTTCTGGGAGTGGACGAGGAAGGCGTAGTTTAAGGCATTGCATTCGGTGGCCGGGAGAGATGGCGAGGACGAAGCGGCCGCCATCGATGGCTCCGGGTCAGACATAGTCTCAACAGAGCATGGAGGGGAGGTGTAATAGAGAGTGGTTTCGTTCAAGGCAATTCCAGAGCCAAAATATAACAAAAAGGAAAAAGAAAAGGAAAAGATAGAAAGGAATTAGGAGTGAGGCTGGTGCAAAGAAAGAGTATGCAAACCAAGGCCGTAGCGGGATCGCGTCGCGATTGTGGACGCGGAGGAATCGAGACCGTGCCCGCGCTAGTCTTCGCCTCCAAGGTTTGGGATGAATTTTTGATCTTAAATGGACCTGAATTTTCATGAGAACATAATAACCTATACTTTCTACTTTTGATTTTACTAATAATTCTTTGATTTCCCGTTGAATTGTTCTTTATTTACTCTCTATTGACGCGGTCGGAGGTAAATTCGGGATTCCCCACTGCGGCCACGGACGTGCTATGGGGCCATCGCGTGTCCCACGTCACGTTATAGAATGCGCGAGATCTTAAGAATCTTAGAGGCTCTAGTATGCAGCATTCTACATGTCATCATGGCCCCATCAATCTGGGAACAGATCCAAAAGTTCCCGGATATTAAATCGCGGTATGCGAACTGCCACCAAAAAGCCCCGAACGCGAAAAACACGTCTTCACGTGACCTTTCCAGTCATTAACCAGTTGCTTTATCAACCCAACTGGGATAGCTTGGAATCTGATTTCAACAAACTTTACGCCCTAGTTTCGAATGACTGATTGGGGACCCTTCCTGCAGATTTTTGTATAACTATATATATAGATAGCACGGTTAGTGAAGTACCTTGGTAGAAACCCATCCACTTCAACAAGCTCCATCCTGGACGCGAAGTAAATACTCCGCCTTAAGGGCCGTAAACTCCTTCAATCCCTCCCCCAAAGCCAATCCACTCTTTAGATGCCCCAGGCGTATCTTATTCGCCGAGAACGGGTAGTCACCACTAGACAAGCCATGATTAATTGAAGTTGTTTGCACTAGCAAGCCAACAGTGAAAGCGCAAACATGCCACTAGTAACCTAGATAGAGGCATGCCTCGAAATGCTAGCCCCTGTCAACCTTGGAAACATACTCAATGTAGACGCAATTAATTTGCTGAATTTGCCGCAGTAGTGTTCCATAGCACACCTGCTGCGCAGCAGACATAGATATAGATTCGGATATCTAGATGCAAATATTTAGCTCATTTGCTGTGGCGGTTGAGTCACTCATGGGAAGCTTTGCTGTCGGGTTCGACGCTTTGGGCTGACATTGAGTCGGTCCAATAGAAAGTAGCTTGGAAGCTCTATAAGGGCAAGCAGATGTCTCTGAATTCCAATATACACTCCTTTTTGTTGAAGTCTAACTTCCAATTTCGATTAACTTCTCCCTTCTTTCCAAGTACTTTCCTTGAATGTGACCTGTGATGTAAAAACCAAGGCACTAGGTAGCTCCGGAGCACTAGATTCAGAAAAACGCCATAAGGTAATTGGGTAAATGCCCAGGGGCAAAGCGTTGGGATTCGGGAATAATATTCTCAAAGTATAATCGGCTTGGACAGAGGGCTAGTGCGCCATCGGAGCCCTGCAAAAAACCCAACATGACTCGGGTCAAGTATCCCGACTAATTTGCCTCTAAAAACTTCACCTGTCCTTAGCTCCGCGTCAATTGCAATTTCCTCAACAGTTCAGATACAGCAATGCTAAACCAATTAGGCTTGTCGGGTACGAGAAAGTAAACAAGCCATACAAAGTGCGGGGTGAGAAGCCGACACCGGGAACATTTTGGGACCGGGCCACCACGCCCCGGTCCCCACAATCTGTGATAGGCTGAACGGCAGATCCGTCGCACCCCGGATTTATGCACTGATCCTGCGCAATCCCTGTCACTCTAGGACGCTGCATGTCCCCAGGTCCCCGCACCCAGGTCCATGCTAGTCGGGGATTAAAAGGATCGTACAATCGTGGCTAGGCCGTGATGTAGATCAATTGGGTTCTTGTCTTCTCAATTCATAGAGATCATCAACAAGCAGCCCACATTCTCGGCAATGGGGCGATTATACCCCATTTTTATAGCCTCTTTGGCGGCGATGGGGTCGTTTCTGTTTGGTTATGATAGTGGTGTCATGACTGATGTGATTGACTCGGCGAATTTTCTGGAATACTTCCATACGACGCAGACGTCGGCGATCATTGGGGCTATCAATAGCGCCTACTCCGGTGGTGGTGAGCTTTTTTGAACTTCAATTGATATGAGGTGGGTTGATCATGCTAATGCTCTGATGTCCACAGCAATGATCGGTGCTTTTCAAGGTAGTTTCACCCTGGATCGCTTTGGCCGCAAGGTGACGATTCAAATGGGCGCTTTGATCTGCCTCGTCGGCGCAACGCTCCAGGCGGCGGCTCAGAATTTATCCATGATCCTTGTTGGTCGTATCTTGGCGGGCTGGGGTGTCGGGATCATGTCTATGGCGGTCCCCGTTTACCAAGCTGAGTTTGCGCATCCCCGCTCTCGGGGCTTGATTGTGGGGTTGTCGCAGCAGATGATTGGTGTTGGTTTTATCGTTAGCACGTATGGCTGGAACATGTTCATTGGGACCTTTAGTGGAAGCTGACAGTATATCTAGATGGGTGGGATATGGCTCTCTCCGTGCATCAGACACCAGCCAATTCCAATGGCGATTCCCGCTAGCCTTCCAAGTTGTGCCAGCTCTCGTTCTCGTCATCGGGATGGTCTTTGTACCAGAGTCTCCACGGTTCCTCGTTGAGAAGGGTCGCTATGCAGAGGCTATGCGCGTGCTTCAGAAGCTGCATTATGATGGAAGCAACGGCGACTGGGTCGACGCAGAGTTCAACGAGATATACCAGGCTAATGAATCTGGAAAGTTGGTCGCAGTCCCCGGTTGGGTCTCGTTGTTCACTGTTGCGAAGTGGCGCACTCGTATGCTGTATGTTCCCGATCCCTTGCTCCACTTCAAATCCCCAAAACTCATGGTTGCAGTCACGGCCTTGCCGTCCAGGTGTTCACTGCAATGACCGGCGTCAACGTGATCACTTATTACCAAACGATCATGTACAAAGCCCTAGGTATCACAGGCAGTCGCAACACACTGGTCGCAGGGATATACAACTGTGTGGGCCCACTGGCCAATCTGATCTTTGTGGTGTTTTTCCTCGACCGAGTCGGGCGACGGAAGCCTCTGCTCTTCGGCACTGTAGCGATCTCCCTAGCGCTGACCTGTGAGGCCATACTCACATCACAGAATCCAGACGGGGAGCGGGTAGGATACAGTATTGGGGGGGTATTTTTCCTTTTTGCCGTATCGGTTGCCTTCTCGGTATCGTTTGGGCCGTGCAGCTGGTAAGAACCCCCTTTCTATCTTTTGTTGCTTTTTCTCACATCAAGGCAGGGTATATATGGCCGAGGTCATGCCAATGCAGATTCGCAGCAAGGGCAATGCATTCGCAGTCGGGATTGGTAACTGGGCGATCAATACCTTGTGGAATCAGGTCTCACCCATTGCACTCGGTCAGATTCAGTGGAGATTATATTTTGTGTTTGTGGCATGGAGTGAGTATCCGTTACCCCTTAACGTGTGGATCCCCCCTGCTGACCGTCTCCCGTCTAGATCTCTGCGTGTCATTTCCAATAATTTATTTCTTCTTTCAGGAGACTAAGCAGAAAAGTCTCGAGGAGATTGATCTGCTCTTTGATCAGTCGCTCGACCGGATAGCAGAGACAGTGGTTCAAGAGTCAGACAAGGAAGTATCGCCAAATGTGGAATCATTTGCAGAATTAAAGTATCGGTAGATAGAGTGGGGAGTGGAGAAGTAAAGGGCTACAAAGTGGGGATGAGTGGTGGCACCATTCGAATACAAAGATAACCAGGCTCATCTGACCATAACTCAGTTCCACAACCTAAAATAATGGATAATTCAGCCGATCAGCATTCCCAGCCGCTAACGCTTGGCACATCCCTTCGACCAACTTGAATCACCATTGGTTCCACGGAGTACAAGGGAGGGGTGTAAAAGGAAACAAATCATGACATAGGAAGAGCAACTCGTGTTATCCACCAGCTCCCCCGCTTTGAACGGGTCGATCATCCCATACGGGCGCATGAGGACCTATCGAATCCAAAGTCCAAAATTCAAAATTCAGAAGCTGATTCTCCCAAAGTTACCACTCACGTCGATGTTTCTTTTTCTGTTTTCTTTCCCTATCTTCTCCTTGACCCCCTTTCGTGCGGGATACTACCGCGAACTTCGCTCCTTGTTAGAGGTAAATTACTCGACCCTTGATTGGGCGTTTGATCTTGCGCTATAATACGTGTTCCTTCTAAGTTGACACCTCGTGTTGAATCTCAGATTACGGGCCCATCCCCCGCTGATCGCACAAAGTGAAGATTTTCCCAAGGGGGGAAATGGCCGACGACAATAACCTCAAGACGAGCCATATGGCCATCGTCTTGGGCATTGGACTCGGTGTGGTACTGCTTATTGTTTTAAGCTTGGTGTGAGTTAGCTTTCTTTTTCACGAGAGGCCTGGAGTTACTCTTTGAGCATCCCTCTTGTGTCCTATTCCACGCTGAGGTCATCCGGGCTACGCTCTGATTCTGTACGACATGACCGATTCAGGAGTACTGACAATCCCACCCAGATTGACGATTGTCATTAACCGGCGCGATCGCCGCTCATTCTTGCGGTCAAGGAAAAATCCCGATGAGCGACTGGCCAGTTTAGATGCGGTATCACCGACCCGGACATTGGAGCAATGGTGGACCATGACAAAAGGCAAAATGGGCCTTTCAGAGGCGGTGGATGGCCAGTTTGTTTGGTATGTACCTCCCATATCCCGCTGTCAGGCAATCTAGATGCTGATTATCAGGATACAGTGCGGTGTGTCTGGAACAAGTGGATCGTTCCGAGGAGATACGGGAGTTGCGCTGCTTACATGTTTTTCACCGAGAATGCTTGGAGAAATGGTTCTTAGGTGATCATTACAATTGTCCGCTGTGCCATCGTGCCTATTTCGTTGCGGAGACGCCGCCACGACATGATTATGTGTGGATGGTATGATCTTGGGACAACGGGGTGAATCGAACTTTGCCATTTCCCAATATCAATCTAAATGATTCAGTACCCGATATTAATGATTATGAGATGATATTATGATTTCAAGGTTATACCGGTCATGCTACAGTTTCCAATTGCGAATACTCACGAGAACGTAAAAGAAAGCGACTTTACTTATGTTGGAACACTCGTAAGCTAGGCATTCGTACGTATTGGGCGCACCATGCCATTCTTTCATATTCAACTAAAATACAAGTGCCATAGAAACCTTGAACTCTATATCCCCATTAGTCCAAATTATTTAGATGGCTCATGCAGCGAACTATAAGGATGTACAAAAGGTAAAGCTTCTCCATCCTGCATACAAGGCTTCAGCATATCAGGGTACCACATATAAAATAAACCCATCACAACAAACATAGGAACTGTATCAAAGATATACAGAGTCCATTCATGTTCGAGCGGGTACCCAGTATCACCCAAAACATACTCAACCACCCGAAAAGCAGAACGGATGATGATCAGCGTACTGACAGCATACAGCATGTAGAGAAATTTCTTCCATGGCACAGTAGTGTGAAGAGACTCAAGAGTAGGAGAGCGACGGATCCTTCGTTCCAATACGAAGGAAGTTATCCAAAAGATCGAGAACGAGATGAGCTGGATCGCGAGACCAATGATCACGACGACCTTGGCCCAGCCAGGGTATCCTAGAACAGAGAGAGTGGAGGAATTGCCCTGAACGAGAAAAGAGATCACATCGCCCCAAACAAATAACTTTGTAAGCCGGGTGATCTTAATGACTGACAGGCGTTCTGCATGAATGGCTCTGATGAGGCGGCCGAGGGTCATATAGATGGTGGCGGCAAAGAGCGTCGGACCAAGGAGAGTGAACATATTGGTAAGGATATAAGGACCCATAGTTGTAGTATTACCATGTGCTATACAGCGACCGAGATAACCGATACATTCAACTGCGAAATGTTAGCGAGGCAAAATATCGATGGTTAGAGGCATTTCGACGTACAGATTCCGCCTATGGTGAAGGGAATGCAGAACCATGTCTTGGTCTTGATCATTTTCCAGGTATGAAGACCCGTCAGAGCAAGGAAGCCCAGCATAAATATAACTGCTGCCGGCAGGGAAGGAACATAGTTCCAGAATTTATAGGCGCGGGCTATGAGTTGAGACATGTTGAAGCTGGAGGAAGGGTATGGTCTAACGCTACCCAGTGAAGGACAGGGTCTTTTATAAGGAAATGCCCTCCAATTGCCAAAGACTAACGTCAATTCAACGTGAATTTCCATCATTGGTTCCTATCTGAAACTTCAAATAGAAATTGATCTCGGAACGAATACGCGTATAGATACTGGGTCAGGGTGGGTCCGAAGAACGTGCCCATGAAAGTGCCCATGTGGTCAAATCAAGGAAGCGGCTGTGCCCCTGCAGAGACCCACAATTAGTCTAGCGCTTCGGACTCCGTCTACTCTAAACGCGTATAGGAGGCAGCCCTATAATATGGTATGAACCAGTCACTTTGGTAATCGCAGCAGTTCCAAATGATGTTTTATTATTTCGTTTATCTTTTCTATCTAGGATCATCCATTCGGTACGAACGTGACATCAGAATTAAGTCTAAGCTAATACGCTAATATGATCTTCATATTTACTTCAAGGTTCCTCAAGGCGCAAAGCCTCCACCACCGGGGAAATACTCAGTAAAATCCCAAGTGTTGTAGTTTGACCAGTCTAGAAAGCTCGACAAGCCAGAAGTGACGTCGTGCACCATGTCCGCCTGCACGGGCTGTGGGTCCAACAGTTGATCTAAGATACGAGACAATTTCTTCTCCGCTTCTTTGCACGTGTGGTAATTTCCATGACCAGGTCGTGATACCCAAGATAGTAATGAGACGAAAACGCTAATGTTGCGGATCAATTCAGCGCGAGGGAGGGGAACGGAGTGGGGACCAGGTTCATGAGATTGGTGTAGGAGCTCGACGAGAAGAACACTGGCACTCGGCAGACCGTATGTGAGGGCCTAGATGAAGTCAATTTTGGAATCTTCTTATGTTCCGGCAGGCAGAAGAATAAAACATACAATCCAAGAATAATGCCTGTCGAGATCCACCATGGGGTTTCGTTGGGAGGTGATGCTGATTACAATGGCGAGAACTCGGCGAGAGACATCAAAGAGAGCGGCATGTCCGGTGTTCGCGTGCTTTATTAGAGCCCGTTGCAGGAGGAAGCATGTATAAAGGTAATTGAGATAAAGATAAACGATTGTCAACCAGCCATGATGGAAATCGTTGTTCGGTGGAAGATCATATCGTAGTCCATCATTGTTCGGCTGACGGTCATATCGAAGATGATCAGGTGTGGCAGACCACACTACGCGTACACTTTCTTCGATTTCACTATTGAAAACAAAAGTTAGAACAGGTGTGCGATTACTAGGAAATACGGCCACTTACTTTGATTTGCGGACAAGGTCTTGGCTTTCAGGATTCCCTAATGCGATATCAAGGGTTTGCTCTCTCGCGATGGCCAGATGAAATCGCACTCGTGAGGGTGACATGCGATGTCGAGCTCCTTGCGTGTTCCAGCCATTACTGTCAAGCTCTGATATCGCTTGGGCAAGAACGTCTCCTCCTGCAACAAGAACATCGTCGCTCAGATCTAGCGGAGGGGCCAAAGTGCAATATCGATAGTTCATGAGAGGCGGTCGACCAACGAATGTTGCCATTGTCTTGTCCATGTGGAAAGCCGAGATAAAGGCGCCTCTTCGCCATTGTCGGAGGAAAAAGGGACTGTTCTCGGCACTATCTGTGTCAAGATGAATTCCTGCTGCATAGATCGTAGCGACCAAGTCACCCAGCCGACGCCATGCTTGGTAACCTAAAATTTCTATTAGATCCGATTGCACAGGTGCAATTATGTGGCAAGGAGAGACATACTTGAATCACCATATTGCTGTGTTTGAAGCATGACATCGTTGTATTGTAGATATGCAAGCAACTCATTGGCAGAAGAAGCCTGGTCACAAAAGCTAAGGCAAACGTTGCTAGCTCCAATCACTTGTTCTAGAAGTCGTTCCTTTGCCCGCGGATCCTCGACTCCCTGAGAAACCTCGGGATCATTATCCGGTGTGATCACAAGCTGCTGCCCGCACACTTGAAAAATGTTTGCTAAGGCTTCCCAACGAAGGTTCCGCCCAGTGAATGAGGCAAGGTATTCCTTGACGGTCATTGACGGATATGTCTTCATTGCCCGCGATGAATTTTGAAATAGTTGCAAGGCCAAGTTCTGCAGCTGGGGCATGAGATTACTGGGGTCAAACCCATCAAAAATCTCTTGTATCGAATTGAGGATAGCTTCCAATACAATCTTGGGTACAACGGCATTCCATGATCGGCTATAAAATTTGTCAACCAGTTTTTGCCGGAAGCTGAGGCTGTAGAGGAAAAGTAACACCTCTGCCCCGGACTTGGCCCGCTCAGGCTCCACCGATACGACGGGGTAAGAATCCGAGCTCTCTTCTGGTTCAAAGGGAATTTCATCACGATGCTCTGTCAGAACTGCAGTAAAGCTCGTGGATCCCAGATACCCGGGGAGACAAGACGGATGCTCTGCTGCTATAAAAGCGCGACCACCGCTCAGGGATCCAGGACTCGAAGCACTAAACTCTAATTAGAAACCTCCTGAAGCTGAAGTGGTGAGGGGAGTTCATCTTTACTTGGACGCTGGCTGACTTGCGAACCGATTAGAGGATGTTATCGTTGGATTGACATTTTGCAAAGACCTCCGTCTAGTCATTGGGGCTGGATGATAGAAACATTTGTCGCTCATTCGCTTGGCGGCACATCGGCGACATACGGGTCGCTCATGGTCGCATCGCTGTTTTGACCGGCGGCAGGGCTCACATGACTGCAGCGCACCATTTTTACGGGTCGCCGCCGGTGACCGCGAGCGCCGATCATCGGTATCTCTCATTGCATTGGCCCATAAGACTGGAAAGTACCGAGTAGATGAGAGATGGAGGAGAAAATGCGGATGTCAGTTGCCTAAATCGGGTTAGCGTGATGGCATAGGCCCACTTTGAATCTACACATGAACGGACAAGGATGTATGTTTCCTCACCTAGAGTTACTGGGCTACCAGATCTCTGATAGACTCTTGAATCGGTAACAATATAGCCCTACTTACGTGAAGAATTGCAGAACGGAGAACTAGTCATCAGCTTGTATCATTTCGTTCAAATTATCTTAATGCACAACATTCTAATACAAGCCTCACCAAAGTAGTAAAACTTGATAACGCAGTGGTAATATCTTTCCCTATCTAAGGCCTTTTTTATTCCGTTAAATCCGATCAAATAGATAGTCCTCCCTTGGTCATTTCAAGTCAACCAAACCCTTGTATCCATCCGCATCGTCCTCGTGTAGATGGCTATCACACCTGTGATAACCATTCCCGGCAGTGTGAAACCCATCATTCGCATGCTGGGAAACATTACTAGAACCAGGTACAGCACAAAACGGTTGAGATATATGACCAAATTCTGGGTGCTTAGTTCCAATATCATTATGACAGACTTCTGAAGGTCTGTGGACGGAGTTTAGAGCAAACTCGGCGGAGTCGAAGTATGTACGATGCTGTAAATCACGAATCATAACTTAGTAAAAGGATGACTGTTACTGGGTTCGAGAGCGAACTTTTGATTCCTGGGGGAATAATTTGTCTCGGAATGGGACGGTTCCATAACGACGGGCTGCTTCAGCATTTGCCTCGGCATTTGCGTCCATGCGTAGCTTCGTAAGGATTAACCGAATGTTCGGTTTCAGGATTTCAGCAAGTTGTCAGCTTGCTTACTTTGCTCACTGTATGTGCTTCTTCTTCTGCCATAACGCGAAAGAGCAGCGTGGAAGGTTAGTTGGTGGTGAAGGGGCTTATCTTTCATTTAAAGTCTACCTTAGTATGACATCGTGGCGCCACGTGTGACTCGGTGATTATGCGATGCACATAAGGCGAAAAGAGAAAGGAAACCTTAGTCGCTTCTGTTCCGTTGTTGGAAACTTATCCCGCAAATATGACTTGCTACCCGGCTTTCGAGAGCCCAGAAACGTGGTTGGCGACGTAGGAGGTTAAGGTTTGGAAGGGTCACACGATAGCCGTGCTTTCCCCAAATGCATTATAATAACAACCAACCTTGGTAATATGTCTTCAAAATCCTGCCAAAAATACAAATGAACAATTTCGCAATGCAGACCCTTCGAAGACTGCCAATCAGTTATCAACTTGCACAGGGATGCTGCGTCGTAAATTCCAGTTTTCGACGCAATATAGCATTTTCCCACGGCAGTACAGTTGTATCCGATGACAAAGACACGAGTCATACATCGATAGAAGGCAAAAAGTCTTCTCAGACCAATATAGGAAAGGAAGAAAAAGACAATAACAAAAGTGAATGCCATGTCCCGCCCGAGAACGTGTGAAGTAGACCATGTGCTGACCAAGTTGAAATTAGAAACTCCGTCGAATTCGGAAACATCCAAGGCAAAAGAGGGAAATCATAAAAATGACTCTCTTAAGTTTTATCGTGAAGGGCCTAACCCCGAGAGTGGCGAATTGGATCCTAAAGCGGGGTCAGAGGAAGTCAAAAAGCATAATAAATCCGTAACTGAACGTCACGACAAGGCTTGAATTGAGCTGTTTTGAATTGATATTGCTAGCCCTAGTCGGACTCAATCGGGATATAGTAAATTGTTAAATTGCACTTACTTTCACTTTCCAAGCTGTTCAGATAGTCGAGCATGATGAATAGACCGGCTTGTCGAGGTGAGAAACATAAGCTACTTGAGCGGGTAGACCCGAGGAGGTTACCGGGATACGAATTATTTGGATGATGGAGTATTGTGGGATCGTGAGATTGATTGTCGTTTCGCCATACAAATTGACACGTACAGAAACACCTGCAACACAACGCCATGCCAGGGGCGTGAAGAAACCGGGAAGAATTGAAACAATCGGAATCAACAATGTCATGACAACTTCCAGGTCACCCAAGGATTGAACATAAACGAAAAGAATTAACAACCAGACGCCAAGCAGAACATGCCGAGGACCATAATGTCACGCCAGAAAACCCGGAAGCAAGAAATGTGGACACGAAAAGAAGTAAAACATTAGGAGCATTCAAATGCAGCAAAAAAAGGGGTATGCGAATGGTTGTCCGAGCGGACGAGAAGAATAGAATGTGTCGCCACAGGCAGACAGTCGGAAGAGAAATCAAGAGACAGGTCCCTTACTGAACAGGCCGAACAGCCCGAGCGGGGCTAGATGTGCTTCCAATGCGACCACTGGCCTTGCGAACGCCTCGTGAGTCAGTCTTGGTGCTGTCTGTTGCCCGCCGGGGGCTGGTGCGAATCTTGCTAACGGAAATGGGGGCACCTGCACTCTTCCGGCTTGTGGGAGTCTTAGGGGCGGCATTCTCCACCCAGTTCTCTCGGTCCTCATGGATGTCATCGGTCAATGTGTAGCTGGCTGTGACAGTCGCCGAGTAGCTGATAGATCGTGATGTGGTAGACGCAACCGGAGACTTGGATGATTTCTTGGCCAACATACGAAGTTGGATCTCTTCGTCACTCTCACTGCTCTCATTACTGAGGCGGTGGCCTTTAGGGCGCTGCTCAGTCTTGTGAGCATCATGCTCCACAGCTAATGATCCAGACGCTGTGCGTGAGTAAGGGTGGTGGCGAGAATCCTTTCGGTGTGACTTGCGTGGCTGACCAGGAGTTGGTGCTGGGAGATTCTCCTCGTGCTGGTTTGCAGCGCCTTCGTTGTGATCAATCTCCCCGAGAGCAGCACGCTTCGAGTGAGTGTTGTTGGGAGGGGTGGAAACAACGCCATTGCTCGCACGCTTCTTGGTCGACATACGAGCAGGAGTGACAGGAGCAGACTGAGCCAGCTTCTCGCGCATGCTGTCCTCAAACCACCACTCGCGGAACGAACCCTGATTCAGGTGCAGCCAGTGTTGCTGAGGTCCAACAACCATGCCAGGGCGCATGAATCGCATAAAAGCAATGACCTCATTCGCGGTAAAGCCATAGCGGTAGATGAGATAGGCGCCGATCAAACATCCTGTCCGACCGAGGCCGGCCTTGCAGTGAACAGCGATACCCTTGTCCTTCACGGTGATCATCTCATGGGCCATCTTGATGAACTTGCGCACAAGTTGCAGAGGTGGGCAGGTGCCGTCTTCGAAGATCATGTCGATGTGAGCGATTCCCATAGCTGTGAAGTAAGATGGGCTGTAGAGCTCTGAGTTCAACCGCACGACAAGACCCACATTGCGCGACGCAAAATGAACAAGCACGTTCTTAAAAGGCATAGGCAACTTGGAGGAGCAGACCTCGGAAATAGTGGAGGGCAGGGCATCGTATTCGGGGGTGTTCGCGGGAACGGGCTCAACAGGTTGGTGTTGGGGTGAGGCGAAAGCGAGGAAATCCTGTGTCACCCAGTTGAAGTCACCCATATCAACTCTCTCAAACTTTTCGTACCTGCATGACCGATCAGCAAATGCTATGCCAAAATTAAGGTTCAGGTACATACTCTTCTAGGTTGAAATCCCGCAGGCCGCACAGACCCTTTTCCTTTGCTTTCCACACACCATACACTACATCTTGGATATTCAGGACGAAATCCGCCTGACTGTATCCAGCATCGCGGAATGGCATGTATGGGGGATCGGCCTGCGCAATGGGAGCAAGTGCCAAGTGGGGCGGCCACGACTGGATTAAAACCATGTAGCACGCGACAAGGCATGCGGCGTTCGCACGGCTTCGTGCGTCAGTCTTGCTGTAGAAGACCACGGGTCGGTCGCTGTTGGCTGGGTCACCGAGGATCTCATGGAACAGCACTGCAAATCGATACAAGTGGCCGATGTGCAGAGGGCCGAAGTCCGCATGAAATGCATTGTAAAGGAGTGTATCGTCAACGGTGAAGTACACGGGAGCGCGGCGCTTGCTGCTAGGTGTAGTGGGAGGTTGAGCACGCGACCGCTTGCTTGGAGACTTGGATGGCTCGGCGGGGTAGGGGAATGGCGTCCTCGAGCTTGGTGCAGAGTCATAGGATGCCAGGTACAGGCGGTCTGATGTTTGTTTGTTGTTAGACCCCACCACTTTCAATCAGATGATAACAGCAACATCGGTCACGCACCTTGAATGTATTCAATCATTTTGCCAGAGTCATGCGACATGTTGTCAATGGGCAAGTTGCGACGTTAACAGATGTGGGATAGTCAAGGTAAACAATGCAAGCTGTATCGGCGTCGTAAATCGTCACTTTTGGAGACGGTGCCCAATGGCGTGGAAAACACAAGATCGACAAATAGTAAGACGAATGACCTACACGCTCATGATCTAGAGGACCTGAGGAAGAATGAGGAAAAAGAAAAGTAAGGATAGTGCCTGGGGAAGAGGGACTTTAGAAGATAGAAGAGCGGAAGAAGAATCTCATGGTGTTGGGGTTATTGCCATGCCACGCTAACGATGTTATGTTGTGCTGGGCCAAATTAGGATTAGTGTCCCGCGTTGACTCGACAACCATAAGCTATCCATAGCCTCAGGCCAAAAAACAACGTTGGTGATTACCTCATCCAAACATTGCCAACTGACAGCTCCATCCATGATGATTCGTACACGCCCATTTCCCCTCTCTGACGCAACCTGACTTGCATGAATTGCACTTGTGTGGCGGTTGTTGCCCAGGCATCTGCGATGTTTTCCGCCTCATGAAAACATAACATTCAACCCATATTGTCCCGTGTTGTATTTTGATGCCTGAAAAGGGCAACCCATGTAATTCCGAGGTTAGAAAGCATTGCATTCCGTATGATCCGCGAGGAATTGTGCATCAGCAATGTTGGCCACTACCAAGGCGCCTAAGGTACCTTGAGCTAAGCGGGCAGAGTGTTGCCGGATATCCGCAAATATATATTACCCGCTCAACATTGGCTGCGGCATAATCAGGGTTCAAGTTGACAGTCCCCCTCCCCCTTTTCAAAGATATAGTCTTGTCTTTAATGCTACAGCCCGCCAGGGAGCTCTAGTCACACTAGACCTTTATGACCCTCCATAATCCAATATCCGTACTATTGACCAAATCTACACCCCTTGGTATTTCCACATGTTCGGGATCAGACAGCAAGTCCCATTAAATTCAAGCACCCACTTAGTACTATCGGTAGTTAGGGTCAGGTACTGGTCGAAAGCTGGACTAACAAAATCTAGGTTCTCCAGGCCTTTCGCCACTTTATTTGTTGACATTCTACGCGCCAAAATTGATCAGACCCACAGTGTTGTTTGTCCCCACCAGCCAGAGGATGATTGGCCTTCATCTCATCTATCTGCCGAGACGCCTCAATCTAGAGATCACGCTGCTTACCCTGTCACTCGGTCTCTCGTTTTCGGCATGGATCAAAATTCCTGAACCCAGCACATCACTGAGCTCGGGATGTGATGGAGGACGAATTGCCCATGACCAAGAACTCAAAGACTTAGTCATTTCGTCGGGTCAGTGCGCGATCGATGCAGGGTTATTGAACGGTCGTTAGTAAACTTCGGAACCGCGGTAGCAACAACAAGATGGAATGATGTATCCAAAGACCTGACGCGCATTTAAGGACAGAGTTGGAGGATCGACATGGCACTACCAACGACCTCTCCGGACTACTGTTCAGCGTTTCCGGTATTAACGCCCTTGCCTTGCTCACTCCACCACACAGGTCATAGCGGATGCATCCGGACCATCCCTCACATGCAACATGAAATGGGGCCCCGATGGCTTGCAACGCTATTAACGCATCCTGCTTCACTAGACAGTGGAAATATCTGCAACTCCTCTGGTCGGAAATGTCTTTGAATTTCTTCTAGTCCGTCAGATTCCACCTCCAGAATTTCAATGCGAAATCTTTGAAATATGATCTATAGCAAAGTTAATGGCTCTCCGCAAACCACCAGCAGAGCAATGGCAACCATCGGTACCCCTTTCAGTCTTGATCCTTGCTGAAAGCCTATCTCACTCGCCCGAAAAGTACACCGCTCGCATCAGGAAATCTTATTGGAGCCCATGTGGGCCTCCCTTGACAATACTAGCTGTGCGGCGCTGCGGATAGCACCTTCTAATTGTCGATCATTATCAGCCATGGCCTAACCGGACAAAAAACAGGCGCGGAATAATGATGGACCCCTGATGATCCCGGTTGCAGTGCATGCGAGGAGTTCGCTGGGCCACATGTAGCTGCTTGAGCTCATCAAAACACTCAATAGGAGATGTATAAAATCTGCTCTGGGACCGCTCCAGCTTTGTCTATTAGTTCTCTACTCAAGTCACTCATTTCACTCCTTCCCCTCTTTACGCATTCCTTCGGTTGTATACATCTTTGAGCTCAACCTAGTCACTCTTTTGACATATTCAACCAACTTGGAATCAGCCGACCGCAACTATGAAGTTCACTGGATTCACTTTCTCTGTCGCCATTGCTGGCATTGTCTCCGCTGCTGCTCTTCCTACCATCCCTGGCCGTACCGCCGTGGGTGGCATTGAGAACAGCCCTGAGAACAACGCCGCGAACAACGTTGAGGGCACTCTGGGGGCCCTGAAGCGTGATGGGGGCGATGCTGCCAGTGGTCTTGTTTATGGTGTGACTGGCGCGACCAACGGTGCCACTGGCATCATCGGCAGTGCTGCGGGCACTGCTGAGAGCACTTCCTCGGGTCTTGTCGGCACTGCCGAGAGCACCGTCTCTGGAGCCGTTCCTGGTAAGCCAACATGGAAGTTTCTTCATTATGTTTGGATAGATTGCTTACCTCATGAGTAGCTAAACGCCAAGAGGGGGGCGTTATTGGTTCCTTAGAAGACACTCTGGGGGCCCTGAAGCGTGATGGGGGCGATGCTGTCAGTGGTCTTGTTTATGGTGTCACCGAATCGACCAACGGTGCTACTGGCATCGTCGGCAGTGCCGCTGGCACCGCTGAGAGCACTTCCTCGGGTCTTGTCGGCACTGCCGAGAGCACCGTCTCTGGAGCCGTTCCTGGTAAGCCAACATGGAAGTTTCTTCATTAAGTTTGGATAGATTGCTTACCTCATGAGTAGCTAAACGCCAAGAGGGGGGCGTTATTGGTTCCTTAGAAGACACTCTGGGGGCCCTGAAGCGTGATGGGGGCGATGCTGTCAGTGGTCTTGTTTATGGTGTTACCGAATTGACCAACGGTGCTACTGGCATCGTCGGCAGTGCTGCTGGCACCGCCGAGAGCACTTCTTCGGGTCTTGTCGGAACTGCTGAGAGTACAGTCGCTGGAGCCGTTCCTGGTAAGTTCCACTTCTGAGTCCACGTATATGAAACGAAAGACTTGATACCAACAAACCCTGCAGCAAAGCGTCAGCTCCCTGGTGCTGGTAACATTGTGAAGGCCTCCGTCGAGAACGATCTTGCCATGCTGAGCGGCAGTATGTTCACAGATTCCCCTCCCCAGATTGGATCTCATTAACCACTCTGTGTAGACCCCTCTGGCCTCATTGGTGCCCTCGGCGGCCTCCAGGGTGCTCTTGCTACTGGTGGGATCCTCCCCAGTCAGATCTCTTCTCTCCCTGCTGAGTTGCAGCTCGTCGTTGGCTACCTTTACACCGCTTAGACGATCTTGCAACCGCGATGATCTCTTAGTGGTTATCGGTACGCATTCCAGGTGTCATGACTTTGTTCAGTCGGCGTGATCCTGTTCTACTTGTCTTCACTTCTTTCCTACCTGAAATACCTCGGGTTTATACTTGACCAATTTTTGTACTATATATTATGAGTGCGTTTCTATATTTTTGATGACTTTGTTCGCAACCATACCTCTTGGAATTAGCTTCCTATGAGAAAATACTCTATTTAGATTGACTGAATTCCACACCTTATCTCAATGATTTTTTTTCGTTTTCTTTTCGTCGTTTTACTGAACCGTATTATTTGCCAAGGATGGATTCCTGGTACTCATGTACTGTACACATCAAGGTGCATGTTTTCAAATTCGTAGTGGAGATGCTGACTCACCCAACATATATTCAAGTGCACACAGCAGTTGATTCTTCCAGGCCATACCGCGTCACAATTGGGCAGCGACCACAATTAGTCCTTTCCGCGTCAATTTCGCCGTCAATTAGACTCCTTTACACTTCAATCATGGCTGCCACTGCACCACCGCCAAAGTCCGAATTTCCCTACTCATTGTACGGTCTCCCCCACCTCCCCACCTCCAAATTAACAACCCACGCGCCACGTCTTCTCCTGTCAAATGATGTACTGACCCAAAGGATAGGGAAATCTCAATTCCACTGCCAACTCAACGCCTTGCCTCGTCTGCCCTGCAAACACTCGATGTCGACCCCGAGTTGTCAGCATTTGTGCGACGCACTTTGACCCTCACAACCCCCACCCACGACACAGCAACCGAGCCCCAAGAAAAGAAGTTGAAGCAAGACCCCAACTCAGATGACTCGGATGACTCGAAGACCGTCCTGCAAGTCAACTACTATGCCACTACGAACCGCATGCTCCGAGTCGCCGTCAATGGATTCATGGAGAGCATGGGTGTTATTCTAGGCGCGATGGCCGAGTTGGATGTCGATGTGCTCGAAGCCGAATTTGAAGGATGAATTTGAGCACAAAATTTGGCTTTTGGATACCGAAGCTCAGAGCGCGGGGTATATCTATGTACCTTTTGGCAGGTCTATCAGGTTGGCAGAGCTACTCGGCAGTGTAACAGCCACAGGGCGCACGGTGCTTTCTCTATATGCACCACTGTCCATGAAGGGACCAGGACGCTGCTGATTGAACCAGTATATCTGGATCCTTCACAAAGGATCAGGCCACAGGTACAAGGTACAAACTGTGGGGATCCTGCTTTACAATGACCGGGCAAGCCAATTTCACCACTCATGTCCAGGTTCTTGCGATGAAATTGATCATGCAATGCAGCACACTGTTCAGATCAGGGCAACATGAAAGGCAGTCTTACATGACATCGGAACATGAGCTCCATCGGGGCCTAATTTGCGCGAGCAAGTATTTGTATTTGCGTTCTTGGCACGGGCGCATTCCAATTTGGGATGGAATCGAGACCGTCCCGCTCTTCTAAGCAGAACCTCTCCCGCTACGGAATGCACTGCACACAAATTTATGTCTCTTTTTCGTTTATCCGTACCCAAAATTGTGCAGAGCTAGACCGGATAAGCTTAATAATATGCCATAGCGGATTCAAAGTGGATCCTAGAATCAATAGAAGAAGAAAAAAGAAGCTGCAGAATTGAAAACGTAAGAAACGGTTCGTAGATCAACCAATCAAATCGCTTGGGTTTAATAGGATCGGCTCGGGTTTGCAGAGGCCCGGCGGCCCCTCGACCGTCCGTGTCTGGACCTGTGATCATTGGTAATATTGCTGACTCGAAGCCTCGGTTTCTTCTCGATGCAATTCATACAAAAGCACTACCTGCGCGCCATCCCTCGCGGTATAAAATCTTGGCTCCCTCCCCGCATCTTTCACAGCAGTTTTTACTCTACGACGTCATCAAGGAACCTTCTCCAAAAAAGCTCCAACCCTCGGCAGCTTCATCTACAACCTTTAATATTCACACCACCCCTCACCACTTTCAGAACAATGGCTTCCGCGACCTCCTTCTTCGAGTTTGAGCCCGTTGACAGTACGTCCCGCAAATTTCATTCCCAACCCCCCTCTCTCCTCTCCATCTCAGGGTTCTCGCGACAAACCAGCGCATTCGAGGAAACCTTGACCCCTCATTTGCACAAGCGCCGCACAAGAAAGAATCCAGTCACTAACATCTTCCCAACAGAGCGTGGCCAGACTTTCCCCCTCAGCTCCCTCGAGGGTAAGGTCGTCCTAGTTGTGAACACCGCCTCCAAGTGCGGTTTCACCCCGCAGTTCGAGGGCCTGGAGAAGCTCTACCAGACCCTCAAGGCCAAATACCCCGACGACTTCACTATCATCGGATTCCCCTGCAATCAGTTCGGCAGCCAAGACCCCGGCTCCAACGACGAGATCCAGTCCTTCTGCCAGCTGAACTACGGTGTCACCTTCCCCGTGCTCGGAAAACTGGACGTCAACGGCAATGATGCCGCTCCCCTGTACACCTGGCTCAAGGAGCAGCAGCCTGGTGTTATGGGCCTGAAGCGCATCAAGTGGAACTTCGAGAAGTTCCTTATCAGTGCTGATGGAAAGGTCGTTAATCGCTACTCTTCTTTGACTAAGCCCGAGGGTTTGCAGGAGACTATTGAGCAGGAGATTGAGAAGGCTAAGAAGGCCGGCACTCTTGCTTCGTCTAAGAAGGCTGCTGAGTGATCGAGCTTACTAAGTTGGTGCGAGCCTGGAGGTCTTTCTCTTTTTGGGGGGACGCTGTTTTGATACCACTTTCTTCTATATCTTGATTTGTATGAATACTCTTTGTTTCTCTATTCTTTAGGTAATCTATGTACGAAATATGACCATTTAAACATTTTACATATTCCTCAAATTCATTTAGATCGGACTTTCCCATGCCCCTAGGAAGAACATTTGATCATATACGTGTAGAAGTCATATACAGTAAAGAATATTGCTATCAAAACGTTATAATTGTTTCAAATATGCTCCTTCCCACGACCATTCATCTGCTCGTCAACTTTTCATGGTAGATAAGTTCTCGCCAGCCCTTCGGGATATATTAGTCATAGATGATCATGCAGCGCTACCCTTGGGAATGAGATTGCGCAACGAGAGATCGTACACAACGTCTTCAACCTTCTTGACCTATACATCGTAGACACGTCAGTATCAGTATAACCGGAAGCAATTGTGGAATAATAAATAGCTTACGCTGTACTTAATTCCATCGCTTCGCTTACGAAGGATGTCATTCTTCAGATTTAGCAGCTGGAACCCAGCAAAGAGCTCCTTGATGAAGTTGCAGATCTGCGTGGGCCGTTCGTAGTCACCTAGGGTAACAGAGTTGACGGCCAGGCGAGACTATTCCCAAGTCAGTAAATTAATGGACTATTGGATAGACACCATTTGCATTCGTACCAGTTCTTCGACCATGGAAATCAGCGCCAGGAGATACTCCTCGATGGTCAGGTGGAAGGCATCTTGCTCTTTCAGGTTAACAGGGACTGCAGTTAGAGCAATGTCAGTCTTATTCATTCGCTTTGTTTCTCCAATATCGACTTCAATTAGACGTTCCACGTACCCTCCAGAAACTTTCCGACATCCTCAACAGTCATGAACGAGGTAGAGTCAGGACCCTTGTGCTCCTGGAGTCCACCAAGCCAAGCACACAGCTCAATGGAAGAGACCTAGTCGAATTCTTTAGCTCTGTGGTTCTGGTTCACCATACCCGAAGCATAAAATCAAATTGCAGAACGTACCAGGTTCTGCAGCTCCCGCGACCAGACGTTGTTGTACTTGTAGAATGGGTGCTTGTCAGCCACAGCCTTCAGGCGGGCAACATCTTGCTTCTGAGCAATGATTGCCACAGTAGCATCATCAAGGACAGACTTGACTATTTTCAAGTTAGTCAATGCATAGACGTGAAGCCATGAATATTCAATTTATTATGCAGTGTCACTGCCGACAGGCAACAATGCGCGATAGCAAATAGCGCCATAAACTACCCAAATTCACCGAAACAGGAATACATACTCTGATCAGTCGGGGTAGAGTGTGCCCTTGAGAGAATAGCCTGTGTAGAACGTCCTACAGAACAGCATTAGCCTTCGAATAATTTTGCAACCCCGACAACGGGCCTCGTCATATTCAGAAATGAAAACTTAAGCCTTCCAATCAGCTTTGAAGTGAGGATACCTTTCCGCGCAAGTGTCTGGACAATATCGTGTAATTCCTGTACGCCCACCGTCAGCTCTGGTAGCCGGATATTGTGCGCGCCGCGAGCTTGGGCTTGGGCTTGGCACGCGAAGAATTTCGCTATACGCGGACTGCGCGGGTGCTTGGGTAACTCACGTCGCGGACAGTAGTCTCCTCGTCGATCTTTGTCTGGAGATCCTCGAAAATCCGTTGGTCAATCATTTTGTCGTTAGGGTGAATGCTGATGTGGAGAGATGAGAGTTGAAGGTGTTGCGGTAGGCGGTTGGTGGTGGGAGTTGGGCGAATTACGTCAAAATCTTAGATTTGGGATCACACTAAACATGCAATTTATTTGGGAGTCCGAGATAGAACTGAGCTTTACTTAACCAGTTTGCTATCTATTTCTTCTCTGTTCTTTCTAGATATCGCTATCTTGTGTGGTACGTGACACGGTTGGGTGTCGCTTGAAGGAATTCAGATCACTTACTGCTTATCTAGGGTGCTAGATATTGAGATGAAGAGAAACTTTTTTTCTTATTGAGTCCTACTATTTTTCATAATTTTCGATAGATGTATTATGGGTTTCCCGGACAAAAGACTCTCATTGCGAGCTCATTTTGGGTTTACCAGTATGACCAGCCACAACATAGCTTCCATACCAGTCTTCCCATATGTGCCCAAGATGTTCTTCCCTCCAGCCCCCTTTTATTTCTAGCGATCGTAATCGTAAATGTCATGAATGGTTGCGCCATTCGGCACACACCACCGGAAGCCGCCATTATTCTGAGCAGGCCTCGTCTAGTATCGGTATCTCGTCGAGTAATCTGCATTATTGTCAGCATGTGCCCGAGCTCCACAGTGTTGAAAAGCGCTTGGAGGACATACCTTTCGGGCTAACGACTAAACCACGACCCTTCTTAGCGCCCTTGTAGATGGTCTCAATGATGTCGATCAACTCCTGCTTGTCCTCCAGAACCCAGTTCAATTTGTTGTTGTTACCCGTTCCGAAATCACACATCATGTGTTTATTGCGATAGAAGTACATGATCGTCATCGGGTCATAAAGCTCGTACATGGTACTGAAGTCGGGGACCTCGTCGAGATCACAGAGGTAGATGACGGCGAAGTCTAATAGGGCGCTAATGTTAAAAGCGTAGTTCTTGCAGAAGGGATGAAGGGACGTACTCTTTACTCGCTCGGCGATCTTATAGAGGACTTCATCCTGACGAATGCCTGGTGAAAGGACTTATTAGTATCGTGACTTCGGGAGAAGAATGGTGGGAGCTCACAGTCGGGATCGTGGTCGCGGCCAAACCGGATGACGACCAGGCGTTCTTCCTCGGAGAGGATAGCCTGATCAACGTGCCAGGCTGAACGCAGGTGAGGCAGTACAATGGAACCCATGACGATCGTTTTTCGGGAGATGATGCGCAAGGTGAAAATTGGAGAAGCTGGAGCTTATCGCTGGCACCCCGCGATAGGGTCAGGTGACCGATCGACTCTAAATCACGAGTACCTCCAGCAACCAAACGTTCCACGGTTCCACACGATTAAATAGGTCAATTTGGGTTTGTTTTGTTTTTGAATTATTTGTTCTTAGCCTCGGGGTTTTCTGGTGAGGTATGGTAAAAGCCTTAGAAGATGAATGTGTACGCTATTAGTAAGTGTATGTCATTTTCTAAATTGTTGTACAGTACAGTACGTCTTCTTAGCGCTCACCTTAAATATATTTCCCTCACCCTGGAGGATAAGTTCCAACATGCCTAATTTGCAGTACCCAATGCAGGCTTGAATGAAAAGCCTGGAAAGCCTCAGTACCGAGAAGGACATTGTAATTAATACTTGCTTCAACAAACGGGATAATCAAACTTCTATCTAGCTTTCCAGAGAGCCCTCGCGATGAATTCTCCCACACGGCCCTGTGTCATCCTCAACCTTAGAAGTAGCATTCATGAACAAAGCCCAACGAAGAAGCGGTGGATTCAATTCCAACTTCAATGCTGAGCAGCGGCTATTAAACCCGAATTTCTCTGAAGATCCATTCATAGGCGGAGCCTACGCATTATAGTCAGCTGCAGTCTGCAGGTAGAGCTACGGTACAGAGTATGTACATTGTACATGTATTAAACAGCACACACGTGCATGAGCCTGCATCTCTGTGCTCGTAGCACCAGGCAATACTCCTCAAACCCTTGTCTCGTGTTCCGCTTCAAGCCGGCGCGTGGTGCCAGACACCATCTCAACAAATCATCTACTCTACACGTGTCGAGTCAGCCAAGAGAGTCTAAGCCTCAGAAGGCGCCAGAATATTGGGTATTATTGGGAGCTCGGCGGAAAAGGATACGCCGTTCCAATCACAAACTCGATCTGGTGGTCCCCACTAGCTCAAACGGGCATAGTGAGTACGTACTATTCGATGCACCATTCTGAATGCAAACCGAGACCCAAAGCTGAAGCTCGCTAAGCTTGGCAAATCTGGAACGAATCGTTGGAAAGCTCCTCTTGGCCCTGGTAGTTTCACAAGGGTGGCGCGGGGCTGAGGAGGGGTTATAAGGCTTGCGTCCCTCTCTTTCTCTTACCCTCTCTTTATCCACAACACACTTCTCTACCCCTTCCAAATCACACAACATCTATCAAAATGGGTTGGTTCGACGGTGAGTACCACAAAGTATTCTCTTACAATTGAATGATTCCCATGGCCTAACAATTTTCCCTATCACAGACGACAGCCACGAGGCCCGCAGCCACGAGGAGGTGACTAACCGCCCTCACGAGGCCCAGTGGTCCCACGAGCTCATCGGCGGTGCTGCTGCCTACGAGGCCATGAAGGCCTACGAGGAGCACGAGGCCCGCGAGGGTAAATGATCCAATTCACGTCCCAAGCAAGGCTCATGGACTGACATCATTTACAGGCAAGATTGACAACCACGCCAAGGCCAAGGAGATCATGGCTGGTATTGCCGGTGCCTTCATTGACCGTGAGGTTGAGACCAAGGGTCTTGACTTCATTGACCGCGAGAAGGCTAAGCACCATGCCAAGCAGGCCTACGAGAGCCGCATGGAGCAGAGTGGCCGCTGGTAAACAGCCGACCCGAATGACCCACAACAAACACTTGGCGATTTCTGGGAATGAGGAATGGAATCATGGAGATAAACACCACGATTGAATTAAAAAAATGCACCCATAAACTTCCGTGGCAGCCTATAAATTATGTATGTAGACGGAAACTTGTTTCACTTGAACACAAGCGTAGACCTCCCAGGCGGGTGCCTGCATGACAGTTTGGAGGCTGTGTGGATCATAACCAAGTAGCGTCGGGAAACAGCCGATCATTCAGGCAGAGACAGGACTCGAGGAGACTTCGCCGCATCGGCCAGATGTGGGGATTGTTTACATGGCAACATTTGGGTCCAAGCCAAAGATTCACCGGAATGGAAAGACAAATCTACTGATTCATGGAACGCAACCTAGCTACAATTGTGAATATACTACAGGGAACAGAACTTCTTCTCCAAGCGACCGGGCAAGCCGATGCAGTTGATGAAAAAGTGAGTTCGCGTCGATCGGGGGTAGTGTAAGCCCGATGACACTGTGCGACCAACGTGCGCAAGCACAGAGGTTGGTCACGAGATCCAAAAATGAGAATAATCAATGTGTTTCCCGTAGGAAACTTTCAGAGATTAAACTGAAAAGAACAGATACTACACTTGATCTAAGCCAATTGGCAAAGAGAGCTGGAAAAGAAAAAAGAAAAGAGGAAATGGGGGAGAGCGGGAGGAGATATTTATACCCTTGGGAAACGGAGCTAATGCTCTCCTCGCGTATCATAACCAATAAGAGACAGGGATAAAAGCGGGCCACCATGAGTCATACATCACATGATGGCCATATACTGCCACATCTCACCGGTGATCACATGCCACGTGATTCATTGATAAGCCCCAACCCTAATCACACCTAAACAGGTTAAGCGCAGCCCACGGGTGGGCAATTTTGGGAATTTTTCGCAAGTTCGACTAAGGGCTCCACCACGAACGCCAGATCTTCTTCCGACCATCCCTCTCGCCGGCGCAGGATATTCACCTCTTTGCGACCTTACCCTTTTCCGTCCCCATCCCCTCCCATCTATTCACAATGGCTCCCGTTGCTGCTGTACGTTGAAAGACACCCCGTGAACGCTTTGCTGTTCCTCCCAGCGGCTATGCCTGTGGCAGACCATGCACCACCCAGCATGACGGCGGCCGAATATTGAAATATCTATTCGGTTGATCGCAAATTGCGTGGACATGATCTGCTGCGACTGCCACTGGGAACTCGACATGTTGGAGCAGTAGGCTAATTCAGTTCTTTTCCGGTAAATAGGCCCGTGGTCGCAAGGCCCAGAAGACCACCCAGAAGGTATGTTACTGCAATCTACAAAAAACTCTCTTCAATCCAATTGGATGTTTCGGAGCCCGAGGAACTAACAAATCGCTTCACAGTTCATCATCAACGCTTCGCAGCCCGCTAGCGACAAGATCTTCGATGTCTCTGCCTTCGAGAAGTTCCTCCACGACCGCATCAAGGTCGAGGGCCGTGTCGGCAACCTTGGCGAGAACGTCGTTATCAACTCCATTGGTGACGGCAAGGTCGAGGTTGTTGCTCACATCCCCTTCTCCGGTCGCTACCTCAAGTACCTGTACGTTGATTATTGCGCCCATCCTCGATAAAACACTGGGACCGTTCCACTGACCGTGTGTTCTTTCTCGTTTACAGGACCAAGAAGTACCTCAAGAAGCAGCAGCTCCGTGACTGGCTCCGTGTCGTCTCCACCTCCAAGGGTGTCTACGAGCTCCGCTTCTACAACGTCGTCAACGACGAGGCTGAGGAGGATGAGGAGTAAATTCTCCCTCTCTCTACTGACTCTTGACCTCATTGTCGATCGATTCGAACTGGTATATGTGCATTCCTTTTTGGCTTGGGATTTTTGCCGGACAAAAGTGTGAGAGCCATGGAAAGTTGGGTCGTGGATTTGTGAGGGTAGATTAGCACTTAAATGCGCTATGAAATCAAAAAAGTTTATACCCTTCACACATTTTTGAACTGTTGTAGAACATCTCGTTACAGAAATCGTAGATTGCTTTATCGCTAGTATGTCATAAGACAGAGTGTTGGACATATCCACTGGACATATTACCAAAGTTTGAAAGATAGATCGATGGTCGTCATGTGGTATCATTGGTGAGATCGAGTACAGACTATGCTATGTGACGCTTGGATTCTTTCGCTGGGGACCGCCAGTTCCCTGTGCTGCCTCTCTAATATTCTGGATGTCTTGACCAGGAGGTGCCACTAAGTTGCCATTTTGAAACTTCCACCCTTTCGCCTCCAACCGCTTCCATATCACACCTGCCTTCACCCGCACCAAGTCACCCGTGGCAATCGAATCTTCCTTGGAGTCGTGACCCTTGTCTCCTCCCATTTGGATGTCTCGGTCAAGATGCCTTTGTGCCAGTGTTTTGAGACTCATGCGACTGGGCAGACGGCCTCTTGGGTGTGGGTATAGAAGCACGGTATCTATTATAACGGGATGAATGATTCGGCAAACGTTAAGATCGTTATCGATTGCATGGCCGATTAATGGTGTATCGGGCTGTAGGAAATTGAAAAGAAGGGATCGCGCTGCAGCAGGAGAATCGACAACCTGCAGTGGCTTGGTGTCTTTGCCATCCTGCTCTTGAACGGTAGTTGAGGTGCCATAAGGAACAGCAGTTGCATAGTGTTCAGGGAAGACACCTGAATAACGTGAGTTGAGGTCTAGCACCTCGCCCATAGGCTTAACCAGAACATCCAATATATCACGACCCTGCGGCCAGCTGACAGCCGTCAGACGAATGAGCTCTAAGCCCAGAGTTGTGTAGCCCATTTCGCAGTCAAAAGAAACGGGGTCCAGGGGCCCTTTATCGGGCTGTGCTGGCGTTTCTTCGAACTGGAGGATGGTTGCAAGGCGCTTTACCTCGGATACTTTGAACACATGGGTTTTGGCTTTGGTGCAGCCTGACGAAGCGCCCACAGATTCAGTGCAGCATGGAAAGTAAGCTTCCTGCGCGCCGGTGACATTGTCCGTTTTCTTGCGCGGCGGATACATAGGTCGAACTGGATGATAGGTACATTCACCGCCGCTGGTCAACGCTCCATCCTCGCGGCGTCCAGGGAAGACCTGAAAGCGTCCACCACACCGATCGCACTTTTCCCAGCCCTTAGACTCGACAACCCCTTTCTTCGCAGTCTCAATCTCTGCTGCAGTAGGTGCTTTAGTGACATAGCCAAATTCTTCAAGGCCAACCACTGGCGTGACAAGTGCAACTGCAAGGGCAGTCTCTTCCTCCGGTGACAGGCCTGTGTTGATAGGCTTTGACAGCTGCTGCGTGCTTGGTTCAATGGGCTGAATTTTGTAATACCGAGAATTGAGATGAGCCATCACCTCTTTTGTCCATTCTTCCATCGCCATCTTCGTCAATTTTACTATCCGAAGCTTGATGACATTGGAGTAAACCCCGGGGTTATCCCTGGCTACCTTTTCCTCTTCGTCCAGGGCCATTGTCACAAGCTCATTTTTGTTGAGGACAAAGCATTTGTTTGAAGTATCCTTTTCCTTGGCAAGTTTGTCATTGAGTGCTGACATGCCAGCATGTAGCTTCGTCAGGATGGCTGTCCGAACGGCATGATTGGCTGGGGCCTTTGGAAGCATTCGAGGATTGAGGCTTTCTTTTGGCACCTTTCGAGGAGGGAGTTGTGAAGTAGCCCGCTCTAACGAAGTGGCCGCAGCCTCAATTTCAGTTCCTTGGCTTGTAGCTTTAGACTCTGTGCGTCCTGGAGGAGGAGAGACTCCCCGAGAAATCGATGACAGCTTGGAAACGCCCGACCTGGAGCTTTGTGATTGTTGCTTCGACCTAGTCGCGGCCACTGGCGAATTTGTTGAACGTTCTTGAACTTGAAAATGAGTAGATGGGTTCAAGCTCGAGTCTGATGATAGGGTGGAGTCTTCAGCCTTAAGCCTCTTGGAAGGACGCTCGCTCTCAACTGAGCTAAAAGCGCGTTTCTCAGCCGCAGACGGATTGAAAGCCTGGGCCTTATGCGAGAACAGACAGGTTACAAGAGAGCATTGCGTACCCTGTGGGCAGGGAATGCCGTCAAATAAACCCAAAGTTGTGAACATTGTCGGTTGAAGAGTCCTCAGCTAGACTCTCAAAGAGACGATTTGCTGCTCGTGTAATGACACGTCGATCCAAAGGACAGGATCAAGGGAGCATAATAAGCATTTGAAAACAGAATGAAGCTTCGTAAGCTATGCTAGGGTCGTGTTGGCGCAGAAAAGCATACAACCTGCCGCCTTTTATGACGTGCAATTCATAGACCTCGGGATGCAAACATGAGCATCACCGATTGTTCGTGAGATAACACGGGGAAATTTGATGAAATAATTAGATCTCTCGCCTGCCGCACGACATTCGAGATAAGTACGCCACCATGAATAACCACCAGAGTTACGTGTAATCAAATGGTGTAGGAGAGGTCAAGGCCAGAGTTGATTAAATGTTGAAGATTGGATGCAAACCAAGCCAAACTAGACACCTGAAGATACAGGCGACAACATGGAAGGTCGATCTTATCACCGGGCTTATCGGCTGGAAGCTTGTCAGTCAGCCTTAACTCCGATCAGCACAGTGGCTGAGTGGCCTTTTATCTCGTCAGCCTGGCCTCCTGATTCAATTTTTCCTTTCACAAATAAATCAGTCACATATTGCAGAAATGTCGGATACTGGGGCTTCAAACAAAGCCGACCATCTCTGTGTACTGGTGCATGGGTATGTTCAGTCCCCTGGTTTCGGATGACGTCGGGAGGCAAGCTAATCCGCCCTGCGTCTAGCCTGTGGGGTAAGCCATCGCACCTTGACTACATGGTAGCGGCGCTTAAGGAGAAATATGGAGAAGACCATCTTCACATTCTTTGTCCAGAAGGAAACAGCGGCAACTTCACCTACGATGGAATCGAGGTGGGTGGCGAACGCGTGGTGCATGAGATCGAAGACACCCTCGAAACATTGGAAAACAAAGGGCAGAAGATTACAAAAATCAGCGTTGTTGGCTACTCTCTGGGAGGTCTGGTTGCTCGATATGCCATTGGTTTGCTTCAAGCCCACGGATGGCTGGATAAAGTGGAACCCATGAACTTCACTACATTTGCCTCACCACATATCGGTGTGAGAACTCCCCTCAAGGGTGTAAGAGGACAGATATGGAATGGATTGGGACCACGACTGGTTTCTATATCGGGCCAGCAATTGTTCATGGTCGATTCGTTCCGCGACACCGGGCGGCCCCTGCTTAGCATCCTGGCCGACCCGGAGAGCATTTTTATCCAGGGATTGAAGAGGTTTCAAAATCGGAGTGTGTACGGCAATGTTGTGAATGACCGCACCACGGCATTGTACACGACTTTGTTCACGAAAACGAATCCCTTCCGGGACCTTGAAAAAATAAATATCAATTACGTCGAAGGTTATGAGCAAGTTATCGTTGACCCTGATGAGTTCTTACTGCCGCTCACACCCAAGGAAACTGAGGATTCTTCATCCGAAACGTGGAAACAGACCAAAGATTTTGTACAAAACATGCCTTTTTACCTGCTTATTTTGCTGTTGCTTCCTCCCGCTTCCACACTATTCTGCATCAATGCTGCGATTCAAACATTCCGCAGCCAGAAAAGAATTCGCCTGCATGTGGAGGGCAAAAACGGTGCACTGTTTGGGAAGTACAAGGTACCTCTACTGGTGCGGGATATGCAACAAGTTATGGACGAAGTCTTTGAGAATGCCAATGCTCGCGAAGAGCCTGCCTATCTCTCGGGCTCTGACGTCGAAGCTTCTGACTCTTTTGAGAAGACCACAGGGAGGGGGATCGAAGCCGACTGGGTTTAATTCAGACCCCTCGGCAGATTCCCAACCTCCACCTATTAGCCACGCACTATCCAAATTCCCGAAGCTTGCTCTAACGTCTGATCAATTCGACATTATTGATTCTTTGAATGATGTGGGATTCCGGAAATATCCCGTTTATATTCACAAACACCGACACACCCATGCAGCTATCATTGTTCGAATTCAAAAGGAAAGTTTCAACGAAGGCAAACTGGTCATGAAACACTGGCTTGACAGTGGTTTCATTGTATGATTTTGTGCCATGCGATATTATGCTGAAAAACATACAATATGGTCACAGCATTCTGGAGGTAATTTTTCGATAGTCTTTCTCGTACTAGCATCTTGTATATCAAATAATAGATTTCACTCTCATGTCTAATAAACACGACCCTGGGCCAATTACCGGACTAGTCCCTAAACACTGTCGCACACTCTTCCCTGGAACTGAGAATTTCAACGTCATTCCAATAACATATTCCAAGGTTGTCGATTGAGCTCGCCGCTCCGGTCACTCATCTAGCCGATGCAGATGGTTACACGGCGATCTCGTCTTGAGGCCAATCAAGGATCGATCTCAGGATGGTTCGTGCGCGATTTGCCACAGTTCTGCGATCTTTATCTCTACTTCTTATCTGAACATCGTACAACCTGATAGATCTCCAATTCTGGCGACATCGATTTTCGCGTCTCCAATCGCCTAGTTTTGCTACATGCCGATCCACCCCGAAGAGCCAATAGTGGCTCCGAATGCCTGTAAGCTGCATAGCCCACTAGTATCAGCACAGAGAAAGTGGATAACATACCCGTACCATTCCCGGTTAGAGACCAGCTCTGAAGATTGATCAGCTACTAGTCGCTTATTAGTGTAACACTTAAAGCAGCCACAGCGTACATGGAAAAGCAAACATACCAGCTGTAACCACTATCTCTGGACCTTACCATGGGCGGTACATGATATCTGGCATACACTGTGGCAACTACTATCAAGCTATTTGGAATGAGGAACCAAATCTAATTGAACACGATTTTGAGTTTTAGGCACCTGCATGTACCGAGCTCATTGAAAAACCTCGATGAATTTTAATTTGCAAAGCTGTATGCCCCAAAGTACAATACCATTGATGGAAAACTCCATTCCGTCTATTTGTTACAGCCTTATATGCCGATCTCTGCCATATGCATAACAAGGCTCGTAGCCTTGCTGCCCGTGACTATGAACTGAATGGTTGATGGCTCGAGCCCTCCTATGTGTTAATCTGACCTGCATATACGACAAATGTGGGACGCGTCAAGTAACTCGCTATTTATGAATATCCATCTCGCTACTTTTCTGATTTCCTAAGATCTCTCGCTCTGACTCAGTACTCAATTCAACAAATTTTTATCAGAGATCGCCACACCACTTGACCATAACAATGACCCTGAAAGCTGCCACTCAAGATTCAAATGAGTCCACCCCGGTGACGATGGAAAATATCGATGCTGAAATTCGCACAATTGATGAGTGTGATAGTAGCATGACTGAAAAGTCTCAGGCTAATACACCTGCCGAGATCAGTGCCGAGGGAATTTCTGTCAATGGAAATTATGTACCAAAAGTTGCACCCCCGGATCCTATCGCCATCTGTGGTATGTCATTACGTCTCCCCGGAGGCCTGAATTCACCACAACAGCTATGGGAATTCTTGATTGCCAAGGGTGACGCCCGCAGCCCAGTACCGGAATCAAGATACAATGCTTCTGCATTCTACTCCAAGACTGCAAAACCAGGCAGTGTCAAGACTGAGTATGGGTACTTTCTTGATGACGATCTATCTTCCATAGATACGTCATTCTTCTCCATGAATAAGGTAGAAGTTGAGCGAGCAGACCCGCACCAACGGCAAATGCTAGAAGTTGCAAGAGAATGCATGGAGGATGCCGGTGAAACCAACTGGAAAGGAAAACCAATTGGCTGTTATATGGGTAGCTTTGGCGAAGACTGGAATGGCATATTTGCAAAGGAGAGCCAACAGCACGGCTTATACCGTGTGACTGGATATGGGGATTTTGTTTTAGCGAACCGTGTCTCTCATGAGATGGATCTGACAGGGCCAAGGTTAGTTATTTGGTGCCCCTCTTCTACCTCCCCTGCCACTAATTTTTTTTAACAAAGCATGGTAATCCGCACTGCTTGCTCCGCATCTATGGTTGCATTGCATGAAGCGTGTCTGGCAATATCTAGGGGTGATTGCGAGGGGGCTATTGTCGGCGGAGCCAACTTGATATTGAGCCCGGAGATGACTATTGCTATGACGGAGCAAGGCGTCTTATCACCCGATGGCTCTTGTAAGTCTTTTTCCGCCGATGCTAATGGTTATGGCCGAGCAGAAGCAGTATCTGCTGTTTTCATAAAACCTTTATCCGACGCTATCAGGGATGGAAACCCAGTACGAGCTGTCATTCGTGCAACTGCTTCAAACAACGACGGAAAAGGTTCTGGTGCTGGTATCTACTCTCCCAATGATATTGCCCATGAGTCCATGATCAGACGTGCCTATGAGGTGGCGGGTATAACAGATTATTCCCAGACTGGGTTCTTCGAGTGTCATGGCACAGGTACAGCTGTGGGTGATCCCATTGAGACCAAGGCTATAGGCCGTGTTTTTGGTCCTGGTGGAATCCAGATCGGCTCGGTCAAACCCAATCTTGGTCACTCCGAAGGAGCTTCGGGTCTCACATCACTGATCAAATCGGTACTCGCTCTGGAGAACTCTATCATTCCCCCGAATATCAAATTCAACAAGCCCAACCCGAACATCCCATGGGACTCTGGACTCTCCGTTCCCACAGAGCCAATGCCATGGCCCGAGTCTCGGAGCGAACGTATCAGCGTGAACAGCTTTGGTATCACTGGTACCAATGCTCATGTCATTCTGGACTCGGCTAAAAGTTTTGGGATCACCTCCCCCGCCCCGAAGCGGCCTCTCACGTCCCCACAACTGCTGGTCTACTCAGCGAACAGCGCCGACTCGCTGAAAAAGATGACTGAAACTTACAAATCCTTTGCTCTGAACAATCCAGGCCGAGTTCGTGATTTAGCATTCACCCTAGCGAATAGAAGAGAGCATTTGCCTCATCGCGCATTTGCCGTGGCAAGTCTTCTTGCCACTGTCACAACTTCAGCACTCTCAGCATCAAAAACCGAGGGGGTACCTAGTATCGTTATGGTATTCACCGGCCAAGGTGCTCAATGGCCACAGATGGGTCAATGTATGCTCCAAAGCAGCGCATATCCTGTGTTCAAAAAGAGCATCCAGTCACTCGATGAACATCTACGAACACTCAAGCATTCTCCAGAATGGTGTATCGAAGAAGAGCTCCAGAAGCTACCTGATGCTAGCAGACTTAGTTCTGCTGAATTTTCTCAGCCTCTCTGTACCGCAATTCAAATAGCTCTAGTCGACACTTTCGCCTCTGTTGGAGTGGAGCCTGCGGCTGTTATAGGCCACTCTAGTGGTGAGGTGGCCGCTGCATATGCCGCTAGCGCGATTACGGCCAATGAGGCCATTGAAATCGCATTTTACCGTGGCCAAGTCACGAAGCAAGCAAAGTCCGGAGCCATGGCGGCTATTGGAATGAGATCTGAAGATGTCCAAGAATATCTGCAGCCTGGAGTAGGAGTAGTCATTGCTTGTGAGAATTCACCAAGGAGTGTTACTATATCCGGTGACTCCGAGGCAGTTCAAATGGTTGTTACCAGGATCAAAGAGGCCCACCCTGATATTCTCGCAAGACTGCTGAAGGTCGATAAAGCTTATCACTCCCACCATATGATGGATATTGGCAACGATTATTATTCGCTGATTGAAAACAGAGTTTCTGCCAAAGACCCCACAAAATTGTTCTTCAGCACTGTTGAGAACAAGATCCTTACCCAAGGCTCAAGCCTTGGTCCCAAATACTGGCAAAAGAACTTGGAATCTCCAGTGCTTTTCTACTCCGCAGTTTCATCTATCATCAACCATCACGATGTTGCGAAGAAGATGTTGTTCCTTGAGGTTGGGCCCCACTCGGCCCTCTCAGGCCCCTTGAGGGAAATTCAGACTCAGGTCACCGACTCTGCTTCTCCATATGTGTCAGCATTTATCCGCAACCAGAACGATCTGGAAGCATTCTTGGCAGCGGCTGGAGCGCTGTACGTATTCAATTGTCCGCTCAACTTGAATAAGGTCGTTTCAGACGGCACAACCTTGCCAGATCTCCCAAGATACCCATGGGACCACTCGAAGAAATTTTGGTACGAATCTAGGCTGAGCAAAGAGTGGCGTCACCGCGAGCATA
This sequence comes from Penicillium pulvis, assembly GCF_028828015.1. NCBI lineage: Eukaryota > Fungi > Ascomycota > Eurotiomycetes > Eurotiales > Aspergillaceae > Penicillium > Penicillium pulvis. The sequence continues at coordinate 2,591,949 of NW_026643079.1, read as the reverse complement.
GGCATCACGATCTGTTGGGAGCTCGGGTCGTGGAGAGCCTCGATGTTCTATTCCGAAATGTCTTCCACTTGGATAATGCACCATGGATTCGGGATCACAAGGTTGGTATGGATATTGTCTTTCCATTCGCTGGATATGTAGGAATGATCGGTGAGGCCGTGTGCCAGATCACTGCAGGTCAAATCACCGGAGGCCAGAGCACCGGGGTTAATGAGGCGTTCAAGCTGCGTAAGGTCATCGTTAGCACCGCCCTTGTGTTGAACGAAGCTCAGCCAGTCGAAATAATGACTACAATGCGCCGTGTTCCCTTGACAGACTCTCTAGATAGCGAATGGTGGGAATTCACCATCGCTTCCCACAACGGAACAGGTTGGACCAAGCACTGCTCCGGCGAGGCGAGTTCGCATACTGAAGAAGCCAAATATGCGGAGAAGCATACTCATTTCAGGCGCAAAGTCGACACACATCATTGCTACAAGTCAATGTCCAAGGCAGGTCTCAACTTTGGCCCTGAGTTCCAACGACTTGATATCGTCCAGGCCGACACTACTACGCAGAATGCGGTATCGGATGTGGCCGCCAGAGACACCGATAACGAGGGATATTATTATATGCATCCGACTGTGATAGACGCGTCACTACAGTTGCTTTATGTTGCTGTGTCGAAAGGCTATGACCCAGCGATTAAGACCATGGTCCCCACCAATATTGCAGAAATGTGCATTTACCGCTGCCATGAAAATGTTCAAATCCGGGCTTCCGCAACCTACACCCCGAACGGTTCCATCATTGGAAGTGGGCAATGTGTCACAGCTCATGGCAAGATTGCCTTGCGCAGCTCTGGAATCAGATTATCTGTTCTTGATGGGCAGCAAGATTCCAGTGAAGTTGGTGACACCACTTGTCGCGCAGAATGGGGTCCTCATATTGGCTTTTTGGATGCCAAAAATCTAATAAAGCCACTAATTGACCGTAGTGGATCCATGCCTGTAATGACAGAGCTTACTCATTTGTGCATGATTCACACAAGACGGGTGATTGCGGGATTGAGTACTTCAATTGACCATATGCACCACTATAGGTCTTGGGTTGACCGCCATCTACAGTCTGTTGATGTTCAAGATCTCGAATCGCTTGAAGACGCTGTCATTGAGCAGCGAGTGAAAGACATCATCCACAGCACATCGAAAGATGCGACTTATTATCCTTGCATGGTGGCCATGCAGAAAGTCTTCAGCAATGTTGAAAAGATCTTCACCGGTGAAATTGAGGCATTGGACCTTCTTCTCTCAGACGATACTCTGACCGATGTCTATGTCTCCATGGATCAATGTGATGAGTCACAGTTCTTTAAGCACTTAACTCATACCAAGCCCAATCTGCGGGTTCTTGAGATTGGTGCCGGAACAGGTGGATCTACTGCCGAAATCCTGAAGACGTTAATACCTACACCTGGAAATAGAACTCTCTACTCCAAATACACCTACACTGATGTCTCGCCCGGCTTTTTTGTCGCAGCTCAAGAGCGATTCAGAACGCAGCCAAACATAGAATACGCAGCCTTGGATATCAGCAAGGACCCCTCTACGCAGGGGTTTGATGGTCGGAAATTCGACCTGATCTTAGCTACAAACGTCATTCATGCCACGAAGTCTCTCCACGAGAGCCTGAGAAATATCAGGCAACTGCTAGATCCTAATGGCTGGCTGCTGCTTCATGAGTTGACAACAACTTGCAAATGGCCTAACTATGTCTGGGGAGTTCTACCTGGCTGGTGGGCTGGTCAAAGTGACAACCGAGCAAACGAGCCATACGTTAGTACTGAGCGCTGGAGAAGCGAGCTTGAGGCTTGTGGATTCCACCCCCATGCTATGGTTCCGGATTCTGCGGAACCACATCAACTAAACACTATGATTGCGGCTAAACCGAAGGCTGAGAGCATCCCTGATAAGCGTGTTACGCTCTTAACTTTGTCCGACTCAGAAGCCGTGAATTGTATAACTCAAAGTCTGGAGAATCGGGGATATGCCGTTCACCACTGCAGAATGCAGGATTTGCCCTTGACCTTGCCTTGTGGTCAGGATGTCATTGCTTTGGTTGATGAGGAAGGTCCTTTCTTTGATGAGATTGACAATCGGCGGTTCGAATCATTCAAAACATTGGTGGATAACCTGAAAAATTGTGGAATCTTCTGGGTGACTGGCCTTTCGCAAATCCAATGTCACGACCCCAGGTTTGGTCAGATAACCGGTATTGCCAGGACAATTCGCTCTGAACTGCTAATCGATTTTGCAACCTGCGAGGTCGATAATGTCAACATTTCCTCCACAGAAAGAATCATTGATGTCTTTGAGAAATTCCAGGCTTGCCAGGAAGATGAAACATTCAAGCCCGAATTCGAATACGCTATTGTGAAAGATACGGTCTATGTTGGAAGATTTCATTGCTTCTCGGTTCATGACGAAACACCGCTACCAGCCCCGAATGACAAGACCGCTGACAGGATCGCTCTTCGAACCAGCAAGCCTGGCCGCCTGACTGCTTTAGAATGGGCTCATCAAGAGTCTGAAGTCCTCAAGGAGAATGACGTGGAAATTGAAACACATGCAACTGGCTTGAATTTCAAGGTAAGTCAGACCATATCCCAAAAGATGACAGAAGAATGGCTAACCCCGACGATGTATATGTAGGACGTTTTATGTGCTATGGGGATTTTGGAATCTTCAGGAGATGGGTTCGGCCTTGAAGGCGCCGGCATTGTTCGACGCACTGGCCCAAATGTTACCATGAAGCCCGGCGATCGCGTCATGTTTATTTCGCGAGGTGCATTCGGAACACACGTTGTCATATCTGAGAATCTTTGTGAAGTCATTCCAGATGGGTTGAGCTTTGAGGACGCAGCTGCCATGCCTTGCGTATTCGCGACGTCGATCCACTCATTGTTCAACATTGGAAATCTGAAAAAAGGACAGGTTTGTTGATTCTCTCACCACCTATACTCATTGGCTATGTTCTGACGGCTTTTTAGTCTGTTCTAATTCACAGCGCTTGCGGTGGGATTGGTATCTCCGCTATTCAGCTTTCCCAGATGGCTGGCGCCGAAGTATATACGACGGTAGGCAACGAGGAGAAGGCCAAGTATCTTATGGAAACCTTTGGGCTTCCCAGGAATAGAATTTTCAACTCTCGCAACACCTCTTTCGTCGAGGATGTGATGCGGGAGACGAACGGTGAAGGTGTGGATTTAGCCTTGAATTCTCTATCTGGCGAGCTGCTGCATGCAACATGGCAGTGTATTGCACCTTTTGGTAAAATGGTCGAGATTGGAAAACGCGACTTGGTAGGCTCTGGCAAGCTTGATATGAGTACCTTCTTAGAGAACCGCAGCTACTGCTGCGTTGACCTGGACCAGATTTGTTTCACCAGGGAAAAGATGGCAAAGGAGTAAGTGCCCAAGACCTTTCTGATAGAATCGTGTTTTGGTATGCGAATGCTAACATATAACGACGAAGGCTACTTAAAAGCATCGTGGAACTACTCAGACAACGCCATATTAATCCCATTCGACCGATCAAGGTCTTTACATCTGATGCCATTCTTGATGCATTCCGGTATATGCAACAGGGTGTCCACCTGGGCAAGATTGTTGTGTCAATGCGCGATAAGACTGGTCAAATTAGCATTGGAAAGGATGTACAGCGGCGCAAGAAGGTGATACAATTCGATGGCTCTGGCGCATATTTGCTAGTTGGTGGCCTTGGAGGCTTAGGCCGCTTTATCTCAATTTGGATGGTAGAACATGGGGCTCGTCACCTCATATACCTGTCTCGAAGTGCAGGTTCGAAGAAACACCTTGAATTTGCCCAAGAACTTTCCAGCATGGGCTGCCGCACCAGCTTTGTTCAAGGAAGCGTTGACAAGATTGAGGATGTTTCGAAGGCCATGGCACAAGCTCAAGGGCTCAAAGGTATATTGCAGATGTCCATGGTACTTGCTGACCAAAGCATTCCACGCATGACGATGAAAGAGTGGAATACGGCTGTTGATCCAAAGATCAAAGGAACCTGGAATCTCCACAATGCTTCAATGTCCGCGGACCTTGACTTCTTCATCCTTTTCAGCTCAATATCTGGCATCTTTGGCCAGCCTGGCCAAATGAATTATGCTGGGGCAAACAGCTTTTTGGATGCCTTCTCCCAGTATCGTTTAGGCCTGGGGTTGCCTGCCTGCTCCATCCAGATTGGTGCCGTCGACGATGTTGGATACCTTAGCGAGCACGACTCGCTTATGCAGAAATTGATGGCTTCCAGCGTCGGGGACTGGAAAGTCTCAGGACGAGAACTCCTCGAAGCGATTGAGGCAGCTGCACAATCAAAGTCACACCCTGGCTTCTGTCTTGGCATTCGCGCGAACGCACCTTCGGGGAATACTGGAAGTCGCTCACCTTGGAAGAAAGATATCCGTATGGCTGTCTTCAAGAATTACGAAGAGACTGGGAAATCGTCTGGCTCTTCTTCTACTGAAGGCCTCCAATCTTTCCTAGCTGCGGCCAAGGCTGACAAAGCTTTACTTGATCAGCCCGACTGTGCCCACTTTCTCGCCGTCCAGATCGGAAAGAAGATTTTCAACTTTCTGTTGAAACCGGAAGAAGATCTGCAGACATCCTGCTCCCTGCCAGAACTTGGAATCGACTCCCTTGTGGCTATAGAAGTGAGACAGTGGTGGAGATTGACCTTCGGGTTCGATATCAGTGTGCTTGAAATGATGGGGATGGGTAGTCTTGATGCCCTTGGTGAGCATGCTGCTCGTGGAATGCTTAGATTGTACCATGGAGTTGCAGAGTAGACCAGTTGAAAGAGACCGTGGGGGGCTTTTTCATGGAGCTTTTAATTGAACATCACAAAGTTAGTTGAGCACCCTCACTAACCGCATTCAAAGTAGCGCAGTATTCAAGATTAAGAGAGAAATGTTTTTGAGTACATACCCAATTACATACTTGCTCATGTTACTCTGTAGACTACGCTGGAATGTGAAGGTGATTAAAGAGTGATGCCCATTAAGCTACCTTTTATTGCTTATATTATGACTCTAATGCAGCTTCATCTTGTATATTGACGTGTATCGAGGTAATGCAATGTACTTCAATACTTTTATTTGAATTACGATTACTGCACCATACCGGATATAGAAATATAGTGGTGTTCGGCTAATTTTGTGGTGTTCAATCATCGCGCTCCATTTTCATCTCAGTCTATTTGGTAAGCCGTTGTTCATCATAGCCGCAAATCAACATACATGTCAGCACTGAGGTTATTCCCAGTAGGCTTGACGGTGATTTGTCCAATAAGTTTCTCGTCTCTACTAGAGCTATTTGATCATTTAAGAGATGAACCAGTACCAAGTCCATACCTGGGATACGAACTACTAGATAGAGTACGCAGTACGAGTCAGGGGAAACAGGAAGCGGAAATGACTGCGCTCCCTGAATTCTGGCCAGGTGGGAGTAGTTATCTGCTGGCGATAGACATGACCATTCAATTAGTTCTATTTTACCTCATATGAAATCCGACTAATCCCACTTTTCCTAGTAATCTTCCGGATACTGATAGAGCCAACTAGACCAGTCCGCTCAACATGAGTACCACCACAGGGACTCTGATCAAGCCCACCAATACTAACCATCCGAACAGGACCATCGCCTGGCTTAGCACGATCATCAACAACCGTGCCGGCATCCAGCCATGAGATAATAACAGGCAGATCCTGCTGAACCAACTCATCAATCTTCGCCTGAATCACCGGCTTATGTTCGTTATACAGCAATCCCTCATATTCCATACCCGCCTCTTTAGGCGTATGATTGGCCTTGACCTCTTTCATATGCGGCATGAGAATCTCCATCGCCACGCCGATAATATGACCAGCCGTATGCAGTTGAGAATGGTAGTCCCGTTTGGCACCGTCAACCCTCTGTACAACAATCTGGCCCTTGGAAAAAGATGACGAATCGCCATTGCTGGGCTTTCCAAAATGGATAATTGTGCCGTCTTGCGCCTTGCGGACCAGGGACACTGTGAAGCTAGGCTCTTGGTTTGCGACTGTGATGGTGCCAGTGTCGCTGAGTTGTCCACCTCCTTGTGGGTACAGAATTGTTTGGCGCGTTGTCATAGCTGATTCATCTGAGCCGAAATTTTTTGCTAGCCCTTTCTCATCTTCTGGAAGTGATGAGATAGGTTGATACGACACAATCTCTGTTGTCAGAGCTCGCAGAGAGGCGTCGTGCAGGTATAGTGCTTCTGTAGGGATAGCCTGGGTTTATTTAGCAGCTGTAATTGTATATATTGCTAGTTTTATACATACCATCTTGTCAACTGGGATATTTACCAGGCTATACCATCTAATCCTTCACTTTTCAGGAGGAATGAGACCCGGGAGTTGCTCCCGCGCTGTGTGGGGCATGTCAATCGAAGGGCGGAGTCGGATGCCTGAATTATCAGGCACCAGTGAGTGGTGGTCACTTTTAGAAGAAGAAGACGCAACAACCTCTTCATCAAATTTTGAAGTTTGCCTGACATATCCAGGAAATACTGAAAGTTATGTCAACATTTATACCCAGGACTCACGGCCAGCAGCACATTCTGAATCAATGTCCTGCTCAATATAGAGGTCAAGACAGATAGGAGCTTCTTAATTGAACACCGCAAGATTAGTTAAACACCCTCACTAACCGCATTCAAAGTAGCGCAGTATTCAAGATCCAGAGAGTAATTTTATTGAGTACATACCCAGTTACCTACTAATATACGCTACTCTAAAGGATACGCTAGGATGTTCAGGTGATTAAAGAGTGATACCCACTAAGCCACCTTTTCCTACCTATGTCAAGGCTCTAACGAAGCGTTGTCTCGTATAGTGACGGGAACTAAGCGCGATGATGTTAATTATTTGATGCTTAACACGCCATTTTTTCTTATTTACAATTGCTGCGCCATACCAGATATAGAAATGATGTAGTGTTCAACTAGTGAGCTTCGACAGATAATGCCAAGATAGCAAGCGAATACATGTATGAACACCCTAGGGTAATCAAATTCGTAAGGAAGTTCAACTGAGACATTATGAAATACACCCACGGGCAAGAACCTCCTCTAGGCCAACTCTAATTCGACATCATCCACACCACGGATTATTACCCCAGATTAACCCCCGCCATGCACACGTGGACTCCCCTGCGCCTCGCAGATGCAACCCAGTTTGACCGGGATCTGAGCCCGGCAATATTCGGCTTCACCTAATCTGTTCATCCCAGAACCCCGCACCAGAAAAAGGAAATTTTTGTATGGCTAGAATATCATTAGTATGGTCGCGGCTCGCATACTCCATCTGACTCTGAATGTTTGGGTTGCTGTGCCATCTAGAGAATTACATCATTCCGGGACTTTGCATGTTCCCTAGGTTTTTCATAATTCCGATAGGAAGAGGGGAAGAGGGTGGGGAGAGGGCGCTAGAAGGCCTTCTCTAGAAATTCGGGGTATTCTGGGTTACCCTGTGGATTGGAGACTAGACAAGTACAGAGAAATATGGATGCATCCGGTGTCACCAAGCCGAGTGGCTGAAGAGAACAAAACGTGATGAGGCTTTGAGATTTCCTTCACAAAATAATCTCCAAGGCTGTCAAAAACTATCTATCTTGTCATGTGTTTCAAGCAGGTGTGAGAGCTACCTTTGCCCCATTCCTCGAGCACAAAGTCAAGGCCACAGATTCTTCCCATGGCCCTGGATCCCGACTTTCCAAGGTTTGAAATTCTTGCGCCATCCGAGCAATAACGTAGGCAGCTTCGGTCAATGCATAACGTTGACCTATACAGATACGTGGGCCACCGTTAAAGGGTAAGTATCCCCAGCGAGGCAGTAGCTTCCCATCTTCCCAGCGTTCTGGACGGAACTCTTCTGCATCCGCACCATAGATATCAACACGCCGATGCATTGCGTATACACAATAGCCCACAATCGTGCCTTTGGGGACGAAGACAGGTGAGAGACCATCTTCGCCTCCCCCAAGTGGCAGTACAGTATCTCGCACTGCTTCTCGCTCGTTCCGTGGTACAACTGGGTGTAAACGGAGTGCTAGAAAAGTCAATAAGGTTAATGGTCTTCGATAGTCTTGGTAAATAGTTTTCACTCACATTCATTCATACAGCAATGGACATATTTGAGGCTGCGCAGCTCCTCATATGTTGGGGTTCGACCTTGCAGAAAAGCAACTTCTCGGCGCAACTTGTCCCACATTGCTGGATTTTTAGCAAGCATGAAGAACAGATTGCCAAGTAGACTAGCAGTGGTATCGCGACCAGCTAGGAGGACATTCATCAATTCATCTAGAACGCGAGTTCGATCAGTTGTCCGCGATGCCAATTCTTGCGCAAAAACATGTTTCTGGCGATTCGAGTCAGTTTCCCCTTTTACTGTTTCCTCCTGCTTGACATCGACCGCACGGAATGCTTCATCGACGAACTGCTGGACAAACTCTCGGCAAATACGATTGGACTCGTCGGCCTTCGGATCGTTGTGGAATATTTTCAACGGACCCAGCATTGCTCGCGTGATGATGGCACTCTGAGCATACTGGAAAGCGTGGGCAAAGTCGCGCTCCGATTGAGCCTTCTTCAAAGTGCCGACTGATTCTCCGAACAGAAACTCAGTCGCTGAATCAATGGTATATCGGAAGAAGAGCTCTTGTAGATCAACGACCGTCTTTCCATCGCGGGGAAGTAGTGCAAAAAGATCCTGGATCAAACTCTCCAGCGACGTTAGATCAGCTATCTGGTCACGGGTAAAGCTGGGTCGAATCAGGGCGCGCGATGCGGCCCAGTGGTCGCCATCAGTGTCGAAGATGCCCTTTCCCAGAAGTGCATTGAATGGTTCAAGCCGGAAGCTGATACCGTAATCTTCGAATTTAAGCGACAAAATCGTTTTGATGTTCTCCGGTTCTATGGTCCCAATTCCATATTTATGGAGCTGCCTTGTGGTGAATGTGTTGCCGAGAGTGTGGAAAAGCTCGGTATTCCTGTCGAGCAATTTATGGTCCTTGTAAGCGTTCTTAGCCCAGAATATCGTGTCGATTCCCCAAAACGGATCCTTGTTCGCTGCCTTTGCCACCTTTTTGCAGCCATGGGCGCTGACAGTCTGGCAATGGGTGAGAAACTTTCGGATGGACAAGCACGCGACGGCTACAAAGGTGAACAGCACCAGCAAAAGCCTTGGACTAAGTGCCAAATAAGTCATGGTGTCGTTTGTGAGAGAAATTAACAAACAATAGGGGCAACATTGGGAAACAGCCCTTAAGTGAGATTCATTGAGGTTTGTGATGGGGGCCTGAATTGTGTTGCGTCATACGTAAGCACTTGAAGTACTCTGACCCCTTTTGCACTATCGTGCCACGCGCCCACCCATTGATTGCATATATGTACATCTGCACTGAAACCGGAAATATCTAAATATATCTGCTTCATGAAGTCACTGTATAGTTGGTTATAGTTCAAGTTGAAGGAGCAAGATTCGAATGTTTACAGGAGAAACTCAGGTGAAACCGAGATAAGAATTCTATACCATTTATCATATTGTTCATAATGTAGAAGTAGATGGTCCAGGTGAGGCGATAAGAGTAGACTCTTAACACCAGCACTTGGAAGAAAGTATTATAGCAAAAAATGGCATGAAAATCGTAAATTGGGAATCATGTAGACATACGAGTCAATCGCACGGTCATTGAAGGAAATTGTGTCGGTTCTGGAGAAATAGGCAGCAGTTCAGCTCAGCCAGGTAGTAGCCAAAGGTGGAGCACGGCCTTAATTGCGAACATCGCCTTTATTGGCCTCGGCCGAGTCGTCGGTATAACGGCCGCCATTGAGCATCTTCTCATGCTCACGCTCAATAGCAAATTTGACACCCTCGTAGACGTTCTCACAGATCTTCTTGGGTGGGAAGCGAGGTTCGGTGCCGTCTTGGTAGACACCGGTTTTCACGAGGACAGAATACCATTCGTTTTCAGCGATCTCGTTGTATTCATTGGTCCCGCGCACATCCGATTCTGGAGTATCACCGAAGAAGTAGACGGTGGCCGGAGGCTCGTTGATGCCGTGGGACTCACTGCGCCATTCTTGTAGTAGGCGAGTGGCAAATTGGAATGTGCCGATTTGTGGCTTGCCGAAGGCAATGCTCTTAAGGTCCTTTCCAGTCACGGCTTTGTAGAGAGCCTCGAGCGATGCACGTAGTGCGCCCATACCAATGCGGGAGTAATCGTGAGATGTGGACCACACGACGTCGTTGTGGGAGAAAAAGACAGGGGGTCCGTCGTCAAAGGTCTCCGACCGTTGATCCAGACACCCGTTCTTTGACATAACACAATCCAAAATGATTTGCTGATCACTGGCCCAGTCGCGACTGTCAGCGAACACGAAAATAGCCTCAATTTGAGTCTTGCTCAAATCGAGTAGTCGAGAATTGTTGTATTCGTCCTCGGTCAACTTTCGGAAGGGGGCTGTGTCTGGTCGCGTCTTGATAATATCACCGGGTGTGATCACGTCCTTAAATCCATATGCTTCTGCCACGATACGGCACTTCTCGCCTTCGCCGCCCACGACCAGGACGGTGTTGTATCGCTCAGCCATCTCGCGCATGGGAGTATGACCACAGATGAACTGGCCAGGGCTGACCTCAATGCCAAGCTGGCGAGTGAGATCTTCGCATCGTTCTTGCTCGGTTTTGCCACCGCCATTTGTTAGGAAAATATATGGACTATTGGTAATTTTTGTCAGAATGTGGTCACGATAAAAGGAGGGTCCAGGGACAGGAGACTTACACCCTCATTCCAAATGGGTTTTCGCCATTGATATATTTCATGGCATCCACGGCCTCAGGGATGGGGTTGCCACCCCGCAAGAGGACGCCATCAATATCGAAGGCTAAGGCGAAATCGTTGCTGGTGGTCATTGGCGGGGTAGAGAGGGGAGTGTCTGTTTCAAAATATTCTTCTTCCGAGAAGACGACTTCTTCATGATTTTTAGTCTTTTTGACGGAAGGTATGAAGTCACCATCTCCACTGGGAGCCATCAGGTATTTGGGAGGGACGACGACATTAGGTCCACCATAAAGGTCGGCCCGGTCGGCGTCTAGGCTGCAAAGACGGGCCCTCTGGGAGCCGAACCCGGTACTGGTCGTCATTGTGGATTGTGAACGGTGTGCGGCGTTCGAGAGTGGGTCCAATAGCGGGTCTTGTAACTGCGAGATCGCCGGTACCCCAGACCTGGAATGATTTTCCACAAGGGTTGTTACTAAATGCAAGAGCGTCCGTGTAGTATGGTAAAAAAGGGCGAAATATGCAACCTGCAGGAGAAATGTAGGCTTGCGCAAATCTTGTCAAAGGAAGTTAGACGGATGGCATCAAGCGGGGGGGCCTTGGGCCCTTAATATACTATTTGGTATCAGGAATTTGTGTTTCCTGAGCGCCTTCGGACCCACTTGTTGGCTTGAACTTGCTCATCGTCATCGCCTGGGCTTTAATTTATCTGAGTCCCGACTGGTCGTACGGATGTAAACGTCCAACATATCCAGAGTGAATAATGAAGGTTGTTCCTATGGTTCCACACCCGCTTGTCCTTGGCACCGGAATGAACCAGCCCAGAGTCTATTCAGAGACGCTGATTGATCCGTACGAATGGAAACACATGCTAAATTCCTCAATTGACAGAGTGGAGTCTGTCTAGACCAAGTCACTAGTTGTGACTGGGTGGTCAGAACGCGGGGAGAATTTCATGGAGTAGGGCCATTGTCAAAAATTACAAAAACAATGATGGCATTTCCTGCTCGTTATCGCCATCCAATCACGCAAAATCTGTATGGCTGTTTCCTGTCAAATAATCGGGACCAACCGAACGGAGGACACTACTCCCTCTATTCAAGCTTGATTTGGCGTGGCGTAATCGAGAAAGTCAGGACATAAGAGTCTCCGCGACACATGTCGGTAACTTTTTATCCGACTAGCCGTTCTTTGACCCCTTACTATCCTGTTAGGGTATCCCGGGGCTTCGTGTCCAGGTGTTATTCCAAGGTAGGTTCAGGTACGTGATCGAATCATATTGCATCACCGCGGGGTCGGAACCTATGATGTCATCAACGCGGGTGCTGACTCAGCATTTCACCCGATTGGTGGCCTGTTCGCCGCAAATCGGATACCAGTCGTATCACTGAGGATGAGTGCAGAAAAAGTGATAATTAAGAACCAAGCGGTGCCATATCAAGCATGGCAGCGCAAATGAGCACTTTCTCAAATTTCCTTCCAACTTCCAGAACTGAGGTGTCACCGTGATTTGGGCTTGCTTCGAGCCCCGTTTGGACGGGATGACGAACATGGCTCTTGGACACAAATCTAGTTTCGATAGTAGTTGCCCTCAACTAACCGCACGCGTAAATGCCGATCTAAGGGCGGCACATCTTCGTTTTTGTTTTCATGCATACGCCCTTTGTGCCGTGGGCCCAAGCGCAGTCATGCGTGGAAGATCCGGGGCGACATGTGAAGTGAGAAATGCATCTTTATGCGGCTAAGTGAAATGTGTATTTTAAGACCTCGGAAGCCAACCGTTCTTAATTGAATATCTCATCATCCTCAAGTCCCCAATGAGAGTTTGAATTCTGGATTTGATTTTCATCCAGTTGCCTAAAGTCAACTCGAAATATGTCCGCGTCTGAGCCCAAATCAGACTGCGCAGGTATGATTGTGTCAATTGATGCGTGAACGGTGTTGATGGCAACAAAAGTGACTGAGCTGTCCAAGCCGTTGCCTTATCATTGTCTCCGGGTCATAGATGGTCTGATATACCTTTGATGCCCTCATTCCCATCATCGTCAGGCCTTACGAAGCCATATCGTTGTTGACTGTGAGCGAAGTGGTGGACAGGTACGAATAAAAGGCATTAGAGATACATTCCACCCTGGCGGATTTCATAGTAAGCCTTGCGACTCCAAAGACCTCTGGCGCGAAAGGCCCACGCGGTGAATTTGCTGGAAGACGGGCCACCTCCAGAGCTGTGGGTCGTGGATGGCATGACACGAAGTCCAAGCAGGAAATTTCGGGGAAAAATCCAGACACAGATTTATCAATCTGTTGGAGAAACCCGTGACCTAGTAACCAAATAGTGTCATTGTTTATCTGGTGCCCGGAAGCCAACTCTCGCTTTCTCGTCCTCCCGGAAGGTCAATTGTGATGTCAATATGCACGGGATTACATCAAGTGGATTATATTAGGTACAAGAAATACAATTCCCCACGATTGAATCTTCAGGAACACCTTCCCCAGGCGCAACTCTGGTAGCTAAGCCTTGCGGGCAAAGGTTAGGTTGGATACGAGCCTACGCCCCGCTGATTACCCCAATGACCTTCGGCCAAATGAATGAATCAAAGAGTGGTATGATTCCCCACTAAGTTGCCAAATTTCAATGGTCGTACTCCACAACCCCTGTTCCGAGACCTAGTTTGGACGCGGGCGCCGAGCAAGGGAGAATTCTCGGGAAGATTACGTTTTTCACCGAAGACTCGAAGAACCCTACAACCCTAATGGTAAATGTGGGGCAACTCTGTTTTTGGACCTCGTTCATGTTTCAACACCATATGCGGTCACGGTCCACTTTTTTAAGGATTGTTCAGAATTTTTTTTACGTGATAACCCCTCTGCTCTAGGTATGATGAGACTTGGGTTCCCCATGTACTATCTGAGCTGAATTTCCCCGCCTCTAAGATGCAATAGAAGCGCAAATTTACTAATATCTGATTGCTGGTTCGGCCATACGAGTGGAGGCGAGGAATTGCAAGCCAAGATTTATTGGAGATATATAGTGGGCCGGAATCTGTCCGAGATTGCCCGTTTATAAGCGTTGGGTTGCTGAGCGAAAATTGTTGGCCCTAATTGTTTTGGAGATTCGCCCACCTTCTTCCTGATTTCTCTTTTTCACGTTCCTCATCGCCATTATGGATCACGACGAGATCTCTCATGGCCAGCATGGTCACGACGACAACGATGTCTCTGCTCGCGAGGAGAACCGCGAAACGAATCGCGACGAAGAAGAAAAAATGCAACCCACCGCGCCATTCGAGGAGAGAGATATTAAAGTTGGATACATGAATGAGGCGGACAGACATGTTTATGAGAGCGGTATTCAGAAGTTCAGTCGTCTGGGTTGGAAGCGTCTTACTGTCGTTCTTATTGTTGAAGCGATTGCGCTGGGAAGCTTGTCTATTCCTTCCACTTTCGCAACTCTTGGCATGGTCGCTGGTGTTATCTGCTCGGTCGGTCTCGGTTTGGTCGCAATTTATACTAGTTGGATTATTGGAAAGGTCAAGCTGGCCTTCCCTGAGATTGCGCATTATGCGGACGCTGGCCGGTTGATGGGTGCACGTCTAGGATGCCCTCGATTTGGGTTCGAGTTAATTAATCTGATGCTGGGAATTCAATTGCTTTTCCTTACTGGATCTCACTGCCTGACTGGAACGATTGCCTTCATTAATATCACAAAGAGCGATGTATGCTCAGTGGTATTCGGTGTCGTCTCCGCAGTGATCTTGCTCCTGCTTGCTATTCCTCCTAGCTTCACCGAAATGGCCGTGCTGGGTTACGTTGATTTTGCGTCCATTATCATCGCCATTGGTATTACAATTATCGCCACTGGTGTGGATGCAAGCAATGCTCCTGGTGGACTTGCGGCTGTGAACTGGTCTGCATGGCCTAAGGAAGGCATCACATTCGCAGAAGCCTTCGTCTCGGTCTCGAATATCATTTTTGCATACAGCTTTGCGCTCTGCCAATTCTCCTTTATGGATGAGATGCACACACCAAGGGACTATGTCAAGTCTATCTGGACCTTGGGTATCATCGAAATTGTGATTTATACCCTCACCGGCTCTCTAATCTACGCTTTCGTCGGACAGGACGTTCAGAGCCCTGCCCTCCTTTCAGCGGGTACCTTATTGAAGCGTGTTGCATTCGGTATTGCATTGCCAGTCATCTTCATCAGTGGTTCCATCAATACGGTCGTCTTCGGTCGTCTTGTGCATGGCCGCATTTTTGCCAACTCCCAAATTCGGTTCATCAACACGAAGATGGGCTGGATCACGTGGCTGGCGGTTATTGCTGCTGGCACTGTTATTGCTTTTATTATTGCCGAAGTGATTCCTTTCTTCAACGACCTCCTTTCGATCTCGTCGTCGCTCTTCATCTCTGGTTTCACATTCTACTTCCCTCCAATGATGTGGGTCCTGCTCCTCAAGAAAGGTAGCTGGAGGGAGCCTAAGAACATCATTTTTGGAGTGATCAACCTGATTGTCTTCCTCATCGGAATCGTCACTTTGGTCGCAGGAACCTATGCCAGCATTGACGATATTGTAAGTGTCACCCAGGCTGTGCTTATTTCAAGTGCATCTGAATGAAACTAATTTGACCTCCAGATCAACAAGTACAATGCTGGTACTGTGCATGGTGTCTTCACCTGTGGCTCACCTGAGTAGGAAGCTGCATTTTGTCATTTCTCTGTTTTCTTAACACAGCGAATGCCCGGAGTATTTTGATTGCATGAATAGGGATCCCGGAAAATCCTGGGCGAGGACTATAGCGATGATGTTATTACCCTTGACTGCATACAGCGATAGACTTCGAATTATGATAGACGAATTATAGAGCAATGCACTTACAAAGTGTATTATTTGTGCCCAAATTCATAGCTCATCAGGAATGGGATACTGCAATAGCTTTCAATATATATCACGAGAGCAAGAGAGGAAGAGCCCTGAAGAGAGTTTATGCGAGTCCTTCGACCAAAATGTTACGTCTTACTGGGCAGATAGAATCTTTCACATAGAAATTGATTTGCACTATGGAGTGGGAAAATTAAAAACAATTATCACTTTCAATATATACCTAGCCGACCTTGGAAGCCGTACCTCTTCATCGAGGTGAGAATATAAGATGCGCCCGAAATCCCTCACTCAAGCAACCTTGGAACCTTTAGAAGCCTCTTTTCAATTTCAGATTCACAGCCCAGAACGCCCGAACATAAGACCGCAACTTCAACTCTGGCTTCTTCATCATCTTCCGAGACGTCACCTTCTCCTTGATTCCCTTTTCATCTATGAGAGAGTCATCCGTCATAGAACCAGTTTCCTCCCTCTCCGGCAACGGCAGGAAATTCAATGTGGGCGCTCCAAGATGAGTGATGCTGACAATATCCGCAAAGACGCCTCCAAGGTGAGGTGAAACATACAGCGCAACGAGCTTGAGCGGCCAGTTTGCCAGGGCCTCTAGCCTCGTGAACATAGCACCTCCATCGCAAACAGCTTTCGCTCTTGGCCTGAGGCTGGTCCCCCAATGTGTGAGGGACTGAGTGATATCAGCTGATGTCATGTCACTGTTGTTGCGGACCATTTCCACAATATGATTAGCCAGTGAGGCGGCATCTTCAATAGCTAGGGCTGCGCCTTGACCGATGTTGGGTGTTGTCTATCACGATCAGCTTGCGAGGCTAAATGGAACAAGGGTAAATTGGGGCAAACCTTGTGAATCGCATCTCCTAAACAAGCAAATCTACCCCAGCTCCACGATTTGCAAACTCCTTCCTGTAAAGGCACATATGAAGAACTTATCGCATTCTCATAAACCGACCCAAAATTGACACCAGGGCAAAGATGCGTATCCAAAAAGGACTTGGCCTTGGCATCTAGGTCTTCTTTTGAAAACTTTGGAATGCCAGTATATTGATACTTTCTGTCCATTTTGGTAAATATAAACCAAAACACCTGGTTCTCCTTTCCAACGTTCACGAACGTGGTAAAACCTTTACCCCAGGTTCGATGGATCTCTCCTGGTTTCAGACCCTCTGTCGGACGGGATATTCCCAGAATACAAGCGTATTCAGCAGTGATGGCTGCCACCCACATTAGACTGCGTCTCAACTACCCATAGTTTCAAACAAGAGATGGATCACATACCTTTCCGATCTTTCTTCGCCTTGGATTTTCCCTTCTTGCTTTGCTCCATGTGCCTCCACATCTCCTCCCGAATGGTACTGTGAACTCCATCGGCACCAGCGATCATACTACCGGCATATTCACTACCATCCTCACAGTGTACGACAACACCATCATCTGAGTGATCCACCGTCTTGATCTTCTTGTTCACGAGGACCTTGTTCTTGTCCGGTATTTTGTCGTACAAAATTCTTAGCAATTGCTCTCGCGGCAGCCAAGCCACCGGGTAATGATGTCTATTAAACAATACTCTCAGCATCTGTATATTTAATACCAAACGTAGTAATTTAAGAGAAATACCGTTCTCGCATCACTGCTGGCGTGTCCATTTTCCCTAATAACCGCCCATCCTTCAAATACGTGTATACATCACCTGCCGGCTCGAGATAAGGGTGGATATCATCGTAGATACCCATCTGATCGAGAATTCTTTGTCCATTACTAACAATAGTCAATGCCCCACCAATCGAAGCATCGATCCGACCGTGGCTTTCGAATACGAGGAAATCGACATTGGCGCGCGCGAGGGCATTGGCGAGTGTAAGACCAGTGATCGACCCACCGGCGATGAGCACCTTGAACGAGGATTTTTCTTCCGAGTCCATATTTTAGGCTAATTGGAGTGCCAAGTGCTTACTCGCCAAGGGAAACTTGTGCGGATCAAGTTAGATTCCGATGAGATGGGCCTGAGCCAAGAGGGCCAAGAGAACGATCGATCAGTTTGAAAACCCAAATCTGTTATTGGTGCCGCCTCTTATACGAACCTGGGGGATCCTCCTATCTTTGTGCTTGCTTCCTCGGAGCCAGCGGGAAGGAGAAAAGATTCTTCGGACATACATGGCATCCGAATTCCCGGTTCAGCTTCCCTCTCGGCTTGTGGAAGCAGAGCCACCTCATGGGAAACAGCTACGCCCACTGGAAAGATCGGCCAGTAATTCGTATAGCGGCAAGGCTCTTGCAGACACGTCCCGATTGTTTTTAGTTGCACCTAGCGGCACGATTTACGTATTTTGGTATTATCAAAGTGGTTATCTGTGGAGCTTAAGTGGAGTGTGGTTCATGCGGGCCTTGCCGACAACCCATCCATTGGCCAAGGCCCGGTTACAGGCCAATACGGCTCCATCGTACTAGTAGTTGTATTGAAAGTTGACGTCTAGATTGATTCCAGGGCTGAGTTTCTCGGGTCAGTTCACTGTGGGGCAACTAGTAGATCCCAAATGTTGCTGCAAGGTCATGAACCGGTGAGCCCCTGATTTGTGGTGGCTGACAAAATATACTTTTAGGGCTGGGAAGACATATACGGGTGACGCCGTGGCGTTGGTCCTTTTGATACAATGCAGCAATGCATTTTCAACACGTCGCAAACCGGAAACATTGCAGACGAGGTGCATCTAGGTGGCTTGATGCCTTATCTACCACGCGAGGAAAAGAAAAAAGAGGGGGAAAAAATGAAACTAGAAAACTGTTCGTCGTATTTGATAGCAGTTGTCACTGGCCTGCTGTCTACGTAATCTTGGGACATAATAAAGATTAGATTGTTGAAATGATTGTGAATTATGAATTAACATCTTGAAAGTGGAAAAAAGCCCTCTGACACCTTACTCCATACCAGTAAAAATAAATTAAGCCACATATTGATCACCAGCACTTAGGCGGCTGTACAGTGTTGATCAACATCTTGATCATCTGCTGCAGCCCAGGGCTAGCCTTCCCTGTAGCCTCTTCCAGAGCCAATAGCGCATCCCAGGTATCTTTACCCAGGGTCTGCAACATGTTCCATGTACTCTCAAATGCCCCAGAGCGGTCAATAACTTGTAACATGAAAACCTTCGTGCTCTTAGGCAACGGGTTGACACTAGGATCCCGTTTTTCGCGGAAGATACCAAGAATGATATCCTTCGCAGTGGGATCAGCATTGCAGCAAGCGATGACAGGATAAGATATCTTGCCCTCATCAAGGTCCTCACAGAATCCCTTCTGCTCTGAATATGTGTCATCCTGCAGGTTCTGGTAGTCGTCGCGAACCTGGTAAAAGCGTCCGAGTAGAAGTACCAATCGGTCAAATAAATGCATGGCACTGTCCATTTGACGCTGGTCTGACATGCTGTGCATCAGATGGATGATCAACTTGAGCATCGCTCCTGTCTTTCCATCAACCATTGCCATGTATTCTCCCACAGATGGACAGTGTAGGTGGGCTTTCCATTTCAAGTCCCAGCTCTGGCCAACAGATAATTCGATTGTTCCATTCACCAGGGCATTCATAGCCGCTGGGCCCACAAGCTGTAGTTGTCCGAGCTTTGCACAGTTGTTAACGATCATGTAAATGGCGCTGTTGATGGCTTGAGCATTTCCGTAGACACAGTGTGTGGCTGGGCTTCCTCGACGGAGGACGGTGTCATCTTGAATGTCGTCCAAAATCAAAGAGGCATTATGGAGGTCTGAGATGATATCGATGATGGCGGCGGTGTGAATTTCGGACAGCTTGAACCACAAGTTGCAGGCTTGAACGACCGTTGCACGGACATTCTTGGAGGGGAGTGATCGGATGTACTCGCATGGTGCAAGGATTGCCGTGTCATCCAAAAGGATCTCATCATATTTTGGGCTGGGAGAGTGGTTGTTTCGAAGAATGTCACTAGACGATGAGTCTCCGACTGCTGTCTTTTCTTCTGAAGGGCGCTGGGTGGAGTCGATTGGTGATGAAGCTCCGCTACGAGGAACTGGCTTTGAAATGGTTGTGATTTGCGATTTGGTTTGGCTGGATCTCTTGCGAAACAGTCTTGTCTCGCTGAGGGCGGAAGGCATTCTCATGATGTAGATGAACTTTGAAGAAAGTTCAACACGACTCGGTTAAGGTAAGTGAAGTGGAGAGTATGAATGTTGGGGAAGAAGGATAATGTGATATAGCAATGAGCTTTTCTAGCCTTTAGGAATGAGTAAAGCTTTCACAATAGCTAGCTGGGCTGCATTATGTACTTCGTATATCTCCACCAATTAGTTCCAGTACACACCGCATACTCCGTAATGTGTTTTTTTAATGGAACATTACGATGTGGATACAAGTACGGAATGAACTTGGCAGCTGTAACGTGCTCGCTTACCATGAATTACAAAACGATGAACCCTACATATAAGTGGAGGTGAGAATTGGGCCCGCTGCATGACGTCTTTTTGTTTACTCGATAAATTAAGAATCTGTCGACGGTCAATGCCGAGATCTTAGCGTGATTCGTAGACGAACGACCCGAGAGCCACCCGATACGTACCGCCCAATACCAAGAACGACTAAAGATCTGCACCGGGACCCACTATACGCCATCGACTATCGAAGAAAGCTTAGCCCCAGCAACTCCGCAGTAGCGTACTGCACTTCTTCAGCTCAGCCCTCGATAGGTCCAAAGTAAGAAAAAACAATGCGACCCATCTCAAAATTTCCCCCTTTATCGGCGACCACAAATCGTCTCGTATGGAATCTTTCTCCCCCAATCATCTCAAAGCCCCAAATCTGTTCCCATGACAATCAGCTAAATGCAGAGATAACCACACGGGCCCACCCCAGCATGCAGAGACTTACCTGTTCCGCAGTCCACGCTCCATCTTCCCGGTATTCGAAGGTGTGGATCCAGAGACCTGCATTCTCAGCTTCATCGTCTCCCTCTACCAGGAATCCACTGTCATCAGACCCCTCGGGTGCAATTTCTCCCCTCAGCATCTGACCAATCACCTTGTTATCGATCTTCGTTTCGGGGAGGAAATCGGGCACCACACGGCCATCGTCCCTCTTTTTACCAGTGATGAAGCGGTTCCGAGATAGACGGGTTCCAAATAAAAAATCCTTCAGCGGGGTCCTTTCGTCCCAATCCAGTACTCGGGACTCGGTGATCGCTCCCAGCCCGGCTGTGGGGACCTGAAAGACCGAAATATACGCCTTCTGTGGAGCAGATTGCGACTCGGTACAGAGGCGGCTGGCTGAGGGTGACGAGATGGACATGTGGAGAGTTGGCACAGCTAGACCAGCAGCTTTGCGCAGGACCCAACCTATCCCTTGCTAAATGGCGTTCATGTTTAGTAAACAGAGGAGGCTCGTGTTTCCAAATCTTGGAAGCGCGCTACACATACAAGTTTTAATGCAGGATCCGGAGGAGGCGAGGCTTTCTTGTCCTGAAAGTGGTGTTAGCTCCGTACATCACAATGCATTGAGGATTTGATAGGCCGGAGCATACAATCACCCATTTGCCCGTGAATGAGCCGCTGCCAATGGTAATTGCCGACGGGGTAGCCATAGTAAGCTTTTGATTTTCCAGTTTTCCTTTGCAAAGTAAAGAATGGAAAAAATCCGCGGCTAGGTAAGGTGAGAAGCAATTTAACCTCTTACACCGCCATCAATTTCCGAATGAAAATGAAAGATGGCTTTCGAATTATCGAAAGCGGGTCTGCATTTGCTAGAGGTCCGAGACACTTGAGGATAGGTCTGTTCTCTGAGGCATCTGGTTCATGCAATTTTAGCCCCATGCTCGGTAGCGAGACGCTAGTTCGTTGACAGCGCACTCATCGATCTCCATACCTTGCCTGAAATTGCAGATCATCTAGCCGCTCGATCCTGTCTTATCTTGTACGGTAATACTATTAGTATCTACCGCAGGGCCCACAGCGTCAGGGCATACAGGTGGGTCACACGGCAGGGAACAGGGAATAACCATTGTGGATTACTCGTAGCAATATGTTATATCGTCCGATCATAAAGAACAGACGTCAAATCTTCTAAGATGAATGAGTAGATGATCAGTGAAACTCTATGCGACTATTGTATGCTTGTTACTAGTAAAGGCCTTGGACCCGATTTGCTCCATAGTATGCTTATAGCTCGAGCTCAAATTTGAGCTACCCCTCTTCCGTGGACCCGAGAAGCTGGTAAATACGCAAACTACAAAATAAAATGGAAATACGTAGTGAAAATTGAGAGCTGTATTGCTGTATTGAGCCATGCAAGAGATGCAGGCAAAGCATTACCCACTCTTGTCCGGAAGGTGAGTAGCTGCCCAGTTCTCAAACAATTTCGTCGACTCCTCTAGAACATCATGTCCAAGAGTTTGTCTCTGTCGGAACGAAGATAACCATGTCCAATCAGACTTGCGTGTAACGCCCGCGTACCGCACGAGGAAGTCTCGTATCCGTCTTAGAAGGCCATCTTGCATGTGAAACAGTTTGCGATTCATAATCGCTCCTTGGACGCTGCGCGAAGTGCGCTTCTTGCGAATTTGCTCGTAGAGCTCTAGTACAGAAACAATTTCGTTTTGGGTTGACTCATTTGTTGATAATGATGGATCTTCCTCAAGCTTGGAATAGCGGGCTTGCAACAGGCCAAGAAGCTTTCCAATAAGTGCTCCATCTTCGACTGCCATTGCTGCTCCCTGGGCTTGATATGGCAGAGTTGGATGACATGCATCTCCGAGGAGAGCGACAGCACCCTAAGTAACACGTTAGCGATAATAGGTCTGTGGTGAAGACTAAGAACCAAGACCGACCTTGGACCATGATGGTAGCTCCGGTAGATTTGACAACTTCCACTTGTCAACGGATGGCACACATGAGATGATCTTGCGAAGTCTATAAAGAGTTAGTCATAGTACTTGGCTAGGCGTTCATCGACTTACGTTTCATCCCAGTCTGCGTAGCTCTCTCGCATCTCATAGATATCGCCTTTCTCTCGATGAGAAGCCTGATTGAAAGTATCGGGTCGAAGGAGAACAAGATTGAGCTCTTCGCCATCCCGAACAGGATAGAAGATGGTGTGCTTGTCTGGTCCTAGCCAGCTTGTCACACCCACTCTTTTGCATAACTCTGTGACTTTATCATCATTGAGGGCTTCCAGCTGTTCTCGCTTGAATACTGCCCGGTAGGCTAGGTCACCCGTCTCGATTAAAGAGACGGTATCTCCAAGAAGAATATTTCTAACGGTAGAGCCGATTCCTAGATCCAATTAGAAAGGACCTGAACTGGTTGGAAGCAGTTTTTTACATACCATCTGCTCCAATCACAACATCTCCGGACACTCTTTCTCCTCCGGCGAGGATAACCTCCGGGCCGTCAGTAAGAACATTCTCAACGGTAGCACCCCATTGAAACTTGACTCCAAGCCGAATTGCCTCCTCAAGAAGAACTTGATGGTAATCGGCTCTATGAATGATTCTAGATAAATTTATTAGTACATAATGAGCAATAAACAGTAAGTTATTAGAAACATACAACCACGGCACACCAAATTCGTGTGTGATGTCATCACCAAAAGGCATAATTCGCAGTGAATGGCCATCATCATAGCGGCGGAACTCCACCTCTTGGACTTTGGCCCCCTTTTCGAGCAGCTTGGAGAAAACTCCCAATTCCCGCATGATGCGGCCGCCATTGGGAGGGATCTGGATACCCGCTCCAGCCTCTTGAGCTTCGGGTGATTTCTCTAGTACAATCACGTCAATTCCCTCGCGACAACACGCGATAGCGCAAGCCAGACCTCCCAGGCCGGCTCCCACGATGATAACTTTCATATTTGCTGTAATTTACACTAAACCTTTGTATTCTGTAATTGTCAAAGGGGGGTGTTTAAGCAGTTGAATCTGGCCTGGGGATCAACAAAAGGAGGAATGTGTCAGCACGCGCTTTTTCCGATCTCATAAAGACGACCTTACCTAAATGGAAAGATCTTCAAGATCTTCAACCTCCAATCAAAATCATTCCTTCGATACGTTTCAATTATTAAGTTGTAATTTATTGTGGCGCCAAGTGGAGCCATGTGGTGTTCTCATCTGGGCGGGTCTGCTTCTCCCGTATCCACATATGGAAAAAAAAGGCATTCTATTGAAGAATAGTTTGTGACCCCGTCTCCGTACACATCAATACCTTCCCGTCTAAAAACCTTGGAAGTATGCACTTCGTATCCTTCTTCGGCGGGGCCGGAATGGTTTCTTGGTGCAGGTGTTGGACCCAAGATCAATAGGGAGTGTTTCCTTCTTCGGTCTATGCATAGGGCGTGCCGGATACAGCTGATATTGGATCATATTTAGAATATATAGCTTGTATCGCATCGTTCTTCCCACAATTCAGCACTATAAGCCTGTCCACCGGGTTTCATTATTTATTGTTCCCTTGCGGCCAGTTTGAAATTATCATTCTCTTCACTCTATACCCACATCAATGGAGAAAACCGCATCCAAGTTTGCCGCATACCAGCGGCCTACAAGTGGAATTTTCCCCTTCCTCCCAGAAGCATGGGTCCCATACGCTGAGCTCATGCGTCTTGATCGACTGGGTGGCTTCATCACCTTCTATCTTCCCTGCATCTTCGGTCTCGCCTACGCAACCGCAATCGCCGCCGTTCAGCCCTCTCTCCTCCTTCTTGTGGACCGTAGCATCACAATTTTCCTCTGCTGTGTGCTCGCGCGTGGATCATCATGTGCCTGGAACGACAGTGTGGACCGCGACTTCGACAAGAAGGTTGAACGCTGTAGCGTGCGGCCCATTGCTCGCGGTGCCGTGACACGCTCGCAGGCAAATACCTGGGCTATTGTGCAACTTGCCATGATGGTGCTTTTGGTCACTCGCATGCCCATGGCGGTGATGAAGTACCTGGGAGCGATCGTGGTTCTCGGCATGGCGTACCCCTTCGCAAAGCGGTACACCTACTACCCCCAAGCCGTGCTGGGAACGACATTTGGGGTGGGATCTCTGCTGTGTGCTCGATCGGTGCATGTCTTCCCTATGGAAAAGGAGTTCCTCGCCCCATCTATGTGTGTTGTTCTCGTCAACACGCTTTGGAGCATGATCTATGATACTATTTATGCGCACCAGGATGTGGCTGATGACATCCACGTTGGCGTGAAGGGTATGGCTGTTAAATACCAGAACTGCACCAAGCTTGTCTGTTCCATCATGTGTGCTCCGATGATTGGCCTGCTCACTGCTATCGGTGCTCTGACTGAGCTTGGTCCGCTCTACTATGCTTGTGCTCTTGGTGGCGGAGCTGCCAGTCTGGCTGCTACTATCTCGTGCGTGAATCTCAAGGATGACAAGAACTGCGCGTGGTGGTTTAGCCACGGATACACGATGTTTGGTATGAGTGTCCTGGCAGGATTCTTGGCAGACTCGCTGTCGAACACTGTCCCTGCCTCGGAGTTCATGGACATGTACCACAACTCGAGCTGGATCCACGCCGAGCTGTGAGTTTTGGTGGCTTGGATAAATACGGATTGGGCTTGCGCATTTGCTTGACTATCCTACGAGCAACATGACCGGCATGCAAATGCTGAAGCAAAGATAAGGGAAATTTGATGTCTGTAGTTGGTGGTGGAAGTGAAAACAAACTAGCTATCGAACGAGCGATTGGTCATAAGCGCCACATGATCTCCTTGCATACATAATACGAACCTACACAATTTTACGAATGACCTCCACGGTTCAGTCTTCAAAATATGGATTTCCTGGAGTCTAGGTGATTTTGCCAACACAGCGGTTTACACAAAATAATTGTAACGTTGTCATGTAGTCTTCGTATCGCTAAGCTTTTTTCTTTATTTTTTCCGTACCACACAAACCTAAATTTACGGTGAAGGATAACGACCCGAAGGATCGTTGATCATCGCTAGTCCATATGCAAGATACAGAAGTGGGTCTATGATGAATCAAGTTCTCAGCTGAGGATTCCCAAGGTGACGGGCCGATCCACTTAGCTGAAGATGGTCATCCGGCTCGGTTAACTCATTCCAGCTATTCACGCGCGAATGATTACCGGATCTTATGCGGACTGACTCGAATATGTGTATTGCGTATTGTATCGTATTTTTCTCAAGAAATTTCTATATTGTGGATTTGATCGACGTTGCAGGAGTCCCAGGTGCTTCCTATTTTGTGGACTTGCAGCAAGATTTACTCCATAGCGACATGGTACATCGATACTGTAGGCAGCAAGGCACATTGCGTGTGACTGTCTTTCCTTTCAGTTGTGATCGTCGTAGCTTAGCAAAAACTGCATCAATAATCAATATTGAAGGCAAATGTGGATTTAGGGAGCAAACAAGCCTTCGACTACCCGAGATGTCTAGGGGTGAGACATTGGCGCTAAGACCTGAACTAATTTTCTGTTTTGATCCCAGCTCATTATCGTTCAAGTTCGTTTGGTTGACTTGACTGTTTCTCACCTCTTATCCTCCGCTTACAGTCGGCACAATGACGCATGATAGTCAACCACAGATCGACGAAAGCTTTAAGCAAAATGAAGATGCAGAGGCGTGTCGACCTGCTGTCGAAGAGCCAGAATGGAAGGCAAGCAAAGAGGTGTTTCAAGTCCTCTTGTGTCTGTCTATCATCGGGATCATGGCTTCATTGGATATGACAATTTTTCTACCCATTCTCCCAGTTAGTACTTGCTTCATGTCCCCTTTTCGGTCATACCTAATCCTGGAAACAGCTTATCGCCAAGGATCTTAACGGCGATGCTACCAGCACATTGTGGGTGGGCAGCGCGTACCTGGTCCCTTGTGCAGGGTTTCAACCTATATGGGCCTCTCTTTCCGATATATACGGCCGAAGGAAAGCGCTCATTGCCGCGCTGGGCCTCTTCGTGATCGGTTCCATCGTGGGATGCGTCGCTCACAATATGGCTACCCTCTTAGCTGGTCGTGCGATTCAGGGCGTGGGCGGCGGTGGTCTCATTCCACTAGCGATGATCATTATCACTGATCTGGTCCCATTGCGTCAACGGCCCAAGTACGCTGCCATCGTTCAGGTGTCTATGGCATTGGGGACTATCCTCGGCCCTTTGATCGGTGGCTGCTTTGAGGAGTATACCAGTAGCTCCACGGGATGGCGCTGGGTCTTCTATATCAATTTCCCTCTCTCTGTTCTAGCGGGGGTGATGCTCTTCGCCTCAGTTCGGTTTCAGAAAGGTGGGGTGCAGCTTCGCTCAGTTGATTGGATCGGTCAGGTCTTGTTTATTGCAAGTATTTCTATCTTTTTGATCGGCCTTTCGTGGGGCGGAGTGCAGTACTCGTGGGGAAGTTACCAGACGTTGATCCCGCTATGCCTTGGCGTGGTTGGTATCATCGCAACGGCACTTTGGGAGTTCTTTGGAACTAGCCACCCCTTCATCAGGCTCTCCATCCTCACAGACCGATCCTCCTTGGCGGTGTATGCAGCCGCTATTGTCCAGGGCACTATAGTGAGATCTCCCATGGTGCTCAAATTCCGATGAAAAACAATTATGTACTAACTTATTTCTCAGATGTACGGTTGCCTCTACTATCTCTCTCTGTGGCTAGAGGCTATCAAGTTTGAATCTGGTGTCATGACTGGAGTTGGCCTTTTACCCGTTTCCGTTGCCCTCATGCCCACGAGCATAGTGATCGCCTTCGTCATTTCCAAAACTGGTCGTTACCGCTGGGCCCTCTGGCTCGGATGGGTGGCTACAGTCGCAGCCACTGGCGTAACCATCATCCTACACAGACACACCAGCACAGCGTCCTGGATCTTCATCTTCGCCTTCGTAGGCTTTGGTCACGGAGTGTTGTTCAACGCACTGTTGGTCGCCGCACAGGCCTGCGCACCAGCCAAGGATGTGGCATACGCCGCTTCAATGTACACCTTCTTCCGAACGTTAGGTTTTGCCATCGGTGTTATCATTGGCTCGACAGTGCTACAGAATTTCATGGCGACAAAACTGAGCGAATTGGGCCTTCCGACTTCTATCGCCCAAAATGCGGAAGGTTACATCAGCACAGTTAAAACCCTGCCCGCTGGTTCTTTGCGCGAAGGTGTTTTGGATGCGTATGTGTATGGTTTGGACTCTATTTTCGAGGTCATGACGGGCATTGGGGCTCTTGGTCTTCTAGCTACGCCACTCGTTGCTGGTCGCACGATGAATAAGGCTTTGGAGACAGATCATATCTTGCAAGAGTCGAAGAATATGCAAAAATCGAAGGATTTGGAGGAAACGAAGGATTTGGAGGAATCGAAGGGCTTGGAGGAATCGAAGGGCTTGGAAGAATCGAAGGGCTTGGAAGAATCGAAGGGTTTGGAAGTGTCGATGAGCTTGAAAGAGTCGAAGGGCCTGGAAGAGTCGAAGGGCCTGGAAGAATCCAAGAGTCTGGAAGAACTGAAGAGCTTGGAAAAGTCGAAAGGCGACTTGAATTAATGTGCGTGGATAATGTGTGGGTATGGTTCCAACGTTGTGCCATTTGGGGGGAAGTTTAACATAAATAATTAGCCAGCTCAGACATCTGCATTTAATTCTTATTAGTTCTGACTTCTGAATCTAAGGAAGTAAAGAAACATCCCGATATTGACACGCCAGAAACAGCATGAATAGTAGAACATCCAATTGTAACAATCCCAACCAACATCCTACTAAAACACCATTTCAGTCACATTTCTTGTCATATCACTCAATCCTATGTCCAGAGACAGCCAAATCTAACTCAGATGAACGCAAACAATGACACATAGTAATAGCCAGCCCCATTGGTCCCACCACAGTTTTTATTGGCATGCCCTGGGCAGGTGCTGTTGCATAGACCATTATCCACAGGGGTCAACGAAGTTGGACTATTCGTGCAGATGCAGAACTCGCCCCCCTCAGTCGCAGCACCGAGAGGCGTGGAAACTCCAAAGTAATAGTAAGCAGGCTGGTTGTTACAATAGGACGCACATCCTGCGATGGTCGTGATGGTTGAGCCTGCCCCAGTGGTGGCACCGCCGAAGGAGTAGGGGAAGCAGCCTACATAGCCCCATTGGTTCGTGTAGGCCGCTCCTTGGGCGGCGGAGAGGGTGGTGAAAGCCAGGAGGGTGATGAGGTCGGTTGCCAGCATTGTGGGTGGAGGATGATACCGAGTGTTTAACGGCTTTGGGATGCCCAATAGAGATGAAGTGATAAAGGGACTCTTAAGCTGTTGGATGTGAAATTTGGACTGGGGAAATAGTTGCTTTTTATACATATTGAGGTCTATGCTAAGGTCGTACTGGAAACATATTTCCGAAGTTGACTCCGTGTCTGTCATTGATTTGGTTACATCTTCCATTCGTTCTGCTTCAAGGGCGACTGTATAGATATCACCTGGCCTTTAGGGACTCCCATTCCGAGCTAATTCTTAAATCTCGACGATCTCAAAGGTGAAAATACCGACCCATTCTTCCGCTTGAGTGGACCTTCCCCGCCTGTCATTGCTGTCAAGTATATTGCCATGTTCTTACTTTCTATTTTGCATTCCACGGACCATTAAAGCCCTCATTCCAAAACCTTAATGACTTTCTTCTCATTCCCGGCTGTTCAGTCCGTCCAGTTGTTCAGATTCAAGTTCTAGGATATCGATATTTTAAAGCGTTTCAATTTATTCTGCTAGGTCATTTAAACTGACTGATCCTTCTCGTGGAGGTGGTTAGAGTTTTTCCTTTGCTTGCCCTACCACTCAGGTTCTAGAGCGAGATGCAAGACAGGGGGAGGAGTTGAGTACAAGAAAGAGGAGTTGGTGGAAAGGGAATGGGGCGGACAGACGTCGACAGGGCGAGGAGGTCAAGTTTTATCAAAGCTATAGAAAGGCAATTCACAGGGTCACTGGGTACAAATTCAAATGTTATACAAAATCAAGGTCGCTATTTACCCACTTGCATCGATACTAATGTACATAAAGCAAATCCAGAAACAGCCCGCTGCAGCCAGATTCACTAGAAAATAAGAGAGAAATATAAACATAGAGAAAGAAGAAATCTAATCTACACTGAGGATCAGATCATCACCTCTTCTGGAGGGGGTTAAATTCCTGCTTGTAGGCGATATCCTCTTCGGGTCATCTTCAGGTCGTTTCTTCGGGCTATCTGGATATAGGACCACGCCCGGGAACATATCCGATGGATATGGAAGTTCAGTGGAGACAGAGCGAGAGGGGCCTCGACCGCGTTCGAGCCAAAAGTCTTCTGGGCAGTATGGGACAACGACTTCGCTAGGTGGCCGTTCGCCAGGTGGGATGCGCTTGATATCTTCTCCGCGGACGATCCGTGGTCGAGACACAATGTCTGGTGCTGGGGCTAAGGTGCTGGGTGATGGTGAGATTTGGGTAGGTGGATGAGGTTTTCGTTGGGAGGTGCCAGTGAGGATGCGGCCCTGCGCAGTACTGAAAGGTGGGGTTGTGAGGTAGGTGTTGGATGTATAGTCTGATAATCCAGAGCTATCATTTTGCCCACTGCTGCTGTTTGAGATTATTGACCGGCGATTTTGAGTGGCGTAGAAAGGTGGTCCTAGGGCGCGAGGACCTGCTGGTTTTTCGCGGGGTGAATATGTTTGTATCGGGCTTGACTGTTGGGGTTGGACACGTCGGAACTTCGATGCTGGAAATCCCTCTTTTGGAGCTCGAGGATTGGATGGGAGGCCCAGAATCACCGGTGATTGTTTTGATTTCTGATACCTCCTTGTACTGGGCAGAGGAGGTAGACTCTTCTCTGCTATGGCATGATTTTCGTCCTCTTCAAATACGGTCCCTGTACTAGCTGGTCGATACCACAATCTCAGTGGTTTGGGAACTAAGCCGGCGCTTGGACTTGGTAGCAGCTCTGCCAGTGTATGTTGTGAATCCACTGTCCGGGGTGAGCCTTCCCAATCCGATTCGGAGGTAATTGCACAACCTATTCGCTGATTTTGTTCATCCCGAGGTGTTTCCACCAGACGAATGCCCGGTGCGGTGGAATTCTGAGGGTATGGAGTTGACTGCAAAGAACGCGATGGCAGTGACACTTGAGACATTTCCAGCGGACTTCGCATAGTGTTCAGACCCGAAGGGCCTGGATTCAAATTTGGCGAAGGCCCTCGGGAATATGATGGCTCCGAGAAACCAGAGGGCTCAGACATATCTCCCCCAATTTCAAAATCTATTTGGTTCTTCTTCCTCCACCTCTTTGCGCAGAAGAATACAGCAACCCCTATTATGAAGCAGCCGGCCACACCAGATACAACAGAGACACCAATAACAGTTCCTGGGCTGACATGATGGCTATCGCTTTTGCCAGTCGCGGATGTTGAGGAATTTGTCGGTGTTGTGGTAGATGTGTCAGAGCTAGTATAGGGCAATACTTCGGACGCAGAGGTCGATGGATGGTAGGAAGTAATCTCGGCCGCTGGGTCAGACTTTATCGACGTCGAAGTTGTAGATGTGGATGTGGACGTCTCAGATTCAATAGTAGACTCTACCGTGTGCTTCTTTGTAGTCGAGCTGGTGGTCACCTCGGCCGTTGTCGATGTCGTCGTCGAGGACGCAGGGGCAAACGTAGTTGCAGTGAGAGTGGCATGTGTCTCAGCCAGATGCCCTGACACCGAGTCGCAAATATGATAAACCTCTGTGCTTTTCTTAATCTTCTCCGAGCATAAAGCATATACACAGGTCAAGGCTGCTTCCCCAATGGTAAGATTGCTGGGTGTTCCCGAACGACACAAACACTTGATATTCGATTTGTCACTGCACTCCGCCGTCGTGTACTCGGTTTGAATGAAGTTTTCTGTGCAATTTCGAGCGCAATCAGGGACCATATCCCAAAGAGCGGCATTCTTTCGATCGGAGGTATCGCTGCTGGCCGCACAGAACGCGACTAGCAGGAGGGCCGCAGCGAGTATCCTGTAAACAGGATGGAGGAGCATGCTGTGACAGCTCTATATGATTGAACTTGGTGAGAAGCTGTTTCTCTTTTCCTTTTCTATCTCACACTGACCTGATCGGATAATACATAGGAGTGACTACCCTTGAAGGCAAGTAGTCCTTGAATTGATCATCATCAGCACAGCTGTATTTTTGGGTGTATATTCGGATGTTATCAAAGAATGATCAAGGATAGAATCAAAGGAAAGCCACCAAGCGCCTCCAAGATGGGCCACGGGCATTATTAAACACGAAAGTGTCGGGCGCGTCGCGATCTCAGGCGCGAGATGACTCCGGGCGTGATGACGCTGACCAGCTTATAACGACCAAGCAAATCAAGTTCAGCTCGGAAATGAAACGAGGCATTGTGGCAATGCATGTAGGCGCTATGTTGAAACCAGATGACATCTTCAATCCTGTTCTTGTCGGTATGAACGAATGGTGGTGGTCGTGAAGCGCCCTGACCTGGTTGGGTGGCTGCGGGCCCGCCGACTTTACGCGCCGGGCCTCAAAGGGGGGCGCTTGCCTTGCAGCGCCCAGTCAACGTATCGAGACTGTGTTTCAGAGCGGTTGAGGCGGTGATCGCTGATCTGCTATACTCGGTTTTGAAGTTGTGGTCTTTAACTAAAGCGGTTGGTCAATGAGAGTCGATCTTCGGGCTTCCACGTCAGGCTTCTGGAAGGATACTCCAAACCGATCTACTTATAATCGCGGACGCCGATCCTTGCTCCCAGGACCAAGTCAATCACGAAGCACTCGACTGCTTAATAATACAAGGTCCTTGGTGAGAATCCTTGTATATCCGTGTCGTCCGGAGAGCCCAACGGCATACTCCAATATCCAATAGTCACATATAGCGGTCCCACTACATCCATGTGGTAATGATCCCCAGTCTCAGTGGACTTTACTACGTTAACAGCTGGAACAATATCGGAATCAAATAATTGCCATTCCATTCGAAAAAGCTAACCAACCCCAGGCCAACACAAGCCCGCGAGTCATACAAGATGAGGTGGTATCATTCGAAAAGCATGAAAAGAAAAAAAGAAAACCCGCAAGATAATCGCACATAGGAAAGTGGAATCAAAAAAAAATCCTTGGCGGTGCCCACATAGCACACTACCAACATTAAGGAATTATGAACATCGTATCGGCCATGCCCGGTGGTGGGGAATGCAGGCTAGTCTCGGAGCTCTGCGGAATCACGCTGACGGCTGCACTCGACCCTTCAGCCACTGGTGCGCATTTCCAGGGGAGCTAGGAATGGCTAGTGGAATGCAACACAGCGGATAACGAATTATATTCTCGTTGAATATTGCTCGGAAAGGCATGGGTCGAGGCAGGGCGCCATGGGTTGTCATTTCAGCGTGATTAATATTTGAATATGATGTAGCTGTAAGGGAGGACAAATGTTAGTATTGGAAACTCTCAGATGATATCGGTCTAGAGGAGAAAACGTACAAGGCGTGGATAACACCAGGCAACCAACCAAGGATGGTCAGTAGGATGTTGATCAGGAAGTCAGCACCACATCCGCGCTCCAGGAAGACTCCCAGAGGGGGCAGGATGATGGCGAAGATGATCTTGCAGATATCACTAGAGTTCCGAGTCAGTTCCAACTTTCTGGCAGTGGCCCTCGTGCGACATGGGAAGCCAGGGCCAAGAGAACATAGCATGCGAAACAAGAGGATAGCTCCTGAGTCAACAAGGGTGAACTTACGAAGCGGTGAAAGGCATGTTGATGGGATGTGAGTATCACGAAGGATTGAGTATGAGGAAGAGAATCCGAAGGGAAGAGGAAATGCGGAGCTCTTTTAAACTGGAAAACGGAACGGGAACAAGAGAGCTTCATCTATTACATCATTGACGCCACACATGTGGCGCACCTGCACATCCCTGGGTTTTCATTGGCTCGAAACCTCACTGCCTGTGGCTGTCACTAAGATAAGCAAGGTTTTCTGCCGTTTCTATTGAATTTTAAATTAGGATGATCATCATCCCAAGGTTCACAGCCTACACGGCCTACACGGGAGTAGGGTTCGCACCTGTTACACCCCCTAGAAATACGATTTGATTATTAATTGAATTCTATACTTCACTGTCGCCCTGTACCAATCCCTTTCTCAGCTCTATTCTCAACTGTCCTATCCTATGCCGTGTTTTGCCGGTTGCCTGGAAGGAAAGCTTGGCGCCATGACCTGGTTCATGGCTAAGTTAGGAAGCATTTCTCGGTCTGCACGGAGTCGCATGATACTGTAGTGACGATCCCAAAGAGGCCGCTAAGAAATCCCTTTCGTCACCTGTGGCGCATCATAACCAACGGTCCAGCCCTATCGTGCCTCGGACCCCCACCTGCCAAGGCCATGCTGCAGCCACCACGAGCTTCATTGGTCACCCATGACTGTAGTGACTTCACTTCTGGCTGGTTCCTAGCAAGTTCCTAAAAGTTCGTGCAGGGGTGTGTAACTGGAAGTGGCTGAGAAAGCAAGAAAATCCACACTGAATATGAAAAAGCCCCTGACGCAAGCCGAACTGTACAGGATTTCCAAGGTTCTTTCGGGTCCACTCCTTGTTTGGGGAAGAGTTTGAACAACTTTAAGGCTTTTAGGGGAATGACGCCCCAATAGGGCTGCATCTGAATTATTTTTAAATCTGAGATACTTCAGCCTAGTATTTTTTCAGGTGGGGAGTAAAATCCACATCCTCCAGCAAAGAGTTCCACTGTGGTGCATCTAAATCGGGGGCCACAACCACAAAGTCGGACCAAAGTCTTTCCCACTCATCTTGACCTAGATCATTGAGTAGGTCATAGCCATCAACATCGCTTAAAGATGGCGGTGCAAGAGACGTGCTCTCGTCGTGGGCAGTCACAGGTTCGCTATTCTCATTTGCCGATCGGGTTCCTGTTGAGGACGGGGCGACCAGTCCCTCCTGGGCTGCATCATCCTTTGGTAGGGCGGATGTCTGCGATCGCTTTTTGTGCAATGTAGACATCAAGGTCTGTAAATTTTTTTGAATGCCTTCCATCAGGTCATTAGACTCTCGCCTAGATTGTTCCAAAGTCTCGTAGGCAGCAAGCACTTGAGCCTTCCGAGCCTCCGCATCGGGTGCGATAGGATTAAACGATACATCCATTGCGAGAATCAAAGCGGCAAAAAAAACATGGTGCATGACAGTCCAGACCCTGGCGGCTTTCAGTCCAACCTCTGGGGCCACTTCATCCATCGCACGCCGGAGTTCCAGGACCTTATGCGCCGAACGGATGCATACTATGTGCGAGTACGCATATTTGCGATTCGTTATACCTTCCAGGTGGTAGGGTCTATGCAATCGACAAAGTCGTGTGTGGAGGCCGAAGTGAACGCTGAGTCGCTGCCAAGCAATATATGGCCGCTCTTTGCAGAGTTGCCGACTCTGCTCAATACTTTCTTTGTCCAGCTGGAAATATACAGGAAGGCTGGCGATGTGATCGTGGAACTTAGAGTCTAGCTCCAGGATGACTTTGTAGTCTGGCTCTTGAGAGTCGAGTAAAACGGATGGAAGAGCATCGATCACTTGACGACATAGATCTGCACCCTGAACTCGAGTAATGAAAGCAGACATCGACGTGGGCACAGACAATGGGAAATCTTGCTGGACTCCAGTACTCGTGATAAGCTCATCGTCCGTGTTGCTGGGCATATTTACGTTCATGTGTTTGGTTTGAAAGATGTATGCACCTTCCTGGGGACCACCAGAGAACGAAAGAAGCCTATAATGGTCAGCTATGGCCTGTTTGTTTCGGAGCGCTGGGAAAATACCAGTCAGATGCTACCATATGCCACCAGGCTCGTCGTTGAATCTCGACATCAATCATATCGCATCCTTGCAGTCTTCTTTCTTCACGAGCTCTTGCCGTGTCTAGCCGATGGATCTTCAACTCCCTCGACATCAGTAGACAGTGATGACGAAGAATTTGAACGCGGGACGGGAAGCCATCCGTATTTAGAATTATGTGCCCCAGCGTGCCGATGGCTACAAGGGCAGTCGTTGATGGCTGTAAAACCCGCGAAGGATGATCCAATATAGCCAATGCAAACCGACTATACGCTATCAAAGCCGCCCGTGCGCCTTCACTCGTCGCATTCAACTTCTCCAAAAGGCCAGGTGTCCAGCCCAGAGATGAGCCGGCAAAGATGCTAAAGAGCAGCATCAAATCAGCAGCCGGGGGTACTTCACCCTCAACAATGCATTCATATACCTTTTCCATCATCGCGCGGGATGAGGGGATATGGAGGACGCCGAAGGTTGGCTGCAGGGTTACTGCAAAGTGGTTGAACAGCTCCCTGGCTTGCCGTAATGGTGGCAGCTTCCTCGTCATTTCCATAATGCTTGGGAAATCGGGTGCACCAATGTTTTTTTCATGTGGGGATGACATATAATGGACGCTGAACGGGGTGACATAATGTGAAGTAAAGACCTAGGCGACGAGTAAGTATGCTGAGTGCGAATTGATTTGAAAGTAAAAATAGGTCGAAAATTACCTGATCTTGCCCATGTGAGGTATCCGGATTCATGAAACCACCATGAGGCTTTGGTACAAGTCCTTGAGGAGAATTAGACTTCTCAAGGAAAGCTGCTTCTAATCTTCTTAACCGATATAATATCTCATCAGAGTTGCTTGAAGGGTGTTAGTAAGACATGGAGCAATATTGGAAGTAAAGGCGGCCTACTTTGGGGCCAAATGTGTGGGTCGTGTTGTTGCAGTCTGCCTAAATTTGGTCGAAATAAGCCCTTTTGAGGGCTCTGGGCCACTCAAGCTTTCCGGACTTTGTCCAGAATATTCACAGGGGATGTTTCTGAGCACACAGTTTGAGCATGGTTGAGTGCGATCACATCGACGTTTCTTCTCACGGCAAGCTTGACACGACAGAGGTGGTCGAGCCCACTTGCTCGCTGCTGTTATTGGATTACCGTCGACGTCTCTCTTCATGATGTATAGTCCCAAACAGTGCTAATTGGCAATGACCGTCTGATGGAAAGGCGCTGATATCACAAGGCCGCGGAGGTCCGCGGGACTCTTTATACACCACGGGCAAATACTAGCTTCAAGACATTCCTATTAGGTTCTTCGAGGAAACCAATGAAAATGATAATACTTTCGGGGGGGTCCCTGATGGAGGCCCGACGTCCGCGGATCCGCGGACAGGCCGCCGTATTGGGTTAGCGTGGTAGGTATTACGTTTCATATATTTCACTTCACTCATGGCGACAGTTAGTATCATATACGTAATATTACTGTTATTTTGCACCGCCCAGTTACGCGCATGTGGGCATTAGCCAGTGGCATCGTATTATTATTCTTGGGAGGCAGGATCAATTATTTCTGGAAGGCGCGATGCAGTCGAGTTTGAATACGCCCTCCTCTGATCGATTTTTTACCATCTCTCCTCAATCATTCCTGTACTTTCCACTCATTTTCTACCATCTCTGCAAGCCGCCTTGTTTTTGGTCCATCTATGGATATGCCTAGGTATCGTTTTGGGCTCGAGACAATGCAACAATTGTCACTCTGGACATTTCAAAGTTTCGCAAACTGTGTAGATGATGCTCTGAAAAGTTGACTATCTCCGAAGGTCCTATTCGACCGAGCTTGTTGTCATGTATGCCAATCAGGCCCTTCTCTGAGCTATCGCTAGGCGGATGGGCCTTGTCATAATAAAGTGATGCAAATTTATGGATTTGAGGCTTTTCAAGCTAAATTAAGAATGTATATGAAGAAAACAACTTGAACGTTACCTGAAATGTCTGGAGTCGAGTCTGAGAAGCATTCCTAGCCTCTTTGGCAGAGTCAAGGTGGTTGTATACAGCAATAAATTATATACCATTTTCTTAGATATAAGGAACTTCAAAGTTTCAGATACCCCCTATACAACCATTTCATCTGCAAAATGATCTGTACGATAATCACAATGCATCTCAGATTGGTGTTCGATGTATACGTTCATGTGGATCCTGATGCCGTGCCAAGAAAACACGTGACTGCAGCACCAGCGTGGTGGCCTCTGACCTCGTAGCTGGCTCTCTCCCTCCCGATCACCGCTAACCTCTTCTTCGGTCCACGCCTTTACGTTCGGATCTTTCCATCTCATCTAAGCTCCGATCTCCCCTCGACATCCTTGTCGAGCATCATCCGTCAGAATGGCCACAGAACTCTGGTACGTTGTCATCATGACTCCCGCCCCCTGGGTGCTTGACAGCTACCGACCTTCGGACTGTCACAAGCATCATGGGCACACATGCATTGATAACACCTGCTAACTTGCAATCTTGAACAGCCCCGTCTATGCGGTAAGTCTAGCTCCCTCGATCATCATCGAGTCGATTCAAGCGGCGACCCCGTCATAACCGCCCCTCCCAACCCCGGCACCCGCTTTGTCAAAATCACATCGGCGGAATGACTGATATCTCTTTAATAGCCCTTCTTCGGTGCGCTGGGTTGCACCTCAGCCATCGTCTTCACCTGCTTCGGTGCTGCCTACGGTACCGCTAAGGCCGGTGTCGGAGTTTGCTCCATGGCCGTCCTCCGTCCCGACCTGATCGTTAAGAGTACGTCAAGCTTCAGACCCTGGAGAACCATCAATCCAGCGAATCTATCGCAATGCCTGGACGTATATACTGACTACAAACAGACATTGTCCCCATTGTCATGGCTGGTATCATTGGTATCTACGGTCTCGTCGTGTCCGTCCTGGTCGCCAACGACCTGAAGCAGCAGCTCCCTCTATACACTGGATTCATCCAGCTGGGTGCTGGTCTCGCTGTCGGTCTGGCCGGTCTGGCCGCTGGGTAAGTCCGATTCTCAATCTCAACTTAACTTCCACATGACTCTGGACGCTAACGGGAGGCCTCACAGTTTTGCTATTGGTATTGTCGGTGACGCTGGTGTTCGTGGAACTGCTCAGCAACCTCGTCTCTACGTTGGAATGATTTTGATTCTCATTTTCGCTGAAGTCTTGGGTAAGTCCTCTCTGCTCCAAGCAAGCTAATTGTATTTCATTAACATTGTCCCTCTAGGTCTTTACGGGCTGATTGTCGCTCTTCTCATGAACTCCCGCTCTAAAGCAGATTGTTAAATGAGCAGCGCCTCGATACAACGTTCGGACACTTGACATCTCACTCATCGAGCCTGTGAGATGTCTTGCAGTCCGACGTGTCAATTTGTGAACCTTGAACCCGACATGACAAGCGCGTTAATTATTC
This sequence comes from Penicillium pulvis, assembly GCF_028828015.1. Lineage (NCBI taxonomy): Eukaryota > Fungi > Ascomycota > Eurotiomycetes > Eurotiales > Aspergillaceae > Penicillium > Penicillium pulvis. Next base: position 2,552,968 of record NW_026643079.1, on the reverse strand, counting down.
CGTCCCATGGTGTCGGGTACGAGGACTAGTGTGAAGATGGAAAAAGATTTTCGGCTATGATAAATTCATTTGACTTGTGAATGGGAAATTCTTCTTTCGATCACTGTGGTATGTAGAATCGGGGGACACTTCAATTGGATCCCAACGGTTGGACAGGTGTGGGTAGATATTGGATTGGCTTACATTGCATGAATGCGCGCGCTGGATACTGTACTTTATATTGAGTCTCGCTTGATTGGGACCCTTTCCCCCCTTTCGTCTTATGGTTGCAGTGAGGTTGACTGTCTTGTTGGTCTCACTGCTGCTGGAGACCCTCCTTTCTCTAACTTTTTACTCTCGGTTTGACTCTTCTTGTCTTTTTATTTGGCTTGTCAAGTCCTTGTATTCGATATGATATAGCAATCCCGATTTGTGCATTATGCTCTGGATTCTTCGTAGCTCTAGTACATCTCTCCCATAAGCCCTTGGGCCCTGGAGATACTGTGTACTCTTTGTGTGACACGCTTGAATTTGCGATGAGATACCACATTTTCAGAACACCAGTCGCTGGAATATTATCATATGATTCTAGTTTTTCGAATTACGAGCGGTAGCAACCGTAGAAGTTATGAGGAATGAGACACAGGGTGTTTATCAAGAGAAAGATTCTATAGGGTAGCCCGCAATGCATGAGAGGCAGGATATGCCACACATAAGGGAAGACAAAGACGGCCAAAACCACAGCTTCTGCCTCGACGTTCCAAAAAAGAAAAAAAAAGAATTGGCGGATGTTAGGATAGTAGTATAGAGGAAGCCAAGTAAAAAATGACCAGGAATATAAGATAGCAATGTACTGGAGGGATAAGAAGAGGATATGCCCTACAACTCAGATACTAACCCCCCTCAACCCAGCAAAGATGCAAGAAGCAGGCCAAAGATGCATCCGATGAAAACCGAAGAAATGACACCAAACAAATGGAAACGCGAAATCGCCCCAGTTCTAAGCTTTGTCGAGCTTACGACGGAGAGTGCGTGTTCTCCGCATCAGCTTCTTGAACTTGTGCTTCTTCATCTTCACCTTGCGCCGTCTCTTGGTGCTAATAGCATGCATGGACGAGTTGTGGCGCAGACGCTCAACGTAGGTCATGCCAGTGCTGGAGCTGGGAGCGTTGATGGTAAGCTCATCACGCAATCCAGCGGGGGCCTCCATCTCGTCACGGACAAAGGGACCAGTCGACGCCTCGTAGGTCTTGCGACCATCGGCGTGACGAGATTCCCGAATGGTGAGGACGGTGGAGTAGGTGGTATCCTGTTCGCTCTGGGCCTCGTGAGACTCCATGGCCTCGGCCTCGGCGCTCATGTTCATGGGGACCGGGGGTGGGGGAGGGTGGAAGGGGCGGAGACGACGGGTGAGCTCCTCGACGGACATGTGTGCCTCGGGGCTGTCGAGCATCTGGAGATCGCCGTTGGCATCGCTGGCGAAGCGGCCGTGCATCTGGCCGAACGGATCCTCAGCTTCGGACATGCCGTTAGCGCCCTCCATGGACTGGACGGTGTTCGAGAGGGTGAAGATGACATCGTCGGGCTGGTTCTTCATGAGTCTCTTGGAGAAGATCGATTCGAAAGCTTCATAGCTCGAGGTTGGGGGGACCGTGGTGGTCACGGAGATCGGGCGGTGAATGGAGAAGAACGAGGCAACGTGAACGTCTATTGCGGAGACAAAATTAGCATAAAATACATTTATGAAGCATGTGAAGCTCTGCTCAGCTATCAGAAACTCACCATGGGGTTGTCGGTGCTGTGTCGAGGGGACACTGGGGAGCTTCGAAAATGCCGCATGCTGCCCGCTGGACTTGGAAGATCCGTTGCGGGCGCCAGAGTCCTTGCCTCGGCGGCGGGTAGCCTTGCTCTTCTCGCCAGAAGAGTTCACACTCTTTGCAGGAGTAGAGGTATCCAGCCGCTGAGAACCGTCACTGGGAGGGACTGGTGGTTTGGAGGAGGATGAGGAGTATCGGCGTTGGTGCACGTAACGGGTTGCGCCGATAAGACCGGTGGAGGGGACACTCTGGGCAGCGCGAGGTGCACTGGAGAGAGGCGCCCATGCGGCCCGGCGTATAGATGTTGACAACATGGTTGGCGTGGTACCCAGGAACTGGGGAAGAAGGTGAAGATGAACTTGCTCGGAGGCGAAATCATCGGACCGGAACTCGGCGTCTCTGATCATGCGGGGATTATGTAATTTGGTGCCTGACTCAAGTGGCGTCCAATGGGCTGAACTGGCAGTTTTCAAGGTTATTCCACAACTTCTGATGCAGGATTAGTGAACTCAAAATATACGGCTTGAGAATGTTTGAGATCATATATAAGCAATTTGATGAGACTACTCTGGGGAACCAGATTGGATGCAAATGTAGTTAGTACATGTACAGCACCTAGCACTCGCATATTGATCTACAAGTCGGCTATTCTACCTTGTTTTTCGAGATCCAGTGGTAATACCCTTATATAATAGTCATGAACGATTCGAATACTCTCCGGTGGTTCCTCCCTGTGCAACCTCCTTCAGTGTAAGCGTTCAGCCCTGGAGTCCTAAAGTTTAGCCAATGCCGAGTAGTGCGATGCCTGACATGGATGCTATAAAAACGGAATAGACTATAGTTTAGAAACCTTAAGACTAATATATCAACTTCATTCAAGTTATAAGTAACCAAAGAAAATAAGACCTGTAGTAATACAGTCGTCAGGTAAACAAAACAAATTTGCAGCGACAAAGAAGTGAAATAGTGGTATCATCCTGCATGATCAAAAAAGACAAAAACAAAGTAGAGAAAGGAAACCATCACAGAGCTTGGAGCGTGGCATTAGTTGGCGAAATCGAACGGACTTTTGGGATGCAACGTAACAGACCCAAGGATACGTCAGAGGGCCGACGACTCTATCATCAAGACGCCTCATGCGAAAAAGGAAAGTCGGGAAGGCAATGGATGCAAAAGACGTAGTGTCGCCATGACAGAAAGAAAAATTAACCGCCGGAGTATGCAACCGAAGAAAAAAAAGGTAGGCTCAAGAGCTTGACAAGAAACAACAATCGACTTCGTGGCAAATAATGACGTTCATAAAGGCCACCGGTATTTAAAAGATTCACTGCCTTATAGTATTAAGGTATGCAGATTCTTTTGTATAATCATGTCTTGGACTGAATCCATGGTCGCCTTCAAGAGAGTGGTGTCCGTGGCGTTGGTCTGGTGAATATAGATCTCGCGGTCTGGGATTCGGTTGATTCCGCGGAATCTATCGGCAAAGTACCGTGCAGCAGCTTCAAAGTCTGTGTCGGAGCCGCTGTAATCTTGGAAGTGCCTCGAGATAGCAGAAATGGCGAGTTTTGCTCTGAAGAGGTCGATCTTGTTAAGGAAGAGGATAATCGGCTTGCGCTTAAACCACTCGCCGTTGACAAGTGATTCGAATAGCATCATAGCTTCGTGCATTTGATTCTGTAGGTCTTTGTCAGCACTTCAACATGTTACAAGGAGAAGAGATATGCTTACAGCGTTCTGGTCTTCAACCAAACATTGGTCGTATCCAGATAAAGCTACCATGAACAACAAGCACTGAACTCCCTCAAAGCAATGAATCCACTTTTTCCGTTCCGAACGTTGTCCGCCAACGTCCATCATCCGGAAGTTCATCTGGCCGAGCTCGAACAAAGTTTCGGTAATACCTGTTGTCCGAAGTCGAGCTTGCAGCATGTCCTGGTTATCAGGAAGCCACCCGGGGGTGAAGATCCGGTCCAACGAGTCGTAGAAACTGAAGAAGCATTAGCATGATTGTGACCTGCCGCACGCAAATGATGGACTCACTAGCTAAGGTTGTCATGCAGCGCGAATTCATGCCCCCTCGCCACGGCCTTTTGAACGCCTCCATCGAGCCACATGACCCTCATCGCATCGCGGACCTTCAAATCAGAGAAGGCCTCGTCCGAGCCGACGTCGGGCTCGGTCTTGTCTAACAATTCTGCAAGACCCTTGGGGAAACGGTTAGCGCGTGGATTTAGGCCGGGATAGAAATTACCATACCTGTGTCTTCTCATCCTCAAAATCAATGCTCTCCGCTTTCATAATATCTAACAAAACCTTGAAAGCAATGACCACATTGGAGTAGATAACAGCTCGTGTTTGATGACGTTCTTCCTCGGGAAAGCCTCTGCTGTGGATAATGCGCATCTGCTTGATGATGGTCGACTTGCCCGATTCTCCAGCACCTGGTGAGAAAGTCAGCCCAAGTGATCGCGCGCGGGGTTATTTAGGAACCAGCCGGGGTTCCTCACCTAGTAACAAGATCTTAATAGTACGATCCATGGTTTTCTTATCGCTCTTGATGACCCGATCAATACGGGCATTGCGCTGAGTGGCATCCTTATCCGCTTCGGCGGGTTTCGAGGCGATACAACCCATGATTTCAGGGATACAACGAAAATTCTAGATTGGCGCAAATATAGTCAGCGGTTGCGTCCAAAATACAGGGAACAGTTCGAGTTGCATCGGACGGAGCTTCGATCTGAATCAGGGATGCGCGCCGTCTACGCCATGCCGTCTCAAATTTGAGCCTGTTTGAGGCTGAGAAGGACCGCTCTCGAACGTGCACCGCCAGATTTGGATCTTCGGGGGTTGTGATAGGGTGATAACCTACCAATTAACAATTATTCAACAGCTTAGTCCCACGCGACGAATGAGCGGGCGTATCCGAGAGATCCTGTCAACGCTTTGATCGATGATTTGAAGGTTCCCCACACCCAGGGCCTGCCACGTTCCGTTGCGAATATGTCGTCGCTTAGTTTCCAATTGGACCAGATTATTCTCCGAGACACCGAGTCCGTCACCTAGCGAGTACTGATGACTTGTGTGCGAAACGGATTTTTGGGAAGGGAGGGAGGTTTCGGGGTCGCGAGATCGACGGGAAGGATCCAGACTTGGGGCGTTCGCGGGGAGGAAATAGGGTGACAGGCAGTTTCCAGTGACAAAAGCACCCGAGGACCAAAGGTCGGGGAGGAATGGAGGGGAGTAAGAGAGAAGGAATAAAGCTGAGAGGGTCAGTAGCACATCTTTTCCGTCTCACAGGGGAATCCACAAGCGGGGAGGATGATGCACGCGGCTAGACTGGTATATTGTTTTATCCAGCGACAGTGTTGCGGAGTGCAGATTGGAGATTCAAGGCCCACTACCGAGCAAAAAAAAACTAGAAAGTTCTGCAAATTCCTAACGGAATGTGGAAGAAGAAGGTTTTACTAACTCTTTTTTTTTTCTTGTTAAGTACTAATCTCCTGTACGAACGAGTTGTACATACTAGGGGCGCTAGGCCGATCCACCACAATGGGGCCAACTTCCCTTTGATTTGTCTTTTTTAATACCATGATCAGAATACCGTACTATTGATTGTACTTTGTTCGAGGATAGGTATGTTTGTACTAAAAGTACGGATCGACATGGAGTAGGATCTCATTTGACACTACTCCAGTACTGGAGCTCCTCCGTAATAAACTCACGTATATCCTCGTCCCAATTCAGTCACTTTCTCCGAAGACAGAGGATCCGATCCATCGCGACGCTATTGAAAGTCGTCCGGCCATTCCATGCGATTGGACCAATCACATTGCCTCGTGCATCGAGTTCGAGAACAATGGATGCTTCAGTACATACGATCCTTGCATGACACTATCGATTATGTTCATATCTATATGCAAAATCAGAAATACCGGACATACAGGCGGAGTACCCAATACGGCTTTATTCCCAAGGGAAATTGTGGATAATGGCTCCACGCGTGCTTTTCGATGGTTCCTCGCTGCGCGCCAAGGCGCTATGCGGAATGCAAGCTGCAGCGATCGGCACGCAATTGCTGAAACCCGCATGGGCTGTGCGCCAGCATAGACGCAAGGAAATTTCTGAAACGTCGGTGGAATCCTGGCTCGGCTTCCAGTGCTTAGTCTGTTCTCCTCCTGATTATGCCAAGGCTCCACATGTGTCCTGGTGCTGTTCATTTAGCCCCCTGTTGAGCAAGCCCCCGCTTGCTCGATCCCCTAAATGGAAGGAAATTTTGTTCTTTGAACTTCCCAGGAATTTCGCGGAATGACGCTTCTCACACTATTTGTTTTCCTCGTTTAGTTACGCCAATCTCGGACACTATTACCGCGTTTCCAGGTTTCCAGTCTCCAGAGCGGATACATTCGCTAAGGAAAACGCCTTAAGGGACCAAACGGCCAGAATTGATCCATCGGGGAACAACAGGTTCGGCAAGACCAAGTGGAGAACGTCAGGGCCAACTCCACATACATTCCGTGTCAAGCACGCGTGCCCGTGCTCATCATTTCATCCACTGATTGGGTTTTGAGTTTGGACGCACAAGCTAGGTCTCGGATAACGCTTTTCTCCCTTTACCCGAGGGAAGCCATGTACTCGGTACAGGAGTCTTTACTAACCCCAGACTTGTCTTGGTTGCTAGCCCGTTCAGCTCAAGGCTGTGTAGCTTATCATTTGAAACGCTGGATTCCGGTTCGTTCTGTCCGGTTTCAAGATCTTCGGTACGATGTTCATCCGTGCCGTTCTTGCTGCTAAAGGCAGGGGTGATCCTTCGTCTCTTGAGATAGATTTCCCTATCACGGGCCTCATTCTTGATCGAGATTTATTTTGGTCCCGATCTGATAGATAATCCCTGATTGATTCTAGGAGAGTTGCATTGCATGATGATTTAACCATAGAAGACTTAGACTGGAAATTAGTACAGGGAGTATGTATGCAAAGCACTGTTAGTATATGCATCATACTAAACGATGTTCCATTAACGCAATCGGGTTTCCCGTAAAAACAAAGGTACTTCCGGGGTAAAACATTACACATGCCAATGCTCAACCCAAATTTAAGTAATGGCGCCTTCCAAGGTTTGCGGGATGGTTTTTAGCATGACTGAGCTTACTATCGTTGAAGTCTCCCAAATCCCGACACTCACTTCTCCTATCTGACGCACCGGCATTCCCGTGGACATTTCCATACAAAGCAGGTCCTCAGCCGAATCCGTTGACGACTCCCAACGTATGCCCGATGCCCTAACGGTCCCGCCCCAACGGTGCCTCCGAAAGTACAAAGTCTGGAGAAAGGAAACTTTCAAGCCACATGGACATCTCATATTGCAGCGGCGATCAGTGAATCCGGCCAAACCAAGGAACTTAAACTTCCGACTAAAGTCTAAATGCCACAATTCTTCGTCAGGGGTCAAGCCCACCAAGAAAAAGTAAACAAGATAATTCGAAAGAAAAGTCCATACTCTAGCCCCCCTTTACCGTAGATATCCAGCGGTGAACTCTGATACCGGAAACAGTAGCCATGACCGTTCGGCAGTGGGAATCCAACGGGGCAAACAGCCTGTAAGAGCATTGGTGGAACCGAAGCAAATTAAACGTGGTCGATCAACATTTGACAGCGGGCCAGACCCCGGTCTCTTCAGGGGCCCGGCTTTGCTTCCGTACTGCATAGCAGGTTTTTTTTCCTCCCTAAAGACCGTTGAAGGAATGTTCTTCCTAGATGGTGTCGGGAATTACGTAGTGTCCCTATATTTAGATCTGTCTCTAATGTATAGTGCGTTCCTGGCAACTCGCTTGTCTTAGAGCTGGGCCCTTGTTTTCAATAGTTCATTGGTTCCCGCTAAGAAGAACTAATGCAGCTTGTGCAAATATATGTGCCATGCATATTGCCCAGGTGGCTTGGAGTTATTGTTGTCTTTGATAACCAGTCTTATGATTTGATAGTAACAACTAAGCTGAATCCTCCGCCTGACGGCTCATAATCCAAATAGTGCTTTGATATGTTCCCGTGGAAAGTTGTCTCACTTTCATACTATCGGTATAACAATAATGCCTAAGGATTCCACGGGTCAACTGACTTTCTTCATTCGTCACCTCAAAGGTATAATCAGGTGGTCGGAGCCCTGCATCAGAGCTCATCACTGTGGACAGGAAGAAAAAAATACCAAAAGCACGGGCCAGCTCGTGGTGCAATGGAATTGCAAGAGCGGTGATGTAGGAACATCTTTAGCAGAGCGAAAGCTTGCGTAATCGGAGACAGAAGCTACAGCCCACTAATGTTGAGGTTACATTTGAATCAGAAACCATTTTAATTTTGAAAAGTTCTAGTCTCCAAGGTGATGACAGACCTTCATGAGACGACTCATCGTCCTATGTAGGATTTGATATGGTGCACTTCATACACTAAATTTGCATAAGGCTGTACACATAGTGTCGTGGGATCATTTTTGGCTAATTTCCAAGATCAAGTTGTGACAGCTGTCAATATAGGCCATATGTATCGGCTTTCTCTGGGCTGTTATCCACTAGTGAGGCAACAACTAGATAATATTACATCATTCCTGCATACTAGGATGTTTGAGGACGCTCGAATAGATAGAGGCTCCAACCTTGGAACTCTTTTCAAAATGGTGAACTCTATAATGCTGGAAAATGGGAGGTAAATGGTATGTATCTTTGTTTTGGAAATAATACACAGCGATTATATACAAAGATGAGCGGAACAGAAACAAAATATAGTACAAGTCTATGTCTATCCAAACCCGCTGAATAGGATATCTCATGCAACACGACAGCGCTAGGCGACAGAAACCAATAAGAGGAGAAGGGTCACAAAGATCATTCAAAGACCTTTGCGATGATTATATCTTTTGGTGCCAATTCTTGTTGCGTTGAATTGGCACATGGATGGCATTTTGAATCCTCCACGTCAAGGGACGCGGGACGCCCTTCCATTCACTGTCTATGACAGCCGCAGCTTGGAGCATAATAGAAACGGAGTTGATGGGCTCGTAGGTAGAAGCGCCGTATCTTATGTCACGGTCAACGAGGTATTTAGCCAGGTGAAGCTGGATGAGGCGTTCTTCGCCATGGGGCTTGTAGCCGGATGAGAGGAAGGTTAAAGGCATATCGTGGAATTCAGAAGGAAGTTTTTCCAAGACAGATTTCCGGATTCTATAGTCCTCGAAGTGAACGTCCATGCCGACGATGATCTTGCCGGCGTCAAGACGCCAAATTTCACTCATTTGGTTAGTACTCTTTTTGAATGACGCGTTGCGCGTCAATGAGCTGAGTACGGTTTTCCTCATGTTGCTGGTCACGGATCCATCCATGCATGCATACCGCCATAGCACTCGGCAGATGTTGTAGTGTTGGCTTTTAAATGCAATGAAGAACAGGCGCTCCCAGATCTGGGGCACAAATCGGAAAGAAGGAAACTTGGCGCATTGATATGTGTAGTGAAGTGCAGTAAGGATGTTGGCACGACACATAGGCAAAATCTGATTGAGGATAGAGCTGTCGATGTCAAAGTTTTGCTCGGCGCAGATCTTCAATAGCGCGTCCACGGCGCTAAAGTTCTCGCAGCGCGCAGCTACACTGACCATTTGCCCAAGAAGCGAAGAGCTAAACCAACCCGCGCCATGAGTTTTATTCATAAGAGCGACGAATGATTCAACATCCTGTCCACTTTCAAGGTGTACAAGTAGCGAGTCTTGAATCGTTAACTGGAGGGCAGTTCGAATCACCTTGACATCCGTCATAAAGCCATTCTGCACCATATGTGTAATGAGTGACGCCTTGGCATTGGACGTAGTCAGAGCCGATAGCAAAGCAAGCCATGTATCTGGGTTGGGACGAATGTTCGCTCGAGGCATCAAGTTCAAGAACTTGCGAAATGCCCAAGTATCGTGACGCCGTGCCGCAGACCGCAGAAGAACATTATAAGTGTCTACTGTCGCAACATGTTCTGACTTGAGGAAGACGATCCGAGCAGCATTGAGCTGTTCGTGCTCACACAAAAACTCCAAAGCTCGATTCAGCGCAGCAGTAGATATGATCTGATGATACGCATCATGCCGAAATAGATCTAAAAGATGGCGTGAGATCTGATTGGCATGCGGTACCCATTTTATATTCCGGGATGCTTGCGCGCCAAGGGTAGGTGGCCCGCTTGCGCTCGTTAAATCCTCAACATATTCCGCAAATTCCTTCACGGAAGTCAATGACGAGCGTAACCCGAGGACATCCCTTAGTGTGAGCGGCTCTAGAGCATGGCGCTGCCAGCTCCAAACTCCACGAATCATCGGAGCTGGAATGTTTCTGCGCGAGAGAACTTCCCTCTCCATGAACATGGGGACCGGTGGCTTCCTAATATCAGCCAGAGGATCCCCAGAATCCTGGGCGGTCTGGGCACTTTTGATGCGTGCTTCGACCAGCTCCATGACGTGCTCCGATCCCGTCAAGATAGCCTTGCGGTTTGTTCCGTCACCCTCCCTCGGATGCAAGATTTGCACCTTACACCCATTCCGCACATGCACGTACCAGATATTCTCTTTCATACTCGTATTCATAATACCAGCAAGAAGCGCTACCGTCTCCTCAGGAATTTGTAGCTCTTTGGATCTGGTGCTTCTCTTGGGCTCCGTACGAGGGTCGTTCTGCACATCCTCTAACAACAGCTTCATGTCATTCCAGCCGTCCAAAGTGCCTCCAAACAGGCCCTGTCCACGAGTCCTCCTCACATAATCTCCATACCGAAGCTTTCTTCTATCCCGGACGGACAACTTGCTGATCAAGATCTTTTTTGACGGAAACTCCGTCCCCGGCTCTTTTTCGAGAGTTTGAGCAGCCGCTTGTTTCTGGCCCGTTAATCGTTTTTGTCGCAGCTCCCTATGACTTAAGTTGCCACGACGTCTATGTGATTCGGGGGCATCAGACGCGGTCTCGAGGAAACCATTGGACTCTTGTGACAGTCCCACGGGGAAGCCCGCGATGTCATGACTTGACTCAATGGCATCTCGAGTACCCCTGCTTCCCGACGTACTCGCAGCCCCATCTTTCACAGTTGTAGACAAATTCGGAGGGGAGCTATTGGCAGATCGACTCGTGGCATCGGCGGAGCTCCATCGGGTGCACCGGGGATGGAATGTCGGCGAGGAAGTGTACGAAGGAAGTGTGGCACGAAACGGATTGCTGGGAGCTCGATTGCCTTTTATTGGAGCTGCTGCGGGCGTCAGGGACGCGATCGGTCGTCGTTGCTGCAGGGCAGAGGCGGCCCATCGGGGGTAGAGGAAGAGGAGAGGATCTTCGGGGCCGGCCGCGACAGTGTCCAAGACGGCAGAAAGGCGCCTTCTTAGACACGGGTGGCCACTCGAGAGCATATGGATCGGTGCACTAGTGGCATCCGGTGCTTAAAACAGAGGTGGTAAAGATCGCAAAGTGTTGAGAAGTCCGATCTTTTGGCTCCGAAAAATCTACGCGGGAAGGGAAGGCGGTGGCCGAGATCCCGACAGCACGCGACTATTTACATACTTGGCAAACGCTTGGCTTGTATAGAAAGTCCCGAGATTTGATTCTGTTTGAACATGCTTGCTAAAGGTCGTGTACGTAGCTAATACAGGCCAGAAGAAACAACCGAGAGTTCTGGTTGGCGTTATAGCCGGGTATTAATAAATATGCCCTTCGTGGCCAATTTGCGCGGCCTTGGGGATGCCGGTTATATCCTTCACTTTCATTACATGCAATGGCTCGCCAGAAGCCTGCGCTCGCTTGGATAGTAAAGTGTCATGTCGAGAAAGAGGTGTCAAATCGAGTAGCTCAGATGCCTGGCCCCCGGCTGTATCAGTGAAGACATCTGGGCCGGTAACATGTTGCTTAGCACTCTCGACCACCCGAATGAGGTTATCTTTCTTGCGCTTGATCTTGTCGGAATCTTTATGCTCTGGGTCATCGGATGGAGTGGACAGTTGCTGGATGATGTTGCCAAGGTATGTCACGAATTGCCAGCGTGATGCCTGAAATAGGAACATAGGCATGATCTCTGAGATCTTTACAGGCAAGGAATAATTAGCCTCCAATCAGGAGAAAATCGTATGTTCTCTTGAATGCAGTGTTAGGGAAGCACTCACCTTGTCATTAAGATAATAAAGCTCCTCCCCTCCCTGCTCGATAAACGTCTTCAACGCATCGATCCTCTCTCGATCAATCGATGCCAACTTCAACGCATACATGAGAGAAGGAATGTCTCCAATCTCTTCGAGATGCTCCTCTTCGTCTACCTTGGTATTCACCCGACTCAAATAACCCGACTCAACCGTCGAAAGGCGCGCGATACTTTGCTCGCGACTCCTCGCCTTGGAAGAATGAATCGTGAAGTAATCCTCAGTCAACATATGCCCCTTCTCGAATTCCGAGCGATCACGATGACGCCTCTCTGGAATCTTCTGGCGCAGCCGAACCCAGCGCCGCCGTCGAGCAAAGGAGTGAAACCACGGATGCGTACCATGCCACTGTGACGAGCCAAAGGAGAGCGAATACTGCCATCCTTGCTCATCAACATCGGCTGACATATCTACATACCATGTCCTCCATGCCCATTCCCAGCTTGGGTCGGGCACTTGGGCATTTGTGATGTTGACGGGACTGGGTCGCTTGTGCTGGGTCATCCAGGCGCTAGGATCGAAGTTGAGAAGCGAGCTGTGAGAGTAACGCGGCACGCCGAAGAAGAACCAGCCACGCTGGTTTTCGTATAAGACATCTAGTTCGGTGGTGGGTGTTGCAATCGTATCGAAATCGGGTTGTTGGCCTGCTCCGCTGCTTGATTGTGTGGTTTCATTTGTAAGGCTCTGGGCTTGGGAAGGGGGAGCAAAGTCCACTGTATCGATTTGAGAGATTTCTGTTCCGTAGTCTGGTTGTACTGGTGTGTTGGGCTCGTTTGCCGGTCCCGTCGAGCTCTCTGCTGAGACTGACCCGCGCACTTGCGACGACTCCCTGCTAGGGGATGTCTCGGTGTCTGTTGAAAGGCCAAGCCTTTCGGGTTGCCATTTGGCGTATTTGCGCTTTGCTAGTTGTCCGGATACCGATGTGCGACTTATGTGTTTTGATAAATTGCCTTTCTGACTGCGTTTCGAGGCTCTTCGTGTGGATTCTCCATTTGACGGCTGTTGCGAAGGGACAGTATTGTCCACCAGGGAAATAGTGGGAGGGCTACTCTCCACAGCCGTTGTTGTTGTCATCTTCAGCGGGCTTGATTATATGCTTCAATGCTTTATTCGGTTGGAGCTGCGAAAACTTGGACGTGGATCACAAGGACGGCATTATCCTTGGAATGGTCGCATTAAACCGCTGCTGCCTGGTTCAGTCCAGATCCTGCTGGACAGAGGACAAGTATATCAGAAAAACAAAAGAAATGAGGCTAGAAAATAAAGCCAAAATGCGAAAGTGGTATAATAAAGGAATGAAGTCACAATGTCACAAGGTGTAGTGAAAGTTAAGGTGTAAGTTGGATCCGATCGATGACATCGTTTGCGGGGACCAAAACGCCAAGACCTGCAACGCCTAAACGCGTGAAAAACAATCTCCGGATCAACACTCTAATACTTCCCCCACAACAGCCTATACAATGGCCGCACACCAGCGCAAAGTTGAGCTACAGTCTTCAGCAGACTTGACTTATCTATATGCCAACACAGTTGCGCTCTCACGCAAGAAACTCGACCTTTATTTCCCCCTTCAGCAACAAACGATGAGACACCAGATCCGATGCGCGAACGCGTACGAGAATTAGTCGATGATGTGAGTCGAACCAATCTCGAGCCTGAGTCTGTAAAATGGAAGACACATAATACATCTGTCTGTCGTTGCTTCCCAAGACAGGGAAGAGGGAGACCAGATCCAACCCCAGAGCGGATAAGGTAGAGGGGCAAACCAGCTGACAGGTCATATCTGACTCTAGTACATAAACCGCACCTTCATAACAGCCTCTGCCTCAATCAGCATCAACGGCATCGATTCGTCTCATCCACAGTTCCCATTCCCAGCATCCTTCACCGCACCCGAGACAGTCGAATACGAACCCTACGATACCGAGCTAGCATCCCGCGTAACAACCCTATATGCACAGCTAGAGTCGCTCACGACAACAGTGGCACAGCAAAGACGGGATGCGCCTCGACAAGCGGCAAAGGATTATGCGGCGCAGTTGATGCAAGTACTTAAGGATGAGGACGAGGATGACGATATCGACGAGAAAGATGCACAGACGACTGGAGGAGCCGGTGAAGACAAAGATGGAGCCATGGATGTTGATGCGGGAGATGGTTCAACTAAGCCAAAAGAGACAGAGAAGTCACACTCTCGTCGTAACCGTCCGGATCCTTCATGGGAATTACAGGTTCCGCTTGGTACTGATGCGGAGGCAGAGAGGTGGCGGAGTGGAGATATGGCGGAGGTTTATGAGCGTGCCCTGCGGACATTGCAGCGGTTGCAGGGTGAGGCTGATGTGGACGAGGAGGGTTCTGAGGGTAATGCCTTGGCTACGACAGTCGGGAAGGCAGAAAGGGCTGGGCGAGCTGCAGATGTCGTCGAGAGCATGTAAAGGGATGGTACTTTTTCTGGGAGTTAATGTTCTTCTTTTATTCAATGGGCGAGGCGTTTGGTGCTGGGGGATCATGATACCATATTCTATTCTGTTTCAGGCGCTTCTGGGGTATAGACCCACCAGGTTCATGCAATGTCTACTACTACGAGATATCTACTTGGCTTCAGTTCGGTGCGTAAAGATTCAAAAGAATTCATTCCTTATGACAGTCGCAATTTCGCTATGTGCTCAGTGTGTACACTCCAAATAAACAAAAGCCAGTTTCAACTTCACTCCCCAAACTCGCTTTTGTAATCCGCCCTGACTCGCCCTTCTATATCAAGCGCGGGCATAGTTGCTTGCTCAACAGGCAATAACAGGACATTTAAAAACTCTCCATGATATCTAAATCGAACGCAAAGGTAAAAGACAAGGGGCAAGGTATCCACGGGTTGTGTGGTGGGGTAGTCGGCGATGATGTGTTGATTTCCAGAAAAGACCCGGTTGTCAGAGGGATATCAGATGCAAATCCCACCACGTTTGATAGGTGGGTCTCATATCGATAAGGATATACCAATCGTATTTTCTCTTTTCTCTCCGGTCGTTTTTTCTCTTTTTTTTTTTCTCGAAATAGGGGGTGAGACTGCAATGTTTGCAGTATCATGACCACCCAGTGGATGTAATTAACGAGTGGAAAGGGAAAAATGTTCTATGATTCCATTTATGCGCTGGCCTGAGCGCCCTCCTGACCCTCGGTATCCTTCTTCTCGTAACCGGGATCCTGGTTCTCGATGACGGCAGCCTCGTCCTGCTTGGGAGCGGCCTCCTCCTTGGGGGCAGCCCAGGCGGGGGTACGAGCCCACTCAGGATCCTGCCAGGGACCCATGTCGGAGAGCTCACAACCACCCTCACAGGAGCAGGAACCACCGAACTCAACGGGCAGGTTCTCAGCAGGGACCTGGGAGAGCAACTCCTTCTTGTAACCACTGCCCAAAACGTGGATCTTCTCAACGGTAACGGGGTCAAGGAAACCCTTAACGAAGTTGAAGGCAGCACCGAAACCCCAGGGGGCGTTGATGAGGTACAGCTTACCCAGACGCTCGGGGTAGTAGTTCTGGGAGATCTCGGAGGCCTGGCGAACGTATCCGTAGACAGAGGGAATGCTGGTGACACCAACACCCTTCAGGTCCATGATGGTGCAGCAGGTCTCGAGCAGCTTGCCAGCCTTGCGCGAGCAAGCGGGCAAACGGGGGTCGGCCAGCTTCTCATATTCGGTAACAAGGTTCTGGAGCATGCGCTCGCTAGTGGTGATCTTGTACATGGCGTCGAGGTCAATCTTGCCTAGCTTCTCGATGTAGACGGGACGGCCATCCTATAACATGAATTATATTAGTTCTGCTGTTTGAGCTGGCCAATGACCTAATATGCTTTGGGTGGCGATAACCTACCTTGTCGGTCTTGTGGTAGTATTGGGGGTAGAACTTGAACACCTCAGCCTTCTCGTTATATTCGAAGACAGCGGGGAGCTTGTCAGTTCCGAATTCCTTGCGCCACTTCTCGCAATTAGTGAACCTGCAAAAAGCAAGAAAAAAATTAGATGAGCTCATGTCTTCACATGTCAAGCGCAAGGCTCCCCGTGGGGAGAATGCCAATAACAAAAGGATCGTCAAACGTACATAGCCTTGGCGTCGGCGATAACGAACTTGCGGGCACGCAGGAAACGCAGGAGCGACAAGGTATCCAATCGCTCAGTGTAGCCCTCCTTCTCGAGCTCCGCGCGGAACTGGACGACCTTCGCATCCTGCTCTGGAGTGGTGTGGCCAGGGTGACCAGTGTGGGCTTCCGGAGCAGTAGTGGGGAAGGTGTACTGGTCGTACTTGGGATCAAGAGGCAACTTGTGCTCAGTAGCGGCTGCCATGTTGAATGATGTGGTGGGAGGGGCGGATGTGGAAGATTGGAAGAAAGTTGGTTGTAGGAGGGAAAGGCGGAGGGGAGGCGTAAGTGGCCACAAGGATAAAAACGACGGAGGGATCGGCCACTTTGGTTCACGGTAAACAAGCGCCCGGAGCAATAGTCTATTTTTTTTTAGGCGGCAGAGACTAATGCTTACCCGGTAAATGATCACCGAAACAGATAAATGAAAAAAGAAATAATGATGTTCGTCGAGTCAGAGCTTTGAGAATCAGGGGGCGAGTTTCGGCGTTGAAGAACCGCGAACTCCTTTTTTTTTTTCTTCGTGTGATTGTTATTTGAAACTGTTGCAACTAGGGGAAGATAATGTTTGATTATTGTAACAAGACCATTGTTGATCTCCTACTCAACACGTCATTGTCAAATAGCTATACAAATCAAGTTGTCCGCAAACGGCCCAACCCTGTATGCGGCCTTGACACAATCCTATGGCATGCAAGACCAAAAGCCCGTGCCAGAAACGTTCGAAAACCCAACCTACCGGAGTGAGGGGCAAAGAGGGGCGTTGAGGCGGTGTCGTGTCAATGCATATGCTGAACCTTTACCCTAAAAGAAATGACGTCTAAATTGACTGTCAGGAGTACTTTACCTAGCTCGAACTGGCCTACAAGGAACATGGGTACCTTCGAATGGTATATGTGTAACCCAAAATTCAATTAGTACCTCTAGGCTCTGTACAAAGGGAATTGTCATAAACAGATACGGGTATTAAATCCAAACAACCACACATAAAGACAAACATATTATTATACACAGCGCAAAAGACCCGGGAGTCAGAGCGGTGAGGGCGCAACAGAGACAAATGCCAGAAATTGAGATTGCAGGCGTTAAAGAGCCCGAACCAACCCACAAAACAAACAAACAAAAAGGCGCGCTGGGTATAACTTGCAGACGACAAAATCAAAATACAAAGGAGATGGTCCAAAGAGTCTTTCCAAAAGATCGTCTGCTGATCCCGAACCAGCGGGTCAAGCGTTGATCGTCCTCCGTCAGATATGTCCGTGTATCAACAACATTCACACTAGACGCATGGCTCAACTGGGAAAGAGCGAGAGCGTCAGAATCATAGCAGAGGAAGCATTTCATTCCGTTCATCGATGGTCGAGAATGGACGGTTCATGTATAAATCGGATATAGATCCGGGTCCATCATATCATCAAAAAAGATTAGGTGGCGAGACTAACCGCCAACCGATGCATTTCAGGTTGGAGAGGGAAGGGCACAGTAGGCCCTACACTCAGTCTCATATCAATCATAAAGGGATCTGGGGCGCATCACCATTACCACCCCTTCTTTCGTGCAAATCGCTTGTTCAGAAGAGTCAAGACCTTGCTGACATTGAACTGGACATACTCCAAGTCAAGGTCCTCCAGGCTGTCCTTCTGCATCTCCAAAAGGTCATCAAGCTTGAGATCAAGCTCCAAAAGCCCGCGGGCACGGCCCTTGTAGTGCAGGCTAATGACGAAAGTGCCGGGAAGAGGGCTCTTGAACATGAAATAGATGTTCGCCCGGCGGTTCTCCGGCACATTACTGCGGCGGATGACACCCTCCTTCTCCAATTGCTGGTGGGTAAACTTATAGGGACCAAGTTCCTGGTGCTTTTCCTTCTTCCGCTGTTTGCCCTCGGATTGGCTGCGCACGTTGTGGAGATAGGACTTGTAAGTTTCAAGCTGGCCTACTAGATACGCGTTGTGATCGCGGATCGTGGCGAAAACCTCTTCGAGTTTCCGTGTTTCCTCAAGCACCTTCTCCTTTAGCGAACCAAGGTGCACTAATTCTTGCTCCACCTCATCACGGAGAAGACTGAACTCATCCGATCGATCGATCACACCCATGTCTTGCAGCTGACTCAGCAGTTCCATGGTGCGGATTCCCTTCCGTACCATAACAGCGTCATTCTTCAGGGTGGCGGCGGCTTCGGCAATGCGGTCCAGCCGAAGAGGCCGACGCGCGACCGACGAATTGGGAGGCAAGGACCGGAGAATCTGAACGAAGGTTGACTTGGCCTCCATGAAGAATACCTCCTCTTGGGTAATGTCCAAGGCAGCCGTCAGATCATCCAAGGCGGTTTCCCACCGACTGAACAAAGGCACAGTAATGGTGCGGTTCTCTTTGCGAGGAACCTGTGGGGGCGCAGCTCCAAGTTCCTGAAGCAGTAGAGAAAGATGCGAGTGTTGATCCTGGGCCAGCGCCGCAGTGTGCTTCTCCAACAGAGCGTGAGTGGCATACATTTCATTCAGTGTGATCTGGAGCTCAAGGTCGCGCTTGGAGAGAGCGACGTAGTTGTCCATCTCAAGACTCTCGTAGAAATCTTGAACTTCACACAGATCGAGCAGGAACTTGTTCACGCGCTCCTTGTTGGACTCAATGAAAGGCTGTAGGCTGGCCATATAAGGCTCCTTGGCGTACGAGGGTTTGTTGGCCAAGTTCTGCAGCATCTTGGCAATTAGCGTCAGAGTCCGGCGGGGCTTGTCGGTAGGGGTCGCGTCAATCAGCATATAAGAGCGAGGAGTCACAATAGCAGGGTTGATAAAGCGGAGGAAGAAGAAGCCGCCGATCAGAGTACAGATGGTCTGGTCCTGTGCATCGGGATACTTGCGGCGGGACAAACTGCGAATCTGCTTGCAAATCCACCGGATTCCGTACGGAGTCTCGTCAACCGAGTCGATGATAGTGGTCAAGAAGCCATTTGCAATGTCGGATAACATCTTCAGGCGAGGAGCAATGATGGCTTGCACCTGCTCATTCGCCGCAGCATCTTCTGCAGTGACCGAGCGGGCAAGGTAGTCTGGAAGGGTGCCGGTCTCTTCTTCGATCTGCTTCACCATGCTCTCGTAAACCTTCAGGGGATTGATCTCCAAATCAACATCGCGCAATTCGATCAAGGAGTTGATGCGGTCGGCGAGGACCTGCTTCAGGTAACTTTGACCGGGGCCACGTCGCGTGTATGTGGTCATCATACGAGACACAGGGGTATTCTGGCGCAGGAGGGAGGAGTATTCTGGGGTGTTATCGAACTGGTAGGTAAGGACGGATTGGAACATGGTGAGCAAAAGGTGCTCTTCACGGCTCTCGTACTGGTTACCGTAAATGGTGAACATGACGGTCTGCAATAGAGAATCGATCTCCGCCATGGAAACAAGTCGACACAAGTGAGCAATGTGGCGGGGCTCCGATTGTAGAAGGAACAGAAGGTTGCCGTATTTCTGGGTTTTCTCATCGTTGGGGAAGAAACCTTCCTGGGGGTCGGCCGTATCGTCGAGGTGGCTTGCGACTTCATTTTGCTAGGGGTTGGTGTCAGTGGATAGTTTGTTCGCAGTGGATTGAACATATCTTACCTCCTCAAGGGCCATTCGGTTTTGAATTAACAAGGCAATTCGTGAATCCAGGTATCGTACGTCCTTTTCCAACACGAAGTTCTTCTTGGATTGGGACGAGATCTTGGACTTGAGTTCTCGCAAGTGTTTCTGTGCTGCGCGGGAGTCAGTACTGACCAGGATGTATAAGGGGTTCGCGGCGTACCTTTGGCCAAATCATCCGAGATCTCCAAATCCCTGTCCTTGGCAGACATGGACAGGTATAACGCGGTGACTGACATCCGCTTGGATTGGCGGAGCGACCGCGTATCGTGGGACGACATGGTGTTCTGTCGTGCGACGGGTTGAAACGAGGAAGAGGAGGACGAGGACGCTCGGGATATTCTCGATGCAGGCTGAAGCATCGTCGCAACTGACATTGTGTGGTAGGGAATGGGAGGTCTTCGAAAGTCCGAGAGCACTTCCGACGACCGTTGTTGTTAAGGTCGCTGGCGCGAAACTGGTAGATAAGAGAAAGCAAAGTCAGAAGGGCTTCGAGAATTCCAATGAAGAACTCTCTTGCTCTGAATAGGAAAGAAGTGTCAAGGTCAGGTGCCCAGTGGACTAGTTCGCATACCTCACCCCGAGCTGAACTGCTTCTTTTTTTCCCACAACAGGGGGGGGTCCGGCAAAGAAGGTTTTTGTCGCGACCACGGAAAGGGGAGCGGGAAAAGCGGTCGAAAGGCGGCGAATCACGATCAATGCGAGGCGCGCGACGGAAGGGTTAGGCGAGAGTGTAAAGAAGAGAAGAGAAGCCGGAGGGGTGGGAAGGGAGGGGAGAATTGGAATTGATCGGAGGGGGAGATTATTATTTCGTTAGTTTGCTGTTAGGGCGGTTCTGGGGAAAAAGGTCAAGGACAAGGTGGATTAACAGTGGAGCTATGGACCATCATGATTTCCGTCTACATGTTAAATTTCTCTCGTATGATAAATCAATTAATGAATTAGAATTCCCTGTAGACAAGGTCAGTCAAGGTCTATCGTATTGGATCCATCCCTTATGCAAGGGGAACCATATCCCATATCTTGGGGATTTTAGTTGACTTTCGTGCTTTGTTTCTTTTTCCTAATTCTGTGTAGTCTTTTCTATTTTTGATTTTGCATCAATTATCTAAATTCATTATTCGTTATTCAGTCTTTTTCCCTCCAAAAATGGTTGTATCTATAGGTTATTTTAGCACGTAACTTACCCCTGGCCCATTGTAATGCGTTCGCCACTTGCGAAACATCCCCCCCTTTTTTTTTTTTTTTTTTTATCTCTACCAAAGATCCACGGAGTATGTTACCAGATTTGAGACTCGAATTCTATTTGATCCATTGCACACCATTCCAAGGTTCCTTTGATGATCGTCCCAACCCTTGTCATCCTTGTGTCTCCTTGACGTCAAGCAACGGTGCCACCTAGTCTATGCCTTGACCCATTCGCTCCAGGTACCTGCATCCGGAGGGGCCATAGCCGGGCCGCACTGACTCTCAAGTGGGGATTCTGGTTGAACCGTCATGATGCCTTGTCCACGAGACCTCCATGTGGACGCTTAGTTTCAAGTTAAGTTATGTTTTGCCTTGTAAATTGATTCACTCTAACCTTGGTTGACTTCTGGGGTTGGAATCGGGGACTTCGGATGCTTATCAAACTCCACTGTTCTTAACCCATAGAGGACACTTGCCTACTGCAGGTGCATCAATCGTTCGACACTATCGGATGTCTCAGACGTAAGGACTCTAGCGGATCTCTCAGCCGGATTGGCACCCGGTTCCTTCATCCGACATCGTGTGGTCCGCGTGGACTCGTTCTCATTTCTCGTTACTTCCCACTTGTTCCGAGATAGGGATGGCATCATGACATCCTGGAACAATATGGGACATGTCTCGTCCTTCTCTTTCTGTACACCTGTATATTGTAGACCTGCTCAGTCCCTGACTCCACATGGTTCAGATAAAAACCCTGGGGCCTTCTAGTGTCCCAAGCTCAACCCTACTATACCCAATTCGAAGCTGTCGCGTATGCGGGGGTGCACTGGACACGCAGTTATCTTCGTTGCTTTTTTTTTTTGTCTTGCCCCCTCCCGACTCGAACCTGGCACACATTGGCATTCCTGGTCAGTGCTTTTCCTGTTCAGGGGTAAATGCGCACGAAAGTGGATCCGGTGGGACTCGGGATGGAGACTCGAGAGGTCCCTCTCCGCAGCATGAACTCTACAGGGAAACCATGTCCCCCTGATCGTTCACTTCCCACTGCCGTCTATCCGTGTCTGAGACAATCTCATGCACATACTTCAGTGTGGCGTGAGGGAATGCAAAACCATTCTTCGCATACGCATGTGGTTGTTTTTTAATTGCATATTTATTTAACTTTTCTTTTTTTTTTAATCCACATCCGCCATGCTCATCCTAGCCCGGCCGATCAACCACACGGGCCACATGCATCCCATCCCGTCCATCATGAAACGCACCAAGCTCCGTCGCAGATCCGTTGCAGCTCAGTAACCCCCTGATGCCGGGGGTTCCCGTGCAAGATACACGCCTTCGGGGCAGGGGTACAGTAAAAGGCTACGATCGGCAATGCATGCACAGTATTGGCATATCTCGAGTGCGCGCGGAAAAGGCTGGTAACTCAACGGGCCGCTCCTCCTGGAGCTCGTGAGCGGGGCGATCGTCTCTACGGGTTAGTGCATACCTTGGGGCGTGCCCATCCCAGAATCTTGACATCCATGGATCGATCAATCGTATGGGCCTTACATTCTTCTTACTTAACGTGGAGAATGGTCAATGTGGATGCTAGGTCGGCTGACTGCATATGTCTGTGCTGCGATAGCGTTCGAAGCTCGGCGCAATGTGAGAGCTTGAGGGATTTTGATTACCCCAGGTAAGTTTGACGCTAGTCATCGAGGCTCGCAACGAGTTCGGCTAGTTGCGTGTTGACGCAATGCTTTGGCTCGGCGGTCCACGCTAGTTGGCATTTGTGATAATCTTTGTCTGGGGGCCGTTGCCTTTTCCCGGCTTGCGGCTGGTTGGGCATGAAGATATGCCTTCTGACTTCTATCTTGAGATCTAGGGTCGATATCCCAAGCGTCAAATCCTTGGTTTTTGAAACTTGCCAAGCCACTCATATGCATCCTACGCCAGGGACGGCCCGGTTAAAGAGGTCTTGGGTTGTAGACCTGGCTCTATGCTTGATAAGGGTTGTACAAATTAGTGTCAGCGAATGAGCTTCGTATTAAATAAAACCTTGAAACACCTAGGGAAATGCACGTAGTACAGTAACGGTGGGCGACTTCCAAGGTTGGACTTGAGACGCTGGTCCAGGTGTCTTGGTCCACATGTGTATATAATCGGCCCCTAACGTCGATCTGATAAACCCCGGGAAGTATACATGAAACACCGGCTAAATATATCCCTGCTAACGAATATACGTGTACCATTAAATTGATAATCAACGGATGGAAAGTATATAAGGAAGGTAAAATGAACTTGATACTATATAAGACAGTGATAGAAGTAGATACTCTCAACAATCTGAACCTAGAACAAGTAAACCAGTAAAATCCACGCCACCAACACCACCAACAACAACTGAACAATAGATGTTTCAAGCTTAAAGCTACCCCCAGTGATCTCCTCAGTTATCTTTTTTATCCTCTTTTTTCTCCTCCGAACTCTCCTCTCCCCCCTTCTTCTCCATCCTCTTCCTGTGACTGCACCCTAGGAAGCCAAAACCGACTAATCATACCTCCCAAAAACCGTTGATCAATCCACCTAAGCAACCCATAGAAGATCCATCCCCATCCCCAAAGCGAGACACCCATCATACTAGCAACCAATAAAACGGGCCCAAGAATCAACAACGACAAAACCGCCCACAAAATCAGCGCAACAGCGGCAAAAACAAAAACGCCCGCCAGGAACACTAACAGCGGGACCCCACAGCAAATCATCTGACAGATGATAAACGTTGTCGCGATCGGTCTCTTCGACGCAGCCTCGTACACCTCGGCCTGTTTATTCGGTGGGAGGACGTACATCACGAGCCATTTCATGAAGTTCTCGAATCGGTCCATCGTTGATGGCACGATATTCGTGAACCATCCCGTGAAACCGTTCCAGAGTCCTTGGAAGGTCGAGGGTGGAGTTGGCTCATGCTGGGTGCGGGGTGTGCCTTCGTCGCGTGGAAACTCGCCCGGGACAATAGGATCGGTCACTTCTTTGGTTTGTTTGTGGATTTGTTTCACAGGCCGGTCTAGTTTTGGGATGTTTTTGGCGGGTTTGGGGGTTTCGGGTTTGTTCACTGGGACGCGGTTGAGGCCGCCGGTGACTTGGTCGAGAGACATGATGGGTGGAGGGGTTTGAGGAGGATGCCCAGACAGGTCAACCTTGAAGTGAAGGGCTGAGATACGCGTAGATCAGAGTAAGTTTAGCTGCTAGGATAATTCATGATCTGAGGACATAGATCTATATCAACCGTTAGACGGTATGACGTAAGGGGCGCCGCGCAAACTTGTTAAAATATATTAATTTGGGCAACCCACTCTTCATTGATGTAACTGAGCAGGCCTAGTTAACAGAGAAAAAAAAACAATGACAGGGAAGACGTTAAGCAAAAAAGTCTATACTGAAGACTGCATACGCCACTTGCTGTCGTGGCTACTTCTGGTTCAATTGATCCAAGTGTCAAGCCCCTCTGGAGATAGACCTCGTAGACGTTCGTAAGAATCTTCATGCGTGTCTGGGTGGGGCAACTGCCTAATTTTCAATTGGGAAAAGGAATATTTGGCAGGCTTTTTCCTCTTCGTGCTCTTTTGCGATGACTTATGAGCTTCACGGAAGATAAAGGCGAGAAGGCAGCCGATGTCTTCATAGAAGTACTCGCGTGCTGGCTCAAGATATGTATGGCTCCACTACCGGATTGTAATCAGTATATATATATTGAAACATTCACGCGGAAAGCTTACCATGCCCTCGTTATTGACTTGGTAGAACCAGAAATCCTTCGAGTCAGTAGCTAGCCCGTATACTGTACACTCCTTTTCGCCCTGGCACCTACGTGCCTTGTGGACCATGCCTATTAAATGTTAGTTTAGAAACTATATTAAGTTCAGGTCTCATTATTTACCCATAAATGCATGTACGGTTGCCTCATCAAAATACCCTGGTGTCTCAGTGTGCACGACGATGAAATTTGTCGAAAAGTCCTCGACCGGACCGTACCACAGACTATAATAGGGAACCCCGTAAATGCCATAATCTTTACCTGCCCGTGGCTCACCCCCAAAGATGAATTCAAGATCAGATTGAAGGGTAAGTGAGTTACTGATCGCTTCATTTACTCTGATAAGAACATGCTTGAGAAGAACATCTAGCCGGGTTCTGCGGGTTGTTATATTGTTAGGTTCATGGAGGCGAATGGCATTCAATAATCTCTCTGTGTAGGGTCAGTCATGGTCAATATATCAAGGCTAAAAGCAGAAACATACCAAATGTCCGAGTAAGAGGGATATAGTGACGAGTCTTCATCCACACCAGTGAGGGCCCGGCTAGAAAGCGATGTCCAGGGTTCCCGGTCTCAGTAAAGAGAGCATCGACATCCTTGAGTTTCACATCCCGTGCAGGTATAAAGTAATCATCAAGAAGGCGAGTGGTAGTCCACGTAGCCCTGTCGGCCGTTCTTTTCAATTGCTTTGAGGTAATCTTGCCCTCTGCTCTATCAAGGGCCGCTGCAAATACTTGCTTGACCCCCTGCTCGAGCTTGTGAACTCTTGTTTCTTGTCGAGCTTGCATGATGTTATTGTGAGATGACATCAAGGTAGACAGTGAGTGCGAGAGGGAACGCTAAACAGAGAGAGAAAGTTTTAGAACAGGGAGCTCTATAAGTCGGCCGTATACATCTCGAATAGGTATAGTATTCGTTCAGGAATACATTTGATTGGGATGCGGAACTCAGCCATGGATTGACTTCCGACACAGGATGTGGTATATACGTCTTTAATGAAATATATTAGGCTATTTCATGTGCGCACCAAATCAAGTGATCAAAAAGGCCGACGGAAGTCCTTTTTGGGTGGATTGAGACCGTTGGCCTATCTCGCCCTGACTGTGTCCAACCTTAGGAGATATCATCAGGACTAGATTGAAGATGATGTTGGCCCAAAGAACAACAGACATATGAAGAATAGCCATGTGTCAGGTCAAAGGCCTTTTTATTCACCTGAATGCTAATTGCGATTGTAGCAAAAGGATATCCTGACATTCAATCCAGACGCCGGTTCCATGTAAGAATGCAAATCTATCTTTTCTAGTCATTTCGCATCATCATGGCATTGCTTGACCTATCCAGACAAGCTACAGTTATCCCTTCAATGAACGCCCTCACCAAGGATTACCATTCCCAAGACCAGGAACAGCAGCGGGCGGCTCTGTCATCACCGGCGGCGGTGGCGGCATGTAGGACTCGTAGGGCGGTCGAATCGAGCCAACGCCTTCTTTCAAATATAGAACAAGCCGATAGGCAGAGTTTCCGTTCAAATAGTATCGATGGAGTCGCTTGCTGCGAAGGAAGCCAAGCCGTTCGTACAGTTTCATCGCCGCAGTGTTTGTTATCTCGGTCTCGAGGACGATCTGTTATGCGCGACGCTGGTCAGCAAAGAACAGTGCAATAAACTCCCATGGAGCCAGGACAAACCTCATCTGCATTCCGCTCAATCATTGCATCAATGGCCATGCGCACCAGCTTCGTCGCAATGCCCCTACCCCGGTACTCCTCGCGCACGGCCAGCATGGCGATATACCCCCGGAGTGGACCGCTGCGATGCGGCTCGAGTTTTGATACCACGACTCCAACCATCTCATTTTTGTCATCCATCGCCAAGAAACAAAGGTCGCCCCACTGGTAGAGGAAATAGCGGTAAACGTAGATGCTGTAGGGCTCGGAGAGATCCTTGGAGATCAGCTGGCGCATTGCAGCGACATACTCGTTTTCGCGAGCACTTTCATACCGCACATAGCGGAGGGGAGAGGGGGCATCTTGGCTCATTCCGGAGTCATCGAAGGTCGAGGTGTGCCCGAATGGTTGGAGGAGCTGGAGGGGAGGTGGGGAAGCGATAGCAAGATAACCTGGAATCACAAGGCGGAAACCATAGTGGACTGGATTGCCATGTGACGCCGATCGTCCCGTAAACGATACATCCCATTTTAATTATTTTTTCCCTTTCGATCCTCCCTAGGTTACTGTTGCTACCTGTGTTTACCCTTTCGGCGAGCTTCTTTCTGCCAATCAATTGAGTTTGGTTCGGTTCACGCCCTCTTTTTTCTGAGCGGTCGCTATGTTGCGCCGCCGCGCGGGCAAGGACGACACCCCGTCCATCGACGGCAACAACCGGGATCTGAAATCACAGACAGAAGAGGACAAGCTTCGCGCGGAATTTGATGGCGTGAAGGTCAAGCAGCTGGTGATTCAACAACCGCGGCGGAGCAAGCGTCGCAATGGGCTGATCTTCGCGCTGGGCGGCCTCTTCGGCATCTTCATTGCGGTGTTTTTCGCGAACCAGCAGGAAGTCATTAGCTTGGAGTCGCTGTTGGACTTGAATCTCGATACCTTGATCGATGCCATTCCACAGGCAATTATGAGTGATGCGAAGGAGTTCTCGGTATTGTAATCCCATACTCTGTAGCTTGCTGTTTACTATCCGGCCAGCCCGCTAATCGGTCTAGCTGCTACAGCAACATGAGCGCGACGCCGTCAATTACGATTCTTTCGCAATCGGCCTACACCTCCGATCACAAGGTATTGAAGCAAAACACCCTGTCGTGATGATCCCTGGAGTTATTTCCACGGGCCTCGAGAGTTGGGGAACGGGAGATACTTCGCGTCAATACTTCCGTAAGAGATTATGGGGCAGTTGGAGCATGATGCGGGCACTGGTTATGGACAAGGCAGAATGGAAGAACCACGTCATGCTTGATCGTGAGACTGGCTTGGACCCGCCCGGTATCAAGCTGCGTGCGGCCCAGGGCTTCGATGCGACCGACTTCTTTATCACGGGATACTGGATCTGGAATAAGATCTTGGAAAACCTAGCGACAATTGGCTATGATCCAACAAACGCTTTCACGGCCGCATACGACTGGCGGCTCTCATACCCGAACCTGGAAGTCCGCGATCAATACTTCAGTCGGCTCAAGTCATATATCGAGACCGCGGTGCAGGTGCAAGGCGAGAAGGTCACTTTGACATCGCACAGTATGGGGTCACAGGTCGTGCTATACTTTTTTAAGTGGGTAGAGAGCCAAGAGCATGGCAAGGGCGGTAAGGACTGGGTGAACAAGCATATCGACTCCTGGATCAACATCAGCGGATGCATGCTTGGTGCTGTTAAAGGCTTGACGGCTGTGCTATCAGGAGAGATGCGTGACACAGCGCAACTAAATGCCTTTGCTGTATATGGACTTGAAAAGTTCCTGTCCAAGGAAGAGCGAGCTGAAATCTTCCGCGCCATGCCAGGCATTTCTAGCATGTTGCCCAAGGGCGGCGAAGCTGTATGGGGTAACGCAACGTGGGCGCCGGATGACCAGCCAGGCCAGTTGATGAGCTTTGGCAACCTACTTAACTTCCGCGAGACCAACTCATCTTGGACGCGCCGCAATCTCACCGCACCTGAGAGTCTACAGTACCTTCTGGACCAAAGCGAGGACTGGTACCGTAATCAGGTACTGGAAAGTTACTCACACGGTGTCGCACACACCGCAGCCGAAGTTGAGGCCAACGAGAAAGATCCTCGCACGTGGCTGAACCCACTCGAGACCCGGCTGCCTTATGCACCAGACTTGAAGATCTACTGCTTCTACGGCGTAGGAAAGCCCACCGAGCGCAGCTACTGGTACCAGGAGGAGATGGACCCGCTAGTCAATCTCAACGTCAGCATCGATACCACTGTCACAATAGATGAAAAAGTTGACCATGGTGTCAACATGGGTGAGGGTGATGGCACTGTGAACCTACTTAGCACGGGCTACATGTGTGCCAAGGGCTGGCGCATGAAACGGTATAACCCAGCCGGCTCAAAGATTAAGGTCTTTGAGATGCCACACGAACCGGATCGCTTTTCGCCTCGCGGCGGACCTAACACTGGTATGTTCATAATTTCTCCGAACAATTATGTTATGCAACCACTAACCATATGACCAGGTGACCATGTCGATATTCTTGGTCGTGCCTCATTAAATGACCTTATCCTCCGTGTAGCCGGCGGCAGAGGCGATGAAATCGAGGAGACCTTTGTGTCTAATATCCGCGAGTACGCGGACCGTGTAAAGATCTTTGACGACAAATAGACTTGGTAATGCTACAGGGCTCAGCCTGCTTTTACGACCACTTTTTAATTCCTTTGCTATGTTCGTAATTGTACCAAAAGAACCATCTCAGCATCCAACTATGAGTCTGCATGCCAGATTGGTATATATAATGATACAATCAATGCAGATAGTACTTAGGCAGCTCATGTATACTGCACAATCGCGAAATTATATATTGAGATACCGGCTTTAAGGACCGACACCAGGTTATCGCCGACTCATCAGTAAGCCCCACAGGGCGTACCTAAACCCATGGACAGACTCCGTGTACTGCCATAACACGACAAGTATAGACCTTCGTTTTTTAAGTTTCTCGTATTACAAGTCTATCGTGGTCATAAGTCTCTTTGCTCATTCGAGCGTGATGCACTAAGCTAGGAAGTAACTTTTGCGATGGGAGCTAGGGATAGTCAGGCGGAGCTTACAGAAGCTTTGCTGTGGGGGATGGCTTGTGGACCTGGAAGGTCGAAGCTACGTGGAAAACATGTGCAAGAATGGTTCCGTATTTTAACCTTGGAACAAGCTCTGGATAATAATGACCTAGGGGTGATATCACATTAGAAGTAGAATTGTAATATAGGTATGTAATATTTAAAATACCATAGTCTCCATATACTGGGTTGACCATACATACATTAGCTCTAGTCTGCAGACTCAATAGCCAGTCAGAGCATCAGGGCATCCCTGTTCATGCTATTTCAAAAGATAATGTGTGCAGCTACCGTAGAATACGAGAATTTGCGCAAATGACTCAGCGCAGAAAACCAATGTAGGTCAGATGTGACTGCAGCATGTAAGTAACTCTCCCTCGCTAAAAGGTTGGTATGCCACAGCACACGATGTATTCCCGAATTTGAGACCCAGCCTCGGAAGGGCACATGCGAATTTTGCCCGTGGGATCGACGAGTGAACAGATGATGACCGGTGATCTGCATGATCCAAAAGCGGGGGCCAAAAACTTGCAAGGGTCATGATGATCTGCACTGAGCCAAATTAGTGGTCTGAGTGGAGTGAGGGACACAATTACGGGCTGCATGATAATACTGTACGTGCCAAGTTGAAATCGGTATTGGGTAGGAAGATTGGTACGGTGAGAATTTACCGGGGTATTTGTGTATTAATGCAAGGTTTTACAAGGTGCGGTGTGGGATAATAATGTAATGTACAATTCATAACTTCATCCTCTAGAGTTTAAGAATAATAACGATACGCCAACGCGATCGTCCCCAAAAAGGTAGGCCGGCCGATCGCACATGCACCACGCCCTCTCAACAGGGGAGAGAGGAACAGAACACAAGATATTAGGTGTTAGGTGGGCGGAGTGAGTGCATGTTATGCCTGAGCTGGATCGTGCCTTATTCAAAGCCAGAGGCGAAGAGATCGGCATGAGCTAGGAGAGAAATGGGCTCCGTCGAATCCCATTTTCCTCTCAGTGTGCCGCAGTAGTCCGTGTTGCAAGTTCATCCGCGAGGAGTTCCTTGCCAGACGAAAGCTACTTGATGTTCCCAGGGAAGATTCCAGTAGGAACCACCCGATGCCGACGCCGGTTTTGACCTGCCAGCGGTGAAGGCACCATAACGAAGGTTAGACCGATTTCACGGTCCAAGTTGCAACCCTTCTCTTTCTATGTGCCGATGCAATAAAAATGTCCTCAAAAGCAAAAATATCCAAAGTTCTAATGCACAGCGAGTGTAGTGCAAGCAAGAGGCGCCGAAACTTTTTGTTCCATAAAAAGCCGTTTCCCAGACGCCGGTCATAAGCGATCGACACGAATGATAAAATGTTTGTGCATGTGCACGAGCCGAGAAGCAAAGTAAAAAGGTGGCCCGTGCAAGAAGTCGTAGCGAAAGACATGGGTCAGAAAAAGATAAAAGTGCAGATCGTCCCAAGGGGGACGTCTGCGTCTGTACAAGCGAATGTTTCCAAACGGTGGTGATTGCGGAAGACGCAAAAAAGCCCCAGGTAAGGCCCACCACCGGAATTAGTATTATAGACGGAGTTTGTCACTTAGAAGTGACGAGGCATGTACAGCCAGAAGGTAGATAACCTTCGGCTCAAGGCGGATTGGGTGCCGCGCGAACCGGAGGTTTCCAATAGGATTAAAAACCTTTAGGTGTCGAAAATGGTTCAATGCATATAGTGGTCCAACATGATCGTCAAAAGTAGAACGCCGTGAAAAAATAAGATGCAATAATCAACAGGTCGAACAGGGTATTTGCATACCACTGGAATTAGCGACCAGCTTCAAGGTCGTGGTGGTCGTGGTTTGAGGTGAGGGTTTCGCTTTCCCAGGTGTAATGGTCATCGACGGGGCTGAGGGAGCCGGAGGAAACCGAGGAGGAAGAACCAACGGTCCACTCATCGCTGTCCAGATTGAAGTCACCGTCGAGGCTGGCGAGGTCATAGCCAAACTCACGCGAGGCGTCGCCAACCTCCACGTAGTCGTAGTCCCAGCG
Organism: Penicillium pulvis; assembly: GCF_028828015.1. Classification (NCBI taxonomy): domain Eukaryota; kingdom Fungi; phylum Ascomycota; class Eurotiomycetes; order Eurotiales; family Aspergillaceae; genus Penicillium; species Penicillium pulvis. The sequence continues at coordinate 2,521,432 of NW_026643079.1, read as the reverse complement.
GAAGTTCTTGTCGAGTTGGACGCGAGGAAGGAAGCGAGTCTTAGCAAAGTAGAAGGCCACAGTGGCGAGCAGACCACCACAGACCAGATCAACCGCATAGTGGTGAGAAAGGTACATGGTAGCCCACCACATCCAGAGAGTATATGTGACCCAGAGGAACTTCATTCGAGGGAAGACGTGGCTCATGAAGAGAGCCGCGAGGGTGGAATCAGCAGCGTGAAGCGAGGGAAAAGCACCGAACACAACGGGGGACTGCTTGAATCCAGAGGTGTACAGGTCGATTCCAAGCAGCTTGTCGATGCGAGCAAGACCAGCGGGGTTTCCCTGCATCGAGTAGTCCGCAGGAGCGAGGCCGTACAGATTCTCATACCACGGGGGAGAGCACGGGAACACCAACTGAACGGTGACGGCCACCATGCTGATGTAGCCGAGAGTCCGGGCGAAAAGTGGAGTAGTACCGGGAGGACCGAAGACGAAAAGAATTAAAGAGACGACAAAGGGCGCGCCATAGTGGCAAAGACCGTAGGGAATCCATGCCAAAATGTCCAACACCACGTTTTGGTGGGCCGAGAGGATATTGCTGATGTTGGCACCGTATAGGATGTTTTCCATCGCGGGTAGCACTCGGACCCAAATTGCGGGTCTCCAGTCGCTCGGAACGAACCTATGAAGCAATTTGTTAGCTTTTCTCCCGGATGATTGACGCGAAAGTCCCCAATGGGCTTTCACGATGTGACCACCGAGACGCGCAATGATAACGTCACGTGGGGCGAAAAAAAAGGTGAGACATACTGGCAAGCGTAGAAAAAGATAAGCCACCCAGCAACGGGCAGAAAGGGCAGAAAGAACTGCCGTGTGATGGGCATAAGTAGCGAGAACAGGAGAAGGCTCGAAATAGCGGTCTTCCCAAGCGGGCCGGGTGATTGCATGACGGTCAGGGAGAAGATGCCGATAATAAGCAACAGGAGGTACTGGAAATCATACACCGTCCATCGATGGGATTGAAGTGATCGCAGAGTATCGAAGGGAGAAAATGAGGTCTGCAATGTCGAGATGGACGAGGTTGGCGATAAGCGACTCCGAAGCTTTGAGCGGATCTTGCGGCGCATGCGATGCGGCACCAGGAGCTTGAATGAGCGCCATGGCACTTGGATCTGAAGTTTGCCGAACTGATTTTGTGTGCGATCCTTCCATGAGGGAAAGGTAGACATCTTCGCGGCGTGAGTCCCCTCTAGGAGGCTCTGGAATCACTCGAATGTAGAAGGGGGGAAGGTTTCGAGGGATGCCGCGGGATGAGACGGAAGGAAATCGCAGAGGAGATCAACGTTGACCGACCGGCATGGGATGGGAGTGACCGGATTGAAGTAAGGCGCCGAGCCGTAAAGAAACATAAAGAGCAAACAAGAAAGAGAAATGAGAGGGGGGATAGGTAAGGATTAAGAAGGGGAAGAGATTGGGATCCCGTAATTTCCGTATCCGTATTACACCGTTCCAAGTTTGGCGCCGCAATAAAAGTCCATGGCGTCACTAGTCCTCGGCCCCTATTGTAACCATGTTCGAATTTGGGAATTTTCGGGTCCGAACCTTTACTACGTATGGTCTACACTTAGAGCTTTGATCTTTTGTTGTTTCTTTACAATAATCTGTCTCTCAATGATCTCAATTCTGGCTTATACTGAGGGATAATGTGGCAGACAATACCGATACGAGGTCCCGACGGTGCCGGGCGGATGCGACGGAACGGAGTCAATGGGGGCCGAGAGGCTGATGCATGAGAGATCACAACGGAGATTATGAACAAGCACATCCGCTGACTTTAGAATCTCCAAAACCCGAGGTCGAAGAGAACCTGAAAATTTCTCATCGTCATCTTTTCGATCTTCCGTCACAACTTGAGCTTCTCTTCCAAGTTTCTCATAGTCATCATCACTAATAAACCTAGCCAGTAGGTACGAGTAGCTTCGTATCGAATACAAAAATTCAAAGAATAGTACAAAAAGGGTCAAGAGGGCCAAAAGGGCCAAAAAGGTGAGCCTAACCAAAAACAGAGCGTTACAATACACTGCAAAAAAAAATCTAGTCAGGACCCAGGTACGATTACCAGATCCAAAGGGGGCCTGTATTGGTTGAGACGCAAATTTTCAATATAAGATCCATAGCGAAAGGCCGATTGGCCCACCCTCCCCTTCCGCGGCCCCATCGTTCAATTACAGTATCCAACAGGAAGCACCAGATCCTCATGCCCAATTTCGCTTAGTCCACTGTTGTACAGCTTCCTTGTCCAATTCAACCGTATTACTCAGAAGTCCGTTGTCCCTGGTGATTCCAGGCGACCTGTCTAAACAACGCGGTTGCGCGGGTATTCATGTTTCACGGGTGCTCAGGTACAGGGTCCCCATGACCCGTATGATCGCCAACGGTCGCGGGGGAGCGCGTGTGTGGCTTGAATTATTGTTTTCAAAATTCAGTAAAAGTAGGTGGTCGCGTTGGCTGACAGCTTCTCATCCCTTGTCGAGGGAAGGCCACGGCAGATGGTGTAGAATCTATTAGTAAAACTCAGGGACAAACTCTGCACGGCACACCATTGTGGTTTAGTTCCGGGCCGTAAATGAAGATGTGCAGCTACAAGTCTCAGGGATGCCCAGCCTCCGTTTTTAATATCATTCTTTAGTTACTACTAGTTACTAACGTGGTTTCAATAAAACTCCGGAATCCAATCCAATTTCCCGTAAACTTTCACTAAACACGGGAGCTGGATATCTTGAAGCCGATCATGGCCTAGTTTGTCGCCCCCAGTTTCAAAATTCCAAAGTCGCACAAATATGGCCAATCACAATCTCTTCAAGGGGGCCAAAGCTCCAACCTGACAAGGCGACCTGTCAAGAGCAATTTCGCCGTATTCAAAGTGTCTTTGTCCTCTGATTCGAGCGATCGCAGTGCTTTGTAGCCATGCACCGGCACAGTACAGTCAGACCAGCTTGCGCTGCATCCGAAGACACGTGTAGGGCTCGGGTACTGGCATCGTTGCTGAAATTACTTGGGCAGAAGAGTGGATACAGAGCTGGATACAGAGCTGGGTTTGCATGAACGGGGCCGTTTCACTTGCGATTCGATATATCGATTCTCGCAGTCGCTTGGTCTATGCTCGATGGCTTTTATCCCTTTCAAGTTAGGAACCATGCCCAAAATAGCTGATACTCATACTTACTCTTAGATGTCCTAGTTGTCCACCAGTACCACATGAAGTAAAGGAAGATGCAGCCGAGAGAAATTATGACGATCATGATCTCTTGAGCGAATGGATCTGCTGAATTGATCGCTTCGGCATCAAGATGCGTTTGATACATTCTAGGTGTCGTCGATTCTAGGACCTTTTTCTTCAAGGCCAAATAATCCATCATGGTGCTTGGAGGAACGAGACTAGAGAACTGCACCTGAAAAACTACTTGAATTGGAACTGTCCGTACTCTAAGACGTAATTCTGCACAGATGTTACAGCCGCGGCTCTTCCGAGCGGCGGATGCTGGGTTAAGTTGAGAATCCATGGAAACTGAGTTGGAGCCTATCTACCAACCCCATTCGAGATCTTGGAAGGACCGATTTTCATACCTACAGATAAAGTCAACTTTGAAATCTCAAAAGCTATCGATCTGAATATAGGTCAGTCAATAGTTCACCTCACTTCTATGAAGCTGAATGACGTTCTAAATGTAGACCCGAAAAGGCCGAATATTGAGCTTAGTTCCATTCATTTCTGCGAATCTAAAATGAAAATTTCAAACACTCTTATTGGATAAATAACTATTAAAGGACCGTATCAAATCCCCAGGACGAATTAATGACCCACGTTTCAGATCTCAACGTCGCGCGACCGAGACCAATCACAAATAATACCAACCAGCCTCACACCCGTGGCGCTTACGTCAAAGTATACCGTTTTGTCCACCTTGAAACATTCACGTCACGAATGATTGAATCAACATTCGTGACAGCGTAATACTACTCAGGGCTGTGTAGGTCAGATCGTATTCGTTTTGCGTTCTTTCCATATCAATCCATGTGGTTGCCTGGAGTAAAGTGGATACGATAACGCTGGTCCCTCACTTATATGAAGACGTGTCTGCGCCACATGTTGTGGAGACACGTATGAGGTCAGCCTGCAGGAGAAGACCGTTGAACAAGCAGATTACTGGAATGGGGACCGAAGTTGAGGTGAGGGCTTACACGTGTACAAATGTAGCTTACGCCTATTTTGGGATCGAGATTTAAGGTTTGCGCTTTATTGCGCTGCATAGTGCCTCATTTCAGCAATTGCATTGGGGTTATCAACATTCTTTTGACTGCGCTGCAGCCTTGTTAGCTGGACGCTGGAGGCATCGCGTCATTATTCTTGCTCTATGCTCAATCCTTGCGCGGAACAGCTGACAGCGCTCAGCGTTTTAAGAGCTGCAATGCGGACTTACTTGTTGTAGCCCCTGCTTTATCTTGTACCTCCCTCGCTTGACTGAACGATGACATCTTCATGGATATTGTCAAGGAAGTAAGCTTGATCCTCAAATACTGTATACGGAAAGCTGGCAGAGTCCGTCGGAGTTGCCCAGCATACTCATGGGGCAATGCCCCGTAGAGAAGCAACAGCCTTGCGAATTTTGGGGCCAAAGAGTGAGATAATTTTAGACTTCTAAGTTCCTTTCACCAAAATAACCTACTCCAAGGAATTCACCTCGGAGCTAACCGGTCCCCAAACGTGCTTTGAACCAGGTGGCTATGCCTGTAGAGCAGAGGCAACAGCCCCTTACAGCCACACAAACCCCATGCTTGGCATAGCACAGCCAGGATTCCTGACAAGTTTCAACATCGTAGAATCAGCCTTGTGGCCACTGTTAATAGTTCAACGATAATATGATCGACAAGGGAGTCATGTGCATGGTCGATCTTTGTGAATCACTGAAGAGCACATCATGCCACACCCCCACATCTGGTGGGGTCAACACAACACCATGCCGGTATGTGCCATTGTCTTGTCACGAAAGGAAAGGAAAACAATAGTACACTTACAATACAGACTGATTAGAGCCTTGCCTCTGCAAACTTGATTGATTTCATCGGATATGGTAGCCGGTTCTGTGGGCGGTTCTTTTTTGTGGAGGTACGATGACGCAATTGGAGTGTCTTTCATACATCATACCTGGGGAAATCAAACAAAACATGACTGTGGTTTTCGGAACTCCGGTCGGGTGGAAGGGGGCTTATTTGTGGGCACTTGAGTGATTATGACTTGTCTAATTCCAAAGTGCAACGAATCGATATTCCTTATATGCCCACATGTGCATGGAATGGCTGCCGAGTCCAAGCGAGATAATCTGTGAATAACAAATGTCGATCAGAAATGCATTGATCAGCGTGAAACCTAGTAGCCAGCCGGTGTTGATGTTTATCACATTCCCCGGGGTCCGTGTCCTTGATCTGATAAATCTTCACCCCAAATTGGTAGTGAGTGGTCTCTATCTATGCATTGTGTTAACTTTGATGAATGGGGCAACCTATTACGTTTCCCTGGACCGGGACGCTAATGCTCACCTACTGGTCTATTAATTCGTTAAGATCCGTTCTTTACTCTCATTTTGACGACACCCAGCAGTAGATATTTATAGCTACCTCTGGCCTAGGATCGGCTACATATTCACAAAGCAGTTCTCAGATACTGGTCCCAAACATTACCTAGAAAATATTACTCAAATTCTCCAGGCGGTGCCTATTTCTACGACTCCTAGCCCACGAGTCTGAATGTAAGAACGCAGTGACTTGGCTTCTAGTATCTAAAGCCCAAGGAGATTTCCCTATCAGCTTGCCATGTTTTTCGGGATTCTAGTATAATCTCACACAATAACTCACACTGGATTAGCGGCACAGAACCCGCTAATTGATCAATATGATCGATATCCCAGGTTCTAAAGTTCCTGCTGGTCGATTATATAAGAGGCTTGCATAGCCGATCAGCCCCCGATTGAGTTCAGTGCATGAGTCTATTCCCCTTTCATCCCATGTTGCATAGAATAAGGATTTCGTGTAACCTAAGACATAAACTCCGAAATTTCTCCGTACACAGCAATTCAACAATGGGGCTCTTCGATGCACAGTATCCAAAGCACGTTTAATCGCTCTTCGAATTTACTAGCCAATCGGAGATCTAGTTGATAATTAAAACTACGTAATCAAGACGAGTCTGGTTCAATATAAAAGAAATTCAAAAAAAATTAATAAAAAAGAGAGAGCAGAGAGAGCAGAGAGAGCAGAGTCAATCCTCTAAACGATCACAAGCTGGGGAGAAAGCGAGTGAGAGTGAGAGTGAGAAACCAACAACGGGACAGAAAGCGAGAGCGAGAAATATGACAGTAATGTATTAGCCGAGCATATATGATGTGAAAATGAGATCAGAAATCAACACCGGATATGGCACTGGATCAGCAATGGCCTCTTGACTTCCTTCCTGAGTGGGCTTTGACTATACCTAATATAGCATAGTGACGTTTACTTCTATTTATGCACAATCATATGCCTCTAGCCTTTATAGCCTAACTTTTTTTTTGTCTATTTCTTTCTTTGATCTGCAAAATTTAGAGCCTTGAAAGGTTGACTGATGGCTATCATGTGAATGGAGCCACGCTCAATATGCACAAAATACTTTTGGGATTATAGCTGACTGGTAGCATCGGCACTAGGAACGCCAAGTCAATATCTTGTTCCATATTTCGGCATTATGTGATCCCATTATTCAATATGTATACAGTATATATATGGAGCTGGTTGAGGCAATAGTAAAGCAATCGTTTGAATGCAGGTCTTGGATTAAGGCCATTTGTGGCTTTTCTGTTGTTGAAGGATTGGAACGCTCTTCAATTGGTGGCTGATCCTTCACTATCGCGTACCTCTCACCGAAGATCGCTGCCGCTGGCCCACCCTGGACAATAACGTAGATCCTACTCTCTTTGATTGGTGCTCGGCAATGTCATGCTTGACCTTTCAATCTCTGGTAGACCCATACTCTGCTGCAAAATTTTCATTCATTGCTCTTAGTCATTTTACCCGGTCCGAACCTAAGTTCATGTGCATTTCGATGGCTGATAGTGGCGAACGGCATCGAATTGAGCAAGCTCATTCGATAGGAATTCGACTTGTGCAACCAATAGTGAATTAAGTAGCACGATAGGTATATACAGACAAATATAGTGCAAGCCTAACCTACCGAAAGAAGCCTTGTGCATCCAAATCCCGGAGATGGAGACGCCGGTCGATTCATCTAGTGATCTCGCGAGGTCCACAGCCCCGTGAGATTGACATTAGCGTTGAAGGTTTAAATTCTAGATAGCTGTGAACTTAGATACTTAAGCAGTATGGGTGTTCCGGGGAGATTTACTTTTGTTTCATGCACTGGCAAGTTCAAGCCTGCTTCGCTTATATATTTCTAAAATTGTACAGTACCCTGCCCACAGAATATACGACTCCCTACCCAAGTCAAGCCTCATAATGACTGCTTCATTCATTGAGACCTCCACTACCAAGCTGGGAAGGCTCTTCAATGGCCAACGTGTCACTATTCCCAATGTTTTGTCTTTAACGCCTGGCTGGGAACCTCGCCTCAACATCAACTGTCAGCCGGATTTGGAAAATTCCATTGTGGAATGGCAGCAAAAGTATACATTGCTCTTGGCATTGCAGTTTGATCAAAGTAGCTGATTTTTGTCCTTTCATTTCAAGATACATCGCTAGTGATGACTTGCGCCGAACCAACCAGAAAGTAAACGTGTCTCTGCTCTCACGCAGCATTGCTCCAGAGGCGGAATTGAAGGGGCTTTCTTGCGTTGCTAAATGGTGCTGCTGGGTAAGAAGGCTCGTCGAATCCATTCAGAAGGTATAATCTTGACTAACTTCTAATGATGTTGGTAGGTTTTTGCTTACGATGACGGTAACGAATCCTATTCCTGCATGCGATACCCCAAGCTGATACACAGTAGCAATCGATCACGACTATTTCAAAGGAAAAGATGCGGACAGAGATATTTATCGTGACGAGGCTCTCAGATGTGCGCACTACAGTCTTCTTAGTGAAGATGGCGTGGATCATGACCCAGCAGTCTTGGCACCGAATTATTCACTTGCCCAAGGGCTCTATACAATTGGGTCTGAGATCCGTCAAGCTGTTCAACAACGTACGTCTTCCGAAACTTTGATCATGTCTCAACTAATATAAATAATTGCAAGCCCTCTTTCGCGAATTGCTCTGTGAATCAATCTGTCGATTTATCAAGGTGGCCGTGGATGGCGGTGCAACCTGCAACTCTGGGCAGATTCTAGACTTGGATAGCTACTTTACCAATCGGATGGAAACATCGGGAGTATACCCATCTCTGTGGATTACCTTGTAAGTTTTCCTGACACTCCCATGTTTAAGTGTTATACTGACAAAATACCAAGGTCTGCAATTCATATTGAATTACCAGACTGGATACTGGGACATGAGATAGTCAAACAACTAATGCACCAAACCAATATCATGTCTTCCCTGTGCGTGAAATATTGCTCTAGTCCCATTCACAAGGCTCACTAACTCAGTGCTGAAATCACGCTTTAGGGAAAATGATATGCTATCATTTGTGAAAGAAATAGTACGCCCCCCCCCCACCAAAATTCAAGTACATCGGCTGATAGAATTTCAAGAAACATGGCCACATCGAGAGTTATGTTCCGATTCTCGCTCACCAGAAAGCCCTGGGAGCTCAAAAGGCAATCGATGAAACTGCCGCTCTGATCCATGCCAGCTACTTGAAATTTGGACATCTGGAAGATGAATTACTTCAGCTGGTCCCCGACGAACAGAAAGAAGAGGCTTGCCGACTTGTCAGAGCCTGTAAAGATTTCCGCACTGGAGCAAGTAGCTGGCAGTAAGTCCTTGTCTGTGTGTGATATCGCGACTATGGGAAAGACTAACAGGCTTGTTCATCCAGCTATAAAACATCACGATACTTTGCTGGCTTGGACAACCAGGTCCAGGCCATTACTGTTACACTTGAGGACAAGTAAGGACTGGAGGAATTCGATCTCTGGTGGCACACATACTGTTCTGTAACTTTGCTGTATTATCTCTGTTGCTTCTTTTTGCAGTCTACTTTCTTTTCATTCTCTCGCGCCTGTCGTGCAACATATAACACCCCAAATTGCATCCCAATAATTCATTTGCTACATATTGTATAGCCTCTTTTTCGGCACCAGTTGACGTTGAACATAGTGGGGGCCGTGTGACCTAGCGCATGGACCTAGACAATCAAGCATTTTAAAATCTCACTTTAATGCGCCTTGATGGCCCCCTTTTTTTATAGCCCCCGGCCCCCGGCGCCCACAGCTCTTATCTACGTTCATGTCGTGTGGACGGAGTATTCCAAGTTGTCATGCTTATTTTGTGGGGTCTGTTGCTTACTCAAATTCGCCGCCGGCAATATGAACATACCTAAATAGGACTCGTGTAAGCTTCACTCGTATTTGGCGGATCGCCTAATATAGAGGATTGCCCCCCACGAGTTTGCCACCGCCTCATTTCATGTGGTCTCTGTGGAGACGTTTCATGTACATAGTCATTAGTCTTAGTGGCGAACAATTCAAACGTGAGCAGATGAGAGGGGCTGCACAAAGCCAATATACGATGGAGGACGTTTTATCGAGTGCCAAAGTAGTACTGGTGTTTATACAATTGGAGCAGAAAGTTAATATCGATCTTGAAGAGAAAATGTTGATTTGAGGATCGAATTGTGTTAGATAGCTCGACCCACTAGCAAGGGCTGTTAACTGAGGATATTTTTGAACCTAGACCACCTCCAGCCACAATTGTTGAAGCTTGTGTAAAAAAGAGAACCGCTGAACGCCCATTTCGTATGATATCGAAAATGCCTATTCCACCAACGCCATAAAACAGAAAAAAGTGCAAATTAAGAAGGTTTTAAGGTCACATTGTGATCATTGGTGGTCTGGGTGAGGGTGACCACCATCAGCTAGCATCGAGAATGCCTTGACAAGACCCATTGCTGAGCCGGCCGCAAGACCTCCGACGAGAACCATCTGGACACCACCCACTACACCTTTACGGATGTTTCGGCGACCGCGCCAGCCACACACGAAGCAGGTTTTGCCGTACCCGAAGATGAAGAGAGCAACGACCATAGTAGCAATAGACCAGCGGAGAGCAATGAAGGCCTCGTGGGGACCGACAAAAAAGTAAGGCAGAAGGGGCACGAAGCCACCAATGAAGTAACCCAGAGCAATTGTTAAGGCGCAAATGACGGCACGAGATTCTGATGGTTCAGGGAGTGTGTGTTGGAAGTTCATGAGGAAAGAAGGGAGCAGAGGCGAGGCGGAGAGGTGGTTGGTGAGTTGGGAAACCAGTTCAGATGGTAGCTCGTAAGGCTCGAAGATCTCGGAAATTGTACCAGTGATGGACGCAGGGTCGGTCATGGTTTGTGTTTGAGTTTCTTTGAGTGTCGCCTTGTATGATTCCCTGCGTAATGTTAACAACTTGATCCTATTTGCGTGGTTTGCAACCACTGTTTGACTGTGTTGATCTTTCGTGCGGGGTACATACTCTTCACTTTTGGCTCCTAGATAACCACCAAGACCCATGGAGATAGCACCCGCAATGAGCTCGGCCATGCCACCAAAGACAACAACTTTAGTGTCGCCCAGCGCAGAGAGGCCAGCAGTGAGAGCAAAAGGCACGGTCATACCGTCGGACAGGCCAATAATGGCATCGGAGACAGTACGGCCATCGATCCAACGGCTTTTCTTCTCGGTCACTTGCTTCTCACCAGCTTCCACATCGGGATTCAGTCGGAGGTGCGATTCTTTCTCATCCTCCACGGACGAGGACCGACCTGACAAGGGCGAATAGCTAGACATGAGGCCGCTGATTGAGGTGATGGACATTGTCAAGCAAGGGATGAGATTTGTTTTGAAATGTAGCGATCAAGAAAAACAAGAGGGAAATCGGCAATGACCGGACTTAAGAGGGACAATGAGCGTGTGCCTCGCTTGGAAGTGCAACGCTCGTGCGGAGACATAAGCCCATCACAACCTTTCCAGGCAAAACGTGCTTGGCGATTTTTGTACTAAAATCAACATTGGCCCCGGGGCCAGATGCAACACCAGGCACGTGCAACGCTGATTCGAGGAGCTTCGGCTACATGAATGGTCCGAGTGGAGACAAGTGGGGCCACCGGTGCTTATTTGTCCAGAGCCGATTACGCCCAACCAATCATATAATGAGCAATGTCAGCGGTGGGCCAGTGGAGACCCACTTAACACTTCCTCATTCGACACTCATTTCAACTTGACTAGATTGCATGGAAGCGGAATCCATAGGCTCTAGAAGCCACGCCGCAGCAGGTACATGCGATCGTAGTGTCAACACGCGCATGTACCTGAATTTTGAAAAACTTCCATTTGCTCTCAAACAACGAGTTTATACAGCAAATGAATGATTTTTTTTGTATCTCGCCCGCACGTGTCGAATCTTTTAATTAAATCCCGCTTCTTAAGCGAAATGCATCCTTATCAGGAAGACGCTAGCTTGCCTTTTCACCCCACTTTGGCAAGAATGGGGAATCAGTTACTCATGTCGTGGGGATCGTGCCGAATCCTCCGGCCTTGATAGGACTTCGGCTATATCCCTACTGGTTGGAGTAGGCAATTAGCGGCCGGCTTTTGCCTCGTGCTCTCTCTAGCTTCGGTCTAAGCTACTTAGAACGGATGCGTTGCGCGTGTCCTTGCTGAAGTGTAGAAAAAACGGAGCACGCCGATACAGGATTCAAAATGTAGGCAAAGTAAGAGCTATGAGCCAAGAATTGGTGGCTAGTTGTAATTCAATATTCTCAGTATAAAAGATCTCTTCTTCCCTCTACATCTTATCTTGTGGAGAACCCCAGAAGAGATCCTTGCAAATTCATTTCACTTCACAGTGACAATCGCAAGCATGAAGACTACTTGGACTTTAGCTTCGCTCTCAGCTCTGCTCGCGGTAGCTTCGGCTGCTCCGACGGGCAATACTAAAGCGTGGACCAACCTGCGTAAGAACGTACGTGGATACTTTACTTCAAGTATACCAATGGCATTTTGCTCACTCTATCTTAACACAGATCAAGCACGTTATCTACCTGACCCTCGAGAACCACTCTTTCGATAACATTGCTGGTTACTGGGACTTCCACCCGGAAATCAACAACCTGCGCAACCGTACTTTCTGCAATGAGTACACCAATTCCAATTGGACAGTTTGGGACGAGCCATTGAATATTTGCGCAGCTCCTTACGAGACTGAGGTGCCACTGAAGGATCCTGATCACAACTTTGCTGGTACCAGCTACGAGATCTTCCGCAAGTGGAATCCCACCAACGATGACACTCCTGATATGAGTGGTTTCATTGAGCGCCAGTCCGAGAAGTACAGTGAGACTCCCGGCGATGCCTCTTTTGTCATCATGGCCTACGATGAGAAGAAGACTGCTCTTCTGGCCGAGCTGGCAAAGAACTTTGCTTTCTTTGACTCTTATGTAAGTTGCCCTGCAGGTTAGAGAGACATGACAAACAGTGCTGATATTATATAGTTCGCTGAGCACCCTGGCCCAACCGACGTCAACCGCCAGTTTGCGACTTCGGGATCTTCTTGCGGCTTTGTTGACAACACCAACCAGGCGTCCGGATTCTGGAACAATGTGACCGGAACTACCTGCGCCACTTCCATCTTCGAGTCCTTGACCAAGAAGAACATCACCTGGAAGAACGTACGTTGCGACAATCTCATGAGGCTGCGATGAAGTTGAAACTAACTATTCTTTCCATAGTACTACGAGACGGATATCGTCGATGCGTTCATGTACAAGGTAAGTAGCAGATAACTGAAGAGATGACTTGCAATTGCTAATCCCTCGCAGTGGGTTCAAGACAATGCCATGGACCGCCTTGCACACGCCAGCCAGTTCTACACCGATCTTGAGGAGGGAACTCTGCCCACCTTCTCGTACATCAACCCCGAGTGCTGCACCATTGACTCCATGCACCCGACCAGCCCCATGGCATCCGGCGAGCAGATGCTCAAGCATCTTTACGATGCGCTCCGCCGCTCTCAGTACTGGGACAACGCGTAAATATCATCACTGCAAAGTCCAGAAACAAGCGCTAATTTGATTTCATAGCTTGCTGATCATCAACTTCGATGAGCACGGTGGCTTTGCTGACCACGTCCCCCCACCCATGAACGTGCCCGCGCCCAAGGACGGTATCACTTTCAACGGTACCTCCGATGGTCACGTTGTGCAATATGACTTCACCCGCCTGGGAGTCCGGTATGTTCAATTATTTTAATTTAGCATGAGCATAAACACTAACAGGTTGTAGCGTTCCTGCCTTCCTTATTTCGCCCTACCTTGAAGCCAACACTCTCATTCACGACCAGGGTACCATGTACGAGGATAACTCCGCCTACACTCACAGCTCTATTCTGCATTTCCTGCAGGAACTGTGGGAGCTGGAGGGTCTTAACAACCGTGTTCAGTGGGCGAAGACCTTCGAAACAGTCTTCACTAACGAGCGTCGCACTGATACGCCTAAGACTTTGACCACTCCCAGGTGGTTGGGTGGTGCTGGAGAGCCAGAGCCCGAAGCCTTTTACCTCCTGAACCAGGATGAAAGCTACTATGAAGATATTTAGGGCGAAAATCCCCATGATGTGTCGGGAAACAGACTATAGCCCTCCGGGGTCCATGACTTATCATGCTATTTGCATACCAGATAGCTCTTAATTACTTTCAAAATAATTTTTTCTCTGAAAAAGAGCTATGTCCAGACCGAATCGTAATCCATAAAAAATAATCAAGTCATGACAATGCCAACAAGATCCCAATCCAGGCATATACATGTGAAGAGGCAGGCAAGGGATCCCGGGGTATAAGGCATTATCGTACGTACATCTTGATGTGATTACCAGAAACCAGTGTAAAGAAAATCCCAAGATAATAGACAACGAAAAGAATAAGCATAAAAGAACAGCCTGTACCCGTAGGTTCAGAATATAGAGAAGGAAACGAAAGGCGTGTCAAATGTCGCAACATGCACGCGAGCGATATGCAGATCAAGAAAGGGAATCTCGATCGGGTATTTTCTGCAGGGACCATGTGTACCAAGATCGGCATGCAATCCACAGTGGGTGGGACTGAAATTTACTTCGAGTGCCTATGCAAAGAAAAACGACGTTAGATATCTTGCGCAAACTCCAGGAAGAAGGATTCAAAAAGAGAGACATACGGCTTGCGCTTCTCAGCACCATTCTCAGTCTGCGAGCTCGATGACCCTGTCATATCCCAAAGTCGACTCTTGTATGCCGGGAAGGAGGTGTGGTTCCAAACGTTAACGAGAACACTATAACACGAGAATCAGCAAAGTCCAGATCCAGGCTGGTGTGTCGTGACTGAAACATCACGGGAAGATAGTGGAAAAAACCAAACCCCACAGTTCGTCAGATCAGGGGAAGATGTCGCATAACGTACCTCTGTGTCCGATCCTTATAGCTCTCATCATTCACCTCCTTCACGCTGACCTTCATTCCATCCCTTGAGAAAGACACGTGCTTGCGCTCCATCTCCGCGCGCGTATTCTTCTTCACATCCAGAACGACGCTCCAGACGGCATATCCCACGAAAGCGACGATAGCGACAAAGACGAGAAGGAGAATGAGGGGAAGGGCTTTCTTCAGGCCGTCCATTTTCGCGACAATTTTTTTGTGGTAGGTAAGTCTCGAGATTCAGTATACTGAGGCGCGAAGAAAAGTGGGATGTGTGGCTTTAAAGCGATCGGGCTGAAGTGGAGTCGGTTCACTGTTCTAAAGGTATGTACGCGTTACCGGCGCCAAGGCTCAGTGCAGATGGGGGCGCTTGGTAAACGTTGCTGCCTGGTAAAACGGAGTAGTATTTTGTCAAGAAAAGAATGTCCGACGAGGGAATTCTGGAAGAGTAAACTAGGTCGAATCAGGTGTTCATCGTTCATCTGGGGCCCCTGTGACGTTGATCTGAGGGGATGGTGTGGCGGTGCAGAGCGGTATTTCCTAAAAAAAAGATAATATGTGGCTGGCGCTTGCCCTGTTTGGGGAGGCGGATAAAAAGTGCATAATTCTAAGCCCTATGAAATACTGGGTCCAATCTTCGAAAAATAGTGGCTGGTGCCAATGTCTACGAGTACTCGATTTACCTTCATGACTTGCAGCTGTCATCTGTTTCAATGTGCACGTGAGCTACCTGGTTCTATTGGAATATGCGTACTCCGTATACAGGGCTGAGTAACTCCGGAGCGGCTATGGGGAAAGAGGGTCGGGGCCGGGATGTTCCCAATATCATGGCTACAGTAGAACGCGTTTATTACTGTAATTTGATCCATGTATTCTCGTTTCAAAAGCATGCGGCCCAATTAGGAATTAAAAGTCAAAGGGTCCGGGAGGTCCTGCACCGCGTTGTGTCACGGGTAGCTCTGCAAATAGAAGGACATCATTACTAGACACAAATCTCATGCACCGTAAAGCCTCGCTTAATATTTGATTTCATATCTATGTAGATCTATCACAATCTCCAGCCTGCATACTGTTAACATACATAGTCCCCACAATTTACCCGATCGGGCTCACTTCATCTGCGTCATAATGATAGAATTCAAACCCAAGCGACGAGTTCCGGCTCTGCAATCTGGGGAAAGCTCGACTAGAAAACTACGTAATATCTCGAACCCTTCGTCACTTTAATGAATATCCTCAAGCCCTACCTTGCCTCCTTCCTTCCCCATAATCTCCCATTCTTGACCCACCACAATGTGTGACGTCCCTTTCATTCCATTCTTCCCTATCTGCTTCCAATGCGGGACCGATCAGAATCCGTGTCATTGTAAAGTTGTCGGGCCGACTCTCGGTAAGTCAGGGATGCCCGTGCGCGTACCCCGTGAGTAGAGACGATGTACTAATGTTAAGCTCATGTTTAGGGTTCTGCTGTACGATTGTCGCTGCGGTATGGAACGAAGATATTTTATAATTGTTGTTGGAGGCTAACTCTACCTAGGTGATTTGCTGGCCTGCTTCAATTTTCTGTGGCTGTGGATGCACGCAGACTGGGAGAGAGTATGCCTCTATTGGTGTCTGAGATATGGTTGTAGGAAGTATTGCTAACGAGCTTTATAGTGTTTTGGGATACCCGGTCAAACTCAATGGGCAAGTTAGTAATGCTATACCGTTCTGATGCTCATCGGACTTATGAGAGCTAAGGCGGAGCTTATTAACGGATGATCTATGGGGGCTCCTTGATTTCAACTTGGGATTTCCATTTCACATATAATTTCACATATTTACAGGAGTAATACGATCTTAATTTTCAAGAGTAATACTATACGCAGCTGGCGGAGCTTAGAAGGGTGAAATAGATAAAATCCATTCGACGAAAAGCACTATTAGAGGAAGACAGAATAAGGCTTGCTGGAGTACAATGCGGCAGTGCGTGCAAATGAGGTATCCAAATCGAAAGCGATCAATCACAAAAAGACAAAAACATGAAATCATAGACGATTACAACCCCAAACAAGCGAAGGCATTTCCCAGTGACTATGGTCACCATCTAAAGCTTTGAACTTGGCCGAGCATCGGAAAGAAGGAGCCACCGAGAGGGGAAATATTCATGGAGAACATCTACTTCAGCTTCTCCTTGAGCTTGTTGAAGAACCCGCTCAAGCGGTGCTTCTTCTTATCATCCTTGTGGCTGCCCTGAGAAGAACCAGCAGTGGGAGTAGTTTGCTTAGCTGGGGTACTGGTTTGGGCGGTCGGGGTAGTTTCCACGCCAGTGGTTGTAACAGGTTGAGTTTGGGCTTCAGTGCCCTTGGGCTCCGAGGTAGGAGGGGCAGAGGTAGGTGCCGCATGACCCGGAGGTGGGCTCGAGGTCGGGGACACATCGGCGGAATCAAACCCAGTAGCAGTCAGATGAGAGGCAGTGAGACCAGCATTGGTGACGCCAGGGGCCTTGGTGGTGGTGGCAGCAGTCTCGGTGGGTGCAGGAGCGCCGGCGGACTCTTCCAGGTCGACCTTCTTGGTGAGCTCTTGTTCGACCTCTTTCTTCTCTTCAACGGCCTTCTTGTTGGCTGCCGCCTCGGGGTCCTGGTGCGCCTCGCTGAGAGACTCCTTCACAACCTCGGGGACTTCAGCCACTGGAGCAGTACCGTTCGTCTCCTTCTCCAAGGGAACCGCTGCGGCCAACCCCGCGGTAGTGGAGGAGGGGTGGGCGGATTGGATGGTTGGGGCAGTACCGTTCGTCTGCTTCTCCTTCTCCAAGGGAACTTCTGCGGCCAAGGCAGCGGTGGTAGAGGAGGGGTGGGCGGATTGAATGGTGAAGCCGGGGTCAGCCATGGCAGCCTGTTGCGCGGGGCCTCCGGCTTGCAGTTGGTCCTGTTCAGTAGACGCAGCACGCTGAGCAGGCCCACCCATGGGCAGACTGGATTCAGGGATGGTGTTCTTGGATACGGGGGGTAGGTTGAAAAGACTAGGCCCAGCCGTGTCAATCTGGGTTCCAGCGCTGCCGAGGGGCACACTGTCGCTCTTTTCATAGGACTCCTTGTCCAGTTTCACGGTCGAGTCGACGGTGTTGCCATGGATCGTGCTGGAGTCGGGGACCTTCTCGCCGGGGTTGAGTTTGACTGGGTTGCCGTAGCCACCCGAGGCTGGGATTGGGTTCACAGAGAAGACTTGGTCGGACTCTTGTCCCGGAGTGTCGGGGAAGGCGCCCGGGAGGTGCCCGTTATGCTCCTCCTTGGGGACATCGGCTGCCAGAATGGCGGTAGTGGATTCAGGAGTCACGCCAGACATAGCTGCGGTGGCAGTGGTTGGGGTGTCTTGGTTCTGAGTGAGGGTTTCAGGTTCGGTCTGGGTCTGGGTCTGAGTTTGGGTTTGGATCTCCTCCGGTAATAGCACGTTGTTAAGATTATCTGCGCCGTCGTTCACTTCACGTAAACGTTTGTCGGTAGTCCAAACTCCGTCAACAACAAACTTGAAATGAAGTCAGCGCAAGCCCCTTTTGTGGCGTGCTCAAGGTGGTCTTATAGTTGGGGGAAAGCGGGACAAAGGGAATGACGTCAGAAAGCAAAGGCGTCATACAAAGCCGGGGTTGGTGCCTATTGTGGCCTGAGGCAATACAGCTCACCGCATCTTTTATCTACGGTTGAGGCGCATTACCTATAGAAGGCCAGGGCAAGGGGAAAAAAAGACAAGGAAAGAGACCACAATCAGGCGAAACAGACAACCTACCTTGTACTGAACTTCCTGTCCGATCGGAAGAGAAACTTCCTTTGCGAAAATGTCGCCCACCCGGTCCAGTTTCACCGTCTTACCCCAATCGTCGAATGTGCCAGTAACGAACACCTCGTTCGCGGTAGAGGGCCTACATGCAAAGAAACGGTCCAGTCAGCGATCCAATTCAGATAATGTCTGTGCCACTTCGGAGAGGCGTAGAGGAAAAAGAACTCGAGCTTTCCATATCCCCAGACACCCGCGCCCGGCAAAGAATTTGATCCGGACGGAACTCACCATTGAAATGTGTAGGTACCCATTGCTGTAACAAAGACCATCCAGAGAGTCCTTATGTCACAAGGGGAAAAAATTGAATTGTAAAAGAGTTGGAAAAGGAAAGAAGGTCAAAGTTGGAAGGGCGCTTCCAGGCTCTAAATCGGGTGGGGTGTGACACAGACCAGCCAGGGCCCAAGGAGTTCGGACTGATCAGTTCCTGTCGAAGTCAAATGGAAGAGGGAATAAGAAATGGAAAAAATTCATGTAGTGAATGCAATTGGTCCAGGTCCTATTATCTATCATAGGTACATAATTACTACCAGTTATCTTGAGCCTTTTCTGAACTTCTCAGAGCTTTCGTACAGGATCCATGGTTCCATCGTTGGGCCACCATCTAGACCCCGGAACCGGGCTCCTCCCATACTTATCTATGGTATGCATAGATTTCCATATAAAATGCCAGTTGACGTGAAATTAGAGAAAGGGGGTTTAATTAATTTTACCTGTCAGAATATTTTAATGGGCTTTAAGCTAAGAGAAAGTCAAAGCTGTTGCAAGGATATGCCTGCTTTACGTTGTGCGTGACCTGGGGGCAACGATCGACACTACCCGTCCTATGTAGGATTCTATTGATTACATTGTGCGCGAAATACGATAGTCACTCTATAATTCATGTCATAATTTTAAAAAAAAAAAAAAAAAAATTTTTATTCATTGGAAGACAATTATAGAATTCTAAGAATTGTTATAGTAATCGAATGAAAACCCTGCAGCCTGCAAACGGTCAAGTTAGGGGTGCCAGTCTAGTATGAGACTAAAGTACTAAGTTCTAAGGTAACGTCCAAATGCATGACTCCAAGAGTCATATGGGCCCCAAATTTGCCACCACGTCCCACTATAGTGGCGACCAATGCCAATGATCATTAGCCGTGTTCTAGAAGACACTTGGAAGACACGGGCGTCAAGCTTCTTTTTTCTTTTCTTTTTTTTTCCTGCAGGCCTTGTCCACTTTGATTGGAATTATACTTTTTGAAGGATCCAAATTCTGTCACCAACTATTGATTATCGAGCTCTTCGATTGGATCTTTCCTTTGCCAAACCTTCCAGTTGAACCAAAGATGGGAACGAGTGACGTCGATCACCATAACTAAGGGAAAGACCGCTGATCGACGCGAGAGAAGCTCAGACCAACCCGCCCCAACTTTACTCCTCTTCGCCTATTACCCCTCCTTCTCTAACCCTTTGCCTCTCTTCCCTATCCAATTGATTTGCACGAGACCTGGAGTTCTTCCTGCTCGGCTCATCATCTCCTTTTGGATCTTCAGCCTCCTTTCCTTTTTACCCTTATAACTGTGAGTTGTGTGCGCTCCTTCTGCCTTCGCTGCCCCCACTAGGTGAGACCGCTTCTCGGGATTCCTGTTCTACACAAAGTCCTTTCCGAGACCAGTATCATCAGATGCAGCTGTCTAGGATATTCCTTCAACACCTAGGCACTGCCTTTCTCAGTTAGACTCCTGGTCAATTCCCATTTTTGCTGAGCCGAGACTACCCCTCCTGTCCATTTCTCTGGCCTATTTTAGTCTTCAACTCCACCTCGGCGATATTGAATTTCTGAATATATTTGTTCTAACGACATCACAGCTGGAGAGGACCAGACTTTGACTTACACGATTCACACAATACTCTAAACCACCCCCTCTTTTCAACTTCCCGTGGCCGGAGCGGCCTCTCCGGCCCCTACCAACCGTTCAGTCATGGCTGAAAGCTCAGTCCCGGGGTCTAACCCATTCGTCCACTCCAACAGACCCGATAAATCTTCCAACTTCCAAAAAATATCGGAGGATGAGGAATTCGAGGTGACGTCACCCACCGATATGACTTTTCGACAGGCCAACGTAGGCGCCTTGTCAGGGACCGCACTTTTCGGAGGAAGCGCATTTAGTGAAAGCGGGTCACAAGCCTTTGGTGGCTCTTTGTTTGGCCGGGGAAGTCCCTTTGACTCGGGACCATCGGGCGGGGGCAACGCAGGCGGCGACGAGCCTGAAAATCTACAAGTCCCCGCAGGAGAGGGATTGCCGAACAATTATGCGCTGGGTCGTCGCACCTCGGTGTCGGCAGAGTCCTTGAACCCAACATCAGCCGGTGCAGAGGGATGGACACCCCCGCGTCACCCCAAGACGCAAGAGCAGCTGGCGCGGCTTCGGACCGCTGTCAGTGGGAACTTCTTGTTTTCTCACCTCGATGACGACCAGTTCAAGACCGTACTTGACGCACTGGTTGAGAAGCCAATTCCTGCCAAGGACATTAAGGTGATCTCACAGGGTGATGCAGGTGACTATTTCTACATTGTGGAGAACGGCCACTTCGACATTTATATTCACTCAGCCGGTGCAGTGCAGCCTGGCCCAGATGGTCTGGGCAACAAGGTTAGCAGCACTGGACCCGGCGGCTCCTTTGGTGAACTGGCCCTGATGTATAATGCCCCACGCGCGGCGACGGTTATTTCTACTGAACCTAAAAGCACTCTCTGGGCGTTGGATCGCATTACTTTCCGGCGGATTCTGATGGACTCTGCATTCCAGCGACGCCGCATGTATGAGGCCTTCTTAGAGGAAGTGCCGCTTCTCTCCTCTCTCAAGCCTTATGAGCGGTCTAAGATCGCCGACGCCTTGGATACAATCAAGTATCCTGCCAATGCCACCGTCATTTCCGAAGGTGACCCAGGTGACGCGTTCTATCTGTTGGAGTCAGGCGAGGCTGAGGCGCTCAAGGGTGGCGTGCCTGTGAAGAGCTATCATCGGGGTGACTACTTTGGCGAGTTGGCCTTGTTGGATGACAAGCCGCGTGCGGCGAGCATTGTCACTAAGACCGATGTCAAGGTGGCCCGCCTGGGCCGGGACGGATTCAAGAGACTGCTTGGACCTGTGGAGGATATCATGCGTCGGGCCGATTATAAGGTAGACGCGTCCAAGTCTCCTGGTGATTCATGAATGTGATACGATACGATGAAATCGAAGTAGGACATGGAAAAGAAGATTGTAGAGTGTGCTGGGTGTGATACAATTACTTCTATTATTTTTTTCACTCCAAATCCCAGTCTTACTCCAATCATCCATGGTTCCTATCCTCGCATGCCTGTGTTTGTTGCTTTTCTACTCCCTATTCCCACTTGACACTCTTTATGATTCTGTGTATCTACAAATTCTTGTCTCTTTTACGTGTTACGTGCGGCGCGGTCCCCTGACACAGGTACCTACTATCGTCCTTGTCATACTATCTTGCTGTGTTACTTGAATTTCAACGTACTCTCTCTACAGTAGGGCAGAGCAAATTGATTGAAAATCATCTGAGCATTGTCAATATCTATATTGTGTACCATGTTTCCACTAATGCACCCCCATAACGCCCGTAGCTTGCTAAAATGCTTTAACCAAAAGTCTGATCTCATCACCGAGCAACAACCAAGTCACTCCGCAGCACCCACTTCTCTCCACCCGTCACCTCCATTCCCTCGTGCAGCATGCAATGGTCCCCATGCCGATGTAGAAGCGCCATCCCGATCTCCGGTGCCACAGCTATTGGCTCCGGGTTCCGATTTGCGCGTGTCGGTTCGGGATAAAACACCGTCTCCCCACCAGAACATGTAGTCAAATAAATCAAGAGAGTCCATGTAGTGCGTGCGGGGCAAGCTTTCGTAGCAGATTGAGGCAAGAAGGTCAACGAATTGGATTCGTCGTCTAACCACAAATTAGCCATGTCCACTCCAGCGCCATATCAGGTATGTAAGAAGACCACTCACAGTGTTGAGCAAAGAATTGCCCCGTTGAATATCGATAAATGCGAATATTCGAATTCAACCCCAGCGGCTCCCCGCCCCATACCTCCTTCGCTTTTTTTGCTAACTCCTCCGCAGACAGAGGCTCATATTCCCCATCCTCATTATAAGTCTCTTCATCAGCAAATCTAGTCGTGACCAACTCCTTCAGCGCAGTCCCACTCCACAGCATCTCTGCAAACCGCGCATCCTGCACCTGGAACCGATCGTTCACGCGCACCGCCTCATCCTTCTTCGGTTTCCCGGGTGTGGTCGTCAACGGCAGAGACGCGAGAAACGAGGCATAGGTCTTGCACAGGGAGCTCGATAGGAAGTTCTGGATCAGGTAGATCTGATCGGGGACGAGAGGGACGAGACTGAGGTCTGCGGCGGGGAGGAGGGGGCGGAGAGGTGGCCAGTTGGGAATGGTGGGGGTGTTGGTTGAGGGTGCGGTGCGCGCCTGGGTTTTGGGATCGATCTTTTTGGCCTTGGGCATTTTGGTTAGCCTACTAGATACTACTGTGCCCAGATGCTACCTGAGGGGTTGAGTGTGTGGAGGGGTGTGCGTCAACTGCTTGATAAGATTGGTGACAACCCTGCAGGTCATTTTTTTACTCCAAAAAAGCTTTTGCTCCGCTTGTCCCCGCAGTTTGGGTATTGGGTCTCAGGCTTGTTTACTTGGGCTACATTGGTTTAGGCTTCATGGGCTGTAGTAAGATATGATTGCAATCATTTACTGTGTATAGAATTATTCCTGATGTTTATAGTTTTTTTTTTTTTTAAGCAATGCCCGGGAATTGGCTATAGATTGTACGTCCCGAGTTCTGTAGCGGAGACAAGCCACCGAATATCAGTAGAGGGGTATTCTCCACTCGAACGGTCTCTTGTCCGTTATATCCAGGGATATAGAGTGCATTAATAGGCAATTAGGCCATGACAATGATATTATGTATGAGTTATGAATATCTCGAAATCTAGGGGAAATTACAATCATTTGCTCTTGGGAGATCAAGAATTGGGTTCTCTGGTATCTAGTCGATCACTCGAATCGGTGAGGAGCCAGGCACCCAAACCAGTGGATCGAGTCGGAGAAAGGAGCGGGGCGGGAAGAGAAAATTTGACCCGGAGGATCGTCTACCTAGGGACAATTGGGACAATGTCAACCATTTTCTATTCAACAATCTGGATCCTCATCTCCGCTAACTGATATCTGTTCATTTCTTTGGTCGACTCTATTCGTCTCCGTGATCATGCAGGGCAGGTATTCACGCTAAGAAGGATCCTTCAGCTACGGCCACGTGCAGTGACCAGTCGGGCAAATCTACTCTCACCGCCCGGCCCCAAAAGAGAGAACTTCAGCTTTTGCTTCTTCCCTTCTCTCCTCTCCAGAGCCATGTCGTCGCAGACCATGACGGCGCCAGCGGTGGGCCATCGACCGCCTGATCCAGGCACCGACACGCCCATGTACGACTATGGCGGCTCACAGCACGACGCTTCGCCTCACTCCGACCCTAGAAGCGACTCCGCAATCCCCGACATGCATAATTCTGCCCCAGCCTCTAAAGGCTTGCCCGCCACTCCGATTGGAATAAAGAGGGAGTCATTTGACAACCAGGACTTCGCCATGACCGAAGACACAAAGGATGCGAATGCCCAGTCTGCCGCCGGGGCGCTTTTGGCCCAACTGCTTGGAAACCAGTCCGCGCCGAATCCTTCTGCGCCAGATCAATCTGTCGGGCCACCGATCAAGGAACAGGATGGAGGACTACACGACTCAAATCGCCCGTCACTCGACCTAAGCGCTCAATTCTCGACGCACGCCGACTCGAATCTACCACATGATCCTACCTCGGTATCTACGGAGATGCCCAATATGTCGAATGGTGATTTTCCGATGACGGATTTCCTTGCAGGACTGGGCTCGCATGAGGGAGGTGGATTGGGACATCGATTATCAGACGCCATGGATTCTCTCTCCGATCCGATGAACCCCAAGCAGAGTCTGGAGCAGCCATCACTCCTGCCTGCTTTCGACTTGACCGGAGCTCCGAAGAATGCTTTTGATGCCCTCCAGCAGAATGAGCTTTTGACGGCCGCATACCTCTCACAGGGCGCTGATCTATCAGCGCTTGGATATCAAGATGCATCGGCATCCATTGCCGGGTCTGAGCCTCGCATCCAGGCATTTGCCAAGCTAGAGTTTGATGATGGTCATTTCTACTGTAATACCTACTCTTTTATTCTGGGGCGAGATGTCCGAGCTGCGCGCGCCGCCCACCAGCGAGAAATCCAGTACCGGCAGGCCGTGCGGAGCTCTCGGGCAAAGAGCTCAAGTGGTGGTGGTAACGCTTCACATACCCCCAATCGCATGAAGCGGGAGGAAAGTGCTGCCATGATGGGCAGTGTGGTCAGTGATCGTGGAGGTATCATGGGCTTTGATCCGGACGTTCCCCCACATCTTCCATCAAATTTGAACATCAGCCGACGATCATCAAAATCTTCCCTCGGTGAATCGTCCATGCCCTTGCATGCCAATCCAGCGCAATTACAAACTACCACATCAACGGACTATAATGCGCTTGCGATGCAATCCCTTCAGGATGGAAACGGCGATCCTAAGCCAGTTGATGCCTTGGCTTTACTCCCATCACCTGACTCTTGTCCTACCATTCCAATTCATCCCCCATCAACCATCGACGGTAGTGCCGCAGGTCACCGCGGTATCTCGCGCCGGCATGTTCGCATTGCCTACAATTTTGACAAGAGCCTGTTTGAGATGGAAGTGATGGGTCGTAATGGAGCCTTCATTGGAGCCGATTGGTTATCGCCAGGTCAACTCCGTCCGTTGCACAGTGGAGATTACATCCAAATTGGAGGTGTGCGCATTCGATTTTTACTGCCAGATGTTCCCATCGGAGAGACTGGCGCGGATCGCTTGGAAGAACAGGCAGCAGAGGAAGAGGATGTCATGGAATCTATTGACGCCGATGCTGACGCTGACGCTGACGCTGATGCCGACGCTGAGCATGAGCTTGATGATGATATGGGAGGACCCTTGAGCGATGGCGAGGGCAAAGATTCCAAGACAACTAAGATCGTCGTCAAGACGAAGGATTCTGATTCGAAGGCACAGTCCGTTGAATCGGGAGATCAACCGGCCCGCCGCCGTGGTCCCGGTCGACCCCCCAAAGATGGCATCATGTCTAAGCGTGAAAGAGCTGAACTTGCTCGGGAGCAGAAGATAGCCGCTAAGCGCGAAGCCAATGGTGGTGTCACGCCGCCACAGAACCGGCCAACCAAGGCAGGAAAGACAGTAACCACCACCACTATTACCCAAGAATCAGTTGGTGCTGAATCGCCTCCTTCGTCTGTCAAGCCTTCAGAGAAAAGGAAGTACAACAAGCGGAAGAAGGATGGCACCTCGATGGACTTCCCTCTACCTTCTATGGAAAGTGGCCAATTCCCTGCAGAGCAACGGCCTGAGGAATACGTAAAGCCTCCGCCAGTCAAGAAGCGCAAGCCCTCTCGGTCTCCTTCTCCAAACTATCCTCCCGAGTCTGCTTACACGCAGGAGGACCTGGCCAAGCCACCTTACAATTACGCTGTTCTCATCTTTGATGCTCTGACAGAGGCTGGTACCCCGATGACGCTAAAGCAAATCTACCGCGCATTGAAATTGAAGTATCCCTACTTCCGCTTCAAGTGTGAGACGGAGGGATGGACCTCGAGTGTACGACACAATCTCAATGGTAATGGCCACCTGTTCATGCACGCGGAGCGAGATGGTAAAGGTTGGTCATGGCAGCTCCGGCCTGGTGCTTCCGTTGAGAAAGAAAAGAAGAGACGGCCCTCGCCTCCTCCACCGCCGCCGCAACAGCCTCCGCCGCAGGTGTCGGCACCAGCTCCCCAGCCATATATGGGACCTATCACTCATTCCTATCCTCCTCCATCTGGTGGTCCACCTCCGATGCAAGCTCAGCATCACAACTTCCAATTCCCTCCGATGCCATCTACCAACTTCTCTGCACCACCGCCGGCTCCTCAACATTCAAGTCCTTACGCTGCACCACCCCCTCCTCCCGCTGCTGCGGCTCCTGCTCCTGCTCCTCCTGTTTCTGCCCCGGTCTCTTCTGCTCCCTCTGCGGCTCCTCCTGCCCCTCCTCCTGTCCCTGTTTCTGCTCCTGTTCCTTCGCCTGCTCCTACTCCCACTCCTGCCCCTGCTCCCGCGGCTGCATCCTTCCCTATGGCGAACAATATTCGCAGCAGCCTTCCGGCTGCTTTTGCTCGAACCATTCCATCAACCTACACATCTCCTTATGCAGTTGATCCACCTGGACAGGGTGCTCAGGCTCAGCAGGCTCAGGCTCCACGACCTGGACAGGGACCACCGCCTCCGCAGCAGTCCCCCTACCCACCCCCAAACCCACCTCAACCACAACACATGAATCCGCAACCCCAATCTTACCCACCTCCTGGGCCTCAGTTCCAACCCCAGCATCAGCAACCGGTCCAGTCGCAGCAACAGCCGCCTCAGCAACCACATCCGCCCCAGCATCAACACCATCAACATCAGCATCAGCATCAGCAGCCGCATCAACATGTGGTACCGCCTCACCACCAGGCACCGAAACAACCACCTCCGCCACCACCTGGTCCACCAACGCATTCCCAGCAGCAGCAGATGCCTCCGCGGCAAAGTTCTATGCCGCATGGACCCCCGGAAACATCCTCATTCACTGAGCGTGCGAACAAAGCCATTGATGACTTTGAGGCCGTTCTTATGGAAGACTACGAGGACAAGAACTACATCCGAGAGGTGCTTCGAAGTGCCCGTGCCCGTGTGGTAGGCAATGCCACTGAAAGTTCGTTCCCCGGTGGAGAACCCAAGGACGAGGGCGTCATCATGGACGTGCTTCGCAACCTGGTTGGAAGCTTGAAAGACGAGTAGCCGCTTTGCCGATTTCTTTTCGTTGGTTTTTTCTCGTCACGACTTACGACCCTTTGCACGTTCTTGGGGAATGGCTCCCCCGGAGTTTTGATCCCTTCTTTTGTTTTCATCTCTTCCATTTCGTCTGTTCATTCTGATCAAAGTTTGGTGCGACCCGATCTGCTACTTGGGGTTGCTCCGGGAGCAATAGATCGGGGGTGTTTCTTTGGAAGAACTCGACCGGGAGGGAAAAGTGATTTCCTCCCTGACGATTTATCGAGTATACGAGTCTATGTCTTTGTTTGTGACTGGGTTCTGTTGAATCTTAATGATATCCCTCTGTTCTGGCATATGCCTGAACATCTTTTGTGTTCACTTTGATTTTGATTCTTTCCACTTTGTCTTTTATTTTCTTTCGGTTGGCACATGGTCACCATTGCCACAGGGGATGGCTCGGGCGCTCTCGAGCCCATGTGTTGTCTAACCACCCTTTTCTTTACCTCCCGACGCCTATAGGTGTGGGCATTTTTCAAAAAACAAAACCAAAAGCTAGCATCATAGAAATACAAATCCATATTCCACAGGAAATCTAGACCTCAACTTGACCTAAATTTTCATAGGTCACCTAGGTAACATGTAGTGATAAGTCTCCAGAAGTATTTTTTTCACTAGTCAATGCTTCCCAGCCTCCACTATCCGACAATCTTCCTTGTTTTGCCTCTTTCCCCCACCAAAAACAAAACCCAAACAGAGGGGGCGCGCCCGGATTGTTCCATGGCGGGGTTAAGAAATGTTCTGCCCGACGCAACGTGAAGGAACAGTTGGGCCGAGTGTATCCGGCTATCATTTCTCCACCGAATAGGGGGAAGTTTACTAAAGAAGGCTAGTCCTGAGAATTCTTCTGGGACAAGGCTGGAAAGAGCAATAAACCAGAAATTCCAGCCAAGCGCTAATTCGTGGCGCCTTAAGCCTAATGCAGCTAAAAAGGTACCTACGAAAACTGAGGTAATCAAAGCTCTGACAAGCACAAGTTAGGAATTACAAAGCAGGACCTTGAAATTTTCCATCTTATTTTTGCTTTGTTCTCTAGGACGAATCCTATATAGCCCCAAGGCAGTGTCGGTGCAGCGTGACCGGATATGGAGACAATAATAAATGGGGCCCCCAATAAGAATAAGAACACCGCAGTAAACCTTCGGATGGGTACCTCGTAGGTACCTCCAGTTGGCCGTGTGCATGCCAGGTGTACACCCCGTACTATGGGCCGGATCCTCCAGTCCAATGAGAGCATCTGCCGCGGGCCCCGGTGTCAGTTCGACACACCGGTGTTGCCTCCCCCCTCTCCTGTCACCTACTGGCCATGCGGCATGACGCTATGCAGGCTGCAGGGATTGATCATACCTACAGTCATAGTTTTGGTCTGTGACTCAGAGGGGGGGTGACTTGGGGTATGGACTTTCCCTTACATGGTTGTACCGGGTGATAAATGGGAGGGGGAAAGCGGATAATCTAGGAGTCTGGCCTAAATGATAGCTTACTGCATAAGTGAATTCCATAGTTCCCACCTCCGTACATAAAACTATGGTATTGTTGTATTGTATTCAATCGGACATTTAAGGAACTTTCGAGATATATATATCAACTGAGAATGAATACTGTAGATTCCAGGAGTCAAGGACACCTTGTAGACTAAGCAACGGGCTGGAATGTTTTAACGCTTGGGCCGTATTTTAGTAATTTATTATGGGGTTTATTATGGAGACTATGGGGGTTCAACACTTTTTTTTTTCTGTTACCGGGGATTAGTCAGGTGGAGTCCGCACGAGTTCGTTTTTTTTTGGTCTTTTTTGGTAACCTTTTTTTAGATTTTTGGATTTTTCTTAGGGTATTTTACATTGAATTAGGGGCAAGTGACACGGGTGTTGCATCACCGATGATTAGGGGTGGTGGCCCCCATAGGTTTATCTTACGCGGTGTAGAAACAGCCACCGGAGAGGCAATATCCATAATTGGAGAAGAATTTTTCTCAATGACATCTTTGGACACCAGATATAGGTCATTTACATTATCCATTATTTCCTAAATTAATGTTTAATTTATCTTAAATATCGGGGGGTGCGGGTTTCGGGTTATGATCTCAGTGAAACGGTAAAAAAGGGCTTGGGGTTAAGTCGTTTTGGTTGGTTTTGGTTGGTTTTCTGGTTTAGGAATTCGTACCAATTGTGACTGAATGATTTTTTTTTTGCCGCAAGTTCAGGTCGAGGCCCCCGTCACGTATTGTAACACTCACGGCCACTTTCACCCACAGAAGTCTGCCGCCCTTTTCACCTTCTTCATCCTACTCTTCTCCCCTTTTCGTTCCCCCATCCAACCTCTCCCCCTTCCAACGAGCTTTTCACTAAGTGTCGTTGCTGATTTCACGCAAGTGGAATTTGCCTCTACGCGAGGGAAAACCCCAAAAAAAACATTTTCGTGATTCATCTTTGTGTCGCGGATATCCGTTGTGCGCGCGTCTCCCAAGAATAATTTCTAGGGATACTCTTCAAAGTTTGCTTTGCTTTCTCAACCTTGTGGATCAGCCTTCTCTCAGTCGCAGTATAGTGAGATTCACAGTGAAGGTCCCGATTTAACCACACTCCTTCTGTCTCATTTGTGATTCTTGGTCCCAGATTGATTGAACGACTACCGATGTCATTCGATTAGAGACGCTCCCTAGGACCACAACTGAGCAATTCGCTCGC
The DNA here is from genome assembly GCF_028828015.1 of Penicillium pulvis. NCBI lineage: Eukaryota > Fungi > Ascomycota > Eurotiomycetes > Eurotiales > Aspergillaceae > Penicillium > Penicillium pulvis. The sequence continues at coordinate 2,491,331 of NW_026643079.1, read as the reverse complement.
TGAGCAGCGCTCTCCCTTACCCAGGATCAGAACGGCGCGGAGCTGTAGACGGTTCGTTGAACTTTTCTTTCTTCCCGCGTCGACTCTTCCCAGGTGTTTCGCTCGAATTGTTCGCTGACTCCAACCGACACGACAGCATTCACATTCGTCTCTCCTCCCCGTTCTGAACTGGTGTTTCTTAACCTCCCCCCTGAAATGCCATCTTTCTTCGTTCCAGGCCACGGCCTGCCTCCTACCCCTCCCCACGTCAACAGCGGTGGTCGCATGGACGAACCGTCCTTTTACCAGATCAACCACTCTGCGTTCCCCCCTCGCTACCATCAGAGTGGCTGTGAGTTTATTGAAAACTACTCCCAGTCTCGGTACACCAAGCCCAACTCGATGAACATGCATCACCAGTCAGCGAATATGATGCACCCTACTCGGGAGTCTATGCACGCCATGTCTCAGCAGCCCATGTATGGACCGATGGCAACTCTGCCACCGCTCCGCTCCAGTGTTCAGCTGCCGCCCATGGATAGTGCCATTCCCCCGCAGTACCGTCGTCAAGATATCGCCCCGATGCAGCAAGAGCAGCCCCGCAAGGAGGAAAAGGCAACCGGAGGTGTTGCCGCCCACCTGGATTACGAAATGGATCGCATGTCCGACTTCGTGGCGGAAATGACCCAGGGAATGTATGCATTGTACAACACCAAGATCACCCTTGCAGATATTGACATCATGCGAAGCATCTCCCCAGGATCTTCGGTCCCCCCTCAGTTCCGGAAATACGTCTACCAGATTTTGTCCTCGACCCGCCTGCCGAGCTCGACCATCCTACTGGGCCTGTACTACCTGTCTTGCCGCATGCGCCAACTCTCGTCCCAGCGCGTGTTCCAGACCAGCAGCGGTCAGATCTACCGCATGCTCACCGTGGCCCTGTTGCTCGGTAGCAAATTCCTCGATGACAACACCTTCCAGAACAAATCCTGGTCGGAAGTGAGCAATATCCCCGTGTCCGAACTTAACAAGATGGAGTTGGAGTGGTTATTCGCCTTTGAGTGGAAGATCCACAACCGCATGTACGATGAACAGGACGGATTCAATTCGTGGCGCCGACACTGGGACAGCTGGCGCGCCAAGGCTAATGCCCGGGCTCACCAAGAGTCTCGCCAGCCTTTGGCGCCCCTCGACACTAATGTTGTTCGACAACAACAACAACAACAACAGCAACAGCAACAACAGACTGTCGCCAAACCTCTCATGTCCCCCGAAGGCCCCATTCCTCCTCAGTACCAGCGCGGCGAGAACTCGTGGCTCAACCCGGCTGCATCTGAGTACTCACCTCCTTCGGCTCCTCACAGCGGCCCTAACACTCCTGACTACTACGCAGCTGGCACCTGGACGTACCCCAACCCACCACCGCCCTATTCGCGGGCCTGGGTCCCGCCCCCGCAGTACCTGCCTGCATCAGTACCTCGATCACAGCCTCCGTCGTACCACCACACTCCGGCTTATGGCTTGCCATTTGCACAGAGTGTCTGGACTGGTCACGGCTCCTCCTGCGGCTGTATGTACTGTGCCAAACACGTCGAGCACTACATGTGCAACACCGCCTTTCCGGCTCTGCAGCCCATAATTGCAGGTTAAGCCATGTCATTCCTTGATTATCCATATCTGCTGATTCATGACTACGGATGGAAACGGACGACATTATCTTCGAGGTATCAACGGCCTCGTCGCCCTTTCTCACCTACTCAGGGCGGCTTTTAGACGTTCTTATTGCAATGTTTGAGTGATTTTTGCATGGTTCTCTTCTTTGACGATACTGTTATTCTTACTCTTTTCGCTGTTTCCTGATCTGATTCGACGCTTACGCCCTTCTGTCATCTTTTTTTGACTCGCCTGGCCTTACTTTGATCGATCTGCATTTCGCGTCACCTCCGAAAAGTCCTTATTTGTTCTGCGTCTGCTAGTTCGTGTCGGCTATGCGAAAAACTCAAAAACACCAAAAAAAGAGGAAAAAACGCTCCCCGCGGCGACATTGGCACGCCCCAGCCAAAAAAAAATTTACGATACCTTGCCAATCGTCCGGTTGGACATCGTGTCACACCAGCCAGGCTCACCGGGTCTTTCCACATTCAAGTCCGGCCCTGGTGGCTGGGGACGCAGTCACGACGATCACGAATTCATAAAATCTGACCCTTGTTTATTACCCATGACTTCGGTTCATATCTTCGTTTCATTTTTTCCCTCTCTTTTTCCCTTCATGCCTGGCATTTTTCGTCTCGCCTTGATTACCCATAGATTGCTTCTTTTCTCTTGCTCTCTTCTTCATGTCGGTACATTATTTTGATTTCAATTCCCCACGCTACAGTCAATTCCCGGCGTTAATATTTTCTCCTCACTCTTCTTTCGGATTCCTTTTGACAACCTCAATTACCGAAATTCGACCAAACAAACTTGATATGTGATTCCATTCTCCTTTGCTCTTCGACTTACGACTTCGTCTGCAGCGCAATCGCTCAGAGTTTTTTTTTTTTTTTTTTTTTACTCGATTCCTTGACTGCAGAGCGACCAATATGGGTGCAGGCCATGTGGTTTTCAATCCACCTGATTTCTCCCATTGCACATGCATGTTTTCCAGTCTGTCATCAGCTCTGGGGATCCAGTCAGTCCCTGCATGAGGGTCTGATCTGTACGTAGTATTGATGCTTGCCTTCCATTGCATGTCATCGCCAATTTCTTTCAATGTCTTGACTTGACGCTTCTCCTGGTCGCTGGTTCGCTGTGTCCTTCCGTGAGTCTCGCTGTCATTATGGTCTTGTGTGTTGAAACGCTATGCGACATGGTTTAAGCTAAAATATTTGACAAACTATTATCTTTGTCCAAACGTTTCCTTACTTTCTGTGTGGTGTCTTGATTAATGATTTGGTCCACCTGTAGTATATTTCATATGTGCACTGAACTCGGGATTGCCTGGGTCATCTAGGTGCGTGGATGTTCTCAATATTGGGGATAGTGTCCCTGATACGATGCTTATTTGATATAAGTCACAACATTGAATATAACCAATCAGCATTGGAATGAGTATCAAAGATCTGAGGGATTTGGCCCTTAGTAATCACGCTTAGACCGTAGCCATAGTCAGTCACAAGCTCCCAAGGTTGATAGAAATGCACGGTCTGGCTATTTGGGACGAAGTGTACAAGTATCACATGACAGGTGCAGTGGCCTAGGGTATTACTTGTATATCTGGTTTTCATGTAGAGAGAAAAGACGTAAAGCATAGCGTAGTATTACTATTGAAACTGAAATCACAATTTGGAAATGCCAATGACTAGCTCAGTATCTAGTGTCTTGAATCATTCGTGTTATCGTCGCAGTCGTAACGCTGAGTCGGGTAGAAGAATTCACCCAATCAATGTCAATAATGATCCCCCTTGTGCATCCATATCCATATATTGTCAATATGAACCCGGAGAATATCTTGCATGTCGAAGCATGTCGAAGGAGAGCATGAAATAAAACCAAGGGGATAAAAAAAAGTGTGAGGAAAATCCTACCACTGGGGCACGCAGGACACAATCAGTATATGCTCCCTCGAACACTCTGGTCAAGTCGTTGCTGCTCTTCCAGTGTAAGGTTTTCCTTTTCTTCTGCCTCATTATGGTTCTTGTTCGAAGACTTTGCTTCAGGGTCTTTATAATTTGACTCGGGGGTATGACTGTCAGAGTGTTGTGAGACGTCATCACCATCTCCGAGGATATTAGCCATCCGGTGCGGCGGCTGCGATGAACTTGTGGAAGAGCTGTAGCGATGATGAGATACATGATCATGCGAGTCATTATTATGGTGGTGGTGGTAATGGTGATGAGTGTAATGATTATTGTGAGAACGAACTCGTTTCGTTTCGTCCGTATGGTGCGCACTGAGCTCGTCATCGCCATCATCTTCTGCATTTTGCGACGGCAGGTTCAATATAGGTTTTGATTGGAGATGTCTAGAAATTGACTGTGTGGTTGTGTGGTTGTCTTCTCCCTCATCGTCGGATGGAGCGAGACTGTTTGCACCGCTCATGGAGCCACCTCCGTCGCGGCCTCTTAGGTGAAGAAGAGCCAGCTTCAGACATGCTGTGGACGATGATGCAGCGGTTGGGTGCAGGAGATTGTCCTCGCTATCTTGACGAAGATCTCGGATGACTGGTCGGATAGGCCGCGAAGAATTGTTCTTTCGTGCGTCGGAACTGGAGTCACCGGTTCTGTATCTTTTTGCTTCTTCGGCCTCGATCTCGGGTCGAGGATTTGATTGTGCGTGATCACTGTCGGAGTTTTCGTCATTCTCATCGGGATTATTGGCTGAATCGTGCGCTTGAGATCTGTAGGCTTGATCTGTCCCTTTGGAAGCCGATGTAGCCGATTTCGCTTCAGCGCGTCCCCTGTTGTCATCCTCTTGGCGCATGGTCTCGAACATGCTCGCCCGGAGGGACTTCTTAGCATCAGCAGACAGGCCATGGGTACATCCATCGGGGCAGCCACCCCATTTTCGCCGCATGGGGACATGCTCCGTAGGAGCGGGTAGAGTAGGACTCAGCCCTTGCGCCTCACGTTCGCGCTTCTTCTCGGCGTCTCTTTCCTTCCGTAAATCGGACCAAGTTCTCAGCTTGTTCTGCAGTGTGTATTTCCCATTGTCTTCATTATGGGTCATAATCACAAACTCGCAGTGGTTGATGTTGCGAAGGTCCTCAAAGTACTCTACACTCCAATGGTACCACTTCATCAGAAACACCCTAGTCATGAGACCATGTGTCACAAGGACGCAGACGCTAGCAAAGTCATCCTCGCCAAAAAGTCGCCACAGAGACTCGTTAAACCCACTCACGCGGTCGTATGCGTCTGCCGCCGACTCGCCGTTGGGTATGCGGTAGAAGAAGTGGCCGTAGTCTGCCCGTTCCATCCACATCCGCTCCATTTCTGTCGAACATGGCTGGAAGTTTCCAAAGTCTTGCTCTCGTAGCCGGGGTTCCTCGTAGACTTGAATCGTGTTTCGCGGGAATGGCGAGGGATCCGGGTCGTCTGAAGTCAATGAGTCTAGGATACCTTCAGTGGTCTCCCTCGTCCGGCGATATGGAGACGTAAAGAAATGAAGGGTATCATCGGGGCGGAGGAGGTCCCGTAGTCGGCGGCCTGCCTCTTGGGCTTGACGGTAACCATCGGGCGTGAGTTTTACTCGGTGATCCGGGGTTGTCTGGTGAATATCGCGGTTCTTGTTGCCTTCCGACTGCGCATGGCGGATAAGAATAATCATCTACAGGAAAATATTAGGTTTTATTCTGTATCAGTGTCGGCGTTAAAAGGCTCACCCGTGGTTTCCCCATGGTGAAAGGGCATGTGGAACAAAGAATCGAGAAACTGGAGATGCGGGGGAGAGGGGAAGTTGTTGGAGAGAGGAAGTAGGTTATGAGTAGATGATAGGACAAGTTCTACCCCCAAGAAATTAGCAGCAATCCCTGACACCTGATCTCTTGACAAGGAAGAGATTGGATGAACTAGAAAGAGGTTCTCGTCGCCGATACGTTGTTTCCTGTCTGTGCACGGACCACCCGGATCCCAGCACGCGGCTTTTACGCAATCGCCAGCTTTACTTGCTTCAACAAACTCTCCAACATGGCCGACTCATTGTTGGAGCTATTGGCTCCGCATCTCGAGACACCACCACCTAGTGATACCACGACTTCCCAATATCTTAATCGTCTGTCCACTCTGTCCTTGCAAAACCTCACGACCACCGAACCTCAGTCCCTCGCCCAATCCTCCCATTCCACGCTTCTCTCTCTTCAAGCATTATCCAACCGCTCCCACCGGTCCTTTATTACGTCCGCCGATAATTTATCTACCTTCCGCACATCCATTCCCAAGTTGACCCGCGAGGCACAACAACTTCGGGATGCTGTTCCGAAGTTGGACGAAGCGGCAGTGGGGTTCTCTACAAAGTATAGCAAGATCACCGACAATGCCGCCCTAGAACGACGGAAGAAAGCTATGCAGCTGACACGCAATGTGGATCGATTGTCCGATATCCTGGAATTGCCCTCACTCCTATCCACCGCAGTCTCCGCAGCATCGGCCAACTCAGGAGCGGGTGCAGCATCCACCACATACTCCTCTGCACTCGACCTGCACGCACATATCAAGCGATTACAAACATTATATCCAGAGTCGCCCCTGATCCAAGATGTGGCCTGCCAGGCCGAAGATGCGATGAAAGAAATGACCACCAATCTCATTGCGGGGCTCCGAGCCCAGAACTTACGACTCGCGGCGGGCATGCGAACCGTAGGCTGGTTGCGGCGGGTCGCGCCAGACCTGGAAACTTTACAAAGTGAAGGAGCCACAGGGACAGGAGAAGGAGCGCTGGGCGCCATCTTCCTGATCTGTCGGTTGGCCCATCTAGTCTCAACTCTGGAAGCACTGGACCCGCTGAGAGAACTTGCCGACCAAGAAACACAGCGGAGGACAAGTGGCAAGGATAAGGCGGACTCGTGGTCTGGTGGTCAGCAAACGGACCGCTATTTGAAACGATACATTGAGATATTCCGAGAACAGAGCTTTGCCATCGTTTCATTATACAAGAACATATTTGCCGCAGAGCAATCGGAGTCCGAGTCTACTACGCTAGGGCTACGGGGAGCCGACTCCAAACAAAAATCGTCGGATCCATTGCAAAATCGCCCGTCTGCTCTGGCGACCTTTCCTATGCACCTAGTGCAACTCCTGACCGATACGATGAGAACTTACCTTCCCAATGTTCGGGACAAGAGCTCGCGCGAGAGTCTGCTGACGCAATTGTTGTACTGCGCGGCTAGTTTGGGTCGCCTCGGGGGCGATTTTGGCATGATTCTGACGGAGTTAAGTGGGGAGGAGGAGATCGAGTATGAGTGGGAGGAAGTGATGCGCAAACACCGGGCATTGGCAGGACGATTGGAGCAATTGACTAGTCGAGTGGCAGTGCATTGAATGCAGTAAATGCATTCACGGTGTTCTTCATGATAGTACACCTACCCTTGTATTGTAGCGCCAAGCCTATTGAATAAGCTAATGTCGGGGCGAGTCTCCGCCTTTCCCCCGTGTTTGGGCCTTGTGTCACTTCTCTTCCTTTCACTCAACTCCTCTTTCACTCATCACTTATACACTATTCTTTACCTCTCTTCTTATATATTAAAGACACATTATAATTCCCAATACACACCTCATTTTGTCGGAACCTACTCCTTTATCTTATCCTCAGTGGCGGAGCCATGGCCACCCCCACGCTGGTTGACCCGACCAAGCAAGCCGAGTATCCCATTGTCCTGGGTGAACGGCTGGCCGATGCAGACCGAAGCCGATTGATCAATGTGAACTACAATTACAAGACCAAGCATGCGACACCACAACAACGTTCGACCGTTACTCCCTCCGGCCGATCGCGCGATCTCTACGACCTTTCCGTCACCGATAAGGCCCCGAGTGCCGATCACACGTTGACGTACACCTACAAAGGGAGCGAGGACCCTGACAGCGAGCGCAACCTGGTCCTTGTCTTCGATCCCGATCGCAAGGCCTTTGTTCTGGAGCCTGTGGCCACCAAGCTCAACTTCAACCTCCGATCGGCACCGGGGAAGACAGAGAAACAGGTCATTGAGCAATATGAACAGCTCCGCATAGTACAGGAGGATGAACACACATCAGGGGATGATCGCAACCCCGGGGGCATCAGTGAGGATGAGGGTCCTGCCGATGACAGCAATCCATATGACTTCCGACATTTTCTTCCTAAGGAAGGTGCGGACGATCTCAAGCCGGCATCGGGACACAGCACCCCGGAGCCAGTCTACACCAGCAAGACAAATACTCCTATAATCCCGGTGACAAAGCCTGCGCCAAAGCCTATGCCCCGGCCAAGGAAGCAGGCAAACCCATTCCGAGAGACGAAACGCCCGGCGCCGAAGCCGCAGGCTCGGCCAACTCCACCTAAACCGGCTCCAGAGCCGGTCATCGAGCCCACTAACACAGAGCCTGACCCACATGATAACGATGATAGTCGGTCTGCAGTATCAGACACTTCGCAACATACTGTCCAGTCTACTGGTTCGAACATCATTGTCGATGGCGATTTGATCATTGATATGGGATCGCCACGACCATCCCGAACATTGGTCAATCCCGCCTTTTTCTCAAATGACAACACCCCTGACGAAGACGGAGAGGATGACATTGATAGCTTCAGGCTTCCATCACCGGCACGGAATACTCAACATCCACCTCCAGCCCCGGCTGCCGATGGAGACTTGGAGGATGAGGATGATCTACTAGCACAGGAGATGGAAGCTGCTTTTGAGGAGAGTGCCCGGGAAGAAGAGGCTCGCCGTCAGCAATATAGTCAGCATGCTTCTGGACGATACAACGTGGCCAGTGATGACGAGAGCGAGGTTAGCGAAGAGGAGTAAAAGCCTTGTACCTCCTGTCCTCTGATATTTCTTTATTTTCAAACATTGCATAGCACAATCAGCGTGGGCGCTAGGATACAGGACAAAGATACCAAATGTACATTGAAATTTTCTTTACATGCCCTGTTCACTCAATATCCACCTGGTAGATCTTTTTTTACAAGAAGGACTGGCCGTCCGGACTTACGTCAGTTAACTCCGTCATAGGCATGTCGGACTTCCCATCGGTAACTCCAGGTGGACTTACTGTGGGAATAAAGAGGTTTCTCGTCCAATATCTACCTGGTCTTTTATGCAAGAATGGATTGGTCGTCCGGACTTACGTCAGTTAACTCCGTCCCAGGCATGTCGGACTTGCCATCGGTAACTCTAGGTGGAATTACTCTGGGAACAAAGAGGTTTCTCGCCCTCACCTTCAACCTGCAATTTTCCTTCGTCTACATGTTTCATGGCCCTTGAAGCTTTCTAAGTCTACCACAATTCTCGCTAACCAGTACTACGATTTCCTGATAGATGGAATACGCACGGTAGGGTTCTCCGCATCCACCTTGATAGCATTGACCCAAGTGCCTTTCAAATATTGTTAAAGATCCAATTGCTGACCTGCTATGACTCTATGACACAGGCTGGGGGATTCGGGCCTCAAGGTCTCAAAGGTGATACTGGGTACCATGGGATATGGCACCCCAGAGTGGCAGGGTTGGGTGCTGAATGAAGAAGAATCTCTCCCACTTATTGATTACGCCTACAAGAAAGGCATCAGGACCTGGGATACTGTAAGAAGAGAGTTCCGGGAGTAAACACCCGTGTTCTAACAGATTTGTACCAGGCCGATATGTACTCCCAGGGCAGATCCGAAGAAATCGTGGGAAAGGCTCTGAAGAAATACAACATCCCCCGTTCCCGAGTGGTAATTATGACCAAATGTTTCTTCGGTGTGGACGATCAGGGGAACATCCCCCTCCTCTTTCGACCGGAAGACAGAATGCGGGCGACTACTTAAACCGCGTTGGTCTTTCTCGCAGGCACATCTTGGAGGCCGTTGATGCCAGTGTAGAGCGACTGGGAACCTATATTGACGTGCTTCAAATCCACCGACTTGATCGTGAGGTACCACGCGAGGAGATCATGAGGGCGCTGAATGATGTAGTTGAGAGCGGCAAGGTTCGATACATCGGCGCAAGCTCGGTATGCTTCCCCTTCAACAATCCGAAGAAGCAAGCACTAATACCTTCATTTTTGTAGATGGCCGCTTGGGAATTCCAGACTCTACAAAACATTGCCATTCGCAATGGCTGGCACAAGTTCATCTCCATGCAGAACTACCACAATCTCATTGCCCGTGAAGAGGAACGTGAAATGATCCCTTACTGCCTTGACAGCGGCGTATCTCTCATTCCCTGGTCTCCTGTCGCACGCGGAGCCCTCGCCAGACCCTGGGCTTCTCGCTCTACCTTACGCGAGAACACCGATGTTGGGCTAGGTATTATCGTTCGTGCCCGCGAGTCCGAGTCCGACAAAGCTATTATTGACCGTGTGGAAGAATTGGCTGGCAAGAAGGGAATCAGCATGGCACAAGTTGCAATCGCATGGTCGCTGAGTCACCCCAGCGAGTACCCTATCGTCGGGCTTAACACTAAGGATCGCATCGATGAGGCTGTTGCGAGTGTTCAGGTCAAGCTGACGCCGGAAGAGATTCAATACCTTGAAGAACCTTATGTCCCTAAGGCTATTAATCCAGTGGAAAGATAAATTTGTGAGGCGTGAAGCCATACGATGAACGTGATGCGAACTAGCTCATATGCCAAATAGCTTACTTAAAATGATCATAAATATCTCATTCGAGGCTCTGGGTTCATGGTAAGTTCGACCGACTTGACAACTGCAATGCTTACAATGAGCATGGTACGTGTACAGTTATTATAGCTTAGATCTTCCTTGCTAGGAAGTTTTCCTCATATCGCGCAAGATTATAAATAAAATGGCATTCAAGGACATTTGAAATATTAGAAGACCTTGTCCTTATGACTTCTCCTTCCACCCGTGAACGAATGTCCAGTTCAAGCCTTGCGATGCATCGACGGATGTTGGAAGCACGAGAGAAGCTCTTTTCCGAGCCTAAACATTTTCTTCTAGTTGTTCCTGACTCTTCTCTTCTCCACGAATCAGAGCGAGATAAACAATAGGTCCTCCCAACTATGGCGATTTGGATGAAGTAAAACCTAGTGTAAAAACACTTCTAGAGGGTAAAGCTAACCCACAATGACTTGCATCATGAAATATGCAATCGGACCATTCCGAGGCCCAACTATCAATATTTAAAACCTCCATTCTTGATAGCTGCTCATTCACTCGCTCTCTTATCCTTCCCTGATAAGGTTGTTGCTCGTTGCGGTCTATACTTCGACTGGGCCCGGAGGCTGAGGTTATTCCGTTCCGAGCAGCTTTCACTTTCACTTCCTTTTGAACGTAGATGCGTGCCCGTTGCTACATGCTCGCTCTGTTCCCAGGGGTAAACACTATTATTTCTCTTACATGACAGTCACCTAATCCCGAAAATACCTCCGAAATGCGATGAAAAGCCCCGCTATGCTTGATTGGACTAGACGACAACTTAGCCTCGGATCGCCATCTATAAACTACCCCAAGCGCGCAGGCGCGCTTTCCCGACCACCTTTCTCGTGAGAAGCAGGCACGACCTCTATTCCCTTCCTTCAGACCTGTCGGCGTTCTTGTTCGCTGTTCCCTCCCTGCCACAGCCGTTCCCAAAGCGACCGGATTGTTCTAAATGGAGTCTACGGCGTCTCCTGCGCCGTCAAAGCACCGCATCCCCGGTCTACCCAACCCTGTGGTGGCAGCAGCCGAGGCAAAATGGTTGTTTACAGAGGAGGATATGGAGCGCACTCCATCGCGCTTAGACAAGATCAACCGTGAACAAGAGGACTACATCCGGCACCGAGCTGTCGAATTCATCTGGCAGGTGAGCATGATGCTGAAGATGCCGCCGCAGACTTCAATGACAGCCACCGTTTTCATGCACCGGTTCTTGATGCGCTACTCCTTACGTGGGCAGTATCCGGAACAAGGCGGGGACCTGATGCACCCCAAGGTCATCGCGGCAGTGGCGCTCTTCGTCGCATTCAAAGTTGATGAGACCATGCGTCGAATGAAGGACTTTGTCGTGGCGTGTTGCCGCGTTGCCATGAAGCAGCCCGATATGATTGTTGACGAGCAGTCAAAAGACTACTGGAAGTGGCGGGATTTGATTCTACAGAACGAAAGCGTCATGCTCGAGTTCCTTTGCTTCGACCTGCAACTCGAGTCGCCCTACCGCATTCTGTGGGATTACTCCCTCTTCCTCAATGTCCCCGACAATCGACCTCTCCGACACGCCGCATACGCCTTTCTTAACGATTCCACATACACCGTGCTCTCTCTGCTGTTCCAGCCGCGTGTTATCGCCGCCGCGGCCCTTTATGCGGCTGCGCGCCACTGCAAGGTCTCGTTCCCAGACGATTCCCAAGGCCGTCCGTGGTGGGAGCAGATCGACGTTCGCGTCGAAGACCTCATAACCGCCTGCAAGCTCATCGTCAAGATCTATGAGCGTGTACAGCAGAATCTGAGCAAGAACTACCCGGACTTCGCCATCAGCGATGCCGACCCCAATGACCCCACCCGTCTCTTCCACAGCAACCCTCTCTCTGCCCCAGATATCAATTCATCTCTTTCTACGCCCGCAGCAGACTCTCCTGCTATGAATGGGCGCAAACGCTCCCGCGAGCCAGAATCTTTCTCCGCAGACAACCACTACCCGAGCCCTATCCCCCCACCTCAGACCCAAACACTGAACGGCGAGCGTTCGCCAAAGCGCCAATGCACAGTGTCACCCGCGCCTAACGTGGCAACTCCCCCAGGGCCACCTCAGACATCTCGTCCTCGTATTCCGCTGCGAGCAATGGCCTCCTTACCTCCGAAACCCAAACTGTCGAATAATGAGGATGCTTCCGGCTCCCATGTAGCTTCGAATTCAAATCACGATCTTGCTTCTCATACTAGGGATGGTGCGAGTACGGAAGAGGGCGAGGTCTCAGATGATAAGGATGCTAATCAGCCGAACGCAGCGGTATCACCAGGAAAAGATGCATCCGACGACGGAGGGGGAAGCGAAGAGGGCGAAATTTAGATTTCCTTTTCCGTTCCTTTTTGCCTTTCCTACGGAATTGATTGCATGGACCTGGAGAGCTTTCTTGGTCTCTTCCGTTCCTTTGCTGTTTTGTTCTACCATGATAAGATCATCTAACTGATGCAGGTTGTTCCGGGGGGGGATACGGATGAACTGTACATAAACGACTCTACGAAGGTTTTCAATGACAAAGATTACTATCATAATATCTTTACGAGAAGGACTGAAGCATATAGTTGAAGGCAGTATCCGAAATTGTATGTTCGCGGTCTATGTTGGGAATTCATCTGCCTATAACAGCAATGCAACAAAAACAAAGAAGACCCTGCAGGAATATCCTCCAGCGCGCCCGACATAAGACAGTGGCAGCGGCAGATCAGATGGAGACGAAAGACGCAAAGAAAATGCAAAACAAAAATGCAATGAAAAAAAAACTTAGGTGTCATCCTGAAACTCCCGAAAACGAAATTAGAAAAAGAAGTCACCAAGGTTGATGATGGGGACCTTGATATCCTAGCTAGTCAGTCCGCCATAACACCTAATCCATGATCTAGCAGACTGCTTGAAGCGACGAAGCTGAATCCACCGAACATTTCGTTATCACCAGAGGCACCAAGACCGGTGGACAAAGCCCGGGAATGGCCAGGCGCAAAAGGTGATGCAGAGAGCTCATCAAACCCATTTGCGACTGTAGGGCTGAGAGGAAGATTGATGAAGTCCTTGGAGAAGTTCTCAGCGAGAGCCGGATCAGTGACAATGGGTCGAATTGGAGGCTCGACCTCACGACGTTCAAGGGCGGCCCAGTCGATCTTGCGGAAGAAGCGGTGTTTCTTGATGGTGACCAGGTCCTTGGGCATGTGGTAACCCAAGCGCTTTCCTGGATCTTTGCGCAACAGGCGAGTGAGAAGGTCTTTGGCGTCCGGTCCAAGGAAATAGGGAAGGACAAGTTTCTGTTTGATGATCTTCTCTTGCAATTTGGCGTGGTTGTTTGCGCGGAAGGGCGGGGAGCCAGTGAGGAGGTCGAAGCCCAGTGCACCGAGGGACCACCAGTCGCAAGCTTTGCCGTACGGCTTGCCTTGCACGACTTCCGGTGCCATATATTCGATGGTTCCTAGGGAAGAATTGCAGCGTTCGTCATCGTTGAGAGCAATCTTGCTCAGACCGAAATCGGTGAGCAGCAGGTGACCCTCGCGGTCCAGAAGACAATTCTCGGGTTTGAGATCGCGGTAGAGGACGCCAACGTTCTGGTGCAGATGCTCCAAGGCGAGCACCATCTCAGCCATGTAAAAGGCGGTGGCATCTTCGTCAAACATGCGTTCCATGGCGAGATGGGTGAACAGCTCGCCACCCTGAGCGTACTCCAGAATCAGGTAAAGCTTCTCATGATCTTGGAAAGCATAAAACAATTTGACCACAAACGGGTGTCGGTTGACGCTCTCTAGGATCGTGCGCTCCGTCTTGGTTTGCTCCACAAGCTTCTTGTGCACGGTGAGCGAGGCTTTTCGGAACTGCTTCTGGGCGTAGAGCTTGCCGGTGATAACGTGTCGCACCAGTATCACAGTTCCAAACGAGCCCTTGCCGAGGCAGAGAATAGGCTCGAAGTCTTGCGCAGTCATCTTGCGACACATCTGGCGTCGCATATCCATGGTCACAGCTGTCCCTGGGCTATCCGTCTCTTCGTCGACCGCTTCCGCACTGACAAAGTCCTGGTCCAGAGGCACTTCATAGCTCGTCAAGATCTCGGTCTGGTCGCTGTCGGAATACACACTCGCATTGCTAGGAGTCTCGGAACAAAGCCCACTGGAACCCGCAGTAGGTTTGTTCGAAAGGCTCAGTGAATCGAGTTGAAGCTTCAGTGCGCTGACTCCGTGACCACCACGGGGACTGGTTCGTCTAACAGGAGTAGCACTGCCAGAATTCGGGGCGCGCGAGCTTGTCGTTGAGAAATCCGAGTCTTCATCAGCCGACGCCAATGGTGTGAAGCCGTGTACGGTCGATCGAGCTGGGTCGGCTTGGCTTGCCTGCTTCTTCTTCTTCTTTCGGCGCGCCTTTCCGGTCAGCAGGTTTGGGCCCAAAGCCGGTGGTTTCATGTCGCCATCTCGATTAGTTAGGTAATTGGCCATATCTTTGCGCGGCGACAGCCGGTCTCCCATGTGGACATCCGGGGCATGTTGATTGGTCGAATTATTCGTGCAGGGCTGCGCAATGTCGGCTTGCGGGGTGAACACATCTCCAACGGAGATGTCATCGTGGGGCGCAGTAGAATCCATGGTTCAGGAATGCGAAGCACGAACTAGTCGAGGTTCGAAAGGTTATCAATGCCGAGGGAATGCCTCTAACGGTTGTTCGGCTCGAAACAACGACAAATGTCGCTATCCAGCAGGCAATTGATCGGGTACAACGGGGAAATATGGCAAGTAGGTACTCAAGATACCGAAATCGCAACTACTATACCGACATCTTGGTTAGCTTCCAACTTTCCAATTTCGCCGTTTCAGATTTTGGAGGGGTAAATTCGAGCTTTCTTCTGAGAGATTTTCTGCCCCACCAATGGCATCACAGACAAAGCAAATAAAGATCAGAAAAAGAAACAAAGATGACACGTACCTCAGTTTAGAAAAATAAACAGCACAATCTCTTCTCTGGTTTGGGTAAGATCCCAACTGGAATGTCTCGAGTAGTTTTACCGTCCGCCCTTCCTCAGGACGGACCTGGGACCCCTACAATCCAGATCACCTCGCCGGCGGCGGGGTCGAAGGCCAAGGCGGATGCGGTCGGTGCAGGATACGGGGACACGTCGAGGAGGTCGGGAGGAGCGCGCTGCGAGGGAGAATCTAGGGAGATCAGATTCAAGCTGACCAGGTAGCTGGTAAGAGGAATGAAGGGAAGCGAAGAGGGCTGCGCAGATAGGCACATAGAGAATCAGGAAGTGAGTAATTTCAGAAATCTTAAAGCGAGTTATCAAAGGTTCCCACGAAGTGGAAGTGATTGAGATGTACAAGTCCAGCTGAGGAAAATCATCTCGCTTTGAGGCGGAAATCCGGGGGGGCCAACGCTAGCCCCGATCCGGTGTTCACGTGTTGTTGCTCGATTACATGTGCTACGATAGGCTGCTTCGATTAGCTTGTTCTTCTCCTATAGAACTTGTTCCATGGCTCCAAGGCTATTCTGTCTGTACTTTTAGTATTATAATGTTGAGCCATGGAATTCATTGTCTTCTAATGAGAAAGGGAATTTGGTTTTACGGTGAGTGCAGGTCCCTGCAGCGATCTGCCTCAAATGTCATGCACAACATATCTATTTTTGAGCCTCGTGATTCTGGAAGAATGCCTTAGATCGGGTGATCTCAACACCCGATCTCTGCACAAATGCCAATGCACTGGGCTTCTCAACCTTAACTGTTACCCGCTCATTCCCAAATTCCAACGTCGCAATAGAAGCCACCAAAGTGGCCAGGGCCTCCACAGTCTTGAACGTGGTATTGTCGACGCGCTATTTGATTCAGAATATCAGCATAATTCACAAATGCATAAATGCATAGTAACTTAAAACATACCTCAGCCACAGCCCTGGTCATGGCCTGATAAGTCTCCACAACAGTCGACCCCCAAGCAAGCTGTCCAGGTCCAGTAAACGCTAGTGAAACAATCACGGCCTGCTTCTCGATGCGCTCATGCGGGTTCACGCCGAGGATACAATAACAGCGAATCCCCTCAATGAGGAACTCCTCTTCCACCACGACAGGACACCTCTCCTGCAAATCGCTCTGCTTGTATCCCCAAACCGTCAAACTGCGATACTTTAATCCCTCCTCGGCCCTCAACAGCGCTTTCGGGAAATGCAGCCAGACCTCACACTTTCCATACTCCGCCTCGATCGGATATTTGGCAGGTGACACACTCATGTTCCCGGCTCCAGAGTACCCATTCCGCGGGCTCGGCTGTATATGCGCCATCCGCCGCACCCCCGCTGCGGTCTCGTCCAGCATGCCTAGTCCGGCATTCGCGACCATTCCCGCCGTAGCGCGTGGGTCCTGACCCACATCGCTGATTTTCATATCCTCGCGTTGTGTTCCATCCAAGTTTACCATACGGTGGTGCTCTGGGGATGAGGTGGACGTAGCCAAATTGCGGGCATCGGATTCGAGGCGACGGAAAAGCTTCCCGTAGTCAATGGAAAGGGAGACATCGTCTGTGTCGGCGGAGGCAATAGCAGAGGAATAAGAAAGCTTCAGGGTTGCGGTGCAAGGTTGAGGTTTGCCGGGGCGGTGCCAGGCTTCTGGAGCTGCGGGGAGGGGGAGCTGGATTTCCTTGAGGACGACATTGTCCAGGACCGGTGGGGGCTGAGGAATGTGGATGCTGGAGCTTGGTTGAGCCATTTTGGATGGTTTTTTAGAATTGACTCGCTGTTCGAAGTCTGGATTGGAGGTCGTGCCCACTTGAGCCTGCAAATAATCCCAGGTGGAGAGAGATGGGAGGTGGGGGAGCTTGGGAAGTTTTCTGGCGGGGCTGTCCGTAGATCACAACGGTCCAACTAAGGTTGTACCAAAGTTCAGCGTGCCACAACAAACCTATACAGCGAATAACGGTAAGTTTAAATATTCTTGTGTCTCAACTTTGGAAGTTGATTAGTAGGCCAGGATCAATATATATGGCTTATCTCGCCATCCGTCCACATTTGGAGTGGAGAGCTACCGGACCAATAGAAAAGAAGTCACAAATTAAACGTATTGTCCATTTCAAAGAGTAAATCTGGCCAGGAAAACACGCTAAAATCTCGGCAGATGGAAAAGATTCATGGTACCATAAAGCGCAATGCAATAAGTAGCGGGTATTCGTAGGAAGAGAGAAGGCAAATCATCTGCATGAAACATCCGAAAGGACAAATCAGGGAAACCACCAGGGAAGGGCTGTTATCTACCAGTAGCGAGGGCGATCATAACCAACGTAGTCACTTCGGGGAGGAGTACGGGGACGGCCATAGGGCCGCGCCGCAAGATATGGGTCCTCATAGTGACGCGGGGGCGGAGGCGGAGGCCGGGCATCATAAGGGTCATCGTAGGGACGGCGCGGTGGTGGGTAGTCTTCCAACCGAGGCCGTGGCGGAGGAGGAGTGCGGCGTCCATAGCCCTCTCGATCATAATAGTCCCGTCGCATGGGAATGGGCGATCGCTCCCGGTAGTGATCCCGAGGGCTGTATCCACGGGGTGCTGGGAACCTTCTGTCATATTCTTCCATGGGAGGGTAGGCCCGACGTGGGGAGCGAGACCGATAGGGGTCTCGGAAGGGACGGTCATCAAAGTTGGTCTGGATCTGTGGGGAAGCATGAGATGGGGGATCCTTCCTACGGTCCGGGGCAGAATGGATATGGTTCCTTACATCCGAAATGCAGGACACAACAGCGCCTTTGAACTCGCGTTGATCCAGCTTTTCCACGGCAGTCTTCAGGTCGTTGGCTGTCTCGAACTCAACAAACCTTTCCATTGTCAATTGAAGTTACAAAGCCCGGGTCCGGCTTGAGAGTAATAACCTACCCTTTTCCTTGTTCGCGGCCGGTTTCCGAGTAGACAACGTCCAGTCCAGACTGGCGGG
Source organism: Penicillium pulvis (assembly GCF_028828015.1). NCBI lineage: Eukaryota > Fungi > Ascomycota > Eurotiomycetes > Eurotiales > Aspergillaceae > Penicillium > Penicillium pulvis. Next base: position 2,473,090 of record NW_026643079.1, on the reverse strand, counting down.
CGAAGTCTTTTAGATCCTAGAGAAGGTGGTGAGTCCAGGTTCCAGGAAGTAAGCAATGTGGCCGATGGGTCCAGGTGGAAGGGCAAATAGATTCTACGTCCGGGGTGCAAGGGGTTTGGGATGGTGGCCATGGTTCCGAATCCTCGGCAACAGCTCGCTGATGTGGTATGAACGATTTTCCCAGTAGGAGAAGCTGTCCGTAACACCAGGATTGATAGTGCAAATCGGTTGTTTCCAACGACCTAACCGAGGACTACGGGAGGGTATGGCACCAAGGGAAAGGGCCAGGTATAAAGTCCGGGGGAGATGTCCAGGGAAGAATGGGCTTGGGCTGCTAACCTGCCAACTTGTTTCTGGAAGACCAGAGATCTGCATCCGGAACATGGTACGGCGTGGACGAGGAGCGGTGGGGCGGTCCGGTGGACCAGGGAAGTTCTCCTTGCGCCGGGGGCCACGAGCAAACTGCACAGTCAATCGTTCACCCTTGAAGTCGCTGCCATCTGTTGCGGTGTTAATATGATGTAGGTAGTATTCGAGGAAACGTGACGTACGAAAAGCTAGAGAACGAATTAGCAAGCTCCATCAATAATTATGGTCAAGACTTACCAGGTACAACATCACGGGCGTCCATGGCATCCTCGTACTCGATGAAGCCGAAGCCGTTCATCAGCTTGATTTCCGTGATCTTACCAGACCCATGGGTACTGAAATGTTCCTCGATGTCCTGCTTGGTAACTGCCAGTCATTAGATCCACGTTAGCTGTGCTCAGAAAACAAAATCAAATCTCGGGCTCCTGGACTGTTTCCTGATGCCTGGGCTTCTGCAAGAGAGTGAACCATGGGGTGTAGTCCTCTCAGTTAGGAGGCCAAGCTAAATCCATGGGCAAGACTGAAGTTCCAGCAGGGCTGACCGTCGCTTTGAGGCTGAGAGAGAAAAAGGGTGCGGGTGCCAGCGTACCATTGCGGGGAAGGTTCCCGAGATACAGTCGGGTCGACGAAACCTCCGTCATGGCTCAGGAGGACCTGTCTGAATAAATCCTGGAGAAGGAAGAGGGAAGAGAAGATTAGTGACTGAGGAGTCCCAGCGCAACGGAAGGACCGTGGGACGCGGCCAAATCAGGAAGATGGCGGTGATGGGCGGCAGGGCGCTTAAAGCTCTTTTCTTCCCCGAGTGGGCTGGACTGGATCCACAGGTAAACGCTTTCTGCAAGTGTCAGGCTGGAGGAAGAAAAGGGAACGGTGCAGATGACAAGAAAAAAGAGGGGAAGGAAAGAGGGAAAAGAAAGCACAGATCTGGCGGTGGGAGGGAATGATTGGCAACTCTGTCCGCCTCACTTTTGTTTGGTTTTTTTCTGGTGGTGATCTGTATCCACGTGGTCCCCCACTGACAGAGTTTCAGAGTTTGGCGCTTAAATTAAGGATCAGCTTTTGGCTGGACTATGTATACATTTTTTCGATAGAGGGCATATAATATTGCAACTATAGGATTGTAAACTATGGTCGATCCGTCTCGTGGACCTCCACCTTCCATTCCACGGTTCTGCCCGCCCTCCGCCACGGGCGGGTCTTGTATACATTATGGATAGTACTACTTCCAACTCGTAACAGCCATTTGGTCTACTAACATATAATTTAATATACCGAGAAGAAGGTTTCTCGGAGATATGCATGCGGCACATTTGATTTTGGCTATTTTCCAATCTATTCAATACTGGTCATAGAGAAGTCCAAGTATGCCAGAAAAGGGGCTCAAAAAAAAAAACAGCCTCATTCCTAAACCACACACGATCGACTTTTTGAGGGTACCAGTAGAAGAGATTCTCAGCGGTGAGCAATTCCACTAAGGAGGGGAACCAACCTGGTCAGGAGAGGCGGTCAACGGCCTAGAAGAGGCGGAGCTGAAGAGACCAAGACAGGAATAGGGGCCAGTTCATGCAAAACATGTGGATTGCCGTATATGCACGTATCTACGGATGCGTTGGCAGAGGCTTCTTCTCCCATCCAGGATAGTAAATTACGGCAAAAGCAACGGTGGCGAAAACAGTGAGCTGACCGGGAGAGAATGGCTACGTGAAGCTTGAATCCCCATGTTGGAGATTACCAAAATAGGCTTGGCTTGGCTTCCACGTTAGATCGGCAATGATCTTGCCTGAACCCTGTTTTTCCTCCGTACTCCGTAGTTCTTATTGTTTTGTGTCCAAGGTAACCAAAGTACCTAATGTAGGAGAAGCCGAAATTACTTAAGATCGTGTAGCCAATCAGAGGCGGTGTGATTCGGAATTGCCACCCGGCTTCACCGACCCGTCACAACTGGGCGTTCGATCCCCCCGAACGGGATCAGGTCTTTCGGATATAGCATGAAATTTGTGCAATCATGTACACTATGCCTCACGGAGATGCAATCCTTCAGAAAACTTTTCGCCAGGATCCGACCGTTGAAAAATTCCATGGGTCACATTCGGGGCCCATCTTGACATCATTGACATCGCAAGTATCAGAAAGAAATCGGACCTCAAAACGAAGACGGGCACGGCATTCGAAATAAGCTAATCATCGACCCAAATTAAAGACACGGCATACGATCGGGTTGACGGCAAACATTAAGCTTCCCATGCTACCCGAATCACACTGCATACCATGATTAATTTGAATTTTCTTCTTCTTTGAATATTTCCCATGGTATTCCATGATAAATACCAGGGAATTCATAGAAAAATGGTGGAATGTGACGATGGCACCGCTGATGGTATTCAGCATACCGAGACCATACACATCCCGAGGTCAGTGATGATCGCATGCCATGAGATTGATCCAAGGCTTGGCGAAAGCGGTGGATCAGATCCGTGACGCGACCAGTCCAGCGCGCAATCCCGTCCCAGATGGCCACGCTGGCCTCTTTTTTATTATTTCCTCCCCTTCCAAAATGCCAACACCAACACGAAGCTGTGAATGATTAGTCTCTTATGATTTAGGCTGCAGTTTTTGGTAAGCGAATAAAGGCATCACAAGATCATGATTTTGGGACGGGCGCTTCAAAAACACCAACAGCCTGTTTGTGGGGAGAAAAAAAAGGGAAAGAACAGGTCGGCGGCAACAATTTTTGTTCAGTTGCCATCCACTAAAGCGGCGAGAGGATAGCGCGTCGTACAGGGAGTGACCGAGAAGGGTGGAGGATGATGATTGGGGGATATGGCAGGATGGGGGTGATTGACCCAACTATCAGCAGCAGGACCGCTACGGACTGGGAAACTACTGGTTGTAACCATGGCGCCGCGGAGGATAAAAGCAAGGGTGATTGAGCCACTCAGGAGAGAGAAGGAAGTGGGGTGGATAAGAGGTAAACCAATCATAGTCAATAGAGACTATGATTGGCCCGCAGAGGTAGTCCCAGAGCCGCTAGTGAGGGTCCTAGCCATGGGTGAAGGGAGAGAGTACAGTGCTGCTTTAAGCGCCACCAGCGGGCCCAGCCTCCCCTGACGCGGGCAGTGAGTCAGCACTATATAAAGGGCCATCCTCCCACTTTTCACATCGCTCTGAGATTCCTGTCCTGGTCTTGGCACTGCTTCTTACTCCCTCCCCTCCCCACCTCTTTCCTATTGTGGCATCCTGCTGCAATCTATACTAATTCCGGTCTTTCTTTATTTTCTGATCTTGAAAAAGATAGAATTCAAAGAAATCACCCGTGGGAAAGAAGGCTTTGATTTTTTTATCCTTTTGACCGAGGATAAAAACTAATCGTCCGGTGCTCCATTTGAAGCCTGTCCCAGTTGCTCGCTTCTGCCACTCTCATTCAGGTCGCGTTTGCAGATAGAAACCCAAAAAGAAAATCCCAATTGAAAAAAAAAAAAGAGCGGAGACAAAAAAAAGTTGCCCCTTTATCGCCCAACTGCAAAAAGAAAGTTGTTGCTGTCTGACTCCTTGATCATAAATTTTTTCCCTCTTTCCTGTGGCGATCCCTTCTTGAAAACACTTCAGTGTGCTTTTCTGGATTCATATTCTGATATCTTCCCGGGATATTTGAACCTCGCATTCGTGTCACCACGTCCTGCATATCAGGGGGATACATTGACTTGTCCATCTCCCAACTTTCTGGTGAGTGCATCTTGCGCTTTATTCTGCCACTTTTCACCGCCAGCTTGTTTTGGTCTCTGTCTTTCACCTTTTCTTTGTTTGGACGGCTCACTGACCTTACCTGGTCCTGCAGTGCTCCACTTCTCTTTGACACCCATCTCTGGTCTTTGATCATTGATCGTTGATCATATTTGCCTATCATGGACTCGCTCACGACTCACCCGTCGAATGCGCAGCAGGCTCGTGCCTTCACTTCGCCTTCCTCGCTGTCCTTTCCCGGTGGCGCTGCTGATTTGACCCCTCCCTCTTCTGAGAAAGAGATTCAGGGTGTCAACGGCATGATGAACGGCCAAGCTGGAGGAATTGCCAACAACGGCAACGGGGTGATGCCCGCTACTCCAGCCACTCCGGTCGCGACCCCGGGGGCTACTACCGGAAGCAGTGGTATCGTTCCTACTTTGCAGTGAGTATTGACTCTTCTGGCTTGTCTTAAACCACATCCCCAGAGTCAAAATGGCTGAACCAATCTTGTCCTAAAGAAACATCGTGGCTACTGTCAACCTTGACTGCCGTCTGGATCTCAAGACCATCGCGTTGCACGCTCGCAACGCCGAGTACAACCCTAAGGTATATTCCACACCCTGAGATCTCTTCATCCGGGTACAGTGTGGCTGAACTTTGAACTCTTGTTATCGAATAGCGTTTCGCCGCCGTCATCATGCGTATCCGTGAGCCCAAGACTACTGCACTGATCTTCGCCTCTGGCAAGATGGTTGTGACTGGTGCCAAATCTGAAGATGATTCCAAGCTGGCGTCGCGCAAGTATGCGCGTATTATCCAGAAGCTCGGTTTCAACGCCAAGTTTACCGACTTCAAGATCCAAAATATCGTCGGCTCCTGCGACATCAAGTTCCCCATCCGTCTGGAGGGTCTGGCCTCTCGTCACCACAATTTCTCTTCCTATGAACCTGAACTTTTCCCTGGTCTGATTTACCGCATGATGAAGCCCAAGATTGTACTTTTGATCTTCGTCAGTGGCAAGATCGTCCTGACTGGTGCCAAAGTGCGCGAGGAAATTTACCAGGCTTTCGAGATGATCTATCCTGTGCTTTCTGGTATGTTTCAACTGTGGCTGGTGGCATGCGATCCATGACTAATATGAGAATAGACTTCCGCAAGGTCTAAGCAGATCGATTCCACCAGGAAGATCAACACCCTCTTGTTTTCAACGCTGTATTAACATCTTCTCTTATCTTTTTTTCGTTTATGGGTGATTGATCGGCTGTGGCCGTCAAGCCCGTCTTATCGTTCCCGTACCCTCTTCTTTCACGATTCTTTACGCAAGCATTGTTGGGCGTTTTAGCGGTTTGGATTGTTCCCCAGTCCTTGTTTTTGCTTTTCATCTCTTCGACCGTTTACACTTAGAGATTGCTGCACACCGCAGTGAGGCGGTTCTGTGCGCTGGTCGAATGGCTGCCTCTTAATCATGTTACGTCCTGGTCATCCCCGTTGGTGAGGCAACTTGTCACGGGCCCAAAAAAAAATTATGGTGAGCTTAGATTCCGTCGCGAGTCTGCCAGCAGCGAGACTGGATTGGCTTTGGCCGTTTCCGATATCCAAAATGGAAATTCATAAAAAAAACTTCTCTTCCTTGTAAACATGAACATAGAATGCTTATAGGTCTAGGTCCAACCTCGAGATTTTGCCATGTATGAGTATATTCAATGGATGCCTATATCCACTCGGAACTTTTCTATTCACAGTCGGACGCCAGATATACATGTGTATGCAGTTGTCACCCGTCGATCTTATAGAATACTGCCCCTGCCAGCCTTCTTGGTCTTCGCCAGCTCATCTTTCAAAATCGAGTTTCGTTCACCAGACCGACTACCATCACCGTCAAATATATCCTCGGAGGCAGATGTCGGTGTCGCCTCGGTCCATTCCCATAGCGCTCGCAATTCCGGCTCCAGTGTACCCTCCAATGCGTCAACAACCTTGTCTCCAAGAACAGGGAAGAATTTATAAGCATGTCCACTGCCACCTGTAGCCAGGAAAAGACCCTCGTATTCGGGGTGGTATGAAACAATAAAGTCACCATCCGGACTGCACAATAGCGTTAAAACCAGCTCTGCACCGAAAGCAAACATCAGACAGAAACGGAGACTCACGTATCAGTATACCAACAAATCCTCGTACCAGCGAACGGCCGATCCACAAACCGAGGCAGAAGCTGTCTCAGTGCAACACGGAACGCCTCCTCTCCTTCTAGCGGCACCGGCACCCCCGTCTCAGGCAGACTGACCTGCATCGTCTCTCCAGACTGCGATCCAGGTACCGAGACGGTGATCGGATTCCGATACCCATACGCATGCCGCGCAATCTTAAGCAGATTATCCCGCGGCGGAATGATAAAGATACCAGTAGCGAAGTTAAGGATAGTAGGCAGATTCTCAAGCTCACGCTGCTCAGCATCGCTGATCTTGATATACGCAATCGCCTGTCCTGTCGCAAGAGCCTTACCACGAAGATCAACCAGCCGGGGAGTCCAAGCACCCGTCGCAAGAATGACCAGGTCAGCGTTGACGGTCTCTCCATCCACCATCTCCACACCAGTCGCGCGTTTCTTCGAGGAAGAAGAGTCGAAAAGCACGCGCTTCACCTCTCCGTGCTTGAACACCACCTTCTTCTCCTCGTCGAGTAATTTCTTGACGAACTTCACACTCGCGCCTGCATCACTCCACCCAGATCCCCAGTTCACATACCCTCCTGCAACATCCAGTGTCTCCCCATACGGCGGTACGACACCCAGTACGTCCTTTTTCGTTGGTAGGTAAACGACGTTGTCACCCTCAATCGCCCGCACGTTTGCGTAGCTCTTCTCTGCGTACTTCTTTGCGCTGGCGCTGTTGCCCGGGTACACCAGTAGCAGACCTGTCTGCGTATACCGACCCTCCGCACCCCAGGATGTACTGCGCCATTTCTGGATGGCAGAAGCAGCGAGCTTGGAGTAGGCGCTGCTTGCGTAATCTGCGCGCACGATCCGGCTGGTATCGACAGAAGAGCCGTGTGGGTTAGGAATTGTCGGAGCGCTTTCAATTAGGGTTATCTGGGAGTCTGGGTGGCGCTTGCTGAGAGATAAGGCCGTAGATACTGGGATTGGGGGTTAATTGGGTTCATATTGTCTTGTAGTACATGCCATTGAGGAGAGGTCCTGGGAGGGGGCAATTATGGGGATTTGTGGGTTGTGGATTCTGGGCTGTGGACTGAATTGGGGTAATGTGGGATGCGGAGCTGGAACTTACGGCCAAAGACACCACCTCCCACAATCAGAATCTTCGGCGGCAGCGCCATGACAGTGGTCAATGGAGGGGGTTTTTGGGTGATTTGAGGGTTTTGTGGTGAGCAAGAAGCAGGTGGAGAAATGAGTTGGAGATTGGAGATCATGCCAGAGCCAGGCGACTGTCCCGATAACGGACTACTTATCTCGGCGTTGCCCAACTGCGGCTTTGTGGAGTAAAAGTGGAGCCTGTATATTGTCCCCTGATAACCATTGACACAACATGCTTAATCCCAGATATGACAATTTTCCTCGACTCTTGCTTCTTCATACCTTATGAGTCTGGTTTTTGGTACTTTTGAATTGCGGCCTACAAACTGAAATGTGAATACATGACTGTGCCAGCTCCACCGCGCATCAAGGTTCCTTCTCTTCTTTCCTCAACTCCAAATTAAATGACTGTTCCGCCATTGCATCTGCCATCGACTGCAATTTGTGGTACTGCTTTTGGCATCTAGCCACGGCTTCTTCCAGCTGCAATCGAGACTCGTTGTCCTTCACGATATGTGCGTGCATCTGGTCGTTTTGGATCTCCATATCATCAAGTTGCATTTTCAGATTGCATTTGCGATTTGCCTCACGTATCCTTGCATGTCGAGCAATCTTGGCAGTGATTTTCCAGTACTGCAGTCTGGCTTGTAGGTAAGCAGGGTAGCTCAATCGTGCCGCTGTTTCCTCATGTGCCTCTTCTGCTCTTAGTTGCTAAAAAATAGACTCCACAAATGCATCTTGAGAGTCATTTGCCGTGCTATCTGAGGGCATCGGCGATGTGACAGAAGACTGCGGCTGTAACTGCTTTAGTATTCTCTCCAAGTTGGGAGGGTAGAGGGATTTGCTAACATCATCCATTCTCGTTCTGCACCGTTAACCGATCAGTCGTCCAAGTTGGTTGGTTGGTACCTAAATGGCGGGTCTCCCAGTGGAAATCGTATGCGCAAAAGTTGGGATGAGGTTGGAGAGTTGAATAATGAAGAAAGATTTGACAGAGGCTTAGGTAGCGCCTCTTCCTTGTCTGCTCTGCTTCGTCCTGTGTTCTTCGTTCGGTTGCTGCCAAGTAGACTCTAAAAGCGTAAATTGATCTTTTGCTGTGTTGTATGAGAGATTCCACGATTCCGCGATTCGACGCAAGAACATAATCGCAACAGTATTTGCACTTTCATCGAGCACAATCCAGGGTCTAGAAGTTGAGATGGAAGTCAAGGTCCTCTTGAGCTAGTGTAACCGGACCAAGGCTGCTGTAAAGTGTCTAGATCGGTCGAATGTCGCCTTTCGACTTCTCACTTCCACCTCAAGCCCATTTTCGGCCACACAAATTGCGAGCCACTGAGGAAGGCTGACCTCAGAAGCTGGTTGGTTGGTGACTGGGGATAGTATGAAACAATGTACGTGAAACTGAGTCACTTGGAGAAGGTTGGGTAGTTGAAGAAAGAAGAAACAGATTTAACAGAGGCTTAGTTCATACTTCTGAGTATTGATAGGCATCCATCCAGACCGGAATAAGCATTTGAACTATGCATATTTTGGCAAACTTATTCAGGATAAAACGTAGTATAGTAATACACAACCCATCATGCCATTTGGTATAGGTCCCACGATCGAATCTGCGAGTGTATATATATATCAACCTTCATAGGTTGGAGCATTAGATAATCTGCACTCTCAAATCAGAACTCATTGTGACTGTTCAGATGAAGCAAGTACTTTCGAGTGATTTAACAGATATCCAAATGTGCAGGAATATGATTTTTTTTTTTGAGGAATCAAATGTATCGACTGTACTGCCGTGATGTTCTCACGTCTTATCGGTGCGCGATAACGGAATCACTTATCGCGCCCGGGTCTCGACAGTTCTCCAATTTGTCCAGAAAACTAAGGACTGCGGAGCCTCACTACCTCGCTTTTCCAGATCAAAGTGAAAGAACCGGTCTCGGTCCTGACTGCCGAGACGCGTGCTAAAATCCTGCGAGCAGTAACGCCGCCCTTGCAACACCTAGTCTGGTCGCATCCTACGCGCTCCTGATTTTTCTTTCTGGGCATTGGACGCTCCATTCGCAATATAACTCGGAAGGTTGAGGATAGAGCAAGCCAATTGGTCAAAAATTGGAAACAAGCACCCAGCTGGCATTGGATTGTACATTGAAAGGACGAAGTGGTCCGAACATTGCCGCGATGAACGCAACGCAAATAGGAAGGGCCTTCTTCAGGCCCAAATGGCCCTCCACTATGGCCCGCAGAGGCGTACAAAACCAAGCACAAGCACCTCGACCCCGAAGACCAAGGTAAGTCCTAGTTCTAACGTAGTTTCATGCTTCATCAATCTAACATCCCTTCTAGCCAAAGACCCCCAATTTCAAGGAGGCCTTCCAAAGCAGAACCAGAAGGCCATCCAAATCCAAATTACAAAGGCCCAACCATGTCACCTCGCCTTATGACATTCCTAGGCATCTCAGTCCTAGGAATCAGCAGCTACTGCGGCTTCCTCTACGCGTCTTACCGTCGTGAAGTCTCCAAATCACAGGCTCTGGATATTCCCACCGACGTCTCAGACCGGTACAACACCACAGCACCAACCTTCGACGCAGAAGTCGAGCTCTCAGAGAAAGCCATGCGCATGGGCTCCAAGCGCGCAGATCTCATTCGTCTCGCGCGCGGAGACGTCCTCGAAGTAAGCTGCGGCACAGGACGTAACCTCGAGTACTACGACCTCGGGGAACGCCGAGGCGTAGACGAAGATGGCAAAGCCGCAATCCTGGGATGTCGCACGCTTACATTTGTGGACCTGAGTCCACAAATGGTCGCCATCGCAGAAGAGAAGTTCGAAGCGCTACATCCTGGGTATAAATCCCAGAGTCCTCCTGTTACGTTCCGAGCGCAGGATGCGGCGTCTGTTACTGTTACTATTGGGCCCCCAAGGGGAGAGAATAAGAAGGCTTATTACGATTCTATTGTACAGACCATGGGACTGTGCTCGATGCCTGATCCTGTGCGTACATTAAGGCATTTGGGGGAGATTACGGAGCCGAAGAATGGTCGCATTTTGTTGTTGGAGCATGGGCGGTCGCACTATGATTGGTTGAATCGAATTTTGGATAACCTTGCTCCTGCGCATGCGGATAGACATGGTTGTTGGTGGAACCGTGATATTGGGGCTATCGTGAAGGAGAGTGGATTGGAGATTGTGGAGGAGAAGCGGTGGCATTTTGGAACCACTTGGCGGTATGTGTTGCGCCCGAGAGCGAGTTCTGAGTAGAGGGTTTGTCCGTGTTTACGAGTGGCTTTGGCCTCTTGTTCATGGGCTCCTATCTATCGACGTGTAAATATCTAGAAGCGATGTACAATATTAGACCAATATTAGACCTTGGACCGCACATGCATCATGATGCATGCATGTGGCATACAGTAGTTCAGATTACCTCCTGGCAGTTGGCAGTAGGCAACCTTCCAAGGAAACAATGATACTTGATATCACCTGCATTAAAGGTGCGGATAAATGCTCCAGAATCTTGACCTGTCATACTGCACCGACCCATCGTTCTGGCTGACTTGTCGCAGAATGATGAATGCGGGGCAAATGAAACCAGTTGATATAATATGTATGCACTAGTCAAAACACCGCCATTACCTTACTAGCATCACTTGGGCAAGCGAGCCCGAGAGAGTTGAAGTAAACGTAATATCCCCGCACTAGAACGTTGGAAAACCTTGGAAGTCGCGACTGATCTATCCGAAAAACACTAACAACTAGCGTACCAACTACTGAGGAATCCACCAATCACCCAAGGAAAGATTGACACTAAAAGTAAACCAAGCAGGATATGTAGATAAGATCAGCTACTCACTTCCTTAAACCAATGAAGAGGGGTCGCAATACGATCCTACTGGACACTGGGTCTACGCGACCCGAGATACAAACGACGGCATCACGGAGCAAATAGCCTTCCAATCTGGATCAGTTGTGATATGCAGGTCGCAGATCGCCTGCAGGGGTGTATCTATATGTCTTGGATTTGCCGTTGTCGCAGCGATTGAAGTTAATGCAACCGTGTTGAGACATGGCATGAAGCAAGGATTCTATTTGTTTACCATGTACTGGTTGATGTGGTTTCAATGTTTGCATCTGACATGTATTTGAGGTTCCAAGGGTTTGATATGGAGGTTGCCACATGGAGTCAGAATATAGATTAAAAATATATGCAAGCTGGACCCGTAATGATGTGAGCCTTGGGAAGACAAGTATCAAAAAGTCTAGATTCAAAGTGTATTGCCATATCGAGACGGGGATCGGACAACTCCGATTGATGATGTAGACATATGTAGATCTCTAAGTTTAGTCTAAGAATGGCTTGCCCCAATGCGCGAAATCAACCAAGAGTCAAACATTGCATGGCGCAAAGACCCAGCAAGATTGCAAAACCTAATTGCATCGCAGGATGCAGGATGGGCCACATAAGACTGTGGAGATGCGGAGAATTACGATATCCACCTGCAGGCCCTCGAGCGGCAAAGTACAGAATGCATCAGATAAACCGATCGTTCTTCGGCCGACAATGGGCTGATGCGAGGGCAAATGTGGAATCCATGGTTGAGGTGTTGAGCATGGAGCGTAACTTTCCCCTCCCCAGAAGTGAACGATGTCATCACCAGGATCATACAAACAGCGCGATAGGATTGGACCGTTATATTTCCTACATAACAGAAACCTACAAAGGGTAGGGATCTCTGGAATGGTTATCCCAAATCTGCATATGCTGTAATGCTTCTACCCGCCCTTGCTGGACGCCAAGATAAAATCAAAAAAGGCGAGCAATGTCCACAGCCAGTCTTTGAGCAATTGATGACTACAGAACTATCGCAATGACAATAATGACGGGGCAGCTAGATCTACTCCATCTCAGCTATAGGGGCGACGATATATCCAGTTTAGGGGGGGCACTAAAATGAGGTTGTCATCATATCTACGTCGACGGATGGAGCCAAAGGGGGGAAAATAGGATAAGCCTTTCCCCCCCTCAGGCCATGATTACTTCATGGCGGGTACCAACAGGAAGGATGTGATGTAGATTTGTTTTTTAGTTTGAAAGCTAAGAAAGTCAAACAAAGAACGTAAACTGAGTTGGGCGATCGTGCAGAAAGAGGCGTACGGGGTATCATTTTCTCAGCTTGTGCAGGGTGGCGAGGCTCTCCCTGTTCCCCCCGAGGCGCTACTGCGCGCATCCCCTTGCTAACGCGGCAATACAATACAGTACATGAATTCGGCCGGGGATCCACCGAGTGGAGGCTGCCCCAAACGGCGACGCTAGGGATCTTTTTTGGGAACCGGTGTTTTTGCCCGGAGGTCTCGGGTTGGCTCGCGTGCACGGCACGAGAAACGAAGAGTAATGGAAACCAACGAAAACACAACAAAACTTCGAACTGCATTGAGTCGGTGTCGGATATTATCAGTAGGACATACCTCGGTATCTAAATTAGGAGCAGCGGTCAAGATACTATCAGACGACTGGTCACCTAGCAACCATTGACAGATCTAATGCATAATCGGCATACAAGGAACGGAGCTGGGATGCGCCGTTCGCCCAGTGCTGTCTCTCAATCTAGAGAGCCAATGAGATCACAGGGAGACCCATATCATCCTCTCCGCCAGCGGGTTCTGAGTGGTGAAGTGTGATGTATAACGGAGCTGATGGAGTTCAAGCTGGAGCACTATGGGCCATAGAAACCATTTTGGGTGATGGGACACATGGCTCCCCCCCCACTATGGGTTTATTTTTTTTGCCTCTTGGCCCATCGGCATGCACTAAGGCCCAAGAGGGAATGGAGGTGGACTAATGGTATGGAATAATGAAAATACGCAGACTAATCCTGACATGGATCCACTCACCGCCTGGAATTTCGAGTCGAAAAATTTTCAGCATTTCACATCCCTGCATGAGTTTCATCTCTGTTCCTCTGCTGATCTAGAGTAGCATCGGCGTAGGATAATATGACAAGGTATTATAGAGTCAGAATTTTATACTGACTCAGCTGGTAAGTCTTACTTTGGCATAAAGATTATTCAAGGAGAATAGCTCCGAGCAACCGGGAAATCTCGATCGACATCCGTGGTTAAGCAAGAGCATGCCGTAAGAAAAATCCAGAAAAATAGTTTCCAGGCCAATCAGCGCCACATCAATTCTAAACCGCATGTTTTGGTAATTACCAACTTTATAGATTACCAAAAAAAAAAAAAAAAAAGTAAGAATCCACTGTTTCCACTCTCTGCTTGAGATTCCTCAGGTTGTAATTCGCCTTCAGTAGCTCGCATCTTCCCTTTTACTTCCCCCCCTTAACCTACATCCTCGCGAGACCTCTCCGAGTGAAACTGTTTTATTACATTATTATTGTTGATTTCTTCGTTATTAACTCTCTGAATCTTCCCTCCTTTGTTCTAAATCTTCCCATCACCTCACTATGCCGTACAATACCCGTCGCAAGTCGTTGTCTCTCCCATCGCTAGGCATCCACCTCCCCAACTCGTCACGTCGTTCTTCCTCCGTTTCAAAAGGTGCATCTGAAGACCACCCGGCCAAAAAAGTCAAGCGGTCGCATACTTCATTATCGCCTGAACCATCTACGGAGAAGGGATCTATCGTGCGCGCGGGTCGGCACGGAGCCTTCGAACATACACCACCTCCTTCGCCGTTAAATGGTGATGCGCCTAAGATTGATACAGAGGGCATCAATGATGATATTGTGGTCGCGGTGATTAATCAGCTCGAGAAGACTGGGAATCGCCCCCATCTTGTTAAGGAGCTGGCTGCTGTTCTAGTGTCATTGAATGCGACTGTCGCCAAGTAAGTTCTCAACCCCCAAAATTGGAATCGCTTCATTGCTAACGTGTGGGGTCTAAAAGTTCCGCGAATCCCGCTGCGCTACTGTCTTCCCGACTGGCAGCGTACATGAAGAGACCTTGGACCGCCCTCGCGCCGTGTCCTATGGCCAAAGAACTTATTTTAATCCACCCACGCAAAGTGTATTACTATTTGACGACCTTCCCTCGTCAACCTATTCCGGAAAATGACGACTTGATCGGCATTGACGGCAAGAACATTACTCCTAGCGTCTCAAGTCTGGATCAAGACGATGAAGATTTAATTTCGCGCCAGCGCAGTCCCAGCCCTGAGGTGGATCTTTCATCCCCCGACTATGAAGGGGAGGAGGATGTCGATTTGCATAGTCCCGCCAACCGGGGTTCTGCCTCAGACCAGTTCCCCGACCCCTCTAGTCATACACGCCTGATGCACTCGAACCGTGCCGCCTCCCCGCCCCTGGAGGGTGATGAGAAGGAATTCACTCAGACCGCCAGTGCTGTTCGCGAGCGTGCGTCTGAGGAAAAGGCCAGCCGGGATCAGTCGGAGCGGGGTCTCTCCGTTCTTTCCGAAGGCCTCAGTTCCATGGACGAAGATATGAGCATTGATTCCCCTATAAATGGTGGCTCGATGTCTCCCTCTATCCACGGTGAAGAGGAGTTTAATGATTATTTCTCACACATGAACGCTGCCGATAATGGGGCTCAAGATCTAGATGAGGCCGCTGCCGCCACTCTTTTCGGCACCTCCCCTTCGCCTTCTCTGACCTCGATCGCATCCTCCGTCTCGTCTGGAACGAGCGTAGTTGATGACTGCGAGGAAAGGGCTGGCTCTCTCCCAGCTGCTCCTCAGATTAGCCTTCCCACTGATCCAGATGCCGCGCCCGTTTCGACTCTCAAGCGCTCGCTTGACATGCTGAACAGCGGTTTCCCCGATGTGGATTTGAAGATGTCGGATCTGACTGAATCGCACGAGAAACTCAGCCTTGGCCCCCGTGCCTTTTCCAATATGGATACTGAGACTGTGTTCGCTTCCGATTCTTGGAGAGAGTTGCAGAACCCGGAGACCGTCGAGGTTGACGAGCTTGATGAAATGTTTGGCGAAATCTAAACAATCTTGCTTGTGATATTCGGACTGCTCCACTCTCCTCTTTTCTTTATTTCTACTCTCCTCTCGTCTTTTGAGAGCCGTTCTTGTCGTTATACCCTATTATCGCCTTTAAACCTTCGCATATTCGGCTCTCATCTCCCCGCCGTGCTTTTCACCTTTTCACCTCTCATTCTTATTCTTGTACATATACACATTTGTTTGTCTGATTTTTTTTTTCTAATCGCCCTGGACGGGTAGATGAGATGGGAGATCTTGGTTTATCGGATATCTATTTTATTTTTATCGACAAAAGGGCAAAAAGCGACCTATCTTATTTGTATGCGAAAGGCGTCTCGCAAAACCATGGAACATTTGAAATCTGAATTCATATCCTTACCTAAGCCTCCTGCCAACTTCCAACTTCCAATCAAGTGGCACTTTAATTCCCCGCCACCCCGACCCGTTTCATCTCAACGGTCGCTATCCTAAATTCCATTAAAACATCCCTGCTATCGACTACAATCCATCCAGATGTGTCACAACACTCTGTAGGCCAGCTTCGAGGCCGCGCGATCCAATTTCGGCAACCCGAGCCAACGAATCGCATCGCGCCGATAACAGTACCCTCTATCGGAGATAATCTGCGCTCTCACTCTATTGCGAATCTTCACAGCCTAAACCGCCCGCCATCATGACGATGGAGGAGCCGCCCCAACATCCGCCGGGGGATGGTGTCGTAAATGGAAACGGCGCCCAAAACCAGCAACTGCAGCTTCCCTCCACCTTCCCTTCTCAACCCCCTCCGTCGCCGATACAGCTTCGACCGTTGGAAATGGTTCGCACGCTAAAGTTGCCATCCCGCGCCACCGAGGAGGAGTCACCCCGCGATATAATCGTCGGGTGCCTCGTGCCTGTGAATCTTGTCGCCAACGCAAGACAAAATGCAGTGGCGACACTCCTGTTTGTCGACAGTGCCGTGAACTCAGGGCGACTTGTAATTACCCTGTTGGATGGAAAGAAAAAACAAAAAAGTAGGATACCGAGAATCGATCGTTTCCAATTGGAGCTAATCTTTATTGTGTTTAGACAAGTCGAAAAACTTACTGAAAAAGCCTACGATTATGAAATTCTATTGAAGGACTTGGGTACTCTTGTGGAGTCCCGTGTGGCGGACCGGATCAAAAGCTTGCTGGACAAGGTATGTCCTTATGCTGTCGATATATATAACAGTCATTAACTCTTTGCAGCATGGTTTGGATGTAGACTACTCGCCCAGCAGTGCCCAATCTCACTCTGTTACCCCTCAGGACGAGGTTCCAGAAGCGGACGATTTCAGCTCCCCTTCATCGATTGGATCCTTGGAGGCAATCGATCGAGTGGAGGAGGATCTGAACCGAAATGAAAACACGCGGGCGACTGGATACATGGGAAAGAATTCTGAGGTGACCTGGATGCAACGGCTTCAAAGAGAAGCAGAACACCGAGCGCATGGGCTGCCAGGATCTCTAGAGCCGGGCCAAAGCAAGCGACAAGATGATGATCTCGCCCTCCACGCCGTTAACTACCATCTCGATGATTTGGACATTAATGTTCCGGGACCTATTGATGTGTATGCGGTTCCTCAACGAGAACACGCCGATCACCTTTTCGATGCTTATCTGCGAACCGTCAACCCATTTTTCCCTATCATTAACCGACCTCTCTTTACTGCGCAGTATAAGACATTTTACGAAAGTAACGCGCAACCCGGTGACAAATGGCTTGCCATTCTGAACATGATCTTTGCCATTGGCTCGAAACACTCCCATTTGATTGAGGCACCATGGCATGGAGATGAAAAAGATCATTTCTTGTATCTGAATCGGGCCAGGATCCTCAGCATGAATGGCGAAGTTTTATTCAGCCATCCTGATCTCCAGCAGGTCCAAGTAGAGGGCTTGATCGCCTTCTACTTGCTATCATCAGACCAGATCAACCGTGCATGGAGAATTTCTGCGTTGGCAGTTCGGTCTGCAATCACCCTGGGTATCAATATGAAAAATAGCAGCCCTACAACACCGAGTGTTTCTAAAGAGGCTCGCTACCGAGTCTGGTGGTGTTTGTACACATTTGAGCACCTTCTGGGAATAATGACCGGTCGTGCCTCCTGTATTCTGGATGGAATTTGCACCACACCCCTGCCACTGCCATTTGACGAGGACAAACTTACAGAACCAGCGGCAGCTGAATTACTCAACGATTCGGTCATCCGAGATGACCGCATCAACAAGGTAATGGCCAGTTCCTGGATCCGACATATGCCCCTCAACCCTACTGGAGGCAAAGAGGCTACTCATAAAAGCCGTGAACGCGACAACTCTTGGGTGAAAAGCGTTCCTGTCAGCGCTGGTCTTTGCCATCTTTACTACTGTGATCTGGCTGTCGTCGTGCAAGAAATTGTGAACAAAGTGTATTCGGTGGATTGTGTAATGGTACCCTGGACACACATCGAGAATCGAATCGGCGAGCTGAGGTGTCGAATCGATCTTTGGTACCACAGTCTTCCGACTGCACTCGACTTCACCAAGAAGGAAGATGAAGGCGCCGACCGACTTCGTTACAAACTAGCCCTGGCATTCCACTACTACAGTGCACGAATTACATTGGGACGCCCATGTCTCTGCCGGCGTGACGCACAGAAGAAAAGCCCTGCGGAAAGATCAGCCTTCAGCCATGACATGGCAGAGCTGACCCTAGAGTCTGCCCACCTCATGCTCGATCTTATTCCCGAGGAGCCCAATGCTATTCAACTGTATGAAGTTGCTCCGTGGTGGTGCATCTTGCACTACCTCATGCAAGCCGCAACGGTCCTCCTACTCGAGCTCGCTTTTGGATGTGTCCACATGCCAGAGGAAGAGCAGAACTTCATTGCCTTATCCAAAAAAGCCATCCGATGGCTCTTCGCCATGTCCCAGTACAGTGTCGCCTCACGACGCGCATGGCAGCTGTGTGACATCTCTTTGCGTCGTCTGGCTGTCGGCATGAAGTTTGACATCAGCGACATGCCTTCTCACCCCTACCAAAACGCACCTGCTTCCACACTTTCCCTCGAAAACCCACAGCCCTCTACCGAGGATATCACCCCCTCAACATCAGGTCTTTGGAATCCACACTTCGAAGACTTGTCTTTGGTCAATCACCCACCCGCCGAGTTCGGCGTGGACCATGCAAACAATCATCTGGGTTACACGGAGATGCAACCGTCCGATCTCATGTCCTCATACACAGGCGATGCTCAAATGACGGACGATTTATACTTCCCATATGACCCCATCAGTGGCGAATTTATTCGCTCTTTCTTTCCTTATTCGAATGAAGATCATCATTGGGATCAGTATTGATCTCTTACGGAAAAACAAATTCTGAATGATTCATGTCGATGAATGATGAAGTACCGAAAACTATGTCCTTTTTTTCCTTTTTTTCTTCTTTTTCTTCTTTTTCTTCTATTCTTTTTTTTTTCTTTCTCTTTTCTTCTCAGACTGCTTTCTGATTTGATCCTGTATCTAGGCCTGGCCTAGATACGATGATTTGTAATCTCTTGCAGTTTATATTCTACGGCCGGGTTTTTTTTATCTTTTTTCTTTTTTTTTTCTTTTTCAAATCTCACACTTACAGCCAGTGATGGCTGATTGGTTTCTATTTACCACGTTTCTTCTCATACAGCTTTATACCAACAATGGCGTGCTTTGCATAATCGACATGGGATAGGAGGTTATTTCGATTCGGAGGTACTTTCAAAAATAAGGAATGGGTGGGATATGGTATTGGCTAGCTAGGCATGGCTGCCAAATGATTGGTTTCGGGATGGTGTTATTTAAGGTTAGGATGGATGGATGGATTGGTTCGGTTATGACTTTGGCTCTAGGATTTCTAGATTGGCCTTATTTCTAGTCAAAAACTTGACTTAATTCTAGTTATGCGATTGGATAATTTCCATGATATCTAATATGATTTCAAGGTTACATCACTTGCAATTGTTCATAGTATGTTTAGTTACACTCAAATCTTCGATTTTGTCTATTGCTATGCAAGAGGATATGATGAGAGGAAAACAAATGGTAATACATCGTATGAACATGGAAAATGAAAAGGGTATATACACTGTTTGTCCAAAGTCCACAGGACAAAATATTATACATGCGAGTTTTGGGACTCGCTAGCCACTCCAGACAATCAATTATCTGTTGCCACTTCCTTAACGAAAGCATTCATCCAAGGAGAATTTTGAATCTCCTTAAAGCGGGCCCGAAGACGTTTATCTCGAGGTGCAGTAAGAACACCACGGCCCCGCAGACGGCTCGTATGGCCCGGGATCTCGATGTCGATAGCATCTTCCATGCCAACACGTAGAAGGAAAGCTGCACACCAATCGAGAATGGCCTCGATCTCTGTAGCAGGTGGCCTACCGCCGTCAACGGTCAGGTACTTATAGATGGATCTCGAAACGTCGAGTTGGTAGCCTTGACCGGCGGGGAGCGGTTCAGCCTTGATCTTCTCCTGTGGTGTTACTTCAAGCTCACGCATGGCAGCCCGGACAAGAATGCGAATCGTGTTCAAATCGGGAATGACAGCCTTTGCCATGGAATGCTCATGCCAAGCGAGTTTGTAATCAGGATCACGCAGTTTAAAGTCACGCTCGGCGTGGAGATGAAGTCGGGAGACGCCTCCTTCTCGCTGACGCCATTTCTGTGGATTGGGGGTTTTTTGGAGCCAGCGGACCGCGAATTCATGACCGACTTTGCAGCCGTGAACGTCGAGGATGGCGGTGAGAAGAACGTGAAAGGAGACGGTGGGGACATATGGGAGTCTTTCGCGACTGGAGAGTTTGCGGGCGAGTTGTATTTGGCCTGCAAGGACTCCCAGCTCACCGGGAACTTTTCGAAAAATGGTTCGCGTGCGCTCAAGAGCTTTCCATTGGTAGCTATTTGTTCTCGGTAGCTTGCTTCTAGGCGTGTTAAATTCCCCAGAGAAGAAGCGAAATAGAAGATGTTTTGCATGGTCGAGGCTTTGCCTTAAAGTTTTTTGTGCTGTATCTTCGAATCCACTGGCCGGCCGGAGCTTTAAGGCACCTTCAAGCCTGACTATCTTTGCTCCTAGGGCTAAGAGGTTACTAAAGCCCCAGGACTTCAGCCTATAGTCACGCATATACTCGAAGGCCAGAATCGCGCGGTTCCAGTCGCCAAATTCAATGTGGACGTTAGCCATCGATCTGAGCGTGTTCACGGTAAGTGGGAATTCCAATGACTTAATCACGGAGTGGCTCAATTCGGAATTCCGCGTGGCAGATGCAAAGCGAAGAATCGATGGGGCTAAAACTTGGGTGCCATATGCAGAACGTGGAATCGATGGACCATCAAGGTCGTTGTTTAAGAGCAACCAGTTTCCAAAATCATCGGCTCGAGCAGCAGTGGCCAAATCAAGTAAATCAGCCAGCGTAGTAAGTGACACCTGGGGAAGGGACGACGGCTGCGATTGAGGTGTGTTGATTTGTTGTGCATCAAAAAATGGTACATCCATAGATTGAGATCTATTGAGATGCTCAAAGAACGCTTCAATGTGGTGGACCTTGCTTGCATCAACGATGTTTTGAAGCCACGCGTACTGGGTGAAGGCCTGGGTAGCTTGGCGTTTGTAGCTGTAGCTTTTAATATTATACTGCAATAGGCCAGTTAGAGCTGCGGTCTGGTCATACAGTTGTGCTCTCGTCATGTTATTCAGATCCTCTGTTGAGGGCACTGGATCCGTTTCCCACGGGGGGACCAGATTTTGAGTAGACCCTAACACCTTCCCGAGCGCGACTGGATCTTCCATTGGCTTTAGACAGCCAGACTCGATGATACGGACAATGTTCCCAGTCGTAGTCCTTCTTGTAGGACGAAGATCGTCAGCAGGGCCAGGAGGGTCAAGCAAAGCGGTAAGAGGCTTTGCGTAAGTGAGCAGTTCGGAAGGAGCGGACCCATGGAAACCAACTCCATTGTAAGCGGAATTGGAGAGCCCGTTTCGTAGACTGGAAACTACCTCAGCGCTAATTGTTCTTAGACCAAGTCCGTTGAACGGGAGCTTTTTGGAGCCCTTGTGGGTCACGACTGGGTTTTCCTGGCCTGGACGACGCCAGACCCGCTCAGTGCTAATGTTGGTCTGTTGCACAAGGTCAAGAGCTTCCACAAGAGGCGCCCAGCTCTCAATGTTCCAAGTTGACTGGGATTTGCGCCCGCTCATTTGACCCACCAACCAAGCCCCCTGTTTGTTGAATCCGTGTTCAACGCAGCACCAAAGAATGAGCTCTAACCATATCTCATGACCCAACTCTCGAACTCCCACCTTGAAAGGAACGAAAGGGGGTTCCTCTCCTGCTTCGGTGGCTGCGGATGCAAGTGCAGACTCGTGTTCCAACCATGCTGCGTCAGAAAGAACACTCATAATGTGGCCCGTAAGCAGATGTAACCCGGGTGGTCGGTGTGATGATATATTGGTTTTGTCATCTGGTGATTGATAAACTCTGTCGGAAATCAAGTCCAGGTGGTGCAAACGAGCAAGGATACGGTAAACACAGGACATTGCAAGCTCGGACTCAACTGCTGGTCGATCTGCAGCTTCCAGTACCAACGAACCAAGGTTCACTAATATTTCCCCCAAGAACGTGCGAGCGAATTCCCGTGCTGCTGGTCGAGCTCCTGTCAGCATTGCAATAGGGATGTTGTCAGAAGGCGGATATATCGGGATCAGCTCGCGTTTAATTATAAGATCATCATGAGGAGCCTCCGAAAGCTCATCAAGAGAAAGTCCTGTGTTTTTCCAGGCAAAGCAAGATGTTGGACGCTCAGGAGTCATGTAAGGAATGAGCACTTCGTAAGTGTCGATGAAAGTGCCCAGAAGGCGGTATGCATAAGACCATTGCCCCAAATTGAATCCCAGATGATTGATGAGATTTAATCTGGCTTCATTTCTCGCATGGTACATGTATGCTTTCAAAGTATGGCCGCGATCAAGAATGGCTGCATTGTCTAGCAGTGAAGCACCAGCCTCGGGCTTACCCGGAGGACTCTCGCCTTTTTGTGCTGGTGGAACACATTTTTCCAAAAGTGGTATCCAGGAATCGATATTGTACTTTTCCCATTGCCGGAGAGGAGACGGTGGTAGAGAGTTGTAGCTAAGTAGAAAATTGTACTCTTTGGGCTTTATGTTGCATTTTGCCGATGCAAGTCGGGTCTGGAGCGCGGAAGGAAGGGAGACACGTCGAGAAGAGATTGTTGGCCCACGACCAGTTCGCAAGAGGCCGCCGGGGCACAGGCACCTTCTCATGACACGGCGAGAAGCCTCGCGAAAGGCGCCTGTGGATGATTCACGGACTCGATGGGTTCCGGTGCGGCGTGGCACATTTCGAGGCGTACATAAACCCAGGTAGATCGCAGAGGTTCTCCGATCCGTTTGAAGCCGTTTGAAACCGATTGTAATAGCTGTGAGCCCGTCTACGCGGGAGTGTTGAAAATGTTGAAGGAAAACGAGTTGCTGGAAATTTGGTGCCAGAGGGATGAGTCAGCATACATAAGCTAGTAGCCAATCGGAGCCACCGCATTTACTTGGAAAACATGATCAGAATAAGGACTTAGAAACGACTCTGAGAAGCTCCTGTCAGAATATTAAGTCATTCAAGGTCTATGACTGTTATAAATGACTTTAATTACATGCAGGTCTGAGGAATTTACTCCAGATCGTCAAAACAATCCAGAAAAATAGCATGCGGGAGTGCATACTTTAACGGCATTCATTCTTGAAGACTCCCAGTAATGACCTCACGGTGTTAGGCAAGGCGCAGTATTCGAGACTTAGAGCAATAGTAAGATCAAGTATCTGCCCAGGTAAATATTGATCTATTGATTCGCACTAGACTACCTTGGAGTAAGACGGTGCTTAAGCTTTTTTTTGCCTACTTTAACATGAGTGTAACTGAATGTTGGTAGTTTTCCTTATTTCGAAATTAATACTTGAAACACTAGACATATTGATATAATCCTCACATCTCGCCCTAGTAACCTTGACTCATAATTGATCCTTCCCATTTCACCTACTTACTCATTCTCTTATTAAGCCTCATGAAGGCTCTTCCGTTTCATCTCCTCCCCCTTCACCATGCCACGGATTCTGACTCCAATTGATGGCCCTCGGCCTAATTATTCGCTGAACGTGAATTTCACCTAGCAATTCGTTGACAAGAATTCATTTTTCGATCAGATCCCTACTTCGATATCCAGCGTGGAACATTCACCTGAGTTTCTGTTTTGCAACGTTCCTCCGAAGAGGAAAAATTGCATTTGATAGGATTGAAGAGAAAGTCCCCACCAGCAGAAAAGACTTCAGAACCGCAGACTAAACCCTGCGTGTTTTCATGATACCCACAAACAAGACTGTACCAAGCGGTGTGGATGGGGGAGCAAAAACTCTAGTAGCGCAATAACAATATGATCAATGCAACAGGGGTTTCCGATACTCGATCAACAGGAAGCCATGCTCGAGACATTTAATTTACGATATATCAAGCCAGGAGAGGAAAAATATATAGGATCATGCCAGAGTCTCATTCGCGTGGATGCGGTATAGGTCTATATACATATGTACTTTTCTCTGTAACTGCACAGCAGCCATAGAAACACAAAGCCCTTTACCTCACTCACACAAGGCAGCGAGAATGCCATAAATGAGCACAAAATTCTGCAGAAATTTAAACCTGAATACCACGGAACTGACGAGCGTGAACGCGCTGGTCCTGCTCGCTCTGGGAGCCCTGGGAACCCTCAGAGGACTCGCCCTGGCTCTGGCCCTGGCCCTGGGAGCTGGCCTCAGGAGTAGCGGTGGGGCCAACAGCGACAGTCACAAAGCTGGCCTGGCCACCACCGAAGCTACCACTTGGCTGGGCAGCACCAGAGGGGGACGCACCCGATTCACCGCCGAATCCGCCAGTGGGCTGGGCACCAGTCTCACCACCGCCAAAGCTTCCGGATGGGGCAGCACCAGAGGGGCGAGGACCAGGGCGGCCAGATTGATGGCTACCAGAGCCGTGGCTGCCGTGGCTACCGTGGCCGCCAGATCCTCCAAAGGTACCGGAGGGCTGGGCGGCGCCAGAGGGGGATGCACCGCCCTCACCACCACCGAAGCTACCAGTGGGCTGAGCACCGCTGGAAGGGAAAGAGCCGCCCTCACCACCGCCGAAGCTGCCAGAAGGGAAGGTACCGGTGGGCTCAGAGCCAGTGGCAATTTGAGAAGTAGGGGTGGCGTCCTGACGCTTGTCGAGCTGATGGATGTTAGCTATCTAACCCGAAACCGAGACAAAAAACACCAAGTGTGACACATACTCCAGGCAGGCGCCAAGCAACGGCATTGGGAGCCAGGCAAAGGGCGGCAGTAAGGCCGAAAACAATGTTGAACTTCATGGTGAATGTGTTGTTGAGATAAGAAGAAACAACGAAAGTGGTTGATGTAGTCGAAATCAAGAAATTGTGTGAAGGAATGGAATTGGTCGAGTATCAAACTCTGGATGATCCGAAAAAAGCTATTGGAAAAGAAGGAAGCGCGCAGCACTCTGGTTCAAAAAATGTTTCTGGAGGGCTCGAAGTGCCTTATATACCACGACTGGGACCTTTGGCTGGTCTGCTGTCAAGGTGGATCTCCAGCCGCTAAGGTTAGCTGAGACATCTGGACCAGGCCCTGAGTTCTGGAACGGTGGAGATCGGCATTCTGAGACTGCCGAGCACAGCTACACATTCTTTTATCCGTGATGGATGTGTCGAATCAACGACGATCCTGGCAGAAGGTGGGCAGATGAAGCCCTAGGGGCCCACGTCCGTTGTATGTGGAGCCGATACCTGGGGAGAAAGGTTAAAGGCACACGCTATTCAGGGGTTTGAAATTGCCGAAGCCCTAAGCCTAGAATACTGTATATTAACGCTGTTTTTGTTTATATGAAACCTCCCTGCAGGTACAAGTCGTATTAGAGTTTGATGTTTGAGAGAGGTCGGTTATGTGGTGTGAAGGGTAAATGTGAAACGGACGAGTCATACTTGTGCCCCACCGAGGCTTACGTCCTCTTTGTCGATCTATCCGCCGCCTGCCTCAGATTGAGAAAACCGGGCGATTGATTCTCGATGGCCATTGGGTATTTCCCAGATCCGGCGTGGCAAGCTAAAAACAGACAAGTCCGCTAGCAATCGCTTCAAAGGCTTTCTAATCGTCAAACACCACAACGCCACGGCGGTCTCACACTAGGTCTGCTGCACAATTGTTCCGCCCATTGCGTGTCCCCCGCCAAAATAGAAACATTGTTCCTTGCATTTAGATCACTTGAAAAGAAATGGTATTGTACAGAAAGAACATACTCCGTATAGACCTCAATTAACATGATACCGAACAAAGAACTCCACACGGAATATCATCACATCATGAAGGCGCCAAAGGTGCCTTCTCATAGTTCCTCCTCTGCTAGTGGCATGTCACCTCCTAGCTCCTGCTCCACCTCATCCACTACAAAGCTCTCGTAGTCTTCCAGGCCCTTTTGGACGTGCACCTTAAACCGGATGACATCGTTGAGCATGGTCTCTACATTGGTGTGCAATTCTTCCCGGAGGGCATTCGCCCGTAGAGTCAACTGCTCATACTCAATGTTGGTGTTCATCTCCCGCTGCTCCATTAATTGGACACTGTCGCTGAGAGTGGCGCGCATCTTGGCAAGCTCCTTCTCCATCTTCTCAATCTGGGCGTCAGACGCCAGCTTCTGAGTGGTGGTGATTTCCTTGGTGCGTTCGAACTCCTCTTCTGCCGCCCGCCGCCGGTGCTCCAAGGCCTCGACTTCGCTCCGTTTCTCATCCATTGCCTCCTTAATATTGTCAAGTAGATTACGACGGTCCAAGTCATCGTCGATCCCTTTCTTTCGCCGTTCATTGATCTCTTTGCGCAGCGACTGTAGACTATTACGCACAAAGCCCCTGAGATCGAGATTCAGTAAGTGCGCTGGGTGATATCCGGTGAAAGGCTCGGCCAAGAGGCGATCACCCTCGGATGAAATGCGATTGGGTGGCCCTCCAACCTGACTGGCGGAGAAATTGTTCTCGTTAACGTGTAGTTGGAGCTCAAAGTCTTCACCCTTGGCATTCTCCGCGGAATCAGGAATCAGGCTAGTCTGATAGCCGAGGGTATTGTAGGCCTTGACGATTCCCTCCAAGTCCTCGAGCTTCTGGCTAGCCTCTGCCTCCTTCTCCATGACTCGGGCGTGTGTCTCTTCTAAACGAGCCATTGTGTCTTCAAGGCTCTTCTGGAGACGTTCTCGTTCAGTGTTCATGCGGTCAATGTCCTGGATCGTGATGCCCTGTTGATCCACGCTGGCTTGAAGATCGGCTCGCTCAGTCTCAGTCGTCAGAAGTTCAGCGTCAATTTTCTGAAGTTCAGCGTCCAGGAATTTGATTCGAGTCTCGTATTTTTCAATCTTTCCTTTGACGTTCTGGTTGTAGTCTTCGAACTTTCGCTTGTCGTCCTCCAGAATCCGGAAATGCTTGTCCAGTTTAGCCATGTCGGGAGCATTTCGCTCCATCTCCTCGATTTGTGCACGAAGAGCTTGATTCTCCGCTTCCAAAGCTTCTAGCTCCTGCACATACCGCTCGTTGCCACGGGCAAATTCCGCGGACATGTTCTCAATGTGCGGGATTAACCTCTGCTCAGCCATATCGTCATCTTCATCTTCGCCACCCTGAAGCCAGTCATGGTAGGCTTGAGTAAGAAAGCGAAATATGATGCGATCACCTGTCAAATCAACACCTGCCTCCGCGCAAGCCTCATCATACTGCCCATGTACATAGCCCTCCATCATCTGCGCCAGTTGCATTAACCAGTGTAGCATTCCAAGGAATGTTGACCAGTTCTGGCCACCAACAGCTGCGATCTGCGACTTCGTAATTCCCTTCTCGTACGGATAGCGTAGTTGCTTGAGAATTGGGGGCACTTCGGCATCCATTGCTTTTTGGAACTTGTACCCGGGATCAATACGATGATACAGCCACTGGAAAATGTAATTGAAGTCCTTCTGAGTCGGCGAACGGAGGGTATTTTGTCCCAAACTATGCTTCATCTCCAACTCAAATTGATTGGCGGTCAAATATTCCAGTAGCTCCTGTCCGATGCGCGCTTGGAAAGATCGATCCCGAAGTGGGCGCGGATCCCTGGGGACACCCGCCACACTGGGGACTTGGTTGAAAAAAGACTGGTGGCCCATTGGACCACCCATTGATGGCCTTGAAAAGACGCTGCTGCGACGTTGTAGGTTCGGGGGTGCAGGATTCGATGAAAGGGAGCCCGGCGCAAAGCTTTGCCGACTTGCACTGGCGCCATGAAACATGTTACTCGACACGGACCGGCGTACGGATGAGAGACCAGCCTCAGCAGCAAACGGGCCTCCGGTGGAAGCGCGTGCGAAGTTGGGCTGCTGAGGCCTGCTTGCTGAGTTCAATAGCGACGTGCGGCGAGCATTTTGCGACGTGAATGGAGGGTTGTTAAACCCAATGGAACTTGTTCGTTTAAGCGCGGAAGCGGGCTGTGGAATAGAGGAATAGTTTTGTACACTCCCGAGCGTCTTGAAGCTATGCGTTAGCTCGATTCTGTTTTGCGACCAGAAAGAAATTCATACCTCTCGGGGCCCCGGGCGCCTGACGCTAAACAGATGAGTATCTTGCGACATTGTTATCACAAAAGCCGCAAAAGCGGCCGGTTATGTCGCGTTGATTCAAGCAATTGACAAGAATATGTGGGGTCTTGATTTCGTCAAGTCCAAGTCAGACATGCACAATTTCGCTCGTGGAGGGGGGGCATTGTTATCGTGCAGGCTTGGGCAAGAAGATGTAAACAAGAAGCGGGTCGCGACCGAATGGAGAAGGCGGTACCGGGAAGAAGCAAACAGAACAAATAGGGACACAATCACGAGACTTTCCCAGATTCGGTGTGGGGAAGCTTGGCGGTCCTGACTTCCGAGGTCCACGGCGGTTGCCGATGACGGTCGCTTTCCCCTACTCCATACTCTGTCTTTCTCTCCTCCATCTTCCTAGATCGAGTTGATTTTAATTCACAATGGCTCCCCGTGAGGAGCTGATCACGTCTGCCGTAAGGATAAATTATATTGATTTGTGGTATCAAGTGCTAACATATTCCCTAGGTGACCTGTATGAATCTATCGCAACCGTCGTTTGATGGAGTTAGTCGCTAACTATGAAACAGTTCTCCAAGATCCATCGGTCGCTTCTTCACCCATTGAGAAGAGAGTCGCATTCCTACAATCGAAGAACCTCACCCAAGAAGAGGTCGACCTCGCCTTATCGCGAGTGGGTGAGGACCCAGCCGCCGCTGCTGCTGCCGCAAGCGCAGCATCATCACCAACCCCCTCTTCACAACAGCTCGCCTACCGGCCACCACCACAGGTGCCCCAAGGATATGGCTATCCCCCGTACAACCAATGGCAACCGCCTCCAGAGTATGCACCGATGTGAATTCCTATAATGCCTCGGTCTAACCGCATAGCAGGCTGCCGAAGCGTGACTGGCGCGACTGGTTTATTATGGCGACAGTGGTGGGTGGTGTAGGATATGGACTCTATTCCGTGACTAAGGTATGTTTATCCAAAAAGATTGTGTATTGTGAGCCATGCTAACGAGCCAATCCAGCGCTATATCTCCCCATTGATTGCGCCGCCTACTCCTCCTCAGTTGGAGCAAGATAAGGAGAAGATTGACGAGCAATTTTCTCGGGCATTCGATCTGATTGAACAACTTTCGACCGATACTGCAGCCTTGAAGGCTGCCGAAGACGCTCGTACTGAGCGCCTGGATACCGCACTCAAGGATGTGGAAAGTCTTGTTGCAGATTTGAAGACATCTTCACGGCGGAGGGATGATGAGACTCGCCGGATCAGTGATGAAGTCAAGTCGCTAAAGGATGCCATTCCGAAAGCCCTCGAAGGTGCCCGGGAGGGTAACGAAAATCGATTGAAAGAACTTGGAACCGAGTTGAAGAGCCTAAAGGTTCTTTTGGGTAACCGTCTGGGTGGCAGTGGCGCCGCTCCTGCGGCTGGCAGAACTCTGGGTTCTACTCCCATTCCTACCCCCGTTCCCACCCCGACTCCTGTGCCGTCTACTGCGTCCCCGTCAACCCCAGCTGATACGACTGCTGCTTCCCCTACTCCGACGACAAATGGTCTGCAGGCAACTGTGACCTCACCGGAGCAGGAAACTCAGTCTTCGGCCAACACTCCTGCCGCGCCCAGCCCCCTTTCGCAACTCAATCGGTCGGCTTCTATCCCAGCCTGGCAAATGGCTGCCGCCAACCGAACCAAGACCTCCTCGCCATCGACCCCAGCCGCGTCTACTGACAAGCCGGCCGGTGATGAGCAAAGTGCTCCACCCAGCTAGATCTGGACTGTTTAGTGTTGGTCCCTGTATACCTCTTCGCCTGGATGTATTTATCACAACAAATTTTCTTGACTTTGGTAATACGTGGATTGCGTGAATATTATTTAAAACAGTGGACTGCGTCTTCCAAGATTATTTCTTTTATTTAAGAAATCTTTAAAATGGCTAAGGATCAGTCTAAGTACAGTACAGAGTATATATTGTATCGAAGCTTGGTGGCTCCAGCACGATAAGATAAGCGCAATACCTGCCGATCGGATTTCCCAAAAGTCCGACCTTTCATGCAACTTTTACCCAAATATAACCACAATGCCATCACCTGAACCCTCACGGAGATCTCGCTCCCCAGCCACGCAAGAGAAAGACCGTCGCCATCATCGTAGCCGACATGACCACTCACATTCCCACCGGCACCGCCACCGCGATGACGCGCGCTCGCGCTCTCCTCATCGCTCCGACAGGCACAGATCAGACCGCCACCACCGTCGGCACGACCGAGACCGAGACCGTCATGATCACAGAAGCAAAGAAACATCTGCGAAACCTGTGATTCTGCCGCTACAGGCGCGGGAGCTCACAAGGCGGGATTTGGATGTATTCCAACCCATGTTCGCGATGTACCTCGACATCCAGAAAGGCATATTCATTGAAGACCTGTCTGAAGAGGAGGTGAAGGGGAGATGGAAGAGCTTCATTCAGAAATGGTATGAAATAAAAGGACACTATCTGGGATAGCTCGAATGTTTACCCGAGACACAGGAATCGAGCTGAATTAGCTGAAGGCTGGTACGATCCGGCCACATTGCAAAGGGCCCGCGAAAGCATAGCAGAGAGGCCACCGCCTGTGGAGCGCGAGAGAGGATCGCCAGATTACACGCGAGGTGAACAGAAAGAAATGGTGGATAACACGGCACCACCAACCGCCGAAGAAGATGACGATGAAGACGATGACGAATATGGGCCAACACTACCTCACCCTAATTCAGGAAGAGGCTTCATGCAATCTGGGCCGACAATACCAAAATTACAGGATCTGGAGCTCAAGAGAGGTAAGCTTGCAGTTACCCAAATGAATACT
Organism: Penicillium pulvis; assembly: GCF_028828015.1. Classification (NCBI taxonomy): domain Eukaryota; kingdom Fungi; phylum Ascomycota; class Eurotiomycetes; order Eurotiales; family Aspergillaceae; genus Penicillium; species Penicillium pulvis. The sequence goes on along the minus strand of NW_026643079.1, from coordinate 2,442,187 downwards.
TATAGCCCGCTGACAAACCCATACAGAGTCTGCAGCTGAAGATGCTTTTGCCGAGCGCGAGGAGTCACGACAGCAGTATCGCAGTGACATCCGATCTCACAAAGCGGCAGTTAAGAACCTCGAAGACGAAGTTGCACCACGAGCAGAAGCCGGGACAAGAGAGAGACAGCTCGAGAAGCGTCGGGAAGCTGCTGCAGCTAACCGCGAATTTGCAAATGCTCGTGGGGCATCACCGGAGGCTGCACCGGAAGAGGAGCTTATGGGATCTGGAGACAACGACCTCGCTTCCTTGAAGAGGGAAAAGGAGAAAGACCAACGCAAGAAGAACGAACGGGAAATTCGTAGAGAGGAAATTCTTCGGGCACGAGTAGCAGAGCGTGAGGAGCGCGTTCAGAAGTACCGTGAGAAGGAGCAGGAGACGATTGGTTGGTTGCAGACTCTGGCGAAGCAGCGTTTTGGTTAAGCCTGAGTTTCGTTTTAAAATCTCAAATCTATACCCTTGCTGCGTGAGCGCTCAATGGATCTGCAAGTATTCCAACTATGGATTTTCTACATCAGTAGCCAAGCTTCCTGAATTTGAATCAATCAGATCTCTAAGATGATCAAAGTACCGAATCTATCTATTTTTTGTTTCGCGAGTCCGTTTATACCATGGATATAAATCCAAAGCTCTTACGGCCGGGCTACCATATCATCACATCTTTGCAATACACAATTACTGCCCCCGCAAAGCAACAAGTGAAGAGATCTGCTTCCCATCCGCATCGAAGTTCGCCGCATCCAACCACTTTTCAAATGACTCCCGCACGGCAGGCCATTCCGAATCCAGCATAGAAAACCAAGCTGTATCCCGATTCCGGCCCTTGATCATCATATGCTGACGAAAGACACCCTCCGCCGTAAACCCGAAGCGAGCAGCAGCCTTTCTGGATGGCTCATTGTGGCTATCACATTTCCACTCGAACCGGCGGTACCCAAGATCCTCGAAGACGGCCTTTGCAATAAGATAGAATGCCTCTGTTGCGGCGGTCGTACGCTGCAGCATTGGCGAGAAAACAACGAAGCCAATTTCGACCACCCGGTTTTTCTGGTCGATGCGCATCAGTGAGAAAAATCCAACTGCTTTGTTGGATGATGCATCGATGAGAGCATATAGATACGGATCGGCGGATTTAGAGAGTCGTTCTATGAATGGGATGAATGACTCTTTGTCTTGGAAGGGCCCGTCGGGGATGTAGGCCCAGACTGCCGTGTGCTGTCCAATGCTTTCGTAGAGGTCATCGGTGTGTCGAGGGTCTAGCTTTTCGAGACGGACTGTGCGGCCTGTAAATGTGGTTGCTGGTGGTGATTTTGCGGGATGCATATCCACGGGTGCTCCAAATTGCCCAGTCATCTTGGATTGTTTGTGATATCAATTAACAATGGTAAGAAGAGTCCTGAAGGTGGTGAGCTTAAGATAAATCCACGGCGGGACGGCAAAAGGTTGCTTAAATGCGGAGGGATAAATGACTCACGAGCAATATGATTACTAACGGTGAATATTGTTTATATAGCGAATATAGAAATATCCCCAGATCTAGTTGTTGGCATCGATTGGGTGACTCACAAGGTGATAAATTGTTCGTGCTATCGAATCTCGGTGGATCGGCGCCTCGGCGCGGGGACCCCCGATAACAACAATCGGAGCCGCAGACGTCAAATATCACGTCGCGCACCACAAGATGACATCAATCTCCAAAGCCCTGCAGGGCCTCAAAAGGTTCACCACTTGCGACGTATGCAATCCCTCGATCAAATCAAGCAGTACAAACTTGTTATATTAACAATTTCCTGCAAATTTACCAGATTGGCGACGCGCTTGTGAAGCTTAAGCATCCAAACGGGGGCTTCCTCGATGGCTTGAAGATGTATTCACCGGGCGGGGGAACGAGTATCTACGGGCCTGCCATCACTGTGAAGATGGTAGAAACGAAAAGTCCCGGCCCCACGCCCCCCCTTACATTTTGCAGATGCGAACAAAGAGGGCCACATTATGTACATTCAACAACCCAAAGGCTTACCTTCCGCATGCTGGGGTGGTCTGATGTCGACTCGAGCCCAGAAGCTTGGTAGTCTGGGTGTCATAGTTGACGGTCGTATGAGGGATGCGCAGGAGCATCGTGATATGGGATTCCCTGTAAGTCTGGCTCGGCCATCTCTGAATGTCCCTGCAGACTAAACGGTTGACAGGTCTTTGCTCGGGGTACTGCCGTTCTTGGATCCAACACTTTTAGCCGTGCATCGGAGATCGATGTACCGCTGCAGTTCAAGGGCGATCTTTGGGTCTATCCGAAGGATATCTTGGTGGGTGATGAGAATGGCGTTGTTGTTGTTCCGCCTTCACTGCTCGAGCAGGCCGTGGAGCTGTGCCAGGAGCGGTTCGAGATCGATGAAAAGACTATGGAAGCACTCCGGGCGGGTGAGTCGATGGGTTCAACCATTCAGCGGATGCGTAAGTAGCTGGGGCGAATTAGCCAGGTAGCAGTCATGCGCCTTATTGAACCTAGAGGCTATCACTTGAGTTGAAGCAAAACAGTATACCGACACATACAAGTGCATATCATGTACCCGAGTATTAATCCGTTACTAGTGCTACTAGTAATATAATCTCGGAATAATTGATCCCCAGATTCTATGTGAATGGAACTGAATCTAGCATTGAAAATAGCCTTAACTCTGGAACACACCTGGGCAAACCTTGGAATGGTGGCAGACTTAAGTGACAATCTAATGTAATTGGATCCCGCTCTGGGAAAAATCTCTTGTGGATTTCTTCTGTTGTCATCATGCGGAAACATTAACACATCTCATCAGCTCGGCTACTTTTCATCTGTTTAGATAGATCGTGCAATCGGATTGGGCGGATGACCATGGATGCTGTGGGACCGTATGAACCAAAAGCAATACATGACCCGCCGCCATTCTAGATTGACCAAATCAATGGAAACAAAGGGGAGAGAATCTGGACCGATTCTTTGACACGCCTAAGGTTACGCGTTTGTTCATACCAGTCGAGCCCCATGTTGAGGCTGAGTTACTCATTCAAGCATGGAGGGCTGAAACGCCGCAAAGCAACTTAAGTTTCATGGCGTTCCGCTAATGCTCGACAGTATTAACCAGAGCGAGCATCTCAGCTCTTTACAACGGGGAAAATCACCCTAATTCCCTTACCCGGCCTTGGCAGTTAGCCCCGTTTCTTTCCAAGGACCTTCCAGGGTTTCCATGGATCCAAAGCTTGATGTAATCTCCCTAGCGAGGCATCCACCGACGTAATTTTGCGGCTGGGATCTCGGGTTCGTTGCCCAGATGGGAAACAAGGACCACTTCAAAATTGGGACAAGTGTGATGCCGTCGGCGTATTGTTAATGTTAATCCCACCATGCGAAGGGTTTTCCAGTTTGAAAGTGCTCTTTTACTTGTACGGGTAACAGTTAGCCCGCAAATTGAGACATCCTTTTCTTAGACAAGGTCCGAGATTTCCGCTGGCCAATCTTTAGCCTTGTTGGGGGCCGGTATGATGCCTGAAAATCCCGAATACAGGTAACTAGGCAGATAGATTGAGTTCGAAGGTGGGTTCTCCCGGCCCAGTAACTTCTGTTTCTCACAGCTAGAAGCAATAATACCGGAACGAAATGTGGACAAAAGGCCCCCGAACGGTCTGGTGTTGGGCTCTGCATGGCTGTGGATGCCAGGTCCACAATCACACGGTGTTGTTGGCTGGTCGGTAATCTGGAGACTTCGTTCCTCTCTGGGCTGATGCAAGTTGAGAATCCAGACCCGGACAAAGCCCGAATCTCGCGTGGTTCTAGGCTTTGGGGCGGAGAAGTGTGCAAAACTTTTCGCTGATCCTCGCAGGAACAAGAGTAATCCTAGATCGAAACTCGAAATGACTGCATGGGGGGAAAACAACACACGTAAGTTATTTATTTTTTTTTGTTTCTTGCTCATACCATTCCAGCAACCCTTTTTCCCACCCGGGGAGAAGAGTGGGTGGCAATGGCCCAGACCCACAGTGAGCAGCCGTAGAGTGACTCTAGTCGCTAGTCTGGTGGCCCTAGTGGACATAGCGTTCGTGGAGGAGTCCCAGTCGATCGAGTCCGGTCAAAGGGTCTCTCAGGGCCATGGGGAAGATGATGGGCAAGGGTCTTGGTAAAAAAAAATAAAGGAAAGATAAGACAAGAAATGATAAATAAGAAAGTATTCACGAAAGAAAAGTAACAGATATGTTTGATCTTTAGAAGATCCTTACATGTTTCCAAGGTTATCCGTACAGTAACTCTCCCATTGCGGCGCCCCCTCCCCGACTTTGTATTACCGCCGTCACACTAAGTCTCAAACTCGGTCACTCCCTTCCCTCCCTCCCTCACCTCACCTTCGACTTCACCCCATCCAAATCCCTTTACCAACTCACATAATATACCACGCTCTTCCACTCCACATCAGGGAAGAGTCATACCGCCTTTCTGCCTCGCCTATGACTGCCACCCATTCTTCTTGGGGGTGAACGGAATCCGGATTGAATCGAAATTACAGAGGTGGCCCGATAGGGCTGCCAGAGCAAGGAGATATGTCTGGTCACATTTCATCCGACCATTCTCGCTCGGCATCGAGGTCATCTCAGAATCCACGGCGGTCTCAAGGACAATATGAAACGATGCCTCGCCAATCCTTCGGTCGCACATCGCGCGTCTCCAATCCCAATGTCTTCTCCGACGAATACTCCCTAGAACCCATCTATGTCGACCAAATTGAGCGCGCACCCAGCCCTACCTCCTCCATCGCCTCCTCAACTACCTTAACCCACCCAGCTCAAAAAGCAGTTGGTGCGACCGCAGCAGAAAACGACGATCCATTCGCCGATGATGCCCGGTCCTCGAATGACGAACCACATCGATCCAGCTTACCCCAGAAGGGAGCATTCGCTAACAACCGCAATTCTGTCACATCTCCCAACAATACTCCCTTTGCTGTGCAAAGGAATCAGAGTGTCTCTTCCCGCTTTTCGATACCGCGCGCTCTCAGCCCCTACACCGGCGCGACCGGCCCTAGCCATCCCTACTCGATGTACCCCCAGGTTGGTGTCAGTCGCTCCCCGAGTGTAGGAAGCACTTCGACCATCCGTCCAATCGATCGTCCATTGGGTGAAACGAGTGGCCCTCAGCATCCCTATGGGATGTATTCCCAGAATGTTGTCGAAGAAGGGATAGACGACGACATCCCGGTCGGCTTTCCCGGTCTAAACTCATCATACCAGCCACCCCCAAGTCGACGAATTGATGATGTTGGCGATATTATTGGACCAGACGGGCACACGGAACCTTTACCTCCTTATTCACGCTACCCTACAGGAGGGGGTCCGAAACCCCCTGGTGTGGAGATGGAGAATTTGGCCAACGGGAACAGCCCTGTCGATATCCACCTACCACCACAGGAAGAGCAGCAACTTAGTACGACTTCGACTTCAAGAGAACAGCCAATTTCGAATACGTCATCAAGAGCTCTGATCCCCCAGACATCCGCGCACAGTGAGCCTAATGCGGGCCCTGTAGTAGCCGGCGCTACGGGTGCTACAGTAGCCACAGGTATCATGGCATTTGAGGAGAAACTCAAGCAGAAAGGTAAAAGGAAAGTGTGCTGCGGTCTTCCCGTCTGGACTATTGTTCTTATTGCGACTGTCATGTTGATCGGAGGGTCAATTGGAGGTGTGATTGGTGGTGTTCTCGGCACGAGAAAGGCCCAGGAGGCCGATCGTAAGGCACAAGCTCAACAACAACAGGGGCCGAAAATTGTGACAGTGACAGCCTCAGCCCAGCTGGACTACTCCTCGTACACAAGTACACCGACGAACTTCAAGCCAGCGCCGACCGGTCATTATCTGATCCCCTCTGTTTTACAAAACTACTCTCGAATGTGTGTCGAAGATCACGATATTAAAGAAGTCTGGAGCTGCCTGGAAGAACCCAAGGATTTTGAGGTTTATGTCGGAAGCTCGGATGGCCAGCAGTCCATTGTTTTCGCCAATGATATTGCAACGGCCACCTCTACCTTCTCTTATGGAGCCCAGCAGCCGATCCTTCCTACACCCACACAAAATTTGAGCTTGGTCATGGATACTAGCGATACAGACCTTGGTCCTGCTCTATTTTTCTGGTCCTACATTGACAAGCTCGTTATCCTTCCCGAGTCTGCCCTTGACTCTAGTTCTGCTTCGAAGCGAGACATTCCAGAGGACCTTTTGGTAAACTACATGGAACGAAAGCAGGTTGTCCAGTCTGGAGAGAAGCCTTGGTTCTGCTGGTGGAACCAGACGGTTATGGAGTTTTTCCTCTATGTCAATCAGTCTGCAACAGACACTTCTTATCATTCTACTGCTGCCTCTGAAGGCAATCTCGCGGCAAGTATGGCCACAGCCCAAGCCCAGTCGAAGCGTGATGACGACATCGCCAACTACCCCCGAATCATCAAGATGGAAGAACGGCGTGACCATGCAGGGGCCTCGTCACCATATTGCCAGCAGATGCAGCTGGAGAGCAATGGCCACATCCAAACCATTCCCAACAAAGTGTACTCGGTCCAGGAGATCGAGCCTACGCCGACCACTACCTACATCAATACCGCCCAAGGCTCCAGTCAGACCTACACTGCTAAAGCACAATGGGCAACGCCGTGTTACTGTTTGTCCTTGTCTGAATAGTCTGCTTTCCTGGCATTTGAGCGGTTTCTTGTTCTTCATTGTGGTATTGGTACTGGGACACTGGCGTTGGCGTTGGATCAGGCCGTGAAGCTAGCATCGGGTTACGTGCACACGATTATATATCTTCTCCCCTTTGTGATTCTACCTCTTTTCTTATCTCCCGATGCTATTGGCCTTCCGGGTACCCATTTCTCTTTTCTTTCCCGACCTACCTCATACTCTTTGCCTTCTCTTTCTCTCTTCAACCATTGTCTGAATCCTACTTCGACACGACACGACTTCCCTCGCGCAACTCCTTCCATGAGTTTATATACGGTCTATTTATTCTTTTGGCGTTATGTTGGGTCAACTGGTATGGTTCGGGTATTCCGACATGTTTGGTCAAATTTATTGTTGTCATGTTACCATTATTGTTTTTCTTAGGCCATTGAGGCTTAATCCTCTTATATCTCAGCATCTCACATGGTGCCTCTAGTACACCATATCTGAATCAAAGCTCAAGATGGGCGGCTTTGAGGTATATTTATTGTCTACTGTAGCATCTTTCATCATCCGACCATTTCTTTTCTGCTTGCCCAGGAGGATTCATCGTGGATAACCTTGGAAGTACCCGTGAACATCGAGACGATATGTTTAACTTCAGGAGCCGGGTTCAAGAACAACCTTGGAATCCCCAAGATGTGGTGTCTCATCTAAACTTGTCTTCCCCAGCCTCCCGCCATATCAAGTAGGTAGTCCACGATTCTCTTTGTCTTACATTTTTGTCCGTTCTTACCACAGTCGAATCTCTCATTATGGGCAAAAGCAACTCCGCTCCCCCTAGAAGACCTACCGTGGGAGACAAGGCCCCGAGTCACCCAGTACCAGAAGGAGGACTGCAATGCCGCAATCTGTGGCTAAAAGATCAATAGTGCTCTAGGTTTGAGAGTCCGCCGATACCGTATTATCCGTGGCATTCGACGCCACGACGGTTTCGCCCATGAGTTGCGTGGCTTCGCACCGGAGTCCACTTGAGCACTCAAAGTTTGTGTAATCATGAGCGGGGTCAATCCAGACATCAAAAATCCCTTAAAATATACTCTATTGCATCTGGAATCTAGACGCTCCGCCCCAGGACACCCTGCGCAAACTGGTGAAGTGTTATCCGAACATAACCAATCATGCAGCTTGTCCCTGTGCCGTGACCGGATATTCTGGTCTACTTAGAGCTTCAAGCCCTGTCCGAGATCCATGTGGCTGTTGAAGCTCGCGATGCCAGGTTAGCGATGAAGAACAGATGCAGCGAGACAATATGCGAGGGAATAGTCTCAAATCAAGTGAAAGTTGAGATCATCAATGATTATGATCGACCTGTCAACATTCGAAAACCTTCGTTCTGCATCTCTTAACGGACATACTGCGGTTGTTTCTGATCTCGTTGTCCGGCTGCTTCATTCAGGAGAGGACTTGATAAATGTGGTCGATCACAGCAAGTGGCATCGAGATGACATTGCTTGTATCAAATCTAGTCCCCGCCCCCCGGACTGGCTGTTACTTAGCAGTATCTGGTAGCCTGATGTAGCCGTTCCAGATGGCTACGTGCCACTCGCTCGGAGAAGGTCAGAAATGTTCGAGCCATGTCTACGAGCGTGTGTTGTGGCTGATTACCAAGATGCATGGGACGAACTCCTGACTGCGTCTTCCAACGAGTCAAACAGCTCAAACATGAATCCTACACACAATGACCCGATTTGAGAATCTCAAGTCATCAAGGCGCGTATCTTTGCCGAGTTCAAAGATTCATCCAATTTGCACTACCTCGAGGACATAGGGTTTCTTGGACCAGCCAAAACGGAGGAGCTTCAATGCGATACTTATTACTCGGAGGACATGCATTTTGCTAAATGCTGTACTCTTCGCGCTCGACTGCCGATGGAATTGTATTCAAAGAATCCTCACATCGGGAGGGCGCGGATTTCTGGGAATTCTGAGGCAACCGAGTGAGGTTGAATTTACATTTTTTGGCATGAATGCTATTGGCTTGGATAGGTATGGGAGCAGGAATTCTACTTTGACGTCAAACAGATGTATGAGTTCCTTGATGTCAAAGACCTTATTACAACGTACATAAAGTCTAGCAATAGCTTCACTCAAGTCCTACTAAACTTTTGACATTGTCAGTATCTTGAGATATCCATGGATGGATATGCGTCTTTATAGTTCAGACACCAAACTGCAAAAATTCTTGAACATTCACCTCCCATCATCCTGACCTTAGCCCTCTGGATTTCTTCGAAATTGCTTTTGATGCATATCTCACTAGCTTAGACACAGCTCTCATCCACCGATTGCCATAGGATAACTGTGCTACGAAGAGATGGTTTGTCAAGGGCTTGCGTTTATACCAGCCATTCCAGCCTCTGGCTTTAATGCAGTGAGGGCCTGATGAGCTCAAGGGTCTGGCCAGGCCTTGGAGGCAAGCTCAATACTAAAAATGGTAATGACCACATGGAAAGATTAAGTTTCAATGGCTTCTGGTTAGGATAGCCTTCAGGCTTGAAAAGCATGAATGTTTCTGACCTCAACGATAGGCTCGGGCAGCTTGTTTTTGTTATTGGCTCATTGAGAGTAGGATAATGAATTGTCCATGGAGCTTCTATGAGCCATTAATTATCCAAAAATGAAGGGAAAAGAGGGGTTAAATGATGCATCGAAGGGGTCTGCAGCGTAAACAAACCCGGGGAAGCCCACTTGTTCCACTTTCGGCAAGGCGGGACCATGACTCAGCACACAAGATAGGTCATGTGACCGACAAGTGTGGTCGAGCAGAGACGATGAGTCCTGTGGATAAAGGAGAGGATGAGGTCTTTTGTCTCTTGGAATTGATCAGGCTTACATTTCAACTTGATTGATTGAAGTTCACAATCCTTCAAGGTTTGATTTGATATCTTAACCAGTAACGTGCCCAACTGTGTGAGTTTAAGCCCAAGCTCCTCCCTCGTGACACCTGAGGCACCAACACTTCCGACACCTCGCACCTTGACGCACCATTCCTCCAACCTCTCCTCCATCGCCATCCATTCCCCCATTCCACTCCTCAACCCTCTTCTCCCACCCCCGATTCTTACGACATTGCATCAGATTATCCTTCGGTCGATCTTATCGATCGTGTCAACTGCGCCCGCCCGCTTAAAAATCTGTCGTCGGACCCTCCAGATCAAATGATCGCGTCTCCTAGATGACCTTCCCTCCCCCTCACCCTTCCGCCCAATCGTCGATTGCTTCTGGCACCGATAAACCTTCTTCGACCAGGACTGAGATTGGTGCCTGGGGTAGGTCCGCGTCGCAGTCCGGCATTCGTCGTGGGTTGACTCCTCTCGCGACCAACCTCTCCTCCGCTACCCCCTCTGCTTCCTCCCGGGGCTTGGACTCAGGCCCTGGGGTCTCTACACCATCATCCTTTTCTGCCGTTCTGAGCTCCACCAGGGGTCTTTCCGGCGGTAGCCCCAAGCCCGCTCCCTCACCATTTACCTCGCTACAGACTGGCTCGCAGCAGCAAGCCCAGTCGCTTTCTTCACCCAAGTTCCGAGCACACACCCCATCCGCTGGGTCCTATTTCGCCTCAGCAACAGGTTCCATCACGGGTGGTGGAGGCTCAGGGGGAGGTGGTGGGCCGGGTTCTTCCAGAGGTGTCGCCTTTTCACCACTGTCGTCCGGCACAACCGTGAATTCACCCACGGGCTTCGCTTCAGACAAGCCCGGATCGGCAGCTGCCCATTCCAGTCAATCGTCGCTCACAAAGATCTCGATTGCGCAAGTCTTCCTCCTATTAGACTCAATCACGGAGAAGGAGGGAAAAGAAAAGTGGGAGACAAAGGCTGCTCAGATACACAAGGTAAATTTCCACGCTCAGCTAATCGTTCCCTTCAAGGAAGCTAATTCGTTTTTCTCTATAGCTTGTGACATCAAACGGCATGGAGGTCTTCTCGAAATACTTCCGCCGCCTTCTCACAGGCAATGCGCCCCAGATTTTTCCTGGGGTCAATAAGTCCGTCGAAAATGCGGGCAACTACCAACTTCTCGTGCAGGAAATGCAGAAAGTGTCATCGGATATAGAGCAATCTCAGAAAATTGCAGAGACAGTAGATACATCCGAGGGTGACATCTTCCGTGATTTCGATCTTTCCACCTTCCTGGATCACTTCCGTCTGGATCCCATTGTGAAGGTTGCCCTTGCTTTGGCTTTCAAGATGACAAACAAGTCTGATCTTCGAGCTAAGGGTAAGCTCTTTCTCCCATCTTTGTATCACTCGAATGAGCCTACTAACCCCTCTGCGCTTGTTCAGCGGATGCGATTCTCTCCAACTCCCTTAATCCCTTCTTGCACAGCCTATCAACCTCTTCCGACGCAAACAAGGATTTCCATAACTCTTTCCTTGGGATGACGATCGAACGATTCATCCTTTACCCTCCCCGCAATTTCACCGACGACGTTAAGGCGAAGCTGGTCTACGCAGCAAACATGCGATACCAGACCTTGGGTTTGGACATGCCATTCGAAGTTTCCTCCGCTTTGCAAATGTTCAACTTTGTGAACCCTCGATATACCCTTGTGCGACAGCTCCACTCTAAAGGACCTCGTGCAACGAGCAACGTTGAGGCAATCACCGAGATGATCAATGCGGCGGGTCCAGACAGCTGGACTGAAGAGACTCTTGCTAGTGCTCTTCTTTTCATGACCCTGTCTCAGTACTGGCAACAGTTCTCGTTGGAGACTCTTATCAGTGCATATGCCGAAAAGCAGCTTAATTGGTCCCTTGTGTTGCGGCAATTCGACCGAGAGGGACTGAGAGTGGACCCAGGACAATTTGAAAAGCTGTATACAGCGCTTTCTGCCGCCGCTGTCGATGATCCCTCACTGGACCTCCAGAAGCTTTGGGGTGGTGAATGGGACCATCGTGATACCCAAATCTCATTCTTGACGGCCTTTGTTGCTTCTAGAATCGACCCATCCCAGATTCGCGACTTCCGTGCGACGTTCTCTACGGACTTCTTCGATGACGCTCCTGAGATGGTCAAGCTGCAGGGAGAGCGTGCAGCTAAATCACCTCTTCGGTCCATGGATGCTATCAAAGCAGTCTTTGATATCGCGCTGTTTTCTCAGGCCCACTGGGCTGCGAAAGAAAGTCAGCAGCTTATCAAGGCGGTGGTGCAGTATGACCTTCCAATCTTTCTCATTTCCGCTTTGGCTATTCCCCAGCCCTGGTCGAATGTTCAACAGAGCTTCGTTCTTCGAACCTTCGTTGTCTTCATCTCAAAACAAGAAGATGGCTACCAACTTGCTCTTCATGGAGCTTGGCGCCAGGATCGCCAGTGGGTTTCAGAGCAACTGTTCGCAGCTTTCAGCCAAGACCCCACCTCTACTGCGATGATTTATGAGCACGCTGTTAACTTTGGTTGGCTCGAGTATTTGCTTGGTTTCACCAATGGGCTTGCTCTGGACCTTGCTTGTTACTCTGATCGCAGAGGCTCGTTTGACCTCGGACAGTGGATCCGCATTACTGCCCAGAAAGGTCAGGTTGACATGGGTAGCCTTCTGTCCAAGTTCTTGCGAATCAAGGCCGAGGATGAGCTACATGTGCAGCGAAAGGAACAATCTACGCCACAGATGGTCAGCCTTTCTGTGAGAACTGTTTATACGCTTCTTTCAGTCCTGGAAGAATTTGTGGGGGATCGTGAGAATCTCACCCCTGTTCAGCGCATTTGCATTCAAACCTACCCTCGATTGATCAACTATGGCGAAGGATTTGATGACATAATCGATGCCAATGGCGAAAATGGCAACACATTGCCCGAGATGATCGATAAGCAGATGCAGGCATTGTTCGGCAAGATGTACCACGACGAGCTCTCACTCAGGGAGATGTTGGAGCTGATGCGGCAGTACAAGTCATCACGCAAGCCCGAGGAGCAAGAACTGTTTGCTTGTATGGTGCATGGTCTCATCGATGAATACCACTGCTACCATGAATATCCACTTGATGCCCTCACAAAAACTGCGGTCATGTTTGGTGGTATTATCAACTTCCGTTTGGTTGATGGAATCACGCTGAAGGTTGGACTCGGTATGATTCTAGAGGCCGTCAGGGAACATGAGATCCACAACCCGATGTTCAAATTTGGTGTAGAGGCAATTGAACAGCTCATGGACCGCCTCTCTGAGTGGGCCGGCTTCTGTCACCTCTTGCTTCAAATCCCGACCTTGCAGGGCACCCCGATCTTCCAGAAAGCTGAGGAGGTTCTTCGAGCCCAAGGCAAGGAGATTGCCGATGGAGAGGCCGAAAAATGGAACATTCGTCCCTCTCCTTTGCCCAATGGTGATAATGATGATCGCTCTGTAGATGGCAGTTCCTTCAAGTTCCGCTCTGTCTCAGTGGACCCGCCTCTGCGGTCAGATCTTTATCAGGACCCAAATGAGGATACCCAGGACAAAATCTTGTTCGTATTGAACAACGTTTCTGAACAGAACATCGAAGAAAAGCTACGGGATCTGCGTGAAGTTTTGAGTGACCAACATCACCAATGGTTTGCTGCATATCTGGTGGAAGAGCGCGCCAAGTTACAACCCAACTTCCAGAAGCTTTATCTTGATCTCCTTGATCGGATTGGAGATAGGATTCTCTGGGCTGAAGTCTTGCGAGAGACATATGTCAGTGTCTCCAAGCTGTTGAACTCCGACGCCACTGTTAGCTCCTCCACCGAACGAGGTCATCTCAAGAATCTCGCTGCCTGGCTTGGCTCTTTGACAATCGCCAAAGACAAGCCAATCAAGCACAAGAACATTTACTTCAAGGGCTTGCTTTTGGAAGGCTACGATGCTCAGCGCCTCGGGGTCGCAATTCCATTCACTTGCAAGGTTCTAGTCCAAGCTGCCAAGTCAACCGTATTCAAGCCTCCTAACCCGTGGCTGATGGACATCCTGGGACTCTTACTGGAGCTTTATCACTTTGCTGAATTGAAACTCAACAATAAGTTTGAGATCGAGGTGTTATGCAAAGAAATTGCTCTTGACCATAAGACTGTCGAGCCCGCTGTCATCATTCGTGACCGCAGTTCTCAAGGCGAAGAAGTCCTACCACCGACCGCAAACATTCCAGAAGGGCTTGAAGCTTTCGAAGAAATGGGTCTTACTTCCATCAACCAGGGAATCCGCAATGAACGGTTATCGCCTGCTGCCATCATGTCAACTCTGCCAAGTCTCGAAAAGATCCTTGTTCTACCTCCATCAGCGAACAGCATGGTGGACGCCACTGTTCTGAGAACAATCGTCACGTCGGCAGTGGAGCGTGCCATCGCGGAAATCATTACCCCTGTTGTGGAGCGCTCGGTCACCATTGCTTCAATTTCTACTGTCCAGCTTGTCTCAAAGGACTTTGCCATGGAGCCCGACGAGGAGAAGGTGCGACATGCCGCCGGTATCATGGCCCGACAACTTGCTGGAAGTCTTGCCCTCGTCACCTGCAAAGAGCCATTGAAGGTCAGCATGACCAACTATATCCGAATGATTCAACAGGAGGTATTGGATCAGCCTATGCCCGAAGGGTTGATTCTGATGTGCGTCAACGATAACCTGGATGCCGCTTGCGGTATTGTCGAGAAGGCCGCTGAAGAGAAGTCTCTTCCTGAAATTGAGAAGATGGTCGAACCTCAATTGGAGGCGCGTCGCCGTCACCTCGCGACTCGCCCCAATGAAGCCTTCATGGATCCTTCAATGAACCGTTGGGGTTTCTACATTCCAGAGCCTTATCGCCAAACTCCTGGTGGTCTGAACAAGGAACAACTGGCCATCTATGAAGAGTTTGCCCGCCAATCGCGAGGCACCACTGCCGCTGTTCACCCTCAGAATGTTTCGGCTGACTCTGGCCGTCAACTTCCTGATGTGCTCCAAGAATCGTACCCTGCCATTCCAAACCTTTCTACACCCGCCGAGCAGCCTGCTGTTCCTCACCGAACACCTCAGGCGCAGGCTGTTTCACAGATCAGCGGTGTACACACCAACGGTTTCATCGACACTCAAAACCCACGAGAGAAAGTTGAGTCTCTCATCTCCGAACTGCAACAGGCCACTCGCGAGGCTACAGAGGAACGTGTCAAAGATCTTGGCAGGGATAGTGCTGTTCTCCAAGAATACAATACGGCTTTGCGCACCATTTTGGCCTCACCAAATGGCGAGGAGCTGGCACGACTGACCTCTCTGAAGGTTTGCACTACTCTCTACTCGCAGCCATCGGGTGCCTTGGAACTTGAAGTTCTTGTGCACCTACTTGCTAAGCTGTGCGATATGTCTACGCTGATCGCACGCTACACCTGGGCGCTCTTAGCGGAGATTGATGACGAGCACATGTTCAATGTCCCCGTCACTGTTGCTCTCATTGATGCTGGTCTCTTGGACATTCGTCGCGTTGACATGGTACTGAGTCGTCTTATTGCACAGAAGGACGTCCGTGCATTGGAACTACTTGATAGTTTAATGAGCCGTGTTCTTCTCAACGATGAGCCAGCAGCTCTAAGATCGGACTTCTCCGGCAGTCTCGAAGCAATGAGCCAATGGCTTGCTGAGGATGCAAACGTGGCCCCTGCCTTGGATATTGTCCGCAAGCTGCGCGACGGTGGTATTCCCGAAGTCGTCAACCCACTTCTGACCGATTCTGCAAGGTCTAAGCGAGATCAAATGGAGTACATTTTCAGCGAATGGATTGGCATTTACAAAGCCTCCGGTGCCACTGACCGCACATACCATTCCTTCCTTCAGGATATGCACAATCGGCAGGTTATGAACAACCCTGAAGATTCTGCTGTGTTTTTCCGTCTCAGCATCGATATCTCTGTGGGCATGTTCGAGCACGAGTACCAGAACCCCAACGGTAGCCTCGATGAAGCTTTCCTTTACATCGATGCCCTCGCCAAGCTTGTCGTGCTTCTTGTCAAGTTCCAGGGCGAGCACGCCGGTGCTGTTAAGGCCAACAAGCCCGCCTATTTCAGCTCTATCCTTTCTTCTCTGGTCCTCGTTCTTAACCACCACCAGGTCATGCGAGGCGAGGCGTTCAATCAGCGCGTCTTCTTCCGTCTGTTCTCCACCATCCTCTGTGAATACTCAATGGCCGGCTTCCAACATCACGAGGAGCACAAGGGCATGATCTTTGCTCTGGCCAACCGCCTACTGTCTCTTCAGCCCAAATACATGCCTGGATTTGTCCATGGTTGGTTGGCTCTGGTTTCGCACCGGGTTTTCATGTCGGACATGCTGAACATGCCGGACCGTGAAGGCTGGGCACCCTACTGCGAGATTATGCAAGCCCTGCTTGCCTACATCGGCGAGCAACTCAAGGCTGCTAACATCTCGTATGTTGCCAAGGACTTGTACAAGGGTGTGCTTCGCATCTTGCTGATCCTGCACCACGATTTCCCGGAGTTTGTCGCTGAGAACCACTTCCAATTCTGTAATGTGATTCCTGCACACTGTGCTCAGCTGCGCAATCTTGTTCTCAGTGCCTACCCATCGTCTTTCCAAAAGCTCCCGGATCCTTTCCGTGAGGGCCTCAAGGTCGAACGCATTCAGGAGATGCGGGAAATCCCTAAGATTGCGGGTGACGTTGCAGCTCCTTTGGAGCAGGCGAACATCAAGGACGTTGTCGATACAATTCTCCAAAGCGGCAATGCCTCTGAGGCCGTTGTTCAGCAGCTTTGCGACGCTGTTACTAATCCTGAATCTACGGATACTGCTTTGTTATACGTACCTATCAACGTGGACGTTGTTCTTCTGAATGCGCTGGTCTTGTACATTGGCCAGCAAGCTGCTGAGGAGCAAGCCTCTAAGAGCAACATCCGCAGCGCTTTTGAGAACTCGACTCATGCGGCTCTTCTCGAGAAGCTTGCCCAGGCCATGCAGCCTGAGGCTCGGTACTACCTCCTCAGTGCGATGGCAAACCAGCTGCGATACCCCAACAGCCACACGTATTTCTTCAGCTTCACCATCCTGCGCCTGTTTGGTGTCGACTACCCCGAGCAGGATGAGTCCGACATCCGCCAGCAGATAATCCGTGTGCTTTTGGAGCGCCTTATCGTCCATCGTCCTCACCCGTGGGGCTTGATCATCACTTTGCAAGAGTTGCTCCAAAACCAGAGCTATTCCTTCTTCCGCCTTCCCTTTATCCAGGCGGCCCCAGAGGTACGGTCTTTCCCTATGTTACGTGCCCTTTTTGACAGCCAAGTTAACGACTCTGCGACAGATTGGTCGGCTTTTTGATGCCCTCCTCCAGCACATTCAGCAGCAAAGCCCTCGCCCCTAGGCATAAGCTGATCTTCCACTCTTCCCTCCGAACACCTTGTGAGACGGCATATCATCCCGTACTCCATTCCTCATTCCTCACTGTACTTTTTTCCTTTTTCTATTCACGGTGTTGATTGCTTTCACGTTGTCTTTTTTTATGCCTCATGTTACGGCCGGGATTTGCCATGGGGATGGTATGCATTTTTCCTATTCGTGTCACGATTTCCGCATGACCTAAGATATTACGATTCTATTCTCGCGGCTGTTCGCGAACTGTAATGATAAAATCGTAAAAGCTGGGAGTTGATGGCATCTGCATTGACGGCTTGGGATTCCTAATTGAAGCTATACTATCATGGCCTAGTATTTGTGTATTATGTTCAATCTGTAGCGCTGTATGTGCCTTGTTGTCTACGGTGTTAAGGTGCAGAATGTGACCTCATAGAGCTACGATAAGGCTGATTAGGCCCGCGCTGCATCAGCCGAGGAACTTGCTTTCGACCTTCCCCCATTCATCACAACCTCCCACGATGGCGGATTCGGAGTACACGGACGATGAGACAGAGTATGAAGGCCCCTCCTCTCAAGCAGTCATCTGGGTATGTTTCCTTCATGTCCGTTGTTCATCAATGTGGCTAACAGAAGACAGGACGCGTTCTGGACACCGTTACGCATGCTAACCTCCAAAACCGCTTTCCGCATATACCTGAACACTCTCCTATTCATAGGTGCTACACTGCTTCTAGTGGGAATCTCCGGTATCGCTTACGGGATCTTCTACCTGAGATTCATTCCCACGGTCGGCGTCGACCGAGAAGTGCATCTGCAATTTGGGTAGGACGCACTTGTTCCCATCAGCTTGTCATTGTCAGCCGTTTACTTACCCTTATACCAAAAGCGATGCGAACCCCTGGGGCACAGCCTCTCTCGATCCCGAGTTTGTTTCCTCACTACCTTACGATGTTGCCGTGGCCCTTGATATGCCCCGCACACCGTCCAATCTGGAAGTGGGCAACTTCATGATTGATCTCACCCTCTATTCTCCCCAAACTAGCTCTGTGCTCCCCACTTCCGCCAACTCCTTGAACCCGATTTCGCAGTCGCGCCGACCGGCCATACTCACTTATAGCTCGCCGATGGTGGATGTTGCCCGGAGAATGGCGCGCCTGCCCCTGTATGTTGTTGGCTGGCGTCGCGAAGCAGAGACGCTAGATGTACCAATGATGGAGAAGGTCCAGTTCGCCCGGGGCGCGCGAAACCTGCCTCAGAGCCTGCGCCTTGAAATTCAAAGCGACGGAAAGCTACAAATCTACTCTGCGCGCGTGGAATTCCGGGCGCGCTTTACTGGGCTTCGGTATGATTCCCATATCACTATTGCTTTCAGGGGACTTAGCTAACATGATGATAGGTGGTTTATGTACCGCTGGAAGCTCACGTCTTTTGTGATTTTTAGTTCCATGTTCTGGACCGTCTCAATGGCTTCTGCTAGCCTTACCTGGTTCTTGTTGAATTTGATTTTGCGATCCGAGCCTGTATCGACAGACGAGATCAAAGATGAGGAGCACGACACTGTCAAAGAGGAGTCTGAAACCGAAGATATCAGCTCATCCAGTGGGGCTGTCAAGATCAAGGAGGAGCCCGAGGAACAAGGAAGTAGCTCCTTGCTACAGAGCTATCTGGCCGGTGACGAGGGGGGGCATCGGCTCTGGACTGGAGGATCCAGAGGAGCGAGGTATCCAGAAACGACGGAGCCATTTGTCGGGTTATGACAGCTAGACTCTGATGTGCTTTTATCTTTCTCCTGTTTTAGTGCAGTTCGATATACCCTAGCTTAGAAGCTGCTTGCGTCATGTAATTGCAAATGTCATTGAAGTCTATTTCCGAGTGCTCACGCCGAAATGTAGGCCAAAAAATCAAAGCAAAAGACTCGAGAGTTAGTGTGTGCCACGTACTTGGTACCTGAATTGGGCGCGAGCCTGATGACATCGCGATATGCAGACTCGGGTTCCGATAAAAAGCGCCCCGCGCGGGCAAATATCCGATCTCTTCCCCTCCATCTACTCACCAATTGATCAGTTCTCACCATGCATATTCTGGTTCGCATGTACTTTTACAATAAACATCATGACAAAACTAACATATTCTATTGGAATAGGTTACTAACGACGACGGCCCGCCGTCAAACCAGTCGTCGCCGTACGTGCACTCCCTCGTCCACTGGCTCCAGTCTGCCGGCCACACAGTCTCGGTCATTCTCCCTCACCAGCAGCGATCATGGATCGGTAAAGCACACTTGGTCGGCGCATCTGTGAAACCAACCTACTTCCGGCCGGGTACCCTGCACCAGGAAGACGGAACAGTGCATCACCTACCGCGGGGTAACAATGGCGAGCCCGATGACGGAGGTGACGAATGGATCCTGATTGACTCAACACCAGCAAGCTGTGTCCAGATCGGTCTCTTCCACTACTTCCAGGAGCGTGGCCCGGTCGATGTTGTTGTTTCAGGTCCGAACTACGGCCGTAATAGCACAGCGCTGTTCGCCTTGTCGAGTGGAACTATTGGTGGCGCCATGGAGGGTGCTGTCTGTGGAAAGCCTTCAATTGCTCTGTCTTATGCCTTCAGCTCTCGTACCCACGACCCTGTGGTCATCGCAGAAGCTTCAAAGCACTCGGTCAAGGTGATCGAGCATCTTTGCGCCAACTGGGCTGACGGCGTGGACCTCTACAGTGTCAATGTTCCGTTGGAGCTTGGCGTTAGCCAGAACAAGGTTCTATACACCGATATGCTAATCAATAAGTGGAAATCTGGAAGCTGCTTCCAGGTTGCCGACCCCGCCGAGGGTGGTGAGCCAGAATTGCAGGAGCAAGAATTGCGTATTAAGAGCGAGTTGGAAGGACAGAAGCCAGATGCTAATGCCGCAAGTGAGAAGTCTCGTCCGTCGGGATTCCAGCATAAGCACTTCAAGTGGGCACCGGACCTGCAGGATGTCTATAAGAGTGTTGAGGAGAGCGCTCCGGGTAATGACGGCTGGGCCGTCAAAGAGCAAATGACCAGGTAAATTGACTAATCCTAGGCATGCATTCTAACGCTCGCTGACAATGTTTTTTTTATTATAGTGTTACGCCTTTGAAGGCTAGTTTCATGCATGCGCCCGGCATTACGGGCGAGATTAAGCTGTGAGTGGAGATTATGGCATGATGGCTGCAAAGATCTTTTGTTTCAGATGTACAGGGTACTTGTGCTTTAGATATCTGGCATAGCTGATAGACCTCATGCTTCCCCTGTTCCCATTGTTATTTGGATTTTTCCTTGCAATTCATCTTCGGCATATTTATATGAAACGGTTCTGATAGAGGAGGATTCCTGTAGATCAGATAACCAGCCTCAGGCGAGCAAGCCCACGGTGTACTCTATCGTCGACTGTGACGTTCCATACGTGGGAGAACTCGTGGAAAAAGCATTGGCCAGTCGTTTGGGAGATGCTGCTCGTTTCCAGCGCATCCAATCTATCGACGAGCTGCCCGAGTCTTCCGCACCCGTCTTCCAATACCGTGAATACGAACGTCTTGACTTTGAACACATGGTTTCAAGGTCGTCAACCTCCCTCGGAAATGCCTACGTCATCCGGAAAGCCCTCATTCGCAAACACTACCTTTCCAACACCGTGGCCAATTGGATCTCAAAGCACCCAGACAGCATCTTACGGAAGCATGTTAAGCCTGCATTTGACTTCGAATTGGATTACGCCGAGTTCCTTGACGAAGCCCTACTGGAAGCATACGAACTTCGCGAGAGCTTAGACAAGAATGAAGAGCGACCTGAGTCCGAAAAAGAATGGTGGATTCTCAAGCCCGGCATGAGCGACCGCGGTCAGGGAATCCGTCTTTTCAACAGCGAAGCCCAGCTTCAGGAGATTTTCGAGGAATGGGAAGAAGATTCGGACGAAGAAGAAAGTGGCTCCGAGAAAGAAGATGCTAATGATGCACCACACGATGCAGGTGTTGTCACCTCCCAGCTCCGCCACTTTATCGCCCAACCTTACATCGATCCCCCACTTCTTCTTCCTTCGGCCTCCAACCGAAAGTTCCACATACGCACCTACGTCCTAGCAACAGGCTCGCTCAAGGTTTACGTCTTCAAGGAGATGCTCGCCCTGTTCGCCGCAAAGGAATACTTCCCACCCCACGAAGAAGAAGACGAAGTCAAAGATCTCGCCCGCCACCTCACAAACACCTGCTTCCAAGAAGGCGGCAGCTCAAACGAGGGTAGTGTTCGCCGCTTCTGGGATCTCGACCACCATGTCCCCGGTCTCAGCGCGGACTGGAAAGAGCAAATCTTCTCCCAAATTTGTGCCGTCACGGGCGAGGTATTTGAAGCCGCAGCCCGGGGTATGATGGTGCATTTCCAGACGCTGCCGAATGCTTTTGAGCTGTTTGGTGTTGATTTCTTGGTTGATAGCACTGGCTGTACCTATCTGTTGGAGGTGAACGCGTTCCCGGACTTTGCGCAGACGGGTGAAGATCTTAAGGAGGTTGTTGTTGGGCGGTTGTTTGAGGAGACGATTGATGTTGCGGTGAAGCCATTCTTTGGCCTGGGGGATAATGATGGGAAGGGAGATATGAAATTGGTGGCGGATCTGGATCTTGGTAGACGCGCATAAATTTTTTAGAAGGTGAAATTTTTGGGAGCTGGGTGCCCAGGTGTTCCAAGGTTGTTTATATCAAAAGTTTTAATACAAAAGTACCTGAATTGAGCAGCCTACTATATTCAGTCGTTGTCCTCCTAATGTCAGGTCACGCTATGCCTATTCTAATAAGGCTAGCTAGTAAGCGCCATGGTATATACCCGAGGGCCTTATTGATATTGGCACCTTTGCCGTTGGTTAATTGCTAATTGTACATCCAAAAATCATAAATTATTTCCAGTCCTCTTACTTCCAAAAGATCCGCCCTTCGAATAGTCGTCGGGCTGTGCGGAAAACGGTCGCCGAGGCAAGTGCACCAGCTGTATCAAACTTGGCACCAACCAACAAATTCCCACTAGCATGACCAATGGTGATACCCGCGTCATCAACGGGATCTTTACCCGCAAGGGCAAGGGCAACGGTGCTCCCAGGTACCCTTGCAGCGGCAGCCAAAGCCAACGCAACAGTGATAGGAACTGCTTTGTGTGGCTGCCCAACAGACAAAGCTCGAGCAAGAAGATCAACCTGACCAGATGTCTGCTTCATCTTGACATCTCTCGCATCGGAGGCAGAAGGCGCCGAGACTAAGCTGATCTTGGGAATACTTCCCGGGACAGCAGCAGGAGTCTCTGCAATACCCATTTTCACACCGGCCTGGCGCCGAATAGAATCTAAGCGTGAGAGCAGATCGGGGTGGGCATTGATTTCATCTGGTGTCATATTACCGTCTACACCAAGATCTGAGGCCTGAACAAAGACGCAAGGGTTTGCGGCATCGATGCAAGTCACAGAAATGCCATCGAATGTATCAATAGCTTGGCCCGTTGGCAATAGCTTACCCGTGACCGATCCGGCTGGGTTGATAAAGTCCAACTGGATACGTGCCGCGGTTCCCGCAACCCCATCAATGGAGAAGTCACCGGTGGATGCAGCTTCGCCATCGATTACAGGGAATGAAGAGTGAATGATCTTGCCGGTATTGGTGTTGTGGATGCGAACAAGCGCCAAGTCGAGGTTCTCCTGCGACAAGGGGAACAACCCTGTATCAACTGCATAGGGCCCGACGGCACTTATCATGTTTCCACAGTTGCTGGAGTAGTCGACGTCTGTGTTTTTGACGCCTAGCGATACGAAGGTATAGTCAACGTCCGCGTCAGGGTGCGTTGGTTTGCCGACGATGCACACTTTCGATAGGCTTGAGATGCCACCACCGAGCCCGTCGAGCTGACGGCCGTATGGATCTGGACTGCCAATTACGCCGCGCAAAATTGGGTCCCACATCTTCCTGTCGTTGGGAAGATCATCTTGTTTGAAGAAGACCGCCCGCGATGTGCCGCCCCTGTAGTAGGCTGCCGGCAGGGCGTGTTGCTTGTGCATGGCGCGTCGATTATTTGGAAGCAGCAGAGACCTGATACTCGGTCGTGCAGGTGCTAATTTAAGCATTTCGCCTACATGTAGTCATCAGTCGATGGGGCATCTCGATGATTTGAACGTTGTCCAAGGTTCTAGGTCGCCCGCGATCGGACAATCGGGAGCGGTCCGTTGCCGTGCACCATATCCGCTACCAAACATTCAGTCTTCATGTACAGTATCTGGCCACCTAAACTTACGAAGTCTTCATTACACGCTAAAGTTTTGTCACTATAGTGACCGTAAAACAAACTGTCATTAAAGATATAAACGCTAAAAATCTAGAATGTAGTTGGCCATAGGGGGAATTTGTTATTTTCAACCGACCTGACTAGCTATGCAAGAGAGCTCTGTCTTTGATTTCGTAAGTTATTCGTAAGTTAGGTGGCCAGATACTGTAACTTGAAGTTTCGAGGTCAAAATGATAAAGGATCTAGAGTCTGAGTGGATTACAAACGTGAGGGGTAATGTTCGATGCCTTATCATCATGTGCACTGTGTGAATTGGCGAATATGGTCCATCTTTGTCCCCTCTTTTGGCTAACCGCCGGCCATCGATGGAAGCCTCTTTTTGATTGGCTGCTGAGCATGACTCTGAAACGGACTACCTGCGCAAGTGCTTCTTGTCTCGCAATGAGCCCTGCAGCTTTGGGGCGGTGCGGGTTTGGTGAAAATGTCCTGCCCAAGATGTTCCACGCCATTCCAAGTCCTGCTGAACAGGCAGATGAATCACCTAGCCTTCCCCTTGGGTATAAAGCTCGCTAAGTCTCTACAAACCCAAGAAAATGGGCATCATTACCAAGCTGAAGCGATCTGTGAGGTCAACAAATACAAATCGATCCCAGGATGGCACGGTGCTAAGGCCAGGAGCAAGGCTCCGGGCCACTAGCCGTGCTAGCTCTTCCTCAGTCCCTTCAAGCGCTGAAAGGTCCTCTGAAATCATCGAAGCTCCCCTAGAGCACAGCAATAGCCCATTGGCTACCACACAAATTTCTGTCTCATCACACAAAGGCGATCCTTGGGCTTGGGCATACGAAATGCTTGCGGAGAGACAGCCCGCGCTCATGGAGGATTACAAGAAGTACCTAGGATCAATAGGAAACGATGACCCCATTGATGTAGATTTCACTGCGCCACGGTCAATAGAGTCGGTCGTGAAGAAACTACAAGATCAGCATAAGAAGAAACAATGGCAGATCGCGCTTCAAGGGAAGCAGATGAAGATACGAGAGCCGATTGAGAAGATGATCAAGTTTGTCATCTGGGCTGCTCCTATAATCCAGCAAGCTGTCAGCAATGAACCACACATTGCACTAGCATGGGGTGGTGTCTGCTTGGTTCTCCCAGTATGTCCATGACCCTTCAACATCCAAGCCACTGCTAACTTTTTAAAGCTCCTTTCTAGTAGTATAACGAAAAACGAAGCGATGTTGAAAGGATTCAACCTGATAAGCGAGATTCAAATATACTGGAATATCTGTGAGAAGCGAAACCTCGAATCGAATCACCAGGAGGAGTACAAGGCCTTCAGAGAGCCTTTGGCAAAGCTCTACTCTCAAATGATTGAGTACCAGGCGCGGGCAATATGTCATCTATCCAAGGCTCAACTCTCTCGGGCATGGGAGAACGTTGCGGGTGCCCACGATTGGGAGGAAATGACAACAAAGATTGGTGACGCGAGCGATGCTTGTATCACCTATCTCACTCCCCTCGAGGCAGAAGAGATCCGCAAGAATCGAGATAGCACCCTGCAAGAGATTCGAGGATCACGGGAGATTCTTGGAGAAATTCGAGAAATTCTAGAAATGGGACAAAACATGACTTCAAAACTACAGGCAGATCAGCAAGAGAATGCGCTTTTGCAAGATCTTGCTTCTCAGTATGAGGATGACAAAGAGGTCATTCCACTCCGTGTTCAGGACACATGCGAGTGGTTTTTTGAAGACCAAAGCTTTCGTAATTGGCGCGACAGCGATACTTCCTGTCTGTTGAGAGTCACTGCTGGTCCGGGATGTGGGAAGTCAGTCTTGTCACGCACCTTGATTGATGAGAACCGATTGTCAATTACCCCTGCCACGTCTACCGTTTGTTACTTTTTCTTCAACGATGGAGATGAGAGTCGTACGCTTGCCACAAACGCCTTGAGTGCAATCCTCCATCAACTCTTCATTCAAGATCCCACTGGGGCTTTGATCGGGGCTGCAGTCGATAGCCATAAGAAATTCGGTGTGGCGCTGAGAAAGAATTTCTCTGAGCTGTGGCGACTACTCAATCGATGTACTAGCCTGCCGGAGGCTGGGGAAGTTGTTTGTGTTCTTGATGCGCTGGATGAGTGCAAGGAGAGTAGTGCACGACAATTGATTGATGCTTTGAGGGACTATTACTCTCGACCCAAGTCGCACTTAACTTCCAAGCTCAAGTTTCTGATTACAAGCCGCCCATATGCCCATTTAGAGGCCTCTTTCAAGAAGTCCCCTCAGTCAGTAGCATACCTCCGCTTCGATGGGGACGAGAAATCGGTGGAGATTGCCAAAGATATTGACCGAGTCATTGATTACAAGTTAATCGACATTGCAGGTGCATTCAACGCCCAGGATCGTGAACAAATCTCGAAGCGACTGAAAGACATGAAAAATCGCACATACCTTTGGCTACATCTCACATTCCACATAATTGAGGAAAATCCAAGTCAATTTGGCCGCCGATCTGATGTCGAAGCTCTTCTGGAGGATTTGCCTGAGCAGCTTTCGGCGGCATATGAGAAGATCTTGACCCAAAGCAAGAGCCCGGTGCGTACCGAGGCCCTTCTGCGAATTCTGCTTGCTGCGATGGAGCCCCTGACTTTGGATGAAGCCAATATGGCCTTGACTACAGTACTGGCAAAGCAAGGTTCTCAGCCTGTCTCGGTGTCAGATATGTGGGTGCCAGAGGTATTCAAAGATATCGTGAAGGACTTGTGCGGTCTCCTTGTTAATATTCACGGGTCCAAGCTGTTCTTTGTGCACCAGACAGCCAGGGAATTCCTCGCCCATCGGGAGCGAGAAGGGCAATGGAAGGGTCGGCTGGATATGCACAGATCTCACTGCCAGATGTCGGTGGTCTGTCTGAGTTCTTTATCATGTCTTGATAAAAAGGCTCTTGGAGAGATACACACACAGGCCGAGATTTTCTGGGGTGAGCTTATGGGTTACGGTGCTTTCAGTGCCCACACTTCCAGTGTTCTTCAGGAATTTAAGGCAGGCTTCCCACTAGCCTGTTACTCTACTCAACATTGGATCAGTCATGTAAGACTCGTCGAAAAAGAAGCCCTTGAGGTTGTTATGTCATTTTTGGAGAATGATGCCGCGTACGAAGCCTGGGATACGCTTTATTGCATGATGAATGGTGGGCACAACGGGTACAACAGATTCAAAGTTCAGATAATCCCTCCTTTGTCATATGCAGCCTCCGCGAATCTTCCTTGTTTGGCAAAACATCTACTGGAGAACGGGGCCAGCATAGATGCAGAAGGTTATCAGAGTCCAACTGCTCTTAGTGTTGCGGCTCAAAATGGGCACAAAGAGATTGTGGAGCTCCTTTTGGAAAACAATGCCGATGTCAACGCCCGAAGTCGTGTTGAAAAATTCCCTACTTTTTCTGATAATATCAAATTCTCTAATAGTACCCTTGCCGGTTCTCGGAGTCTTCATCACACTGGCACGACTGCCCTTTTCGCTGCTTGTGCCCAAGGCCAAGAAAATATGGTGCATCTGTTGTTGGAAAATGGCGCCGATGCCAATCTGCTTAGGGAATGGGACGACCATCCCATTCATGCTGCTTGTAAAGGGCAGCATACTGGGATTGTGAAGCTACTCCTAGAGAGAGGAGCTGATGTCAATGCCGAGGTGGGCGTCATGGGACGGACACCACTCTATATTGCTTCAAATGCAGGTTTCAAGGAGCTTGCCGTGGTGTTGATAGAGGGTGGAGCCCACATCAACAAGTTGGTGAAAACTTTTGGTGGTGTTAATACAGCACTCATGATCGCTTGCTCGAACAATCATTTGAACATGGTGGAGTTACTATTGGAAAAGGGGGCGGATGCTAATATACAGGGAACAAGTTTTCCACTCCACGAGGCTTGCGTAAATGAAAACATGGAAATGATGCAACTGTTGGTCGAACATGGGGCGGATGTGAACATCAAGCGACAACATGGCAATTCTCTTGCTTACGCTCGCAGTCCGGAGATTGTGCAGTTTCTGATAGACCATGGGGCAGATGTGAATGCGAAAGGCGAAACCGGCAACGCGCTTGTGAAGGCTTCCGAGAAAGACTACTTGGATATTGTGCGCATATTGATCGAGAATGGGGCGGATGTCAATGCCAAAGGAACGAAAGACGAGCATGGCAATGCTTTGTTCAAAGCTTCTTCCGAGGGCAATTATGAGGTTGTCGAGTTGCTACTTGAGAGTGGAGCAGATGCTAATTCTGAGGCACCGCCTCTCAATGCTCTTCAGGCAGCTCGTAAGGCAGGATGGGGTGACGTTGCCGCTTTACTCCTGCAGCATGGGGCCCGAAGACACTTAAAGTGAGGATTTTCATAGAGAAAAACCAATGACTGGAATGTATGTAGCTGTAGAAGAACCTGCATATATGCTTGTAAGTCTTATCAAACTGTGCTACGTGATGTGTTGCATTATGTATCTGCGAGTGATTTGCTTTAATCTTTCTTAGATCATGGCACTGTCAAACATTTGAAGTATTAGGGTCAAATCTCACTGGTTCTAGTATTATGGCTCGCTCACACAGGTAGGTGGTCCGACTCCAGGCCTTGCAACAGCGCCGGTTAAACTTCCATTAGCGTTCCAATATACGTATGCTTGGTCTCAACATCCCACTCATAGGCCAATCGGATGTCCCCTTTCGGGATGTCGGTGTATGAATTTCCGAGCTAGAGTGTATCTATGGACCTCGAGAGCTCCAATGAGTGGATCCGATGCGGGCGAATAGGGGCTGTCTCGAAGCGATTAGACTGCGCATAAGCCAGAGGCCAATCGTGCGCTTCCGTGTCTGGCTAGGTTCTTGGCTGCAGCTCTCAAGTCACCACGCTCCAAAGAAGGCTAAAGGCAAATGCTAAAGTATCTCATCGTAGGTGATATACAAAGAGTTATTGTGACTTGAATAATACGTGAGATCCCCAAGCTGAATCACCAACGGGCAGAGCATAAAAGCCTCGACCCCGATCTGGGCGGCTTTGACATTTCGGCTCCACCTGCCCACTTCCCCAGTTTCTCCGCAAATCCTACAACAATGACCACCCAATAGGCATGAATACGTCGTGTGTCTTGGACCACAGTCCTTTTTCACAAAGGGAGCTAGTGTAATTGGCCCCTTCGTCATGATTGGCTATTTCACTCCCAGAGACAAGAATGACTGGTTTAAGAGGACTTGTATGAGTACGACTCCCGACACCACTTGACACCGGCTGGCCAGAAGCCAACGAGGCCTCGCTGTGCATTACCCCGATGCCGATGCCCCCCTGGCTTAGCATATGAAGCTTTAGAGAATCCGGGGAGTCATGTATAAGATGATTGGGATCTGCTCCACTGTTAGATTTCCCCATCGCAATTTGTCTCTGATCTTCAGTCAGGAGGCCCACCATCTCAGCTTCTCTATACGGCAATCACTCTCACCATGGGATTGTATAAACGGAAGATTACCGTTGATGACACAGCTATCACATCGGCTGTTAACTTGACGTTACGACAGTCGTTGCTTCCGAATGCATTAGGTATGTCGTGAAGTTTGACGCTGTAGGCCATGAACATGTACTGACAATGTTGTGACCGCAAAGTTACGATTTTGTTCTTCCTATGGGGATTTGGCTATGGGTTGTTGGATACATTAAATTCGCACTTTCAAACTACTTTGAACATCACTGCTGGCAGATCATCCGGGTTGCAGGCTTCGTATTTTGCTGCATACTTCATTTGCCCATTGACTATCTCCGGGTGGATTGTTCGCAAGCATGGATTTAGAGTTACATTCATGACTGGTAAGGCTATCAGACTTTACTCGAAACAGTTGAATGAATATGAACATCAATCTAGGTCTGGCTATTCTCGCAGTCGGGTGTCTCCTCTTCTGGCCAAGTGGTGTGAAAAGGTCCTTCGGAGGCTTCTGTGGTAGTATGTTTGTAAGTTAGTAACTATTCATTTGCTATTTGTCTGTTATATTAACCAACTATTAGGTTGTCGGAGCCGGATTGTCTACTCTGGAAACTGCTGCAGATCCGTATGTTTTCCACTACTGCATACTCTTGTCATTGGGCCCTTTTAACAAGGTTTATAGTTTCCTTGCCATTTGCGGTCCCCCAAAGTATAGCGAAATCCGACTTAACTTGGGACAAGCCGTGCAAGGAGTCGGTACATTCATTGCCCCACTTCTGGCATCTCGCGTCTTCTTTGCCAACACAGTCGATACAAATGCTGGACTGAAAAATGTCCAGTGGACTTACCTAGGTGTTGCCTGCTTCGTTATCTTACTTATCTTCCTTTTCTGGCTCGCACCATTCCCCGAAATTACCGATGCCGACCAGGAGGCGCTGGAGGGACAAATCTCAGACAGCGATACAGACGTTGGTCCATTTAGCAAGCAATACACCTTATTCTTGGGAGTGTGGAGCCAGTTCTGCTACGTGGGTGCACAGGCTGCTGTCGCTGGGTACTTTATCAACTTCTGTGAGGAGGCTGGCCGAAGCTCTGCGGCAAGTTGTAAGCTATTGCCCCGACCGTTTACTCACTTGACAATTTTCTGACGAGTTTTTTCTTCCAGCCGACCTGCTATCTGTCGCCCAAGGCCTTTACGCATTCATGCGTTTTGTTTCTGGCGGCTTGATGATGCTGAAGCCATTCAAGCCTCGCATTATGTTGATCGTTTTCTTGGTTCTTTGCTTCATTTTCACTGTGGTAGCTATGGTTACTCATGGTACTGTCTCTATTGCAATGGTTATACTTGTTTTGTGTTTTGAGTCGGTCAGTACCTCTGGACAAACTTATTATATGTGAACACCTTTTTGACGACTGACTTGATAGCTTTGCTTTGCCACAATATTTACGTTGGCACTTCGTGGCCTTGGCCGTCATACCAAGCTTGGAGGCTCTTTACTGGTTGCAGCTATCTCTGGTGGCATGGTCTTCCCACCTATGATGGGAGCTATCGTTGTATGCCGTCCTTCACTTTTGATTATTGTGGAGCAAAACTAATTCCATTATTCCCCACAGACTAAGGTGAATGCCCACACTGCCATGGCTATTCCAATGATGGGCTATATTCTTGCATTGATCTTCCCAATCTACGTGAACATCTACAAGAAGGATAGCATGGACTTGCACCGCAACACTGAGGTTAACGTCTCAATCCCAGTGAGCAAAGATGTTGCAATGGAAGAAGGGACCCAGAGTAAGCCGACTGCTGCGAATGTTGAGACGGCTGAGGATGAGCAGCAATAATGAACGAGAGCATGATATGAAGACTGTTAAGAAAGCTTAGCACCGTATGGCAGCATTTTGGCTACTAATGTTTTTTCGATTGGATACTGCTATACGCTGGCAAAGTGGCACAGGCTTGTTGTGACTTTCATCTTTGACGAGGAGAGGCCCTTGCTTATATGATCCTCTTAAATTACACCACATCGAGCGTATTCACTTGCTCTTTCTAGTCCCTATTAAATCTCTCTATGAAGATACAGTCAAATGTGGCTGTATTTAGCCCAAATCTATAGATATAGCTCGGGCTTGTTCAAATCGAGAACGCGTGAGGAACAAGTCGGGTCAAATGCGCGAAGTAGATCATACGACATAACCCGGCATATGGCATTCTGGAACGATATGATATTGCCTAGAGAAACTTTCCAGCTCCGCGATACAGATTGTAGTAGACTTAGCTTGTAAGATGCCATATTCCAAGATTTGAGCTCAATTGGAAGGGTTGTAAGGCGTAGTGTCCCCTAAATTTAAATGATGTTGAGGCTCAAATACCTACATAGCTGATAAGAGAGACCGCCTTTCTCACCGCCCAGGAGCATCCCCAATCAGGAAGGACTCCAGCTTCACCTCTAGATCATCCTCTCTCAACGTCAACCGCAGGCAGAATTCCTACCGCTGCAGGAGCAGCTCCTACAGACCATGCCCGACGATCCAAAAGGGAAAGGATTCCCTGATATTTCCGCCAAACTCTCTGCGCTGCCGAAGAAATCGTTATTTGAGCGCCAGAAAGCCGAAGCCGAAGCCAAACGCGCCCGGGAGAAGGCCGAAACCGCGGCAGTCTACGAGGACTTTGTAAAATCATTCGAGGATGACACCCCTACCGGGCCAAAGACGTTCGATACACGGCCGAATTCATTTGCAACTCGAGGTGGAGGGGGGCCAGCGCGACGCCATTTCACAAACTCTGGCCCACGCAACAGCGGCCCAGGTACACTAGGGCTGCCCCCACATTCATCTATTAAACGGACGTATGATGGGCTAGCGCCGCTGTCGCGCAATCGCGACTCAGCGCCGGGTCTGCTGGGACTCGATCAAACAACCACAGGTCCGCTTGGCCCACCAGCTGGATTCACCAGCCCATCAGACGATGAAGATTACCGGAAAGCCGATATCAAAAGTTCAGAGAGAGCAGCTGCTAAGCCGACATTGCAGCTGACATTGTTACCACCTGGGACGTCTCCGTCAGTGGTAAAGTCATTGATCCCATCTCCTCTGGTCGTTGACAATGTACACATCACGCGCCCATCCAGCCAAATCGCGACAGAACGAAAATCATCCGCGGCTATTGTTACCCTTGCAAGTGATACTGCTGCTTCTGATATTGACAACGCTGTCAGTGCACTTCAAAACAAGTATCTGGGTCGAGGATATTATCTCTCCTTGTCTAGACATCTTTCGTCTGCAGCTGTCACTTCAACTATTTCAACTGGCCTTGGCTCCTCGACCGCTAGCCCACTGCCATTTGGCGCAAAGAATATTCAGCCAACTCACGGGGCTCGCCTGAACCGTGCTCCACCTCCAGGGTCTCATCGCGGAAGCTTCGCACCCCCAAGCTCATATGGATCTAATTTTGCAAGGGTTGCACCTTCCACGCAGGTGGAAGTCAGAGTACCGTTGGAACTCAAACAGCTTAGACTAATTCACAAGACGTTGGAGGCCCTTTTACAGCACGGCCCCGAATTTGAGGCCTTGCTAATGAGTCGGCCGGAAGTGCAAAGGGATGAAAAATGGGCTTGGATTTGGGATGCACGGAGCCCAGGTGGTGTATACTACCGATGGAAGCTCTGGCAGACTGTTACCCAGCCCCAGCCCGGCCGTAAAATGGATAAGCTTGCGTCGATTTTCGAGGGTGGGGCAAGCTGGAACCCACCCGATTGTCACATTAAATTTGAATATGCTACCCATCTTGATGAGTTTATTTCAGATGAGGACTACAATTCCTCAGATGAAGAGCATTCTGACCATGAGGATGAGAGACGGAATTATGGTGGAGCCCCACCTACAGAAGGAATCAGTGCCCAACAAGACGGCCTTGGCTATATGAATCCCTTGCAAAAGGCCAAGCTCACTCATCTCTTGGCTCGATTGCCGACGACCCATGCTAAGCTCCGCAGGGGTGATGTCGCTCGCATCACCTCCTTCGCAATTGAACACGCTGGCGCAGGGGCAGACGAGGTTGTGGACATGATTGTCTTGAATATTTTGAGCCCGCTGGCATACACTGGGGCCAACCCTGACCGGGAATTGGAAAAGGCTGCAGCAGCCCCAGAAAATGATTACAAAGACGATGCCAACATGTCGTCTCACAAAAAAATGGATTTGTCCTCCGCTAAATTGGTTGGGCTGTACATTGTCTCCGATATCCTTTCTTCATCAGCAACCAGCGGCATACGTCACGCCTGGCGATATCGGCAGCTATTTGAATCCTCGCTTCGCTCTCATAAGGTCTTTGAGCACCTCGGCCGACTCGAGAAAGATCTCAGCTGGGGTAGACTTAAGGCCGAAAAGTGGAAACGCAGCGTTGGCACTCTTTTGCATTTGTGGGAAGGATGGTGTGTCTTCCCACAAGACAGTCATGGGCATTTCGTCCAAATGTTTGAGCAGCCGCCGCTCACCGAGGAGGAGCAACAGAAGGAGAAGGAGCAAGCCGAGGCGGAACAAGCCAATAAAGCTTTCCTCAAGGGAAAGAGCAGCTGGAAAGCTGTGGACGATGACCCTATGCCTGACAATTTGGACTCGAATCATCCGGTCTTAATCGAGACCCAGGATACTGTTGCAAACAACAATGCTCCAGAAGATGAATCCATGAGTGACATTGATGGAGTTCCCATGGAAGACAGCGACCTTGAAGGCCCAGAAGATGATCAGCCCATAGAACAAACCAAATTGGAACCGGGCGAGGATGTTTCTGAGCCCCAAGCGTCTGTACAGCCTGAAGCAGAGCCTGAAGAACCAGACTCAGCATCTCGGCGCCTTCGAAAGCCACGGCCCAAAGCCGAGGACATGTTTGCGGAGGACTCAGCATAAGTAGAACAATATTATCAGGGTAGATATTAATGAATGAAATGATACCAAACAAACTATATCATCCCATTATTCTTGCATGAAAAGAGAAATAGACCAAACATATCATTATTGTTGCAAACAGTTCGCACTACCCCATTCATCTCACTTATATACTCGTGACGTCGTAATCGGGCTGATATGATTTCTCTTGGCGCATAAGGCGCCAAGGCATCAACGACAGAATTCGTGCCTCCACTACCCCTCCCGCATCAACAAATACCTTCATCCCACCATATTCGTTCCTCTGCACACCTACACTCAGATTTCTCCCAAACAATCTGCCAAGATGACTGGTGAGTTACAAATGGTTCACTCCCGGCAAATTCCTCTCTCAGGTCACCCAACTCCACCAGATAGCAGGCGTATAGAATACCCCTCGCCCTGTGTGAATAGGTTGCGCTTGGCTTTCTCCTACAATGACGAAATGACAAAAGTTCATTTGAAATTGGATAAATAATAGACCCAGCTGACAATTCCTCTCGTGGCAGACTTCAAAGATATCGCTAGTATGTTCCTCTCTGTCCAAAAGTTGGACCTACATGCGCCGGCATAAAATCAAAGCCCCGCGCTAGCGCTCCATTCAACCCCTGCTCAATGCTAAGCCGCTTATACGAATGGGTGCACAAATAACTTATCATTCGATCTATAGAGAACTTTGTTACCTTTTACTACACCAACTTTGACACCGATCGGAAAGAATTGGCAATGCTCTATGTAAGCTCAGTCCTTACCACCCTCAAACACGTCGCAACGTCTGTATCACAGAGCGATATATACTGACGATTCTTTGAACCCGACAGCGCGAGCAATCGAGCCTCACCTTCCAGGAGGCTGATGTCCAGGGTGCGGCCGCCATCATGGAGAAGATCACGGTTTGTTAAACCCCCCATTGGACCAAAGGGCCCAATTATGCCACGCAAAGATCTAACCACGAAGTCAATTCAACAGACCCTAGGCTTCAACCAAGTCCGCCACGAGGTTACGTCTATTGATACCCAGCCCACTCCTGCTGGTGGTCTCATTGTGACCGTGATCGGTGGTCTCATTGTACGTGAAGACGAGTTCCTACCTGTTATCTTGAAAATGCCTTCAAAGTGACAAGCTAACGTGACTTATTGTTAGACCGACGGCGAAGAACGACCCCAGAACTTCTTCCAGACATTCCACCTTATGCCCGAGGCCAACGGTGGATTCTGGGTCGCCAACGACATGTTCCGTCTGACCTTCCCTATCGCTTAATTTTAATTGGGATTAAATCGCGGATGGACAGGATTACGACGCGACGATAAAGGGATCTCCTTGCGGGTGTGGGTGTGATATGCACTGGGACGACACTCCCGAGACTCAATTTATTCCGAAGTTCAGGATACAATAACCATTGGGTCATGGGATAAATAAAATAGAAACCTTTGGCTCCAAGGTTGGAATAAAAAATCCTTGCAACTCATTTACCTCCAGGACTACCTTGATCCCTGAATCCTCATTGCTGAGTTTATATCTATATATATGATATGCATACCCAGGTAGCACAACCGACTTCTACCTCGTGCCGGGCACCGGCCACTGCCTTATATAGGATATATCATGCAGGAGAAGATCACTGGCTCTGCAGCAGTGGGGTCTCTTCGGAAGGCTGTTCCACGGATACCGGTTCCCGTCCCAGCACCTCAGGTCTCTCGGACGGGAAAGCCCCATTTGATCCCGCATCCTGCTCATCCGGACCCTCGCTCGCACTTCCCTTAGGCTTGCTGTCGGGGCCGAAGTATTCAAAGTAGATTGCCATCACCAACAAAGTTCCCTGCAAACAAGCCGTCACAACCAAGACCCCCCAAACACTCCAGCCCTTGGCTCCTTCGCGCGCTGCCAGACTAGCAGCCCAGACTAGACTTCCCGGTGTTTGGATACACATCATCGGGATACTCAGACTTCCCACGTGGCGCAACCGGAAGGTTGTATAAATCTGGGGGAAGTACTGAATGGACGCAAGAATAGCAGATAAAATTCCGAGGAAATTTGCCCACGCTGGGAGGGCGGCGGGCTGGCGGAGAGCAAATGCCACCGAGATGATCAATGTAGCAAGGGCGTGAAAGAGGCAAATAGCAGTGATCGAAAGAGCAGTGCGGTAAGTCGCGCCACTGGAGGTTGAGGAGACAGAGGCAGCTGGGTCGGTGGCGGAGGTAGCCCTTGGGAAATAGATCACGAAGAGGAGTAGACTGGACGGTGTTAGCAAGGCATCTGCGCCCTCAAATAACTACATCGCTCTACTCACATGAAAAAGAAGCTTAGCCACTGCGCTCCCACTTGGACAACGCCTAACAGCCCTGCGAAGCAGGCCAACCCGTCGATCTCCTTGCAGCAAGCAACATCCTGAGCAGTTTTGGGAAAGACCAATATATTTGCAAAGGCAGATGTACCCGAAGTGGTACCGAGAAGCACAAAATAAGGTGAGATTCCGAAGGAGCTTCGTCGTGTTATGATTCGAATGTGTTGTGGTAGATAGGAAACGAGGATGCCGAAAATGATCAAGCTGGGATGGGATGGATAGGTCAGCTTCAGAGCTATTCAAGATTCAAGGGGGAAACATACACAGATAGTACAGGCTGAAAGATGCCAGGCGAGGCCAGCTCACGGCAAACTGGTGATAAAGGATCCATAGCCTGCTTAGTAGGTAATGACGACCTGTCTAGCTCTTAAGGGGTGATTGGTTTTGCGATTTTGTTGGGAAGCCAAATTATGACATCTGATAGCTTTAACTGGAATGGTTGTATCTCCACACAGGAAATAATGGGATGTATGGATCGTCACATGGACGAAAGGTATCAGAGGAGTTTATTGAAAGAGAAGCATCGAAGTGACCTCAGTCCCCGCAACTGATAGCTACCCGCCTTGGGCTCTAACGCTAGTCCCATATCGTTATAGCGCATCTCACCGCCTTGGACACGTGAAATGTACGGCACTAGACCTGCTCTTAGTTTGACCCTGCCTAAGAGACTCTTTGAACTGCATGGGAGATATTGAATAGGCTTTGGAGAGACAGTCGTTCGGCAATCTAAGAGCTTTGCTTTAGTTCATATTCTCTTCTACGACATGAAATGACAAGTCTGGCAACCCTTGGGAAAATTTAGCCCGAGGAAACCAGGTGAAATAAGCTGTCACACGTGCCTTTCGTTGGATTACAAGACTCTGCACACCTGAAAGAGTCTTTGGTCTTTGGTCATTCCCAATAATTGTAGAGTCGAATTCTTCTCACTCTCTCATACATCCCTACATTTAGGATATTGAAACTGGGCGCTGATTGGTTGGGGTTGTCTCTATGCCTCAGGCAACAAGGCAGGAAGAATCCCGGGAACGTTCATGAATAGCTTACTGTATAACACTCAGATTGGAAATTTGATTCTAATTTACTTGAAAGACCCTGTTCGCTCCTTGAACTAGACTTAAGCTCTAAACCATTGGTTGGCCTGAATACGAGGGTTCAAAGCTCTCCTCCAAATACCAATCCCGCGGTGACACAAAGTGGAGCCCAACGTAGAAGCTGAAAGATTGAGCAAAAAGGCACATCTAATGTCTACCATAAAACCCTTGTTCGGTCGCATGGTTGTGCCAGGAGCTTTATTATAAGAAACAAGGTAATCAGATGACGCTATTTTATTTGTTAGGAAGAATGAGCCACTCGATGAATCATGCACTTAGGGAACCAGGCAAATTCCCCAACTACGTCACTGCACGATCATCCCTGCTGTTGTTTCCCTGCCTGCATCACTCTTTGAAGGCGAGATCTGACCCCTCGTATTTAAGGGAATTCATGCTCCTGCCTTGATTGTTTCTTCCTTTTGATTTCCAATCTTTCTTGGGTTTGTCTCCCCTTCCCTAATGTCTATTGGGTCTGTAGACAATTGCAATACTAATTCGAATACTTCAGCAGCTTTCATCAAAATTCAAAACCAAAGCCACCATGAAACTCCATTTGGCCACTGGCCTGGTGTTTTTCCTTGCGACCGCCGAAGCTGTAGGAGCTTCAAGCTGGTGGAGCAAAGCTGGTTCGTTGCTTATGGAGAACAGTCCATGCTTTCAACGCTAACACCAATACTCTAGTATACAATAAATGGCACGAGACAGAGCTTGAGAGATGGCTATCGGATCATGGTAAGTCCTGCTCCCCACTTGCAAATCATGTTGTGATCTGAGAATTGACATATCCAGACATTCCTTACCCTGCTCCCGCCGACCGCAAGGACCTCGAAAACTTGGTCAAGTCCAACTGGGATTCCAAGGTACAGAAGCCCCTTGGCTCAGTCGCTGATCACTTGTCGGACGAGCTTCAGTATGCTAAAGAATGGGTGTTCGATACGTAAGTTGGCTCTATGCACTCTTCGGTCCACGCCAAACCAAACTAACAGTACACAAGTTGGTCGGACTCACAACTGAAATCATTCCTCGATTACCACGGCATTCCTGCACCTCAGCCCCGCAAGCGCGACGCCCTCATCAAGACCGCTCGTGAAAAC
This sequence comes from Penicillium pulvis, assembly GCF_028828015.1. Classification (NCBI taxonomy): domain Eukaryota; kingdom Fungi; phylum Ascomycota; class Eurotiomycetes; order Eurotiales; family Aspergillaceae; genus Penicillium; species Penicillium pulvis. The sequence goes on along the minus strand of NW_026643079.1, from coordinate 2,403,946 downwards.
TACGAAAATGTCGCCCAAAAGGTTGGTGAGACGGCCGCATACCCTGGTAACTGGTTGTATGGACAGTGGTCCGAGTCCGATCTGAAGGAATGGCTCGATGAGCGCGGATGGCCCGTCCCCCAGCCTAGCAGCCGCGACAAGCTCATCGCCATGGTGCGCCGCAACTCCCGAGCTGCTAGTCTCCAGGCACGCGCCCTTACTGCGTCTGCCAGTGCGTCTGCTGAAGCTGCGAAGGCATCGCTGAGTGAAGAACTATTCAACGCCTGGTCCGACTCTAGGCTTAAGGAGTTCCTCGATGAGCACAATGTGCGAGTCCCGCAGGGTTCCAAGCGCAATGAGCTTATTGCCCTTGCTCGTAAGCACCGCGCTTATCTGCTCGGTCAGGCTGCCAGTGCATCTGCTGCTGCCTCCGAGGCTATCGGTGCTGCTACTACCAAGGCTGGAAATCAGTATGCCCGGGCAACGGATGATGTCAAGCTCAAGGCAGAGGATCAGTTCGATGCTGCTGTCAAGACGTGGTCTGACTCCCGCCTCAAGGCATTCCTTGATGCTCGTAGTGTCCCGGTTCCTCAGGCTGGCAAGCGTGATGAACTCATCGCCGCTGTACGTGCTAGTGCGCACCGGGCTGCTGGTGGTTGGAACCAGTACAACTTTGACACTTGGGACAAGGAGCATCTCCTGTAAGTTTTCTTCGCGAAGAGAGAGCAATTGACAATGACTAATTTCTCTGCTAGTAAATATTTGTCTGCTGTCAACGCCAAGGCTGCGAAGAAGGCCGATGCTTCTCGGGAAGAATTGGCTAAGTATGCTCAGGAAAATTATGACCAGGCTTCCAAGGTCGGCGGCGATAAATACGCATCGGCTACTGCTGCTGCCGCACAGGCTACTGGTCATGCCAAAGACGCCACCTTTGAGCAGTGGTCGCAATCTGATCTCAAGAAATATCTGGACTCGTACGGTATTCCGGTGTACCAAGGTTCCAACATCAACGAGCTCCGAGCTGCCGCTCGCCGTCACGCTACCTACTTCAAGTATGGCACAACAAACCCCCAGGACACCATTTATGCCAAGGTCGTAGACACCTTGCAATGGGCCTTGGAGCAACTGAAGATCGGTGCCTCCAGTGGTCGGGCCCAGGGCCAGGAAGCCGCTGAAAAAGTCCGCGAGAAGGCATCCGAGCAGACCGAGCGCGTTCGCAGTGAGCTGTGAAGCTGGAGATGCGATATGTTGTTTGGTTAAATCTGTTCTTTCTTAATAGTTTTTGAGTTCCAAATGTTTGTTTTTCTCTCTTCTAGCTCTTAGCAAAGAAGGTTGGGGATGGAAGTATCTTGATATTCTGCGATGACGTTCTCCGGATCACGATGACATGACAAATCTGAAATTTGGAGCCGCTTATTATTTTCGGGTCATTTTCAACAAGTATGCTGTCAATAACAGTTCAAGTGTTTGTCCCTCGATATGAACTTTAGAAGAAATATGTAGAAGCAACGTCAGTGATGCTTTATCCAAGTGAGCCACGGAACCCATGTTCCTAAGGGTTTTAGCGTCAACGTCCCCTGTATCACGTGATTGTTGCTATTTTGGTCACTGTATGCGCTGCTGCACTATATCGACTTATATTCCACTGGAAAGATGAAATGAATACCAATCATGCTAGATATGGGCGCATAATGATACAGTCTCCTGCTATATATAGCGAATTAAACAAAGAAACGTCAATCAGCCCAAACCTAAACATGAAACTTTTAGTCCCTAAAAGCTCCTTTGTTTACTCCACTAGGTCATCGCCCCCATTTTAATTTATGCCTACTCCACCTGGTGATGCCATGCTGGTCTCACAACTGGAGGTCTAGTTTTCGTTTTTTTTCTCCCTTTTCCTCTTTCTCTCGTAGCTCACCCCGCGCTGGCACCCGTGGTCAGTCGTCAGACCTTACTTTCTTTGATCCGGCTAGCCCGGCCTTTTTTACTTTCTCCCTTTCATCTCACCTCGTTGACCGAGGTGAGCTTTTCCGTATTTCTGAACTCTTCTTACCAGCCCCATTTCACGATACTGCAATCAGCGACGTTATCCCCACCCCGATCATCGCAGACAAAAGATGTGGTCGAAGGGACTGAATCGATCGCGGGGAATGGGCAACCCCACATCGGGCGATAACAACTCGGCGCATGTGGATTCAATGCGGATAGAGCCCATCTCCAAGGGCCTGCCTTCGCTACCCGAGTAGGTATTCCCGTGACTATTCGGGTATACATTCGTCTAATAGTTCAACTAGGGCATCGGATGACGAGAGCAACACACCGACTCGGGCCAGCGAGGCTTTGGCCACTGCACAGGACGCCAATGAACGGCGATACTCTGCCGTTTCCCCTATGGCGTCGCCCGCCCTGGAGACTGTGAATGACAGTGGAAGCAGCTTCTGTGTATCGCCTATTGATGAGTCGAACAGTTTTCCGCGCCAGGAACAAAGAGCTTCGACTGGGGAGTATTTCGCCGATGCTCATTTACATGCGCTTTATGTTGATACTCCACCATCTCCACCCGCAGCGCCTACACCTCCACGCAAAAAGAAGGCTGTTGCATTCGTGGCAGAGCCAGAACAGATCCCATCCGCCATAGAAAACTATTCACCAGCTGAGCCACCGCAACAAACGCTGGAATCGGGCCCTAGCGCACCCATTCGCAGGGATTTTGAATATCACAATGCTAGTCAGGAATCCGTTCCGGAAGATTCTTTTCTTGAACCAACTTTTAGATCATTTTCTCCGCCACCAATCTCCAAGGATCTGCCTGTCAAAGCGCCATCTGAACATCCAAGTAGTGCACGCCGGCATGTCCATTCTGGCGAACCAAGCACTACGACCGCTGGAAAAGCTGCTCAAGCCAACCCGCAGAATAACACTTCTCATAAAGCGGCTGGGTCTGCATCCAACCTTTTGAGCTGGGGGCGCGAACAGCTTTTGCCCATAAAGGAGTTCGCCCAAGCCCGTAGTCGAAGCGGTAGTTTCTACAAGAGCGAAATCCCTGTACCCATCAGAGGAAAAGATAAGAGGCTTAAGGACGGAGGTCATCGATCGACATCACGTGTGGCTCCTAGTGAAGTGCATTCGAAACGTCCTAGCGCGAACACAGGTGTGCAGCTATCTCATATTGGTTTGGTTCCAACTACCGTGACGACGATCACTGCCGGTAGTCCAAAGACGTTGCCGAAGAGACCAACTCCACGAGATGCTCCAACTAAGCAATGGCGGGAACAACGAGATATCAAACCGCTACCAGAAATCAACACGGTAATTGATACCCTGCTCCCTACGCAACCTCTCGTCGACTTTGGTGGTAGCATTGATGTCCCGAAGCCCGACAACCCCAGTCCACGTGAAAGCCCTCGAGATACTCCGCGAGATAGCCCTCGAGATAGTCCACGAGATAGTCCACGAGATAGCCCACGGGAAAGCCCACGGGAAAGCCCACAGCCCGACTCACGTGGCACACCAGAAGCCGTGGACGATAACCCGTCTATCATGTCCCGCCGACGACCAATTCCCATCACCATGCCGGTGTCAAGGAAGCCAATTCGCAAGCCGACTCCAGCAGAGGTCCCCCCGGGGCCAGATCCAGTGGCTCAACCTCCTACAGATCCAGTGGATCGCATCCAGGCTCTGGAAGCCAAACGAGATGGACTCGCACGGCGTCGAGTCAACCTGGAAACGGTGATCAAAGAGTTGACCCGAGTCATTCAACCTAACAATGTTGCGTATGACCTTGCCGCCAAACAGGAGGTGAAAAGGAGCGTCCAGAGCATCGAGAATGACATTGCCGAGATCAAGAGAGAGGAGCATGAGCTTGGACTGAAGGCCGCTCGGGCGTGGAGACGATTGGATGAGAACAACAATGGGAATGGCAGTACTTTGTGGGTGAAGCGTGTCACCAGCTGATTTATCAAATGGA